>NW_026086605.1:20885000-22085000 GCF_022539395.1 Myiozetetes cayanensis
ATAGAACATTTGACAAACAACATAGAGAACAAACTTTGGCATTAATTACCAGGATACAAAACGTAGCACATTCCAATCTGCCAGTGGAGTGTCATATGGAACTATGCAGCCTGTAGCTGTTTGTTAATATTAATATCAACAACTATTTGACATTGCCAATGAAAATACTAACATAACTTTAATAAAACCATTTTAATGGAGAGCAAACAAGTAATGATGCAAAATTAGACTACCATTTTTGTATCTGTAATGATCAAATGCCTCAATATCGGATCTATGTGGTCATCCCACCTGAAAAATTGTAAGCTAAGGAAGTTCGGAGTCTGAAAAATGTGGCCTGACACTGCTGAACTAATTTGCTTTTAGTTTTATACCCTGGTTAAGTATCCATTTCACATTGCCTGATTAACACATAACACTATGCTTGTATCAGCCGCTAAGACAAGAACTGAAAAGCATAAGAAATTCCCTGCATGCATTATGTGTGGTGTTAGCAAAAGAGTGAGATGTGCCCCAGTCCATCTGAGGCACAGCAAGTTGCATAACATCATTACCACTTTGCAGGGTCTGTCGTCCTCCAGCCAACACTCCACTAGGTAACATTCCAGTGGGAGTCAAACCCTTGAGTGTCAGCACACTTTCACTCTCCTCCCTGGTGAGAAAAAACAACACCAAAACCTTAAATTACCGGTGCATGAAAGCTTGCATTGAAGTAAAATAATGGATGAGGAGAGGGAGAGACTATTTTTGCTCTGCTTTAAGCATGTGAAGACTGAATGTAAATTCCAATTCAAACGACTAAAAAGGGGAAAATGATTCTATTTCATACCAGTCTTTCCTCTGTCTAGGAGTTATAAATGCTGACTACTTCTGAACCAAATTCTGAGCAATTATTCACATGCAGAGTCATTAGCTTTGAAATTAGCACTGAATGCCTCAGGAGGCACTGAATGCATCTCAGTATCATAAAACAATCCCCAATTTTGTTCAAAGTGTCTATACTTCAGGAAATAACTTTAAAAAAATTATCCCTATTTGAGCAATTATGGTCTGTGGAAAAATTATACATTTTGGGTGAATATGATCATGAAATCTTTAGATTTAAAAAAGTATAAGAATATAGTATTTTTTAAATATCTGAAAGTAAATAAGTAAAAACCTGAAACAGAAACCCTCTAGTCCTCAAATTTCTGGTATGCCAGAAATTTTCAGAGCCAGTCCTGACCTCCTCCATTACACCTTTGATTTCAATCTCTATCTCAGTGTTGCCTTTCCAACACTCATAGCATCAGGACTAACAATGTGTAAACTAAACATCATGTTCTCTAATTTCCTCAAACATGTCTCAAAAATAACTCAAAAATATTCTTTAACCAAAAATACCAACATTAATGGCCTGCACCAATACGCCAAAAAAGATTTGGATGCACAGTGATCTCCCTGAAAAACATCTGGCATCAATTATCCTGAAAAAGAGATGTTTACCTAACATACATAGCAGGGGTTTAGGAATGCAGAAGTCATGCAAATACCTGAGAACAGAGAAGACTCTCGCCATCTTGCCGATTGCGCGAATTTTGTTTCTGATTATTTCTTTCCGTGCGGCAGCTGTACCTACTTTCAATGGAATAAGAAAAGAGTCTCAAACTCATGACTATTTAGAGGATCACCATTTTAAAGTGCATCAAACTCAACACAACTGTTTAAGTTCATTATTCTTCACAGGAGGTCAGTACCCTAACACCTAAGGGCACGAAGTCATTAAATTCTGGCTTCAGAATGCCATCAAAACCATCATCACCTCTGTGTCCACCAAACACACACAAAAACGTGTAGGATGTTCACAGTGATTTCCCAAAGCTACTAAGCATCTAAATTACCATTACTACACTGTAGTAACTATTGTAACTCACTTGCCTAAATTTTACAGTTTAAATTTTTAGTACCGACATCTTAATATATCAAGATGTAGGCATGCAGCCCAATGTAGAAGCCAAAGAGATATTAAAGCCACAAAACATAAAGAGTTTCTAATTGTTACACAGCTGTCAGAGAGAAAACAGTTGTTTTTATGTCAAATACCCAAAACAAAACTTGACAAGAAAAAAAAAAAAAGAGAGAAAATAAAATGGTAAAGAATTGCACTGGTACCTCCCTTACCACTTAAGTCTATGCTCCACATCACCTTAGGCTTGCATCATTTGCAGAAATCACGAATACCAAAAGACCTAGAGTAAACACTGCATATTCCACAGGGCAGAGTGCTACCATTTGTGGCAGACAAGAGTGAAGACAAAACTCTGAAAGGAGGCTTAGGAAGGAGAGCCACCTTGACATGACAAAGAAACTCTTTTCTCCAACACTAAACGTTATTGTTTTGCTTCAATGTATGAAAGTCATAGAATCACAGAATGTTCTAAGTTGGAAGGGACCCAGCAAGGGTCATCAAGTCAATTCTTAAGTGAATGGCCCATACGGGGATCAAACCCACAACCCTGGCATTATTAGCACCAGGCTCTAACCAACTGAGGTAATTTCAGGGTCACCCTTCCCCTCAGATCTTCCTTTGCTGACTTCTCAATTCCATTAAAATAGTAAAGGCAGATGAGGAGGTATCAAAATCAAAATCCTTATTACTCCTCAGCCGCTGGGGAAGGAGAGTGTTAATGACACCAAGGTAAGAGTAACTCAGTCCTACTGTGAATTCAACCATAGGGGACCAAAAGTGAACATTCAGACAGCTCTGTTAGGTATTCCAGATCTTCCATATGTCAGTGTTGTATCAGTCCCGGGACAAAGGTACTCAATAAAAAGTTGCCAACTTTTTACTTTTTTATTAATTTACATATTTATATAAATTTATATTAATTTGCAAGAACTTAGAAGAGAGGATCACAGAAGTGGGCAGAGGAAAGCTGCACATCCACAAATTCACCTACTTGCATTCAAAAAAAGGGAGCTGTGGAAGAAGCTTTTTTCCATCCCTGCTCACTAGTATGGAACTTCCCCAGGAGAGGACACACACTCCAGCACAACAGTCACACTTCTCAGACCACAGCTGCAACAACACAAGGCCTTCTGTCCACAGGAATGGGTAGCCTTCCCACCCCAAATGCCAAACCAAATAAATTAAAAAGATAAAGCATATAAGGTCAAACAACAAAACCACACAAGATGGAAAATGTGTAGTAGTGACAAAGAAAAAAAGGGAGCAAGAGACAACCTTAGGAAGACCACAGTGGAAGAATCTCGGGGTATGACAAATATCTGCCAATCCATTGAAATGAAATGAAAAAAACAGAAACTACTGAATACAGTTTTTTATAGACATTAAAACTTCGAGAAACTGAAGACATCAAACTAAAAAAAGGACAAAACAAGTGGCTCAGGAAAAACTTTGAGTAGGATAGGCTGAAACATTCAACTTTTACTGAAAATAATTTCCTTGCAATTTTAACTTTTAAAGTTCTAGAAGTTTTTACTTTTTGAATACTATTGAGTAGCAGTTTGAGAATCTAGAATGAGAAGGGGATTTTTCCAATGTTTTTGAAAAGGTCAGGGCTAAATGAAGAACCATTAATCTTTCCCTGTAAGTTCCTCAATTTTGCTCCTACCTACACCTATTTACAGGCCGAGCTGTAACATGCAGGCTGGAAAGATTTCAGGCAGTGCTAGTGCCTGGATCTAACTCTGCAAGGTCCCTATGCCTTGAAAGGAGAAAGGTTGCTTTTGGGTAGTTTAGGTGTTTTGGTTTCATTTAGGTTGGTTTGTTTTTTTCACCATGCTCTCATTGCCCCAGCCCTCCAGAATCAACACAGCCAAGGCAAAAGGCCAAATGCATTACTCCAGGCTGCAGCACTGCACTAATGTGGCCACTGAATCCTGGTTGCTAAAGAAAACACGGCTTGCAGAATGTCTTGATTACACCCTAGATTAGAGGAGATATGACAAAGAACTCTCCCATTTCCTATTCCCAACACTGGCACAAGAAACAAATGCTGAAACGTTGATACTATTATGCCCCAAAGAGTTCACATACACCCTGGAAACATGTCTATAATCTAATGCATTCCCAAGTATAAGAAATATTCTGTGAAACTGACAAAGAGAACAAACTGATTATTAGGTAAGTAATGGTCAGAAGAATTTCTCTGTACAAAACTATCTACCCTGGGATTTCTGAAAAACATGTGATAGACCACGATTTTAAGTTAGTAAGCTTCTTTTTACATTTTGAATCTTCAAAATAGCACACGGGATCAAAAAGTACCTTTTCGACATCTCAGTTAAGGAAACTAAAAGTACTACACAAACCAGTTTTTGGAACATTGCATAAACACATTCCATGCACAACCTTAAAAATATGGCTCATGAGGAAAGTATTAAAGAGCAAGACGGACAACTGAAAGCTCCCTACACATGCAGGATCAAAGATAAAATTTTAGAAATAGGTAAAAGAATGAAATTCTACAGAAAAAAAAGGAATGGAAGAAAGGAGGAAAAAAATTCATGCACAGAAAGACAGATGTCTTGGAATATGACTTCTGATAACAAAATACACAAGTCTTTAGAACCATCCCATTAAAAAGATTAATAATCATAAAATACTACATATGTCTCTCAACAGAAAGGTATTTTCTCATTAATACTTGTGAAGTCATATTTCAAAACATTCCTACTCTGTCTGGTCTGTACCTTTTTTATTGCCATATATGAGTCGCTCTTCAGATGGAGAGTCCAGAAAAAAAGGAAGTGAACGATGGAGAAAAAGGTGAGTGAGACAAAAAAAAATAAAGATATTTAACTTGGTAGTGGTAATAAAGAAGAAATGGAGAAGAAATGTGAAAAAAATAAAATGGAAAACTGCAACACTTAAAAATGCATTCATCAAACAAGAAGTGGAATTGTTGAGTATATTTTAAAATTTGATGATAAACAAGTGGAAACTTGAAAGCCAACAGTTAAAAAAAATGCATTCACATAGAAAGATAAAGCGTAGACAGTACCTAGGTGGCATAAGAGATGCATCAAGCAAAGAAATTGTTAAAGGAGACAGAAGAATAAAATAATTCAAATTAGGAAACTGCAACTACTGTACTACAGACAGGTCATATGCAATCATCTGACAAACAACTATTCTTGCAAACATAAATCCATAACAGCAAAGTTCAAGTGGCACAGAACCAAAGCATTCCAAAGTAAAACACACAGCTTCTTAGCACAACACCACCCTGATATCTAATTTGAACACAGGAGTTATCAAATGTTCCTCAAAGGCTGCTGAAACTTCCCTTTCTCCTCTCCAACAAAAAATGCACAAAATCAGTTCTGTTGTTGGATAAAACAGAGCAAATCTGAGAAACTTTTAGGTGTGACATTAGGCACTACTGTAAAAAAACCAACAAAGTGTGATACACTAGGTCTTCATGTTAATTTTGCTTCTTAATCATCATGCTACAAACACCTCCTCAATCTACTGTATCTCAGTTTAAGAGACAGAAAGATGTTGTAATTCAGTACACGAATACACATTATATAACGTACATACACAAATTGACCTTTAACTTTTATGCTTTAAACTCAAACACTAAGACAAACTTGCATTTCATACTTTATGTATAGTACTTTGCCATAAAAAAATAGTATATCTGACTTTCACCTACATCAACTCTTTATTGAAGAGCAATGATTAAGAAATTAGTGTCTTATAATAAATTTATTCTACATATTAGAAAGGTAAGTTAGTATGTTTCAAATCTTAAATGCTAAGAAATTCTGAGAATTTTCCACAAGAAGTTCTAAATAGAAATCAGATATGAATATTAGCAAAGGTTGCCATTACTGCTTCTTGATCACAAACACAATCACAATTCCCTTCTCTGGCTCCCCAAAGCATCAACATCTAAAGAAAAACCTGAAGGCAATTTTCTTCCAACTCCAGGCAATAATACACCAGTCTAAGTTAACTATTGTTCACAAGGTATTACTATTAAGAAGATTTATATATGTTAAAGTAATAATCCCTACCGTCAAATTGATCTTCTCCCTCTGTCATCAGTTCATCATCAGAGCAAATGCTCAAAACATTCACCAACATTTCTGTTACTGTACAGGAAAAAAAATAAACTTTAATTCATTCTGCATAGAATTTAAAATATTTCCATGCACACAAGATACAGTAAGTCACCAGTAGCTCTAGTGAATGAACTTCCCTCACCACAGCCATTGCTCAGGAGCGTGGTTTCAAAAATAGTGTTTTTCTTGATGTGCGCTGTCATAGAATTTAAAAAGCTCAGAAAAATAAGCAGCTAAAATGACACAAGCTAACAATCAAAGAACACAGCAGAGCTTCCTCTCCTGTCTTACAAGGAGTTCTTCATGTAAAATAATAGTTTTATGTTAGCATAAGTGTTTGAACTAGTTTTTATGCAAACTTTAGTTAAATATGAAAAATGTTCACCGCTCAAATTCAGGCTTGAATTGAGAAAACTGTTCCATTCTTGGCACCTGCAGGCATCGTAGCAAAAGCGCCCAAGCAGGAAAATATTAGAATATAAATGCGATGCAAACTACATCTCTTTTCAAACTCCCCTTAAAAATATCAACATAGTGGATACAAGTTTTTGAGACAAGTTTGTGCATTTTCTTTCTCCAGGACTCCTCCTTATTCTGCCACTCAATCTTTCCCACACATATCAGACTCTATCTTAAAACTTTCATAACATTTCCTCCACCTAGAATGTTCAGAAACCTATCCAGAAGTACAGCTTGGTTCTTAAAAACATTGTAAATTGCTGCCTACATTTATTCATTACTAATTCATACTAATTCATCCACTTCATTACTAATTCATACAATCCCTGTATTATCTACTATGGTGATATTCTTATTCTTGGGAAGGAGTTACTCCCTACTGTAACGAAAAGAACAAAAAAAGCCCAACCAAATTATGATGATTTTGATCTGTTCAATGCAGACCAGACATTATTGACACTGAATCCTTCATCAAGAGTGGACAAGTGTATTTGTCCAAAGGCAAGGCAAACTACAGGACATGACTCCAGCAGTCTGAAGCAGACAGCAGGTCAATGAGACACTCAAGTACTGCTAAATAAGTTGCTGGGTGTCATTACCAGCATCACAACAAAAGCAAAATACACAGGATATCCCTTTGCTGTTGAAAATACTATGTACTGCATTATCAGGCAAGAGAGATATAAACAAAAATCTCCTTTCAAATGTCAGGTCCCTTCATTTAAATATTAAAAAAATTGTTGAGTGGGTTAACCACAGTAAAAAGTATCTAAATTATTTGCATTTAACTGCTTACTAAAGACAACACAAATCTAGAATTCTATGTTTACACAACTGTAAATATATAACTACAAGAATACTTTTCAAAGAAATTAAAAGAGCTCTCCAGATCTCTTCTTATAAAAAGAACAGTTCCTTTGTAGAAGGATTTTAAACAGACCCAAATAGCCTCTAACCTCATTGCTTTTCAGCTGAGGACTACTTGGGGCCCCAGTGTCCTAGATTCAGTTATCAACTCTAGAGGGAAAAAAAAAAAAAAAAAGGGAGGATCTGTGCTAAATTATCTTTTTTACAAGAAAAAATTATAACTGAAAAAATTATCCTTAATGAAGGTCAATCTATATAGGAAAGTTAAAATTTTATATGTAGATATGCACCCTCAATGGAAATCATGATTTATGTTAACACCTTTGGTATATTAGGTGCAGTTCTAACTACCTGGACTGAAACAGGTGAAGAAAACAACACAATAATAATAATGCAATTAATCTCTTTGGTAAATATATTAAAAGAAAAAGAAAATCTTCCCAACATCAATCTGGGAGAAATAGGAAAGATATTAGTTAATGTGTAACATCTGCTTACCTTTTTCTCCAACAAATGGCAAAGACCATGTGAAAACGTCCATAAAATTTGGTAGCCAGTAAGGATGAGGAGAACAATTGAACTGACGAATATTCATCACATTGTTTTCATATTTTAATACAGCAGCTAAAATAAAATTCAGACATTTTGAAAAGAATGTTTAAAACTTGTAAGTACCACATATGTGAAGTCAGAGTCTTGTTTTAGCTCTATTTATACCATAGACTAAATAATCGCAGATATACTCCGTTCTCTTTCTTTCAAGTATTTAAAGGACAGATTTCTAATGGAGAGCTTTGGATTTTTACTGCGCATGTTACAGTTTAAGGCACTCTTACATGTCAATATAGTTCTGTACTATCCTATTATAGGTCTATAATGAACAAAGATTTTTAAAGGTCCTGAAAAGGCATAACTTCATCAACTTCAACAAAACCCTAACTCAGAACAGCAGTATATCCAGTATATGCAGATTCAGGATTTATTCTTAATATGTGTCTTCCCATATTGTAACTCTGGAGTAAAACCATAGACATCTAGAAGATGAGGGAGAAGGGGAAGCACAAAGAAATACACCAGAAAACCAGAAGCATTCTAAAGCTAAATAAACATTGATTGCATTTTTCCATACTTGCACTACACTGGGAATGATGTGAAAAACGATTCTATGAACACGGTATCCATAGAGATAGTGGAAAAACCTAAATAGCCATTTGAAGCTATTTTTACTTCCCCTTTGCTTTGCAATCAGTGCAAGTAACAAGAACCCATATTTTCCTGTATATAGTTATTCACCCTACAGAAGTGGTATGGGCTGGGGGGTGGTTCTATGAAGGTGGGTGGAAGAAAATGCAATATATTTAAGAAAAAAAAAGGTCTTGGTTTCAAAGGAACACTATTTTAACATTTGGAGATCATTCATTCATCACCTACTTGAAATGCCTTACTTAAATATCATACTTTAATTTCAGCAGGCTTTATTTTTGATTTCTGTTCTTGAATTTTGTTCTTATCTATGAATAATATTAGTTCACAGCTAAGCTCTTCTCTGCAATTCTGTAATTCTTCACACTATTAAACATGCTTCTCCTGTTCAACTTTATCTTAGTAGAGGATGGACAAAAATGAATTCCTTGTTTTATACCTCCTTAATAATATTTCCATTGGTAATCAGTATTTTGATTCCTACTTGCTCTTTCTTGATTTCCCATACAGGACCATTATGAGAATTATCATCACAATTAAGACTCCCAGGTGCCACAATACACAACACAAACTACCTTATGCACAGGCTTCTGATCAATGCTTCCTCCCTTCCTTGCTTAGTTCACCAACTAAAGACAACTAGAGGAATGAAAACTCATAGCACTGGAAAACTCTGCTTGGAAAACACCAGATGATACATTCAAAAGAACTGAACAGCAACAACTTTCACAAAGGAAATGTTGACCCCAACTTGTGCTTCAAGGTACTCTTACAAGAGATTGGCATTTATGGTACATGATCTTCTTCATAATATAACTTTCATTACTACATTTTTTTTGTCCTTTAATTTCTTACCTGGTAAAAAGTTGTTGATAAAAGATTATCTAGTTAGACAACTTTATTATTAAAAACAATTATTAATAATAAGTTCTTACCTTTATTATTGTAGACATCCAGATAATTAGGTGCTGAAAAAATTGTTATTAATGATGGGAACCCTGTAGTTTGACTTTTCCTGTACATTCTATAACTGCAAAACCAAACAGATTATTTTACATCTTACAGCAAATAAGCAATTAATTTTTATTTTACACCATGAATAATTCCTTGAAAGACACGAAGTACTTACCCTGCATCTTGTGCTTCATGTGCTCTAATGATTGACAACAAATTATTATTTTGCAAAAATTCACAAACTGCTGGATAGCTGTGAAATGAAAACAATTATGAGTAAAAGAAATTCTCTTAAAATATGCAGCAAGAATCAGTATTAAACACCCAATGAGATCATAGCATACTCTTACCTATAAAAGTATGAGCATCCTCTGACTGTATTGTGACTGAAATGCTCTTGTGAGTTTTCATTTCCAAAATCTTCTGACGGATCTGACCACAGTAAGTCACACATTGGTCCAAATGCTGGAGGCTCTTTGAATCTATCTAACTGTTTAACAAAAGGTAACAGCACAAAGACTCTTTGAATATTAAATCAGTAAGTTTTACACATTTGTTAAACTACATATCCATCAATACCAAGCATTTTTAGAATAAATCCCA
The DNA here is from genome assembly GCF_022539395.1 of Myiozetetes cayanensis. Taxonomy (NCBI): domain Eukaryota; kingdom Metazoa; phylum Chordata; class Aves; order Passeriformes; family Tyrannidae; genus Myiozetetes; species Myiozetetes cayanensis. The sequence goes on from NW_026086605.1 coordinate 20,895,162, forward strand.
ACCATATCAAAGAGAAGTAGTTTCTGTATATTTTTTTCTCTCCTCCTCATGAAATAAGGCAGAGGCATGCCAAAAGAACCAAACCTGTTAAGAGCAATAAGATTTATTAGTTGTAAAAAGAAGGGAGATAAATTCCAGACTGATGGATATGTGTAATACAGGTCAAGTTACAGACAAGGAACAAAATGGTCCTTTTTCATGCACATGCCACATCTACCAATCTGGAGACACTACCAGGAATTAGCAAAGAGAAACAGTACAGAAAACAGGAACTATGAAAGAAAAGCATGAATAATTAGCACCGACTAGAAGAGACTAAATACATATTACCAAAAGAAATCCAAAAAAACCACCAAAAGAAAAACAAACCACCCTGGAACACCCGTCTCCATAATGGACTGTTTAACAATGCAATGAAGATGTGACTAAGCTCAGCTGTCTTAAGATTTCTTTCATACAAGCTTTATTTTTCAGCTCTAGCCCTGATGTAATGGGCCATAAGCATTTTGGGAGATGTCTGTGTTTTCTCTTGCTGCTTCTTTACTGATTTCCACTTGAAACACCTGTTTCAGCAGCCTGCAACTTTTCTAGTAACCACAGTCAAAAGGGGCAGAAGTAAGGAGGACAGTGCATTTGTTAATGTAAAAGGAAAATACCCTGCTTAAGTAAGTAACAGGCAATCTCTGATGTCCCAGAAATGAAATTAGATATCCCAGATTCAATGTAAAGTTGATTTGATCTTTATGTAGCTGGAGTTTGTTCACAAGATGATTTTATCCAAGAAATGTAGGAACGGTTCTTTGATGGACAGTGCATTTATCTCACTTCACTTCCCATACCAAAGAAGATGATTTTGATGGTACTAGAGAACACTTAACTCTTCGTGACAGGTTCGAAGGAAGGTTTGGTGAGCACCTGGTGAATTTGAGTCTAACGGTCCATAGGAATCCATTCAAATATGGAACCAGCAGTAGTGCCAAGCTCTCTCATGCCCTGGAAAATCAGAGCTCCCGAGGCTGCCACCTGTAACATAAGTGGAGAGGTCCAGATCTTTACAAATTCCTGCCAGATAATGGTAAGGCAGGTATTAACTGAAGTTGTTGTCGGAATTTATTCAATATTAAAAATCCTGTGGTTTAACATTTCCCACACTGGATGATAAACCTGGTATGGAGTATTTCTTCCAGATTGAAGAAGTCAGTCCATCAACTTCTGCAAGTACCTGAATTTCTGTAGATTAAACCATCAAGTTTCTAAACCTCCAGCAATAAATTTGGGTCCAGAAGCTAAGAGAAGCATTCATACAAGGAAGTTTCAACTGTCTGCTGATTGATGTTTCCTGCAATACAGAAGGCTGAAAGTCTAGAAAACATTTTTAAGGTTTTTTTCTTTAGTTAGTATTCAAGGATTTTCCTTATGACTTTGGCCAAATGTACAGAGACATTATAAATAAAAAGCTTTGGCTGCAATTAATGTGACTCTCTCTCAAACTACTTTCTCATAGCATTGAAACAACAATGAAGCCATTTCTTGAAGTGTGTAAAAAATAAATATACTTACATACACACCAAATCAGTGTCTCCTTCATTAGACAGTCTACTATGGTTCTCAAGACATCTCAAAATTTAAGGAAATGTCACTGCAAGCTACTCAACCCAGAGTGTACATATCAAATCAGAATAATCAACTTAAGGGGATTTTTGTATTGGCACAGCAAGAAAGTTAACAAAGGACATGAGTCAATTCAAAACACTTGTTACTAATTAATATTTCTGACTGTTCTTTGACTATTGTAAAACAATCCCAGTACAAGTAAGCTTAATGTATTTCTAAATATGATTAAGGTAACAAAGACAATTTTATTCAAGAATAAGAATCAATACACCTGGTATTTAAACAGAAATAGGTAGTATATTATTTAATATACTGTGAGATATTTCAATTAATTTATAGCTATTACGCAGTCAGGGCTACTAATTTGAGGTACATTATACCTCCCCATGTATGTTCATATTGAGGAGTACCAAAACCTTAGAGGTGGATTAAGGTACAGCAAATTGAAACAATTTTACTTTTGAGGCAAAAGACCTTCACAGAAGTTTCACATACAGACACCAGTTTTAATTAATCTGTCCTCATTTTCCTGAGAACTATCACATCGTAAAGCCTAAAGAACAGTGTGAAGGCCAGTGAAGTGTGGCTGTCACCTGATGTATTACTAAACAAAAGGAGATTTCAGCAGACCACAGAAAGGAAGCAAGGTATTATAAACACAGATTCCCAGTAGTGCTGCCATATATTTCAAGGCACTTTGCTGACCAAGTCTTAGTATCACCATGAGCTAAACAAAATAATGACCGTCTGTTGTAAACAAGGAAGAAAATTCTTTGTCTCTCTTCTTTAGAGTCGCCATAACCTTATCTGGACACTTCCCTCCTTGTAAAATACTAAGCTTGAAAATCAAAATCCTGGAATTTTGTTTCTTGGCAGTGTAAATGAAATCAATGGAACAGCATCTGTAAGGTGATGGACAAGTGTTTCTTTACCAAAACAATCAGAATATTTGTGTAAGTGACATTCAGAGAATAAAAATCAGATTACTGCAAGTTTCACAAACTTCCATTTTCCCCGAAATAAGAAACACCTGCAGCAACCTTTCTTGTTAGGATTCACTGTCATGGCTAGTATGATAGTTGTCCTCTTCTGGAAGTAAGTTTATGACAGGAAAAATAATAATTTAATTTCTATGGTTTTATCGCCATCCTGAAAGTCAGCAATACTGATAAAAGGCTTCATCCAGAAGAAACTGCACCTGAACAGAATTTGTCTTTTTTTCTTAGGTGATTCCTATATTGTTTATAGAGCTGGGATTTCCCTTATGCCAGGTGAGTATGCCTACACATGCTTGCAGAGAAGACCTCTCCTTAATAAGAACTTCTGCTAATAAAGCAGAAGGCTTGTCTTGACTGTTTAAAGAAGTAATTTCACACACCACACTTGTACCCCAACTATTTGATATTTTCCTAGATATAAAAGGAGCATTTCACATCACCTATTTAACTACATTTAGAATATCAGTGCATGCCAAGCTCTAATGCAGCTATTGAAGCTGCTGCCAACTCATGCATAGTGCCTTTTCCAAGTTACCAGATGATTCTTTAAAAAACAAAAAAGGCCCAAGGAACAGTTCTAACTGTTCTAACACTGCCTTATATTTATAAACATGTTTTTTATCAGAACAAAATAAAATGCAGATTTTCATGTATATATATATAAACATACAAGCTTGTGTTTCACCCTAATGTAACCTTGAACGTTGTAGAAGCACATATGAAAGTACAGGCCAGACGACTTGACACTTTGAAACAAGACTAGCTGCAAGACTGAGATTAACAGAAAAATGAATGACAATCCTGTCATGACAGTGGCTTTCCAAAATATGTTTCCTTTACACTACTTTCCAAAAAAGCCTTGACCAAGCTGCCTTTCATCTGTAACGTGAGAAGTGTTAAGGCGTTGTCAGAACGGCACCATTTGGTTGCTTTGCTCTCTTACTTCTCTTTCTCTGCACAATGCACGTGGATTTCTGTACACGGCAGTGTTTGATCCAACAATGCACCGTGCCTCAGTACACTCACATTTACACCACTGATCTTGTAAATATGCTTCCCTCTCTGTTTCTACCATTTTATTCTCCTCTCATATCACTCTGCTTGGTAATGTAGCATCTGCAAGTGAAATAACTGACATTCCAGCCTTTGAAATGGTCCAATCAATACAAAAAAACCCAAGTGAACAAAATACGGTAAATTCAGAAATGAGATTCAACTGGATAGCCTATAACTCTGAGGAGAGGAAGAGGTAAAAAAGAAAAATGGAGCACAAGTAAAGGAGAAAATGCTAGGAAAATGAGAAATACAATACATGAAGATAAAAGGACAAAATGGGCTGTCAATATTTATATGTTATAGAAACAAGTTAGGAACATACTTTTACCTTCTCTCTGACATTTACATGGCTTTTACAATAGGCCTCCACATACCTTCTTCCATGTGAGAATAAATAACTTTTTTTTTTCCATCCTTACCTATAATCCCAAAGCTTTCTTATAACCACCTATTTATGTTTTAAGCTGAAATCAAGTACATTTCAGCTGTTACTAATCATAACAGGAATGGTTTTGATTTCCAAATGCAGCAGTCAAGATGTCAGCTAAGTTAATTAAAATAAACCAAAAAGGAACATGCAAAAAGGAAAGCAACTGAGTTTGAAAATTCCCATCCGATAAAATCTCCACCTGACATCAGCAGTCCATCCACATTGTTAGAAACAGGTATCTCATGTCATTACAGTCCTCTTCTCTTTAAACTGCACATCACTGTTTAGTGTTTCCAGTGTATAATTTTAAAAACCTGCTTTCGTATGTCTTGCTGTTACACTCAGAACATTTACCACAGTGAGAAGTACTCTACAACTGTTACTCAAATACCTACCAAATCTGCCATTTCAAACAGAAATCTGAATTTCTATTAAATACTGCCATGTCTCATTCTGTCAAACCTAAAATCCACATGATTAAGACAATAAAAAAAATTTTTCAAAGAAATTTGAGAATAACTGAAATATGACGTTTGGTATAGCAAACAATCTTAAGACTACAATTAATTTCTATAAGTTTTTTCCTGAAAGCTATGAGAACACTAGCTCTTACCTAGAAAGTATTATTTTGATTGGATATGAAGCTCTTTATACATACTACCTGTCTCAGGCGTTTTCGAGTGAGTTTTTTGGTGTGTGTTTTGTAACAGTCCCAGCTCTCCCAATGAGGTCTACTAATGGAAAATGAACTAATAATCCATGCGTTTTTAATTATGATACTGCCTAGACTACATTTCAGTTCCTGATTTCCACTTCCACAAGAGACAAGAACAGAAAACAATATACTGACAACTTCGAAAAGATGACTTTGTATAGCATCATATAAATATCTCTATTTCCACTTATTTCCAAATACACAAAATACTCACTCTCCTAATGTCATCTAGTGTATTAATTTCTGGTGAAAGTCCACCATGAACACAAAGAAACTGTTGATTTAAGAGAGCAGCAAGAGGGAGACAATCAAAAGCTTCCATACAAGCATCATAGACTCTTTCAGAGTACTTTATTTTACCTGCAAGAAAAAAAATAGAAATCATGAAAAAAATCCATAATAGATGGATGAAGTCAACTAGTGGATCATAATTGTAAGAGCAAATATCAAAGTGAATGCTTAAAAAAAACTAAAGCAATGAGTATTTTTGGGTTTAAATGAACATTTCTAAACACCACAAAAGTAAGCACATTTCTAAGACATATTCTCTTCCAGAACAATAAACTTATTTCATTTCTTCTTCTGTTATCTCAAGAGTGGAGAAACTATTTTTGTTTAAAAAAAAAAATCACTCAATTATTTTTTAATTATTTTTATACAATTACACAGAATACGTCAGTGTAAAATACTACTGAGAAGTTTGTAAACTCTCATTTAGAGTGAGAAGCTAAGAACTAATTATAGATTACATCATTTTTACCTACACCAAAGAGGGTTTTACCAGGCCAAATGATCCATTTATCACTGGATCAATATTTACACAAGCCTTCAAATGGAGAGGCAGCTGACATCATCAAAAGAGTTATCTTACTAGTATAGTTGAAAATCAATTCCCCAAATGGAAAAATTACTCAGCAGTAGGATTTCTCTGCTCACTTCACAATGCTGCTCAGCAAGTTACTCTGCACTCCTGATTATACCCAAGAGAGCAAAATAACCTTCTTCTCTTCAGGATTTTAAAATCGAGATTGATATATCAAAATTTACTCCACAATGTGTATTTGCAGGCAGCTGTCTTCTTGCACTCCAGTGCCACACTAAACTGCAAGCAATTCTGTAGAAGTCAACGGGGCCTTCAAATGTTTGTAAGACCTTAATTAAACTAAGAAACAAACATCTCTTACTATGGCTGTAGATCAGCAGGTTGGAAGTAAGCTAATTTTACATTCTTAGACTACTTACATTCTTGCTTAAAGGTAAAATACTCTGTTAGGTGTCTGCATTCATGGTTGCCTCTCAAAAGAAATAATGTGCTTGGGTAGAGAATTTTCAGGACCCATAAGTACAGCACACACTGTTGAAAAAAAAAAGGGATCCAGTAAAATACACTAGTTTATAAGAAATTGAAAAATGATTACTGAGAAACATTGAGTAAGGATGCTACCAGCTTCAAAGGCAGGTACAAAAGCTTTATGTGCCACTTTAAAATACAGCACTACTTCCCCAAGTCCAGTTCTGGACACAAGTTATGCAGATTGCTAATTACTTTTCTTATTAACAGCCACATAGAATGCTGAAAAAATATGGACACTCAATAATAAAGTCAGCAGAATTAAACTGCAAAACACTTTCATCCAGACAAATACTCTATGTGTTTGTGCCTAAAATCCAATTTTATAATATGACTCTAAACACTGGCATAAGAAGGAAAGTAGACATTTATTAATAGAGACTGAAGAAAAAAAGCAAAGCAACAAAATAATTTACATTAAGATTAGCTATACCATTTGGAGATCATTCTTAAACTAAGAATGGACATACATTGGGAAAACTGGTTGCTTTCTCAGTGTACAAGCAGTAGACTCAAAGAATTATAGTGAGTTTCCATATGTCATTATTCCTGCAACACCAGCAGTGACCAGAGTTGAAGACAGAGCAACAGAACGTGAACAATTATTTCAGTTTACAGTATTGTAACCACCCAGCAGTCTCCAATGCGCAAAATGTAGTTCCTAAATTTTAAATCTAATTCTTCTATTTTAAACTGAGCACAGAAATCTCAAAACCCCGAAGTTTTGGACTCCATCGAAGACACCTGCAAGTCATTATTAGTGTTGTTCTCAATAAAAACGTGTACCCTGAAGCAATCATTCTTCAGAGTTATTCTGCATAGAATAGTATATGAAGGAAGAAAGAAAACAAATCAATGCTTTAAAAAAACCCCACAAACAAAATGTATTGAGAAACACATCAAAGACTTTTATTGTGAAGTTTGTCTAAACTAATTACTGAACTTTTATCTTCTTAGTAAAAATATGCAAAATATTAATTTTGCTAATGATAATGCTCGCTTTCCAATGTTTCTGTAACTCTAAAATATCCTTACACTCTTTAGAAGTGTTTCTCATCAGAAAGAATAATCAAAACAACTGCCTATCATCAAATGAATACATTAATCGCTTTGGCTAATTCTACAGTTGTGAACTGTTTTAGTTAAGTCACATCGCATGAAAAATCCATGGAAGCTGCCAAACTTGAAAACATTTAACAGAAAAGTGACAAAACAGTGCCTTCCTTTCAGTGAATGGATACTAAATTTGATTAAATTGCTGAGATTTACATGTTCTCAAGTATTACCTATTAAGTACAAAACCAAATCATTTGTTTTACTTTTCCTGTACTGGCCTATTTATTTTTGTTATCAAATACAGACAGAATAATGTTAGCATTCTTTATGTCCTGTTACTTCCAGCAAAGAAAAGAAGGATTTGCACACACTTCTGTGAAGGAGTCCATCTTGATCCCTGCAGTTTGTTATATACAATTGCGGTAGCATGTAATTATCTTTCTTATTTGAAGTAATAACTTTTTTTAATTGGAAATGGATTACTACTAAAATATCAATGTAATTAAGTATGTTTCAGGACAGATTAAGAATTTATTACTGAAAAATCAAATTTCACTGTTCTTACATTTATTTAAAATTTCAACTTTCTGTGAAATTTCACCTTTCTGTGAAATTCTGTCAAGTATTTTACCAAAAGTAAATTACCTTTCCAATCACTAAGAAAGGTTTTACAGTAACCATATATGAAAAGTCATAGAGGTCAACTTAAAATTCCTAAACATTAATTAAGGCAAAAGCTTAAGTAGAAAAAAAATTTTAAGGTTAAAATGGGGAACAAATGGCTGATTTTCATGTACTGCCTTTTAATTTCTCAACAAGACCACAAAGCATAGTCTCGCCTTGATGCATCTGCAGCAGTTCATTCAGACAGACTGCATGTACTTCAGAGGATCATACAAAGATTTAGGCTGGAAAAGACCTCTGAGATCATCAAGTCCATCACCCATCCAGAATAGAAGAGAGCAAATTATCTCAACAAAAGACAAGAGTTTTAAGAACCCTAGAGTGGTTTTCAAGAATCTGTTTAGCATATCTTTACATATTCTGCATGTGTATTTAACATGCCAAATACAGTGTTACTCTTGCAGATCATCCTGTGCTGGTCTAAGAGTTGGACTCAATGATCCTTGTGTGTCCCTTCCAACTCAGCATATTCTGTGATTATATTAAAAACTACATTAAAATCACATGAGAGGAAAAAAAATCCGAGCCTGTTCTTATTAATATATTCAAGAACAATTATTGTTCAGAAGTCTTTTAGGTGTAATGGTTGAAAAGCTTTAATAACATGCTTTGATATATTAATACATAGAGCTGCTATGTAAATGTCCTTTTCAAGGACAATTACATTACTTGTAATCATCAAGAACAGGCCAAGAAGATCAAATTAATAAATAGGGAATGCCTCATCCTTGAAGATGAGGCAACCACTCTTGCTGCATCTCTTGTCTGTCTACCATCTCTAACAACCCCAAAAGGTCTTGTGCATGCCCGTCAAAGCATATGCCCCCACGGTATTAGAATGGCAACATTTTGATACAGAAATGGAAGACCATACACCATGGTTTGCAAGGTACTATTTCCAGTGGTGTGCCACTCCATTAGATTTGGTATCTATGAGGAGATCCCAAGCTGAGGCACTTCCCAGGCTGGCTCCAGAAGAATTAACTTAAAAATCATGGCTCTGAAACTAATTGATGTAAGTAAGTGAATATCTCTGAAATGTAGCACACTTAATAAACATGCTGAAAATTATAAAATTATTTGAACTCCAAATAACTGAAAAATTAATGGCAGAAACACGGGGCATCCTTAGGGAATATCTGTATTTCCTCTGAGAATTTTAGTAAAGAAAAGTATTAATTATTATTAAAAACATTTCATTACATAAATAAAATTAATTTCTTTTATAAAAATAAACATATAATAATATTAAACAGATAACAATATTGCAAATAAGAAATTAAAAGACCTTGCAGTCATGACTCACCTGTTCTCCAAAAACATACAAACACACCTTCCTGCATATTACCACAGAAGCAGCATTGTATAATAATGTTATAGAATTCAACTTTTAAAAAACTAACTAAAGAAATAGGAGGAAAAATTAGTAAGACTGGTGATTTCAACATGATAGTTCAAACAGTTGGTCAATATCCTCCTGTAAACAGACCTCTGTCACAGGAGAAAGCACAGCAAAGAACACATTCACATGTTAAAGCAGACCTAAAATTTCATTTGAAAACCTCAGTGAAAGTGTGCTTACAGAAAAATTTAGGACAAAACAGATTAATATATTCAGTTACCTCTATACTAAAATAACCTCTGTCTACATAGTCACCGAGGAAGAGGTATCTTGTGTTAGCAGGTGATCCTCCCACTTCAAACAGCTTCATTAGATCAAAGAACTGGCCATGAATATCACCACACACTGCAAGCAAAAATTTTGTTCAAATTAATTTCAAAAAAATCTAACAGAAAAGTTACTAAGTTATAGTCAAGTAAATAGCCACAAAGTACTTCTAATTAAGAGGAAAGGCAGGTATAAAGCAGGAACAACAGGTATTTTTGAAGGTTCCCTGTTAGTTTTTCATTAAGATGCTGTCTTCACCACCTGTGGCAATGATAGCCCTATTTGAGTCTAGCAGATTGTGGACTATTTTTCCAACACAGTTTAATGCACTGAGCATTGTGGTCTTGAAAGCTGTCAGCAGCTCTTCACTGTCCTCCCCAACCCCCTAGGTATCTTTGCAAATTCTCCTTGCTATGTGTATTTGAAAATGCCTGTTGCTTTGCAATGATTTGCTTGAGTCCATGTGAGCTTGAAAAAAAGTGGAAAGTATGCTTTTGTTTCTGAGTCAGACTAACATACCTTTTAATATCACCATATCTTCTCTTTGCTCAGTTACTTTTCTCCTTCAAATAACCTGTTCACTATTTCAACAGGGATTTTTCTTGTGTTTTTAGAATATGAGACAGGACAAGACCAGTGATCAGCAACCTAAGGCAGAAGTGCCAAAGATAGCAGATGGGAGGTCTTGAAAGAGCATACAGCAAAGCCAGGTCATCTCACAATTAAAAAAAAAAAAGGGTAATTAAAAATTGCATGGAAGAGACAACTGCTCCGATCTCTTTCCCACAGGAGTTCCCAGTCAGTGGAAGTCAGGAGCTCCCTTTTCACTTTTGCACGAAGTACGGTTATAACCATTAACGGGAGCTCAAGAGACTATGCCTTTCATTGATGCAAAATGTCACTGATCAACGCACAAACAGCATCTTCTGACTTCTTAGAGTTTATCTGTAAATTCTCTGGGGGAAAAAAAGTTGTTCTAATTTTGGAAAGAACACCACACTTCAAAGGTTATTATTCTCTTAGAGCAGGCCATTTGTCATCACAACCTACAAAATATCAGGCTGAATAGAATATGTCCACTTTTATGTTCTTTTTTAAAAATTTCTACTCAAACACTGAAAGAACTTTCCCTTTTTTTCAACTGCCAATGCACCAACTACCTGAACAAACAGAAATAGAAAAATTCTAAACAAATTGTAGTTTTGAGCTTTATCTGGAACTGCAAAAGACTGAGCTCAGAGACAGCCACTTAGTGGTTTCCACCATTTCAATCACTTGTTTAGAAAACATCTACAAGAATAATGATGTACTGTTTTAATGTCTTCATTTACCCGGTACTAACAAATAACTTGCTGATGTCCTAAAAGAAGCTTTCAGACACTAATTTTATATGTGTCCATTTAGAAGAAACCACATTCAGATTAAAGAAAATCTGATTTGGACATAAAAATCAAATCTACTTCAACCATCATAAATAACAGATATGCCACATAAACTACTTTCTATAAGTCTAGATTTTTTATAAATAAAAATACTAAAGGACACCAATTCCACCTTTCATCAGGTCAAACAGAAATAGAACTAGTCAAACTACGAAAGTACTCCAAAAAAACCTAAGAGTCAGTTTTGTATCCCAGTGGATCTGCTCCTAGTGCTAAAACAATCTAGTGTTAAACAATCCTAGTGTTAAAACAATCTTTAAACACTTTCTAGTACTACTGCTCTCACAAAAACATGGTTTGACACGCAATCACCAGTCTTGCTTACAGATGAACTATAAAGGTGCATTTTTCACTAAGAATCTCAGTTCACAGTATTTGCTTCAAACCACAGCAATTAACTTCTCTTCACATATTTAGATTTCAGGTTTTCCCGCGTTCAGGTAGATGCCTTTATTCCTACTTACAATATTGCAGGAGTTAGAAATCTGTAATTCACATCATTTAACTACTTCATTTTTTAACCAATTTTCATACCAATCATACTGGCTTTTTCAATAGGTTTAATGCCTTCATTTTGCACAACAATGTTCAGACTGTCAAGCAAACGCAGTTGTGAGGGATAATTCAATAAGACTAACATGGAAATTATATTTTAGCGACTTTAAGAAAAATTCTACTACTGAAAAAGTCTGGGTTTTTTCCAAGTTAATTACATGTGAAATTATCTAGAAATATTACCTGTAATTGGAGCTTCAACTTCTATCATAGTTTTTTCCCTCCGTAATATTGCAGCACCCTCATTGATGATTCTAAGTGCAATTTCTTCATCCACTCGACCTTCTTTTATCAAGTGGTTCTTCAAAATGTCAACCCTTGGTCTTCCATCTGTGTCAAACACTTCTTCAGACGTTAAGCGATGCGTCGGTGGAAAAGGGACAGCTAAAATTTAAAAAGAAGAAACAGTAGTCACGACAATGCTATTTTAAAAACATAGTCCATCTAGGATTGGATCTATCATGGAATAGCTGCTATCCAAAGTAGCAAACTTTTTTTTTAATCACCCAAATTTATAACATCATTAAAATCTGGATAGAATAGTGCTATCTGTGTACATATTTTAAAAAATTAACGTCTATAATATGCAAGGTTGTAGAAACTATGATGCAGTTAGAAGGCATAATAATACGTGAAAAATTTGGAAGGGTCAAAACTGGCTTTGCAGAGGGAAATAATCTCTCTCCAATATACTGCCATTCTCTGAAGGACTCATCAAGTATTGGTGATGCAAGATATTCATTTAATATCCACTCAGACTTGCAAAAGCATTTAAAAATTATCCTATCATCAAAGCCTCAGGGGAGAAAAACAGCAAGAAACCTCAACCAAACAAAAAAACCACACCAAACCAAATCCAAACCCAGCAAGAAAAGTATACAACACCGTTTGAAAAACAAGAAATAAAAGGAGATAATAAGTGGTGGTTGGGGACCAAAGTAGGCTCAGCAACTGTCCAGAGAGAACATGTGATGGCCATGAATTCAAACAATGGCAGTTCAGTAACTGCACAAATGAAATATGGATGTTGGACATGGAAAAAGAGGATACTTTAAAACTGCCACTAAGCATTGTGTCAGAATACGATCTCACTCATGCAGGATTTTACAGGAAATAAAAGTAATCTGACCCTGTCCCCTCCTCAAGCCAACCACTGTTGAAAGAACAAACTAAATGAGGAGCAAACCCATTCTGTTTCTCTCCATTTAAATGTTAAAACAGGAAAATGGGAGAAGCACATCTATTCAAAGATAAGAACCAGTACTATGAATATACTTGTAGATTCTTGTATTCTTATTTATTTTCTTACTCTCCAAAGTTAAACTTTACATTCAAAAAATCAATGCTTAAATACTAAAACATTCACTGACTTCACTTAAATTGATTTGTAGATTACTAGTTACTAGTGACACATTGCTAGTCTTCTCTTTTATGGAATAATAAAAATCTATCAGTAAACCCACTGATGCATAATTCACATACATATATTCACTAAAATTAAATTAGACTAGAAAATAAAATGGAGAATTGTCAACTATTCTTTCTATAAAAGTTTCTAAATAGGAAGAGGCTGAAAAATGTGCCTTCGCTTTCCACAGTGTAGAGCAACTTTGGCACTTTATTTTCAGGCAGAAAGTGTTTTATTAACAAAAGAGAGATTGCATGTGTTTCCTTCAGTCTCCTCTAGTAGTGATCAAAGTTTCACTTGGAAATGTTAAAATTCTGGGTAGTCCAAATGTTAATAAACTTAACTGAGTTAGGAAATCAGAAGACAATTACTTCTGTTCCATGTAAAATTGTTTAAAAACCTAAATCTGGCTCTGAAAAGAGAAATTAACTGTTCTGACAAAATGAGTTTAATTTTTAGAAGCACTTCATTATGATCAGGCAAGCACCAACTCCACTATTCACCGTTTTTCTGAACTTGACTTTCCAACCATCATACTATCTCAATGTTACTTTTGCATTATTTCAAAGTTTATATTAATCTGTACCTAAATAAGCTTTAGGCCCTTTATTCCCCCACTTTTTTTAACATATTATTGTGAGCCCACAACTGCCTTCAGCAATGCAAAGTTGAGCTCATCCTTTTATGAGAGACCAGACAATTCACAAAGTAGATTTCTCCTGCTTTAATTGCTGCAAAAGCATTAGAGATCACACACACGTTCCCAGAACCTAAGTCAATCACCTCCAAGCTCTGTAAAAACTGTGCTTCATTAGTGCCAGTATTTCCTAGACAAGATCTACTTAAGTGAAAGATGACTTTTTTTCTTTTTTGGAGGTTTTTTGGGTAGAAGCAGGTGTGGTAGAAAATGGTCTGTTAAGGTGACCACCTGTTCTTCATTACTGATTTAGGACTACCAACGGCTGCAGATTCAGAAAGATGGTGTTGACCTCTTCCTTATGACAGTTCAGATTTTTCAAGAGTTATAAGTCCATGGTAAATGAAATTTGCTTCTCTTAATGAAGTTCTTATGTCTACTTAATGTATTTCAGATCAGATTAGAAAAAAAAATAATTCTATTTTAACAAACTATAGCTTTGAGTTTGTCTATCAAGTTACGTTTTAATCCAGCATCAAGATCTGTCTCACATTATTTGAACTAATAAACTTACAAGGATTTAAATTTGGTTATCCATAAGGCACAGACCCACAAATGTATTATGAGAAGTAATTAAGCACCTTTAAAGTTATATTTGCCTCAAGAAAAAACGAAGTCTTAAAAACTAGTTCCTCAGAGTTTAACAAAATCCTTTTCACACACTACATGTATTTTCCCATTGTTTGAGAATGACTTTTTGAGAATAATCTTCAGAAGGCAGAATAAAACATGGCTAGAGATTTTATCTGTACCACCCAGTGAATAAAAAGTAACATGTATTACAAAAACTATTTCTTTCCATTTTATACTTCAATTTTTGTCTCAGCAATTATTAACACTGTATCAGAATGCATACCTTTGAAAAATATTACTAACAACATTTTTTAATAGGTTAAAGATGATACTTTTTGAAGCATGTAGACAATTTTGGCAAACTAATGGGTTTAATTAAACCTTTGATGAAGTAGTCATAGAATGTTATAGCCTAAGGAAAAAGAATTGCAGCATGATGTGTTCCAAGACAGAAATATAATCCACGTTTCAAAGTCTGTGCATAACCTGTGCTCTGGGGACTGCAACAGAATGGTAATTAAGAGGAATTACCCTAAGGAAATAACATGGTGTTGGGCATTAAGGGATTCCCTTCTACCATTCCCAGAAAAGCTAAACAATAGAAAAGCATTTAGAGATGAATCTCTAAAGTAATACACACTGCAGTACAAAATAACAGACATATTCTACTAGTAAAAGTATAGATGTTAATGACAAACATAACACATCGTGATTTACAACAATGTACAAGATTTTTCTGAAACAAACAATTGCTTACTAATGAAAATTAATCAATTTCACTTTAGAAATACGTAGGTATGGATGATATGATTTTAACGATATTGATCCAAAAATTTAAACAGTAATTCTGGGGGAAAAATACAGTGTGTAGTTTTGGGAATTTGTTAATAAAATATTTTGATGTATTTATTACTATTTGTATAACCATTAACAAAGAGGGGGGAAAAAATCACCATTCCTTTATACTAAAGTATTACTAAGAGATATCAAAAGCAAAACCTCTGAACTTCTTCTACACTGACTTTCTACAAACCTCTGGGTACATTTACACCTTACAGTAAAGCATGCAGTGGAGATCCAAAGGTTAGCTCCAATTTGAATGGATACATTCCCAGTACATAGTAAAGAGGTTCAAAGTACAAAAACTACATTAGCATGGCACTTTATCCAATATAATAATCCTGCTGAGATGTGCAATATGGCAACTAACACAAGCACGCTACTTCCAGACCCAAAGCAGATCTCACATTGCCTAGTAACTGAGTACAACAGTAGCTGCTAATAAGATCTTACATGTAGATACTGTAAATTTAAACCATGCTGATACACATGCCCATTGTAATTACCTCAGTTAAATCTGGCTTGTATCACACACACACTGTCGGAACAGGCTCACGAAACAAGATGAGATCAAAGCCTCTGGACTAATGTAAGAAAAAGCATCAGGGATCAACTGCACAAGGTACTGTACTCCCACAAGCAAAGCTATTTCTGTTCTTAAGACTGTAAAACCTGAATAATTCTTGTTCTCTTACAGACAAAGAAAATTAGCCATTTTTCCTCAATAATCAGAAGCCTGTGACATGTTTCATGAACATGTTTTAGTTTTGGCTGTTATACCAAGCTCCATGTCCCAGATTGCATTTTCTGTTTTAAGAATGTTTTTGATTTCATAGATAAAGTCTCAGCTCACATTACTAGGGTTACTAAACACAGACACTCTCTTTGTAAAGAATTTGTTGCTTTGGTGATAGGTATAAATGAAACAGCATATATAATGATTGTCTCCACCAAGTGATATCATGTATCAATACAACCATGGTGTTCTGTGAAAAGAAAGGCCAGCATCCTTCATTTTGTCAGCAGGTTTATTATCATGATAGCAGATTTGTCCGTGGTTTTTCTGTGATTTAGTCATGTTTTGTGGGCCTTTGGTTTTATAAATGCATTGCTGTCTATGCACTGTCACTCAGAAGAATCACAAAGCCTAACACCTACCACTTCTTTCAGTCTGTCCCTGGTGTTTTCACACCTCTGCCAACATCTACAAAGAAGGAAAAGATGTAGCACCCATGACTGCTATGAGGACAGAATATATCCAATTATCCTTTTGCATTTGGCAGAACAGATTTGGGAAAAAAAAAAAAAGGCATAAAGACATCACAGATGGTCTGTGGACCAGCAACCTTGAAAATACTAGATAAGCACAAATACAAAGCAGTGTCTACTGGAATCAGAAAGCTCCAATCAATAGCTGACGAAAATCACGTTATCCTATTCATCCCAAACAAGAAAGCACAGATTCAGCTAAGTCAATTTCTTTACAAAAACTCTCCAGAAGTTTCTTTGAATGGAAGGTTCTTGCTATATTAGCAAGCATTCTAGAAGCAAGAAAAATGACCCTGTAAACCTTGAAACCCTACAACAGCACTGCAGGCACATTTATTTAATCCTCACTTATCATGTACTTCCAGTATTATAAATTTCACAGAATTTTAAATCTCAAATGAAACTATATATCTAGTATGCCAAGGTGCATTCGTTAATCTTTTATACTGTCTGTGTAGTTTTTCAATTAACTTGGTTGACATTTTTGGAAGTTCCTCTCAGGAAAATATAATTATTTGTTTGAAAAGTATTTAAAAGATACTCCTCCCATTAAAATGGTCACAGATTACTATGCCAAAAGATTACTTAGTGCTTAAATGTGCTTCTGACAATGATGGATGCATAGTTCTTTCTATTCTCCCTCTATTCTCTTTTCCAAACAGGGTGGTTTAAGGATTTTCCCTAATTTCATTCAGACCACCATGTTTATGATCACTGATAAAACTCTTTTCCACTATTTTTTCCGGATTCTGAATACATGCTTTCACAGTTTTTGCCTCCACTGCACCTTATCGCTATGAATCCCACAATTTTAATTACATGTTATAAGAAAAAGTATTTCACCTTTTCTATTTTGTTTGGTACTGCATTTCTACTTTTCACAGGGACACAATTACTGTTGCTTCCTACTCAACGTTTTCATTAAACACCATTCATAAGGTAAGCAGTATCTAACTCTGCCCCCTATTCAACCACCCCTTTTCCAAGTCAGAGATTTCTCATCTTTGTCACTCCACCTTGCCTGAAAGCTACTCTGAACATATCTTTAGATAAAGAAGAAGATCAGGAAGATGGAACAAAATTACATGTTGTTGCTCAAGATGCACATATAAATGGCATGTTGGTGCAATATCTTTTTTCTAAACCGATCATCTAATAATCCCTGAATTCCTATCAGACCGTTTGACTGCCACTGCACTAATATTTGCAGAATATTATCCATACAAATCCTAATATTTCTTTCTCAAGTTTATCACCTTCTACGTTTAAGCAAGAATTGTTCTGTTCTTTGTAGAGTCTGCTCTATCTGAACAGCATCTTCTTTACCCAGCTATCAGACTAACAAGGGGTTCCTGAAACATCTCTGGAAGTTTGCTGTCCTGGATAAGTGTCACTATACGCCATTCACTCAGTTTTCTAAAGAACTTGTCAAGACATTTAAAGAGCACAGATGACAGATGTTAACCTCCCTCTACCATGGGAGTGTATTACCTATTGACATCCTTTCTTTCCTAACTAATTTTGATCCAAAAGAAGATATTTCTTCTTTTGTTTACTTTAAAGCCTTCAATGAAGGAACCTGATGAATAGTTTTGCCTGGATAAACAAGCTTACTGGCTCCTTCAAAATATTCTAACAATTTATCTTAATTTTCACCTAAGAGAACTGTACCAACTCCTCTTTAATACTGTATTTCCCCAGGATATAGTTAGTCCACTCTTTCTTACAAGCGCCATGAATCTATTTAATTTAAACTTACTGATCTACAGCTCTCCAGTTCAATCTAGAATTTTAAAAAAATGCTGCTCTGCTCCATCTCTCTGACTCAGAAGATGAATTACGCCACAGGCTATGGAAAATAAATCCACAATTTTGCACCCAAATACCCAAAGAATTCCTTTAGAAGCACCAGACAAATATCTTCTGATCCTGGGATATTTTTGTTGGAACGTTTCTTTTGTTGATATGTTTTGAAACCTCTTACATTTCAACGAGAGAATTCTTTGGTCCCATTCAGCAGTAAGAACTGACTCATGTGCGAAAGAGTCCTTAATTCCTTACACAATAAACACACATGTAAGTAGCTGCCCAATTTTTGTGCTCTGGCCTTACCTTCCAACCCTCAACTGTCAATTTGCCCTACTGAAATTGAGGTAGGCTTCCATTTTTGGGTAGGGTTTTTTGAGTTTAGTTGCTGCTACTTCAAGTTTTATCCACTCTATCCCCTAAACCAAAGAAAGACCAGTTGAAAACTTACTTGTCAGAATGCAGTTCCATGTCACTGCTCTCCCCCAAAACAAAACTGTGATTTTTTTAAATATGACTTTTTAATGCTCTCTTTACACTGCTGCTTTATTGGATCATCTTAGAATAATTTCTGGCCAGCCAGAGAAGTGCCTTATAATATTTCTAAAACAGGCTTCATGCTGCACGTCAACTTTTAACCTTTTACCTTTTTTTTTCACCAGACTCTGAATTGTAAAGTTAAATACTGCAATGATTTCTTTTTTTCCTTACATGGACATAATTGTCCAAGAGTAGCTATTAGTTCCTTAATTTAGGATCCTGTTCAAGGGTTATATCTCTATAGTTTTCTCATCTATAGATGTTGTTTCAATGAGTTTCCATTTAATATCCAAAATGACGGTTTGCCAATCCAACCATACCACGACTTTTATCCGAAACAGAGGAATACTGAAGCCTTCCATTTCCAGAAGAACAGACATAATCTCCAAATTTAGCATTAAGTCAGCATGACAAGGTCCCGTAGACTGCTTCCCAAAACCTACCAACACCCACAGAGTGGACAAAGCACAATGCTGGGGAGGACGGAGCATTTCCAAGTACAACTTAGGGGTGCAGTTACCCACAGGTGGGCTGGAGAAGCCCTGATGCTTTGCCCTCAAAGAAAAGTCAGTGAAGGCTCATCCCTGCCACGCCAAGGACTTCTCCATTAATCTGAGTTAATGTGAGGTAGTGAAACAGTTGTTTCAGTAGAAAAGATACATCCACAAATTTAAAGTCTGAAAGCCACATTCATTGAAAGGTCAAGCACCATCACTGAAATCAGTCAATTGTCATCCAACAAGAAAGGCAAAGGCAAACCCAAATCCAAAAGAACCAGATACATGACTTAGATATCAACAGCAGTTTAAAGAAAAAAGATTTTGACAGAACATAATAGAGGAAACTGCTATCTTCCACAAGGTAGTAAAACACTAAGTATTCTTCAAAGAAGAATGAAGAGGATTACTTAGAAAACAGTGAACCAGGACGACAGGTACATCTTCTCTATTAAGACAGAAAAAAAAAACAACCAGTAACAAAAGCCTTATCACAAGATATTTTTGGGAATCGAATGCCAAAAGCTGACTTAGACATTTCAATTCCATAGCTAACCATTAATTTATAGGAAACTCTACAAGTACAAATTACTTAGGCAATTTAACTAAGCCATGAAAAAAGAAAATTTGAGCTTTTCAAATGCTTTAAAAGCAACCAGTGATCTTTGATGATATAATTCATATTTGGAAAGGTATGTCAGACCAGCACAGCTAGACTGTAAAGACTACATATTTAAACCCATTATTGTGTTTATTACGTGTATGTCTAATATGAACATATTACACCTGATAACCTTTCATATATTTCTCTAGATATACATACTTCCCACCAGCTGCTAAATATATAGGTCAAAATATGAAGGGGAGCACATCCTAATCATTATCCTACTTATTAAAAAATATTAATTACTGATGATACAATAATTTAACCATTTCTCCTTGGGTGAGCATCTCTTGCCAATTTCTGCTAACATAGAGTATCAGTGGTAAAAAATTTAATTTCTCAGGGCAGCTGAAATGTAATGGATTCTGTTCCTTCTCTGCTCTTTCAGTAATACAGAGGAAGAAAATGAAGCTTAAATAAAAGCAAGAGGAATAATGCAAGTAACAGCAAGCTTTAATGAATTCACATTTCCTCCCTAAAAGACCCAGTAGATGGAAAGCATGGAAGTTGAAATATGGACCAATACACAGATACACCAGATAATATTACTACATTTTTCTTTGTGGCTTTTCTCAAGAACCTGAGACATTATAAGTGACCTCTTCATTGTACAATAAGCAAGAGTATGGTGAATGTTTCTTGGTATGTGAGAGGCAATGCATCTGTTTGTGAACAGGGATGTGACACAGTTGTCACATTTTAACATGGTTTCAACAAATGTATTTAACTGCACACATACTCCCACTCAGGACTGACATAACCTGCAATCTTGCACCTCTGGAGTCACTGTCTAAAATAAATATTTCCAACTGCACTGCACCTAATGGAGGAGGGGAGAACCAAACCACCCTGTCCTTCGTATCAATTAAACAGATGGCTTGGCACAACTGGCCAGGCTTTCTCCAGAAGCCAATGATTCAGCATGATAGATACAAATAGGACAGGTCAACAGAAGGTATAGGAAAATGCTGTATTAACTGGTTGTAATTATGTCAGATGAAGCCACCAAAGCCTGGTTACCTTTACAATAGTTCTGCATCCTACACACCCAGGTTCAAAGAAATACTGCAACCTCAGGCAGTAACTGTGTTAGAATGAAGCAAATCCTAACTACAATTTTAAACAACCAGATGCACAGGTCACATTTAACAAGCTGAACTATTAAGTGATTAGAAATCAGCAGGCTTTCCACTGCATTATAAAGTATCTGATCACTTATTGTTCTTTTGTATTGTTTGAAGAACTTAATTTCTTAACACAAATTGCACTAAAGGTATAAAAATTCAGCGATTCTAAACAGCACACATTAAAGCAGCATTAACAAGTGCAAGTTTCCACTAGACTGGTTTTAACATTTTCTACTTTTACCCCTGCAATTTGTTCAAAAAAATCAACAGGTTAAGCAATCCAAAATGAGTTACAACTTATTGCGAGCAAAGCTTTCCAACTTATTGGAAAACATGCCGATTTCCAAAACATACTATAGGATTCCAAGGCTTTAATTAAGACCTGCTGAAGAAAAATACATCCTTGTCGTTTCTCAAGGCCTCCTGTTATAGAAAAAGTTAAATGACCAGACTGCCACCCCTTCAAATTCAGTGAGACCCTGCATGCCAAGGAACATCAATCCTAAAAGCAGAGTGCTTGCATACAGCCATGAATTCCAGCAGCCCAGGCCTGCCATCACAACCGTCCATGCTGCTACCATCAAGCACAGTTCAACATGAAAACTGCCGAGATCAAAATAAAATGATCTGTAATTTGAGCAAATACAACCCAGGAATTCTTTGAAGCTCTACCTGTGCTATGCTCTTAACTGACAATTTAGGTTTAACATATATATTTTAGGATGCTTTGGTTGCAAAGGATTATTCTAAAATTACACATTTGATGGGATTTAGAGGAAAGAACTTAGTAATTTACAGCATTTTGGTGGTTTATTTAATACGTATTACTTTCTCTTCTGAGAAGTATAACGTTTGACTTTTAAAGGCCCCCCGCGAGATTACCAAGGAAGGCCACAAAGAAATAGATCAAGGTGAATTTTCTCCATCAGAACTGGAACCTGAGAACAGCAGCCAATAGAAAGGGCGGCAGCACCTTCCCACTCGCTCTTCCCCGGCGCTGTCAGCTCCTGCAATCTCCGGGCTCTGCCCCGCGGAGCCGGAGCCCGGCGGTGCCCCCGGCCGGCCCCGCACTCGCTCCGGGCAGCGCATCCGGCCGGGACGCGCCAGGCCCGCAGGCCTTGGGCACCGCTCCCGCCCCGGCCCCGCCGGGCCCACCCGTGCCCCGCTCGTCGCCCGCCCGCAGCGGAGCCCACCCCGGTGCTCCCCCGCCCGTGCGGGCATCCCACGCCCCCGCACGGCGCTGGGCAGCACTCCCGTCCCCACCCGCGGGCAGGGCAGCCCGGCCCGCTCCCCGCGGGCACCGCTCCCCGCGGCGGGGCCGCCTCTCCCTCCCCGGGCGGTCGTGCGGGGGCCGCGGCCCGTCCCCGCGGGGCAGGGGGACGCTCACCCTTGACGGCGCGCTCGCTGGTGGCGTGGGGCGTCAGCAGCAGCACCTTGCTCCCCTCCTTGGCGGACATCGCTGGGCGCTGCCGGGCTCCGGCGGCGGTGCTGGGCGCTGCGGCGCCTTCTCCGCCCGTCCGCCGGCGGCTGGCGGGGCGCGGCGGGGCGGGCGGGGGCGGCTACAGGCGCCGGGCGGCGGCGGCCCGGCGGAACATGGCGGCGGGCGCGGCTCGCGGCTCCTGGCGCAGCGCGGGGACGGTCCGCCCCGGGCCCGGCATGCACCGCGCCGCCGCCCGCCGGGCACCGCGGGAGCGCGCGGGACTCCCGGCCCGACCGGGGCCGCGGCCGCTCTGCCGCCCGTGCCGGCGCCGCCGCGGGGCGGGGCGGGGAGCGCGGCCCGGCGCCTCCCGGCTCGGCCCGGGGAGGCGGGCGAGGCGCCCGGAGCGCCCCCGCCCCGGCACGGGTGAACGGCGGGCCGGGGCTGAGGGGGCGGCGCGACGGGCGGACGGCCCGGCTCCCAGCGACCCCGCACCGCCCGCAGAGGGCCGGCGGCCACCATGGAGAGCTCCGCGGGGCCGCCCCGGGGGCCGGGGCCGTACAGCCGGGGGAGCCATTTTGTGGGGTGGCGAAGCCTTCCGTGCCCCCGGGAACCTCCGCAGAGCGAGGGCCCCCTCCTCAGCGGGCGCCTCTCGCCCCCAGCGCGGCTGGAGGGCCCCACCGCCTCACCTGTCGGTGCGGGGCCGGCCGAGGGCAGGACAGGGAGGAGGAGATAGAAATTACCCCCAAAGAACCTGGGCACGGCTTGCAGCAAGCTCCCAGCACCAAACAGTTCAGCCAAACTTAGCTCCATGCTTGGAGCTGAGCAAGACCGGACAAAAGAGCATTGAGAGCCTTGGTGGCGGCAACAGGAGCTGCCCCCTCCTCGCCCCCTGCCGCCGTCATTGCTGCCCGGGCAGACAGCGGGGCAGAGGCTCAGCACCACGGCCTGGTCCTGGCAAGGGCAGCAGATCGCAGCTCTTATGTCACATACAAACCCTGTAATTTGGTGCCACAGGTCCAGCCACATGCAGCATATAAGACAGGACTTTACCTTGGCAGAAAGGCTGGTACAACTGTACTAGATCTAAGCTAATCTGGTTATTATGTACTCTGTCTTAAATTAACTTTGCTGAGGAAAAAAAGGTAAGTAGTTCCGGCTCTCCTTTGTAGCAGCTGTTAACCTCACCCTGTCTCCTCTGATTTAGTCTATCCTCAGTTGTACCAGTGCAGGTTGTTGGACTGGCTGTGTAGTTGAGATCACAGAAATTGGCTGGGTTAAAAAAACCAACCAACCAACCAAAAAAATATCACCCAACAAACAAAAAGTCCCAAAGCAAATAAACAAAACAGTAATCAGCCAAGAAGATCCAACAAAAAACAAAAAAACCCACACCAAAAATGTTCCAATTGTGCATCACCTAAATATCTTCCAATACACCTAACCAGATCTAGTGAACATCTAAACATGTACATATAACCATACTTAACCAAATGCAGTATATCTAAAGAGTTGCTGCTTTGCATTCCAGCTATCCCTACAGCTCTTATGCATTATTTGTACTGACCTGTGCAGTCTATTCTATACAATAAACCAGGAATTTAAGAAAGAAAAGCCACTCAGAGGTAACAGATTCCAGCAAGGTCTTGGTTCTTGCCCTGTTCAGGTCCAAGGAAAAAGGATGACACCTGAGATGAGGACCTGCCATGGTAAGCATGAAAAGCTCTTTGGCTCAAGCAAAAAGACACTGAAATTGATGGGTTACACAAGAGCTTGGGTTGACCTTGCTTTTTTTATTCGATAGCCAAGACAGTCCAAGCAAGAAATGTTGAATGAAACATCACTGTAAAGACATTCAAAGATGCAACATGAAATTTTAAGGGAATAAGAATTACAAACCCTCAGAGTATTTATTAACGAGACTTGCAAGACTCCAAAGTTTTGAAAAAACAAAATTCTACTAATTCTACATCCACAAGTAAAATACATGCATGCACACAAAAAGAGAGCTGAGATACGTTAGAGCATCATGGAAGAAATACTGGATGGCTATTTTTTGGCTAAGCCATCCAGCAGCAGGAAATACTACTTTATACCACATGTTCTCCAAATCTCTCTCATTGGACAACCAGTTTAAAAGGCCTGTTTTTAAATAGAACAAAAGCTTGTTTTCCTTCACTATCATGGACATGTATCCACTCAGAGTATGTAGTGGGAGTGCGGACAGGAAGGGAAGTAGGTATTGCTCCTACTGACTTTAGCATTAGATTAAAGTAAATCTGCTGGAACAAGCAGCAGGGGTAATAAATTCACTCTCTTATTTAAAATCAAGATAAGCTCAGTAATAAATGCAGTTTGAATGTGACAGCATGAAACAGCAAAGAGATTCTCATATTAAAAAGAAATTAATTTATCCATACAGTTCCCAACACACAGGGAGCCTGAGACCTTGCTGAGTGTTGTCAGGAATCTCCACCTCACCTGAAGTGCAGTTGCAAGAGAGATGCCTTACTTATTTCAATTGCTCACTTCCCTCAGGAGCCTGTAGCCACGTCCACTGAGGTGTGAAGTAAAAGGGACTGACGCAGTCAGAATTCTGGTTGAGGAAAACACATAGCGTAATATTATTGTGTTATGATGCTGTGCCAAAGGAGACCTTATCAGCCTCTAGGCAGCATACCCAGTGCCCTGCATGCTGAAACACTTTCAGTTATATCCAGGCATCACCTGAAAAAAAACACTTACACAGATCAGATCTTATCTTGCTGGGTGCACAATCCCCCTCCCAATACATTAGGTTGATATAAAAAATGGTGTTACATCTCCCTACAAACCACACCTCCTTAAAACATTAAAAATAATAAACTGACCCTTTTTTTTTTTTTTTGTTAACAACAGCTAGAAAGAGAAATTAGCTAGCACAGCTACCTTGCTGTTTTATGGTCACTTTTCTGACATATTCTATCTTGCCTCATTAAAATACAGAGCATGTGCCACTGTCATTACGACAGGATCAAATTTTCATTAGGCAGAAATCTGTAGTTCTCTCCCCCCTAAGCCCTTTACCTTGTCATTGAAGCTTTTTCATGTAGTATTGTCTCTAAATCTGCTAGAGACTCTGAAGGGGCACTGACATTGCCCCAATTTACCTCATGGTGAAGGCAAAGATGATTGATTTGATACATCTTGTGTTCAAGTAATCAATTTCCACCAGCACCACAAGTAGCATGATTACAGAAAATTAGGAACACAATTACAAACAAACATGACCTTGCAGGTAGAAGTCAGTGTGCCTTTATAATCCTGTTTCCCACAAATCTGCCACAAATGCCGCTCAAATAGAAGCACTTCTGAAAAGCAGAGTCACATTTTACTTCCTGTTCAGCTTTGCCACCAAGTGGCCATTCCATTCCACACATTTTAACATCGAATTTAAAAAAAAAAAAAAAAAAAAAGGAAAAGGAAAAAGAAAAATAGCTAATTCATTCCTGTTCTGACTGAATATTCCAAACCATTACCTAGCTGCTAGCACTGGACTGCTTTTCAAATATCTGCTTTCATAAAGGAGATACAATTCAGCAGGAGAAGCACAAAGAACAATCAAGCCAATCCATCTTCTTCTGTACTACAGGGAATGAAGCCATTTGGGATGATCCTTAACTTCCTTCTGCTCCATCTCAAAGAAGCACCCGCTGAAGCTGCGTGCAAAAGCTGTTTAAATGAAAAGGTGCTATGTGAAAACCTAGACTTTTCTGACACCTTCCCTGACTGAGGGCTGCAAGGTATAGAAGCAAATATATTTTAGTAAATTGTTGTCTCGTACAAGTGTTGTTTATTGAATCTGAAGCAGAAGTTAGACATAAAAATGGATGTGTGAAATTCTGTAACCATCTCTTGCAGGAGGGCAGATCATCAGAACAGTCTCTTCTGACTCTAACAGCGACATACCTTAAAAACTGGCACAATGCAATGTCCCAGAATCATCTAATTACCCAACAAGAACTTTCTGAAAACTAAGAAGGAAATTGAATCACAGGAGAGAGAGATATATTCCAGATCCCAAGAGAAAGATGCACAGAGCAAATCTTGCAGAGATAAACCAGGTCTGAGAGGGGAAGACGTGCTATAAGCAGGAGAATAAGATGAAGACAAAACTTTTAAGTTGTTCCATTTCATTGACTCTCACTAAGTTACTGTTTGAAACCATTCTTTCTGAATTGCCAGAAATGGTATTGTGGTTGGCATAAACTGTGAGACTGATTCAGAACAAGGCACGTTTTACATTTTGACATGTTGCTGTACTGAGTTTCAATAAGAATACTCAAAAGCTTTCTTTTAAGAGGACATACATAAGATTTCCCTGCTTCTCAAGTAATTTTAATGGCAATCTTATTATATGAAGGCATCTTTCAGAAAGGTTGAAATCATTGTCCTAAGTCATTTTCTCCAGCACCACAAAATCATTATCACTGCAATACTTCAGCTGCCAATGTCATCCAGTACTGAGAAGCTGCACCGACTTAAAAGGAGAAGAACCAAAACCAAGTTATCAGATAGTTGCTGGTATAAATCAGAAGCTACTTTACTATTACAGTCTATCCTGTCACACTCCCTTCCTGCACACATTTCCCTCATTCCCCAATAAACTCTCTGAACAGGTTGAGGAAGCACAGGTTATGTTAGAAAAGCTAGTCAAGGCCACAGTCGTTACTTGCATCATATCACAACTGTGAAAAAGAGGTTAAAGCTACCCAACCTGACTCCAGAATTTTAGGTGATTTTTATATACATCGGCCACATTGGGTGGCCACACTATTTTAAATCTCACACCTCTAGAGTGATAGTATCTCAAACTCTTCTTTAGGTTCCTCAAAACATCACTCACTTTCTCTGCTTAAAGCATTCCTTCCCCCCCCACCTTATTATCTAGTTCAAACTTCTCCTTCCTTAGCTTTAAGCGATTGCTCTTTCTCCTACCATCTGAGACCAAGCAATTCCCTCTCTTCATTTATCTTACTATCTTGATGATATTAATAGACTATTAATAGTCACCTCTACTCACTCTAAAAATTGAGTTCACTCTGCTTTTTGCTGCCCTCCTTTGTGTTCTCTTGTTTCCTCAGTGCCTCCACAAGCAAAAGACTTAACTGACAAAGTATTCAAGGTAAGCAGGTCTGTGTATAGGACCTTACATCTGGCCAAAGCACAACTATGCTTTTAGTTTACCCCTCAGCATCCTTTTCCCAAGCTCCTGAGACAGAACACCATTAAGTATTAGTAAGAATTAACTGTTACACTGGGATTGGTTAGGGGTGAAGAAAGGGTTGAACAAAAAATTGACACTCATAACTGGGCAAACCTGAGGTCACAACGAAGGAATGCAGAAAAGGATATCCCAAAATAATCCCACATAAACATTTAAAAGCTTTTCCACTACATATTTTGTCCCAGTAACTTTATAGGCAAATAGAAAATCATAAAAGCACTTGAGAGACAGGGGCTCCCCCAACCCCTGCCCACCATGAGAAAACATTACAATTTTATTTTCTGATCTCTACTACTTAGCTTTTCATATGAATTACGTCCTTGTGTTCAAATCAGTGGTTTACTGTGAAAAATCAGTTTAGACTCCTACACCCATACCTTCCTCTCTCTCTTAAGGTATCAAATACCTGTTTTATCTACTATATTAAATAGCTTCTTTTAAGCCTCTAAGGGCAATTTCCAAAACCAGTCTACAGCACTAAAATGGTTGTTTAGTATCAACTAAGATTTTTTTAATCCATCTGGAGAAACTAACTGAATTACAAAAAAATATAAATGTATTATTTCATCCTATTAGGAACAATTAATACATTGTGATGAACAATTGATTGTTTCTTCTTAAATGTACTTAAAAAATACCCAACTTCTAAAAACTTGTAGCTGACTTAACTACAGTATAATATTAACTTGCATTTGATTGACATATTTTACAACTTCAAGAAGTTCATCTGAACCTTCACAAAAAGCCATGGCACGCTGTATTGGAGCTACAGGAATTTGAAAGCAATTTATTTTTAAGTAACAAAACATGTAGTTCCACAGCAAACAGAACCCAGAGATTTTTTTTAACTAGTATAGAACCTGTGATGGTAGGTTATAGTCACAGTTCTCTCACAACCTACACCTTATCAGACAAGTGAAGTAAAAATATACATTCATTAGTTAAACTAGACTTATGTGCAGCATTCCAGCCAAGTAATTCAAGGTTAATAAGTAAAATTTGTATATCAAAGCAAGTCAATTTTGTTCAGCTACTGTTTACTCTTCACATAGATACTGCATGTTAAACATGCTCATGCTTTAATGTGCTTTCAGCAACTTAAGAAAATCTTGAATAATTTGTGGTTGGTTTTTTTTTTTTTTTTGTAATCAGCAAGAGTTCTATGCTTGGAGCTCCCTCAATTGACAGCCCCATAATAAACAGGTATAAATTTTGAGTAAAAGCCTGGAATGACAGATAACCCTACACTGCCATCAAAACCACTGTGCCCAAATAGTAAAGAAGCTAAAATTTAGCAATATGAAATGATTCTTAGATTTATTACTAAAGTTCAGCTTTATTGTACTCACTTTTCTCATGTGTTCATATTTAAAATTATTTTGATTAGTGATATATACACACATAAAGCTTCTGAAGCCTGTGATTCACTGGTGAATCATCTGAGACTGGGCCAGCCAAAACTTAACATAATCCTCCTTCAACAAACCTAATCTAGGTTAGTTTACAAACAGATACTTGATCTTCTTATTCACGAGTATATTCAGTATTTACTCACTCAAGAATGAATATTAAAACAATTCTATTGATGCCAATAAGAAAGTTTATGTTTCTTCAGCTGAACTCATCCATTTGCATCTGCTTCCACAAATACGCCAGCAAAAATACTCAGGGTTCTGAAGTGACTGTATAGCTGGGCTTAGCTGGTACTTTTCCATTAGTCAAACAACAATCTTAAAAACATTTCCAAGTTAGATTGTTTTGGTTTTAAAGGATGAAAAAATTTCTTCTATGAACTAGAAGAACGATGCAGATTTAAAATGATTCCAGAAGTACTGCAAGAGAATTAAAAAAAATAATTGACTAACATGCTTTTTCTAAAATTTTCTGGAACATTAAAGGTAATTTCATTGACGATAGTAATGGTGAAGAAGTAGCCTAAAAGAAGCATTACAGATATCCAACTAGACTAGAAAAGGTTCTGGACTATGCAGTGATAAAATGCTAGAGGCAATATGCATAGATGGATAAAAATATCCTACTTCTGCTTTTTACCACCCATAGTGCTAAACAGGAGACAACACAGTGGGGTAAGGAGACTCCAGTATACATCTAACTTCAGCGAGGTGTTTGTAAAACCCAAGCACATTTTTCTTCGCCCAGGTTGGCACAAATACTTACTTAACCTACACTGCTTGTCCAATGTCTATTTATACATATAGCAGTGGTATGTAAGTGCTTCTGCATGTCACATGGCATGAACATAACTAAAGACTGCTATAAAGAACATTGCCTACTCTCTCCATCAGTCCATCTTCCCTTCTTAAGAGCTTCAGCACCAGACTGAGAGGACCCTCTCTGCACAGGTATCTATCCACTGAGAGAAGGAAACAAAATTTAGACCAATTACTGAGTGTTCCTTGGAAAGACAGACACATTTGAGTGGAGATATGTAATGCACAGATTTCCTTTTCATTTTGCCTTCTTCACCTATCCATCTGTTCCTCCCTATTTCAATCCAACCTCTTGTCTTTTGCTTTCCTTCTTCTCTTCTCCCTACACACCTGTCATGTCCGTCTCCCCAAATGACATTAGATGCAAAATCTGCATGACTGCCTTCTGGAATCCTGCCTATACTTTCTATGTGCTACCCAATCATCACAGGTAAGCCAATTTCATAGAAATTCATAGAGAAATCAAAGAAAATATCAGTAAGACAGTTTCTTCCCTCTTCTCAAATTCCCCACACTTTAACGTGGGTGCGGTAGCCTTTCTTTAGAAAGGACCAAGCACTTCCCTTGTACTTCACTTCCTCAAAGCAGGGTACATTTTGCTGCACACACACTCCACTTGAGCTCATCTGCTGCTCAGCAGGTCTGAGCCTGATTTCCACAAACAGCATGTACAAATTCAGCTACCTTAAAGAGAAGGAACTGCACTAGGTAGTTCCTTTTTCATACACAAAAGGATCATATTTATATGAATTTGCTACTCCTAGGACACCAAGTTACTCTTAATTTTATTACTGCTCTTTTTTGCCCCCTAGAGTCAGGTCTAAATGCATATTACAAATACAATGAGAGATCATACAAACAGGGAATATGAATTTTATTCTTAGGAGAACTGAAATTAAATTATTTTCAAAAGGTAAATTTCAGTGTGTGCTGTGTTATTTTTGCTTAATTCCATCCAGTAACATGCTCTGCAGCCAGTGACAGGTATTTTACAAAGAAAAGGATATACTGCATCAAAGCTTACAAACTCTTAAGACTTCTAAATAGCTGCTGAATTCCTTGTGGAAACTCACTCCTCATCCTTCCAATAGGAAAACTTTAAGGAGATATTGAACTTGAAGGAGATATTAAACTACTACATAACTGACTTTTCTAGGGTTTAAATAACCTATAAGTATCACTGAAAAGACTTGGAAGTTAGCAGTTAGTCAAATGAATTACCAAGGAAATATTAACTTACTGACCTCACTAAGATTTGCAGGCACAAACTGAAGATGAAGTAACAGTATTTTTCCAGTCTCACATTTTCTCCCATGTTAAATTTATTGCTGAATGTACTTCAGTTTGTTTCTCTTCAGATGTACTAATCCATCCTCTGTATGGACCCAGCTTTTCCTCTTCAGGCCTCTGGTTCACTTCACAGTGAACATACACAGGACATTTACAAAACAGTTTTGAAACATGGTAACTAGAATTATGGAATAAAGCCTCAGAAAGCCAGCCTGGATACCATTACTGAGTGAGTTGTATCAATTCAGAATTATTCTGCAGAGCTTTATGGAAGCATAATTCCTCTCCTTCCTGGTCACTAGCATATAATAAATCAATCTAAGCATGCATATTGCCTTTATTTGCAAAAGTTTCATATTCTATATTGATTCTTGAAGAGGTAACTTTTTATTTTGGCAGCTTATTTTTTTAGATAATCAAGACTACTTAAGTCTCACTCTGCAACCTGAATTTTTTCAGAGCTGTAGTCAAACAAAGCATCAAATACTTATCCATGTCCTCGTGCATCCTGGAGCTACGGTACCTTTCACCAACTGCTGAAGGTATCAAAAACCTGAAAACAAACAGAGGCTTCTTCTGCCGAGATCCCCTCTGCTTCAATAGTATCCTTCTACCAATGAGAGAGAGAGACAGAGAGAGAAAACGGCAACAGGAATGCTTCTGTCCAAGTATCAACCCTGCATTCCAGTCACTTCCTAAAGTCATAATTTCTATGTCTAGAAACCTAGCAGTTGGCTATGGTGTGAGACTAACAATTCTGGATCTGTTGAGAAACCTCGATCAAATAGTTGCTTCGAGTAAATAATACTCCAATGGTTTATATTTTAAAAAAATCAGTAGTTTAAAGTTTCATATTATTAAATTGCAAAACCATCATGTGAAAAAGTCAAAAGTCATGAGAGCTTTTTAGGAATGGAGGGGTGGAAGAACAGAGTGCTTTGTCCTGGTAACCACTACTATAGTGAGGCAGTTAAGTACAAAGAAGTGTGCAAGATCATCCCAAAGGTAAAACGCAATATCACACAATGTAATTACAAGAGACTGCAACAGTAACAGATACAACAGCAATTCTTTAGAAACAAGAAACTGGGAAATTACACTGATGAAGTTCCATCAAGTGCTGAAGTGCAAAGCAGGAACTGAGCGTGAAGCCCCTCAGGTCAGGTGGCGCAGGAGGCGCGCTGTGCACTAGAGGGCAGGGCAGCCCTTCCTCGGGCTCCAGCCCTGCTCCCGACAGAGGCATGTCCCAGGATGAGCATAAACAGGACCCTCCACACTTTTAATAGCTCCTAACCACCACACCTGAAAGCATTTGCAGGAGCAGGGGCACAAGTGTGATTAAAATGACACTTCTCACTACACTGATAATTTCTAATGATTTTTCTGTGTATCTGCATACACTACCATCTTGCATAGATGCTTTAGTTTTCCCTCAAACTAGACGTCTGAAAATGCTTTTCAAAGGACACTGTTAACTACTGTTCATTATGAGGGAAAATTTAAGTGCTGAGTAGAAATGAAACATCAAGTCCAGAATCAAAATTAGGCATGTCCTCCAATCTAAGTCGGTATCACACAAATTTTGTTAATGAATTAGAATAAACAACTGACTCATGTTGGTTCATGTGTAAGAAAATAAAGCAGAAGTTTCAGGCCAAGTGGTGAGTAAAGCTAAATAGCAAAGAAAGATCATACACAGGTAAATAGAACTATTTTCATAGATTTATTTGAAAAATACTTACAAAAGCAAGTATGTTTGACACTAAAATAGTTAAACTTATTCTGTGTTTACATTGGTGTAATTAAGCGTGCAGCATTAACAGTCTTTTCCGCTTGAAGCATTGTTAGTTTGCCTTAAGGAAGTGGGGAAAATTGGGGTTTACTGAAGAACAATGTCTCCCTGCCACTTCCTGCAGCAACTACACCTGTGATCTCTGCATGAGATCGCAGCACACTGAAAAGTGGGTTTGCTTTACTAACTGTGCTTTACTAACTGCCACCTGCCAAGTACAGATTTACTGCAACCTGGAAGGTGGGTCAGTTTTTTTTCCTTAGAAAGGAACAGGAGAAGATGAAGAAGAAGAAAACAAAAGGATTGGGGGTTTTATGTGAAGAATTTACCAAAGCTACATTTCATGAAAAAGAGTCCTTAAAAATGTCCTTTTGTTAGTTGCCGTCTTCCTTCAAAACATGCGCGCACTTCTGAACTTACCCGTAAACCAATGCCCCTGAAGCTCACCATTCCTGTAAGCACTTGCTTGCTAGGACAGGCCAGGACTAGAATAGCTAAGATTCCCCATCCAGACAGCAGTTCAGTAGTGTCAGAAACAAAATACAGTGCAATTAGTTTCCACAGACTGTATAGCTACATTTTAAGACAAAACTGGCACAGATACCGACTGAAAGAGTTTCCTGTCTCCATGCAATCCATGCTCTGGCAACAGCTACACTCCATTCCCAGAGCAGGTTATTAGGGCACATGGAGTGGACAGGATCTCACCAGCCACTATTTTGCATGGTGCCAGTAGCTGCTGCTGCTCGAGCCAGCATATTTCTGTGTGCCTCTGAAGCAGAAGAAAAAGTCCCATCCATCACATGCATTGGCAGCATTCGCCTTCTGCCAGGCTGAGGGGTGTAGCTGTTCTGCCGCCAGTCTTCTTCTGGGGGCATATCAACCCTCCTTGGACCCGGGGCCTTAACACAAGAAGGGGGCACGGGGCAACCTTGAGAGGCACCGGGATCCCAAGAAGGCTCACGTGGTATTCTTAAAGTGCTGTAGTCTGTGCTGGCTGGTAGCCTGCAACCCACAGTGTAAGATTCATGCATTTGATGTTGTGAAGGCTGCTGGAGGAAGCCTTCATGTAAATTCTTTCCTGGCTGGCCAGCATGTTTCCCCCAGAGCGTTGTTCGTTTATCTGGTAACGTGGCTGTTTGCCTGGCAGGGTAACTTGTGTTCAGCCAATGGCCAGAGACACTTGATGCTCCAGCTCCTAAATGCAGATTAACAAGAGGCTTTTGCCCCGGGGAAAGGGTGCTTTTGGGTGCACAAGGGAGACTCCCATAGCTCAGTGCCACACCTGGGTAGTCTTCACCTTGGAAAGCTTCACTCCTGTCAGGCACAACCAAAAGTTTCTGGATGATGTTCTTCTGATCTCCTGAAGGAAAAAAAAAAGTTTGCTTAGTTATATTTTTTGTTTCATCCTCTCAGAACTTTCATCAGCGGCCAGAAGGTGATAGAAGAAAAACAAAATGACCAGTATATCCAGTTAATGGTTGACATGCAATTCTGAATAAAAGCCAGTTGTACCCTTTCTAGCATTCATTTTCCTCACTGCATTTCCTCTTTATCCTACCACAGCTGCTGTCACAGACTTCAGATTTCTTTACTAGCCCCTTGTGTCATCATGCAGGAGCCCAAAAAAACATTTCAAGGCTGGTAGATCAAACTGGTTTTGATGCTGTTACAGGGAAAATAATTCTCATGCAGGAATTAGTTACTTTTACTGGCACAACTACATGTGTGATTTGCAGGAATGAGAAGCTTATGGAAGTACTCTCACGCATGGCAACAAGGTGGTGGGTCTTACTGCTACTTTTATAGTAAAGAAAATACCTCACAAAAATATTAATATGATTTTATATAAAGTCATCATGATGTTTCCATAAAGATTACTGGCTTAGGTTATGCACATTTAGCACAGAACCACAGAAAAACTCCAAAGGGCAGAGAAGAAGACAAGTGATTTCTCCTTCCAGATCTCTGGAGGAATTAGGCAGATGGTGAAACTCCATTATGAAAGACAAGAACGGAGGAGCTGCATTTCAGCAAAATTTCTGATCATGAAGAAGGATGAAAAGTCCTGTGATTACCTGACAGTTTACGTGCCTTGCCCACCATGCTGGGCATCAGTACATCATGGGGTGGGTGTTGCACCTGGTTTGGGTTGTGCTGGGGATCAAAGGGAAATACAGGAGGATCATGGGGGAAAGGAAGGGAAGTGGAGCTGGAAGAACGGTGGCTGGTGTCCACTGGCATTTTCCTCGTATTTGGTGCTTCCTTTTATAAAATGAGAAAGGAGAAGAACAGAACATAAAATGATGAGTAAACACAGAGCTGGGTTGAATCAAGCAAAGACGGTGTTGATTCAAGGAAGAAAGGGATGAGTCACCGGAACAAAAACATGCATCTGTGTGTGAAAAGGACAGACAAATAAAAACTGCATCAATCCAGTAAGGCTCTTACTGCAGTGTGGGCTACTTAGGATCATTTGACTGGAACCAAAGAGAAAAAGCCAAAACAAACACAAACCATTCCTGGAGGTTTGATTCACAAACTGAATCCACAAAACAATGGCAGGGCAGTCAGCACTGGAACTGGAAAGCTATAGAAGCCATGAAAATAAGAGTATTGCTCATCCTTCTTTCCTATTTCCTAGCAGGCTTTTCTGAAAGCTCCTATTCCAGACTATAAACAGATTTACCTGCTGCAGCTAAGGTATTTACCTGTGCTGTACTGTTTCACTCTGTTAGGAGGTACCTGCCCCAAAAAGCAGGGATGGCTGAGTAACAAATCATCACAGACTTGAGCCCAGTGTTAACTTGAAGAGTAGTAACAGACAGCCATCCCACTGGCGGCTTGTGGGAATAAAAACCTCCAGCAGAGAGGGTGGGTCTTGGACACCAAAGGTTTGTAATTGCTTCTGCCAGCACCTCCAGGTACGTGTTAAAGCCCTTAACTAAAGCACACCAAGGAGCAAACACTCTGAAGTTGACATGTTCTTAATTTATGGTACACAGCAGAAAGGTGCAACTGGACCAACCAGTTTAAACAACTGATTTTGCAATTGAGACTCTTCTACACTTGACTAATACAGTAAATAAAAATAAATAAATAAAACAAGTACAGTTTGCAAAAAATTCAGTCTAAGCCAGAATGTCACATTATATCTGGCTATGTCACTAAACACTCTATTATTGTTTTCCTTGCTGACAGTTTTAAGTTGCATCTAAGACTACATAACAGAGAAGACAAAGGAAAAGTCAATCTTCTTATTTTTAGGTACTTCCTGTAGGTCTGCATTTTATGTACCAAGTCTTGAATTGTCTCCCCTTTAGAGCTTACTTTTACTCTCTAAAAATGCTATTTGCTGAACTGAATATACCCATGAGAGAGCAGAAACTTTCACAATGTTATTTAAATTACTTATTTTTTTAAATTATAGGTGTATGAGAAGCTTTCGTGAAAATACTTTACATCAACTGAAAAAAACCTTTATACTGGATGTTTCTGTATACTGACAAATAATGTTAGCTACCAGCTGCAGCAGTTACTATTCTGCAATGACACCTGAAGAAGATGGCTTTGTTACTTAAATAAAAGTTTATTCTTCTTCCAAGGACAGAACAAAAAAGACATGCTTTCATCATGGCTTATTATTCACTTGCCTGCAGTCTTGTTAGTTAACTACTAAATGCAGACAGAGAAAACAGCAACTTTATACACAGATGATGGCTCTTTGGAAAGATGCACATCATTCTACTTACAAAACTGTGAGAAGAGACCAAGGTCTCTTCTCTGTTTGAGATAACTGTCCCACTGAGACTGCGAGCAATGCGACGGAAATTCTCTGCACTGTATATTTCCTCTTCTTCAGGTTCCCCGCTATGTTCTCGGGTATATGCGACCTGCAGATGATATCACACATTTCAGAAAAGGCTCTCCATAGTATCAACCTTGTATAATAATTTAGGGAAGAGATGACAGAAATCTAACAGAATATACTTCAGTGATATTCCATGACCTTTTATTTTTTTGAAATCCTTCATTCAGATACTACCTTAGAAACTTAAGGTTAATGGGTCTGTTTGGATTTGGTGATTAAAAATATTACTCCTTATAGTCTTTCTTCCATTAGTAAATATACACTGATTGATTTGTCTAAGTGACATTCACTCTTTTATAATTACCTAAAGCCAGGACAAAATGTCTCTACTAGAATGAATCTACCTAAAGGACTGACTGTTGCTACAAGGCACTGCCCCTGGAGACATAATCACAGCTGCAGCTGAGAGGCATCTTATGATAAAGTACTATCAGTTGTCTCGTAAAAAAAAAGATCTAGGATTATTTGATGAGTGCTGGAAGCTACGCTAGCAAGGGAAATGTTTATTCACTTTTTCTTTTCCTTTGTTCTGTAAAAGGAAGACCATTTAAACTCCTTCTATCGAGTATGGAAATATTACAGGAAATGCCATTTCCCCTTGAAAATACTTTCCTGTCTTCATATACAGGCACTGATATGTAGCTGTCAGTTACTTAAACAGTTTCTTCCCCCAGTACAGAAGTAAAAGAATCTTTTCCCATTCTGAGGTGACCAACTACTAACTGTAGCAAACACCAAATTATCCCCCACTTTAATAATATATAGTGACAAAGTAAAAAAAAAGAAAAAAATCTCTGCCCCTGCAAGTAGTAACATCAAGAAGCAGTTATCATTAGTTGTGATTCAAGGGAGTTCATGTCAGCAAGTTCAAAGAGACTAGATCTTAAAGTTTTCAGGGATGTGTTTCTCCAAGTCAGAATTTAGATCATTTGACTGCATGCAAGGTGCACATAGCATGAGTCACTCATATTTTAGCTAATTAATCCTGAGCTACACTGCACTTAAAATTCTCATTGACATTAGTATCAATGACCCCAGTACCTTTCACTTAATGTATTTCACTTCTTCCACTGTAAATTCTTCCTTGCACAGGCCAAGCCCTTCCCCCTTTAGCACATATTAAGTAAGAACATGTCACCTTGGAGACAGAAGAGACAGTGGATCCACACAGACTGCGCTCGATCTCTGCTGTCGGGGTTTTCGAGAGCCCCATGCCAGCTGTAGCAGGCAGCTTCCTCACATTCAGGTTCATTGAGACTGGGAAGGAAAACACTATGGTTAAATGCAATGCCTGATTGCATGTTGAGACACATTTCTGACTATCTTAGGTCTGACACCAGCAAAGACAGACAGACTACACAGACAGAACAAGAAGTCAGAGATCCTTGGAATGTTAATACATAAGCTAACTCCAATAACTGCAAGGGGAGACAGTCTATCAGGATACCATGCCTGCTTCACTTGCCCTTTTGCAGGTTTCTGGGGAGCAGTTAATTGAACTATTTAAGAGTTAAATGACTTAACTGCACACCAGCACTTGTTTGATACAGAGGTGAGATTGTTTAGGGGCCTAAAGGGACAAAAGATAGTTACCAGAAGGAAGTTACCTGAAGTTACTCAGAATAAACAAGTCAGCCTTAGGTTCCCCCTAGAGTCACCTGTCTGTTCTCACCCAATGCAATAGTTTCTCAGCTATTAGTTGTGCTCATTAAATAGATAAATGTCTTATTTTTAACTAGAATTGCTACAATCACTCCAGTGCAATCCCCATCAACCAGTTACAATACTAACATTTCTCATGGAACAGACAGGCACATCAACGGCCTAATAAAGACTGTTCACAGGGAATCTCATTATAAAGGAAGAAAAGTGATGTACAGATAGTGATACCTTTTCTGCATTGAGATAGTGCACTTGCAGGAGCAAGGTCTTGGCTTTAACTCTGCTGTAAAGCTCCACTAAAGAAATAGAGGCATTTTCACCATAATTCTGAAGGTAAAGGTCTGACAAAACCAGTTGATATGGGTTAGAAAACGTCAACAGCATTTGCAAATGATTAGGTAATCAAAGTTAAAAGCAAGAAAGAGCTGTCATAGACCTAACTCAGGTGACTTTCATCCAGTTCATCACAGTAGATGCATTGGTTCAAACTTTTCAGTTTTATACAGAATTTGCAGAACTTGGGAAGAAACTGAAAGTCACAGCAAACCAGAAGAAAAAGGTCTCAAACACACAGTCCACTTCTGAAGAATATCTGTATCTCACAACCCTCATATATGCAGTGGGATAACAGGCAAGAAGAGTCAGCATAAGAAATGGTATATTTGATGACAGAACTCTGAAACTTCAGGTAACACTAAAGCAACTGGGCTTTATCATGGTAGATTTCCAGAAAGAACTTCCATAATCAGTCAACTGGTAAGAACATATAAGACCCTCTGATTCAAGCCCATGCAAGAGAGCACTTGCAAAGCTGTAAGGTCAGATCCTGTCTATCTCTGAAAGAAAACCAAAAGGACAACAAATGGGAGACAGTCACATTTCGATGTCTCAAATGGTCTGTGAGCGGACTGCAAGACAAGAGAGTTCCAGAGAAAACTCAAGCTGTTGAAAAAAACCTGCTCAAGAGTTTATTGCAGTACTCACGCTGGTCACAGCCAGGTCTGACATGGTAAGGAACAAGGGAGGCTCCACATCCACGGGAGCACAGCAGGGCAAAACCTGTCTTATGTATGTATTGCAATATATCTAATATCTCTATGGCTATATCTGTATCACTTTGATACCCACCCAACCTACTTCAGGCTGCTTTGAATTTAACCAGAAAATTCACAGCTTTAATGCTATGACACAGATTATAATATGGAAGTTTGCTTCACTTGTGCTAAGCAGAGAAACAAGGTTGCTCCACCTCAGGCAGATTAGATCAGCTTAAGTGGAACCAGACTGCTGTCCTCAGACTCTTAATTGAATGTCTCTAGCAACAGCCAGATGACTTTACCAACAGAATCTGTTCATTTCTTTCACCACCAACTAATCCACAGGGTTTCATGGATCTTAGTGCAGGTCATGTATCTGTAGTGCTGCTTTCACAAGCAATTTTCCAGAACTTAAAGCAGGTAGTCCTTAGCAAAACACAGGTTCAACTCTCACAGAGCTGGAAACATTTTTAAAAGTTATTCCCTGAACCAGGTACAGACTAAATTCTTGAATACAATACAATCAGTTAAAATTCACAAATGTAAAGAATGTTCATTTCAGGCATAAAAACAGTTTAATAAATTCCAGAGGTGATGCAAAACTTTCAAACAGCAAAATTCAGCAGCTAGCTCCCTACTTGAAAACAGGATCCATTATTTCTATGTTACTCTTAACAGATGTTGCTCTCCATTTGCCAAGATCAACAGCTACTCTGTAGCCTCCCGAGGCAGTACCATCACACTGCTTTCTCTAGTTAGCTGGAATGTTGTGAGAGTCTACAACCTGAATTCTTCTGCATCTGTGCACAGATTAATGCCCGTTTAACTAAATCAACTGGAAAAATGTATCTTCATCTATATTGGAGTACATAGGCAGGTCAACCAAGAAAAGCAGCTGCATCGTTCTTACCTGATTGGTCAACTGGATACCTAGCACTGTCCTGTCTTCCCAAGAAAGGCCTAGTGGCCTGAGATGCCTGCAGACTAGTCTGATAGAGGGATTCCAGTTCTGAAAGCTCCTGTTCTGTGTCTTGATTCCACTGTGGATGCAGATGTACTGGGATCCTGCTCAAGTCATCTCCAACCGCTCTCTGATCAGAAAGGAGTGGACTCCTCCCAGGTACAGGAAGCCATTCAGTATTATTAGCCTTCTGAGAACTGTAATACCTAGTAACATTATTCACCCAACGGTCCACAGGCATAGAGGCAACCATGCTACTAGTAGATCCATCATCCACCTCTTTCATTCCTCCATCATGACAGTGCCTTTCCACATAGGGTGCAGGGTCTGCTACATTCTGTCCACCTCTTCTACACAGCTCTTCACTGTGAGAACAAATACTCTTAGAAACAACATGCTGGGCACTAAAACCCTTCAAAGAAACTACCCCATCCCTAATATCCACAGCTGAGTGTAATTTTTCAGAAGACTGGTTTTTGTTTTCTTGGTTTTGATGGATTAGCTGTCTGTAACCAGAGGATGAAGGGTTGATGAAAGATTTTTGTGTTAGCTTTGGAGACTTCTCATCCTGACACACTGCAGCAATCCAACCTTTTTCATGAGTACCTTTTCTCTGGGAGACTGCATGCATTTTCTGAAACTGCTCTGCCAAGGAGCGAACATGTCCCTTTGTACTAAAAGCCTCAGATTTGCAACCTTCTGCTGTGCCATATTCACCCTGTGAGGGTAATAAAATCTCATGGCTGTTTGCTCTGGAGTACTTATTTGTTTTCTGCAAAGGATCCGAGGAGCACTGCTGGGTAGGGGCTGAAGTTGCAGGGGTCATTGCATGATAGGCCCCTAAATGATCAATGCTGGGTCGCACCGGAGAGCTGGCAAGTTTGGAACAAGGACTGTGCTGGCTGTCCTTTTCAGGAGATGCTGCTTGCGGAGGATGTGGACAAGGAAACAGTGTAGGCAAAGACCCAGAGGTTACTGTGTTAGCCTTGGACTTGTACTGAGGTGAGAGAACAGGTGTTATGTTGTGAACCTCTTCTAACTTGCTGCTACTGCAGCATTCCCTATAGTCTTTTGGCCCTGTGGCTGTGGTGTCAGCAAATTCCCCACTATTGTGGGCATCATTCTCAGTTCTTGCAGACCTCTCTGCCAACCCTTGCCTATAGGGAAAAGAGGGAACTTGGTCATGAAAATCAGCAGAAGCAGACTGGAAGTTTGGAGAGATCCTGTTGGATGGATTGCTTTCAGAAGGGGGCAAGGAGGAAGACTCTGGATATAATGATGAGTGCAATTCATGGCAGGAAGCAGGTGGGTGGAAGAAAGAACTGGACCCAAATTCCACTTCTTTGTTGGGTTCCAGTGGTACCTCCTGGCTCAGCAGTACTTGGAGCGGGCCAGTCTGTTCACTAAAACACACAGAAGAGTAAATGATTAGCAGTAGTCATTGCTTATGTTTACTCCAAGGGTACAGAACGCGCAATAGGTGCCATATACCTCAAAACACTTCCCTTTGTCACTGTATTCTGATGAAGTCTTTGCAGTAACTTGGTAGATACATACATGTTAGTCCTTGCTTCTAACTTTGATTTCCTACTCTAATTGATCTAACTGATCTAACTATATAAATATCTATGAAAATATGAATCCATTTCATATTTTTAAGAGTCTTTTGCTACAGTTAGGCTCTATATAAAGTATTCTTGTACAGAACCCTAAGCACTTCAACCAGGAGACTGAGTATGTGGGTAGGGATAACTGTAAGAATAGTAAAAATAGCATTATATAAAATAAAACAACTGTTTTCAACAATAACATCTTAGATATTTTTTAAAACACTTTGGACATGTTCCTGATCTGAACTCAAACTGACAATATTTCTGTAAGGTGTCTCCAGGCAACTTAATGAAGAATGACTTGACAAATGGAAGGAACAGGTTGAAATTTCTCTCATATCATCTTTGTATTCTCATTTTTGAGATATTTATCCAAAACATTAAATACAGCTGGAGCTAAATATGTAACTCCTATTTCACAATAATTTGTATTCTAAGCATACTTCTAGAAAATAATTTTAATTCTTTTATTTACTAATGCAAGACATTTATATCCTTGGGTCATAGATGTCCTTGGCACTTTTCTGCATTTTCTCAGCATTTTTAATGTACAGACAGAAAAAATGTACCAAGTCCACGTGCCTGTGAGAAAGTGACAGGCTACAAACAGCTCCAACAGGAAACTTAAGGCAACTGTAAGATCACTGCCTTCTTTCCTCCTTGAGATGCACAGAATGCAAGTTACTGTGAAGACCGAGTTGGTACGTGTAGCAGAACAACCTTGTCTGTGAGTAATTGCAAACTTAGCGCTATCTACAGTGTTACTTATATCAGTACAGAACTCTGGCTATGAATAGGGTTCTTCTCATTGACTACAATATTAACATTTAATTGGATACAGCTTTTTGCAAAAGTAATGCTCTTTTCACAGAGCAGCAGCGAGCAAGTTTAGCATTAGCAAAATTAGTTAGAAAGCTCCTTTCTTTCATTTTCTTTGAATTTGCCAAAATGCGTGATTTCAGCTCTGCATTTCTCCTGTAAAAGAGGATATAATGGACCC
Organism: Myiozetetes cayanensis; assembly: GCF_022539395.1. Classification (NCBI taxonomy): domain Eukaryota; kingdom Metazoa; phylum Chordata; class Aves; order Passeriformes; family Tyrannidae; genus Myiozetetes; species Myiozetetes cayanensis. The sequence continues at coordinate 20,938,290 of NW_026086605.1, forward strand.
CTGATTGACAAAAAGATCAGCCTTCATTACATGTAATTCAGGTACTGCAGGAAAAGGAAAGAACATTATGAACTGTAGGCTGGCAGGTATGCAAAGTAACTGGTTTTGTATATAGCTGTATGTGGTATTTTACAAAAAGGAACAGAAAAAGGATTCTCATCTGAGATTTCATCTAAGCTTCTGATAATACAACATGTAAGAAAAGGGGGAGGGAAGAAAAGTAACACTTTAAGAAACAGCCTAGAAATAGGATAGGGATGGTCTAGTGCTTGGACGGAATGGTATGGGAAGAAAAGATTAAGCTGCATGCTAAAGAGGGTAGGAAGAAAGTATCAGCTACAGCAGAGAGTTAGTTAATTATACCATAGTTAAAGTCAGTATGGAAGAAAGACTCATGAAGAGACACTGAGGAGGATTGATAAGCCAGGCTACAGGATGTTAGGAAGCACGGAAAGAAAATGAAGAATGATAGAGTAGTCAAGGTGACAGTATCAGGATCTGGATCCAAGAGTTGTACCAGTGCACCACTATAGAAGTGGACTAGAAAGAAAAGATCAGTGTACTTGACAGTTTTCAAACTACAGAGCACTAAACACACTGGTTGCTGTTCCCAACATAAAAGCAAGTCTAGCAAGATTTTTACTATAGTACACTCTTTTACTGACTGAGTCCTGAAACTGTTCCTGAATATAAACAGTCACATTTCATCCTAATACATCCCCGCTTTTTTAGCCAGGTTATTGTCTATTGTATTTTTTCCCTTGGTGCATAAGACATCAATGATGCCAGGCACTGACTGCTACAATTCTCTGTCACAGATCACATTCTGAACACATGCACATTGAACTATTCTATAAAGACTGGGGGAAGGAGGGTGGTGAGGGGAAAGATGGGGTAGTTGCCTGCCTTATAATGGGGTTCAACCTAGAAAAGAACAGGATGTAACACAGTAGGACTTGGACTATCCAGGGGAGAATACATAGTTTGCTATTTCCTTCCAGACTGCACTGCTCATGGATGCAGCTCAGATCTGGGTCTAGGTGATGTGCTTGGACTACCTTGTAGACTGGGCCACGGTGCCGCCCTGCGGTGGGTGGCAGGTTGGCGGCGGCAGCGGCTGCGATGGCTGTTGGTGCTGCATGCGATCCTGGAGGCTCCGGGCTTTTCGGATACTGATTTGCAGCTTCTTATCGACTAGGGCTCTGCTGTGAGTGCTAGCGCTGGCATCATGCATGGCAAGTCTTAGTTTAGCTAAAATGCAAAAGAAAACATAGCAGAAAACAAACAGAAAAAAGGAATAAAATTGAAAAAGAAAAAAAAGAAAAAAGATGGAGCGGAAACATAAAACATGGACCATGCAAATACTGCCACAAAAGAATTCACAAGGATGCTATTGTTTCCATTAATGCACATTCAGCTTAGCCAGGTGTACAAATACATTAATTGAAACTAAACCAAAATTAAATTAAAAAAATAAAATCCTTGTTTTACCCAACTTCTCATCCCCTTCTGATAGGCTCTTTCCAACCCTACCACATTGATGCTTTACTCCATCATCTACTCTTCTCCTGCATCCTCCATACCTGGGACTCCCCCTTTATGAGCAGGAATACCCAGGTGGGATTTGAGATTCAGCATATACCTTGCTGGAATGGTAGCTAATAGAACTATCACAACAGCCATATGCTGCACCCTTTATTCCGCAATCTATAAAAGCCAATTTCTAAATGCAAATGCAAGGAGCTACCCACCCTGTCTGCAGCCATTCTATACAGACAGAGGGGAGCATGAGGTGAGACAGCCAGCCAGTCATAATGGAAAAACACCAAAAATAAAATGAAATCACATAGCACACATTCTCAAAGGTCACAATGCATTTAAGCACTTCAATGTCCTAATGCTTTTTTCTTCATGAAAGTTCAAGTACAGCATAGTTTATTCCTCCTAATCCAGAGGACTCAAGAGTGGGCTATTATTTTCTTCCTATGCTACGCACTCCATGACATAAAGGGGAACTTAATGGCCTTTGCAATTTGGCCTGACAATGGGGGAAAATTGTGAGGACTGAGTGGTAGGGGACTTAGCTACGAGGTGCTTGCTGAAACATACCATTTAGCACCAAAAAGGTGTATCAACAGTCCAGTGCTGTTACTACCTTAGCACTGGAGAGAACAACAAAATGAATGCAAACATGAAAAAACAGAGATGAAGAGGAGTAGGACTAAAACCCCCACTGGGAATGCTCATAAAAATGAAAAATTCTGCATGATCCTAAAGACCATCCGGATCCCCATATTACTACCTGACCATTTAATGGATTCCATGTTTCAGACTCTATTCTATGAGATTAGTACACTGTTAAAAGCGCAATAGCTCAGGCGGTTAAAGTTACTTACATATAGCTTCGTTACAGAGAGCCAAAGCTGCAGCACAATCCCCCTTCTGCTCCTGATTCAGTGACTCTTCAAAGATTGAGTCTGCCTCCTGCATCGACTTCTCAAAGCCATCACTCCTCCCTGCAACGGGCAGCACCCTTCATTTTGGTTTCATTCATTGCAGAACCCTCACTTACCCTCATCCCATTCGTGATCACCAAATTCTTCCATATACGGAGTCTGGCAGAGGCTGCACGTATCCCAGACTGCACCACCTAACCTTCCCTAAGCAGAAGTACATCTAGAGCACCCTGATATGCTTGACTTGGACACAGTAAAGCAACATGAAATTGGTTTTTTTTCTCCTCAAATTTTCTTGAGTTGAGAGAGCTGTATTGGCTTATTCTACTATTTTTACACTCTAAATCAGTACAAAATATGGTACAGACACATCACAGAGTCAGGTCAACTGTCAAGTAGGAATTAATCTAAATTTAGAATTAAATCTAAATCAAAACATATTGGTAAAAAAATACAGCAGATCAGGGCTTTTTCCTTGTACATTAAGTTTTCTGACAGGAACCACCTGTGTCTTCTTCAGATATCCAACTACTCCCACAGGAGAAGAAAACTCAGACTTGAATATGAGTGTAAATACCTGCATGAAATACAGTTACAAATGTGTTCAGTGCATACACTCAACTGCTGAAAGAGACATACAGAATATGAAAACTCAACAGTCTTGCAGCTTGAAGAATACAGGTGTAAGAAGCTGAGAAGGAAGGGAAAGTTGTCAAGAATTTTTTTTGCAACAATTTAGGAAAAGTGTTGGAGAAGACACAGATAAGTCTTCTTTGGACACAAAAACAAAAGAGTGTCCTGGCATCAGAACATCCAGTTCCAAAAGGAAGAAATGCCCAAACTGTCTGGTGTCACCTATTATATAGGTGACATATTATATGGGCATTATGTGAGTTATGCACAAAAATATACACATTTGAATGAGGCAGGGGAAAACCGAAAATAAAACCTTACTTTTTGCTTTGTTTAGGGGTGCTGTTTTTTTTTTTAACAGAGTATTTAACAAAATACCACTCTCTCACTGTGGTAGAGACCACGAGTACCTTTAACAGCTAACAATAAATTATGTTGTCTCAACTTGCATGACACGTGCTGTGGCCTGACCTGCTCCCCAACATCCCTGTGCACAGATGTAAATACAAACTCTTATACCATAACCCCAAAGAACTCGCATGAAAAGCTGGTACCAGAAAGGGAAGTGAGAGTTGTTAGAGCAGTGAGTTAATCAAGCAGCACATTCAGTTCCAAAATCAAGGCAACTGAGGCTTGTAATCAAGGCCAAAATACTAAAGTTAGCTTTCTTTGCATGGATTTAGCAGTTTACTTGAGGGGAAAATGAGTCACAAGTGTTCTGGAGTTCTGCATACAAGCAAGCCTTCAAGGCAGTCAAGTAGTCTGTTAATGTCAAGCATTGTATCTCTGACTGGGGTAGGGAAAGACTTAAAAGGAGTCAACAAAGACTTTCCGAGATCTCAAGCCAATGCCTCTAAACTCAAACATTCTATTGAGTTCCTTTTTCATTAGGCACTAGTCTGGTTTACTTTCTTTTTAACAAAAGAAAAGCTAGGCAATTTTGCTTCTACCAACTAATACAAGAGATCAAAGAGGGATAACGTATTGAAGAACATGCTATTTTCTTTCAGGCAGGAGCAGCAGAGAAGACAACATCCTCGTGCTCAGCAATAGAGGTTTACTTTTCAATTTTTACATAGTTAGCATTATTATTACAAAAGTAAACACTATACTAATTAAAAAAAAAAGATATCCATCTACCCTCGTACATCAAAATTTTTCACCTGGTTACCAGTAGGTCATAGTAGAATCGTAAAGAGAAACTGATGCTCAGCAAAAATGATAAAAACATTCCCACAGTCGGACATTCTCAGAGAGATCATATTTTTCAACTGCCGCTGGCACTGTGCCATTTTGGCTGCTGAGCAGTTGGCACGGCTGTAGGCTGCAGAGCACACTTGGAATTGTGTCCAGAGCCAGTAATGCTGTGGGCTGCCCCTCTCCTTCCTCTCTGTCACTGCAGCAGCAAACCAGCACCTCAACTATTATCTACATCAGGTTGCCACAAGCAGCATGGGGATGCCAGGAGGCCTGGCAACACAGGAGGCCACAGGGGATTGCCCTGATCATGGAGTTGTTGGATCAGAGCCCAGGTGTTCACTAGGCCTTTCTTGGCTCTGCTGACCCACCAAGGACCCCCATTTAAGTGCTCCATCAGGCTTCAGGGTTCACTCTTGACTGGGTCACTGCACTTTATCCCACTTCTCTCTGACTTATCTTACTGGTTGATGGAGATTTAGGGCTAAAACAAAGGTACTACATGTGAATCCTGCCATGTTCCCTCTGCTGCTCTTCTGCTGCCATCTCCTGCCAGAAAGATGAGGAGTCATCACTGAAAAGACAATCAGACTTATTTGGCTTTTTTTTTTTCAATTCTTAGAAGAGATATGTAACCTAAACCCAGCTCAGATTTTCAATTAGATCCAACTTAAACATGCCAGATTACTTGTTCCCACACCAGTGCTGTGGCTGCACAGCTGGGCAGGGAGAAAGACTGGAAAGCACAAGGGTAGGAACAAGTAGAATTACTCAAGGCTGTAAAGCTACTAAAATCAATCAGAAACAAAACAATGGTTTATATAAACAAGTTATGCTGTGGGTGAAGCTGAGGTGCCTGAAAGGTACAAACAGCCCTGCTCATTCCAAGGTGTTGGTTAAAGCCTTATAGGTGCATCTAGATATCAATACTATTAACAGCATGTGTCACTGTAAAAATGGAAAGATCCAAATATATTAAAAATACCTCTGCATTAGTCTTCTCATTTAAAAGGAAATTTGGTCAAAATACCAAATAATATTTTCACATCCCACGGGTTTGAAATGGATGGTATTTCACTAACTGAAGGTACAAAATTGTAACGGGGGATGGATGAGGAGAGAGACACCCAAACTTACAAGTTCAAAGGTTCAAAAAACTTCAGCAGTACCATCTTGCAAAATATACTGCAGTCAAAAAGTTACCCTGATTCTGCAGTTCATCTAGATCCATGAACCTGCTGGGACGGGGATTAAAGCCCATTGCTGCCTCCATTTCCTTCTCTTTTTTTCTGCGTAGTTCTTGCTCATGTGCTCTCCTTGCCACCTCCTCTTGCAATTCATCCAGTTCACTCTTTAAAGTAATAAACATCTCTCCACCTTCAAAATATAAAGAAAACCCAAACTTTTTGATAGTTAAATCTCTTAGAGTATCCCCTAAAAGACAAAGCATCAATGGAGAATAAAATTAACATTAGAATATAACAGTCTGACAAAGCAAAGACCATAATTGCAGATCGTAAATTCTGCTTTGTTAAATTTTACTTTTAAAACTCTGCCCAATACAGTATTGCTTCAAGCTCCCCTGCAGCACAGCCCACCTCTGGATTCCCTGACCCAAGAAAAGAACAGAGAGAATAATTGGAAGAGGTAACCCTAAACTGATGATGAAATCTTGAAGCTTCTTACTGTGCTTATAATTTGTATATAATGCTATGTCAATCTAGCCAGATCACTAGCTTTTGAAAGTAAAATGGATTCCAAGAGAGATGTTTTTCACCTAATTGCATAAAACAGATGAAAATGGGAGGAAAATGAAGCGTATCAATATCCTACACAGCAGAAATCAATCAATCATTCACCATTCAACTTTTACTGGTTTTCAAGAAGTGTCTCCTCCCTTTCCCTTCCTCAGATGTTCTCTAGAATGAAACATTTGCTTAGGATACACAAGCAGAGTGCACGTCTGCAGAAAAGCTCAGTCTTAGGCCCAAACGTCTTGTAAATAAACACATTTCAGAGAGTTTTGCTGTATAGAATTATAAGCTTCTTTTCAGGAGTCTATTAGTTATCACAAGTTATGCTGGGGAGGTAGAATACGGAGTTATAAGAAAGAATAGGAAATAGAGCTTTATTGTATCAGTTAAGTCAATATTCAAAAGAGATGCCACAGCAACATGATCAAAGGAATATTCCAACGAAGTTTTTTGCAATCCCCTTTGGTAAATCTTATAAGTTTTACATGTGTTTCACAGGATATGCTCCTCAATGTTTCTTTTTCCTTGCCTTATAACTCCACTGTGAAGATAAACACCCAGAAAGTAAAAAACCAACTCCAAATACAATTTACCTTGCATAACTAAGTGCCTCTTACCATTCCCAACGGTGTGTGGGCTGTTTGTCCAGTTCCCAATTGATGAAGCAGACTCCACTTCCAAGATGCTGCTACTGTGAGACTTTGGGATGTTACGCCAGGCAGGAACAAATGCACTTGCTCGCTTCATATGAACATCCCTCCAAAAAGAGAGTCATTACAGGTTACCATTTTATTAATTTCTCCAGGAGAAATTTTATCTGCTTTTTTTGTATCCACACATAAACATTTACTTGCACTTTAATTTAAAAGAAATCTACTATAAGAAAATCTAGGGAGAAACAGAGAAAGAGGATGTTAACAAGTAGGAGGACAATAATTCTATTCTCCTCCATAAGAGTATGCAATGCATATTAAAGCTGTCATCTGAGAGCTGTTCTAAGCAGATTCTTATAGCTGCAAATCTACTATTCTGGCTGTAAACAGTGTTAAGAGTGTGGTTGCCTGAAGCTTCCTAAGTCAAGGAGAGACACACAATGTGCTGCCTATTTATTTTTACATGAACATATTGCAAGTGTGTCTGAAAATGTCAAAGACTTTAATATAAATATTGCACGTATGTCTGAAAACATCAAAGATTTCTTTACAAGACTTGAATTCTCATTTTGTACAAGGCTTCTATGAAGCCTTAACTGAAACAAGAAGGACTATGAGCTACTCAAAGGACAAGCACAGAGTTTGATATTTTAATGGAGTTTCTAAGCCTTAGACTAAGGGTACAACTATTTCAGATGCATCATTTTAGACAACATTTCTCACTTAACTCGCTCTTTTCCTTCCCACTAGCAGTAAGTTATTAATATACTGAAAAGAAAAGGTTCCCATTTCCCTACTATTTCTTCCCTGCCCCAATACAAGCTAGGAGCAGTGTTTTGAAAAATGTTCTACATAGAAATCAAGACTTCAGTCATTCAAAACAAAGTTTGTTGAAATCTACCTGTGGGTGCTTGAGCTCTCAGACAAGGGCATGTCCAGGCTAACAGGGCTGTTGCTGTTGCGCTCGCTGCTTTCATAGCCAGACTCCATCCTCTGGATGAGATGAGGATGCTGATCCACCATATGGTGCTGGGTGCCCCGGCCCAGCACACCACGCTTGTATCTCACATTGGATTGGCCTGACCTTGTTTCGTGAACAGCATGTTCCTTCACCTCATTCTCAGTAAGTTCTTTACCTGTCAAGACAAAACCAAATAGCTTGGTAGTGCAAGCTTCAATACCAGCAAAACACCCATACATATACTTAGCTGCTCAACTATGGCTAAATCAGAAGCACCATCCTTAATTTAGTGTAAAACTCACAGTATTAAGCAGGAAAAAACCCCAATACTTTCATGGCATTCTTAGTAATATTAAGAATAACCTCTTCAATAAATTTATTTTTGAATCTTCCCCCTTTAGTATAACTTACCATAACAATCAAGTCTGGAAAGAAAATCCTTTCCTCCTCATAATAATTTGTACTTGTACAAGATAATTTTACAGTATACCCAAGTATATTTTCAGTAGTCTGTCATATTTACTTCAGATGCTCTATTTTTTACATTGTTTATTTTACCATTTATGATTTGTTGAGGTTTATATAACATCAGTTCACAGAGGACAGGAAATTTCTTCCTGGTTTGTTTTTTTTTTTAAATTCTTCCTTACAGATTTCACAGTCTTTCCACTTGATTCTTGTTTGCTTCCCTTCCTTCCCTGAAGCTCTGTTCTCTTTCCCTTCACCTTCCCCCATACATATTCATTTATGCTTCCCAATTCTTTTCAACTTCCAAAACCAGCAAAGCTGAGGACAAAGTCTCTATGTACAAGTTGATTGTTTCTATAGTGTAGAACAGTCACAGATAATCATCACTGGCTGCTAGGCTCTTATCCTCACAACAAGAACCCTATAATGATACACAAGGTACTTTCTGCACCATTCTTTGAGCCATCATGTAAAAATACCATGATGAACCAGAGGAAAAAATAGACCAAGACAAAAGGCCACTCCAAAGGATGAACTTCCAGACATTTAGCAGTATAGCCCTGTGTTTGTTTAAGCAGGGTAGGTGGCAATGCTTCCCTTATTATTTCCTTACACAAGAAATGTAGCACACAGAAATCAAACAGAAGTGTCATACATGCAATATGAATACCCACACAAAAACCAGCCCTCACAGACATGACTCACCACTGACCTAAATTCCATGTTCAAAATTTCACTTTCAACATACTCTGAAATAAACCTTTCTTCTCAAACTCTTACCTGCTTCTTCGGAGAAAGGGCTAAGCTGAGTGTAGCCACAATGTTTCCTCTTGTCTTTACTGAAGATGCTGTCTATATTCAGAGACTCTCTTTTGGGTCTCCAGGTTGGCCGGTACCTGCTAGACAAACTGGATTTTGACTCACTACTGGTACTCTCCACTTCCCAGTCTCGAGAGTGTGCAGGGAGGCTTTTCAAGGGTCGTGTTTCTGCCTGATCCACACTACTCCCTCCACGAGGGGAATTCTGGACGGTTTGAGAAATCTGCTGTGGTCTGCTGTGGATCATATTGCTCACTGTCTCTTTAAATTCCCTCAGCCTGCTGGTGCTGCTGGATGGTTTGGGGGCAGTTCTGGGGGCTTGTTTCTCCTTCAAGGTTTCTCCTGCAGTTTACAGAGACAGCAAAAGCCACAAAAATAACTTCAATTAAACCAGCAGACCTACTTGCAGCATCTTCATGCAGACTTTGAAAAGTGCAATCCAAAACAACAAAATAATAGAAAAACAACACTCCCCAATCAAACAAATGAAACAAAATAGAACCAAACAACCAAAAACTAAACAAAGACAGAAGAAACAAGGAAGGTCATGAGCAAAATGCATGCACACACTGAGGATCTTAAAAACATTCAGAGAGATACTGATATTTGAAATAAAGTAACATCTCTTGCCTTCACTATGGTATCCTGATGACTGAGCCTCATCGCCTTTTCGCCGAGACCGGCTAGAACTCCTCTTGCGGTCTGCTAGCGAGCCCTTTTTGGAAACATGCCTCTGATTGCACTCACTGTCAGTCAAGTGGCCTGGAAGGACAGAAGAACGCAGCAGAGATGACAAGAGCCTTCAGATCAAGTGCTCACTGTGCTAAGAGCAGTAGGACTCTACTGCTCCTTCGGAGCTGCAGACACTCCAACGCTAACTGGCAAGTTCGGGTAAGTTTTTGCATCCATAAGTTTTTAGTTTTGTCTTGGGGAGTATGTTCCATTTTTTAAGGTCATAAAAAAGGAATACAGCCCCTCCAAGGACTCTGGTTAATGACACTTATCCACAGGGAAAGGAAAAGGTTGACTCTGCCTTGTCTTCTAATAGTCTAAGGACACCACTTTCTTGCTGTCAGTTTTAATGACCATGAACTGAAACTCCTGAGGATAGCTTACTTGACATTACTCTATTAAATAAAGACTTTAACACATGAACGAGTTACCATCTAATAATAAATCACTGCACATCATCAGCTGCTCTGCACTAACTATCCAACTACACTATCTCTGCCTGTAGCAAACACTAAGTAATCTGAGTTAGATTAGTCTACAGTGAAGAAACCTCGCATGGCTCTCAAGGGCTAAGCCAGCTAATTCACATCTGCCACAAGCTAAGAGCACACACACAAACCATGAACATGAACCAGCTGACACACAACAACATTCCCTTACTACAGCTTATGGGTCTGAATGCCTATATTTTCTCTTGCACACAATTTAGTCCCCATTTCATCATATCAAATGTGAATTAGGAGTATTTGACATCACAAGTTTTCTGTATCGCCTTTTCTTAATTTTATGGTTCTCGCACATTCACAGTCCTAAACCTGCAAGCACAAACACACGCATGGCTTTACTCACGTGAGTAGTCCCAAGCAGTGATGCAGGATAAGAAGGGAATTTATGAATAAGCTACAAAGACTTTTCTCTAGCCTTTATATCACAAACTTTCCCCTTGCATAGGATGATAGAAAAGGAAAATCCCTACTACTGGATAGTGGAGTGACAACCCCCAGACTCCCTTCTCTGGAGATTAACATAAAAATCAACAACATTTAAAGAAGACTTTACACGTAAAATTGTACCTTCAACAGTTAAAAAACCCAATTCACTACAGCTACAATTGCTATAAAGAGAAGGAATCCAAACAACAAAAAGCAAGCTACAAAAGGCTTGCTTTTCTACTCACTTGTCAAGTGGAGAGTTATTTTGTGGCCAAATTCTTTAGAAACAAGCAGATTATATAAAAGAAAAGAAATTAAGGAAGTAAAAGAAATGTTGGCAGTGAAGGGAGAAGATGCATAGCATTTAGGTGACTGAACATGACTCTGTGCTTTAGATTAATTTCTTTTTCCCTTCACAGTACAGACTGTCACACACCTTTCAAGGACTGCAAGAACATCATTATACCTTGTAGTGTCTCCTCTCAAGATAGAAGAGGTTTATGTTTCACTTCAGCATGCACAACTTCTCTAGTTAAACAACTCAACCTGATAGGGGTTGCTTGGTTAGCATCCTTCAACTACCATAATAGAAGCTATTTGACAAAACTTAGTGCTACCAGCACTAACTCAGGATTTGCATAGACTACTGCAAGCCCAGTTTAGCCTTGCAGAATGAAGGCTGCTAGCTTTGCATTAATGTTTTCTCCTCCTTTCAAAAACTGCAAATTTTGTCCCGTTGTCATCAGACATTTAACAGCCATGGAGGAGAGGCCAAGAATCAGAAGTCTGTAGAACACAGGTTTTGTTGTCTTTACTTGGACACTTCGAAACAAAAACTAAATCCAACATAATGTATGCATATAGGAATTAAAATCCCAAGGGTATTAGCTAACACTTTACACTCACTTTTTAAAATTCACTAACAAGCTTAAAATATGTCTCTCGTTGAATGTATGACTCAAATTCCTCACCCTGCAGAGCTGGGATGGTTTTATAAGCAAACAGTGATATTTAAAGGAAAAGTCTGTTTTTGTAGGAGTTGTGTGTGCGTGTCTAAGAGTGTGTTAAAGAAGAAAATGAAATCAAACGGGTTAAGAAAGAGCACCCTCTACTCCCTCCCCGAAATCTCAGTTGCATGAATAGGGCAGCCGGAATACGCACATTTTTCTCAGCAGCACAGGTTGGTAGGAGCAAAGAGAGGGCTAATGCAGCCACTCTTCTGCCCCCATTCTGAAGTACCCAGGAGCCTGAGGTCATACGACCCAATGGTGGTCCTTCCCCGGAGGATGATGTGGGATAGGGTCCATAATTTTCTGGGCTGGAGTAGTGGGTAAATGGCCATTAAATGAAGAATCCTGCTCTTGCCCAGAACGATTCAGTTGACAGGTCAAATGTGGATGGCTTCTTTATAGCCCCACGGATCAGCATTTGATGACTGAGCAGTTGTATGAGTTGGTACACTGACTTTTTTGGAAAGGCTTTGGGTAGGTAAAAAAAGAGGGGAAATGCCCAGACAAGTAGCTAGCTAAGGGGACAGGCTGACTATAGCTAAGGTTGAATCAGGGAAGATAAGGACAACTGAATTTAGGTGGAGAGACAGGCTAAGCTGAAGGGAATAACACAGGATAGAATCAACAGGAGAAGAAAGAAAAAGAAAAGGACAAAGTCACTAAAAATGACAGAACAAAAGGTTACATGCTGAACTTCATGCTTACATGTTTGCAACCATCCCCCTTAACTCTCCTTTTCTGCTGATTTCTACATGGCGAAGTTTTGCAGGGAGGAACCTAATCCAATAGACTCTGTGCCATTTTTGCAGATTATTTAAGCAATTTGCCATAAACATTTTCAATTTTGTCTTCTTTGTTCTCTGAAGATAAACAGATACTTTGCTTCCTCATCACTCAAATTCTGCTCCAACTTTCTCTCCTTTCTCACACCCCACCTAAGACTATGATTGGTACCTACAGCATTAAGTATTTGCTAAAACATTAGAAGGACTGTTGGTCTGTCTTAATCTGTGTACTACAACTACTCAGACCTCTGATGAAGAATCAAAGAGTGCTAAATAAAACAAATTTGAAGTATTTTTTTCAGATTTTGACGTACCATAGATTGTTTCAAATGAACCAATTATGCATGCATGAGAGCAACAATTTTGCAACTAAAAGGACAAAGCAGAATGATAGCTTTGACACTCTGGTGTAACTGACGGCTGCTGATTCAACTCTCATGTCTTCGAAAATCTATTTAAGGCACAGCAAAATAGCTTTTCAAACAGACTTAACAGATCCTGTTTCTCACGCTAGAAGTCTGACCTTAACTTATGCACTGCGTTTTCAGAAGTGGTGTTAGAAGCTACTGTATGCAGAAACAGGCTGACTAGGGTCACTGGCCATGAATAATAGAGGAGATCTAAGCCTTCAGACTTCCAGTTAACCTGTTTTCAACTAAAGAGTGTTCAGGCAAACTGTTCAGCTGCCCAAAGGAACATATACACAGATTGTCTTCTCATTGCTTATTCCAACTTTGCTTCCATGGCACAGGCAGGAAATTATCTTATGCTCCTCCCTAGTGCAGTAAATACTACCAACACCCACTTACACACAAAGTCCTTAGTGCCCAAGCATGAGAGATTCTGGTAATGAAAGAGCCTTTCCCAGATAGCTGCAACTCCTGAAATGAAGTAACTGCCCTCAGATAAGTAGGACACACAACAATACCCTACAATACCCATACCAAACCCTACAATTGCACTGTACAGACTCCAGTTCACAGAATTATGTAACAAAGAGAGCAGATAGTATTGTGGATAACAGAAAAACACACCTGTGAAGGCCTGTCTGGCTAGATACAAGTCTACAAAAGCCAACAAAACCTTTAAATCATGTGCTTTTTTTGGTGAATGCCAAGAGTTCGTTACAAATATCAAAACCATTTAGAAGACTAAACACTGTTCATTATTCTGTTACAGGTAGTATATATATTTATTTTTTTCCACTGGAATCCACTGCATTCATCTAATGACAATGATCACAGAGATGTAATGGCATCTGCTACCTGTGTCCCTGCTGCTTTGTGAAGCTGCATCATTCTCCACATTGTAGATGACTGTCCCCTGGGAGTCAGAGGAGAAGTGACTGACCACAGATTCATGGTGTGCCTGCTTATAAGGATAGCTGTCTGTAGAGGAATCTGTCCTGGTATCACTCGAGATGGAAGGTTCTCTCCCTGGGGAAGGAAACAATGTCAAATTTCAGTATTTTTCGGCTCTTATAGAAGTCAAAAAAGGCTAAAAAGAGAAAACAGAGGCAACTACACAAGAAGTTAATAGAAAAACATAATTCTGAGCATACAAACTCAGATTGAAGGACACCAGAGCTCATGGGAAAGATCCTCTCCTTCTGAAGTCAGGAGAGAGTGTCAGTCCTTCTGAAACCCTCACTTCTTTCTCTTTGGTTACTCCAAATTTATCAATTCCTTTTAATATGTAAAATTAACTACATCCATTGGACTGAAAGTACGTATTAGTACCATACTGAAAATACCGTTTGTTCAGTTTCAACACTGTCAAGTGCCATTACAACATGAAATACACTGCTTCAGGGGAAGTAAAAAAATTAGTCAACTACAAAGTGTTAATAAGATAACAAGACTACCACAAGTTATAATAATTAACATTTCACCTATTGTGAATCAAAAGCCTATCTAGTAAAAACTTTATACTGAAGGAGTATTATCAAAAGCAAAGTAACCTGTTCCTTCTCAAGAAGCCACCACTGATCCTACTGTAAAGAATGAAGCATCACGATTTAACTTCAGTACAGTAATTCCTGAAGTCACTAAAAGAGGAGGAAAAGACAACCTTCTACCACCACTTTCAGTACATAAAAGTAAAATGCTCGAACAGTTTGAAGACTGCTGGCCATTTTACATATGTGATGTACATACTCTTTAATATACCAGATATTATTTTCATACTTGTTTCTCAGTGGAGAAATTAAAGAAGAAAAAAATTAAAGAAGGAAGTTATTCTTATGTTTAAATGCAAACATTAGCCTGAGGGTACTTCACATTTTTGGTGAGAACAAGTCCTGTAGTAGATGTCCTACTTAATGATGCTTTAGAGCTTTAGAAGTCAGAAACTTGTCCCCACCTCCTTACTGGTTAAAAATGTTGTTCTAAAGAAATACAGAATACAGGTGTTAACAGAGATGACAGTAATAGAAAGAGGGGTGAATGTAGGCAACAGAAATCAGGGCTGTGGAACTGAGAACTATAAAACTATTTCTATACTGAAGTCTTTATTCAACAGGAAATAAACATTAAGTGGAGCTGTTTGCACTCAGCTTCACAACATTTCATACCAGCATCTTCTGACAATCTTTCCTCTGTAATTTGCAGTATCAGATCTTGATGTGATTAGATACATTTATCAGATACCACTGACACAAGTTCAGGTACAATACAGTGATCAACAACTTAAGAAGAAGCAATCTCTTAGTTTATGAATTATGGGCTGTGGACATCTGATAACACCAAAGAATTCAAAGGCAGCTGTAATTACACTTAAGAGACAAAAAAGCCATTCTGAAAAAGGTATATTAAAGTAGAAAAGTCTGGCTATCAACAAGCCTAGAAAATAATTCACTTCAATTTGACAGGAAAACATAGAGGGTAAGAACGCGTCTGGTACTTTCAATGTACAGTATCTCACAAATTCTCTCAAGTACTTGGTATCAATGCTGAACACCACAGACTGCAGAAGTAAGCCCTGAGGACACACCAAATGTTTTTGAAATTAAAGAGCAGGTTATTCACTAGAGCCTCGAATTTTATCTGAAAGGAAACACCTTTTCATAGATGTATTTTTTTGTATTCAGCTTCCTGAAGTAATTTTAAAACACAATATTAGATACTGCAGAGACAACAAGCAGAAGAGTTATCTATGTATTTCCTGAAGGTCAGCAAAGTAAATTTACAGTGTATATTGACCTGAAGCTTGCAGAAGTGCTCACAACTGATAGAAAGCACTAAAGGCTCTCTTCCAGACTTCTCTCTTTTTTTGTTTTTTTTGAACAGGAAGTCAGGTTTGTAAATTGCAAGGCATCTTGTCAAGTGAGAAATTAAGGTCATCTTACTGGTGCTTCCATTTGTATTATCTTAAGAGGTGCTTGAGATTAATTTCATTACTAGTAGATTGTCAACACATAAATAAGAACACAGTAGATGTTCTTCATTCATGCATTCATTCACTAAACAGGAAGCATAAAGCTAGCAATTAGCCAGGAAAACCATAAAACATTATGGGAAGTTGTATAAGTGGCCTAAATTCCTGGAAGAAAGGTTGTGATTTTGCTCTCACCTTGTTGCTTTTGGCAACTTATAAACCCATCTCTAATTGAGGATATCTCTGTTTCAATTTTTTGATGTTTATAATCTTGCAAATTCATTAGAATATAGCATAGACCCAGGTTTTATTTTCATCCTATCATACTGCAGTTAAATATCTTTCTCAGAATTTATTTATTCATCTTTAAATGAGGCCTCAATCCCTAACAGTGTGACTAAATGGCCAAAATCATCTAGAACTTCAGTAAACTAACAACCTGTTGCGACTACTACTGGAATCTTGAGTAGAACAAGTTCTAACCTCTGCAGCTACCTATCTACAGCTGCAGATCTTTTCTGACACAAAACAGACCAGGAGAAATGAAGCAGTAAACATGACCTATGGGCATAAGCGTCTGCCAATCCCTTCCCTTTCAGTTTCCCCAAATCCATTCATTTTTGAACTGCTTTATCTGAATAAAAAACAAACCAAAGGCTGAAGATTAGCTGCAGTGATTCTAATTTTTAAAAAATGGTACTTCTTCCCCTTCCAACATCCCTTCACCATCCTAGAAAAGGACTCACTTATGACATTTCCTCAATATTTCTTTTCCTTAACTTCCCTCCAGAGTTTAACTCTGCAGCTTCCTTTAATTTTTTGTGTTCTTGCATCTCTAGTCGCATTCCTGTCCTGTTAAAATTGCAGATAAATTTACAAACTCAATCATTGAAGTCACCAGTTACTGTTCCTCCCTACATCCACACCAGGTCCTTCTCTTTTTTTTTTTTTTTTCCCCCAGTTCCTTTCTGCACACTTTTTTGGAAAAGATTACTAACCAAACAATCAATGGAGTCTTGGACCAAGATAGGTTCAAAGACAAAACACTGGAAATCCTCTTCAGAATTCCTGATCAGCTTTGACAAGCAATAAGGACTCTTGCTAATGGTAACACTCAAAAGAAGAGAAACTTTCCCCACACAGCATTGCAGCGTAAAGGTACAAAGCACACAGCCCAGACTGCTTACCCGAGTCTTCACTGTCATAGCAAGTCCTGCTATATTGCTGTAAATCCACCTGAGGGGGCAAGTCTTGTGTTGACACTGGAGTTCCTCTTGGATCTGCATAGAGCAGCAGCAAAGGCTGATAGTGACCCTTAATGCACTTGGTCACAACATCTTTCCATTTTGGACCAATCTGAATTAACAACAACAAAAAACAAACAAACAAAAAAGAACAAGAAAGGTTTTCTGTCATTATTTTCTATAATAAGTTCTTTTCTCCCTCATAATTCTTTCAGTTTCCACTGACATTCTTTAACTCTTTCTATAGCCAACACTGACACTGACTTACCAAGATAGCTTTTGAACAAACGTAAATAAAATCAAGTATTCACCATCTTATGTCTAAATAAATGACAATTCCTGCTAAAAATACAGCTACAAAAATAATCCTCTCATTTTTTTCCCCATAAAAAACCTTTTTCATCCTCTGAGATGTTCAAACTTCCATCAGCCAAAAAGAATTTGTTAACAAACAAAATGAACAATAAAAGACAGCAGAACAGTAAATTTAAGTCAAAGCTAAATACTTCACTGTGTGAATATTCCTGCTGTTACAGAAGTTCTGCAAGCATTGACAGGCCAGGTAGTAATTCATGTAGTTATACTCATCTCAAACATCTTCCTGATACACTAATACAAGTTTCACCTGATACACTGAACATCTCTATCAACAAATTTGCTCCATACATGTGTATTCTACAAAAGCACTGCACTACCTATCCTTGGCAAAGTTTTCTTACAGAGAAGTATGACTGAACAAATGCATTGGAGTTTTTTCCCTATGAGACTGTGCTTGGCATGACTACAGAAGAAAATTTTCCTCTCTCATCTTTGTGATTCCATGACTAGAAGGGAAAAAGTAGAGCAGTGTGAAATAATGCCAAACAAACTAATGGGCTACAGTAACAGCGTGCCAACATCCCAGCACTGGTATCTTTAATGTCAAGGACCTCATGCTTGGTGAAAAGGTTAAAAAAAAGCACTAACAGCAGAAGCAGAACATTTGTGGTTGGCAGCAAGCACTAGGGGAGACTGGCACGTAGATACTCCAGCAAAGAGTCCAAAAGCAGGCACTAAATAGCTGTACTGCTTGTCAGCAGGGGAAAGAAATGCATGTTAGCTGAGTGCATAAGCAAACTGTAGGTTTACAAACAACAGCATAAAACCAAGACTGGCAGGCAACAGAACAGAACTAAGAATAGGGTTTCTGAGATTTCTGGTATGCTTTTTTTGAGAATACTTCACCTTGCTGAGAAAAAAGGAGCAACAAAATTTATGGATCCTGAGCGGAAAATCAGTGAAAAATTTCTCAAAATCTGTAGAAAACAGCATGGATCTACACGCAAGTAGTTAAATCCCTAACAGATTATTTATTAATTCCCTAAACATTTTTTTCCTCACCTCTTTGACATGAGCATCATCAAAGTACATCCACTTGCGGATTTTAGTTTGGAAGAAGAAGGTTGAATAGTGTTTTCCATAGTAACAGATCATTCCCACCAAATACAGCTCTGAGTGTTTTGCTCTGTCATCAGTTACTCTGAAGAAAAGCTTCAAGAACGGAGGTAAGAAAAATGAAAGGAGAAATTAATAAAATGCCCAAATTTTACATACTGCTTTATGTTAAAACACCTCAAAGTGCTATAGAGGTGTCAGTTTTTACTTCAAAAGACAGAGAAAACAAGGCAATAAATAAGTAATCAAGCAATGTTCAAGCAAACACGGAGAGACAGACCAGAAACAGACTCCGACCAACTCAGCAGATGCTCATGAATTGAGTAAGACTTGGAGTCTGTGGCTGTACTTGAAGACATTTACAATGATATAATACCTTTTTCAGGATTTGAAGTGTGGTTCTATTTCAAAAATTTGTATTCTGTGTCATGCTTGCTGATTATATCAAATCCTGTTTAGAACATCATTCCTCTTTGTAGAAACAAAGCAGTTTGGACGGTAAACAGCTGGCATTTATTCTGACTTAGGCAGGGACCAATTTATGACACCACCACATAAAAGATGAACTGAAGACATTAGTAGGTCAAAAGAATTCAGCAGATACAAAAAAAAAATCTTTTCTATTTAATTGAATTTTATTAATCTAAAAATGCACAGGTCTCATTTTTTTGTGCCTTACTGCTTCATTATGCAAGGACCACACCAGTTCACACTGATTTTGGTATACTGTGCACTGGTCAATGCATTTTTTTTAATATATTTGTGCATATATACATATTATTTTATGTGCTATCTCAATGCTACAATAAGATACAGCTACAATTTGGTATACCAGTAATTCAACTCTAAAGCACCAGCTAACGCAGAAAAGTGAATCCTCCAGGGGACAAATCTCTAGATCCTACTTAATTCAGTTTGTCATTCAATCACACAGTGCCAGCCACCATCTCTCAGAGACTGTTCAGTTACAAATAACTTGTGTTATGACCACGCATTTCAATGAAAAGAGGAGACAAAGTTAAAAAAAACCCCAGACACCACCAACTACATTTTGTCTTCAAAAGAACTAGAAATAAACTTCTGTTCTTCAAAATGAAAGCCCACATACATATTTTCATAGAAACAGCACAACCTTGATCCAAAATTTCCTTTCACTTCAAAATATTTTTACATTTTCAGACACTTCAGAAACTCAAGAATATACAGTTCACAGGTTTTCTAAGGCATTCAGAGACAGGTCAGATCCTTGGTTCTGCCCTCTATTTATGGACACTGAAAAAGTAAAGGTGAAGACTTTATATTTTTCTCAATTTTCTACTGCAGACTACCATGAGAAAGACTGTCTTTGCAGGTAGTGCCAAAATACAGGAAACTCACATCTCCCAGTTTAAGGCAAGTTCCCAGACTGTGAATCACATCCTCAGCCAGATCAGAGTGGTCTGAGTCCCAAACCAAACCGATGGTGATGATCTGTGGAGAGTTCATCAGCACACGACGAATACGTATCTTTTCCCCACAGTTACTCTGAGGATATAAATAAAACAAAACACTGAACATAATCCTTATCTTATTACAGTGTTAGGGCAAGGCAGTAAGAAGTGAGAGTTTTAGATGTGCAGCTTCTAAAGAGGTGGTGGTGAAACAGCAGATATAACATGCTCAGTGTCCAATATACTCATGTCACAGATGAGGAGTTGCTATCAAGGCTACTTGGTATTCACAAGCTTTAAAGTGAACACTGCTGATTCTTCCTCATACTACTGATAACGATTAAAACATAGAGCACAAAACCGAGCTTATTTAAAAAAAGATAAGCAAGCATACATGAAAGATTCTAATAACACTCTTGGGAATTGGAGGAAAAGCTCACTTTCTTTTGAACAAAATCTCAGATTGAAAATTGCATTTAAAGAGACCTATGCTTTATATGACAGTGTCAGAAAAACCTTCACGGTGCTGCTTTGCTGTTAAAATTGAGTGGTTCTACAGGGTACCTCAAGCATTCCATTATTAGATGAGGTAAATAGGTCAGTACTAATAAAAATATAAGAGTAGCTGGAAAATCAAGAGGTGCTTTACTAACCCATAGGAGTTCTGCTTTTCTTATTTCCTTTTCTCTTCCTATTTTTTACTTTTTAAATAACTACCAGTGTCTATTGACTGGTCAGTCTCCCCTCACTCCTAACCAGGGCATTATCTTTTTTTGGGGGCAGGGGGGGAAGGGAAGGATGACACTGGAGGGGGGATATGATGAAAACTATGACAAAGTCCAGTTGCACTTTTCCCCTGAGGCAGGTCACAAAGGTACCTCTGTAAGATTCCAGGAAAAAAAAAACCCAAACATTTTCATGGTAAGAATAGTCTCTCTTGTCTACAGAGACCAATTTCATAACTGGATATAATAATTTCTGACATCATAACCAGGGAAGAGATCACAAAGTGTCTCCTCCCCACAGCAATCTAGAAAATTAAACAGAATTTCAGTCCCAATCATCAATGGGAGACAAAAATGAAAAATTTAAAAAAAAAAAACAGGAAGAAAACGTAGAAGACTGTGATGTTTAAATGTGGATAAGATGTTTTAATATTAAGGTGATCTTATTAACACATATTTTGCAAGGGTCATTCAAAGTGAATCACCTCACAACAAACCTGTTTTACTCTCCAATTGTCTCCTTTGCTTCAGCTCGCTAACAGAGGCACTTTCAGCATGACAGGAGGAACACGGCATCCTGATAAAAAGCTTCCCCTGCAATGGCTTTGAGGCCACCCTTAGCTAAGGCTCAATAGAAAAATTTCTTGAGAATAAAAAGAAAGCGGCAGCAAATATCGGTAACCAATTTTATTCAACTGATTATTTCACAGTTTGTCCTGACAAAGAATGTATTTCTGTTAAATTTCCCATGCTCTGGTGATTAAATAGTTGGACTAATACTAATCTTTTAAATGACAATACAGTATCTTAATTTCTTTTACTTGAATCAGTGAGCCACTGTTTGCCAATATTAAAAAAAAAAAAAAAAAAAGAAAAAAGAAAAAATGTTTCAATTGAGACTAAAAGTGAAGGTTTCAGTTATAAATTGGGAGGGGGGATGGTATAAAATGGAAATACTTAACACTGCCCCCAGGGAACAGGCACACAAGCCATTCCTGTTAAAGCCTGTACTGCTTCACTGCTAACAGTAGCATTACATGAAGCAGCAATTATGCAGCTGTTTCCTGCCCTACCTATTCATCAATATGTAAAAAAGTTTGTTGATAACTCTTTCTGCATGCTTATCTAAACTCCTGGATCTGAACATATTCAAATTAAAAGGTAGAACAAGATATCAAACTCTTGCTTTGGAAATCCAGCTCTTATGATACATATAAAAAATAAGCATTTTATATTTATATGAACATTTTTTATTTTTCTTAATTGGCACACAGATTTGATTCAGCTGAATTTGGCCAGACTTCTACTGCCTAGCAGAATGAACATTTTTAAGCATAGCAGCCTGTGACTATTCACTGGACACATGCAGTAATGGTTTTCACGTAGTTAACCACCAGTCAGCACTCACAACAACTACAGCCTATCCCTTCTAGTCAGTAACTCCCACACTGTGGATACCAAACCTCACTCAGAAAAATAAACCAGTACTCCCTCAGACTTTTTGTCAGGCTTCCTGCCTTTAGATTAGCTCTTGCAGATATACCGTATAGCCTGTAAGCCCTTCACTGTCAGGATAATCTCTGGCAGTGGGAAGTGAAAGCCCTTTTCCCTTTCCCTTTGACCAACATTTTGGCTGCATGCTGCAGGTACAGGAGTTTGGTCAACAGTTCAATTTATTCCAACTGAAGGGTAGTAAAGAAGGTGAGTGAAAGTTCATCTAGGCAAAAATCTCCAACATCTTGTACACATGATTACAGTGACTGGTACAAAAGTTCTGCTATCTGTGCCCTAGCATGGTACTGCTGAAAATATTCTGAAAGAAATAAGTACTTTTGTCATGTTATTAATTACAGATGAAGTACACTGCCCTCAATAGAAATAATCACTAGAGAAAATGGACAAACTGTGGGAACACTGTTCTAAAAAGCCTAGTTAACCAAAACCACTGCCAACATACAGAAATCTCCTGTACAAGACGTGGCCTCCAAATTCATTGTAATTCCCACTTCTTTAGGTAAGATCCAAGAACTTTCACCATAGGATGAAAACAACATGATTGCAGCTTCATGTAATGCTAGTCTTGGAGGCCTCACCAACACTCATGTCTAGGTACTTCTAGCAGCAACACAGGTTTGAACAGGAATGAATTTCACAGCCATTCCCTGGGAGCAATGTAAGCATTTCCCAATTATTCCTGTGGTTTCTAACTCTGAGAAACATTCACTTTTAGTTTCCATCCAAACACTACATCTATTCCTCTTCTCAATACTCGTGTCTAGTTAAAGAAGCACCCATCATCCCTAATTTTTCCCTTCCCTCATTGAATAACTGTGAGATACTGAATTCACACCCAAAGCAAAGTAAGGATACTCACTGGACAGTTCCGCAGGTCTCCCATAGTGCTGGCGTTCTGCAGCAGCTCTCCAAACATATCTGGAGTTGGTTTCTCTCGCCTCTCCAGCATACAAATAGCTTGATTGCTTCAGTACAGAGAAAACATGGAAAACAGAAGTTTAACAATAAAATAAAAACACAAACCCACATTAAGCCAGTACATGTTTCACTTAAATTTTGTTAAAAGTTAAGAAGCATAAAATACACACAGCACTTTTTATATTTAACACTGTAGTACAGAAAAAAACCCCATCATTAAGTATGAATTACATCTTCCATTATAATACTGCAAAAAGAAAACAAGTAAAATTCAAAACAGAAACAGATCATTGTTTAGCTTAAAATTTATTTCTTAAAAGCAAACTTAAACGTTTTGAAAAATACTTGATTTCAAAATGAAATATTTTAAAATTCAAAATGTTTCCCTTCAATGACCACAATCCTAGTAAAATAACACAGTAAAGCACATCCTTAATCACAAAACTGCAAACAAAAAATAGCAAAGTATCACATTTATCTTACTGTCCAAGTTGAAAGAAAGATGGTAATATGTACACAATACTAGTGCTCAAAGTATGTTTAAGCTTAAAATGGTTTCAGTGGTAAATAAACATGCTACCATGTATGGGTGCTTTTAAAATAATGCATGACCATTTTTATTGTGATATTTCATATATTATTTTTCATATAAAATCCTGAATACCATTTGCATAATTATTTTCCCATTTTTCTAGTAAGTAATATTCTGATATAGATTGTCTTCTGGAACTCAGTGGAAAACTACAGCTCATAGAATAGAACAGCAATAGAACATTCAATAGAACAGTAAGCAGCAGCCACAAGTGGGAATGCTTTACAGTATTCCTGTTACACTGGTAAAGTGCTAGCTCTTAATAGATCTGCATTAGAAGAGCAACTAGCAGTTTTCATGACAATTTTTTCAGGTTCTGTAACTACGGGTCTCACATGCCAGACAAGAAACTAAGTTCTAACCCCAATAAAAATGTCAAGAAAAAACCCCAAATAACAAACTCTCCTGCCTCGATCATATTTAAGCAACTTTTAACTATTTTAACTATTAAAAGAAGACTCCTCTCCTCTAGCATTATTTCAAACAATCTGCTGTAGAGCCAGAGCTACTGCTCTGTGCACCACCTCCTTTCATGAAAGGTCATGGAGACCAGGGCAGTTCCCCAATAACTAGGAAAAACAGGATCTATATATCCACCCAAGAAAGAAGATTTGAAGAACTACAGGCTGGTCAGTCTCGCTCCAGCACCTGAAGTAATGACAGACCAAATCAACCCCCTGGGAAATCAAGTATATGTAGGACAAGAAGGTGAGTCAGAGCAGCCAGCATGGATTCACCAAGGGCAAACCATGTCTGACCTACTTGATTATCTTCTATCATGTGATGGGTTATGTTGAGGAGGTGAGAACAGTTAATATCATTTGGTCTCTAGCAAGGTTTCCAAGTCATCTACAGCATTCCTGAGGCCAAACTCGGAGGTGTGGACTGCACAGGTAGAATACAACGCAGAGAAAAACCTAACTGGACCTTCAGGCTCACAGGATCAAAACAAACAACAAAACAGTTAGAAATTGTGTTCCTCAGGGGTTAATACTGAGGTTGAAGCTATTTAACATTTTCATTAACAACCTGGATGATGAATTGAAATACACCCACACCAAGTCCATATATGACACTGAAACGGATGGAGAAGTCGCTATCCAGATAGGAGTGCTGCCATCCAGAGGTTTGAGAAAAGAGGTGACAAGAACCTCATGAAATTCAGTCAAGAAGAACACAAAGTCTTGCACCTTGGACAGAGCACACTCAGTGGAGCAGTGCTGCCTGGGCACTGAGTGCCTGAGGAGCAACACTACAGAAAGCTGTCGACAAACTGAACACAAACAAGACTCTTCACAGAGGCAAACAGAGAAAGAACAAGAGATAGAAGATGCAGAAAAGGAAATTCTCACTGGATACAAGGTATAAAAGCTCCACATTGAGTTCCTAAGAATGGAACAAGCAGCCTAGAGAAGTAATAGAAATTTTGTCCTTTAAACACTTTCAAAATTCAGCTGCACAAACCCTCAACCAGCCTGATGTAGCTTTGAAGTCAGCCCTGCTTTGAACAGGAGGATGGAGTAGATGTCCAAAGGTCCTTTTCAACATAATTTTTTAATTTTTAATTTTTTATCTGTTTTCTTATATCACCTGCTCACATATTAAGGTCCTTCAGAATGTACATGAATCCTTCCCACTACAGGGGAAAGACTTACCAAGATTCAGGATCCTAAACAAGCAGACACACTGATCCATGCCTAAATTGCTGTCTTCTGCTTCATTACATCCTCATGTTCTTTACCACAGTTATCAAAGCTCCACGAACTTTGAACAAATCATGTTCTGCATGTCTGATCTTGTGATCATAAAGGTCAAACTGCAAGACCAGTATGAATAAAAAAGAAAAAAAAAAAAAAGGAAAAAAAAAAAAATACAAGTTCCTTGTGAAAAACTCAACTCACCAGAGTGAGGTTGTGGAAATATAATGAACCATCTGGATGAAAGGTAATGGGTCAGAGGTGGCACCACAGCTGGTACAAACACACTAAAAAGGAAGAAAATATAATACATTGACGAGATTAAACAGGTATTTCTGTAGCAATACTTCTGTTTGTATATCTTTTTACCAGGGCAATGCATGATTTAGGAATGTAAATACGAAACCTGAGAACTGGTGATTGGTATTGAGCACTTATCACCTCACCTGTTCAAATAAAGTCATTGCAAACTTCTGGTGGGAAACACAATGTGGTGCAGTGCAAATATCTTCCTTTGTCTCATCTGCAATGTGGAAGTGAATTCGCATTAACAGGTTTTCCTAGCCAAAGAAGAAAAGGCAAAAAAAGTATTAGATAATTTCAAATGCAGGCAAAAGTTAAGATATAAATTACAAGACAACATCAGATGCAATAATGTTAAAGTGTTATTTACAGAAACAGAAGGCTCTTGCAAGTTTGTGAAAGTTGTCTCAAAACCAAATGAATTTATATTTCTTTGATACTAAAAAAATGGCCTCCACTTCTGATTTGAAATATTATGTCAGGATTTTATTTACTAGCACTGCTGAACATTCTGCTGCTGATTTGTCTGTCCAGTTCTCAAGCATCAATGGATTTGACCAAACGTAACAGGCAGAGCAGCTCTGCAGTTTTAAAATCACTGGATTCACAATAACTTCTCATCAACACAAAGTAACTCAAATCAACTTCCACATTTCACATGGGCTTTGAAATATGGCACATAATCTACATTCTATCAAAAAGGGGGAGAACTAATAAATGAAAAAGTAGACTAAACTCTGTATGAAACAAGAGCACTGAACATTTGCTAGACATTATTTCACACAACTCTATCTGTTTTAAAGTTCTCAGGGGGTCTTGTCCCGAGACTTTCTCTCCTCCCACTGTTGCCAACATTAACCTGTGGGTACCATAAGTTTACTGACATCTCTTCCAGCAGCACACTTTTCACTATCACTCTTGGCTGTCTGGATGGTTTATAGGCCTGAAATAAACAGGTCAAGATTAATTGTTAGGCAAAACATTTCTGACCTTGTACAATTTGGCTTGAACAGTTTTCCTGTGAAAATATGATTTCAGAATAACTAGCAAACAAAATGTCCTTTCACCCTTTTGAGGTGAACCTTAAAACTAGAATCCTGGATCATTCTTGCAGTGCAATTTTTTTTACAATTCATATCTAAGACACACTTGAGAGTGCAAGCAAAAGTAACTGTAAAAATGGTTAACACTGGTATTTCCATCTCCAAATCACTAGCTTACGGATCTCTTAGGGACTTTTCCAGGTCACACATCCAAAGCCTGTTGCAATATGAGGAAAGAAGGAATGGAAGAGAATAAAGGGGAGCAGGGGGAAGGAAAGACTGTGTAGCACGGGGCCACATCTGTGCCTGCCAAACCATCCTTCAGTTATACTCACAAAACATTCAGCAGCATCATCCATGATGCCCAGCTGGAAGCGCTGCTCATCCTGAAATGTCTTTGCAAGAGCAGTACGCAGGGCATCAGAAGGCAGCACCTTCTCACTGCTGCACTGAAATTGGTTGAAGATACCCTAGCGAAAACCCAAAAAGATAGTTAAGTTACTGTATTTTCAAAATATGACTCAACTTATCTGAAAACAAACAGCAAACATTTAACTTGCTTTGATCCAGGAACACACAGATACTTGTATTGAACATGGACTACAGGACAAAATCCTAAAAGTTCTTCCTTTGAAATCATATTAACCTTTGTGTAATTTTTCCTTCCCTTTCACATACCCAAGGGAGGGTGGGGAGCTTAGGAGTAAATTTCCCTCATTGTTAATCCCACTTGGATCTTCCTCCAAATCTGATCCCTGAAGCAAATACAATGAACACCAAAAGTTCCTCACTTTTATTCCTGTTTCTGCTTTTCCAATTAACTTTCTCACTTCAGCTCAGTAACTTTCTTCTTACACATGCCACCTTCTTTTCTCTTTTAAGCAATTCTTTCCAAACACCTTAGGCCTTAAACAGCAGTAACTTGCTACTCGCACACTTCAAGGAATTGACCTTCCTGAAGTCCAAGTGGGTAACAATTAGATGATTTTTGTGTCAACGTGCTGGAGGGAAAAGGCACAAAGCAAATAGGAATAACAGTTCCTAAGTACAGCCAGCTCTTCACTTGCTCCATAAGCCTGCATTTTCATAACTTACTCACACATCACCTGGGTAACCATTTGCAAGGATGAGCAGTTCTATAAAGACACATTATTGTCTAAAGTGCAGGTTATATCCATGAAAGTTCAGTATATATTCCCAATATATTCCCTGACTAAAAGCTCACATTTCTTTTCTGTGTGTGAAACATCCAAAACATCTTCTGAAGTTATTTAACTTTGACTGTGCCCTTCCTACAAAAACAGGAACAGAATTCTGTGCGCAAGATCCTCAGGTTCAGTAAAAAACTTCTACCCTTATTTTCATATAGGACCACTCTGTCTCCACACCACTCTGTTCCACTTTCTACCTAATTTCATATGACAGGCAACCTTCACCAGTGTCCATCTCCAAATTCTGCTTGTCCTTTCCTATAAAACTTTCCTTACAATTTCTCATAAGACTGTGAAAAACCTCAATTCTTACTGCAAGAGGGGAAAAAAGGGTAATAGATAACCTTCAATTGGGCACCAGTTGGTTTTCCTGCCTTCTAAACTTAGTAAAACAAGGAGAAAACCAAACTGGTTTGTCTGTTTAGTTTTCTTTCAAATCTATACTAATCTGCAGCAATTCACAATTTATGTATCACTTCCTCCTTTATTTACAGAAAACTTCTCCCCAGTATACTTAGGATCTATATTATTTGGAAATAATCTGAATATTTTTCTCCTTTAACTATTCTTCCTTGTTTCTTATAAGGAAATGAGAAAGTAAACTGGGAAAAGGTTTGCCAAATGGTACAATTTTGTCTGCTTTAAGTTGGAAGAGCACAGAAACACAGCTGTCACTGCCCAGCCAGCACACAACCTCTGCGCCCCTGCCATTTCTGCCTGTAGGAATGGAACAATTTATAGTGTTGACATATTATCTAAAACAGATGTAAAATGCCCATCTCTCTTTACTGCTACTTTTATTTTGGTAGTCCTCATGGTGCTCATTCCTGGGTGAAGGCCCACTGTGCTGAAGTTCAGAGCCCTTCTAAAATTGCCTTTATTAGAATATCAAATAATCATTAGAAAAGTGGTAATGAAGAGAATGATGTGAGGCAATAAGTCTCATACTTCATGAATTACAGACAATACCTCTCCTCTGTTACCCTTTTTATGTATGTATATGAAAACTGAAAGAATTACGAAGTCTTTGCACTTAAACTCAATCGCCATTTCTGTCACTCTGATAACTGAGCAAGTTTCATGTTTCATTAGTGAATTTTCTCATTTCAGTGAACTTCAAAAAAAAAAATAAAGGCAGTGAGACATAACTCCATCCTGCTTCTGCACCTTACATTAAATAATTTCCGAGCACTTGAAAACATTCACGGCTATGCTTTGGAAATGTGTTTATTCCGGTTATCATTAATCTTACTTCTTAGATCTGGAAACCAAGACACTTGCCTAGCGACTGGTCTACAACCTCACTGCCAGGAACTGATGGATGGGACCTGGTCTGCTTCAATGAGAGCCCTGAAATGGCTCTGCACTCCCAGGGAGGGGGAATCAATGCAGGCTCTAAACTAGGTAAAAGGAGAAGCAAGCAAGCAACCCAATACTCTCTTTCAATTTCATCTTTAAAGGAACAGTATATTTACCATGGAACAAAAAATAATTCAGTAATGTAAAAGAACTCTGTGAAGAACACAAAAATCAGGAAGTAAGAGATCTGAATAGTATATGGAAGAATGTTTCCTCAAATTTGTAGTGACATAGCATATATAGTTTAATTTAGATTACAAAAAAAAGAAGTCTTAAAACCAGTGAGTAATTGTGCATTTGAATCTAATAAAGATCAGATCTTATCATGTCATTGCACAGTGCAGTTTGCAGCATGATGGAACACAGTGCTCATAGGAAGTCCCGAAAGCACCTCTAATGGAGTCAAAAACACTTTGAACACAGGGTAGTTTGGTTTTCCTTGAGTTTTGCTCTGGGATTTTGGTGTTTTTTAGGGGGGGGATTGGGGTTTATCTTCTTTATTTTTCAATACAGGTTCTTTGCTTCCCTTCAGAACAGGTCTGTCTTGTCTCTCAGCCTTAGATGGACAGGTGTGGCATTTCCTGCTGTTTCATCACTTAAAATTATCTAAGTCAGATCTCTCTCCTTAATTTAAGGCCTTGCCTTGAGTGATACTGTTAATCACTAACACATTTGTTCCATATACAGGTATGAAAAAAGCCAGCTGGGTGCAGACCAGGAAAGTGCTGCTGATTCTGCCCCAGGAGTTCTCATGGCACCTTTCCTCCAAGTGCATAATGAGAACTCTATACACAAAACACTCAAACTTCGTTCTCTTTAAAAAACTTCTTCAACTGAAACTGAATATGGTGAAAATCCCATCAGTGTATTCACTGATGATCTCCCTCAATGGCTACATTCCAACACAAATGAGCATACTCCTAACAGTGGTAACAATATGAATAGACACTGTTAAAAGTTTCATTTAACCAGTTTTCAGTAACTAAAATCAAGGATGCCAAACAAAAAAAGAACTAGCTTAACAAATTACTGATACTGTATTAATAGCAGTAGTTTGATTTCTACCCTGAGGACATGTTCTTGGCATGGTGGTAAGTCTACAAGCCAAGACAGAGAACAGTATGAGCAAGAGATTTTTCAGACAGAAGGACTATCTTCGTGTTATATATATCTATACCTATATATATATGCATTCCTAAGATATATATAAAAAAGAAGCCTATTTCCCACCACATCTCCTTTCCTACAGGTCTTCAAAGGTCTGGAAAGGGAAGTAGAGACAATGAAATTAGGATGTGCAAGCATTCCTTAAGACCAATACATTCCCAAAGTTCATCTAGTTGCATACAGTCCTTCCCCACATACTAAGTCAAGATCAACTCCAATTACAGAGCTGATCTTTTGCCAGCTTGCTCTCAGATGCATCCAAACCTGGAAATTCCTTAACCATGCCATGCAATCTATTTTAGGGGCTCGCTTGGTTTTTTACCATTCAGAAGGCTTTTTCCTAGTTTTTTAACTGGAAGCTTCATGTCCTTTCTACTACTACACAGTTGGGCTTCTGACATACATCAGAACAAAGCCTTGAAGAGTCAGTGGGCTTCCAAAATAGTCCTCCACTTTGAAAAGTGTGGGGATCAATATCAAATTGATCAAAGATCAAATAAAGGAAAACAACCTAAGGTTTGAGACAAGGAACATTTATCATGCAACTCTTCAAATGAAAACCTTGAAAGTATTACAGAATGCTAAAATTCAAATGCATGACCATAAACCATGTTCTTCTCCAGTAGTTTAGAGACTAAAGATAGCAAGTATTTTTTGAAGTAATTCATGGGACTGACATGAGTTCTTGGGATTTCTTTTAAATTTTAAAGATTTGAAAGTTGCAATATCTGTGAATCCCCCCATAATTTATACAATCTGCTCCCAATTATCTTTTAACGGTGTTTGGAATCAATTTCCTCCCTAGGAAAGAAGTATTCCCTTTACTTGGGGTAAACTGACATCTGCAGTGTATAACTAACCATACCAATTAAACAAACCAAACTTAATATACATGCACATGTGACTTCTTACTCAAGTATGCAGACGTAGGCTGACATAAGAATAAATTGATAGCTGAAGACAACAGGCAATAGCTACTGAATCAGATCAGTGTTCGTGCACTGTGAATTTGAGCTGTGTCCTTGGCAGCTGACTGAGAACTAATTATTCCCTTCCAGAATTATGCAGAAGTTTCTTCTGGATGGGGATATCACTGCAGCTCTAGTGGTGTGGTATTTCTTTCAGAAAAACAAAACATGTTCTCCCTCAAATGCCTTCGTATTCCCTATGTTAATAGTTTCTGCCTTTTAGCAAAAGTTGCAAATATTAAATAGCCAATCCTCATCCTTCTCTCAACTGCTCAACATGTCAATATTATTCTTGTTGTCACTCAATTGTTTCTTGGTTTTGGTTTGGGGGGGGGGGTGTTTGTATTATTTTCTTTAAACTTTCTCGCTATTTCAACAAATTTCTTACTTGATTCAATTTAGTGGACCTTTTTTCTTGCTAATAGTACCTAATCTGTTCTTCAGAACATAACACTCTCCTGATGAAGCCTCTTACTCAGCACCATAACCTGTTTCAATAAAAATTCTGGTTGCTAAAAATTCCTTTTCTCTCATTCAAACACATCAGCCTCCACCCACAGTATTTCCACTAGCTCACTTTTCTTCCCCACATTTCCTCAAGTCATATTCGCCTTCAGGGTTGCAATAAATTCTAGCGCTATTTGGGCTTGTGTCTTTGGATCTCCTCCCACACCTCCAAGTTTTAACAATCAACTTAGATTTCCATTTATTAATTTCTTTTAGAGCCTCTTCCATTTGTACTCACACTGTATCCCAAACATTAACATCAGGTCCCAGTACAGACTGTCAAGTGAGGCTCCCGTGGCTACTACCAAAATCAAGTAAAATAATACTTTCCATGAATGTTGTTTAGGAGGGTGGCAGCAAAAGAAACCCAAATCGAAGAATGTACACATCTACTAGGTAACAATTTATTAACTGCTTGATCAAGATCAAAACAGGTAATTGTTATTTGGAAGCTTCAGTTACCAGTTTATTAACTCAGGAAACCATACTGGCTGCTAGTTTATTTGGCAGGCAGTAAACTGCAAGTGCCAACCGAAAAAAAGAAGTTCAAACAATAAAAGTAATTATTTTATGTATTTTGACTGTTTTACCCTGAAATACCACTGTGATTTGAAAAACGCAAAAGGGGATGAAATCTTTGCAACCAATCTCTTACTGTCTCAACCACATGATGAACATTTCATAACAAATCACTCCATTTCAAGCAAGTGGCTAATCAGAACCAACAGCAGTCATTCCACTTCTTCAAAGCACTCTAAAACCTTACTGTTCTCAGTTTTCATCTCAGACAACCACATCATTTTTATACAGAAAATTCACATTCTTCCTGCTTTTGTTGCACATGACAAAATTACAGAAAAGACCAGCCCTACTGGAATTTATCAATCAACAGAGCATTCTTCTTTGTGACCTACAAAAAACACTCTGTCCTATATCCTGGCACTATGGAGCTCTCAGTACAATCCCTGGAAGGAGAACAAACTCTCTGTGGCATGCTCAGTACAGTGGACGGATTTCCCCCTTCCTGCCCTTTTCCAGCTGTGATAAACAAAACACCAAAGCAAAGTCATGCTGAAGAAAAAGGAAAATAAACCAAAACATAATAGGCTTCAACATCAATAATAAATCAAAAAGCTGTTCCAGTGTTACAGCAGTCAAACCATAGTAGTAAGGACAGCTTGTGTACCGAAAAAAAAAAATTTAAATAATGTCATATCTTAAAGAATAGTGTTTGGGATTCCAGCACAGAGTCTGTAGCTCTCTCTTGTCTTTTAATTGTTGTTGACGCAAGGTTCCTTCAAAGTACCCAACATATGTATGTTTGGAATGGTTTCAAGGTTTATTTTGTAGCCACATAAACATAGCCAGGTAGCATAGCAAGTTTTAAAATCACTTCAAGAATTTGTGCAATGGAAGTCTTCAATATGGTACAAAAATAAAATGTGACTTGATACCAAGTATGACATCAATGTCCTGTGATCCCACATTTAAAATTGCAAGTAGTATTTAGAGAGTTAGCTGAGCATTTACAGTAAATACTGTGCATGACATCAGAATCCCTAGAAACAGCTGCAGCAAGCCAAGAAAGCGTGGAAAAAATACAACTTCTTCGGTGTTATTCAAAGGCTAAATTTAGCTTAATGAAGACTATCTTCCTCTAGAGTCAATACGAAGAGGATGTTGCCTTTAGAGAAGCATTTCAGAGTCAGAGAAGAGCACGAATCCTCTCTGCACAACACAGGAGGCATCAGGTATCTTGGGAAGGGCCCCTGAAGTGGAGTGAGGGGACTCCACATAGACTACTCCCCACAGGAATTATTGTCCCTTTCCCAGGCCAGGCTGGAATCTGAACATGCCAGCACGCTCTGAAGAGGAGCAAACACATCGTGCCTCCATCTTGCGTGTCTGGACACATATTTTGGGCAGATCCACCTGACAGCATGCAAGGCTAATTACCTCTCCCCAGACCCTAATGGGAGATTTTCGCATGGTATAGAGCTCCAAATTCTTGTGTTCCCACTGGATCCAGTCACATCTTCTCCCTCATCTTAGCAAAGCCTAAGGCAAGATTCAAGAGAAAGAAGATGTCAAAGACCTGGAGGCTAAGCTGGCATTACCCTGGCAGGACAACAGTTAAAGGTTTCCAGAGCAGAAAGGAGAGCTGGGGCAGGGGAAAAGCTGAGCACAGAAGGGAGGGCACGATCCTGCTGTACTGGGACACAAAACATGCTCTTGGTGATGTTTGCAGTATTAGGTGCACATTAAGCACATTATCCCATATGTCTTATACAAGTTTACACATACCATGTACCAGACAGACAGACTTGTACAGGAAGAAAAAAATAGAGCAACTTGAAAACACTGATCCAGAGGGCAGCAGAGGACAAGTAAATACCTTACACAGCATTTTCCCCACTTCTGCTGCCTGCTTAAGGATTTAGGAAGATCAATGTGACCATCTCCACAGTTTGGGGCTGTCTTCCTCATGCATACTCCTACCTTTTCAGCTTCATGCAAGCAAGACAACCTATATTTCTTGTTTCTGGTGTTCAGAGGTTTTTTTGGAGGTGAAGGAGGTTTGCATCCCCTATTTCACTTAGAGTTAAGTGACCACCTTTACTATTCATCTTTATAATAACATTTGACTTGATAACAACACAAAAATTGGGGCGAGACTTCTCAAATATTTATGTACACACATCATAATTTCACACAAGATAAAGGTGGAAGTGTGTCATAATATCACCCAGAGAAAAAGGTTCTGGAACAGTTTTGGGTAGGATACTGCAATCTCCCATGAAGAACAGATTGTAAACAGAGGAAACGCTAGCTTTTTGAACCAGTTGCAATTTGTTTACTTTTTCAAGGATTGGTTACTGCCCCCATTCATAAATACTTGTCTAGATTCTTTAATTGTTTACACATTCTTTAGAGTTTTTGTGAGCTATAGGAATTCTGCACACAAGATAAAAGTTTCCTAAAACGTGCAAAAGTAGTAGAGAATTTGGTGCAACATTATAGCTTGCTTGGAAACTAAGGGTTGTAACACCTCCTGGCTAAGCACAGCATTGCTAAGAAATTCAGATAGAAAAAAAAGCCCAAAACCAAAACCACAAAAAAATTCCTTGCAGATATCTGTGAGCGAGAAGACAGCACAACAACTTTTTCAAAGGCTGCTTAATTTAAAAAATAAGCATATGGCTGCAGGCATGCAATTTGTGAAATCTGCCACTCTACCTGTCACTTCCAAGTTTATAATAGCTTACCACACACTTCAAGACATCAAAAGCAAGGATTTTACCAACAGAACTAAACACTCTTTGACCCAATGTCTGCTTTTAATACGTATTAAAATACAGAGATCCTGTCATCTTCCAGTCTTACTGTAGTGCTTGCCTTCTCATACTGGTATTGCTAATCAACATGCATCTTTTCCACAGTTCATCTTTCAAGACCAGGGCCACAAAGGCCCATCCTCCCCATTTCCTGTAATATCCTTTCACACTCCTCTCCCTCTTTTCCAGTAATCTCGCGCAGAAAGACTTTTAACTATTATCTTTATATTGAAACCAGGAGTTAAAATGCAGAGTTGAGGACCTACTTTTAATCATGGCAGAACCTGTCTGATCTCCTGGTATTTCCTTGACATATCTTGCTGTTAGGTTAAACCCCAGACCAGCAAAAGCTTACATTTCCTAAATCCTTTTCTTTCTGACCTCAGCTAACAAAGAATGCCAACAATCACTTGGCAATACTCGAGGGCATGATCCAAGAAATACCTTCAAATTATTTATTCCACTGAACTGAATGAACTCAAACCAGATCATGACTAAGTCTTGCCACTTCCCTATAAGGAAGGGAATATATTTAATACTTCATCTTTTCCTTGTCTGGATGTGCCATCTTGCTCCTAACCTACTGTTACATCCTCTTCTGATGATACTGCTGTAAATATCATCCTGTCCCATCATTTCAACAGATACATCTTGAGACAAATTTCCCTTCAAAAGGAAGTAACTCCACTTCATGCCTTAACAGTCTGCTCTTTGCTATGAAAGGGAAAACCCCTTAATAACAGCCCAAAAACTAACTAGATAACTCATTTCAAGCCTGTCTCTACGAGAGCACCTGTAAAGTCACTTAACAGTAGCAAGACAGCTATTAGAGCATAAATATTGCCTGTGTGAACATCAGATGATCTTAATTTAAACCTTACACTATTTTGCCATATTTGTAAGATACGCTGTCTGTGCTTTTCATTACTGCACACATAATTATGACACCATAAATTCTACCACAATTAATTTATATACTTAGTTGGATTTTACAACCCCTTTGTGATCAAAGTCTAAGTCTTTATTGCAGAAAGAAGAATCACTGCTCAGGAAGATTAAAGATGGTATTTTCATCATGTTTGTATCATGTCCATTTCTCCCACATGAAGCTGTGGGTTTGAAGTAGCAAAACTTAGAAAGGAGGGCGCAAAAAAACCCAGAAGTGCTACAAATTAATTGGTAGAGACAAATGGAGACACAGCATTGCACAACTGACTCAAGTAAATAGCAGCAACTCAGAGCTAGCATCCAGATCTTACTGTCCAGGTAGCCTCTACGACAGTCAGCTATTGCATCTGCATCTACAAACAGAACTGATGTTTATTAAAACAGAGACTACAAAGATTGGAGCCATTTAATGCAGACGTCAATATTTACAGTAGAAAATACCCTTCCCCATCCTGACATTTAAAGAAGCTCTAAAGGGACAGGTAAATGCTGATGAGCATACTAACTGTATCCAGTACTGTATTTGTACACCAAATGGTAAATTAGAAAAAGTTAAGCAAACGTGTATTTTACTGCCTGAACTCATTTCTCTAACAACAAGGAGGCTCACAAGAATTTGCATGCTATTGATAAGAGCCCTTGTATCTGAAGATTTACAAACAGTATTCTCACACTCTTTTGGCTTGAACATATTTTAAAGGCAGTCCTATAAGTGTCTTGGACCAGTAGCTATCAGATTTATGTTTACTCTCCCAAATTTTCAGGTGCAATTTTGATTACATATATTAATCAGGTATCATAAATATTTCTGTTCAACTTTTTTAAAAATGGTTTTCAATTTATTTCAAACTTTTACCTTAAGAGCACAGAAGATGCAAGAATCGCCCATACATTTGTGCGTTGTGATTTGCCGGAAACTGCGGCGAAAAATGTCCAGGTGCCAGAGAACCTGAAACACAAAAAGCAGCACAGCCAATTTTATGAATATATAAAATAAAACACTGCATAAACCTCTGACGAAAACTGTACACGCTAAATAATTGCGAAAGTACACTAATGTTATCAGTCAACTTCACCTTTAAAAAGGGATGCTTTTTATCTAACTGCAAGTTGATATCTTCAGCTTTCTTCTTTAGCTGTAACCTTCACATACGTTAATTTACAATAAGACCTCCCTCTGAATTTCTTGCCACATGCTTTTAGATTAGAAAACTCTCTTTGCCTACATAGCAGTACCAGCTAAAACAGCACCCGCTCTGACTGCTCCCTCATGGTGGCACCAGGGCCAGCTGGGCAGAGCCGCCAAGCACACGTCATCCACTGCTGGGGCCAAAACTCTTGCATTCTTCCACCTCCTATGCAGCTTTCTTTTTCTGAGCAGAAAGACCAAATGATGGAAAAATGGAGCACCAACAGCTTTTATATTAACAAGTTCTTGCAAGTAAAAACAGTAGAATATTAAAAGCCGTTATGCCCAATATTACCATTAGAAAGTCCAATTATAGGTCATGATTACTGGCAGATTTCTAAACCTAACCTGTTTGGGCAGTTGTACCTTTCTCTCAGGACAGGTATGGTGGTAATATCAGGTGTGTGACCATGTAGGGTGACAGCACACAAAGCAAGCATGTTTTATTATGTTCTGGTAGCAACAGCAAGTGGTGACATTTGCTCTAACAGCACCAAGTTTTATTCTTAAGTTTTACCACTAAATCTGTGCGCTCCTGGAAAACTATTAAAATTCATATCTGTCAAACAGTGAAAATACCAATCTCTGAGGTGTTTCACAGTCTGCTCTTTACATATAAATGTGGTGAGTCCTGGCTATTTCAGCTTCAGCTGACAATAACTGGGCTTTCTTGTAACCCTCAGAGCCACCAGCCTTTCAGAAGACAGAGCCTTGCACTGAAAGAAGCCCTGACCTAAATCACGTCCTGCCAGGTTCCGGACAGAGCAGCAAGGTCTGGGTTGACGTGTGCTGGCTAAATGCTTCATTAGCACAGAGGAACCCAATGTCTTATTTCTGATGAATTTGTCTGGAGCAACTGGCTAGAAAAAGTTTAGCATCCTGAAAAAATTTGTGCTGTTTTCAACAAGTGTTTCCAACTGGAAAACTTCATTACCTAAACCATAATAATATGTAATATTCAATAAATGCATTTTTAAATATAGTCTGTAAAGTTTCCCAAAACTTCAGAATTGCCATGGCTATGTTTATACTCAAACTCTCCCTATACTTAAGGGCCTGGGAGGCAACATAAGCCTTGGAAACATTTGATTACACACAACATTCCTAAAGAACTACTACAGTCTTTACAAAAGGACAAAAAAACTACATTTAGGAACGAGTCCAATTTTTTTATGTAATTGCCTTTAGAGTTTATCTTGAATGTTTATAGGAATTCTTAAAAATAAGCAGCAACAAACATTCAAGAGCATCTCAGACTGAGTGTTAAAAAATTAAGGTAAGCCCCAGAAGTATATATTTTATGGAATTATTACCATCTTTATTTTTTTAAATTCAGTTTTGCTTTTAAGTTCTTTTGGTATAATATCTCTCTTGAGCTTTAGAAGAAAAGGGTTTCTGTAGGAGACTAAAGGCCACATCATACGCTTTCATCTTCATGCATGGCATGCAGCTGGTGTCAGGATCTACTTAGTTCTGACCTATGTTCAGAGTAACTTGGTATTAGGAGGCAGTCAGTGATTACACCTTACAGCTTAGTAAAGGTAACATCCAACATACAGAACATCCCTGGGAACGCCATTTTTCTTGTTACAGCTTTTCTTTGTACGTAGTCCCATATTTCCTAACATATTAAGCCTACTGAGGGTCATAGGTATACATATTTGTATTATTTGCACTGGGGGCTATCTGGAAGCTTGAAGTTAGTCAAGAACCTGACTGTGCCCACAGGAAAAAAGAAAACCAAACCCACAGTGACACAGTCTGTGCTGCACAGACAAGCCATAAGAAGGGATGGAAACTGATATGCAGAAGAGGTTTTAAACTCTGCTGCCAGAATAACTGAATCTCAACCATCAGATACTCAAAACATCTAAATGGTGACAATACCTCTATAGCAGCCATACCACTCCACTGCATTTGGCACTGGAAAAAGTTTTTCTTCTAAATCAAAATTCAATCATTTAAACTAAGTTACAAATCAGCAGTTAGAAAGAAAACTGAACTACATAAAAAAAGACCTTGTATAGGCATTATCAAACCTTGAACTTGACTGTTTCAACAAAAAAGTTAAATTTACTTTTTAAGGAGTATACATACTGCAAGCTATGCAATATTCTATTATTTTAAAATAAATTTTCTACATAGTTTTTATCTTTGGTTGACATATTACAAATTGACATGACATTCAAGTACAGTAAATTATGACTATGTATATGCTGTTGATTTCACCAGGAAAACCTGAAAATTAAAAAAGCTGTTCTATAACTCAACTAATCTGCATTTCCAAATGTAGCTATTCTACCTAAGCCCAGAAACAATTATGTACTGAAGCTTGGCTATATTTGATCCACAATCAAGTCCTGGAAAATCCTACAACAGACAGAGGGCAAAGACAGAAACATTGTTTATTCTATGCTCTTACCTGTAGCGCACTATTCAGGAAGCAACTGTTCTGTCCTGGTTCATTGCTGAGACCTTTACTGGGTGCTATTGAGGTGGTATTTCGTGGAGTAAACATGCCCTGTACATTCCCCCGACCCACAGAAAAGTAATTTCTTTTCCAAGACATCTTCCAGTATCAGCTGTAGAAAATGCAGGTTTAGGCTGGCACAATATTTGACTTGATCAGATCCCTCCTTTCAAAAAATTTGAAATTGGAACAACATCCAACCTTCTTTAAACTATAGTTTAAACAGTATTTATCCTTTTGCCAGGACGCAATTTGCTTCTTTTAAATCCAGCATGGGATGCTATTCTTCATTTGCTGCTTATGTATGCAAAAACCTCTTTTACAAGCAGCCACGTACAATGTTTGCAAAGGGAAGGAATCCATGGTCCTGTAAGTTCATCTGTTATGCTGCTTCTCCCTTTTCCAAACAGATAGTAACAAATGGCAAATCAAGGAGGTCCCAGAAGCAAGAGAAAAAAAACAGCAGCTACCTCCCACACCCCAAAAAACGCCAGCTTCTGTAATCCTTCTATAATCCTCCCGCAGAAGATGGGAAAAATCCAATTAGTAAGGGTGCAAAGAAACCAAAATCAAAACACAACCTTGGCAGCTCCCTTTCAGTCACATCTATCTTGGGTGATGAGAGAGACATTATCCTCACAGGGGAAAAAGAAGCAATTCCAGAACTTGAGAGCGAAGAGCTGTGAAGAAGCAGAAAGTCTCCAACACAGTCCTTCTAATTCTGTGCGCGATCTTTAGAAATTTCTTCTCTTGATCCTCCTTTTGCAATCGGAATGCCCAGCCGTGCCAGAAAGCTTGAGAGAGAAAAATAATCAAAGGCTTGCGTCATTTAATTACTCTCTTGGTTTTGCAGTGTTCTGCCAAGACCAGTGTTGCCTCACCTCCCACAATACACTAAATCTTCTGAGACAAAGCAAAAAATATAAACCTTCCTCCACCCAAAAAATAAAATAATACTGAACAGGGAATTACTAGAAAAGCATGTAAGAGCAAGGGGGCTTGGAGTATGCTGGAAGGGTTAAGAAGGAAGTTAGATTA
The DNA here is from genome assembly GCF_022539395.1 of Myiozetetes cayanensis. Classification (NCBI taxonomy): domain Eukaryota; kingdom Metazoa; phylum Chordata; class Aves; order Passeriformes; family Tyrannidae; genus Myiozetetes; species Myiozetetes cayanensis. The sequence continues at coordinate 20,979,158 of NW_026086605.1, forward strand.
AAAAAAATAAAATACAACGTTCAAGTGAACCCCATGGTAGTTTTCATACATATCCTTTACAATCCTGTAGTGTTAATTTTTTTTTAAGAGCTCTCATTCATTCAAGCAGTTGTACAAGGATTTGTGACTCTGTGAATGCGTGCTGTCCACCCTAGAACTGGGCTTTTGCACTGAACTTGGAAGGCCAAGACAACAGATGCACAAGGCTCATCCCTGACTCAGCAGCCCACAGCTCTCTTCAGAACAAAAGCAGTCTCCAAACTTTCACATCAGAAACTTTGTGTACGTCTGAAATGCCACTGTATCTAGGTACATGGGATCAGTGATGTCTTCCAAAGACACAGATGCTTCTGAAGAAGTCAGAAGAATTATTCAATAGAAACTGTCCTTCCCATCTCAAGTTCACTTTTTCCCCTCATTGCCAGAAATGTGGGGGGTGGGGGGAAAGAATTTTATTTAAGAAATCCCTAGGAACAAGAACTACAAGATTCATGGTAAAACACTTCTTTAAACTTTTACAAGGGTAGTCCACCCATACTTACAGAAACTTGCATAATATTTTCTATGGACATTCCCAATGACATTTAGGATTATCCCATTTTGATACATATAATAACAACTGAAATTACCTATTATGGTTGGTATGAGCAAGATGACTCTAATCCAAATGTTCTCAAGTATTAATTGCGGTAAGAAGTCACTACAAAATATGTAGATTTTGTGCATCAGCAAACTTAACTAAGAGAATAATACTTTACAAAGATACCCTGGGTATCCACAAAGGCACATTTTTCACCTTCCTCACAATTAGAAATTCTTCCTCTTCTGTCAAAACACAAAAAAGAACTTCCTCAATATCTGCAAATGTGTTACAGCAGCCTAACACATTCCCTTCTAGTAATATTTTCTTTGTACTTCTGAACACATTCTACAAATATTAATGAAGTCTCAGCATTGCTGTAAGGCAGGAAAATATCTACATACAGATGAACAGTCTTCTTGGTTGCCAGTGTGCCATGCAAAATTTTAGATGTGCTTGCAAGCCTGCAGACACAGACCATTACCATGCCCGTCGTGCAACATTCCTGAGTGCTGAACCTACACACAGGATTCATTTCAAAGCGATTTCAGCCTCAGCCCCCCTTCTTTGCTCAATCCCTTAATGAACCATGAGCCAACCGTACTGTGTGAGCTAATTCAGTTTCAAGCAACAGGGATCTCTGTAAGCCAACACCACTTGCAATAGGTGCAGTGGCTAAGCCTGCACCACAAAGACTGAACAGAACGCTGCAAGGAATGAGCCGAGACAGGCAGTGCTGCCTCACAAAAACCACCGAGCCAAGCACTGTCTTCTTTCTGCAGCACCTACAAAAAATGAAAATGCAACCCAAAACGTGCCCCAGAAGCACAGCTGAGACAAGCACCTATTCAGTGGACTTCAAAACAAGGTTCTGCTCTCAAAATGGGCTGTAAAATTAACTTTTAAGTACTTTTTGAGCCAAGTTGCCTCAGTTATGATGAAGTGAATACATTCTTTTTTAGTCGATTTTTATTGTCTTGGAACCAGAATCAAGATTAGAGGCTTTGTACTTCGCCTGTTGTTGCAGCAAGACTATTTCGAGCTGGCCCAAACCCTAAGAGTAACTGTGCAAACTTAGTACCTGCACTGCAACTGCGCAGGCTTAGCAGGACAGACTTCTTACCAAATTTTGCCCATGATCACTCACAGGAGCAAGTTCAGTTTGCTCATTTGGCTACGTGGCCCTTGCAAAGCTAAGAACAAGAAGAAAACACTGAAGCTGGTTACCACTCAGTTAGGACAAAACCGGATCTCTGGAGGCAGCTTCACACTGTGACAACCTCTAAAAAAATTATTAACACTATATACCAGCTCACGTTCAATAAATGTTAAACAAATGTTATAATAAGGAGTAAATAAAATATTAAAAAAGACTATATAATAAAAAAATAACCCCAACAATTCATGCTGTTTGGTAGCAGCTTTCTTCAGGAAGCAGGGAGGGCTCAGAGCCACAGAGACAGGCTGAGCAGACGAGAGAAGCACAGGGCATCACTCCAGCAACACAGCCCCAAAGCAAAGCTGGCCATGGTTCAGCACGTACTTCTGGCCTGAAGAAAGTCGAGGCTGTCCTTTGCCAGCACAGCACAGCACTCTACAAGATGTACCACACAAGATTTCAAGACCCTGTTCATCTCCATATTCCCTGGCTAAATCACAAAGAAACATAACACCTCAACTTGCATCCTTTGTTCTCTGGCAAGGTCCCACTACCACAGCTCATTTTAAGGGAGGGGAGGAAATGTAACATCCCTCTCTTATTGCAGTCTCATGTCTCTCCAAACATTTTAGGCTATTGCTTGAAACCCCATGTCCAGGTACGTGGCTGAATTAGAACAACTTGTTTAGGAAAGGAGATGCTTCCATTTAGCACTAGGTATAGCTGAAACCACCAGTTAAGTAGTTATCACACTATTAAATAAAAGCATAAGTGTAGCTCTGCAAGTCACTTTAAATTCAATCCTGAAGGTGATGAAGTAAAATAGAGGGATAGGAAGAGTTCCCAATACCAAGTAACCACGAAGAAAAGAATGAAGGCAGTGACCTCAAAGGTAAACATTCCTCACAAAGCCAGCTGCTGCACAACCAGAGGGGATGGCTTCCTCCTCTTGAGGATATCTCTTCTTTTTGAGATTCTTAGCTAGCCAGAAATACTAGACAGATTTATTTGCACACCTAGATGATAAAGTACAACTAGAAAAAGGTAGATTTCCATTCATCTCTATTACCAAGATTTTTCTGACAGCACAAATGGGACAACAGAGGAAAAAAGATTTCTGCTTTATGCATGTATTTTCTGTCTTGATTGCTATGCTGGGAGACAGGGGTGGGGATGAGTCTGTAATGTTTTTGCTATCAAGTTTACACCCGTTTGACAGTCTTCCTCTTAAAAGAATAACTGAATTACCTGGCTCTGCTACTTGTCCCTACTGGGTGGAACCAGGAACTGGAACTGACACCACCTTACAGTGCCACTCATGCCCACAACAGACTCATACTGGTCTTCCTTATTTTTTATTCTGCTATTGCTCAATTCCCAGTCTCTGAAGTGCTGTAAAGTTACAACAAAGCTCTGAGTATCAGAGACCTTAGGCTAACTTCACAGAATCCTGCTGGAAAATATACTTGGAGTTTGTGCAGGTTAAAACAAATGCTCTTTCAGACACCAATCCTTCTACTTAACTGATGCAAAAGTAATTATCCAAATGTTTGGTTAAAAGTTGCTAGTAAAGACCATCAAAATGATCTTGGAGTGAAGACTAAAAACAAAAGTTTCCCCAAATCCACAGATGTACTACCTCAGAGAGTAGGTGTACAGCAAGCCTGATCAAATGCTACAACGTTTCCCAGAGGACACAATAAAGGCCATTTCTGAGAGATCACCTAATGATAATGGAAACCAAAACTGAAAGTAGTAGACAGAACAGCAAGCAAACTAGCAAAATAAAGACCTATTTTTGGTCATTAGCAAGGTATTTTTTCAGTCTACCAACGACTATCCTGTAATCAGGACACTGACGGGTCAAACTGCCTTTTGGGAATACATCTGCCTGAAGTGGGAATGTTGGCATTTCTGTAGACAGCTTACTGCTTCTACAGTGATTGGAAGGAAAAACTGAACGATTCTATGAAGAAAGAATCTTCTTCTTCATCTTCAAATGAAATATGAAAACAAACCCACTCTATGTTCCTGTTAAGTGCTCAGACCAGTAAGGGGTACAGAGGGACCACATTCTGCAGAAACACCCCCAAGTGAGACTCTGCGAGCTCCTGGGGTCAAGTATAGCTTTATACTGCATGAAAATACTCTTTACAGCAGATACAGTTCTCCACCTTCCTCATCCAAAATGTTCATGGGTTTTATAAGACTCTGGTGGACTGCCTCTTAAAACAGTGTAATGAAATCTTGCAAACACTTACCTAATCTGAATCATTTGATTTTAAGCCTGACAGTCAGCCAACTCTATTTAAAGAGCATCTTTCACAGTAAAAAAAAAAAAAACCCACAGCAGAAAGCCATTGGTTTTGAACTGCAGAAGGTTCAGTGATGGTGGAAGGCTGAAAATGTCTACCTTCTACCTCTCAAGCTCAAGGGAGCTTCTTCCCACACAGTTGTAGGTTCTCCCCTAAGGTTACAAAGTTTTTCTGCAGCCCTTCGTGAAAGAAGGGCCTCAGGTGATAAACACCTGTGTTCTGTGCAGATTTACAACCACGTAGACTTTTCTTCAGAATTGTTACTTATCCTACAAAGCTATTGGGACAGTAGGGTAGCCATGTGCAGAATTTCATAAAGCAGTTAAGAAGACTCAAAGTATTCAGCCAGCTTTCAAATAATAAGAAATGCTATTAACACGCACCAGTAAAGAGGTCTACTGTAGCAGGACAATTATTCAAAGGCAAATTACAAATAAAAAAAAATTAAATAAAAAGGCCAAACACACAGTTCTACTTATCTAAAGCCAGCATTATGGTCTTTTCTGATCAACAATAATTTAACCTGCAAGATGATCTAGAAGCTTCTGGAGTAAAGCATCTCTTCTTGGACAATGTAATTTATAAAATCACCATGTGGGATAATCGAGTAATAAAGGGCTCCTGTCACAAGACAAATAATGAAAAAGTGGAAGCCAGAACTAGAGATGCAAATGTCACATTTGTATTTGCTCTGTGTGGGGCTGATTGCCAAAACACACTTTACTCCCCAGATAAAACTTTTACTCATATCAAAAGCATGATATCAATGACTGCTTCTCTCATCCATCACAGTACTTTCAGCACATGTATTTGCTGTGAAGCTTACAGGGAATGGAGGTACACAAACCCACAGCCTACTTCTGAAAACCATTGGAAGCAGCAGCCCCCCTTTATATTACCCAGTTCTGCTATCTCTGCAACTTTTCTCTGACAGCTGAAGAAGGAAAGAATATATGTAAAATTAAGAAAGTCTGCCCAGCCTTAAGGAAATTCAAACCCTTTCAAAACAATCTGCACACCCTTCAGATCTCCCCTTCACAGTTGTCCAGCTCTTTTAAGACTGCTGCACATGATAATAAAAGCTGCCTCTTTACACACCTGGATTTCCAAAGTGCTTATCCTCAAGTTTTGTATTACTTTCTACATGAAATCGAAGTTTATTCTCCCAAGCCTGTACTTAAAAAACACCCTATGTTCCCTTAGACCTGGTGCTAGACATTTCACAAGGAGGAAGGGGGGCTGAAGCCAGCTTCTCATCCCACTCCACATGGAACTTGTGGAGTTTAGATAAATGGGAAAAAACCCGGCAGCTTCAAATGTTATGCAAGTGTTCAAAAGCAGTTAAACATCACCAATCAATCCTGCATAACACAGAAAATCATGACAAATAGGAACAGGGCAGCTGTCAACCATATGGTGAAATGGAAGGTTCTGGTTTGATTCTAGAGAACTCTCAGCTGCCAGTTATTCCCTTTTCAAACTTCACCTTGGCTTTCCAAAGGCGAGCTGCAAGATCAATTCAGTCTTAGGTTCAGCCTCCAGATATAAACATTTTGACTGCAAAATTCCGTATTGTACAGCCATGAGCTACTGCAAAAAGATTTCAAGGCCCTTTATCCAATGGTACCTTATTAACAAAAAAATAATCTCATCTCTTCCAATAATACCACTGACCCAAGAAAATAAAGAGTTTTCCACTTTGGCTTTTAAATTCCAGTCCAACAATGACAAAAGAGCTCCTAGAAGCTTTAAGCATTCAGTAGTATTCAACAACATATGGCTTAATGACTGATAACTTTTTAAATCCTAAATCCTGCTGCCATTCTTTTCCTAACCTTGCAGATTTTCACTGCTGAACAGAAAAATTCTTCATCTTCTGTAACTGTAACTGCTACCTTGTTATAACTATGAGTTCTCCTGTCAATCTTCACACCCCATTCCTAGCTTAAAACAGAAATCAGTAGCTATCAACTCCCAAATCATACTCTGTACATTACAGCACCACAAACTCCAGTTTCATTAAACTCTATTTATTATACCTTGATTTCAGTGAAGTTTAGAACAACTGAATGTGTTAATACACAAACATCCATATAGAAAAACAAACATGAGTAAACAAGAAATGGATTTTGCAAGACAACCAACAAACAGAAATCTGGCACCATTAGGACTTTGATTTCAAAGGAAACAATGCAGATTAAGCAAAGGCAGCAACACACTGAGAGCAGCAATAGACTTTGACAAAACAGATGGACAGATTTTGGGTGGGAAAAATAGGTCTTTCCATTGACATGTTAAGAACCTCAAATACTGCAATGCACTATTGTGCCCAGGTAGTGTTGAAGTGGAAAGATGACACCCAGAGCAGAAATCAGTTTCTTGAACACGTGTATTTAACTGACTTCCTGATACCACTGCCTACTGAAAACCTCCCCAGAGGGTGGGCAACCAATTCCCACCTCGCTTGTGATCAACAGCTGGGGCCAGACAATGTATTTGTAAGTACGTTAAAAGCATTTACTCCCTCCCTCTTTTCTCGTAGCTCTGTATAGTATTTGATCTTAAAAAAATAGTTCTAGATTATTCTCAAACTATTAATTCACTGTATTTTGTGTTTTATCTATACCACTGTTACCACATATCAAGATGGCCTGCAACTCTCATGTTCTTGACAGACATTAACATACCAAGTTGCAAAACTAAAGCAGTTCAGAGGAACTCATATAAACAGAGAGTCAAGAAAGGGTGAGCAGCAGTTTATGGTGCTTGTGCTGGGTCCCAGTATTAGATGCTTACATAATTTTTTTCCCTGTTTTGCTAAAACTGACAAGCAGAAGGAGCACTGCTGCACTGCAGAACATTATATAGATTCATACTTCACAGAAAAATATAAAACCATGCACCCAGCATCCACAACATGCTGATTATTCCTCTTTTTTTAAGCAATCATCTGTGCTGTATAGTTATAAATAACACTTCAGTAGAATCACGAGTGTGCACAAGCACACATAAGCTGAGTTTAAGATCATTACTATGTAGTTTTAGAGGAATAAGTATAACTAATAGGAACAGGGAAACTCATTTTTGCTTCATTTGGCTTAGTATACAGAAGCATTTTGCTACAAAACCCACAGAAGGCTTCCGAACCTGAGTAGGAAAAATATTTCCACACACCATAAGAAAAAGCTTACTGAATCAAAACACCCCATATCCAACAGCAGTTAACAGCATATGGAAAGAGTAAAACAAACAAACAGGTTGGGGCAAACATAGCATGACACCATACACCTCACCAACAATCAGGATCAGAAAAGCAGGGGGAGCAGAACTCTAAGCCTGATTTCTTGTTTTCTGTACAACCCGGAGACCAGCAGAAGAAAACATCTGACTGAGGCATTTAGGGAAATTATACAGGAAAAGACTCTCTCTGCAAGTTCGTGAGCTGGGTCTTGTCCTCTTTTAAATAGGGAGCAAATAGACATGACCAAACTTCAAAATTTTACATCCCAAACTAGCAAATAAAGTGTTTGTCATACACTGCCACAGCATCACTGTGGCTCCTGCACCTCAAGAACTGACCTGGCCAGCTGGTCCACTGCTGGCTGAGCCAACAGCCATGGACACACTGTGCCTCTCCCCAGCTGCAGACCCATTCCATCACATGATCTCATGAAGTAAACAGCCATCTACAGGGCCCTGTGTTTTAGGGAAGAGGGTAATGGCAACTGAACTCACAACAGTCCTGAACTTGCAGCTAATCATCAAATACAGGCAAGGTCACATAATGATTCCCGCAAACACAGGAAAGGAGCCCTTGTATAACAGGATGTGCAGCCAACTCCATTACCTGAGATTTTACTTTCATTGAGAAGCCCCTTACAAATGGAAAAATTGCTTAAATTCTTCTGATATAAGACATCTTCTGAAAGATGTACTAGAACAAATATTTTGGAGAACAAAGCCACCCTGACATCTGTTAATCACGCAGTTGTAAAAGATGTCTTCAAACCAAGTCTAACCAATTTCACCATGTGAAAGTTGGAGTAAATGGCTAAAACAGTCAAAAGATACCTTCACTATCATACACAGTATATTCAAACACATTTCAGAAACTCAAATATTAACGAATACACATAGTATACACAGACAGAAACTACACATGTGCAAAGCAGATCGTATAAACAAGTTTTCTGAAATACAGATCTTTCATTTTATGTTAGAACTAATAGTAAGGTGAAACCATGAGATTTGCACACTAATTTTCACAAAACTCTGGCCTCTTTGAATTCAAAGTCTGAACTCAAATTTCTAAATTACGATTCAAAGAGACTGGTTCTCTAAGTCTTACTAGATGCTACCATAAGAAACTACTTCCATACTCATTAAAAAAGCTTATAAAACTCTTCCCAAGATTTTAAGGTATTACAATCTGTAAGAAATTTGCTGAGGTGAAAAAAAACAAAAACAAAACCAAACTAAAAAGCAACCCCAAACAAAATGCCATTCATTTTATAAAAAGCAGAAACAATGACACAATTACCTTGTATTAAAACCAGGCTTATGGAGAGGATGTTATTGCTTTCATTCAGAAAGGTTATTTCATCTTCACCAGAAAAGTACCGTGAAACTACCAAATGCAAAAGGGATTATTTTGTGTCCTGCTGTGGCCTGGAGAGATCCACAAAGCATGAAAGAGACCCTTGTTAAGCACAGGCAGGCTCTGTCCTAATGGGTCACAGAAGCAGAAGCTGTGCAAATGAAGTATAATACAAGCTGAACAGACCAGTAGGGTGTTGGGGTAACAGAAAGAATGATGTCAACAGCTTTGATTTATTTTTTCTCTGCCTGGTGAGAAAACGACCCTACTAAGTGGCACCAGAAGCTCCCTAAAAAAAACCAAACCAAAACAAAAAAAAAAAACAAAAAAAACAGGAAGCACTCAAGAAGATATATATATCCTGGAAGGAGTCCTTCTGCGTACCTTGCAGGTTGCTCATCGCCAAAAAAAGATCATGGAAAGGTAATTCGCAAGAGGTTTTTTTGCAACTGGAAGAAGCCTGTTGAAGCTGAAACTAAAACAGAATTATTAAGGTGCTCATGGAAGTTATAATACATTTAACAAACCAGTACATATGGAAACGGAAAACACCCCTAATAGAACTTTTTGCTGTTGTTCTTCTAAAACAGAATGAAAAGGAGTAAATTTAAGGGTATGTACACATGCCCCCATATACAAAAACAAGGCCTGGCCTGACAGCACTGCAAATTACCCAGCCAACAACAAATGTTAAAGCCACTAAATTCAACACTGAAAGAGTAGCTACTGAAAACTGCAGTCTAGCTCAACATTACAACAGGATTTCAGGTTGTAAATAAAAGGATGCTTACTTCAGAGATTTTGTTTAATTCCTTTCAGTTTCAATGCTGCTGTGGGTCAGAGCTCTACACAAAAGAAAGCAGCTACTTCAGTTACTCTCCCAAATCTCATCCTGCACTGATGGCTGAAATCACTTGTGAAACTAAACACATGTGCCTGGCAGAAACCACACACACGAAGGACCACACAGCTCCTGGCTTAGTCCAGCACAGAACACATGAAATGAAGAAAGCACACCATCCTAAATTCGTATGTTCTATTCTGTGTACTCAGTTCACCTTTTTTCCCTGAAGAGAAAAATGCCCAGCCTACAGTGATGTGTGTCACCCCTAAAGCAAAGTGCCTCAGGGAACAGGGCTGGAGTACAGAGAAGTTTTGGGGAAAGGTCTCAGGCAAGAGACAACTGCAGCTCTAGGGGTTCTTCTGCTCCATCACACACAGCAGGGAATGGGAAAGTAACTGGGTCTCAGGATGACACTGTTTATGTAAGCATTTGGTTTCTAGCTTCTAATTACGTGTGTGATTCTTAAGAGTGTGGCTGTGCCATGCATCACCCCTGGGGGCACAGGTATGGCCCCATCCTGGCCCCATCCTCCCTCCTGGGGAGATATCAAGGGTGTTCAAAGATGAGGGTTCCAGAGACTGCAGGGTATGGCTGATCTCAGACATGGCACAACATTTCTGGTAAGACATCTGGGGTCAATCAGTTGTTGTCAATGTTGCCCACACCTTCTCTTGCCAAATCCTGTTAGTGCAAGACATGCTGATATTGCTCCAGGCTCGCATCTACAACCATTGTAATGTTGTACAACAGAACTTGTTTTCCCCAGAATTCCCTAGACAATAGGTTGGCAACACTAGAAGCACTGAAGAGATCCAACTGTTGCGTTAGCAACTTGGTGCACAAACACAGAGGCAGAACACCACAAGGCAATAAAAGGACAAAAGCAAACACTGTCCTGTTTAAAGTCCTCTCCCTCAGAATAACCAGGCTTCAAGGAACAATCACCTGACATCTGAGAAAGCAACACCTGTGACAGCTATCATTATCAAGAAGAGTTACCAAACTTCAATGGTATTTTCAGTCACATCATTACATCGTGATAAATGCTCTGCTGAGAAATCATTTACAAAATTTTCCTTCAATACTACAAGAAAGCATTCAGACATTACTATAGTTATTATTATCATCCATTGCTTTACCAGCATTACAACAAGTCACACTTCCTTACACACACACCTGTAAGGGAAACAGGAAAAAATAAGAATATTTTCTCCAGATTAGGAGTCTGTGCATCCTTCCTCTGTGATTAGGAAAATAAAATAAATCATACATGTATGTGTGTGCACACGTGCAACTAAGTGGCTGATCTGGAAAAATCTTACATTTCTAGTCAAGCGGAACTGAAGTCACTCCATTTGAAGCTAAACTACTCTGAGCTTGAGCCAAAAAGTGTGGTGTTATACATATTTTCTTTGCTAGACTGGAAGGAAGTTTTTCTGGCTTTCTAGCATTCTCATTTTTTCCCAGTTCTCCTAACTTTTCCAATTCCAACATACCCTGGTGACCCAGATACTCAACGATTTAGGGCAGCAATAGTAACTCACAACCTCTTGTGAAATCAAGTACGTGAGAAGATTCAGATAAAATCTGTATTAATAGGCATGGAATTCCACATTGGTTAAAAAGACTATTATTATGATCCAAAAAAATCAGAATCTGAAAAGACACAACTGGAAAATGGATGAAATGACACGGTTGTGACATACTATTCTTTGGAAGAAGTAATCTGGTCTCACATCTTATATCTATGAAAACTCCTAGGAGAAACAGCAACTGATTAACATCAGTTGGCTCATGGTGGAATCCAAAACTGTGGAATTGCAAAACCTTCTTCGTAATGCATTTGTTCCAGTTCTCTTCACTTTGCTTTTTGATTATGTTTATACTTATTCAAAAGGGTAGTCTGAGCATAAATTTCTCTAACACATTGCTTTGACTATATCCCACTATTCCCCCTTCTCATGGTATGTCAGTCTCCCTACATCCCCTTCCAAGGGCCCTCAAGTCTAGCATAATACTGACTTTCCCATTTGTAAGTGCATTATTAAATCCTTCCCCAAAAGCTGATGGTGCCAGCCTTCACCAGCCATTAGTTACATTATAAAGCAAGTGCTTCTGTTTTCTCGCCCTCAGAGAAGATGGAAACATACCAAAACCATCTACAAAACTATCTGGTTATCCTCCAAATCACTCCTTTCCTGCCAAGCACGGAGAAGCTCAGCAGCAAAGCAGCAGGTGTGCCAAAACCATTGTTCATCCTGACAGCCACCACAGTCTGCTTCCTTCGCTCCTCAGGCTGTTTGTCATGTTTCTCTGGCCTTAAACGGAGAACTCTTTAACCTGGAATTATCCTGTTTGGGTTTATAAGACATCTAAAACTCCTAAACCGCTGTGGCAAGTTATGCCTATGGGCATAACTGCATTAGAAACTAACAATTTCAGAAAACTCCTGTGTGACCACTGCAACACTTCTCTGTCAAAAAAAACCCAAGAGGTTTTTAACTGCCAGGTAAAAATAAATTAAAAAAGAAGCCTAAGGTTTCTCTAACTCCAAAAAGTTCAAATGTACTAGAAGAAGGACATAAGGGACATGTCCTCTCAGACAGGTAACCTCTGAGAGTAACCCTATTAAATAACCAAAAGAAGCCAAAATCTCAGGGCCACCAGTGTAGTGAAGAGGGCACTTCTCCCTCCATTCCAGTGCTCTGGGGAGGGCAGTTCACACTTAAGCTCACAGAAGCAAATTCAGCCCACAAAATTAGCACTTCTGGAAGGACGGCAAGAAGGGAAGAGAGAGGCTTACTTTATTTGCTATTGTGTTAGTAACCTGAATCAGCTTATCAAGAAGTTAGGGGAAGGAGAGTGGGACTTCCAGGTATAGATCAGATAAACCTTGCCTCTGCAGACTACGATCAATATCTTTGTAATCCTGGTCTATTTTAAACTGCCTGAGATTTTATTCCTTACAAAAATCTGGAATGCATTTGAACAGGTAGAATTTTTATTATACTAAATGTAAGTGAACACACATATATTAGTCCCCCCTCACCTCCTCTGATGACAAACTCTAGAACCAGATTTATTATTTTATGGAACTAAAACCTCTGCTTAGTGTCACCAATGTATTAAAAAAGTGTGAAGTTTGGGTGTTTTTTTTCCAAACCTATAAATTTAAATAAAGATGTACTTCTTGCTATGCTGAAGCAGTGAGAAGTATGGAATATAGTGACAGACTTCCAACAATCACAAAATAATAACTAATTTTAGAAACAAGACACTTTACAGAAGGCAGAGGATTGGGAAACCAGCAAAAGCAAATTGACTTTTATAAATCAAAACATTAAAATAACAGAAAAGGTCTATCTACATTTAGTACCTCATTTCATTATCAACTTTCTAACACAGAATTCAGTGAATAGAGGGAAGGAAAACCACATCTAACTTACCAAAAAAGCAGTCTAGAGAGCTCTGACTAGGTAATACTTACACCGTAAAGTACGTGGGACGCAAAATGAACTGCCAACATCCCTTCCAGCTGCAACAAGCATTAAGGTGAAAAGAGATTGTGACTCGCTTTATCTTCAAATTTATCACAGATACCATTAGATAGAAGAACCTATGGTATGGCGGATCAGAGGCAGCTTATAGCTTAGAAAGTGCCTCAGCACAGAGGCAGAACATCATAAATAAAATGAGCACATATGAAACACCACTTAACAGCAGGACTGGAACATTGAAAAGAAAACTATTAACAAATTGAAGCAATACTCTTCCTTTGCATCTTAGAAAAAAAGGCAAGCCACACTGAAAAGCAGAAATTTTTACCTTTCAATACCATATATCAGAGAGAATTCCTATGACAACTTGGATTCAATTAAAAAAAGTCACATCACAGCAGTGGTGACACTGAATTAAAACAACAGATTTAAAAATCAGAAAGACCTACCTTCAGAAAACACTTTCTGTTTACTGTGTGAACTCCACACTGGTATTGCAACAAAAGCTGGATATCAGAGTGAGCTGGGAAAACTCTCAGAGCACTCACTGCTAGAGTAACTGCTCTGAGTAATACTTGCACGGAAAAATTATTTAAGGGAGGAGGAAAGAGCTAGAATAGCGTGGGAGGGGACAACCTGCTGTTTCAAACAATAGGAAGCTGTTAAAACAAAAAACAAGGGCCTCCCTCGGCACAGGAAAGTCTCATTCGAAAAGCGTTGCCCCGCTGCCACCTACCAGGCAGGCAGCTCTGACAACAGAGATAAGGCCCGAGGCCCTGCCTCGCTTACCGACAACTCCCTTCGGAAACAGGGCCAGGCGAGACGGAGGAAGGTTTTCCAAACCCTTTTATAAAAGAGACCTGAGTGGGGGAAGACAGGGCTGTAAGGGATGACTTCATTTTACAGCAGCAGCCTGCCTGTGCAAGGCAGGGCTCCCCTCAGTGTGACAAGTGATATGGAGAGGTTCCCGCAAACTCTTCAGTTAAACGTGAAGGATGTTTTCTCATAGGAGAGATTGATAACCAGGAGTGACATTTAACAGAAAAAAAATGGGAAGGACTCAAAAGATGGCTTCAGTTTTGATCTCTCAGTTTAGAGCCCTGCAGTTGCAATGCAAATTTAAAAGCAGTTTTTCAAAGCACGATTATTGCAGGACAATTCCTGGAACCATCCCCGGTGGTTCAAAGCCATTGATACTGATCAAGGAAAAAAGAAGTTTGTTCAGAAAAACGGCTTCCTATCCCCAGCATTTCTACATAATTATTCCCAGACACTCTTACAGCACAGCTCCAGGACACTGGTGCCGTCCGCATTCAGCATCAATTTGTTCTTTTAACATGGTCATGTTCAGGGCACAGACAGGGAGAGTTCTTTTATGTCCAAGACCAAAATAACTCCAATGAAAACTTTGGTTACGTTACAAAAAAACCCCAATGCACACCATTGTCTTTCTGCTCTAGCACAATGTAATGCTAACAGAATCAGACTGAAATACAACACTTTGGACCATACAAGTATTGAAGATACTATCCCCACTGGGACCATTTACCTAATAGGAACAAACAATGCAAAAAGGAAGCAGTTGGAATACAATTAAATCAGTTTGCCTTAAGAACAATTCAGTGTTACAGGATAGATGGGGCTGAGCCAAGTTTTAACTATGTCTTTCCATAATGATAGACTTTTGGTGAGACAAAAATAGGAGAACAAGAAAGGAAAAATACAGCAAAGGCACAATACCCTAAGCAGTGTTTAACCTCAGGATGCTTCTACATAAGTTTGGTTTTGTTTTTTTTTTAGATTTAGTGTGTGTAAATTTCAAATAAAATAATTTTCTAAAGCGTACTAACAGTGGCAAAATTTTGAAGGAAAAATAGTCCAATGTTCAGTTATCATGCTGGGCTCAAAACCTGTTCCACAGCTGTGTGTGGTTAAAACAGCATGTTAACTCTGTAGTACTCTTTCCTCAAACAGCTTGTTTCAAGGAAGCCAAGACACTTAAAAGCAGTTTGCAACAACAACAAGGATTTTTTCCAGGCTAAAGCAATATGCCAATCATCATTTTTAGCATATAAAAACAGTGACCAAGTATTCCTTGTGTCTCATGCTATTACTTTGATCTGTAGGTTTTCTTTGAAAAAGCTGTACAAGTCTTACCAAAAGTAAGTAAATCCACTGTTCAAGTGGCATTATGTCCATGGCTCAATGACCTGAGTTTGGCAAGTGCCTTAAAAGAGACAACACTGGTCTCTATGCTCCCTTAGTCCTCCTCATTCCAAAGAACAAAGCATTTGCCTTTCCTCCTCAGACACAAAGACCAAAATCTCCCATGACTCCACTGACTTCCTTGCTGAGGTGATGTGGGCCAATGCTCATGAGACGGCAGAAGCATCCAAATCAGTAATACCAAGAGTTTTGTAGTACTGATATTTACAAATTCCTATTTGCTTCAACCTCAGTTTCCCTAATCTCAGAACTCTTTCTCAGCTTTTTGATAAAATGCTTCAAGTGACCACACATACTTGAGTAATTACTAGAAATATGGATCAAATTGTGGACATTTTCAAACACCTACTTTACCATAATTTTTCACAGTCCCTCAGCATATGGATAGTGGAGACAGTTACAAGTCTACACAACACCCAGTTCTTCAATACTTCAGTGCATGAAGGAAGCATGAAAATCATTTCTAAATGTTCTCTTTAAAGAAAGATCAGTTCTGCTCCCATCACACCTAAAATTAAAACTTTTTAAAATCATACAGCAGCAGAGGACAGGTAAGCGTTTTGCTACTAAAACAAATCCCTCTGCATCAGATAGAAAATAAGATTTCGCTCCACTCTGATAAGGGTTAAACAATTCAAACAGTAAGCAGGGCTCCACGCCCTGAACAGAAGGGGACACATCCCCAACCTAAGCACAATAGCACTGCTGCACTTACTCAAGAGAGTTTTGCCAAATACACCAGCTAAGAATCTGACTCACTGCCACCAAACTAAGAAAGACTTCAGAGCAATTACCACCTTTTTACGCAGAATAGAAAGAATAAAAAAAAATTTTTAAAAAAAAAAAAAGGCGGCATTTCAACTCTTCTAACATTTCATCTAAATTAGGACAGCACAGCAACCCTGAAGGAGTTCTGGTCAAGCACCGCAACCCCTAGGGCTATTGAGACAGACAACAATGCTAGCAATTGCACAGCCATCCACAAAGCTATCTCAGACTGAAATGAGGCAGGAAAACCAGGCAAACTAAAGCAACAGAGACAAGCCCAAAATCTCTCTGCCTTCCTTGCTTTTCTGCTTTGGGTCAGAGATCAGCAATCTGAGAAGCAAATGTATTTGCACATCTATTAGAAGCATGTATGCCTACAGCATACGTTCATGGTTGGCAAGATAAAGAGACTGCCAAGGAAAATGACAAAAGCATGTTAGAAAAAAAATGAAGAAACAAAATATAGATGACAGAGCTGAAATAACCATTCTCTTAATACTGAAAACACTTCTTTTCCCAGTGTCTGTAGAGTCATGTGACTTCAGCTTCCTTCTGCTGTTGCAGATCATGTAGCTTCTTATCCAGCAAAGGCTATGCTAGCCCTTCCCTTCACCTTCGAATAATTTTCCACCACAGCACTCCTACTCATAGAGCTGTAAATGTCAGCACATTTAGTACCGTTTAAATACCATAAGTTTGTCTACATGGAGAAGTTTGTCAGGAATAAATGCTACATGGTGAAGATGTAGTTTCTTCACTGCCAACAAAGAAGCTGGTTGCAGAAGTTCCTGCCCACCTTTCACAGATCAGTTCTTCCTGTTCTCATCTGATGCTCTGCTCTGCAGATGGCAGCCTGTGTAGGACCACATTACAAATTGGCCTCATGAAAACCATCTGGGTTAAAAAAAAAAGAACCCAAATATAAAAGTATTAAGTGGACCACTTTTATACTTTCAGTTATTTGGAATACAGAGCAGTCCTACAGTATGCAATTGTAACTGGCACAACACAGATCGTCAAACTACAGAGGGTACAGGAGCACAGACACAGTAGTTACAGCAGCTTCTTTACAGGCTTTGCCACCAAAGCCAAGACACCATGTAGATGTACTTGTAGATCCATTAATTCCTTGCACAGGTAACTTACAGTATGTTTTATGACACAGTTGTGCCAATGTGACAGCTGCTACCAGGGTGGATCCGTTCACTGTCATGTGCTCCTTCAGCTCCCCTTATGCTAACACTGCTAAGTCTGCAAAATGACCTATTATAGGGCAGTAAGTTGGCAAAACACAATTCCACCAATGGAAATATTTCTTTTCCCACCAGCTATCTCACTCAGAATGCAGAAAAGCAGGCCTGGTGAGCAATGTTTCTTGACAGTGGCCTGAAGTTAGATCCTCCTACCCAGATAACAAAGCTGCCCCTCCATCTGCAGTCAGATGCCTGCCTGGCAATTGCTAACACAGACTAAAGGTACGGTTTCATTTAACTGTGGGAAACACCAGACTCTGTCAGTCTGTTTACTTTCCCCAGCCTCATGCTCCCACTGCTTCCGAGCATTGCACTGAGCTGTGAGTCGTTTGCAAGAGCCACTTCAACCAAGAACACACAGTTGAACAAGGAGACAGCAGGAGCACCCGGTGAGGACCCAGCCGCCTGCCCCGCCCCAAAGCAGCCAGAGTGAAACTGCCATAGGTGAACAGCACACTGCACTCTAGGAAAGATCAGTTCAAAATAACTGCTGCAAATTAAACCCCCTGCTTAATCTTTTCTAGCCTCTTTAAGTAAGTACATTCTTCTAGGACATTGGTTTTTAACTTACAGTATGCATCTTCTGGACCTTAAGAAGTCTGAAAACAGATGTTTACCCCCTTAACTGAAAACCTTTGAGGTCAAAAAAGTTATGTGGATACAAAGCAGTGACCAGCAACAATTTGTGTTTTGTAGGATGAGGAGGGTAGAGAAGGCGGGTTGAGAAAAAGAAGCTCATGTTCCCACATCAGCAGTACAATTTGCAAGAAGAGAGGAAAAAAGCCAATAAAAAAGAAAATAATCTAACAAACTTTAGGGTAATGTATTAAAACATATTGGGCAAATACATGTGCTGTACTGAGCTGACCTTCTCCTCGTGGCAAGACCACTGTTCAAATACAGTTTGGGGAGGAGGGAAGTACATTAAAATCTTGATTTTACTTTGTCTACAGTTTGCTGCGGTAGAGTGCACATAGCCTTAAAGTCAAATGGACCCATAATAACAAAAACTAATAAAAATTCATACTGAGTTTCTCTCTTACCATCTGAGCTACTCTTTCCTTAAAATCAGGTAACCTAGAGCTATTCAAGTAGCTTCTAAACTACAAGATGAGCAATAATCTTTTTTTGACATTTCTCAGTATTTCTAAATAACAAACAAGAATTGCTGCTTTGGTAGTTACCAAAAGAGAATCAGATGATTCTCAGATGAGCCTTTAATGTGAGGTCAGAGTTTTCAAGGGCTCCACTTCCCTTCAGCCTCCCAACTGTGTATTCTCATCCTTGAGCAGTCCTTTCCAACATGGCAACACAACAACCCGTTCAGGGTAAACGGCAACCAGGTGAAAGACAAGCAAAGTCAGTCTGAAGTCAGAGTGTTCCTCAACGATCCCTACACATCACCGCAAGTATTTTTTGTGAGGAGTGTCTTGCAGTGGTAGTACCAGTTAAATTATTTGAGAAGATGTGGTCTAAACTAAAATTTAAATTTGCTTTAAAAAGCAGCTTAGAAGCAATGAAGTGGAAAAGATTCCTTCGTATATAAAGTCCAGACTTTGGCTATCAAGAGTACTATTGCCATAATTCCATTCTGAACCTTATGCTTTGGCAAATCGATCTGGTTCATTTGTACCTTTAAGAGCAGAACGTTGGCATACACACTCAATATTTTCCACTTAACTGAAAAAAAGTTGTTGTCTTTCTTACGTGTATGTGCCACAAGGCAGAGCACTCCTCACTGAAACCAGTCTTTATTTTGGCATATGATTCAAACCAAACAAATAACTACTGGGAGAAAACCAAAGCATTAGAAACCTAAGCACATTACTGTGAACATATCCTGCTAGCAATTTGACTTACTCCATCAAGGAAACCTGACAAAGTGCTTTGAACTAGTTTTACCTGTAGCACTGGTAGTCTGGGAGACTACAAAAGCCAGGCTTTAAAGCTTAAGAAACACAAGTAGGAAGCAAAATATCACTCTTTACCACAGAGGTAACACCACAAATACCACAAATAACTGCATTTCTTGTTGCTACTACACTCCTAAAACCATAACAAAAGCAAGAAAAGCAATTCTATTGCATACTTATTCCCAGTGACTGCCAAACATAGCGCACTGCATTTAATCCATCCTGCTTTTTGTAACTTCCACCTCAGTAAGTGGATCAAAGCCAAAAGAATGTTTTATAAATACTCTATCAAAAAGAGATGGTAAAAGGTCTTCTTTACCACAAGTAACATGCCAGGCTATAGATGCCTGTTAAACAAATAAAGACCTAAATTAAATTTCTTGGTCAAAGCATGAGCACATTCTTTGAATAAGTGTGATGCCATGCTGTGTCCAAAGCCATAGTCAAGTCTCCCATCACCTGTGCAGGTGGGTAAGACACACACACAGAGTTTTATGCCCTAAAACACAAGGTACAAAATTGATTCCCTGTAGAAAAAGGAATTTCCTGCAGTTTATATATGGTCTCGAGATATTCAGGAATTAGTTTCTAGTTCAAGTAAGTTAGTAATCAGAAAACAACTTTTCCTATGTAAAGTACACACATGGCACTGGACCAGTAAAACTGGAGGAATAAATCCTATCCACTTTTCCTGGAACTAAATAATTTTGTGACCCTAAATTATGGCACCCAACCTGTAAGCTCTGAATCTTAGCAATACTGTGGTGCTTGACAAAAGGCTTGCAAGAAGTCTTGAGAAAGGAGATTATGCAAGATTGCTTCATCTTCCTGCATCAAATAAAACCAATGCTTTTTATGCTGACACAAAGAAAGAGATGACAGGTTGAGGTGGAAGAATCTCTTTGGAAACTAACTTGCATCAGTGTGAAACTGAAGTCAAAGCAAGTTCACAAGGAAGTTCTCTTCTCCCTACCTATATCCGTTTGTCCTGTTTCATATTCTAATTCCTTGGCTTTATTAGTTTACTTTTGTATCACTTATTTAACAAGAGAAAACACAAGATCACAAGTCACACTAAGTAATGAGACTCATAAAATTTTATCTCACACAAATTCACATCCTGCACTAATTATTTTCCGCTGTGTCTTATTTTTGTCCCAAGAATGAACCTTGGCAAACTGACACACGGTCAGGATGTACATACAGCATAGAACTCCCTAGAGCATTTAAATCCATGTCATGATATGGGAGAGCTGAAAACAAAAGGCAATGATATATGTGATTCCAGGAATCATTCCAATTATTGGTGGGGGAATCAATATTTTAAAACAAATTTTTATTTGCAATTCATAAAAATAAGTCCTCCATAAGAGAGGGGCAGTAACAGCATTTCTTAAGTCATCTTTCCATCTTGAAACATATTTTCATAATTTCATTAAAATAGCCATCATTTCTTAAAACTGCATGTACTTACAAAAGCTGTTTACAATCCAGTCCCTTTTTCAATGGTATACACGATCACATTATAATGGCTACTATTTGTTTCACAGCCCAGTGAAATTAAACTGGCTTAAGATGCTAAAACATGAACAAGGAGGGTAAGAAATAGCTGATGACTTCCAGAGGAAACAATAAGCCACTTGCCAAAAATCTATGGAAAGTCACATCTGTCAAAGTAATAGGTGCTGTAATGAAAAATATACTTAGAAGTTAAAGAGATTTTCAGGTAGAAAAGTAATTGACCAGATTTCACCCTGTGGCCTAATCCTACTATGTCCTGGATTACCTACTGCACCTTAGTGTGTATGTAATGGTGTCCTATTGCTGCAACACCCCACTGGACTACAAACCCGTCTGTTCTGACAGAACAACCATATTCTCTGCACAAAGATGAAAAAAGTAGTAATTAAACACTACAGTAATGTGACAATCACCCAGAGAGGTTCCTTTCCGCAAGGTGTGAGGCACACAGCAAAAACAAGTATACAGAAAAACACCTAAAAACTCCACTGGCCTTAAAGCATGCTAGATTAACATACTTCACCCCTTTAAAAAGCCCACTGTTAATATATCAACTGGGACGATGTACTTTCTAGGACTTAAGCCACTGTGGCCCATCTATCTACACAGGATGCCCACTACAAAGAGCAATACAGAATACCAAGTAGTATATGAACATCAGCAGCTAAATTTAGAGAGCAAAAACATCATCCACTGCATACTGATTAGACTGAAATGCTATGAAGGCAATAGAAAAAAAGAAACCTGCAGAACGATGGATTCATAGGTGTGTATTCAAAACTAAAAATAGCACATCTCTTAACAAATACATACAGTCATACACAGGAGTATTTTTCTTCATTTTAAGAAAGAATTACTCCAGAACCCTGCTCTGCAGATTAAAAGAGACTAAATCTGCTTTGGAATCTAATGCAGAAATTAGATGTGGTAGAGATGGGCCTTTCCACATCGGGACTTCAAAGGGAAGCCTTAGCCTACATTTTTAGCATAAGAATACCAAAGAGACCTTTCTCTAGTCAAGAGTCAAGCTTGCTAAAGCCTATGCTTTACTTTGCCACATCCTTCTGCTACCCAGAAAATTACAGAGGCCCTCCTGCCAACTTTATCTTCATGTGATAATTCCCTTGAGCAGGGAATATTTTTCAACGTTTATTTCTGCCAATTTTAACTTATCTGGTGAAAAGTGAACACATCACACAAGAAATCAGAACTTCAAATACAGAAGTCAATTTATCATGAAGATTAAATGAATGTTCAAAGAAAGGTTTTGACGTCTCCTCTATCCTTATTAAGAAAAAGTAAACAAACAAAATACAAAAACAAAAGCCACAACCAAAGCCACAATCGATATTTTGCCTTTCTTCATCAGAACTACCAAATGCAACCCTGTGCATACAAATATTTAAGTGGTGTAAATTCCAACATAGGTTTGCACATTCCTACCTAACTGGTAACGGCTATGGTCTCTTTTTCCATACAGGTGGGATATAATCTTCCAGTGGCAAGGGAGGAAGAGCAGCTCTAAGACATCTTACACCCCTTCTGTACTCCAGACTTGGGTGTTCGGAACTGCCTTGATTTACCGAAGTATGACGAGTTAAATTTAGCACAGCATTTTCTACCAAGGACATCAGGCACACAGCACAATCCACCACCATGAAAAACAGAAACAACTACGGCAGTATCTACTGTTCACTTACTACCTCAGCAACAGTTTCAACAAGTAAATACAAATGAAACATGACGTCTGGCTGCACAAAGAAAAAAGCTAACAATTAAGTTTGCAAGTAATTGCACACCCTGCACATTCTCCCCGCCCAGTCTGCCGAAGGAGAAATCCTGCCGTTTGCTCCTACGGCAGCCAGCGCCACACAACACAAGCCGACACACCTGCTGCAGCGGAGCCGCACCGAGAAGCCTGCCCGCCGCGTCCCGGCTCCCGCTGTATCCCGGCTCCCGCTGTATCCCGGCTCCCGCTGTATCCCGGCTCCCGCTGTATCCCGGCTCCCGCTGTATCCCGGCTCCCGCTGTATCCCGGCTCCCGCCGTGTCCCACACACCCGTCCCGGTCCGGCCGGCGCCGCTCGCGGGCCCCGCGCGCCCCCAGTGCACGTGCGCAGCCGCCACCGCCCCGTCCCGCGGCGCGGGCAGCGCCAGCGCGAGCCGCGGCCCCGCCCCGTGACGTCACCGCTCCGGCCGCGCACCTGATCCCGGGCAGGTCGCGCCTTAAAGGGGCCGCTGCGGCCGCTGCCCCGCGGGAGGGGCGGTGGCGATGGCCGCGCCCAGGTAACACTCACCTGCCCCCCACGGGGTCGCGCCGCGCTGCCTGAGGCCTTGCAGCACTTCTCTGACACCTCCTGGCAACGCGAGGAGACCCTTCAGCCGCGCACTGCCCTCGCATGCCTTCAGCCCCCCTCCCTGGAAGGAGTTACCCCGGGGAGATGATTATATAAATAATTTGGGCAAGCAAACCACTCTCCTGGTGGATTTTAGCAGCACACTTCAAAAGCTTTCCCCTTCTTTCCACAGCTCTTTTGACGAGGCGGCCGTGGCCACAGCAGCGTGTGCCTCCCTGCCACACCTCCCATGCACAAATCCAAACAGCTGCAGTTTTCAAGCACCTGAAGGCCAGAACTTGCCTCCTTCATCCCAGAACCGCAACTCCGGTTTGCCCATCGATAAAGGATGGCTTGACCGTTCTCAGTGCCACGTTCAGAACCAGATACAGAACATGCCAGAGGGGACAAACCAATTTACCATGGCACAAAACTATAACCATTTAGTTTGTACCAACAGCACCCGGCAAATGAGACACACCCAAAATTTAACTGGGACAAATCAAACTGTTATCACTGTCCTCTTCCCTAATCAAAATCAATTGTCCTCTTACTCGGCTCAATGATCCTCTCCACTAAGAAAATGTGCTGGAGGACAAGAGACCTTTAAATCAGTATGTGCATCACTTCCAGTCAGACAGGCAAATAACATGAAATATGGAAGAGAAAAGAATGAAATGGAAGATACAAACACTAAAACTTCCTAGTCAAGAAGCACATTTGAACAGAAACATGGCACTTCCTATACTGTCATCCTTCCTATTTCTATCCATCCATATCTATCTATCGAATCCATAGAGCAAAACTGTATTCTTACATAGCCAGACATGAAAACACATCACACTTGCCTAAAGACCTCGAGGAGGTTGTGGGAATTCTCAAGGTACAAGGCATTGTTTCCTTTCTTTCATTACCATTGGCATAAAGCCACCAGTCTAGACTGACTACCAGGATTAATCATCACATCCTCCAACTTTCAGGGCAACTGCATGCAAATCAATGTCTGCTGCAATTCCTTATCTGTAAAACCGACAAATTACACTTGTTTTCCTAATTCTCATGCATGCTTTCAGTGATAGTTCTTACTTTTAGATATCAAAGATTAAATAATAGAGGAAAGTGTCACTCATTGTCCAATCACAAAGGTTTCACTTAAACTTCTACAGATATTTCCAAACAATGATTTGATTCTGCAAAAGTTCCCCTTTTTCTTTGTTTCTGTGCATGAGTTCCACCATCAATTACACCAGCACTCGTCAAAAACAGTGTCGGCCTTTGGAAGTGCAGCATTCATATAGGAACAGACTGAGTTATACTCTAACACAGTATATTATAGCCTCATCACAAACTCTTGCTTCTTGCTTTGTTAAAATAAGGGAGATACCATAAAGATACATGTAATCAAATACCCCAATTACATTCAACTCTCACCCTCCCTTAGAGAGATTATCACTTCCTCCCTGCAATATCTGTAGGCATCTGTATGTCGAAAACATTTTCTTTATATTTAGACTCTTTTTTTTTTTTTCATTTTCTGACTATTTATAAGATCTGTGTTTCTGCTTTACTGAGCTTAGTTACCTATGATTACTAAATAATCAGGACTATTTTTCAGAAAATGGTGAATGTGATACAGCATGTTTTCTAAAACAATTCCACTTTCATACTTATTTCAAACTGCATGTGGACAGAAGTTATGAGACCTTATTTTATTTAACTACTTTTAAAAAGGTGTTTAGAGTAATCTGAATTAAACTGATATTGAAGGTAAGCACCAATGCTAAACATTTTTAGAACTAGGAGACCTCATCTTCTCAGCTCTCTTGGTTATTACTAAACATTAAAATTTTGGGCTTTTTTATCTTTTATTCTAAGCTGAGGAAGTTTGTGGAACAATCAAAACAGTTATATCTTCACACTTCTTGTCAAAAGCCAGGTTGTCAGTTCATTAGTGCTACTTCCAATTCAGCATCTCATTTGCTAAAATTTTTGTGGCAAACAAGCAATGGGATTTTATTTTAAAGTATACTTAGAACAGATTAACTTAATGATTGATAATAATAAATGTGGTATTTAAATACACTCAAATATACTTTTCCATCAATAAAAATAATTTTAATCACTCAAATTGTCATATTAAAAAAAAAAAAAATCCCTTGTTTGATTGTTATCCATCCTGTTTGGTGCCCTTTTGATCACAGAGCTCCCACCCTTAGGGAGACGACTCTGCAACCTCACTAGGAGCCTGGAAGTCACCTCTTCACAGCTGACAGATCGACTATTGTCTGTAGCATGTTTGCAGTGCTATTGCTTATCCAGACTATTGTGTTGCCTTCCTGTTGCCTTCCCCCAGAACTATTAAATTAAACCAACATATTTACACATATTAACATCCAACATAGTTATGCCACTAACAGTGTTAATTATGCAAGATTTAATAATTAAAATTACAGCTCAGTTCTGTTTTGCACAGTGAAGTCACAATAAAATCACTCTACGCTTTATTGTAATGTAAAGACAACTGGATTTTTTTCCACATTTCAGTAGCCTAAATAAATTCAGTGCCCTTTTAGTCCTCTAAATATATTTTGTGTCATGTAAGAGCACTTAGGTACTAAGTTTCTAAAGTAAGATTAACTCCATTTACTTCTGCTGCAAGAAGATAGTTCAAACTCCACTTTACAGTCAAAATGGATGCATCTGTCTCTCTAAATTTCAAGTTTCGATTGTAATTCTGCTAACAGATTCTCTGTAACACCACACTTTATGCTTATAAATAAAGCTTCTATTATGCTGTTTAATATTGTAACTCTACAGATACAGACAAATACCAGGTACTATAAAAGGACATCCAACAGCCTAATCCAGCATCCCAGTGAGCAGCATCCTTCCTTTACCAAATAAAGCAAAGCAAAAGTAATTTTTGCTGGTCAAGAGTAAGTTAATTATCTTCATTAAGTCAAGCATAGAAATTACAATATGATGCACTATAAACAGTTAAGACAGGTCTGTGCTTCCTCAGTAGATTTGCAAGTGCAGCTAAGAAAGGAAGTCCAATTCCATGAGAACCTAAATTATTTAAGGCATCCACATTCCAGCTCTTCAAGCAAAAACAAAGCCATGAGTTTTCTGATCTACCTATGGCTTTCAGAAACTACAGGTAAGATATAACATGAAATTATCCTCTGACCAACAGCTCTCTGCTGTTGTGGATTTCATTGCTCCCCAGCCAGGCGGGGAAAAGCAGCTCTGGTGCTGTAACCCGGAGGGCTGGCAGGAGCTCAGCACTCGGCTCGGCAGCACCGCAGCATTCCCAAACCCCGGGCGTTCTCAACTCCATCACTTGATTCACACCAGGGCTGGTTTGGCCTCCGATACCCAAAAGCATCAGTACCACTTAGAGCTGGTTGATAAGGCTGCAACATCTTGCAACTTCTATACTATGGCACATCTTTATTATACATTCCTCCTACATAGTAGTCTCATCCTTCCAGTTCCAGTGGCACATGCTATTGGCATTCTCTCTAAGACTCAGCATTTTGAGCATATTTTTCAAAGATTATTTTATCACCAGTATTCATGGGCAATAACTGTGTTACTTTGTGTATCACTACAGTAAAGGTCCTCCTATTTATTCTTAGTAACTATACCACCTGCTAGACTCATACAACTAGGTTCAGATTTTCTACTTAAGAGCAAAAATTTCTGGCTCTGATGGTTAAAAATAATACCATTTAAATATGATCAGAGCCTGAACAAGCACATACCTCTGAGTTTTCCACATGAATTTGTCAAATTTGAAAGCTAATGATCAACATCTAAATCATCAATGTCAGCAATAACTTTCCTTGCAGATAATATGAAGATGACCATCCAACTAGCAAAGCAAGGTTTTTCAAGTCACCCTGATCCATTCTGTAATATGCAAAAACCTCCACCTCTTAAAAGCTCCAGAGTGCTTCCCTTCAGGATGCTGGACCCCTAATGCTTCCACATCAGACATCTGCCCTATGTTTAAAGGCTGCTCACGGGAGAAAGGGGAATGTTAGGTAAAAATGTAAATTGGAAGCAGTTCATAGTAATTTATTGGAAAGAAGGAATACTGAAATGATGGAATTTCCTTCACATTTACTTAAACAAAAAGCCCTATTAAAAAGTGCTTGGAGCAGTGACAAATTCTCAGGCGCGAAATTCAGGTTTGGCTGGCTATGCTGTACAGAGGCTGTTGGCTTTGACTCATAAAATCTCTTTGAGAAAACAGAAACTAAAATTGCTAAGTAAGGTAATTTCCAACTGCGATGATTAAAGACATGTATTCTAGGGTATAACAATGCAAACAGAGACTCAAAGTATGATAACAACATATGTTACAGCCTCAGGTAACTGAGGCTTGCACTCATTTCTCAGTGGAGAAATACACAATGGAAATTGGGAAAGATTTTAAAAACAAAACAATTACCAACAGTACACTCCTTGTTTTCTTATGATAATAATATGTTGAGTCCCTAAAGTGTTGGACTGACAACCGAAGTCATTATGAAAATGAGAAAGAAATAAAAGTTGACTACTGACAAGCTTGTCAAGGGCCTGTGAATAGGATAAGTGAGCTGAAAATCTTGTGTGATACCTCTATTACTTGTGCAGTGAAGTATCAACAAAAACAAGAGGAAGGCTACTAAGTTAGGGAATGTTAGAATTGAAAAGACTGGCAATCTGGAGGCTGAATCACCATTGTCTAGTGGATACTGTCTCAGGGTAAATTGTCTACATGTACAAAGTGTTCATTTTTTAATCAATAACATTCAAAAAATTCTATATATACTATTCATCAGTCTTAAAATAATGTTGTTGTTCAAAATACAGCTAAAGAAATAACTGACTGTTCTTTCTCATGAAGAATTTTATCTCAGAAACTGGTCCTTTGTTCCTGTCTGAGACTTAATCTGCATTTTTTACAGTTTAAGATCACTCATCTTGCCCTTTCTCTCATGCATGGGCCTTACACCTGACAACTTCCTACCTTCCTGAAACAGCCTACTATATACACACAAAGTTACACCTTCTCGTTCTCTTTTTGGGGCATGCACACTCCTCTCCCTAGCTCACATTATTTCAGTTTTTCCAATTAGGTCCCATTTTCTAGACCTTAAATTATTTGATTACTCTTCTTCCAGTCTCTGTTCAGTTGAGCTGCATTTTTGGGGAGCATCTGCCCTAACGAGATATAACACAACAACAGAGGACTTAACTGTGGTTTTTTTTAAAAAAGATTGTATTATATGCTTTAGCACTTATATTTTTATCCCTCCTGATATAACCCCTCTTACAATGTCAGGAATTCTGGACAATTATCACCTAGTAACTTGTTCCCTACACTGTATTTGTGTATTTCATGATTTCTGTTAAATGCAGAATTTCAATCTGTCTCTATTTATCTCCTAAGACTTTCTTAATTCTCAATATAACTTTGTGCTCATAAACTTGTGTCCTATGTATATATATTCCCTCCAGGTTCTGGGGGCATTTTTAGTGAATCAATTTTGTAAGCACACACTCTTTTCTATCATCAAGGTCATTAACGAAAAGATTGAAGTGAAGCAGAATGAGTACAGATCCAACAGACCGTGGTGGATCCACATTCAATACAACCATTTCATTCTGACAGACAATCATTAATAACCACCTACTAGGCACAGTCATCCAACAAGTCTTGCTCCTACTCTACCAGAGTTTCTTTCAGGTCACATTTCTTCACTTGTTTGCAATATTATAGCATGAAACAGTGCTGATGAACTCACTAACGTGAAAAATACTAAGTCACACTTTTCTTGTCAATTCACTGGCCTTATTGTCATGTTGCAGAAAAAAATTAAACTGGCATGACTATTTACTCTTCTTAAATTCGTGGTGGTTGTGCCTCATGGTCTTATTGTCTCCCAGAGGCTTATACTTTCTGCGAGAATTAATTCAAAATGTGGAACACGAGAGGAATGGTCTATAATTTCCTGGCTCCTTTGCCCCCACCCTGTTTTTATTTTCAGGTCTTCCAGCATCTCAAAGAGCAGCTAGTTGTACTGAAAGAGCTTCCATCACTTTTCTTCTTTATCCAAACAAAGGATGAATGTCATCAGGTCCAACCTAATAAATAACCTACCCAAGTACTAAAAAGTATGGAAAAGGCTTGCTTCCCGTTTGCCATCCATTTTGTACGTCCTCTGTGCTTTTTATTTCCTCCCTGTGCTAACTGTTGCTCCTTTATACTCCGCTTCTGCTAATGTTTTGAAGGTATTTTCATAGTGCTTAGTTCAAGTCCCTCTTACAAAACTGTGCTGCCAATCAAAGCCCCCACATTACAGAGCCATGGATGCATGGCTGGTAGAAGCACAACTGCGGTTAGAGCAGCTCAGCCGTGCAGCCCCACGGACAGGGCAGGACACCCCTGCCAGAAGGAAGGGCTACTTCTCACTGGGACGGCCACCTAGTGCAAGGGCAACACGGAGCAGATCTGCAGTAAGACTGGAACAGGCACAGAACCAGAGCTCTGCAATCCAGCAAGACTTAGAATCACCCCAGCAAGGGGAGACCAATTACCAGATCATTTGCAGTGTATTAGTGTTGCTTCTGTGTCAACTACAAAATCTGCTCTCTGCACCCAGCTAAGTATGGAGCCGGGTTGGATGGGAGCACTTGCGCACACACACGCACACGAGTACTTTATTCCCAATATTCATGCTCATATACTGAATAAGGGATTGCAGATAAACAGGATTAAGCCTGACACAGATGATCCTGCAGATACTCTGGCTCTCCCAGTGTATTTGCTTTGATAGCACAGCTTACAAAACCAGCAACCCTTCTGTACATTCCTGCATGGTGGCACCATTACATTTAGAAACACTAGTAACCTGCTGACATTGCCCAAATTAAACTACACAATAATATTCTTATTATGATACACGTGCATGTGGAAGTTTAAGATGAAAATGCTTGATTTTGTTATTTTAAAATATCAACAAAGAATGGGAAGAAAAAAACGTTACAAAACATGGGGTTTAAAGATAACTAATACCTAAGTTTTCTTAGGTGTATTGTAGGTTATTCACCTTGCCCCCAAATTGTTTATTTCCTTTTCACAAGAGTTATACAATGATTACATAAAACTGAAAGCTGTTCATTATCTCTCATGTACACTAAGCATCCTAATAGCCTTCTAGCCCTTCCCTTTATTGACAAGTTTAATCTTACCATAAATACCAGAGACCAAAAGAAGTAGGATACTGTAACACATTTGTAAATTAATAAAAATTGATAGTTAGGATACAAAAGTATCTTTAAAATTAATTAGTTATGCTAAGATTATCCAAAATTCCTCTGACATTGTATAACGTTTGACAATACTTTATAAAAAGCAGAGCAAAATCTAACAAGCTTAACATTAGAAGAAAAGCAATAAAAATACTATTTGTGTAGTTTAACACAGTAAATAAATTCTTAGCTTCTGGGGAGTATCTGACTTTATTTAGTTAAAAGTACAAATATTAATGTTTTTGAAGAAAAAAAAAGTACCATTCCAGACACACCCAGCTTTGTCCATCGCAGAAGGAAAAGGCTAAAACACTGATTTATCATGACTTAATGAGATACTGACCATCAGCTGAACTGCATTAACTGACTAATGCATTTCTAGTCCAATTACCCTGAGAACCAAAACAAGTTAGTATAAACCACTAGTGAATTAACTACATATACTCAGGGAAAGCTCAGGCAATATACAACAAAAGAAAATTCACACTGCAACTGCTCAGTCACGAATTAACACCTTACCATATTTTCCTGATAAGACAAAGTAATTTACAAGGACAAACATTCAGGTTTCAACTGGCGGGATTTGGGGCAGGGAGGGAGGGGGGCTTGTTTGCTTTTTGCTATAGGCACACTAAAAGATTAATGTGTTAGAAACTAGTAAAAATGTTTCAAATGTTACTATTCTTTTTCTTCATCCTAACAGTGTTAGCTATTATTAATCACAACTAATCACTAATCAGATAGCATTTTACTGGCCAACCTGAAGTGGGTTGGCATTCAGTATATTTTGGAACTGACATTAAACAACAATTATGTTTGATTTTCTTTTACATGAGGTAGATTAATTACTAGTGCTCCAATAACATAATAATTTCAACTCAGAACTTAAGAACTCAAGAACTTAACGTGTTTAGGAAAATTAGCATAAGAGGCACATCACCTTGCAGACTTGATTGGTACTGTTGCTTCATATATGTCATAGCTACGGATAGAAAAAAAATCACATTTGATGCAGACTCCTACTATTACCTTTAAACTTGGAAAAGAGTAAAGTAAAAGCTCTCCCCTATCGAGTTCACTGTCTGCTACATGATAAGCATGTATATAGAGCATCTCCGCTCTATTCACAACCACCTGGAGTCCAATCCAAACATATATTTAGTTTAATAATTCTTTAACAGAATTTGAACAGTTGGTACAGTCTGTTTTCACAATGCTAGTTTATGTTTAGTTTTAGCTGCAAGCTCAGTTGCATCCTGTCTATATGGTCAGGATCCATAACAAGAAATAATTACTGCTGATTAATCTGTGTCCAGAGAAAGACTGTTCTATGAAGGTGATCTTCTGAATTAAATCTAATTTCTGTCTCTTGTGTATAGATATACACCTAAGTTACATTAGCAAAATCATCCACTAACTCATAAGAATTCATTGTAATGTTTCATTATGCTACTTTGCACATCCTCCAAGAACTTCCCCCAAGTAGAACTTAACAGATTTTAGAACTATTTCTGTAAGAAGACAGGCAGTTCAAGATCTGGTTCCTCTTCTCACTGAACTGTGGATGTGACAGCACGGGAACAGCCAGAACACCCAAATTTTATTCCGAGTTCTATACTAACATCTTCTGACAAGCCAAGCCTCTGTGCCCATCCGTTCTGGCTACTTCAGATACCATGCCAGAGCTAATTTTGTTGAAATCTCTGGACTGAAAGACTCAAAACAAAGTTCTGGTAAAAAAGAAAAGGTGAAAAACATGCTCAAAACTGAGTTCACTGAGATTAATTTGGAACTGCAAACAATAAAAGAAATTCTGCCTGCTTATGTGGCAAAGGCAAGAAAAAAGTTTTCAGCCTCTTGCTTGTCAGAGGAGGCCGTTTCTGGACATCCAGAAAGCAGCAAGGGAGTGGTGCCATATAAAGCAGCTGACCCTGATTGCAACACATGTAAATCTGGGAAACAGCTCTATACAATTTAACAGGGAAGGTTGGAATGGACACTGATGTAATAAATACCCAATGGAAACTAATGCTGTAGTGGCCCAGTTCTCATTTCTCTAAAATTTTAAGTGCCATCATCTTTTCCACAGTATCAACCCACTAATAGTTGATATTTGAACGGATAAGGTAAACATACAGACATTATTGAAGAAAAATAAATTGTGCATATTCCTTTCTTAGGTATCTACCAACAAACCAAGCTCACCAGCCTGCACTCCTTTATATTTACTTCCCCCTTGATAGATCAACAGCTTTGCAACTTAAAAATCGGTTGCATAAAATTTAATGAGCAAACTCAGTATTAAGGCTCACAAATGTCTGAAACCAAGACACCAGAATCAAGTTCTTTCAAATTTCCCTCTTTATTTTTCTTCTCCTTACTGCAAAGGATCTGAAAGAGATGACTAAGCAACTAATGTCATTGGACTTTTTTATAAAAGAGGTAGAAATTGTATAAAGTGTAAATATGCAAGGCATATAAATTTCCCAATTACTTCCATAATAGATAGGGTTGCTTTTTATCAGTACATCTTGCTAATTTACACCATTTTGAACACGCATCCTAATACTTTGCCTAGCAATTCTTCCTGATTATCTTTGCTATTAGGTGGAGTTATATTTCTGATTAAAACATAACTAAATATGCAATCAAGTGACATACAAAACCTATATCATTCATAACATGAAGCTTTCAATGTTGACATCCTGGTTGCATCCAGAAATCTGAAGGTACCAGTAAACGTATTTTCCTGTTACACCATTCAATGGGAGTTAAAGGCTCACAAGGCTGAAATTTAAACAGACTAAGAAAACAAGACTGATTCCAGCTGTAAAAATGTCTGTAATTCCAGTCTTGGATTGCTGCCTAAGGCAGCAACAGCCACCCAAGTCACAAATATTCTCTCCTTGGAGATATTTCTGTCTGCACAAGAGAGGCTACTCTAGTTGTGGAAGCAGAACAGACAACATTAAAAAGGAGACAAATCCTACTCTACGTTATCTTAGTGTAAATTCCAAGTAATTTCAGCAGCACCAGTATGCATTTAAAAAATCTCAGTGAAACAGAGGAAAAAATTTCCCTAATGACTCTTTTAAAGAATCTCCAAAGCAATTTTGCTTGAAAGTACATGAAGATGCCAGAATTTCCTCCAGCATAGGTTTCTTTACAAAAATGTCAAAATGGATTTTTGGCAGTGATACAGTTTTCTTAGTCCAACTTCCAATTTTCAAAACCATGATTTCAAAGATCTCAATCTGCCAACAGGGCAAGAAGATAAACAAGTTGTGACACTAAGTCCAAGTAAGCTTAGAGGAAGGCACTGGATTTGGCATTGCATTTCCCAAGGAATATGCAGATGACAAGCAAACGCATGGACATGTTTCATTCTCTGCCCCCAAATTCACAAACCAAGACATTCCAGTGATCGCCTTTGAGGCAGAAGAACATAATTTTCCACTCTCTAAAATCAACTGGATAATTATAGCCTGCAAATAGTGTTGAACACTTGAAGGAACTATTAAGTAATTAGACTGTGCATGTGTGTCATTTATTTTGTGAAGCCCAGACATGAGAAAAAAATTGACTTGTACACCTGTTTGACCATTAGCTTTTTTATGAAGTTCCTACCAGTATAAAAAGTTACAAGTGTCCATGTTTCAAAAGCCAGAATTCAAGTGATTAGCTTTGTCTAGACTGATCCGTGTAGTGTTCCATTAGTATTATTATGTTTTTACAAGATCAACAATAAAATCCTCTGCAAAAGAGGATTGGAAAACTACGAAGAATAGTTTTCCAGAAGTGCATGAACATCAATGGATAAATCCTCCCTAGAGTAATAGAAAGACCTACACATCAGCTAGTGTTGCAAACATACTTGTTGCTCAAGAGGCACATTGTGCTTCTTCTTCTATTTCTTCTGACGAGGTAAACTGCTTAGGAGATGAAGAGTTAAGGACAGCACTATTACCAACAGAACTGGTAACCGTGAGCCTTCATGCTGTCCTGAGCCAGAGCACCTATAGATGATAAGGTAAAAATACTGGCTTTCAATAAAAGGGACTCAGGGTTTATCAACCTCTTCAAGATACAGAATTTTTCCACAACCTCTTTAGAGCAGCCCAGAGTTGGCCTACGCAGTCCTTGGCAGAGTCAAAACCATCACCACTGCTTTTCATTAATGTGGTAATATTATCAGTCAATGGAAAATTCCTTTGGTAAGCAGCCAGGGCAACTTCTCCCCACACCGACAAAGGAAAAATAAACATATTTTAAACCCCAGACAAACCAGTCAGGTTGATATTCATTAAAAAGGGAGGAATAGAAGATCCTTTGTTTCATTTGACACCATTTTCCTCTTTATTCAGTAGCTGTTTGGGGTTTTGTTTATTTTTTTTTAAAAACAAAGAATGTTCGCAGAATTAAAACTGCATGATCATACACCTAAATAATGGGAATGGGCAGAGGAAGGAAAATTCAAACATTAATTTATGTGCTAAAATTCTATTTATTGCCTTCAGTCATCATGTAGGAGAACACAAATCAAATCACTGTTGGGGAAAGTGAGGGGCAAGATGTCTTTTAACTGTTTTTTGGTTTTTACCACCTGTGGGTAGTCCAAAACAAGCATCTGAATCTCACTTCAGCATTCACTCTGGAAAGAACTGCCATCACCTATCTCAGATCAAAGCAATTTGGCAAACTGGAGGGGCAGTGCAGAGCATCACTGCACAGCACCAGCAGCTCTGCTGCAGCTCCTGAACCTGGAGCTCTCTTAAAAATACGTACATGGAAATCAACTGTTTGATCATCCTCCCACACTAAAGGATAACACTGAAATCCAAAGTGGGTATTTAAAACAGAGTTGACCTCAGTTAAGTCTAGGACCAGTTTTATCAAGAAAATATTACTAGTAGATAGAGAAATGAAAGACTTCTTCCTCCCCACTGTAACCTGAAGCAGGTATTAACCTCTCCATAAAACTATGTGAATTATACTATAGGCATAAATTATGTTTCTATAATTTTTCCTTTCTCATGACATAACGATTTTTTTATAGTCTGAAAAAAAAAATCTTCCAAAGAGATTCTTTTTTAAATCTTACCAAAGAAGCAAAAGTAACCAACAATGCTATTCTTGAAAAACATCTACGCAGTCTGTTTAACAGCTGACTGCAATTTAACAAAATTAATTTCTGGCCTCCTTTGTTTATATCAGTAACAAAATAAAAAAGGAAAAAAAAAAAGCCAAACAAGTGTAGTTGAAGCAACTATGTCAACAACAGGCACATTATATAATGCCTTAGTGACTTCCTGCTTAAAAGCCCTGCTAAACTCTTCTGGTAGGCCTGAAATTTTGTTTCAGTTTTATTAGGAGAAAGAATGTGCTGGTTCTCTTGCTCTAATTCTTCTTGCCTGCATTATATCTATGCTACATCCTACCACCATCTAGAATTCATTCTGAATATTATATGTGTCAGAATCCTCTACTGCTTGTACAAAAAATAATCTTTGCTTAGTCAAGTTCCTCCATAATTTATTAAAATTTAGAACATAGAATTTCACAGTTAGGTTAAGACCTTTTAGGCAAATGGGTTCATCTATACTAAATCTTCACAGAAATATTCCTCAAAGGAGGAGTTAAAATCTGTCCACAGCCTCAGCTGCTTATCACAACAGCTGGACAGCAATTTGTCTGCACTCTTCTTCCTGAGCTGGTGCCTCCAATTCTCCAGTCTCATGTGATGCCACTCTTACTGGAGGGATTTACTGAGCACTCCAAATGAACAGCTCATGCAATTAAGAAAAAAGAACACTGAAAATGAGAGTGTTTGACAAGTAAATCAGAACCACAGAACAACTGAGGCTAGAAAGGATCCCAGAGGAGACCTCTAGTCTAACCTCACACTGAAAGCATGACTAAGAGGTCAGATCAGGTTACTCTGGGCTTTCTCCAGTCGGGACTTCAAATCCTCTACGGATGGAGACTGTATAGACTCTCATTCAAATGCATGACTGTCCTAATGGAGGGGGAAAAATATCTTCCTTACCACCGGTTGGAACCTTTCTTGTTTTAATTTTTGTCCATAAATTCATAACATACTTCACATGTTTCCTGAGGAACTTAGTGAGTGATTTTCACAATCCAAATGAGAACATTATTTGAGTGGACAAATGAAGACATTTTTATGTCCTATATAAAGCAGAGGCATATTGGCACTCCCGTATCAGTTCAATAGGTTGGTATCACACAGTAGGAGTGAACTTTTAGTATGTAGAAAACAAGGAATTGCCACTGAAAAACCCCAGAGTTCACCTCAAGAACAGTATTTCCATTCTTTTATTAATTATCAAAATTTGAGTGCTATTAATACTCAAGGTCATTCACATTTGCAGCCAAGATGAATACCATAATTTAGTCACACCTTTGGATAACAATTTGGGCCCCCGCATTTGGCATGTATGTCATTACTCAAATTAATTCCTGACAAGTTGGGATAAGAAAAGGAAGGGAAATGAAGGAACAACCTGGAATACTGTTGCACGTTTTTTCACAATACCATCAACATCAAGTGGGACGTTAGAGACATGAGGAAAGCACTGCAGCTAACAACCATTTTCAGACCTACCAGAGACAGTAAATTTGAAGTAAAGCAATACTAATACAAATTAATATTTAATGTTTTCTGCTGTAAAAATTCAAATTAAAAAACTCCAAACATTTTTAAAGAATTTAGGATTAATTAGAAATCTTATTTTAGGCACTGGATTCTTGTTCAAACAACTTGAAGTAATTTTTATTTATTACGCATAAAAGAGATAAAGTATCTCAAAGGTTAAAATTTAGTGACAAATGGCATATGAACCCTAAGTCCTGGAAAACAGTGCATACGCTCCTTATCAGAGGGAAAAGGCAAAACAAATTTGTAATTGATACTTGACATACTATTTTTCAGAGCAGAATTAAGCAATTCAGTTGGGCATGACAATGCAACAGTCATATATTTTCCATGTTTTCTCTCCCAAAACCTACCAAACCCTCAAGTATTCATTTGCAGAATAATCCTGAAAAATAAGATCTTCCTAGTACTGCTGCTTTTGTATAGAACTGTTCCTGGAGCTATGCAGTCAGGAAAAGCAACTTCAATTTGAATTCATCCCTGAGCCTGAGAAGGTCTCTGTTCTAGTGGAGGTGACAAGACTCCATCTTCTGCCTGTGAATGCTGCCAGTTCCTACCAGAGCCAGAATCAAATAAGTGGAATTGCCCACGTCCCTCTCTAGGCTGCAGCTGCAGTATCAGACAAACAAGCAGAGGAGAACACATCACACACAAAAGTGAAGAGAGGAAAATACAATGGTAAGTGGTAAGTAGCTTAATTTATGTGATAATTCTGTAGCTGAATATGACTGCTGCACTTACTAACAATAAGTGGAACTGATTGAAGAAATACATTACTAAATTAATTAAACTACCTTTCCATCTCTCTCAGAAAAGAAGCACCTTTTAGGAAAACAATTTGCACAGCAGAAAGTCTGTCTTCTTAAATAGTGACTATTTCTGTTAACAAAACTACAGTCTTGAACTCAGCTAGTTTTTGTTAACAGGAAAGATATAGTCTCCCCTTCTTCATCCTTTCCTGAAGCAATGTATTTTAAGAGAAATACCAAAAATTAAGTTTTAAAAAAGCTTCCCTGAAAAATTTGTGTAAGTTGTCTGTATTTGAAAATTTAAACAAATTAGGAGCATCATAAAAACAGCACTTCCAATGAAATCTGTTGTCATCCAGCAACACTGCCAAGCTCACACCATAGCATTTTTCCTGGTTTACTTTGAGAAAAATAAATCAATCTGTATTTAAAATCTTTCAAGCATCCATAATCAAAGGATCCTAAAGTTTCTGTTGGCAATGCCTTTTTTAACATACTTCAAAAGTATTTACCTAAACTCCCCAGATATCATCTATTACAAGGACTGCACAGATTGTTGCGCATAACAATGTCCATAATAGACATCAGAGAGAGTGCTGCAGTTTACAATCACAAGGTTTATGAAGTTTTGCTTTCTATTTATTAGTGTGCCTCAGATGCAGTATAATGGAAAAGTTTTAAGAAACAGGCAGAGTATAATCATCACTTTTTTTTCCATCCCTTCCCCCCACCATGACCTATTTTCTTGAATAACATGCAGACCTAGTGAGGACATTAACCTGTTTCCATGTCACAGTAACAGCTCATGTACCGATGTGCTGAGATGCATTAGCTGTTGTTTATTGATCCATTTATAAGTTCATTCTACTGGGAATACAAGCTGGAGGATTAGAAAGTCTTTTGCTATCCTCTGCTTTGTGACACACTTTACTGATTAACTATTTCCCAGAATACATTTATTTGCATGCTTTGTGGAAATACAGAAGATTCATCCTCTTCAAACAGTCTCCCATGTCTGAATCACTCTTACATATTTTTAGTCCATTCATCAGTTACAAAATTCAAAATGTAATAAATCATACCATGTTTAAAAAATTGAACCATAAGAACCACATGCATCAAACATTATCTACTAAAAATACTGATTTACATTTACCAAGTATTAGAAATAAACAAGCTAGCTGTTCTAAGGGTGTATAATAACAAAACAAGTTTCATGCAGATAAAAAAAAAAAAAAAAAAAGGATAAAAGGCTAATTTCCCCTCAATTCCCTGCAGGCTTCTCACATGAGAACTGTTCCCCACACACACACAGCATACAGCATGTATTTCTGCATCAATTTTGTTGAGCCAAACCGTATAATGAAAAGAGGGTTCTAGTCAAGACACTAATATGGGATCATTATTACAGTTCATCCTACCTACTTCTACCTTTGAACCAGCAATTACTTACTGCTTATTTGCAACATGCATATCCAAACACCCACTTTTGTTCCAGCGTTCATACCATTTAGTAAGCTTGATTACATTCTAAAAATAATTATCTACAATAAACTCACATTCACTGGTTCTATTTAAACAGGATGGGAAAGCAGCTGAGGTTTAACTGTCTGAATTTTCAGTGCTGTGAAAGACAAAAGGGCAAAGTAATTCCAAAAGCCAGGCTTCTAGCCTTCAAATTTAAGGGCTGCATGCTTGATCAAATGCACACATCAAATCAATTATGGTAGAATGTAACAAGTCAGAGCCTATTGCAAAATAATTAAAAGATTACCAGGGTTCATGTCCTCTCACACTCTTACAAACAACCACAATTCAGTGAAGTCTTATCTGCATTAAAAAACAAACAAACAAACAAAAAACAACAACCAAACAAACCATAAAATGGCATAGTTTCAGGCTTGGACAGATAATCAGAAGAAGGAAGCATTCACAGTTGCTATCTACGAGGTTTAAAAACCTGATTTCTCCTATTCTCAAAAACCCTCAAGAATTCAGACATTTTGTTTTCAATGACAGAATCTCTGGAAGATAAGTGCAATGCTATCAAAGGAGAGGGGGAAAAAAATGACAAAACAGATACGGATCACATCCCATATACCAGAAATGCTACGCAAAAAAGGAAAATATTGCTCCAAGAGAGATGCTCTAATTGAAAAAAGGGGACAAAACAAATGGGACCAAGGATACATCAAACAGCATAATCATATACCTTGTTTCATTAGTAACTAGGTAGCAAATTATTTTTATTGCTCACAGAAGCATCTGATCAAAATGAGTATCCTTCTAACACCTTTTGAATCAGTTGGTCAGGCAAAGGAAGAAGACCTAATTTTCTCTCATAGTGAGGGGAAAGTAGGAAAATTCACCTCTTTATATTAGATTTGGCAGCAAGTC
The DNA here is from genome assembly GCF_022539395.1 of Myiozetetes cayanensis. Lineage (NCBI taxonomy): Eukaryota > Metazoa > Chordata > Aves > Passeriformes > Tyrannidae > Myiozetetes > Myiozetetes cayanensis. The sequence continues at coordinate 21,019,293 of NW_026086605.1, forward strand.
AATCAGTACAGACACAGCAGTGTCTGTTGTTACAGAGTAGAATGAGATTAAGGATTGGAGAAGAAGGGATAAGGAGATAAAAAGACAATCCAAATACATACAAATGTTAATTTTATTATTTCTGTAGCTCACAGAAACTATGACTTGCAGACAGTAACTTGTTTTAATAGCCTTACAAACTGAGAATCCTTTGGCAAAGCATTTACACTTGTTGACCTCATCCTGTTCAGTAGGTTGCCTAGGAACATCTTACCTCAGAATGAATGGGAAAATAGATCAGGAGCTCCTATACGCACCATTTCAAATACTTTTTGAATCTATTTTATGAAAACTATGCAAATGATTTTCCATTATGCTTTTTTACAGCATTAAAAGATACTCAATGAAGAACAAAGTAGACACGTAATAATGATAATATATTCTGAAAAGGCTTTCATAGATAAATACAAACCTGGATACAACATGCAGAAGTGTTGGTGGGATGACTCAGCTCCTAATGATATTTAAGTTCATTTTCTTAGCATCAGCCTGATGTTTATTAATAACTCCCAGTATGCTGCTTAGAGCTGCAGATTCATTTTCCTGTTAATGGTAGCAAAAGGTTCTTTGTTAATGGTTTTATGATAATGCTGGGGTTTGCCATATGGTTGGATTTGTATGAGGGTTTCTCATGAAAAGCCAGAGAGTGTAAGAAATTGTTGCTATATTTAACTGCAGTGTCCTCACACGCACAACAGACAACTGCAATGGACACTGTTCTAATATTTACAAGTGCAAAATGATGCTCAATATTTACTGCATGTTCTGTTTAAGAGGACTACAGGGACTTTAAACAAGAGAACATATGGATAGATCAGAGGATTCGTAATGCAATAGTGAGCTTTTCACCTCTGGGTCATAGGTTCAAATCTAAACTGGTCAGTAATGAAGGCAAGCTATTATCATCTGACAACTCTGGCCTTTGCAAATTAATTTGTCAGGCTCAGTCCAGTTCCCATCAAACTTAAAATTCAACATTACAATTTGCATTTCTGAAAACAACTTCACCCCAGGAACGTAACAAAAAAACTGAACAAGCAGAAGTAATCTCTTCCTCCTCAGACCAGGGTCTCGGGAGAGTACCAGAGGAACAGTGAAAGTTACACCACCAGTAGTACAACACATTATTCTGTGAATTGACAGGATTGCCAGGGAAGGTTATTTCTGACTCTCAGATACCCAATAATAATTTCCTCTGTACCAGTACAAAGCTTCCAGGAGTTACATTAATAAAGAAAGAAGACAAGAAAGAAGAGACACCAATATGAACGTTTTAAACCCGAAATTTCACAGTGCTGCTTAAAGATCACTTGGGAGATCTTGTTCAAAGATGCTTTTCTTAAGGCTGAATGTTTTGAAAAAAATGACCACAGTATTCATAAAATAAATATTAATTTGTTTCCAAAATTTCCATTTGTAGCCAAAATGTTTTAAAAAACATTTGTAGCAGCAAAAATTGTATTTCCTGCAGATAGGTTTAATTCAGAAACAGATTTATTTATAAATTATTATGAATGATATTAGAGAACTCATATTTTTTACAGTATTTCTTAAAAACTATTAGACAGAAAAAGTATGGATTATGCCATAACGGTATGTAATTTTCCACATGCCTTCATAATTTGAACATAAAACCTGAAAACCATGTCTAGCCCTTTTCTTTGCTTCTTAATAGTTTGGGAGCAATCACATTATGTACACAACAGGTACCACAGTTCTCCATTTTACTAAACCATAACTGCTACAGGAGTGAATAGAGACACCAAGTTTTAACACAGGACCTTTAAGATCACCTTTACTTCACAAACTTAGGGAACTAGACAACAAAATCTGCTGAAGAGTTTTACATGAAATGAACGTGAAAAGTTACTTCTAACATTTCAGGCTACAACAAAATACATACAGGTCACAAATCTTGAGAAGTATCAAAAAAATTAACAAAAGCCTGCTGCCTTCCTTGCAGCTTCCTTGGTTTTTACTAAGGTGTTGATAAAGGAAGGAAAACTTCAGTATGTTTTCCAATAACTACAGAAATGGAACACTTACTGTAACTTTAGAAAAGGCAAACCAGGTTAACTTCCCAACTGAATGACTGCAGAGAAGTTCTGCAAGCTGAGTGATTGTGCTGGCATGTTGTCTGCTGCTGTAAAATCAGAGTAACATGGCCAAGTCATCCCCTGGGTTGGCCAAAGGCAGACCCGTGTTCCAGAGACAGTGGTCAGTGAGATGCATTCAAACCCAACCTTCCCAGGTCACAGAACAGGAAACCCCATGCATCAAGTGACATAAGAGAAAAAAAAAAAGGAATAAACTGGACACTAAACTTGCATGTTAAGGGACACAACAAGAGACACCCTACGCTGTGTCACTTGTCTTAGAAAGTGTCCAGACTACACTAAGAGATGGTTCCTCTGAGCAGTCTTACAGAGAGTGCAAGCCAAGGGAAAGGGGCTGCCAACAGATGAAGGCAGAATCTTAAGGATTGGGGATTGCCTGTTGCTTGACTTGCAGTTAGCAGGACCAGTAGAGAGACTCATGCAAGTCAATCAAAATTCTTTGACAGTCAGTAATAAGGTTTCTTGCTGCTCCTCTCTGACATCAAGCACTGCATATCTGTGCTAGGGAATGACCTGCAGTGACAGAAATACAGGATAACTTTGGAATTGTGATTGCAGCCACTACTGACAAAAAATATAAATTAAAAAGCAAAGTTTAGACAAAGAAAAGAAGCAAAGTGTTTCAGAGAACAAATTAAACTGTTTGATTAAATGTGGGTGGAACATATGTTAGGAAACTGAAGGATGTGCAAGGTACTTAGATTTCAAAAGGCTGCAGGAGAAAAAATGATAGGCTAATAAGTTATACAGTCATGTTTATTATAAGACACTGGCTCTGAAGTTAGGTAAGCAGATTTTAAAAAAAAATAGTTGTGACTTTTTATTATTCTTTCATCCTCTTATCGCAGTTTCCTTTTTATATCATCTGCTGCATTTTGTGCAGTTGCACCAAAAATTGTTCTGGCCAAGCACAACTGTTCTTTAAATGGGTATGTTTATAGAGCACTCCAACACTGAGCCTCTCAAGGTAACAAATTTTTTGAAGCTCCACAAACTGGGAAATAAACACACTTTCTCTTCTATGTACTCTCCATGAAAACTCTCCTATAAGAAGGCTTAATGCCTAATAACATCTCAGAGACTGGATAGAGAAGGATTTAAATTCCCATTATCCTTTTTAACTAAGTTGTGACTACATTCTAAAAATAGACTGTTAATCCAGAAATGAAAGAACTCACATATTTTTTACCTGCAATGCCTGAAAGAAATTAAATGCTTTTACAGCTATTACTAGCATAAAAAAAAAAACCAAAACAATTTCTAAATTCTCTGGGCTAACTGTAAGTAAGTTTGACTGCACTAGACAAACCAAGCGCATCCTTACTTCTCATCCCACCCCAAGAACACTGTGGCAAAAGGCTCCCAAAGTGACATCACCCGGGTAAGGGGGAAACAAACAAGCAAAAAACTAAAGCTCCTATTTAATTCAGTGTGATTGACATGCAGCATGCTTGATTAGTCTTGATTAGGTGGTGGAATGCAACTTAAAGAGTATCCTATCTAGTTGAATTGTCATTCTTTCTACCACTTCCTGCATGAGAACAGATTTCAGCAGGCTGATTTAAGTATTTTTTAGCCCCTAATACTTTTTTGGTAGTTATTTTTAAAAGCTGTTGTATTCAAGTTATGCGTTGCCTCACCAGTTTAGTTCTCAGCACAGCAGTACTTTCTTTCCCTCTGGAAACAAACATAAGGCTATTTATGTAGCTATTGTTTTCCAAAATTGCTATTCAATGTCAAGTATGTTGCAGCATAATACCTTTCAGTGGTAGCTTTTTTTTTTCAAGTCTGAAGAGCAGCACTAGCTTAGAGAGGTTTATTCTCGGTACACGTCTTTCTTTCAAACTGCATGAGAAATACACAACTACTTTCCCTCCCTTGTCACATGCATATTTTTTCCATGATTAAACCACTCAGAATTCGTTCTGAAATCTGAAAAGCTCTTCAAATTCTTTTCACACACACAATCAGCCACTACAATACCCACAAGTTCACGTAGCTGGAAGACCAGAAAGCCATTATGCCTGCAACTTTTCGAAAGGAGAAGGTGTGTATTGTCATGCTTTCTATTTATGGCTGTAATCCTCACGACTGTCCACTCATAATCCTTCTACTGAACAAATGGTTTCAAGCGAAATCAGATCCTGGAGAAGCAAACAGCCTCTGCTTTCTTTTAAGGGAGAGAAAAGAAAAAAGCACATGGTTTTGCCTACCTTAGACCGGCACAGTGAGTTAAATACTAAGCAGCTTCTTCGAACCGACAGCTCCTATGCAAGTTTAACTTTTGACGGCAACAGATCACGCCTGAGTTATTAACCAAGATAACGCAACGCCCCTGATATTTAATTTCAAGAATCCCTGCTGATAAAAGACCTCCTTAGCCTCCAGTACGCTCTTTCTCTCGTACCTGCCACTCCTTCCCTCTTCTCAAGCTGACCAGCCGCGGCCGTGCAGGGCAGGGATCCCGCGGTCCCGCCGGGGTCGGGCCGGCCCGGCCGAGCCCCGCACGGACCCGCCGCGGTGCGGGGGCTGCGCCGCGGCACAGGGCGGGGGTCGCCACCGACGGGGCTGCGGGCACAGCGCACAGGGCGCCGGAGAGCGGCTGGGTGTGGCTGCGGTTCCTCCCGCGGGCGGGGCGCGGGAGGAGGGGAATGCCGAGCGTTCCCGGGAGCGGCGCAATCCCTACCTGCGCCCGCGCGCGCTCCCGCCGGGCGCGCTCATCGCCCGCTGCCATAGCTACGGGCAGCCGCGCCGCGCGCCTCTCGCGAGAGCCGCCATCTTCCCGCGAGAGGCGCGCGCCGCGCCCGCGGGCGCCTCCTGTGGCCAGGGGGCTGAGGGAGCCCCGGGCGGCGCCGGGGGGGGGCGCCGAGGGGAGCGGCGCTGCGGGCTGGGGAGAAGGAAAGGGTCGGCCGTGCAGGGCCGTGTCATTGCTAACAACTGCACAGCGCGGGCAGCTGCAGCTGAGGGATGCCGCTCGAGCCAGGGGAAGCATTCAGACACGTTCACGTCTAGCAGAAGTTTGCTCGTAGTTGATGTGAGCTGGGTTTGCTCACAGGTTAGAGCCCAAACATTGTGTATTCAGCAGCACGCACACTTAAGGTGTGAATTAGACCATCTCAGGGGCTGGGAAAATTGGAGTAAGGTCTTCTGGAAATCTGTATTTTGATTTTCTGAATCCTAGGTAACGTGTAAAATCATTATTCAACTCGCATTCCCTGAACTGCATCAGCTTGAGCATTGCAGTCTGTCACCACTGCAGACTGCTGGTAACTGGTGTAATAGTATTCTTGGTGGTATGCAAGAAAAACATTTCAAGCCCACTGAAATAAATGGGTCCTTTCCTATGAATTCAGGATCATGCATAGACAGTCTGCAGATGACTGCAGGAACCACCATTTCCTTGAGGAGTTGATATCTCAGTGCTACCTCGGTAAAACTATTAACTATTACTGAGACTGAAACATGACGGCATGAGGGCTGATATATTTTCTTTTCTGCCCTTGTATTTTCAGTGTTCCCAACATCTGAGAGAGACACCTTTTGTAACAACACTAAGAGAAGTGCCACCACCTCGGTAAGTGTACAGAAAGTTCTTTTTATTCAGTTGTTGAGTCCATTTTTACATAAGAGAAGTGAGTTGATGCATAACGTTCTGTATATAAAAGATGTATTCTGTATGCCAAAATTACCAGCTTCTGACAATTCAGGTATCCTGTCAATGGTGTACTAGATGCATAGAGTGTGCCTGGGGGACTGGGACTGTGCTTTGTGCTGCCTTTGAGCAAACTCTCAAAGCATTCTCTTTGTATATACCCATGTCTGCAATACTGTTTCTGCTGCTGCTGTTAATATGGCACTTCTGACACTGCTAAAATAATACAAATAAAAGTGCATGCATTTGGAAGAATACTTGTTTACTTGTTGTGATTTCCCGTCCCATTTCAGTCTTCTACTTCGGGAATCAAGCCAACCATACTGCAAGAGAGAGCAAATGAGGAAGGCCTCAAGCCTCTCTTAGGGACCAAAGATAATTAAGAGAAACATTTAGAGATAGTATATATAATGAAGCCCTGAATACATGCTAGCTTCAGGCCCATGACAGTATGGCTGTTTTCATAATAGAATATGGAAGTAATTACACATCTGAGCTGGGCACTGTGGAGTTTGACTGAAGCACTTTTCAGTGTAATTGAATTTGTATAGCATCTGTGAGCAGGGGAGGTCCTGTGCCACAAGGCCCATAGGGTGTCCTTAGGCTGGCCAGCAGAAAGTTTCTCGTTTGTTTGTCCCTCCTTCCAGGGGCCACTTTGTTTTCCCTGCAGTGAACGATGTATAATGAGGTTGTTGCTTAAAGCAGGAACTTCTTCCAGTCAGAATGGGAAATCTGCAGAGTCCTTATTTACCCTTTTGTGTAGAGGGATGTTTTGGAGCACAAATGCAGCACTGCTTAGTGGCTGGCCTTTTCCACTGTGCTTTGTGTCCTCCTTCTATGGTTTTTAACCTCCCTAGTTATAAATGCAGGGACTTGGAGTAAAACAATGGTGCTACCCTTGGCTCATGTCTGAGCCTGGGAGGAGTTGAGACCCTTCTCAGCCTTCTGTTGTACGGTTGTGCCGTCCCTATCTGAATTTCCAGAAAAATATTGTTCCCAGTAAGCCTTGTTACAATAACCAAGAAGAATAACTATTTTGCTTTGGCCCCTGAAGAAGAACTTATAACCATAAATTAATCTCACCTTATACATTTATTTGTTTATGGTGGATTTTTTGAAAGTCAAATGTTCATTATCACTCTGGCTAGAGCTTTAGCTATTACTTCATCTAATTTTTTTAAAGGGTAGTGGTCCTTGTCTGCAAATTTATTTCCCTGAAAATACATCAGATAAAATTTTCCTTACATGAAAAACAGACTTTTAAAATTAAAATACTTTGCACAAAACATTTTGTGTTTCTTCTATTGTTAATCAAAAGATCAAAACAAACAAAGGAGCCTTCATGTTTTCTTAAAAAATAGTTCAAAAATATGCCTTAAAAGTTTTGATATAAATAATGCTTCTAAAATGTATAATTGAAAATCAAAGGAAGAGTTTCTATTTGAGAATTTGTTTATTAAACCGACTGAAATTTAGGTTGCATTTTAAGATGACTGCTTCAGAGTGGTTTATGTAGTTCTCTTCCCATTACTGCGTGTATTAATTAACACATTATATATCTGATCGGCAGCCCCTGGTGGTCTAGTGGTAAAGGCGCCGCGCTATCACCGCGGAGACCCGGGTTCGATTCCCGGTCAGGGCCACTCCCGGGCAGGTGGGGCTCGTCAGCCCTTAAAGGCAACCCACCTACGTCCTAAGGACCTCACTGCCACCGTCCAAGCTCGCTTGGCCCCGGCAGATGAACCTTAGGATTAAAGGGTGGGCTCAGTTCCGCGCACACTGTGTCTCACCTAAAAAATCCAATGCGCAGGCTGGAAGGTGGAAAGACCTTCCCCGGATCTTCGCTCGCGAAGACTGGCCATTATATATCTGATCAAGTACTTGCACTCATTAAAGCTTCCTGTAAGCTGTACTGCAAGCAGAGGATGATCATCAGAGAGAAGATGACACTTATTTTGTGTTAAATATGTAGAGAGCAAGAGGTACAGAATAAAAGCACTGCTAATTAATTACATTAACTGAAGAGACTTTTACTAGTAGATATATGATTATAATTAATAAAATTAATAGTGTTTTAAATCCCACGTACTCATCAGTTCACAAAAGTTGTAGGATTCCCCAAAATGTGTGCAGTCTTGCTTCTGTGTCTGCCTGCACATTCTTCTTGGTTATCTGTAGCCCTGGTCAGACACCAGCCCAAGATAGAATAGGCAACTTGTCTCAACTAGTTTGTAACCTGCAATTTGGTCATAGATGAGATTGAATATAAGTGGATTGATGTGCTGTGAGCCAGCAGGATGGCTTTCAGACTTTTCTAATATTCAATCAAGAGAGACAATGTATGTCTCTGATGGGCAGCAGTAGACTCTTTAAGTTGCAAGAGCAATGTTAACAGCAGCTTGTTGTGCCAAAGGACAGTCCTTTGAAAGTGGCATGTTTTCCAGATGATCACAGCTGTGGCGGTCTGCTTCAGAAGAGAACATATATTTTACAGAGCAGTTAGTTAGGAAAAAACCCTCAGTGCAATGAACATTCAAGTCCTGTGCCACAAGTCTGCGCTTCCTGGCCAAGTGCAAACCTCTGCTCTATAAGAGAGAGATCATTTTCAAGCTCTTGGCTGTCTGGTGCCTGCCATCTTGTGTAAAAGAAATAATGCATTTTCTGTATTCACAGTATGATTTTATAAAAACAAAGTCAAAAAGACAAAGCCCATCTTATCCTAACAGCCTGAAACTATTCCAGGTTTTATTTCTGAGAGACTAGGTCTGATGACAAAGATGATAGATCTAAATGATCTATCAATAACAACGTAAAATGTAATTCTCTGATATTATTTGTATGAATTATTCTGTCATCATCACTAATGGTAAGTTGGTCACATGAGAGAGGTAATTATGAGATGCAACCCCTTGATTAGGGAACGCATTGCAGTGAAATGGAAGACTCTCTGCACAACACAGGGAAGCATACTAACTGTGCTACTACCTGCCAGATATTTATACCATCAACTGTAACTTCAGGCTTGTTTTAAAAACATACAGGTCCCTATTTATGGGTAGTATTGCTGAGATTTTGTTAAGCACCTTTCTTTTACTTTAAAACGTGGATACTATTTTTTAATGCATTTTCAGCCTGGCTTGGATTCTTTGTCATACAAGTCTTCATGAGAGATACATTTCAAAGCTTGGAAAGTGTGAAATTATATTCCTAAAAATGACACTGTAAATAAGTAAAAATGTGAGAACTTTTTGTTCTGAATGAAAGATCTGAATGCCACAAAATCCTATCTAATCTGTTTTTCATGGGTCATCCCCTCTCTATTAAATGGATTTTTAGCTGCTGTTCAATGGAGTATAAGCTTAATATCCACCATATCCTCTGTGAGGGAATTGTAGCCTGCCTTTTCAAGAGGATGGCTCAACAATTTGTGCTTTTTTATCTCTAACTGTGATGATCCTGCTTAAAAGCAGATGACTTACTTTCCATTCTGTAGCTTCTACTATTTGGGGGAAAATCCACTGTAATTAAATCTTATAAAATCCTCTAATTCCCAATATAAACATTTCTCTGACACAGGCAATTCCCCTGAGTCTACCTCGTAGCCCAAGGAAAACAAAGAGCAGGAGTGGTTTCTTACTTCCTCTTAAATATTTGATCATTTTGGGCAAACTTCTGCCCTGATTACAGTAGCTTCAAGCCTTACTCAAATTAATTATTTTTGAGACAGAATTTAGATTACTGATTTTTTCTCACTTGAATAATGGCTAAACTAGCATGTAATTTAAGCTGTGTAAACAACAAGACAATAGTTGTTTCAATTGTTCTAGAACATGTGGCATTATATTTCTCATTTTGTGCTAGAAACAAAAGCGCATAAATCCTGTTTGACAGAATTTGAGATTGGAAGTGTACTGGCAAAAGAAGAGCTATATGCCTCATGAAGTAAATTTCCCAAAACTGAAGCATCCTCTTAGCTTATAAGCATGAATTATAGCAATATTACTAATACTTGCAGTGATACAATACTAAATTTCCAAGGACATTGCAGCTTTTTGTGCCCATTAAGGGTTTGGAATAGTGAAGTGTGTAGACAAAAACTCTTGTCCATCAGTACGTTATGAACCAGAGCGAGCTCTGGGTACCCAGTCCTTTATGTACTTGCAGGATTTTGCTGTCTTTCTTGTACATTAGAGCTTTGAAACAACACCACCAGAGAGCACTGTGCTATTTGTGTAGTATTCCTTACCTTTCCCTGCATATTTAAGGACCTATTTTATTCAGTCTTTTTTTTTTTTTTTCTGTGATAAAATAAAAATCAAATGGAGGTTGTGATTCTATTGGAATTCCCAAACGTTTTGCTGTCATTGTCCCATGTGCACCAATGGCCCTCAGTTGCCCTGACCAGCCTCATCTGGGACCTTCACCCCACTTATGGCTGAGAAAACCCATTTAAGCTCAGACCTGGACCTGGGGTCCTTGTCTAAGCAATATGGTAGGAGGAGTGCTGACCTGCATTCTTGTCTCCTGGGTGGACCTGAGACCTGTGCGGGAGCTAGCTTGTCTCCTAGATGGACTTTGGACCCGGACTGTAGCTTGGGTCCAGCCCAAGCTGTGGTTCATAGAATCATAGATTTGTTAAGGTTGGAAAAATCCTCTATCATTATCAAGTCCAACTGTCAACCCAGCACCATCACCATGTTCACTGTTAAACCATGTCCTCAAGAGCCATATCCACATACTCTGTGATCGTTTCCAGGGATGGTGACTCCACCACTTCCCTGGGCAGCCTGTTTCAATGCTTGACAACTCTGACAGTGAAGAAGTTTTTCCTAATATCTAATCTAAACCTCCTTGGCACTTGTTACCTCTTGTCCTGTCACTTGTTACCTGGGAGAAGAGACTGACCCCCACCTCTCTAAAACCTCCTTTCAGGGAGCTGTAGAGAGTTTTCTTTTCTCCAGGCTAAACACACTCAGCTCCCTCAGCCATTCCTCATAAGACTTTTGCTCCAGACGCTTCACCAGTCTTTGTCAATGTCTTTCTTGTACTGAAGGGCCCAAAATTGAGCACAGAATTTGAGTTGAGGCCTCACCAGTGCCCAGCACAGGGGGATAGTCACTGCTCTAGTCCTGCTGGACACACTGTTTCTCGTTCATTGGCCTTCTTGCCCACCTGGGCATGTGCTGGCTCATGTTCAGCTGCTGCTGATCAGCACCTCCAGGTCCTTTTCACTGGGCAGCTTTCCAGCCACTCTTCCCCCGGTCTGTAGTGCTGCATGGGTTGTCACCCAAGTGCAGGATCCAGTAATTGGCTCCCTGTGTTGCCCCTGTGCCTGATTCATCCCCTCACCATGCCTGGGAAGATTGATGGACCCTGTCCCCAGCTCTCTGCTTTGACTGCCATGCTCAGGTGTCATGAGCCTTTGTGCTGGTTGGTGTGGGCACTGCCTGTGCTGGGCTTGTGTGGACCAAACTCCTCCTCAGAGCATTCAACTCTCTCTGCACCTTGCCATGCCTTAATTTGCCATGGTTTGGAACACCTGCAACTGAAAATAGATTAGCTGTTGACATCCAGCTACCAAACCACCTTGTTTCTGCTGTTCACAACATATTTATCACGAAAGCATCGGGTATTTCCCTTTATAAAGAAATCAAGTAATTCTATATTGCAATAATCTAAAATCTATATTGGAAAAGGGGAGGCAATAAATGGCATATTGGGTGGAATATTTTGCTTTGAGTCACCTAGTTTTCTCTAAAACTTCCTCTTTCTGTCTGCACTTCTGGCCTTGTCTTTGTGGCCTGGATTCTTGTATTAGAGTCTTTTCAAACTGGAAAAGAAGTCCATCCTTCTTAATTATGATGCAATTAAAAAGCTAGATTGATTTAAAATATTGGAAAACACAGCAACCTTATCTCCAGACAGATCAAATATGAAATAAACTAATAGTTTGGCAAAATGTGAGAATTTCCTATTTAAATGTCTTTCACCAGAGAAATTTGCATGTATTTATGTAGGCATTAAAAAAGTTCATCAGTGTGGGAAATGTGTTTTCAACTAATTACTGGATCTATTTTATCCAAAGAAACAGAGTAAGTTTTTCTGAGGATTTGTTTTCAACTCATACTGCAGCTACTTTGTAGGAACATGTCAACAAAAACAACCTTTTTCATTTCTGTTGAAACATTCTTCAGATCAAAGTATCACCTTAGTATTTTTAAGTTTAGTCACAGAACTTACTTATGGATACTTCTTTATTATTTAATAGGACACACAATAAATGTTCTTTAGTCATTGCAGCAGAAGGGTTAGGAAACTACTCATTCATTACTTTTGCAGCTTGTTCTTATTAGCACAATTTTAAAGAGATCTCAGGGTAGCCCTGTCAGTAGCCTTCTAGAGGAGCGTAGTAAAGCCAACCTCGTAACTATCCCAACAGAATAAAAATCAAATACATCATTGCAGGGATTTCTAGACAAGGAGGAAAACCTCCTGAATTAAAAGTACTTCAGTGGAAGCTGTCCCCATGAACAAGTTGTTTAGCCCTGTTTATAAGAGGAAATGTTGAGGCAGCAGAACAGAATTCCAAACCAGTCTCCATGCAGGAGTTCTTTATTGGTCTCCCACAGCACCTGCCTTTCTTCCTATATGTGTGGCATTGCTAAAGCTGTTACAAGAAGTGAAATGGACTTTGCTGGTGTGTCTTTGAATAAATAATGCACTGTGGTGGGTGTCAAATTATTTCTGTTGTAACTAAAGCATTTCCTTTCTTCCTCTGTAACTATGGGCAAGCCATCTCACTTGGGTGTGCCTCTGTTCCTTCCCAACCTATCGATTTTATGGTCTTTGCAGAAAGAAAATCAAAAACTGCTTAAGCTGTCACCTAGTTTATTCTCTGGAGAACTGGGGGAATCTTAGGTGACAGTGAAATACTTTAAGCTGTTTGTTACACTGACAGGCTGACTTGCTGTTTTATCTCTGATGTTGCTATAATTTCCTCTCAAAGTTATCATTCTTCACCGTCACTTTCGCAGTATTTATCCAAGACACCTTCATGTATACCTGTCTTATGACCATCCCTGTCAGTCCCTGATGTTTCTTCCCAGGCTAATAGTCTAGTTGTGAGATTGAAACTTTTGTTATTGCTAATCCCCAGATTGATTCAGTGACATTTTTAAAGCAGAAAACACAATGGCTGTTTTTCATCTCGGTATTTTATTTTTAGTTAATATATGACAAAACATTTATTGTCAGACAGGCAGCATTTAGCATTGCTAAACAGGAAAACACTTCCTAGTCTTGGCCTCTTATGACCTGGTGAATAAAAAGCTCCTTTCCCTCAAACTGTTTCTGATGTGGATTAACACCACATTGAAGAGAAGTTTAGAACCTGCTAGGAACTTGTTTTGGCTAAGGGCAAAAGAAAGAAAGGGCTGACAGAACTAGAGTTGCACTTTTCAGCCTCTTACTGTCAACTTGCAGATAGAAAGGGCTGAGAAAAAAAGGGAAGGTCTTGGCAGTGGGAATTTATAGCTCTTCTGTTTCACCACTTATTGGCACATTGATCTCAGTGTGGTACTCCGAGGCGTCTCCTGAAGGCATCCAAGGTATTGGGGTTCTGTTGAATGAGGGTCTTTTGCTGAAATTTTGATTATATATCATGAGAGATTCTGGGAGCAAAGGGCAGATATCAAACTGAGGCACTTTGAAGGTCATCCTTTTGGCTGCTTTCTCATAACCCCCATAAGGCATGGCAGTCCTGGCATAGGGGAATACATGGAGTTAGTGAACAGAGCATAGGTAAACAACAAGATTTAGAAAATCAATTATCAAAGTTCTCGAAATCGTAAGTTTTGCCACTGTTGCAGTTGATGGGCCAATAAATCCTTCACAAGAACGTGTATGTTCTTGTGTATCCATTGTCCATGTACTAAAAACAAAGGTGTAAATACACACTCTTGTGCACTTCCTCCACCTTTGCATCAATCTCCATCAAACCATACACCTTTCACACCTGTTGGCACTCTGTGTGTAGAAGGGAGAGGCTGCATTATTGCAGAAATTAAAGGCATGTGGGTTTATCCTCAGTGCTGTTGTCTTGAAGCTATGGAAGCAGGTGGCAAATTTGTATCAAGATGTTTACAAAAAATTGTTGCTACCTTGGAATTATTTGTAAAAGTTTCAGTTCTTATCAGAAGCAGCAGGAAGATCCTGATTCTTATCTGAAGTACTGTGAAGTATATGGCCTCCGATCATAAGCATTTTTCCTGAACTCTTGAACTTTGAAGGACAGTAATGAACAGTGACAAGCTAAATCTCCCCGGTCAAATGGGGTGAGAAAGAAAGGGAAATAGGATTAAAGTCCTCTTATCCAGATGCATATGTTTTGTGACCATAAGCCGAATTAAAATCTCTAGCTCTTGATATATTTTCTCTTTGTAGTCTTCCGAACATTTCATCCACAGGAGACTGTGCTAAGCAAAATGATGTGCAACTAAAACTCCTTTACAGTGCACAAGGCAGGAGGCTATGGTCAGAGTTACTGTGAGGTTTTTTTGCTAAATAAACTAAATTGAACATCTAAGAAGACTTACCTGTTAAAAGACTTGTAATGGGGGAAATCAGCCTTGGGACTATATGACAGTAAGTCCGTGGTGAACTGACTTTTGTCCTCGGGACTGATACCCATTGCTCGTTCCCAAGGGGAGATGTAAGTTTTAAATATAGTTACTTTTTTGCCTCCTGACTTTCCATCTGTAAACAGAGGAAGGTAAAGCACTCAAGTTAGATGACACTTATTCTAAATACATTTCCTTCCTGTAGTCTGCTACTGAAGTTGAGACACCAGCTTTGTTTCCAGATCCTGTAACTCCTAGATCAATCTTTTAATAGATCTAACTTTTAATAGTTAGATTTCTCTTTAAAATAATGGTCATACACCACTTCTGTCCTTATCCATAAAAGCAGGGGTAACATAGTCTAAGATCCACTCATGCAGGAGTTTGCATTAAAGCATATATTTATTTGAAAGCTAATTTTTCATTCATCTCTCTGGTATAGAAAGAAATAAAGTCTTTGCCTCATCCTCTTTTTTCACTAACTTGGGGGAAGCTTTATGTAAGGCAAGGTGCTATCTAACTTCTTAATTTTCTTTTTTCTGCATGATCATAGCAGACATAACATGGCATTTTCTTTGTGGTTACATGAACAGATATTCATCTTTTCCTGCTTCTGAACCAGGATGTTAGACACAAGTCTGGCTCAAACACCTTAGGATGGCTAAAAGCAGTTTGTAAATATGATGGGTTATCTCACTGGAAGTTAAAATCTTGTCCATGAGTTTGTTGTAAAGTCAGATACTTGATTGCCAGAAATTTTAGATTAGTTTCTAGCTGCTTGATGAAGCAAATGAGCTTAGACAAGTGTTTTCATTCTGTGTGCCACTCCCTTCCCTTCTCTTCCTTTCCCTTTCCTTCCTTTCCCTCCTCTCCCCTCCTCTCCTGTCCCCTCCTGCCCCCTCCCCTCCTTTCTCCCAGCTATGTAATAAAAGCATCAGTTGTGTATTGATATGTAGCACACTTAAGATTTTCATCCTTCATAAACCTTAAAGCTCCTGAGCAAGGACTTCTGCTTAGCTTGATTAGAGCAGACAACAATAATAGGTTAATGGAGTTAGCCATTCTGATGCTTTCATGGTACCACATTTTGTGTAGGAAACAAATCCTTATGAAGTAAGTGGCAAAGAAGGAACACTATTATCTGAATCTTCCTTCTCTTTATGACACCTTCTTTCTTGGTCTTACTTATTTTCTTCAAACCTTGTCAAATCCTGAGCATTCCTGCTTTCAAAGAATTTCAGACATGTACAAGAATCTAATTTTCACTAAAAAAATAAAAACTACTATTCCCCTCTTTCTTTGTGAAGTATTTAAAGCAGTTTACAAGAAAATTGATCACTAGGGTTGAAGAATAAAAGCAGCTGGGATCTGTCTCTGCAGGGAAAGCTGTGGGATGATATTAATCCTCCTTCTCCCTGCACATGAAGAAGGTTAACAATGCAGAATCTCCTATAAGAAGACTGTAAGAGTCTACACAGATTTGTTTTTCACAAGGATGCCCAGAAACTTAAAAACTGATTTTTATATAAAATGCTCATTCCCAGAATGTAAATTAAAAACCTTGGATTTTACAAGTCATTCATTTGGTCTCTTAAGGTAGTTGTTCCTGGTTCCCAAGAAGATTTGATTTTTGTTGTAAAAACCTATAGGGGTTATTAAAATAATGATTTTACCTGCTGATTCTCATACAAGGCACTTGGTTCTAGACATTTCTGGCAAACTAAACTGAGAATAAAATTAGGCAAAGACTAAATTGAAATAAAACTTTTACTCGTAAAGATATTGCTTCAGTGGACCAGTGGTGATTACTAGATAAGTTTTAGAAATATTGCTGTTCCTTTCTGAAGATGATCCAAAAAATGTTCTTTGTTTAGGTGGAAGCTTTGGTTTGAAATCAGGCCTGAGATACTCAAGACTGATGTGTCAGATCAGACTACTAAGCTAAAGAGGTAATACTACTATCTCCAGTAGTGGTCAGTGTAAAACCCTTGAAAGGAAAGAGGGCATAGCCATACTGGCATGGCATAGCCATGTGGCAATACTGCTGTATCACCCTTAGGAGCTCAGGAGTTACATTTTCTGTAATTTCTTTGATCTAATCAAGGAAGGTATTTCTGCTTCTTGCTTATGACTGAGCAACACAGAAGCATGCAAACAAAACTATCAAGCTAAAGGCAGTCCAACTAGACTTTGCAATGGAACTTAGTTTGGAAGAATTCAGGCTTTAGTCAGATTAATTTGCTTGTCCTTAAGAGTAAGGTTGGCATGAACTCTGATAGCTTTAGCTATTTCTTGTTCTTGCTCAGAGATACTTGCCTTTCTCAGTACCATCACCTCCTTCTCCACTGTCTCCAGACGATTTGCCTCCATGCTCCCCTTCACTGTCTCCAGGGCCTCCTTTGCTTCCAGGCCTGGCAGGGACACCAGGATGCTGCTGCTTGCTGGAGCCGTGCTGCCCAGCTGTCACTCCTCCTACCATCCGCCCTTGGGCATAGCCGTGAGCATCTTCCCCGTAATGCCCTCCCGGTGGGATGAACTTCTGAAAGTGATCCTAAGGCAGGAGAAAAGAGCTTATGTATCCTTGTTACAGGACATGGTCCACTGATGTTTACAGAGTTGGGTCCCAGAACATGAACGCCCAAGTTTCTGTGATCTGAGCAGTTTCTGTGTCTCAGTTACAAAACCGGTGGCAGAACTCAGTGTAAGTTATTCTCTCTATCCGGTATAGGGGCTGTTGTGGAACAGGAGCAAGGGCAATGGAAGCACACACACCTCATAGTCATTTTATGTGATCAGAGTGAGAAGAGAGAGGTCTGTGTATTGTCCCCAGCAGTGATCCTATCAAATAGGGGAGGAAGGGAAAGGAAATTTAGCTTCTGTCAGAGCAGGTAAAGGTCCAGACAGAGATACATTGGCTAACCTGTGGGAAAGTAAGCTGGGCAAGAAATAGGGAGTGTTTTCATGTCAAAGTTAAGATAACCCAACAAAGTCAGCTTGATTATAGTGTGGGAGCTAAGTGTTACAGGGCTCCTTTGACAACAAAAAAACCAGGGAGATGTCTGCCTGTGTGCCTGTTTTCCATATATGTGAAGGTCTGAATGGGGAGAAGTATTTACATGTTGAGAAAGACTGAAGAGGTAGCAGCCTGGAAAAACAGAAAATACTTTCTGGAGACCACAAGGGAAAAATGACATAAAGGAAGAATTTTGTTTGGAGCAATATGTGCAGTGATGAACCAAATTTAAACAGCAACAAGACAAAAAAGAAAGTTTTATCCATCAGTAAAACTAGGTTGGTCTTATTTTGCAGGCCATCCACTCTCCCCAGTCCAGGCTCTAGAAGGCACAATCTCTGCAGTACATAGTGAAAGAGAAACAGTCCATGCAGGATTTATAGACCCTGTGGTGTCAGCACAATGTTCTGTCTTTGCACACAGAAATTTTAATAAATACTTGTGTAGAATAGAAACTGATATAATATGTTCACAAAAATGTTTTACATATCTGTCATAAGTGACATCAAAGTTCGACTCCTATCAGACATAAAATGGTATCTCTTGTGTATGACAGCCCACACAGCTATAGAATACAAGTCACGTGAGTTATATATCACATATAGTTTTTGCTGTTGAAGGAGGATATTGGCTGTTAGATGCACAAAGATGCAACAAATACAAATAAATGGAATGGAACGAATCTGTGGTTCCTCATGCTGCAATTCTACTTGCGTAAATTAATCTCAGGCAGTCAATGGGAAACCAGTGCCACCTTCAGAGCTGGCTCTCAAAGGGTTAAGGCTTTCTCAGGGCTCTTACACCTAGCACAGTTTAGCAAAAAGAAGCTTTCCAGGCTGTAAACAGGCTTCCAAGGCCAGCTGTTCAGTCAGCTAAAAATAGATGACAAGTGAAAACCCACAAGGCTCAAGGCAGAATTAGCTAACCCTCCACTCCCTGTGTCTCCCGCAACAGTGTCCAGGGTTTCACAGCAGGTCACCAGGCTGCAACCCAGGCAGGCAGCCAGCTGCAGGCTGAAGTGGCAGAGCTGGTGCCCCCAGGGCCTTTAGGGACTGTCTGTCCTTCTCCTAGCTGTAGGGAATTCCCTTTTTAGGCACAGAGGAGAAAATGTTCCCCTGAATGTCAGGAAGCACTGACAGCAGAGAGGATTGTGAGCATTAAGCTGTACACAGGAGCTAGCAGGGCAATCTGCTCAATTATGTGTAGGAGCTATGGAACTGTAAAAAGGCAAACTGAAAAAAGGGTATTTTGAAGGCTAGGGGTCAGAATGAGGTTATTCTCAAAATGTTAATATATATGCAAGGTTAATGCTTCTACTGATTTGCTTAGTACTTTCAAAACAGGATTTGCATATGATTTCCTTCAAGTGTTACCCATGCTTTGTGCCTTTCCTGAGAATTAAATGCTTATTTCTCTTTTCCTCTGGTTACTTACATGTGCCCTCCTGAAAAAAAAAAGTCACAAAACATCAGCATAACATGAGCTGCAGTAAGATGGGCTATTTTGATTCTGCAAACGGCAGTACTTGATGTGACCAGGGAGGGGCATCAATGTCATCTGGTGTTATTTTAAATTGCAGCATTATCACTGATAGGAATGAAGTTTCTCTGAAACAGAAGGTCTGCATCAGGAGAGCCACACCTAAATCTTATTAAGCTGCAAATTAAATTAGTTTGATTGGCTTAGGCTAGTTCATGATTCTTCATGGACCTGCTGGGAAAACTGATCTGTTGAAAGCAGACATCTTCATTCAGATAGGAGAGACACGTTTTCCATGCAATACCCCAGTCTACTCACCTGCTAGAAAAAATATAATTTCCTTTAGTTTTGGCCACCACAATAGTTTGTCTTAAAATTAGTTTGTCAAATTAACAGGAGGCAAAGGGAAATTAATCTTTTTGAAAGATTTTCTGAGAGAGCAGAGCTCAGGAATGGCAGCCTCAAGCAGGAGTCTCAACATAGTCAAAACTGGGTAGGTGCAGCTTTGTCTCTGGTACGTAGAGCATACCTCAGGTCAGAGTTTTGAAGTGAAATACAGATTACAGTTGGGGAAAATGCAAGTCTTGTGCCAGTGCTTATGGAACATTGTGGAGCTTTTCCATATATGCATATTCACATCATAAAACCAGTCTCTCAGGGTTGATTGACCCTGTTGGTGGAAGTTCCAGGAGAGAAGCCCAGGAATGTCAGTTGAGAAGGCTGATAGCCTTCTCCTGTTGGCTCTGGGGACAGATCACACAGTTTTTCCATGGAAGGGTCTGCCTTGTTTGTGCATTGCTGGAGGTAGTAGATGCTATCAGTGCCTGTGTATCCCCAAATTCACTCTCACAAGGAAACAATTGTCACAAGTTCAGGTGACATGTAGTCCCCTGGGTTGGCTAAACAAATTGGGCTGGTGTCTTTGAAGTCCTTAGTTCTAGCAAGAGTCTAATCCTGCAGGCTGAGTGCTTAGATGGACAAATTCCGAATTCTCTGGAGCATGTGCCTAATAAAAACTAGATAATGAAAGATGATCCAACTGAGCTGAGATCTCTAAGTATCTCAAGGCCCTGACGTCACTCCAGGCAGTCCCCAGGAGGAGACACTATGTGCTCCCCTTCAACTCCTTGCTGTGCCCTAAAGAAAATGATTGAGGCCACCAAATGTGTTTCTATTTCCACCTCACAGATAAAGAGCTCCCCAAATGTTTGATACCTATGTAGTTACTAACACTTCTGAAGTTACTGGTCTGCGTTCTCTTAGTGGCAGCCACTCAAATGCTCCTTAATGGTGCGATGGGAGATTTAAAATTCAGACACTTGGAGAGTCTCACTGACTGCCTACTGCTTTTATAAGTGTATGCCTCAGTCCTTCATTTGGCATTGCATAGCCTTAAACCTATGATTCACTTTAAGGAAAAAGGATGAAAATAAGAAGCTGTTAAAGTACTTAGGCAAATTTTTTTTTTTTTTGAACTTGCTACCCCAAAAGGTACAGCAGGTTGAGCTTTTGCTATTTCCAGGTCTACTTCTGACTTGCTGTTTAATCTTAGGAAAATTATTTTTTGCCTCCGTGCCTGAATTTATCCATCTAATTAATGGGAATTTTTATCTAATGCTACCCAAAGTTAGATATATCTTATTTGTATATCTTATAATATCTTTGCCACATTTTCTTTGGGGGTGAAGGAAATTGAGTTTCAGAATTTTGGTCCAAAGTTTTCTCATAGTGCTCCAACAAGCTGCTGTGGAAAATAAAAGGATCTTTTTTTTCTGTTGTTCTGCTTTTTCCACACCATCACTTCTTGAATAAGAACACATTGAACTCCATATTCACTCTTACACAGCTTTGGATATAGGTGGGACCTCTAGGTCTTCTACACCAATCCAACTCCAGCACAGCAAGGCTCATTTTATTAGAGGTTACATCTTACCCTGCTCAGTCCACTTACTTAGGTCATAACCTGAGACTTACATCTCAGTTTGTAATTATCCTGTAACATTTGTTCAAGAGGTTAAATATTCCCTGCAGAACAGAATCCTTAGAAAAAAATGCTTTTCCTACTGTTTTCCATTTAACCTTACCTCCAGCAATTGGTGGCCTGATTGGTGTTCTTCTAAGTACCTTAAGGGGCAAACAGAACCATCAGTGCATGTTTGTGCAATAAACCAAGTAGCTTCACGGTAACATCTTTGTTTCTCCATCCTTATGTTTTCCTTCACACCCTGTATCATGTCTGGCTATTTAACATGTAAGATCTCTGAGGCAGGTTGGTTGTGTACTGCTGTCTGCTGCGAAGCATCACTTTGGGTATTTTAACATAACTTCTTCCATTCTGCTACCTCTGCCCACTCCTGTGAGTTCTTTCTCAGCAGCAAAGGCAATACCAAGTAACTCCTGCAATTGTGCAGAAGCACAGTAATCCAATTCCTTAAACCTTTTTCACTTCCTGTATTTTGTTTCACAGTTGGTGTCAGCTTATCTGAAGAGACCTCTTGACCCGAAGTCCAGCAGAAATTGCCAACATATGTTCAGATTGTTTTCGTACAAGCAAAGAAGGAATGGAATGGTACAAGATTGGAAACTGCATTTATTTTAACTTGTGGATGAGCCTAAGAAAGTATGAAGGTGGGGTTATCTGTGTGTGGGTCTGGGTGTTTTTTGATGTACTACTGCTATTTGTCTATTTTTTGATATACTACTGCTATTTGTCTATTCAAATATTGCTTATTTCACCTTCGTAATAGTTTTAAGTTAAGATCTGATAGTAAAGCATGAAAAGCAGGGGAAAAGAAAAAGGTTTTCTACATGTAACCCAAATCAGGCCACAGGTTTTGACTAGCAGAAAGATATATTTAAGGATCCTCACTGGAAGACAGACAGCGCATCCAAAATCCTATGGGTTTGTTTTCAGTTTCCACTTAATGATTAGCACAAAGGTGTTAGACAGTTTCCCTTTGATGATAGCAAGAAGATCTTAAACAGAGGTTCCCAAAGCAGAGATGAGACCTCAGAAGGAGTTAAGACAATAAAGGCTGTAGAGCCAAGAAACATCCTTTCACCTGATCTCAATATGCTTGAGGCCAAACAAATTTAGCATTATGAAGGAAGGGTCTGTGAACTGCTGATCTGTTAGTTGCTGTACAGTGAAGTGGGATTTAGGAGACCCAAAGATAATACTAAAACCCTCTCTATGATTTTGTGTGACCCGTTCATCTACCCCATGGTTCAGTTTCACCATTAAAAAATAAATATAGTCATTTCCTTCATGCTATGGTTGGCCAGATGCTATAGTAATAGAGCACAGAGCAAGATGGAGTTTCATCATGGTCTGTAGTCAATAGTAAATTGCATCATGCAGCTCCACAATGAAGTTGATAATATCCTCTGAGACATGGAAAGGACCACAGTTTCTGTAACAGGGTGGCACAGCCTGGGGTGAGGAGAAGAAATCCTTCTTATGATTTACTAGACAGGATTGATAAGAGCTCAGCTTCTCCAGCACAGCACCAAACACAAAGAATGTTGCCTGAACTCTCCCTGTTTGCCAGGATATCAGTGTCAAACTCAGCCCTCCTTAAAAACCTCCCCTTGTACTGTGCATTTGCAAGAGAAGAGGGTCACAGTATTGAAAACAGCTATACAGTGGGTAGTGCATGTCATTTTGCTCATGTTGGGAATGGTCAGTCCTTTTTACTGTGGGTTTAGCTATCATTTGCCTTTAACTGGATAGGCAGAGCTGCAGCAGTGATAGAGTGGCAGAGTGGCAGGTTTTCACTTTTGGAGGTGTCTGACATTCTGGCACACACAATATATGTTTTCTCTGCTAAAAATAAGGAGAGTGATCTGATTGTCCAGTGTGGTTGTTTGGCTGGAGGAGAAGGAGGAGGAGAGAAGCAAGAGGGTGAATCAATGACACATGACTGCTGAGATCTTCTTCCTTGTGTGGAATGTTTATGGCTACAGCACAGGCTATCCTGGAACCCCTTATATGGTTTGGATTTATTTTTAATAAGTTTTCTCTTTGTGTGTTTTGGGGTTTTTTTTTAATATTACATTACCTTACTGCTAAACTTTTTTTGTGGGAAAGAAACAATCCGTCCTTCATGCCAGACTTGTCTTGCTCTGCTTTGCTAAGTATGTCCCAAGAATATTTTAAGACAGGTAAGGATTCTATGATATAAAAACAGAAAACCCACCCCTGGCTTCAAAACCCTTCACTGCCTCACAGCCATAAAGACACAAGGACATCTTTGGGGTGGGGAGCAAAGAACATAGAAATTAATTGAGAGAGGGAAGTAACCAGATGTAGCAGTAGGACTTCTTTACTCTTCCATTATTTTCTTCACACAGTTCCCTTGTTTTTAAGCTTTCTTTTCTGCTTCTTGCCTTTGAGCAGATACAGGAGCAAGAAAGAAAAGGAACAGAAAGCTAATCAGGTATTGCAATCAAAAGGCCTTCCTGATGAAAGTTATTTGTTGCTAAGGTCGGGGGGCTGTCCTGATGGTTTGAAAGATAACAGGCCACAGATGTGTTGCCTTTGCCTGCCCAAGAACAACCAGCTCTCCCAGAGAATGACTCAGTTGCTGCGACTGCTCAGCTTTTCCTCTCGCTGCTCTGACCACGAACAAAGGTGTTAACTTGTGCTGGCTGTGGTGATGAGAATAGTTATCCAGACAGGCAGTGGATGCAACCTGCCAGAGCCCTTGCACAGAGCACATGGGGCAGCCAGAAAATGGTAACAATTATGTTTGTGATCCTGTTAAGTTGGGCCCAAGTGAGGGCTGTAGGGCAGATCAAAGTCTTCCTGCACTGACTAATGGAGATTTTTTATCTGTGCCATGAATGTGGAGAGAAGATAGCCCTGAAGTTGAAACATGAAGGATTTTAAAGCTGAGTGCCAGCTGCTGTTTGGAGACCATGCCAAGGTTCTCATGCAGCAAAGCTATAAAGAAAATACTAGGCTTGTTAGAGTCTTCTCTAACCCCCAAAGACATTTCTCCATGACAAAGAGCTTGGGAGCAGGGGTGTTCCTATAGAACAGAGGGAGAGATTCCCTACAGAAAGGGTATGGAATAAAAGTCAGGCACAGATGAATAAAGTAGGAAAACCAGCTAACAAAAAAGAGGCAATCGTCATCAGCCTTTGTAATGTTAGTCATGTAGGGACTCTGTACATGTCCAGTTTTGAGTCAGTTTGCCACAGCTCATTTGCTTTCTACTGTCATGATTGGGACATTCTTTAGTGACACCCTCACATTTTTGAGAGCTTGGACTTCAGCCTTTTTATTCTGTTGCTTTGTTATTTTCTCACTCCACTGCAGCAGATTCTGACACATGAACTTGGCCTTTGTGTGTTTGAGGAGCTCTGAGATTTGCTAAGTATTTATAAAAACAGCATGCACTTCTCTAGACTAGTAATCTGAAGAATCCAAAGTTCAACAGACCATTCATTCTCACATCCTTTCTAGGAAATAACTTCCCGAAGAGGTAAACTACCTAAAGCATAAGGAGATGAAGAAGCTGCCCAAAGTCTAACGTCACCAGATATGCTTGCTGGATCTCTGGTCTGTCATCACTCATCTGTAATCTGACCTACTGTTGTAATTTTAATGACTTGGGTTTTTTTATCAGGCATCTTTCCACATTCTGATTTCCAAATTGTCATTTTTAAGAGTGAACCAGAGATATTTACTTATTGCTACTTTTGAAAACATCAGAGGGCTAAAAACCAACGTGTTTCTGTTTCACAAAACATTTTCTTCAGCTTGACTTTTATTATTTTCCCTGAGTTTCCTTGGACTAGAAAACAGACGCCATAAAGGAGTAAAATGACATCAAATGAATTTTAAAGAACATCAGAAGATGAGGTGCTATATCAAAATGCATATAAACCTGAAATATTTTCCATTTGTTCTACTGAACTCCTGACAATCATGTGATAGGAGAGTTTAATTTGTAAAAGTTTAGGTGTCTTTAGAAGACTTTACACCAACGGCTAAAGGTAGAGAGAAGTTCAAAGATTAAATAACAGTAATAACTCATGGGAAAGGGGAAAAAAAGAATGTTTACATTTATACATCATATCTGAAAGGAAAATATTCTAGAAGAAAACAAACTTGGCTTCTAGGAAATTAACTGAAGATATTGCACAGTCAGGTTAGAGGTTTCTGGCAGAAATTTCACTTGTGGAACTTGCAGAAATGAGCAGGGGACTCTGTCCAGCAGAAAGTATAAAAGTATCCTAGACTAAAAATGTAACTGCACCTACTGGGGCTGAAGTCAGACCTGGATGAATCATTGCCATCATGCAAAGAATAAATGGAATGGGTACAAAACTAATTAGCCCTGCCCTGAGGTCTGAACACCTGCCAAACATACAGTCCTCCTTCATCACTCAGTACTGAATTTTCTCATGCTTCTGCATATGCGATACGGATTATTTGCCAGAGGAAACTAATGCTGTTGCCAAAAGGAAATAAAACTTGTGTATTTATAAAATTTCAGCTTTTTCCTTCACTTCTTTGCTAGTAGGTCCCCCCTGGTCCATGCACATACAGAGGGGAGCTTGTGCACACTCCATTCCTGTTTACCCCACATGTATGGAGTAGCTTTTTATTTTTATTCTTCAACCTACCACAGAATTGTCGGTGAAGGCATCAGGGTTATTCTCATAAATGAACTTCTCCACTCTCAGCTGGCGTAATTTGAACATCTTGGATCCTCTGTTAGTGAGGAGAGAAAGCTCTTCTAGCATCACATCTCTGGGGATGCTGATCTTCTTCCCCAAGTTCAGCTTGGACACCTCTTGCGGCATGTCTACAAAACATAGGCAATGGGACACTTTAGGAAGTGCTCTGGTCCACATCTCTGTTGCTTCCTAGCATCAGTAGTGACTTCAGAGCACCCAAATTCTCTTCTAAATTCAGTTTTTAGGAAATGAGCTATGCGCCAAGGTTTTACATTGATGACACTTTGGGTATAGATATTTGGGATTTCCTCTGAATTGCAATCCAGGCAAATCTGCAGAGATGAATTGCATAGGGGTGGAGCTAGATGGATGTGGCCCACATCTGAAGCATCTCAGTCAGTGCAGCAGGATTCCTTAGTACTGCCACAAAATGCACCACTGCCTTGTGAGATTACTGCCTTACATTCACCTCCCCCTTCCCCCCACAATTAAATGAGTGGCAGTCAGCTCTTCAGATTGGACTGACATGTAATAAATAAAGTGAACTCTGGTGTGCTTTGGTTTAAACATTATCCTGGAGCCATGGCAAGATTCAATGTCGTTATATCTTTTGTTTGTTTGTTTTAGGGAGAATTTTTAATAGGAAAGTGGTTGAAATTCTCTTCAAGCCTTAATATGCTTGTCACTCAATAAGTACTTTTCCATTTATTTTGGTACCACCAATTCACCATCAAAGCAATGGATTTAAACACTTTCAGTGTAAAAATCTTGCAGAAATGGAGTTAAAGTTTTTCATTCAGAAACATGCAATTTTTCCTAGGCTTTGTGGTTTTGTCTTGTTTTGTTTGTTTTTTTGGTATTAACTAAGGTTAAGACCACTTCTCATTGACAACAGAGAATGAATCCCCATCCTTAAACGACTATAAAATTTATATAAATCCCATTCATTTTATTAGACATTCTCTGAAGTATTTTTTTTTAAGCCAGTTTTATATAACACTATTTCATAGCACAGGAGGAAATGCCCTTTAACAGAAAATTGAATTTTTACTTGCTTGTTTACTTGAATAAAGGATTAGGGGCAAACAGAAAAATATATACCTGTACTCTACCAGAGAAGTTTCTACAGCCATTTTGGGGGGCTGAAGAAAGAACAGCATTGAATTATTACTTTTTTAACCTCTAAAAATCTTCCCCATGATGTCAAAAGCAAAGAGAAGATAAGGATATCACAGTTATTTAAAAGTCACCCTCCCCAATACTCATGTATTCTGTAGAAAGAAAAATATCCCAAGTTAAATTTTTTCTGTTCTATTAACTTCTCTAAGAGACCTTGTCTTTTTTCAGCAAATGAGTGCTAGAATAAAAGGAATTCTCTCACACAGAGGAAAAAAAATAAGAGCTAAAGGTTATAAGAGAGAGAAAAAGTATAACTAGGCACTGCAATATTGATACCTGTAAAAGATCATGTTCTCTTCCCTTTCACGCTGGTGTGCATCCAAATTAATGCTGCAAGAGAATATGGGTTTACAGAGTGTGATGTAGATCAACACTTGACCTGAGTCTGTGCAATGCTTTTCAACTGTAAGACAGAAAATGTGATGTGGTTGAAGGCTGGGCTTTAGTAATATTTGTGGCGCTGCCTGCTGGTATGGTCACTGCATGTCTTGCTTTGGGAGTTCAGTGAGACACGGTGTGAAATTTTAAAGCCTGAAATTCAGGTTGAAATCCAAACAGTTCTTACTTGTGCAGTTCTGCATATCTTACCTTCGTGTATCAGCTTCCCAATGAGTTTAGTGGACTTTTTCCTTTTAAGAGGAGCAGGAGTCCCTGCAAGGGGCATTCCCACAAAGAGTTCTCTGCTTTGCTCTAAACACACAAGGAAATGGAGAATGAAACACTGGAAAGGTATTTCTTGCCTTTCTTTTAGTTGCCATCTACAGGAAAAAGATACACAGCCTTCCTTTCACACACAGATTCTTTTCTATCCCTTCCACATGATGGAGCTAGGGAATGGTATCCTCCCATACAGAATATCATTGGCAGGTTGTTGTGGTGTTCTCTGGAGACTTAGCATTATGACACAAATTATGGTAGCAGATCGCAGCAGAAGCATTGCCAAGGTGCCATATAGCATTGTCATCCAAAAGGTGCATTTTAATTGCAACGTGGCAGTCTCCCAGAATCCAGGTGATCCATCGGGGTACTCTGTTACCATTTTGTGCTGCAGTAACAGACTGTCGCTTTGAAGTACAATGTTGCAATACCACGCAGTTATCAGTAGATGATAATATATATATTTGTATAAAGATTTCATATCTGTCCATGGGTTATTGGGAGCGCTTTGAATAACGTGCAAGTGCAGTTTGGATATTTAAAGAGTCCTATTAGACTTAGAATAGGTATTCAGGAAGCCCCTAAACTGGAAGTTTGGAACAGAAAAAAAGGAAAGAAACCAAAATTCTGAGTACTTCTGTCTTTTATGACTGCTACTCTTTTGTTACAGAAAGGCTAGAGGAAGAAAGCACAGGAAAACTTGATAAAGGAAAAGTTGTTAACCCAATTTGTTTGAAGTCACTTGCACCTGTATCTTACGGATCTTACCCCATATCATTTTGAAGGGGTAAAGAGGAGAAGAGGCAGACTTTTTTCTGGTACAATGTTCCCCATCCCTAGATGGGATGAGAGATCTGTCTGCAAAGTCAGGGAAAATCAGGAGAAATCTCAGCAATTCCATTTCAGGCAGGTCCTCAGAGTGCTTCTTTAGGGTTATCACACGTAATTTAAGTAGGACAAATGTCTTGCCTTCGTTTCAGCACTGTCCATGCCCAAACACCAGCATATAAGGGACATTACCTAATGTATATTACCTAATACAAGGTAATACAATACCAAAAAAATGAGCGAAGACCCATTGGCTTCAGCAACAGCAATAACTAACCACCTCTGCCATTGTGATTCTTTGTACTCTAGTTGCTTAAAATTTCAGAACTGAAAACATTGAACTGTGAGTTGCCTTTTAAAACTACCAAGCAAACAGCTGGAACTAGGAGTTTGTACACTGCCCTTGTTGTGATTAAGGCATTTTTATCTCCTGTGTATTCTGCAGTCATTCCACCATTGCTTCTTTTGCAACATGATTTTCATGTGATGTGTTGGTGATAACCGCTAAAGGAAGCCCAGCCACAGCAGAACAGCTCCAATCACATTGGCAGATATTCCCTTGGATTAGTTTTTCTTTCAGATTTGCAAGCTTTTCCTTGTACTGAGATGCTGCCTATGCAGTTCACGTCATAAACGAGCCCATCCTGGGGTATTCCCAAAGCAAGCGTGAGCAGGTGCAGCCCTAAAGCACGCGCTGCACATTCTTCTCAAGCAGCCAGACATCTGCTTGGCTATATAAAAGAATCAGGCCCTGCTTGACAGGAAAGCGGCAATGCTGCCAGGAGACAGCAGGGGTGGGAGGTTACAGTCCATCTGATGGGTCCTAGGACTGGCAAAACAGAGGGAAATCATCTGTATGTCCCCAACATGGACTCCCTGGGACAAGGCAGAAATGGCTGGCCCTGGCATGGATCTGTGCTCCCCTAACACACCCATTCCCAAGGAGCAGTGAGGACAAGTCCATCCCATTCTGCTATCCTTTACTGATCCAGCACGGCTGAGGAGTGAGAAACCTGCTGCATGCAATTGGTCTAGCATAAGGAAAGGGCAGCAGTCTCTCTCTATGGACAAAGTCCAGAGCTACACTGGTACTGCTGCTCTTTCAGCCCTCCCACCAGAGGGAGGCTGCTGGAGCCTCAGTCCCCGTCCTCCCCACTATCCCATACATAAAATCAGGGCCACAATTATCCTTTTCTCCTTGAGCTCTATCCCTTAGTCCAATTCCTCTGTCATTTTCTGCACTGGCCTCTGCAGAAGTCATTTCCTCATTTTGGCTGCAAACCAAATCACTCTTTACCCTCTCCAGCACCTGCTCTACACTATTTTGCTGCCCAGTTAACTCACCTCAGGTTTGCAGTGCCAGGCTTGGACCAGCTCACGTGTCTGTCCCAGAGCTCGGCAATGAGCTGCTTCCTCCCAGCCCGTCCCTGGGTGCTGCTGGGGAGGCTTGTCCAGCAGTCCCTCTGTCCCAGGTTGCCTGGGTGCAGGCAAGCTCTGCCCAGCACAAAGTGCTGATGCGAAGTGCTGTGAATTTGACTCCTGAGGGCTGCTCGCACAGGCATCCTGCAGTTATTAATAGCCAATGGCCCAGAGGACAGAGTCTCAGATAGCACCACTGCCATCCCTGAGGAGAGGGGAAAGCAAAAGGTTGCTCCTCAGGTCTCCTGCAGTCACTGTCTCAGTGCACGGAAGACCGGGCTCTCTGTAGGTGCTTCACTTCTTCCTCCTCTCTGTTCAAATCAATATGCTGCTCCCCTTCCTCCTCCTATTGCTTTTTAATGCAATTCATAAAACCTTCTCAATATCCTGTTTGTCAGTAATGCCTCAAAAGCTATCTTGGGTCTTGCTCTGTTTTACGCCTTCCTTCTGCCCCTTCCTCAATCATTCAGCCAGCCCAGTGTCCTCTAGGCTGTCATACATAATTCCTAAGATGCATCAGTAAATACAGAAGCAAAATAATTGTATGCATGAAACAAGAATTAATAGGAAAACCACAAAGTCTAAAAAGTTATTTACAGAATTCTTGGAAGTAGCTATGTAATGTGTATGGGAAACTGAGCTTAATCAAATAGCAAAGAAAGTAATTTCCTGATTAATGACAGAAATAGGGTTCATTGCCTGCATTTGGTGCAGCTTTGTACATGCAAATGACCCTCCTTGGCTCCTGTTCATTATGAGGTAACTCTCTCTCTTCTCCCCCCTACACAGTTCAATTCTGGTTTTAGGATGAAGGTAACATATCTCATTTCATTGGATTGCTCAAAGATGCACATGTTTTTCATCTTCTGAATAAAGCAGAAATCCTCTAGAGAACATTGTCTTCCTGTTGCACACTGAAAGATTGGATTCCAATTGGATCAAAATCAAGTTGTCCACTGAATAATCCTAGAGTCTAGTGGCGAGGGGGGGGAACCAAAACACAGTTGTGATTGTAGTAGAAAATCATATGCACAGAGGATTGCAGGCAAAGTTGATATAAAGGAACATCAGGAGACAGCCGCTTTCCTTTTTCCATAGATTTTGCTGTTGGCTTTGCGTGCACCAAATGCATATAAAACTTCCTATTGTGATAAGTGTGTTGAAAGCACAAAGTGTTAAGCCCTAGTACTGTTTGGAAGGTCCTGTAGAAGACTGCTATAACATACCTATGGGGGATAATCAGTCTTCATACCCTGCTTGGAGTCAGGGCACATATGGCAATCTCCTGGCCCAAAGTTTCCCATTTTCCTCTTGCTTACATCCATGTAGCCACTGTGAATACTTCACATTGTGCCTACTTCATAGCTCTCATTCTCCCTCATTCATATCCACTGTAACAGCATGACGTAAGCTTTCCGCTATCCAAAAGAGTGCTGCATCCTTCACTGAGCCCAGCTGATACACCAGAGTGATGCCCAGCACGAATCCTGCCCTCACACTCCCATGGTGGTGATTTGGGAGTAAATCCCTGGAGCAATGCCAGTGTAAAACAGGTGCAAGAGATAGCACAATTGAACTGTAAATACGCACTGCTCTGGGCACCATCACAGAGCTTCATGCCTGGTGAAGGCATTTACATCTGCACAGAGCTGGAGGGTGTCAAGTGCTACCATCACAACTGACCATCTGTCCAAACGTCACACCCACTCTGCACAAGTGCACGAGGTCATACAGGAGCAGGTCTCTTAGTGTTGGCCAAGCCCTGCTAACTGTAGGTTGTACAAGGAGGAGTACTTTTTGTCCACATTCTCTCTCTTAGATTGATTTAGCACCATGCTGGGCATTTCGCCAGGGTGCCCAGTGCTTGCTGTGACATGGCAGTCGTGCTCTTTGAGATGCTGCTCTCCTATTCAAGTTCCCTGCGTTCTAAACCCTACTCTTTAAGGGAGACACTGCCTGTCATAAGGTGATGGCATGTGGGGGGACATAGTGAGAACAGACAGAGTGTGCTGCTGTTTATTGTTTAAATCAGCAGCCCTTTGCCTCTCATTTCCAAAAGGCATGAGTTACAGAAGCCTCTTAATTTTAAGAAGCTTCTAGATACATTTTGAGAAAAATTTAGGAAATTATTGTGATTTATATTATTGAGTGAAAAGCTGAGAAATGTAGATTTCATTATATGGCATCTTCTTGCAGTAACTGATGCTAAACTCTATCTCCTCTCTACTTGCTTCCAACAGTTGTTTTCAGAACAATTTATAGCTGCTGTATTATTTCTCCAGTCATCTCCTGTGCCCTCCTGAGCACAAATTATACCTTAGGGAACAGTTTATGCCAGCTGAATATCATGTGGAAACCTGCTGGATTTTGAGATAAATCTTTTGTAGCTCCAAAGGATGATGTAGCAGGGAAGTATGTGCTTGCTCTTCCCTGCCACAAACATGACCTGATGCTTCTCTGCTTCCTCCCACCCCAGGTAACTGCAGGGAGAGAGGAGCTGAGCAGGCTGGAAGTGAGCAGAGCACCCCGTGGCTGGTTAGTAGTTGGAAGTGAGCAAGAAACAGATGTGAGCTCTCTTACAAAACTCAAGAGAGACTAAGAAAAAGCAATAGCAAGGTGAAGAGAAGGCATGTGTAGCATGGTGTGCGAGGTCGTCAATCAAGATATGAGTAGGCATGCCCTGCAATGAGGACCAGGAGCAAGGCACTCACAGCAGTTCAGGGTGAGCCAACTCTAGAGGACAAGAGTCCTCTGTGGATCCCCAGCCTGAAGGGCAAGAGGCAAGCAGGGTTAGGGGCAAGGCCAAGGACTGTGAAGTCCAGCTTCAGGGAGTGATGGGAACTGTAGTCTGATGGGAACAAAGCATTTGTATGCCTAGTCAAGGTCTCCTGTGAGAAGTAGGCTAGGGGCACAAGGAACTGGAAACAAGACAGATAGAGCGGGCATCTGAAGGGAAGTAAGCTGGGAGCAGAGAATATAGGGCAGGAGCTTTATCCAGGACTCAGAAATAGTACCTGGAAGCTGACATGATCAAGTGGGGAGATTTCTTTATTTCCTACATGGTGATGGGTAGTATTTCAGTTCCTAGACCAATCATCAGACTCCTGAGAAACCCTTGTAGCAAAATCCAAGATTTAGACCAGTCTCTTAGCCAGGTTTTTGAGTGCTGTTATCTCTGTGTCTGTCATCAGCCTCAGATTCTGAAGAGACCTTGGCCACCTCCATTTTGAAAGATGATCCATAATGCTTATTCAGCGCTCTGTGAAGTCCTGTTCTGTCCTTGAAATCCTGATCCTCCAGAGGTTGTTTTCATCTTCATGTACATACAGCAGGTGAGACATGGGACCTAAGAGTACATCTGGAGTGTGCTGCACAGAGCCTGAGCCTTGAGCCTAGAAGGAATGTGAGAGTGCTGATCCTATTAGTATAGCACCAGGATTTATAGGGTGATTTGGATAAAGCAGTCTTGTGTCTGACACTTATGCACCAAGACACATCTTTAACTAAGATTCTTACCTCCCAGTCTACCTTCAAATAACATCTTCATTTTCAGTTACCAGACTGAGAACTAAATCCTGCCCCTTTCTCCTCTCTAGACACAGTTTCTTCTGAGAGACAGGAATGTCTAGTTCACTAGTCTAGAAATGTCAATTGTGGGTCTAGCAGAAAATCACTTGTGTCCTGCCACAGTGCTGGGTTCAGCAGCTTGTTGGCTTTTTGCACTGGGAATATTGCAGCAATCTCCTATCTCTGCCATAAGCAATGCAATAAATTCAGCATAGAGAAGAAGGTATCTGTTTTCTTACTGTTGTCTTACCCACTCATGCTACTCAATGCTAAGGGCTTTAAATCACTACAAGCCTTGCTTGATGAGCTAGTGTACTTTTCATGGGGGTGAGGTGGGGGACTTACCTGGAGTGTGGTGGCTAAATTCAATCTTTGCTTAAGTACACGGAATTTCTGTTTATGCCAGTGAGGTAGTACATGTGCTGCCTGTAGGCCATTTTAGCACTTCAGGGAGGTGTTTTTAATCATACAAGAAACTGTGTATCTCACTGTGACCACCTCCCTCTTTCCAAATATACCCTTTGCTTAAGTGGCCTTAGGAACAGCCTGAAGAAAGCTTTACCTTCTTTGACATGTTTCTTCAAAACTAATTCATTTTTGCTCTGCATTCTTGTGCATCTAATTTCAAATGGCCTAACTTCAAGTCATTGATGTCTACAACATCATTTCAAGAGCAGTGCATGAGATCTCCCTCATTACACTGTGCTATACGGACATAAGCATAGTTCAGACAGTGGTCATCAGCAGGGCTGTCTCTTGAGCACATTTTGATCACATCTAAATCAGGCAAACAGCGTTAGTCTTCACCATTTTAATTTTCCAAAGACAGAGAATTAAACCCTTTCCTTGATCCCCTTTTTCCCTGCTTCCCAGGACTGATCTGTGCTGAAGGTACTCATAAACAGCAGATTTCAACATGATTCAGTCTGTTCTGAAAAAAAAGTTGCACAATTCTTGACTTAGCACTTTTTGTTCTCAGTTGGTTTTTTATTATTATTTTCAAATAAATACAATATTTTTTGTTTTAAAATATATAATATATGCTTAATCTCTTCCACTTTTACAAAGACATCAGGAAGACTTGTCAGCACTTTGTAGCACCAAAATAGGAGAAACAGTTAATGCCAGGCTCCCTGTTGCCATTAAGTGAGCTTAATGCACAATGAGATGTAGGTCTGGGGCAAAAATGTGTAGGATTTGATCACAGAACTGGAGTGTGTGTTGAAATAGCTGGCGTGCCCATGGTGTGTTACTTGCTGGGCTGCCTGTTTGCCTGCATGATCTACATGCTACCACCCAGGAATCCCCCCCAAGCTGCAGCAAGCCCTTCACTGCCAAAAATCCCTGGTATGAGGATGACCTTCTCCTCTGGTGTGTGGGACTGAGCAACACGATATGTAAACGTCAAAAGAGGATAGATTAGGAAGAAAGGATTTCCTAAGATTTTAAACCCTCCAGACTTAACACCACATCAGGAGAAAGCCAAAACCCTAGGTAACTCAAAGAAGAACAGTGGCAACACCTAGTGGCCGTTGAAGCTATAGGTCTGTACTGCCGGGGAATACCCTTTATCTTTCCTACATACCGCATACTTGCCCTGCTGTGCTCTTTGCTGAACATTCTCCTTCCATCGGGTGTGATTGTTTGGGAGTAGATATCCCCACTAGGCATCTTACTATTTCCTGGTTTTAAAACTTGTGTCTGAGGTGCATCCTGAAGGCCAAGTTCATCCCTAGCCTGCTGCATAGCTGCTTAGTAATCCTTTGGCTTGGCAGGCTTTTGTTCCATCTTTCAGAGTCTGTTTGTCTGGCTCCTTCTGACATGATCTGCTGTGAGAGGAAATGACTCTCACTTGAGAAGGTTGTAGAGGTTAATTGGGAATTTAATCAGAGCCCTGGATACAGCAACCGTCCTGCAATGTGTCAAACCATCTGGAGTCGTAATCCTACTATGTCAGCTTTATTAAGCAAAACAAGATGCAGTCCTAATCTGCAGCCTGTGCATCTGTAGACTTATTTCTTTGTGAGCTGTGCTTCTGGTTGGACAGAAGCTCAGGTCTGGCATCAGCAAACATTGCTGCCCCTTCTTGAATTTCCTGTCAGCAAGTCAATCAGAAATATGCTGGATAATTCCAAGATTCACCTCCAGACCACTGCATAAGAAACATCTCCTTGCAATTAATCTGAAAAACATCCTCAAAATTATACCTGGACAAATGTCCAGAGCCTGCAGTCTAATCCAGCAGCTGATTCCAGCTTCTTCTGCAGTGCTCAGGAATTGCTGTCTGTGAGATGCATCTGGAAAAGGCAACCTCCTGCCGCTTGTCCTAAACTGAACACAATAAACCTCTCGGGAACCAGAAACTGAGTAGACATTAATATGAATTGAGTTAAGGTTAGCACTAGGATTAGACTTGGAGCCTGAGGATATAGTGGGATATCTTTGATTTTCTGGCTGATTTTGTTTTTCTGATCTTTTGGTTTAGTGTTAAGTTGTATTGTTCAATGTGAGTTTATAATTGGATGGAACGGAGCTGGTAAACTTCCATTGATATCAGATTTACAAGCAGGTAGGTTAGAGCAGGCTGAGGGGCAGTGATGGGGCAGCCAGCTCGGGCTGGGCCATGAATTTTTTCACCCTGTCAATGAGTGTTTTATAGACTGTAGTACCAAAGTTTTGGATCTCACTTAAGTTTTTGCTTGCATGGGGCTTTTTTAATGTATAGGGGCTTTAAGTCCAACTTAGGTGTCTTTATCCTTGAGATATCCCATCCTTTTTTGGACTCCTTATATTCTCTTGGCCTTAGGAGTTTGATGGTAGTGCTAACTACATGTGCTGTACACGTAGCATTTCCTTCTAGGTGCCTAGCAAAGAAAGTGAAAAATTACCACCTGTAAAGTGCATATCACAAGTTTATTTTTCTGCACAAACAAATAGAAAGTGATTTTAAATTGGAAAAAAAAAAAAAGGACAAAACAGAAAAGGAAAAATAGGATTTCCATAAACAAAGATGCCAGCTCTGGTCTTCTAGGGTCACATTTTGCACCAGACAGAGCACTACTGCAGGGCTCCCATTTTCAGAGAACTGAGGGTCTCTTCTAGGATCTAGATGGGTCTGGTAGGAGGTGCAGGATATTACAGCAGAAAGGGAGCATATTCTTTAAGAGGGACAATCTTGTCATGCACTGTGCTCGTGTCCGGTGATCAGTGACTCCTCATCACACACAGTCTCTTCTGAGATTCTTCCTCTCAGCTGCTGCAGGATCTTATCTCTGGTAAGTGTTCCCATAAATTCAGAGGGAAAGGACTATTAGTTCTGAAGCAAAGATAAAACCCCAGAACTGCCATAGCTGCAGTGTGTAACCTGCAGCATGCTAGAGAGGAGGGATGATAGACAGTTTTAAGTCAGAGCCCATGCAGACATCTTCAAAGGGGACACTGAGGTTTGGCCTACCACTGCAGCTTATAACTTAGCAGGTGGGACATATAACTTGTCAAACAACTGGTTTTGTCTGTGCTTGTTCAACAGCTGAGGAATTAGACATTTGGAGAGGCTCAAAACAAGCTTATATGGTTCAAAAGTATTCCTTGTAATATCCCCTGTGACCTTTCTAACAGGCCAGCCCCAGTATTTTCAAGAGCAGACACTATCAGAGCTGCTTAAAGCCAGTAGTAGTTCAGGTTTCTTCCTTACAACTTAACAGATGCATCTCAGTATTAGTTCTCATCTCATCCTACTTGCAGCTACACGCCTTCTTTGGGACACACCACAAGCAGTGTAGGCCTCACCTGCAACACCTTCTGC
Organism: Myiozetetes cayanensis; assembly: GCF_022539395.1. Lineage (NCBI taxonomy): Eukaryota > Metazoa > Chordata > Aves > Passeriformes > Tyrannidae > Myiozetetes > Myiozetetes cayanensis. The sequence continues at coordinate 21,056,356 of NW_026086605.1, forward strand.
TTCTGCAGATCAAGTCCTGTGTCAGCATCAGATCCAGAAAAGTTTGTAAAGGGCTGAGATCCATTACACTACTTTGGTTTTGCTTCTAAACATAGCTTTGAACCAAGGATGTAAGTAAAATGCAGGATTCCCAGCCTTCCGGTTCTTCCCCTTCCACTTATGTTTAATATTCATTCTCCAATCAAACCTAACTTTTTTTATCTCCTGCCCATTACATTATCAGAAATGATGGGGCAAGTGCAGTTATTCCACTCACTTGGGTCATGACATCTAACATTGAGCAGTGTTTGGCCATCACTCCTTGGCAGGTATCATTGTCTCCCAGAAATCTGGAGTAGGATCACTGGAATACTAACCACATGCAATCTCCCTTACATACTAAGCCAGACCTCTCTATTTTTCCAGTGGCAAAATGAATTTCCTGAGACACTCAGGCCCTGAGAGCAGTTAACTTTAGGGGCCTGAGGGAAAGGGACACTGGAGTAAGATTCAGACTTTCTGAGGTTACTTCTTCACTGCAAAATTATCCTGAGCACCCTTTCTCTGGTCCACGCAACCCCTCTCTACACCTGAGTTCAGTAGTGCTTTCAGCCTGGGCTAGCTTGTCTGTCTAAAGCTAGTGGCTTAAACCACTAGCTAGTGACAGACAACACTCCACAGGGAGATGAGAGACAAAGCTTTTGGAGTACTGCTAGTCCTTGAGTTCCTTCCCACAGCTTTCCTAGATAAAATCGAAGACTCCTCCTCCCATGTTTGGGAAGAATCACAGATATTTAGTTTACTATAGCACACAGGATGTTTTTTCCAGAAATGCTGGCAATGCAATGCAGCACAGGATGAGTGAGAAAGCAATATCCAAGGTAAGTTTTGTAGCATGGCTGCTCCCCTTCACTGGAGCTAAGTGGATTCTGGTGATCTGAATTAACTCCGTGGTGAGGATTTCTCCTGAGATATCCTCTCTGGGGCTTTCCAGGGACACAGACAATCTCCTCAACAATTCAGGTTGACTGTTCCTATGTCATACAACCAGGCACAGTACCTATTCTGACTCAGCCACACCTTTGTCCATTAACTCAAGGTGTTCCCAAAGGTTTTCGGACAGTCCTCTTCTATGGCTGATAGTGTGCCAAGTGCAAGTGCTGTCCTCCTCTCTCCCCAGCATGTCATCCTATGTTTCAAGGCCCCCAGGAATGTGCACTGCAAACACAGGCCTGCAGAACAAGTCCAGCCAAGAGTGAAGGATTCAAAGGCAGGATTGTGTATTCTCCTTTTCTCTCATTCTCTCCCTCCCAAGCTTGTCCAGGATTAGAGCTGCTAGCTAGGTTCTTCAGCCTTCTTTTTCTTCATGGGAGAGCACATATGAAAAGTCTCAAGGTGCTCACACAGAAGGACTTTAGAGCCTCCAAGTATAGACCCAGCTTTCATGAAAAGAGCTACACATCATAAGCTCCTGCTGTGCAGAGGAAGGTTGGCTTGGGCTTAGTGTGAAACCACACTAGCTGCACTGCCTACAGACTGCATCAGCCCCACTTGCACTCCTTTTTTTCTCCCCAGAACCTACAGTTTTGTATATCCAAAGTTTGTGCACAGTCCAGTCAGAGAACAGCTACTGCTTGAAGGAGAGGACTGAGTCTAATGCGATGGAGACCTGTCTCTAGCGGGGCTATGAGACCCTCATTCTGCCTCCCATACGTGTTCCTAAGGGTTTAGCAAAAGGCTGGCCAGCCCTGACCCAGGAAGAGGTGGCAAGCCCATTCCTTGCAACTGGGGCATCTGCTGTGTTTAGAGCCAGTGCTTTAGGAGCAATGCTTTCTTGGTGTACCTGTGGGATCACGCTGTAAAAGTGGTTGGTGGAAAAGGAGGAACACAAAAAGAAAGTAAATGGCAGGGGTGTGTGTAAACCAGAGTACAGATGGCATGCACATACACATGCACAGTCCCTATTAATATGCTGAATTCTTCTTTGGGAAACGGAATGCTTTCTTCTTGTATGTCTTTAATGTAGAGATTAAGTTGGAGAATAGCCTGGGACATTCAAGGAATAACCATTACTCTTTCCCCAGTATCGCCAGCAAACTGAGCTCTGTATGTATGTGTGAGTGCAGATCTTCTGGGATTCTCAGAGCACTTCAGTTTTTACCAAATAGACCCCAAGGATATCTAAATCATTTAGTATGACGTTTTACTTGTGACTTTCTGTTTTCCTGACCTCCACTTCCATACCGAGAATGTCTGCAAAGGGCCTCTCTTTTCCATCCCATCACAAAGTTTTCAGCAGGTATTATGTCATGACCCATTTCTAATCTAGCCACACTTCCATCCTAAACTAAACAAATATATCATATGCAAATGCATTTTCAATCCTGCCTCCTTTTAAAGTCAACTGTACCTTCTCCCGTGCAATCTACCTTTGTACTTACAGCATCCATATCCTGTTCCAGTGGGACTAATGCTGCAGAGCCTTTCTTTGTGCCAACCAGCCAATGCCTGAGCTTAGCTTTGATTTTGCGTATCCTCAAAAATTGATACTTCCTTTTGCAGTTTCCACAGCTGGTGATAGCCCCACCAAGTCCACGCAAAGGCCCTCTTTGGCAAACTGCTTTCAGACCTAAGTCATATTTTTTACCAGCTGGGGTGACTCTCCCTTTCACCACCAGCCCTGGTGACTGGAGGAACCGGCACACATGGCCACTCTTCTGCACAGGGCACACTGCCCACATGTGTGTGGGCAAACACCACTGCTCTGCTCTCTTGCCTTTCTTCCTGTGCCCTTCCAGAGGGAAGTCTGGGAGAAATGTCTAAGGTGAAGCCCCACTTTTACTTTCACTTCCTGCTGAGTGTTGCTGTGTCCTTGTGTGTGTGCACACACAGGTGAGTGTGTACAGACTGACAGCTCAGAGAGGAACAGTCTAACAGGAAAGCTAGGACTTCTGTTCTGTAATCCCACATCTCACCCTTTTTTCTGGAAAAGCTCTTGCCCCCCTGTTTCCCTCCAGGGGTGACTCCAAAGCCCTTGGGCAAGGAAAAGCCTCCTATGTGTCCTCATGGGATACAACCCCTGCCATTCACCCCCTTCAGAGGTGGGTTTTGCTGCTGTGTACAAGTTCCCAGTCTCTGTGTACCACACACGTGCCCTTTCTCCACATTCTTCCTCCTACTATAGCCACAGCCAGTAAGCCTTTCCATGAAGTTTCCCCTCTGAGACCAAGGGGAGGCTGGGGGAGAGGGTGGTGCAGAAGGGGAGAAATTTGGTTGGGTTTCTTTTCTTGATTTTGTGTCACTCGTCCCAATGTACTGAGCTCACATGAAAGACAAAACAAGCACTATCTCTGCGGGGCCACAGATGGGATGGGAGGGGTACCTGCCTCAGTGGTGGCCAAAACTTGGCCTCCACACATTGGCCTGCATCCCTGTTCTTGCTGCTGAGAATTTGGGCCTGGCCACTTGAAACCGAGAGGCAGAGGCTGGATTTGGAGAAGGCCCCTCGCCCACCTGACCAGGCACTGGGGAGCTCTGATATGGTTTTGGGGACTGGCTGAGCTCCACCTTGAAGGGTGCAGGTGTAGCAGGGGCAGAAGAGGCCATTTCTGTTCTCCACAATGGCTCATCCAGCGTGGTGGCTGAGCGGGGCATAAGCACAGTGGGTGCCAGGCTGCTTGAGGCTGGCATGGGAGCCGGAGTGGAGAAGCGACGAATCTCCTGGGTCTTGGCTGTTTTCACGGGCACCTGCTTGGCTGCCATGAAGGATGAGCTAGCCTGTGGGGCTGGCTGACCAGAATTCTGAGTGCTGGGGCTTGGAGGATCCCCGAAACAGAACATGGCTGACTTTAACTGATAGGGCTGGTGACGCATTATATCAATGACCTTGATCCCTGATTTCTGACCAGGTGCCTTTTTCACTTTGCTCTCTGCTTTGCTAGCCTGAGATTTGCTGGCTGCCAGGGGATAGAAAGGGGAATGCATTGGGTTGTAAGCTATTGGAGGGGGAGCCCGGATGTTGGGTGAATATTTCCAGGATGAGGGTAGAGAAGGGGAAGGAGAGGGGGTCCTGGGCTTGGACTCTGGCTTCGGTGTTGTCTCCACCACAAACTTGTCCATGCGGCTCTGGCGTTTGGCAAAGAGCTCTGCCCCCTTGCCTTTAAGCTGAGGCATGTCCTGGGCCCCATTTACCAGTCCAGCATCTGGCTTAGGAGCCACTGGAGGTGGGGTCTTGAACTTACGGCCCGAGGATTGCATGAAGTTGCAGGCCTCAGCACCCAGGCTGAGGAAATCTTCCTCAGGCCCAGACTCGAAGCCTGCCCCAGGGTGGTCACCTTTCGGCTTCTCATCCAGGTTCTGCACCAGAGACAGGAGCTCAGGATTGGGTGAATTCTTCTTCTTCTCCTCAATCTTACTGAACATGGGTTTCTTGTTGCCCCGCCGGCGAGCCTCCTGCAGGATGCCTGTGCGGGGAGCTGGCACAGCAATCCTCTGCTCCCTGGAGGTTAAGGGCTCCGAAGGAGGTCGTGGCATTGCTGGAGTGATGGCAGGAGAAGGCTGCTTTGGCACAGGGGAACTGCTTCTCATGTGCTGTGATGGTGCTGGACTAATATACAAGGAAGAAGAGGCTGTTCCATGGACTTGCGGCTGGGATGCTGCAGAGGCCACATCCCCTCCTGGCTTTGAGGGAGTTGACAGGAAGATAGAAGTGGTGGATGTCCGGGCAGTGTTGGCAGGAGGCTTAGTTTCTGGAGAACTTCCTCCTTTTGGCTGTGGCTCCAGCGGTGATGTTGGCCTTCCTGGTGCAGGGATATACAGAGACGTGGAGGAGCTGACTGCACCACGGTGTGTTGGCACTGCTGCATTGGCAGGAGCCGGAAATGAGAAAGGGGGAACCACTGTGCTTTGCGCACTCAGATTTTCACTGGGTTTTTTGGGTGCCGATGGCCTGAAGATGACAGAGGACGTTGCTGGGCGTTGGCCAGAAAAGCCAGGAGTAAAGGGCCGTGCAGACCTGTTGAACATGCTTGTTGAGCTTGCAGAGAAAGGATCGGGGGTGCTTGGGGGAGGTGGGAAGAAAGTGGGGCTAGGAGCAGCCTGGATCTGAGCAGGGAGGGTGGCTGGCTGCTTGCTGGGCACTTGCACACTTTCCAGGTGGATGCTGAGGGGCATGCTGTCTGCCTTCTCCTCTGGCACAGGCATATCTCCGTTCACTGTGCCCTGCTTTGGCTGGGCAGCTGGGGTGAGCTGAGGGTTCTTCTGCACTGGAGCTTTCTCGACTGTGTACTTCCCAGCCCTTTCCCTCTGCTGCTCAAACAATCGTGCTCCTTTACCTGAGGCCTCACTCAAACCTTTTTGCTTTCCTTCCTTCTGTTCAGTGTCAGACTTGGACTTCTCAATGTCTAGGTAAGTGTCCCAGTCTGAGTGGTTAGTCAGGCTTCGGGCATCAGAGAAACCTTCCTCATCAAATTCAGACTCACTGGTTGGAAAAACTCCGTCTTCCTCCTCGTAGGAGCGGTCTTCGTCGACACTCCCAAAGCTTACCAATGTATACTTCTTAGCCCTCTGCCTGCGCTTCTTAAACATCAGCACCCCCTTGGAGTGGGGGTTGGGTGCATCTGTCAGCAGGGATGCAATGGTTCTGCACTTGGTTTTGGCTTCTTTCACGTTCTTCTCCTGGATGCTCTCGTGGCGGTGGAGCTCTGAAAGAGATAGAAAGAGGAAATCTCAGCTCAGCAAAAGGCTGGGTGGGCAAAGATGGGCAGTGATATGGCTATAGGTGTTCTAGTGCCCATAGGAGGAAATCCTCACCCTTCTTTTTCTTTCCTACTTTTGTTGATGAGAGTGTCTTTAGGAACTGTTGATAGAAACCCAGGAGCAGTTATCTCTTTCCCTGAAAACACAATACAAGTAAATGCAGGTGTGGGGAGGGAACTCCTCCCACTGGGAGGAAATCCCCTGGGATTACCTATTTCTGAAGCAGGTGGCTAAGAGTTCCAGGCAATTTTTACAGTGCCTGGGAATTTTTACCATTTACTTATCACCCTGAAGGTGGAGCCCTGCTTTCTGTAGACCTTCCTCTTACCATATAGAGGAATCCCAGGAACAAGTAATCTCTCTGGCCCTGAGAGTTCAGGAAGCAGCCACTGCTACTGTTAGAACCATGTATGTGTGCAAGAGGAGACGTGCTCTGCAGGCACAGACAGGCTTCTTCTGATCTGAGCCCTGCAATGCCAGCTACAGTCAGTGTTGTTCAGCAGCCTTGCGTGTAGGGGCTGTTGGCTGCTCTGCAGCAGCCCTGCCACCACAGGAGGCAAAAGACGCATGCTTTCACCCTTGCTGGAGTCCCTTCCCTGTGCCCCATGCCCAGCAAGGAAGGCAAGTATTTGTTCCTGACCAAAAATCCTAGACCCACACAACTGATCAGCCAGGCCAGAAGGAATCCACTTAGACAGGCTTGCTTAGACAACACCACTTTGGACACTGGCATAAAAGTGTGGGATAATCATTTTCCACCTGCTCTGCCAGCCCAGTGGTCAGTAAAGCCCCAGGGAGGAATGCTGTGTTCTCTGTCTTTGTGTGCAGGGAAAACAGGCAGTGAACAAGATTCAATAGTAAAACCAAACTCGGCTGCCCTAAGGAAAGTATGGACTTGCCTTGAATCAGTGCTGAAGTGACAGAAATGAGCACTAACCTTGCACAGAAAAAAGCCCCACGTACCTTAGACTAATTTCAGTTTTCTTTCATTTCACCCTTTTCCTTACTCCTATTGTCTTTTTCCCAGCATGATAGTGCTGATGAAACAACCATCCACTGTCTAATGATTTGTCAAAAAAAATGTGTAACACCTTGTCTGGCCCTGCATTCTCAAGAAAGAGGTAAAAAATTATGCTCTGCAGGAGAGGGAGAGGACAGGAGGGGAGAGATGCAGGCAGTGCTGGGGGATGGTGTAAGCTCAAGAGATGATGGAAGCTGCTCAGTCCTCTCAGGATCTCGCTTCTGACCATTTTTCACAAAGGGTTCATTCAATGGGAACGTGCTAATGTGGCAAAGTCATCTGCAGTGGGGGACAGGGAGCTTAGCTAAGAAGTTTACTAGTTTCCCCGAGGGCTGTAAATGTCTCCCAAAACCTGGCTAGGCTGCACAATTGTGGCAAGTGTCATCATTCCATACTGTATCAGTAAGCACGGCAGAAAGAGCCTCTCCCACCCCATGCTGAAAATAAGCTGTTGATTTGCAGAGCAGTCATCCTTCCAGAAAGCACTCAAAATTTGCAGACACTCCATAGCACATGCTGCTGCTTTGGGATTTCAGCAAGAGGACTTCTGTAGTTTGAGATCACCTCATTTGGATGCACAGTCCATTCCTCCCCTCAGCACCCAGAAAACTCGAAACAGCAAAATCAATGCTGAAAAAATGGCTCACTATTTGTACTTGCATTTGCAAAGTGAAGGCTCTCTGTGAAACTTTCCTGGCAGAGTGATTCCACCCTGCTGAACCAAGATTGAAGTAGTATCCAGGTTTTTGTGTTTTAGTGCTCTTCAGGGCAGTCGTAGACTTGCCCTCAAAGACCTACTCTCCATGATGGAAACAAGCCACAGTCCCTGAAGGTCTCTGCACTCCATTTACAAATCTGCACAATGGAGGAAATAAGGGAGGTTGCTACAAGCATCGCTGCTTACAAGCTACGAAGCCTCACCTTGTGTTATTTTGTTTGTAAATTCACAGGGAGAAAGAGCAGCACCACAGAATCTTAGTCAAGTGCAGAATATGTAAATTCTGGCCCCGGATGACTTGCGGGCAGATTTCTGGCATCAGGGACTAACAGCAAGGGAGCTACACCATCTAAAGGGAGGGTCTTTGCAGCCCCTTCTGACAGCAGAGTACCATGAAAGCAGCAACTTGTGAGTCTGGGCTAGCAAACACTGTCAGACAAAATATAAAGTAGACAGTCTTGGCTGTAAATCCACGAGCTCTTGATCCTGACTTAGCATTAGCATCCATATACAACTTCCCTAGAAAGTTGCTCTGAACTGCCCTGTGCTCTGAAGCAGCTGGCAAGTAAGGCCCTCTGGGGCCCGCTTCTCACCTCCTTCTCTTTTTCGTACTTTCCTCATCATCAAAGGCTAAAGTACATAACTACTTATACCAATCCTCCCAACAGAAAAATGATCATGCTATTCAAATTGCAATCTTTCACAGCAGTTTAAGAGAAAAGAGAAAGAGAAATCTTCCTGAGATTATTTGTTGAAGGTAAAAACCAAGAGTGAAAACAGAATAGGCAAAAGAATAGGGGAAGGAGGGTAGAGTAAAAAGGAGAGGAAAGGAAAGAAGAAAGAGAGAAGAAAAAAGTAAAAGAAAGAAGAGAAGAGAGAAGAGAAGAGAAGAGAAGAGAAGAGAAGAGAAGAGAAGAGAAGAGAAGAGAAGAGAAGAGAAGAGAAGAGAAGAGAAGAGAAGAGAAGAGAAGAGAAGAGAAGAGAAGAGAAGAGAAGAGAAGAGAAGAGAAGAGAAGAGAAGAGAAGAGAAGAGAAAAGAAAAGAAGAGAAAAGAAAAGAAAAGAAAAGAAAAGAAAAGAAAAGAAAAGAAAAGAAAAGAAAAGAAAAGAAAAGAAAAGAAAAGAAAAGAAAAGAAAAGAAGAAAATAGAAAAGTAGAGACATTTGTACCTGCATAAGGCTGATCCAAGCTTGAGAAGGCAGAGTCCAAACCTGGAGAGCTGGGCATGTCACAAAGCCCGTTTAGTTCACAACTCCCCATAAACAGAGAGAGGGGCAATGAGAGAGGAGCAAAGCAGTTCCCTGCTGGAGTAGAACCAAAACTCTGAGGTGTCCAAGCCCTTTCCTATCAGTTCCACAAGCCTTTTAAAGCCTCTCTTTTGTCTCATAGGCATTGCTGCTGAAAGCCATGAGGTCACTTTGTCTATTTTTGTCTTCATAGCTTCATCACTGAGCAGTGTGATGGACATTGTCACCTGGCACTTAAACACCCTCCTTCTTTTCCCCACCCCATACTCTGTGTGAGGGGAAACTCCTTTCTTTTATTTTAAAATAAGAAAATATACCCTATATTCTTGCAGGTTCTTTGGTGCAAGCTTCAGGTTAGAAAGGTGCAAACTTCAAGTTAGTGTTACCAACTCCTCATTGTCCAGAATTTCTGTGCCAAAGAGCCCTTCATAGAGATGAAACTAACATAGTGCACATGTCCAGCATGGACAGACATAAGAAACCCACACAGGAAGAAAGCAACTTTCCTTGTCAGAAACCCTAAGAGAACACTCAGTGCCAGGCAAACATAAGGGAGAAAAGAGAAAGGAACATCTTTTTTTGTGTGTGTGTGTGTATATGTCAGTTTTCTTCTATGTGTGAGGAGAAACAGTCCATGATACAGATTTCTATTGTGTCCCAAGCCTGAGGAATATTTAACAGAGGAGCATTAGGATCCTGGGTGCCTGCAGTGAAGTTGTTTAATTGAATTAAAATAGCAGAGGCTGTTACCTACACAACTGAAGAGCGTGGCTGTGTCCAGGGAGGGTGATGGAGTGTCTGGAGGCCAAGGAGTGGTGTTTTGGCATCAGAGCTCCAGCACTAGAGACTGAGAGGTGTTGAAAGATCAGATGTTGGTAGTAAGGACTGTAGTGGACAGGGAGGAAGGGAACAGATGGTGATGGGAGTCTGCAAATCTCGGCAGTTGTGTCCTGCTCAGCATCTCCTCACACTTTGCTTTACTGCCTCTTCCTGTACTTGAGCAATAGCTCCTGTGAGAGAACCCCAGAGCCAAGGCCAAGGGTCCTGTGATTCTCCTTCCCAGCAGCACCAGCCTTAGCAACTCTGTAGCCTAGGATTGGAGCAGATCACCTCCAGTGTTTGTGAGTCTAGGAAAATGAAGGTCTGACCATGCCTCCTGAAATCCAGTGGCCATCGCTGCAGGCCAAGGAGACAACTCCCACAGGCAACGTTGCTGTAGGGAGAGCTGTCATGGCTCATACAGAAGCTCTTACAGCAAGAGCAGTGCAAGTGGTTCAGTCTCCTCTTTGATTAATATTTATACACATAGGCAAACGTTCTCTTTGGGGAAACCTTGTAATATCTGATACACACAATTGGAATGGAAATACAGCTCTGTATCTATTAAGAATATTCAAATGGAATAGAAAGAAGAGTAAAAGGAAGGGTTATAAAACTCTCACAAATTCTGTTGGTGTGGTGGATAATTCCTATTGAATTTTTTTTTGACAGCTTTTAAAGCACTTATTTCATTACCTCACTGAATTCTGTTGGAAAAATCCACAAAAAGGAAAAATTTCTATTAAGCAAAGCCTACAAATATTTTTCTGATTACTAATTATAGGAAAGAGAAGTTTAAAAAGTATAAATCTTTTCAAGATCAGGCCTTATTAAAAGAAAGCACTTTAATCTGTGCTCAGGAAAACTGCTGAACAAGCAGGCTTATATGGTGGGAGATACTGTTCATGTTCTCCAGGAAACAAACAACAGTAAATTTTATTGCCAAAAATCAAATCCTAGAAGAAACATTACCATAGAAAAAAAGCACTTTGGTAATTTTAGACATAAAGAGCCTGTTCCTTGTGATGAAATGATATTTGTCTGCTGTTTTTTTCACGTGGGATCACCTAGAATTTTGTTCTTTGAGCTATTTATGTTAGACAAGGTCATTTTTCCGTGGCTAATGTTGCAAATATCTCAGTAAGTCATTAGAGGCTATAGACATCTCATACTTTTCATACCTGGAGTCCTTTCAAAATAAGATTTGGATGGGTTATATTGACCTTCTAAGTATTCCCCTGCTGAAAGCTTCAACCTTTCAAGCTTTGATCAGTATTTAAACTGCAAACAGTTAAGCAGAGGAGTATATCTTCTTTTACTTGAAAGAAGTGGTAAAACTCTCAGGATAGGAAACATGTTTCTCATTCTTGGATATTTGCACAGTTCCATCACATAATCTGTGCATAACATAAAACATAGATTTGGCTTCAGCTCCAATTTAGGATACTACAGGCAAATGCTTCAGTCCTACTCTAGTCTGCAGCACTTAAGCATGTATCTGAGCTTGTATAATTAAATACTTGTCAAACCAGTATATATTCTTAAATGGTTAGTGATTTTAAGTGTCCCAGTGAGACACTGCCCCACTGCAATGTCCTGGTTTTTGAAAAACAGAAATCACCTTTTCTGCAGATGAGTTGACAGCCCATAGGAAAAAAAACCATGCCCAGTCATTTTGTAGATTTTTGACCATTCTTAGCCACGCTGCTCTTGAAGAGCTCTGTGAGACAGAGAGGGTGTGGAGACATCACTGTGAATGGCTGCAATACATTAGTCTCATGATATCCTGCTTGAATAGCTTGTTCACTCATAAAATCTCCCTGAGTTGAGAGAAAGTTTGCTTTTCTTCCTGAGCTCGATGTAAAAGTGTCCTCAGTGCAGAAGGTAGCACACATGGCCAGTTCTTCTGTGCTGAGGGCTCACAGTCAGGCCCTGGATATTCTCTACATAGTCTTCTGCAACAACACTGCCAAAGTTTCTGCCAAAGGAGAACTTTCTTTTACCAGGACAGCACCTGTTGAATGCACCGGTCTTTTGCAGTTTTAGCCCAATTTCCTAAGAAAGGTTGATGTAATCATGCTGCGTGTCTTTTGATCTTACCCCATTTCATGCTAATAGCTTTTGAGCCTGTGCTCATTTTAAGAGTCTGAAGTCACAAAGATACAATGTTCCTACAAGTTTTTGTGGGAATAAGTGGCTTGACAAAGCTGATAGACCCCACTATAGGAAGCGAGAAGCCTGAGTGCAGTCCTAATCAGGCATCAAAAACTGAAGAACACACAGAACGAAGAGATTATGCATTCTCATTTTGAATGTGAGAGACATCAGACAGATTTGCATTTACTAGACATGAGAGAATGAGATCTCAAATGCAAAATGTAAATTAAAAGGACACTAGGATCCGCTAATTCTGCTGCTAGTGTCTGACAGCAGAATACTGATTCATCGTCTCTTTGTCTTTCACATTTCCAGCATCTACTATGTAGTAATACAGACAAGTATATGCTCACCAGCTGGGTATGTGGACTTGTTTAATCCTGTAGCACTTGCCTATATTCTTGTTTTCCAATTGATTTTAGTCCTTTTCTGCAGCTATTCAAGCTCCAACAATATTTAAAAATCTAGCCTTTCATGCAACAACCATATACCTTCCATGTGTTATGTCATCCGGTGATTAATACACAGCAATCTCCACTGAATCCCCAGGCCATCCATTGAAAATGGTATTACTGATATTTCCTGTTACTGCTTGCTAACTACAACAGTCAAGAGAAACAAAACACATTTACAATGCCTCACCACCACAAACTGGCAGCTGAAAAACAAAATAGGAAGACAATAGCGGTGCACTTGGGAACACTTTTGAGCTCCTCAGTCTGAATAAGCCACCTCCCTCCCCTGTGCCCCCCACACACCTGGGTTTCTGTGGGAAGAAAGACCAGAGAAAAGCTGCAAGGTGTCTCAGCTGGGTTCCCGTTGTGAATAGTGGCAGTTTCGGGGCTGTGGTGTGCCCCACAGCACATACCGCTCGTTCGTCTAGATGCAGCCAGGGGACAAGATCCACTGACAGAAGAGAGGAGGGTTGGGATTTTTAATCATCCGTCTCCTTGCCAGTCATATAACATTGAGGTGGAGAGGACCTTTGATTGACATGTTAGTGTTTAAAGCTCCATGGGTGAAAATATAGAGGTAGTCCTGTTAGATTCAGAAGCCCAGTGAAACACTACTACCAACTTAGCCAGTTAGCTAATATGACATCATGAACCATTAATAGGTATGTTTTCTGTTCTATTCTTAGCCAATTGTGCAGTCACCTTACAGTAGTCCTATCTCATCCATATTTCTCTCGCTGGAAAAGTCATGTGGAACTGTATCAGGTATCTTAGAGAAGCCAACATATACTGTGCCCACCTTATTTCTTTAGCCATAAATTCTTATCTTACTGAGCAGGTCAAAGACTGTCTCTCTTTCTACTTTCTATTAGTACATGTTGATTTTGCAGTTCATTTTGTTTTCCACAAAGTACACTCTAAAGAACTACTTCATTCACCTAATTGAAGCTAAACATTTATTATTAATTTTTTTCTTATCCTCAGAGTCAATGTTATTACAAGGGTATATTCTTGCTCTCTTTCCCTAAAACCCTTCCCATTGTTCCAGAGTATTTATCAAGGACTGAGGACAATTCTGATACAATTTCTATTAATTCCTTGCATTTCACCTCTATAGAGAATAAGATTCAGCCTTGTCCCTTCAGTATAGTCTGTGTATCAAGATATGCTAAATCTACTTGCCGCCGTTTCTGCTCCTTTTTCTTTCAAAGAGGTAGAGTCTTGGTTAACGTAAACGGTAGATGCACTGATGACAGTGAAGCTTTACACATTTCACAACAAACTGATCTCCCTTCCTACAATGGATTTAAGTGAAACTGGAGAATGATTATTTGCCAGGTTGGCAGTTTTCTCCTCTCTAGCTATAATTTTCTCTCACTTCTTTTGAGTAACGACTGTTGTTTAATTACCCCTTGTCAAAGTCCTCTTATGCCTCAACCTTTTATGCCTCTCCCTCATCCATCACTATCACTTTGTCTCATTTCAGTGTTGTCCCTGAGCAGACTTGTCCCAGCCCTGTCAGGAAGTCCCATATCACTTTCAGAATCGATGGAAACAACTGGACAGGGAGAGGGATTCCCATTGCCTGTTTACATTGCGATTTCTTTCAACTCAGCACTCAAAAGCCTGGAACCAAAAACTGTCAGCTTGGCTAAGACAGGGGTTATATAGATATAGTTGTTTCAGTGTGATTATTGCTCTTATCACCTTTGAGATCTGTATTATTGGCAAAATTTTTGTTAATCCCATTGTTCCCCATCAACCTTTCACATCCAAAGTCAGACCAGAAGTGCACATGCAAGGACAGGCTATGTTAACTGAATGTATGTGGCAGCATGGTGTGGTCACTTGCTGGGGCTCTGCAAGGACCATGGAAGTGTGAGCTTGGAAGAGAACTGCTGACACTTTTCACCAGCAGCAGGATGATGAATGATTCCTGATCATATCTGAGGAACTGTGACCCAGAGGCAGAGTCCCTGTGCTGATGCCCCAAATGATATCTCATAAGGTGGAAATACTAGGACAAATGGGAGGATATACCTTTTCATTTCGGGAATCATAATTTTCCTCCATACATCTTCAAATACTAAAGATCTTTCACCTCCCAGAGAATATCATATGCAGCTAAATTTATCTTGAGTTAATACATTTTCAGCTTAATCTGTGTCTCCATCAGGCTTTGGGGAAGCAGGATAGCAGTGAGGTAAAAAGGTGGAGCAGAGCAGAGCTCTATCTCCCTTGCTTCCAGTGCTACAACCCACAGCATCCTCACTGAAATGCTGGACAAGAGTGATGCCCGAGGGAATGATGCTGGAGGTTTCCGGTAAGAACACCCAAGGAAGATGGCCAATTCCTTGTGACAAATTTTGAGATGATTCAAGAAAGAAGGAAACGTTCAACTTGACTATCCAAGACAGGCGACACTAGTTTATAACCTCTGTCTTCTGCCCAAACCATTGATATCTCAGCCTGACAATATCACCTCTGTGTTTTCGATAGAGGAACATAAACTGAAGGCATAAGCTCAAGCCTAAAAGTAGAGAAAGAGGGCTCTAGATGCCCATAGTTTATCTCACCGTAGTCTTCTTTAACAAATGCCTTCCAAGTGGCAGAGAATTCAAAGCTGAATGTTAGTTATCAAGTGGGGTATTCTTAAGCAAACACCTACAACTAGGCTGCAGCACTGTATGTAAACTGATTTCCCAAGTGGATGCAATTTCCAGTTCAATGTGTGCTGAAGTGAGATCAGACTATCCATATGTTATTCAACCATGGAAGCTGTTGTCCTTGTTTTCCTAGTGGCTGGCTGCTCACTGTGTAGCAAGGGCCAAGGGTGATTCAGCATTGCTTCCTACTGCTAGGAACAGACTTCCTGTAACATCAGTAGTTCAGGCAATTAATTTTAATCTCCTGGTCTGAGCAGAATGCTTTTCTATTTTGCTTTAAAGCAGGTAGGATCAGGTCAGTTGACTACTATCCTAAACCTAGACTGCAGTGAATGGCAAACCCAACAAGTTAGTTTAACAACCACATAAATGTGATCATTAGAGTCACAACTGCCAAAACTGAAAGCCAAGTAGAAAATGTAGTGCAGTAAGTTCAAACTGCCATTCAGGTACTTTATCTTGTTCCTGGCTCCTGTGGTCTATACAGATTGTAATAGGTGGAGAGATGGCTTGATGCACTCACCCTCTCTGCAGAGAAATGTGACTGCAGTCATAGAAGAGGTAATCTGTATGACCCTTTGATGAACAGGCCACTTATTTATAAGCATCCTATCTTTTCAAGTGATGCTGCTGTACATCCGCTTTATACAAGAAGGATTTCCTTTTCTGATATGGAATGTAGTATCTTTGATGACTCTGCACAGGCAGCCAGGCCCATATAAAGCAGAGGAGGAAATTTCCCCACCTATTTTTCCCTCCCTTCCCCTACCATACATGGAGAGGCTGTTGAGTCCTACAAACTAAAAATAGTCCAGAGGATAAGTTTAAATTGAGATATTTTGAAGCACTTCTTGCACTGACACAGTGTGATAGCAAGTTAGGAATAGACTGCTGTCCTGGTATGGCTGCCTTCTACTAGCAATTGGTATTTTCAGTGGTGACAAAAGGCTGAGGCCTTTGCCCTGTGAGATGATTTAGGGTGGAGGTGAAAATACAGTGCACCTTAGAGAGCATAGGTGGCTGAGAAGAAGCAACCCTGGATCACAAGCCTCTGTGGGTGGGGTGAGAAGAGAAGGGCACTGCAGGAGCTATGGGAAAACAAAGAACCTCATTAGCAATGACTTGTGATAACTGTAGTCTGATTCTCCCTGCCACAAGCTCCCACTTTCTGCTAACCTTTTGAAACTCATTCAGATTTTTAATTAGTATTTTCTGTCTTGTTATCTTTTCCTTTTCTTCTGTACTGTCCAAGTGGCACATAAATAATCTCAGGAAGAGATGTAGTTTGGCCCTGTACAGTGATGACAAACTGAGGTCCTAAAGATCCCTGGTTTCCCCAGGGATTAATCACCTCTTTCAAGAGAACAAGTTACAGTTTTAGTGGGAAGGAAACAAATTTGTACTTTTGTTTCTACAAATTAGGCAAAATATTGGCTATTCACAAATATGAATGTTCTGTAGTTCATTTAAAATAAAGCAAAGAGTCCCTGTTTGCTCACCATTCTCTTACCCCACTGAGCAAAACACGGGGGTTCATGGTAGCCACTGGGTAGTGATGAAGACTGAAGTCCTTTAACTTGTATGACAAGTTCCCCTCCATTTGGGTGGTGTGTGGCCCCCCACAGTGCCCCAGTGGTCTGCACCAGCAATGCTCTGAGTGGTTTTTGAGCAGGCATGTCTGAGTCATGTGTCCTGTGGAGGGCTGGGATGACGTACATGCTTATCCCATAGGCTGGAAAAAATGAACCAGTACCAATGTGCAAATACAGCATGAACTTTGGAAAGAGAGAGGCCCAAACCTCACTGCAAGGGCTATTGGCTCTCTAAGGAGCTCCAAGACACTGTGTCTTTGCTGGGGATGAAAAAGCACAGTTCAGCAGCTGATGACATACAGGGCCTCATACAGTGGCACCAGCAGCTGCTGCCCCCTCTTTCCTGTGTTGATTTTGCTCCACCTCACCCACTGCCAAATCCTGATTTTGGGCTGTTGGTCCCTGCCACCACACTGTGTTCTACTCATGGAGTCAAATCCTTGCCTAGTATAAATAAGTGAGCTCCACTTGCTCCCATGTTACTGTGATGCAAAGCAGGTGTCAGACAGCAGTGTCACCTCCAGCATTTACCACGTGATTTGTATCCTCTGAGCAATGGCAGGGAAAGCAGTTCTGCTTGTCAGGAGTTGATGGAGTTAAGGCAAAAATACTGTACTGGAGAAATGTTAATCAGATGATAATTGAGAGAAAATGAATCAGTAACAATCAGGGCATTAAGACTGATGACCTATCATGGTACAACTGGGAAAGATGGTGAGGGAGTAATAGGAAGCACTTGCTCATTTCATTGATGGTCTAGAGGGCAGTATACAGTCAGCACAGATCAGATTTTCTAACAACATCAGAAACGAGGGAAAATCAGACAGAAAAGAGGAGGCAGGAGGCTGAGTCAATTTGCCTGTGATCTGAAAAGCTCAGAGCTCTGGAAAGCAGGCAGTGAGGATGAAGGTCTACAGAAGCTCTAGGAAGTAAAGAACAAAGCTACAGATCTTAAGTTTGAGAAAACCCAAGAGCTGAGAGCAGTAGCAGTCTTAGTGAGATCCTTGCAGGAGCAATAGAGCAGTGAAGAAGTCAGTTGATACTCTTGGTGGTGTGTAAAAGAATTATTATGTATCTCTGTTCTTGTACTGGGATTTCAGTTATTCATATAGAAGTTTGATGTTTCTAAATACTCATCTAGAAATACTGTACCTGCAATTCTGATTGCCTGAGGTGCAGGTAAAGAGGATGGAAAAGAGAGACAGTCTCTGTAGCTTAAAAACGACAGTGAAAAGTTAGAAAGAAAAAGAGAAATACCCACAAAAATGGAAAAAACATCAGAGCAGGCATAAGAAAGCACGACATTCTAGGAAGAAAAGGTGAAGAACCCTCTGTGTAACAGTCCCAATAAACCCAAAAGGAGGTTTTCACATTCTTGTGGTGCAGCTGTTGGAGCCATAATGAAGAAAGCCATGGCGAGGCAAGGAGGGTGTGTTGAGTGAGTGCTCTGGGAATATATTTAGATCGTTAGTGCTTCAGAAGGCAAACATCTGATTCTGTATTCAGAATGGTCCTTAAATGTCTAGTTCATACATAGTGAGCCTTTGGCTGTCATGACTGATAGTCCAAGTCACTTACTGTAGTTAAGTCAGATTTTAAAACCTTGCCTAGCTTCTAAACTATGAGCTAACTTTTGCATTCCTATTTAGAAAAACACAGGAGTCTCCATGTCCCAGAGAAGGTTAGTGTGCTGTGGATATTGCTAAGGAAAGGCAGAGGAACAGAGCTTTAAACTCTGCTGTCTCCATGGGAGCCTAGAGCAGCTGTAGAAGCTGAAGCAATGCTAGCCCAAACATCCTCACCAAGGCTGCATCTTCCTGACAAGAGATGCTCTACCATGTGCCTCCCATACCAGCAAGTAGCTTCTCTGCAAGCAGCCTCCCCATGGAGCCAGTGCAGCTCAGCAGTTCCACATCCTCATGTGTTTATACCCGGGTTTATTCCAGGTATGGGTGTTCCTTAGCTCTGTTCACCATGTAATCAACACCTTCCATCTCTCTTCCTTGCTTCCTTCCTTCACAGAGTTACTGTCTCCTGAACCTGACTTTTGTTTTAATGGCTGCTGTGCTCCAGCATGATTAGGATGTCGAATTGCGCCTTCTCATTTACTGCCAAGATCCCTAACCCAAGAAAAGACCAAGTTGGCTGTTTGAGTTGCCATCCATGGCAGAGTAACTCTTTCATAAGGACACCCATGGCCAAACATAAACCAGAAAGGGGGTGAGCAATGGGGGAGTAATAGGAGAGAATAAAACATTATCTCAGTCTACAGTGCTTCTGGGAACCCTAGCTCTAGCTAGAAATATTGTTGCATCACCTCCTGCCATGGGATATTATTTTGCCATCAGAAATGCTCTGAATTAAATACATAGCTTTCCTGGGATCCTTCTGTACTCATGCCGTCCATGGAAATAAGTCTTGATGTAAAGCAATTGCTCATCCACTGCTAGGACTATCAGGTGGCAGGGAGCAGCTGAACATGCCTTTCTCAACATTCACCTCATGCTTGTACATTATTCAAAGGGAGGAAAAATAACTTCATCTTCAGGGAGGCTGAAATTGTTGCTTTCTTTCTTGTCCTAAGGAAAATGAGCGCTAAAGACTAGGAAGAAATAGTACAAGGCACCAGGTCGATTACACTGCCAAGCAGGGCCAGACATAAGGGATCCAACTGAGTCTGTCCTCTCAACGCTGGGAAGAGCAGGAAGACGGTGCCTGATGGAAGCATCTAGGTTTGAAAGTTACCTCTATAGGATTCCTTAGGCAGAAAAGATAAAGGAATTTTAGCCCAAGGGAAAGATAAAAGAGAGGCTTAATAATTGCTTGGCAGTATTATCTGGCCTGGGTAAAAATGTCTAGCATTTGAAGCAGAGGATCAGAAGTCAGAATCCATGTGCTTTATTTCTGATTGAGCCTAGCAATCTTTGTGTCTCTGTTTTCTATTCTGTCCTCCAGCTAAACCTCTTTTTTAAAACCTGCTTTTTTTCTAGGATCAGAGAAGTGTAAATTAGTCAATCATACTATACACTGAGGTACTCATATGAAAATAAGTTTTTGATCACCTTGTTTTTAATGTTATTGGATAGATCACAACTGTGAAATCAGGTAACATCTTGTTCTACCTTCATGTTTGGCTTTGAAATACTCCATGGGTAGCAGAAACCAGGAAAGATATTCACAATTAAGGTCACTTCAGGTTCATCACCTATATACTACACTACATTTTTCAGTACTTCATTCCACATGGAAAGGTCTTGACTATCATGGATTGCACTACAAGGAACTGTCTCAAGAGCTGATTTACCAGCTCCTGCCTGTCCTTGCTGGCAACTCTTCTCTGCCAATAACCAATTCTAGCAGAACTCACAAGCTGCTGCCAGACATGGACACCCTTGCTGGAGTGAGAGCCTGCAGAGAAAACCTCCTCCAAAAGCTGATGTAGACAAGTCCCTCCCTGAGCTCCCTGACATGGTGAGAGAAATAAATGACTTACTGACAAGACTCTTTTAGGGCTATGCTGACTGAAAATTATCACATCAGTCCTTAATCATATGTAATACGACATGGCTCTACCCATGGAGAACTGAGCTGAACAGGGTGCTAGAGCCACAGCTGGTTGTATGGCTGCAGCTTCTATGAGTGACTCTCAGATCCCAGATCCAGACCCTTTCTCTTATCTGTTCATTGGGACATCTTGGGTGAGGTAGACCCGGCTGCAACAGGAAGCCCCAGTCTCTGCAGGTCTGGTTTGACTCTGCTTCTTTGCAAGCTAGAGGAGCTAACCCACTTGATATTTGCAGGAATTAGGCTTTTGGAAGGAGATGCAGCATAAGAAAAGGGTATGGGTGAGTGGCAGGGTGCAGAGAACTTACTGGCCTGCTTGGCTTTCTCTGTATATGTGGTGGTTAGGTCTTCATCAATTGGATGTTCCACTGGCCCCACCATGGGGATGAGATGGCGTTCTGCTCGGATAGCCTTGGTGGCATGGGGCAGGAGCATTGCCTCTGGAGAAGGCTCCCGTCCCTCTGTTGATGGTGGCCGCAACTGCCCCTCGCTGTCTGAGAATGGAGTGTCTGTGCGGCTGCCAGGCAGGCAGACAATCTCCCTCTTGGCCACCCCGCTGGAGCTGGGCACCTCTGCTCCCCCCTGCGCAGCAGCCTCTGGCATGCTCTCGTAGCCACTCTGTTCGGACAGCGACACCTCATCCAGAGGTGCATCTGCCTTGCTGGTGGTGCTGTCAGGGGGGGAGCGCGGGCTCTTCTTGCGAGCCCGGCGGTGCTTCTCCTGGGCCACATTGTCGGCATCGCTGTCCGTCTCCCCATAGTAGGCCTCGCTGTCCGGGGGGGAGGTGAGGCTCTCCAGGTGCCTCTGTGACCTCCGTGGCTGTGAGGGCTGTGTGGTGGCCGGGGCTGCTGCTGGTTCAGAGCTGAGTAACTGTGCCGGGGGGCTGAGCAGGGATTGTGGGGTGAGTGCTTGGTGCCCTGGAGAAGGGGAACGCTGGAGCCATGGGCCAGTCTGGTCCCCACCAACTATCCTGTGGGGAGAAGGAAAAGTGATGAGAGAGATCTTGTTTGTGGGGCTAAGCAAGAAGGAAATCCTGACATGAGAGAGAAAGCTACAGATCAAAATGGTGTTTCAAGTATCTTTCAGGAGGTACAGACACCTGAAGTGTAGACTTCAAGGGCAGACTCATCTCTGACATCACCTACGTGCTCTCATCCTGATTTTCTGCTTCACAACTCTATGGAAACCAGGTGTTAAACACTTGAATATCAGAATGCCCTGAGAGCATAAAATTCTACCAGCCAGCTTAATCAGCTCCCCAGGCATTTCTCCTGGGGATACAAATACCTGCATAGCAAGCATTCCCCAGGACAGTGGGACATGCCTTTCAGCCTGCAACTTGTCAGCGGGCTACCACAGGTGTCTCAGCTACCACACTGCACTCCAGCTGCTCCTGCAGCTGGAACTGCACCATGGAGCTGTGTCAGCTTTGTGGATCCTGGCACCCCCAAACTACTTTAGATCAGAGTGGGCTCCAAACAAAAAAGTCAGTGCTGTTTGTTTGCCCTGACCTCTACATGGGAGTAAATAGCCAGTACTTAGGATTAAAAGGCCCAAGTGTTTTTTGGGGGTAGTGCTCTAGTATCCTGTGATAGGAGACCACCATGATGTTTGGCCTGCTCACTGTGGGACTGCTTCACAAGTTAGCTACCAGGATTTTGACGACCATGTGCAATCATGCCAGCCAGTCCAATCCATAGTGGCATTTGTATAGAGACTTCAAGACTGAAAGTCACCTGGAAGGATGTCTGGAGTAGGTGCAGGGCAGACTGGGGCAGTCAGCCCTATTGCTGACAGCTGGCTATGCTGATAGGGAAAGAGCCTGCTCTGTCTTCCCTCTCCTCAAGAGTGAGTCTGAATTTCAGTGGCAGTTTGACTCCAGATCATAAAGATGAAGCTGGGAACTTCTTCCTTGCCTTGTCAGAGTCGCCAGGGCTTATCAGAACTATGAAGGAGTCCTAAGTATTTGCCTTCTGAACATGCATACCAGGAAGCCAGGCAGACAGCATTGCCTCTCTAAAACTGTGGAATTCATGACTTGGATCTCAGTTCAAAACTGTGAAAAATTTTTATTCATGTCAGATGCAAACCTTTGTCGAAGCTAAGGGTGGGACAGTTTCTCTGGCAGTTTATTTTTTTTTTATACTATTTGCCATTATGAACTCTCAGTGAGGAGCAAACTCAAAGTTCCACAAGCAATATAGAGCAGTCCTTCCTCTTCTTTAAATACTCAACCAAATAACCAAAAAGCATTACTGCTTGCAATGAACAGTTTCTCTTGTTCTACATTGTCAAGTGCCTCTCCCTCCCTCTTTTTCTGAAATACGCATACTCCAGATTCATCCAGCTACCTCTCCTTTCTGAACAAGATTGATTAGTGTTTTCTCTGGGAACATAAATATGAAGTGGGAACGGAGATGTGATCAAGAAAGCAATATGTGATGATTTCTCCACTACTCTGGGTTGCAGCCAACTGGTTATGTTATTTTCAAACCATGCAATGCTGGCTCCCAGAGGACTGGGAGAAGCCTGCCTTTGTCACTTTGTTAATTCAAAGTGTGCTGATTTTGCCCCACTGGAATTTGCCCAGGCACCTGTTGCCTGCAGGGGTGAGATAAGGCCTTGGCAAGGGACCAGGAGCTATTCTGGACACCCTGTATAGAACGTACTCATCCCACTTAATCACAGCTAGGGTATAGAGCGAGTACATCAGAAGGCACCAGCTCTTTACCTAAAGCCAAAGGGAAGATCCTACATGCTCAAGCTTTCCTTCTCTGAGCACTGCCCACCTCTGCCCCTACTTTTCAGATGTCAGCAACCAGTGCGGCTGTCCCTCCTCATTCCTCACAGTGCTCTGCCTTTTCAGGACTATAGAAAATCACATCTCCCAGCCCCCTTCACCAGGGTCTGTTTTTCTGAGGGTGGCTTCTGTTTTGGCAGTAGTTTTGACTAGCTGGGGCTTTACACAGCTTTGCTGCCTTCATCTTTATATGATTATTCATTTACAGCCTGGGCCACATCCAGCATGTACTGAGGCACTAGGTTAACTTAGCTCAGGGAGAACGAGGAACCGTACTGGGACCATCTTTGTGCTTACATTTGAGCTGATCTCCACTATTCTGCTGAAATAGAGACTGGCAGAGATATTTCTTCTCATAAAAGGGGGACTCAGCCACACACCTCTAATCCTTGTGGAAGTCAGTTCACAGACTGTTGGACTACAACTGGCCTGATGTAGTAAATACTTGGGTAATCTTGTCCTGGCTTAATTATTCCTTGTATAGTCAAATCCATTTCTACAGAACAGTTATTTACCCAGAATGAACCAGAGTCCATTACTTGCTGACATGAAATGCCCTGTGTCCTCTACTTGCTTGAAGCCTAAATAGCTCATTATTTCCAGCACAGTCCTCACACTGAAAACATTTCCCTTCAGCCTGAGGGGTGAGGATGTCTGGGGTCAGTTCAGCCCCAGGGCCAGTCACTCTGGAGAGCAGCACAGAGACAGGACAGAACATTGAGATGGCCGCATGTTAGCCATGAAGAAGTCCTCCTAGTCCCCCCACTTTGCAGTATGGCAAAACCAAAGGCTTCCTGCCTGCCTTCTTTCTGCTAGGTGTGGAGAGCTGTTGTGCTGGATGAAGCTGCCCTGCTGTCTGCACTGTCACAGCACTGGCACTTTGGTGCAGGTTACCTTTTCACGCGGATGTTGAGCATGCCGTTGGAAGAATCGATGATTTGCATGGCATTAGCATGGGAAAGGCCAGCACACGACTTCCCATTGATAGATACTAGCACATCATTTTCCCACAGGCCTCCACGGCATGCTTTGCTTCTCTTTCGGATCTGGAAAAGCGGGAGAGAGGATAGAGATGAAGGAAAGAACAGCAGCAATTTAGTTCAGTTGTTTGTCTCCTGCTGTCCCTTCTGTTGCTCTGTCCCCAACAGGATAAAATAAGGCCCAAGACTACTTCCTGTCAGGGTGAAGAACTAGTCCTCTTGCATAGCCCTGGCTATGGTCTCTGCATTCCTGTTAATTCCAAGAACTTCTCTGCTGAGCACAGGCCTGGCCTGATCATCAACCTAGTTCGAGTTCCTCAGGGCAGATGAAAGACTCAAGAACATCTGCATGCTTTTCTCCTCTTGCTCCCTATCTCCTAAGTTGCTTAGGGAGCTTGTATTTCAGAGAGTGAACAGAAACTCTTTCCAGACTATGCCTGTACATTACTGTGTGTCCTTCTGCATGACCCTACTGTGCTTCCTTGATGTGATCCCTGGCTCTCATGCAAAGCCCCTGCAGGTACCATCCCCATGGAAGCTGACACTGGGGAGAGACAGTGGCTCTGTCGTGAAAGAGGCACTTTCTGCTGTTAAGCGTTCCTGTTCCAATGGCTTTGGCCAGTGTATTTCTGGACATCTGCATCAGGCCATATGGTGTCCTGTTACACAAGTGTAAACTTGGAATAAATCTTTAGCCTTAATGGGAGTTGTGCTGGATATGCATTGCTATATCTGAGAATGGAGCTGGAGTCTCTAGGCTAGTTCCTAGATCTGGCCTCTCGTGGCCATCTTACACCAAATGTTTCCTCTCCCTTTTGTTCCATCATCCATCAGTTAAGCGCCTTACCAACACAGCCTAGCCTTTCTGTTAGGGTAAGCAAGCAAGGAAACCAAATGCCCATTCAACCAAAAACCACCGACCTCTCCAGTACAGGCAAGGAATGGAAATAGTCTTGTACAACATCTTGGCACTCATAATAGAGTCATTTTGCACATAAAAGAATATTCAGGAAAAAACACTGGGTCAGAGCAAGTCAGGACCAAGGTAGTAATACACTGGATTTGTAGATGCTTCTAGAGTATTTCTTTGGATCTTGAAGTTAAGTGAGAGACACATCAGTGCGGAGGTGTTAAACAGAGGGTGCAGTGAACAAACTGTGGCAGATCCTGCAGAGAGGTAACACAGCAGGGCACCTTCTCCCATATCTTACAGCCTTGTGCTGAAGCAACCAGTCTCAGTTACTTTGCCTGCATTCCTATGGCAGCCTTAGGAAAGAGAAGTGGATGTGGGAGGATTGCTGCCCTGTCATTGTTCTTGCAGGGGCAGTAGGGGAGCAGGGAAGGAGAGAGCTGGAGCACTAAGGAGGTCCCATGTCATGGTTGGCTGGGCTCAGGGCCCAGGACCTCTGCACCCATGGGGTGTGCTTGCACCCAGAACTCAACCCTGCTGGCCCATGTGAAGGCAAGAGCAGCACTCCTCTCAGGTCAGCCTGTCAGCAGGATCAAGAGGTGTTCGGGAAGAAGATGGAAAGAGGAGGGCTATGCTTCAAGTTGTTTTTGTGTTCACTGGCACTTTATCGCTCTGTAGCCTTTCCAGCCTGACCCCAAATTTTGCCTGCATGCTTAAAATAGGGACTGGCTCACCCCAGCTGCCACATCCATCAGCCTCTGTCATTTTAGTCCTTTATCTCCCTCCTTGTTAATATAAGCCTGGAATGAGAATGTGTGGGTCTATAATGAACTACTGCTGAAGAACCACTTTTCTGCTGTTACAGTATAAATGCTGCTTCCTGATACTCCCTCAAGGAGCAACTGTTAACTGAGAAGAGATAGCAGACACATTTTCCAATGCTGCCTACTGACACAGCGGCTAAAGAAGAGAGTTAGGAAGTTGAAGAGAGGTTAGAAGGAGTGTCCCCTGGTATTCCCCAAAAGGCCAACTGCTGCTCCATGGCCAAGTGCTTGGTGCTTAGCACTGGATGGGAACATACTTGCCGAGTATGTCTCCCAGTTATGGAGTGAGGGGGCTGGGGGTTAAAGGCTGTCAGCAGGTGCTCAGAGCATTACTCACATCCCATCGTATTCCTCCATGCTCACTGAAACCGACTGGATGTGGGCTGGTGACTAGCCAGAGCAGCAACAGTAAGCTTCCTGCAATCCTCTGGTCCCACAGTATGCAAGACTTTGCAGGCAAGTTTTCAGTATTCCCAGGCAGGAAGGATCAGGCTGTGCTCCCAACACTGCCTGCTGCTGTTTCAGGTACCTTTATATTAGAGCAGGCTGGTGGGACACAAGCACTCCCATGTGGGCTGAGCATCATGAGCAGGCAAAGCTTTTCTCTCTTTCAGCACAGGAAGAGACCTACCGAGTCTGAAAATAGCACATGTTTCTTCTGGCACAGTCTCCCACAGGTTTATAAACCCTCCCTGGAATTTTATGAATTTGCTTCCCGGGGTCAGAGGGAAACGAACTATCTGCAGCTTCATTTTTATGCCAAATCCCTACCCCACCGATTTGCTAGGGAGGAAGGCAAAGGGGTTAAAGGCAGAGAGGATTGTGCAGGGAGAGAAGGAAGAAAGCTCATCAAACAGAAAGGACAGGACTTAATCCACAACCACGACAGCAGGGTGCAGTGCGCCGGAGGCTGCAGAGCCTCTGGACAGAGACCAGCACATGCCTGCCAGATTTTATATGACTGCCAGCCCAGTGCTGTGAAGACTGTAATGACAACCACAGCCTGCATGCCCTGCTTACAGCAAGGGCAGCACTGAGCCTTTAAGGGCCCAGGACAGGGTGGATGCCTAGTCCGAAAGCCAGGCTCTCTGCCCATCCTGAAGGTCAGTTTGCCCTCAGGCTGGAGCCACTTGCTCCCCATATCTAAAAGATGCCCTCTCCTGGGCAGCCAGTGAGCCACATGAAGTGTCACTAACAGGGAACTTCTGCTTAGACTGCAGTCAGGTTGGAAGGTGTCACCAGACAGCTGTTCTGAAGATATGGGAAAGGCTGGAAAAAGCTGCATTTCAAAGAGAAAACCTCTCTGCTTCCTGTAGGAGATATCTGGAGAGCTTTCTTGTGCACATGAGAGGCAGCACTGATGGACTCAGACTGGTGGCCAGGGCTGGCCCCAGACCTGGCCCTGAGGTTTTGCACTGTCTGACCTTCTAGCACACGCTGGTGAGGACTGATCTCTCCTTTTGTGTGAGGAGCCCCGCAAATTCTGTGAGCCTCTTGTTAACTAACTCTCTGTTACACTTTCCACTCTGTGCCTCAGTGGACATACTCTCCCATGGCATACCTTGACTAATGGGAGGAATGTCCTGTTATGATACCAGATGGATTTAGGAAATCCCAATTTCAGAGTCTTATTGATTTATGCTACTGGAAATACAAATCAGTGTGAAAAACTGGAACAGATTTTCTCAGAAAATTGTCCACCTCCCCGCCCTCTCAGCAGGAGTTCCGTAGTGACAAAAGAGCTCTTGCAGAGAGGTTTGGGTGTTTGCAGCATCCAGGTACATGCATATATATATGCTTTTTTTTTTTCTTATTTTACCTGCTTCCTCTCATTGATCATGTTCAATCGGACAGAAGGAGAAGGACAGAAACAATTGAGGGGAAAAAAGAGTGAAGGTGACAATAGAGGATGAAAGGACTAAGAAAAGGTATAGAAGGGAAGGCCAGTGCTAGGAGAGGCCAGAAAGGCCAGGGTTGGGATCAGGCTTTAACAGTACAGTACAGGTTTCCTTGTACAGACAGCCCTGGGGAAACAAAAGGACATGCTGACTATTGGATGTATCTTGGGGAATTCAGTCTAGCTTTCAGGAACAGAATGCAAGATGAGGGGGTCAGATCCAACTTGGCAGCATCTGTCCTTCAGTAGGGACTATATTTAGATAGTGGTATGTGGGGGCTGCACACACGCTGGGATGCTAAGAATAGAGTAATCCCGATAGTAACTCGGTGGCTTCACATCTTGCCTGAGTACAGCCCGGGGAACCTGTCTTGAAACTTCGCAACCACCCTCCCTGTTGACCAGCACTGCTTCTTCATAAGGAAATAGGCTGTGGGTAAATAGAAGTGGTTTGCAGTGCCTTTCAGAAAATAACCTGTACTAGGTTCATGCCATCTTTCCCCTTACCTCTCCAAGGCACCTCTCATCTCCTCTCACTGGGGTAGGAAGACAGATTATCAGTCTTCCCCCAGTCAAAAATCTTTCCAGCAGCAACCTAGCAAAATCAGTTCAAGTTAGAGTTGTATACCAAATAGAGTTTGTCTTCCCATCCAACACCCTTCCAACCTCTGACTGCATCTCAACACATAGCTTCCCCGTTCCACCAGCTACAATGCCATAGGGTCCAACAATCCATGGCAACCTGGCAATATTTAAATTTCATTCTGAGCCTTATGCAAAATGCAATCCTGTCACAGGGTTCACGTGGAGAGTTAAGAACTGCCTTGTTGCAGTATAAAGCGTTACCAAAAGGTAATTACTCAGGCAGTAGCCAACCACCATTTGGGTCTCCTCCTTGTAGAACTTCCTGCTCAGCTGAACCACAAACACAGCAGTAGTTAGGTGTAAAAGCGGAAACAAACACCCTCTATCTCTTCTTCTTTCTTAACATCTGTGTTGACATCTTTTGGTTACTGGAACAGTTTGTTTTTCCTCCAGCACCAGGGCCTACTTTTTACTTGTGCGAGGAAAAATATTCCTGTGGCTAAAGTAGGTAGATCACTAGAGGAGCATTCAGGAAACCTGGATGATTTTTCTCCAAGGATGACCTTGGAAAAAACACAAAGACTGTGAGTCATAAATGGCAGGAACCTGAAAATCAGGGTGTTTTTCAACAGTCTTTATCTCAGCTGCCCACCTGAACACAGAGATCCACTAAGGTACTTCTTCTATGCCTTACCTATTAAGTAGTAAATAACATCACATCCTCCTAGCAATGCCATATTTTTATTGGAAGCTATTTTACAGGAGAATATTTACTCTAATCCATTATAATTACACTTATTTACTCAGTTCAGTAACTTCTTGATGAAACTCTGTATTCCTTTTTAAGAGGTGACACTGGTTGACTTATCTCTTGGTAAAGTAGGTCCAATGTCTCTGCAGGTCTCCTTCACTGGGCATCCATAGGGAAGCTTAATTAGAGAGTCTTTATATAGAGAAAGAGGGTAGAGAACACGTACTTTGTGGGATGAACACAGTAATGAAGAGTGGTGAAGGAAGATATCTTGACTGGGAGAACAGACTTGGATGACTTTAGTGATGAGAGTTGGTAGTGGCAGAGGATGCTGATGCTGGCCAATCAACTAAGTGCACTGCAGACAACTGTAATATGTTACTGCCTGGAGTGTACTGGTGGGGGGGATATTGCTATGAAGTGTGGGAAAGAGAGAACAACTTCTTGGATGCCCTAGACTTCATTATGATTTATACCAGGGGGTACAAGGTGATATAAACCAAACACAAACAATCAGGCGTTGTTGGTTTTCTTTCTCTGTTGGTTTTCTCAGTGAAACCAGTTGCCTTTAAAAGAATATTTTGTTGTGATAATACAAAGGAGAGAGAAAGACAACCCCAAACAATCCAGCTCCTTTGCCTAAGCAAGAAGTTTAGCACAGATCTCATTGCTAAGAGCAAGTTTCTAGGCAGAGGTGGCTGCAGATAAATAAAAAGAGGCTTTATCTTCATAGCTTTTTGTTACTTGATGGAAGATTAGCTGAAAGATGAGATTAGCTGAAAAGAAGTATAATACCAATGACGAAGAATAATGCCTCATGTGCTGGAATAGATACTAAAAGTACTTGATGAGCATTTTACCCTCAACAGAGTAAACAGCAGGATATCAGTTTTTTATTATGTGAAGCAAGGATTCAAAAGGAACAGATATATTTGTCTAAAGCAAGAGTACCAGCTCTAGCTGCTGTGAGAAAAGGAATCGAGTGTTCAGAAAAAACATGCTTATACATGTCCCATGTAGGTCCTTTTTCTAGAGACTCAGCCGGGCTCCTTTAGACATAAAAGATTTTAGAATCAAAACCTAAGGGAATTGGAGCTCCTAAGCAAATCTAACCACCAAAATGTTTCTTTACAGGCACAGAACTGGGCACTGACCTGTGCCGAAAGGAGTGAAAGAATCTTGAACGCAGAGCAGAGTTATCCAGAGACATGACTTCAGTCCTCCAGAATAAGGTGTTCTCAACCTTAGCCCTGCGTGCTGTGCTCCAAGGGCAGTGAGCGTATGCAAACTCTGAATAAAAAGCTTTCTCAAAACAGAGGACTCTTTTCAGCTGCTGCTAATTGTTGAACAGCAGCAGTCTTAAGAAAAATATGCCTCCACAGTATGTATGCTGAGAGAGGGAAAATTAGAAGATGACATACCTACTATTATTTCAATAGAATGAGGATCACTTATGTTTGCAAAAAAATATTGGACACAGCATTCATAATATTGCAAGTGTGGGTTACTGCACCAAAACACAGCACTCACTAACCCAAAGTGAGCCTCTCAGCAATAGTCTGGGGAGGATAAGCACTGCTGTTCTGCAGCAGCAAGGACAGGATCAGCCACAGGTATGGATTACAGAAGTACTGCATTCACCTGAAGGATCCAGGGCACTTTGGTACAGAGACTTTCCTGTGCCTTGGAGCATCTTTGTAGGCATCCTGTAGGTATGAACATACATCAAAAGCCAGGCTCAGCCTCCACAGTTGTATTCAGTAGTTCTAACCAGGAGCAGACTGAATAATGCCAGTGAATGAATCTGAGCTCTGGACCACAACTGCCTGTAGCATTAAACTGTTGAAATGACCCTTGGCACATCTTTGGCTCAGACCAGCTAATGCTGTCCAGAACAATTCCCAGGCATAGTTTAGGAGCTAGAATAGACAATTCCCAGAGCCATTGCTTGTGGGCATGCAGGCATCTTATTTGGGAGAACAGAAAGAGTTAATTGCTGTGCTTCACTACACTCTAGCATCTGGCAAAAGTGCCAGAGAATGGTCCCAAGTGCATGTAATGCACCAGGTGTCGACATAGCCTGTATGGTTTAACTGCAACCTCTGATAGGTGTCAAGAGATTCTTCCAGCGTGCCTGCATTCTTATGGACAAGTCGGATGTAAAGATGACATTGGCCAGGCTCTTTACTTCTGCAAAGAAAAGAGGAAGAGCTTTTGTAGCAGGGCCCATCACACAAGCCTTAGACTTGTGATGGAAGCAAAAAGCATGGAGCAGCCCAGCTGTGGTCACATGGCAGAACAGAATCCATTTAGGACAGTAATGTAGGAAAGACCAGAGGCCAACATCACATTTGTCATAGGCATGATTGCCCCACGGCCTTTCAAAGGGAGGCAGGAAGCAAAAAAAAAGAATAAACACAGAATTAAGTGCTTTGGGCAGTGAGAAAGGAACGGTTAACAAATGGTTAAAGATTATCTGGGAGTAAACATGAAAAATCAAGATTCTGAGAGTTACAGGAAAGAGTATAACCACCAATGCAGTCCATCCACACAATCTGTTCTCTGTACCTGTTTCGAGAGGGAGTTCCCATGTAAGGCTACTTCCCTTGAAGGTAGCTCCAAGCCAGAGTCAGGCACAAGGAACTGTGAACTAAATCAGTAGCTGATACAATCAGCAGTGGTCATTTGCAACCACAATAACATGGCTTTCTGTTTAGGCCACTTTCTGATCATTGACCTGGAGGTCCTACCCCTCCATCTTTGCTGAAAAGGAGAAGTAGAACTCCCCTTCCAAACTTTCCACCTTGCTCACTGCTATCCCAGCACTGTGCAGAGCTTGCAGCTTCTCCACCAGACAGCAGCCCTGGAGCCCCTCATGTTTTCCTGGCAGGCAGCGACTGCTGGTCCCAGCTGCTCCTTGGAAAGTTCCACCGGCGCTGCAGCATGCGCTCCCTCTCTAGCAGCCAAGGGTAACACCTGCCTAAGTGCCGACAGGCCATAAAACATGTCCAGGAGCACCCCCAATGCAGCTTGAGGCACTCCTTCCACAGTGCTGGCAGGCATATTCAGCCCTCCAAAATCAGCATTAGTGACTGCTATAGAATAGGCCACCACCCATGCTTTTTTAGATGTGACAGTAAACATTTGTGAAAACATAAATAATGGCCTTCCCACTGAAAAGGGGAGAGGAAGAGAAGGTGCTTGCAAATCAGGAAGTCATGAGACCTATTTGAATTAGAGCTGGCACCTCCAGCAGGAATAAGGTCACATGAGCAAAGGTGAATAGGACAGAACAGCCAGACTTTGGGTCACAGGGACCAGTGACACGGCATACAGGCAGCAAGGACATCTGACAGAGGAGACAGTAGAAACAGTGAATTATCAGCAGAGAAATATACAGGAGAACGCGGGGATATTTGAGAAAGAGGTAAAAAGGAGGTTGTGATGAACTGCTCTTAAACAACAAAACAGTTTTTTGTTTTAGAACCTATACAATCTGTATCACTCCTTCCCCTAACAATTCACTCCATTGCTGCCAAGTATTGGTACAGAACAGCTGACTGAAAGGAGTCTCTTGAGTTATCACGGCTAATCAATACCACGTTGTTTTCAGAGGCCATATTGTTTACTCCAATTCATAAACTGATTCAAAATGTTTTCAGTTCTTTTTCTAGATTGGAAAGTCGTTGCTGAGCATTCCTGGTTAGTTGTTTGTGCACATCTGATTGGTGACAATGATGTCACCTATATTTGAATAGTGATGCTGGTATTTGCTCAACATCTATTTGTAGACAGCAATCATATCTTTCAACATTTTGCTAGGTGAAAGAAGCCTTCTCTCCTCCCGTCCTTCTCTACAGCTGCTCTACCTTACATTCATTTTCCTTGAAAGTGGCTGACTCTGTAAGTATAGTACTTCCAGTGAACTCCCCTTTGTGCATTAGACAGTAACATCACTGTCTTCCTATCTCAGTCAGACAAGGCTACCTGAGGCTCATTTGTTTATGTTTATCTTTTATTCAGAGATTCATCATTTTGCTGGCTCATTATTAGTGACGCACTAATATGCCCAAGTCCTTTTCCTCTACTATGGAAAGACTTTTTCTCTATGTTACAGTTTCCTCTGTGTTACTTGTGCTGGAGTTGTAAGTGCCTTCCTTGCTTTGTATTGCAAGTAACTGGGTTTCCCCCTCACTGAATTAATCTTGTTTTGTAGCAGGATCCCTAAAGGCGGGTTTGCATGAACTTGTATCATCCTAAAGCTGCCCCGTTCATCTTTGTAAAAATTATTTCCATAATATAGCTTCATGTTAGGTTTCTACTTTGGTTAATTCTGGGCTTAGTGCTAACAACTTTTCTCAGACTAGGTATTTTACATTTTGTTTTGTTTCAAGTGCATTTGATGCACATATCCTTACTGCAAACAAATCCTCCAGGAACCTGATGATATTGTTCTCTCTTACTATCTTTTCAGAATAGTTGAACCTTCTTGCCATTTATAGTTACATCTCGGGACCTTGTGCTTACCCTCAACCTTTCTAAAATAAAAATCTTACCATCTATGGATCCTTTTTTTGCCTTGTATTTGTGTTTGTTTTCTTTCTTTCCTAATGACTTTTTCTGGTTAAAGATTTCCGTATTATGCTGCTATGTGCACCCCAACTACTGAGCTATACCAAATCAGCTTTATTTTGGTGAGGGGTAGTGTAAAATCCCACTATATTCCACCTGCTTGATTAGGTAAAAGATTCATTAGGAATCACAATAATCCAATATGAATCCACAGTAGTTCAACTGATTTCACTTAAAAGAACACTGCTGTAACTAAGAACAAAATGGAGATTACCTTCGCTTATTGTGTTCTTAGCCTTTATTTCCCCCTTTACTTGTTTCTCTAGTTCTCAATATTCCAATCCTTTCTAATTTCTGCAGAATGATTCACGTCTTCTATCGATGTTTGATCATGCTGTGTATCTGCCTGCTGAGCACAACAATGCCTGCTTTTCTTTCAGCTTACTTATTACTGAGTTGATATTTTAATACAACCCTCATTTAAAAATCATCTCTCCTTTCTCACTGAGGGCTCCTCAGACACAAATTTTCTTTTGTTTCTTCTTTTGGCTTACCCCTACTCTAACAGTATCTGTTTTTATGAGACTGAACTGTTAATGGTACCCCTTTCATAAACACATCAGTAGCATGGTAGCCTTTGGAGTCACATTAGACATTTTTGGCACCTGAACACTGCAAATGATTGTTTGGGTGGAACAAAATAGTCAGTACGTGTTCCTGTAGGCAAGTTTAAGATTAAAAGAATAGACATTTGCAGTTATTACAGATCTGGAAATACATAATCAGTTGGTGTTAAGACTAGCATTTCAGTCTTGTCTGTGTTATTTGAAGATGAGCTTCTTCCTCAATATTCACTGGGCAGTGCTGGAAGAAGCAATGTTCTGATCCCAAAGCAAGCACAGCTGGTTTGGCTGCATAAGTTTATTTGAACACAAAGCTAGTTATCATAGAATCATGAAATGGCTTGGGTTGGAGGGATCTTAGAGATCATCTCATTCTAACCCCCTGCCAGGGACAGGGACACTTTTCCACTAGACCAGGGTGCTCAGCACCCCATCCATCCTGACCTTGAACACTTCCAGGGATGGGGCCTGCACAACTTCTCTGAGGAACCTGTTACAGTGCCTCACCAATCTCTGAGTAAAGAATGTCTTCCTAACATCTAATCTAAATCTTTCCTCTTTTATTTTAAAATCATTCCCCCTTGTCTCATCACTGTCTACCCATATAAAAAGTAGCTCTCCATCTTTTTCATAAGTCTCCTCTAGGTACTGGAAGGCTACAATGGGGTCTTTCCAGAGCCTTCTCTTCTCCAGGCTGAACAACCCCAACTTTCTCAGCCTGTCTTCATAGCAGAGATGCTCCATCCTTGAGATTTTTGAGATGCTGCACTAGACCCTAAAAGATCCATGTCTTTCCTGCACTGAGGATCCCAGAGCTATATGCAGTGCTCTAGGTGGGGTCTCATGAAGGAAGAGGGGCAGAATCACCTCCCTCCACCTGCTGATCACTCCTCTTTTAATGGAGCTCAGGGTGCTGTTGGCCTTCTGGTCTGCCAGCGCACACTGTTGGCTCGTGTACAGTTAGTTATGTGTGACCCAAGAGGCTTTCCACAAGGTGTATAATTCCAGCATCTTGCTCTAGGTATGTCCCTGAACCCATAACCCCCAGGGAGTTGCTGGAGGGCACAGAAGCTCTGTGGCAGCTGGATCCAGCATGTGAAGATACAGCTGCTCTTCTACCACTTTGTGTTAAATGGACTGAGGTACAGAATTGATCCCTTGCTTGGAGAGACAGTTTAAACTACAGCTCTGTATTCTTTCAGTCTGTAGAAAAATGGGTTCACACCCCACTTCCAGCATGTTCATGTACTTTATTTAGTTGCAGCCAGTTGAATGCTTTGCTAGAAAAGAAGGTTTAAAATGCATATGTTCACTGTACATTTTGAGTAAGCTGCAATTTGAAAAAAGCCAATAATTTAGGCCATCATTGTGAACAGCTTATGAGAGAACAACCAATTAGAGGCCCACTAATGTATTTAAAAAAACAAAAACAAAACCAACAAACAAACAAACAAAAAAAGAAAGCATACAGCAGACACACACAAATATCAGGAGAACAAAAAAAGGTACCAAGATCAGCAATTAGTGACCGATCTTATAATAATTTTCATATAAAAGAACGATGATGATGATGATGATGATGATGATGATGATGATGATGTAAACTTTAGAAGAAATAAAGACAAGAAGACTATGTGACTGTGTAAATTGATCATGTAAGATGAGGAATTGTGCAGGGCTTTGTGATACAACAAGAGCAACTCAAGCAGGAAATCCCACTTTGTGCAACATTTAGTCTTTGGAAGGCCTGGCTGCTTGATGTTATCAAATTTTCATTGGGAAAACATGCAAGACTTAGTGGTATAAGTAGGGTAGTAGCTGTTCACAAATGACTTTCTGTTTCTGTGTAGGGTAAACCACTAGGACTGTCAGTTCTTAGATAATTCACAGGACATGCTGATAACTACCTGGGGGAAAGAATTTCCCTCTAACTACTCAAAAATTAGATGCATTGGTGAAGTTTACAACTTCCTCTGAAATACCTGAAGGAAACACAAAGGAAACAGGAAGCAGGACATAGAGTGACTTTTAGCCTAGTCTGGTCTAGCAATTCCACCATCTCTATGTAACTACAATGTATATAATTTCTATATAACTTATCTGTTATACTTAATTGATTAATTTCCCAAATTAGCTTTTTATTGCTTATTCATCCAGAAAGGTATATAGAAACAATCTGACTAAGCATCCAAGGGTAAGCATTTTTCCCTAGCATTACTACTATGACTTTTCTAGTCTAGAAGTTTAAATTGTCTAAACTAACAGCACTGGTTCACCATCTGTATCCACTCAGTTATCTCCTGGCACCTATCAGCTATTCATGCCCGTATGTTCCATCACATGACTCCTGGCAGTTTATTCTCTTCTAAGCAGTTTACATTCAGGTATGACCTTACTGGGCTCCTGGTAAGTTTCTACAAATCCTTTCTTTGGAGACAGTTTAAATGGAGTTGCCTTTAAGACAGTGACCTGTGGTCACCTGGATGCCATTAACTCTGGGCAATAATAACCAAAAATGATAATTATAAAATCAAAGTCCTGCTTGAAGAATTATGCATACTTTGAGCTTCAAATGGATTTGTATCAGTTATATTTTTCATAATTATTTTTAATGCAAAACCCAAGTATTGTAAAACTATACATATATATATATATATTTGTATTGCTAGATTTAAAGTACAACACCCAGTTCTGGGTGAGAGCTGCTTCTAGTTAATACCTTCCTCCTACTAATCCTTGAGCAATATTCCGTTCACCTTAAGGTGCAACACAGCCTGGGTAATGGCTAGTTCTTGATACTGTTCAATCCGAGTAATCTTTATAGACACTTAGAATCTCCTCCCTCTTCCGTCCCAGTTTTTTGTCTACTGAGGAAAAAACAGGAGTCAGAATAATCTTAGACCCTACAGAGTTTATGTGGCCACTGAAAATCCCATTTTCCTAACAACCACTGATGGCAGACACCTGTTTGAAGGATACTGATTCTTTCTTTTCAGCACTTGAATCTCTATGAGTATGTGCAGAAAATGCTTTTCTGGAGAAAAATCTTTTGCTATTTAAGAAACATTCACTCTGGGGCCAAGCTATGGGATTTCAAACAATTTGGCAAAAGTTACAGATAAACACTCTGTAATCTGGGGTGAGCCAAATGACACAGAATGTTTCATTTCAAAATTCTCTGTCAGAGACATGGTCTGCTTAAGGAAACAGAAGGAGCTGGGCATAACATTTTTTCATTCCTGCTGCTGGGTGCCTTCCAGGGAGACAT
Source organism: Myiozetetes cayanensis (assembly GCF_022539395.1). Lineage (NCBI taxonomy): Eukaryota > Metazoa > Chordata > Aves > Passeriformes > Tyrannidae > Myiozetetes > Myiozetetes cayanensis. The sequence continues at coordinate 21,093,540 of NW_026086605.1, forward strand.
CCCAACATACCATTGTGTCAAGGCTAAAGCAGCTGTCAGGACCTTAATAAAGAGGACCATTTTTTCCTAATTTTTAGGCTATTCAATAGTCTTTATGAAAAGACAACAGTAACAACTGTTTAGCAAAAGCAGTGCAAATCAAGGTTCATGTTTATTCCTTTTTTATTATTTCATATCACATCCAAACAACGGTTTTCCTTTATCCTCCAAATGGTACCAATATTTGCTGCTTAGAGCATCAAAAATATTCACTTCAGACAGTATTGAGAAACTTTCACCAACAGAAGAGACACTAAATGTGCATTTATTCTGAAAGCTGGAACACAGTAATCAAGCATTAGGGACAGTTGAATTACAAATACGGCTTTGCTGCTTTGATTTAAATTCCTTTTTCCTTAGTTGGATGTCTTACACAAGCATTGAAGCTGCCATATTTGAGCCCTCTTCCCTGCACTGTCACTACAGTTATAGCTCTGCCGACAACTAGGGAGAGACATACAGATTATAAAGTGTCTGAGCTGTACAGACCCGCACTAGGCAGGTCTTCACCTGACACTTGACTCTACCTCAATAGCCTCTATTTCAGGACACGCATCCCACCTACACCCTGATTGACCACACCACCCAAGTTTTCCTTGTAAGATGTGCTGCCATAGTAAGGAGTTCCTGCATTCCTTAACAGTAGTGAAAGATGCCCAGCTCAGTAGGGATATACGAGTTCAGCAGAACAACTTTGTGCTCACAGTTCACATCTCAAGGTCCTACCTTTGACACTTGAAGGGGTCTTTTCTGCTCTGAACCCCCTTGCAGGCGGAAGCCCCAGGGGGCACCTCCAGACAGAGTGATGAGCATTTCTTCTTCAGCTCCCATGACTTCTATGCTTTAGATGTTTTGTCTTCCCAACTTCAAAACAGGCTCCAGTTCTTAACAGGCAGTATCTTCTATTACCATCTTCACAATTCACACCACCACTCCAGTCCCCCAAAAGGCCCTCTGTTCACTTTCTCCCTGAAGTTCTGACACACACACACAAGAGAGCTGAGACTGTCAAGCCCAGCCTTCACTGCTCTTCTGGACTCTCAGCTGCTGCTCTGCCTATGATTAGACATTTGATTCTGCTCTTGGTAAGGGGCCAGAGTTGTCCTACACACGTGTCATGTCAATCTCACCCTCTGTGCCCCCCCGCATACACGATGGATCTCTCACAGGAGGGTGGCTGAAAATAGCACACCTCCTGTCTCTCCAGAGCTTTGTTCGACACTTTTAAAGCTGGAAGCAAAACTTAAAAATTAAAAAGCATTTCAGTAATAATTTTATTTCCACTTCTCATTCCAAATGCAAATCCTAGAGTCATCCTGTACTCAGGATTCATCAGTGTGAGTTTCTGACAAGGACGTGTTACAGGCACAAACTTGCGCAAGATCAGGTGATAGCACCTGACCCTATGAAACTGAACAAAAACAGCTTGCAAGTGATATGCTCTCCACTTGTTTGCTCTATGCATCTAGTGTTACTAACTACACAGTAGCACTATGTGCCTGCCCTGAAAGCCACAGGCAGACTGTAGATGTACTGTGCTGACAGGGGTTGACCGAGGGACTGGCTGCCCACGCACAGCCTCTCAGAGACGGGGCTGGATGGTGATAGCCCCTGTGCCGGGCGACAGGAGCCACGATACACACACTCTGAGGGTCTGATGGTGAAAGGCCTTTATTCAAAGCAACAGAGGGTTTTTAAGACTTCTGGGGGAAGGCTCAGGAAGTGGGATGTGGTTGGAGCTTTCTCCCACACTGTGCTCCCTCTGCAGCTTGTTGCTCCCCGACATCCCCTACATCCACTCATAATATTAGACACTGGGACCAGAATAGCTGGGATTAGCCACACAGACAGGATTCAAGCAGTTCTCTGCAGGGCACTGCTTACATAGACTCGGTGGCCAAGAGAACAGCTTTGCACTCAGACAGTAGAATAGTTTGGCCTGGAAGGAACCTTTAAAGATCATATAGTCCAACTCCCCTCTAATGAGCAGGGACATTTTCAACTAGATCATGTTGCTCAGAGCCCCATCCAACAGCTTGAGTGTTTCCAGGGATGGGGCATATGCCACTTCCCTGGGCAACCTGCCCTAGTGTTTCACCACCCTCATTGGAAAAGATTTCTTCCTTATATCTAGTCTAAATCTATCTATCTAACACTCTTTTAGTTTAAAACCATTACCCTTTGTCCTATCACTACAAGCCCTACTGAAAAGAAGTCTGTCTCCATCTTTTTTATGAGCCTGCTTTAAGTATTGAAAGGCCACAATAAGGTCTCCTCAGAGCTTTCTTCAGGCTGAACAAGCCCAATTCTCTCAGTCTTTCTTAACAGGAGAGGCCTTCACCACTCTGATCATTTCATGGCCTTCCTCTGGACCTGCTCCAATGGGTTTATGTGTTTTCTGTGCTGAGGATCCTAGAGCTGGACTCAGGACTCCAGGTGGGGTTTCACTGAAGTTGACAAGGGACCTTCAGTGGTTTTTTTGGACCATGGCAGGCATGGTAGAAGAGACCAGTCCCCACATCACTACAACCTCCTTTCAGGTAGTTAAGGAAAGCGATGAGGTCCCCCCTGAGTAAACAAACCCAGCTCCCTCAGCCATTCATCATAAGACATGTTTTCTAGTCCTTTCAATAGCCTTGTTGCCATTTGCTGGACATTTTGCAGCTCAAGGCCCTTTTCAAAGAGAGGGCCCAGAACTGAAGGCACTACTCGAGCTGCGGCCTCACCAGGGCTGAGTACAGGGGGATGATCACTGCCCTAGTCCTGCTGTTACTCGGTAGTGAACAACCTTTGCATCTTGGCGCAGAACTGGCCGTGGTCGCTCCCATGTCGCGGTCCTTCACAGGCCGCTGGTGGGACACGTGGCCAAGAGCCCCGCAGTCCCTGCCCTGCTCGCAGCTGGGCGGCCCGTGCGGGCTGTGCCGGCCCGGCCTATGCGGGACAGGCCTCGCAGCTCCTCCCGCCTCGCCGGGCGTCACCGGCCGCGGCCTCCCGGCGCCTGCGCCGCATCCGGGCCCCGGCGGGCGGAGCGCGGACGTGGCAGCGGCGGGCGGGGAGCGGCGGGGCGGGAGGCGGAAGCGGGCCCGGCAGCGGCGGCGGCAGCGGCGGTGAGTGAGGCCCGAGCGGCTCCGGGGGGTCGGGGCTGCCGGCGCGGCCGTGCGGGGCCCGCTGCGGGTGGGCGCACCGTGCCCGGCGGCCCGGTCGCGGCCCGGAGCTGCGGCGCCGCCGCCTCCGCCGCTTCCTCCCCCGCCGAGGCGCCGAGGCCCGGCGGGCTTCGCGTCGGGCCCGCCGTGCCCCGCGCCAGGGCCGGCTCCGCAGAGCCCCGGGGCTCCCGGGGACGCGCCGGGCGGGAGCGCCCGCACCGCCCGCGGCCAGGCAGGGGCTGGCGGCCTGCGGGGCCGGGCGGCCTCGGCGGGGCCTGCTGTGCTGCTGGTGCCCGGGCTGCCCCGAGGGGCCCTCGGCGTCCGGGTGTGGTGCGGCGGCTCCCGGCGCTCCCGCCCGGAGAACCGAGCGCTGCTTTTCGGCCCCGGTGCGCCGCGAGGCAGATACCCCTCTGCAGCCTTCTAATCTCCTGTAATCCGCGCAGCCTTCCCCTAGTGTTTGCGCTGTGCTGTTCAGTCTTCCATTCATTCGAGCTTGGTAAAGGATGGTCGTCCCGTGCCGAGACCTGGCGGCTGAGATTAGTTCGATTTGGCTGTGAAACTTCGTGGTGGTCTAAGGAGGAAAGGAAAGGAGATGGCATGATCCAAATACAAGTGTAGCCTTGAAAAGTTGGTTATGCAAGATGGGACTCTTGCTTTCCATGTAGATGCTGCTCTAGAGGTGTTTTCTGTTGTTGGAGTTTGCTTTCATTCTTTCTGGGCAATGCTTTTTATGGTGTACAGTGAAGCTTAATTTCCTTGGTTTTAGATTCGGAATGTACTTGAGTATTTTTCAGTGTGTGTGGTGTCTTAGCTCTGACATCTTTGTCAGAGAGACTTTGCAAAACCATCCAAAGTCGGCTGTAGTTGAAGTTCTGTTTAACCTCACTGGCTGATGGAAGTGGTTGATGAAACGTAGGTGAATTGCTTACACCTAAGTCAGAAGTTATCCACAGGAGTTGATATTTGTACTGTCATGTGAATATACAGATTTTTTCAGTTTAGTACTCAACTGATTTGTAGCCATTAATGTGATAATTCCATAAAAATATTTTCAAATCTTTTCTGTTACAGGTTTCTGTAGTCAATTTTACCAAGTGTTGGGGCAAATGTTGAACAGAAATCACTATCTGAGACCTAATAGGCAGTTTATTTTTTGTAGTTGTTGTTTACAAGCAATATAAAACCACACCATTAGAATGGGAAGTGACTGCTGATTTTGTACTAAAGTCTTTATTGGTTATTAATATGAAGTTGTCCTGAGTAAGTTTAGGGAACTTTGGCTTTAACTTCCTTTTCTTTCCCCTGAACTTCTCATAGAGTAGATGTTCCAGTTATGGAGTGAATACAAATATGTGTAGCCTAAAACTTCAGAGCCATCCTCTTTAGAGGAGACTTATGTTCAGTCACAAATGTACACTGTGGAAGCATAAGCATTTCTATCCATTTTTATGTGGAACGGGTTCTTGCTTCTGGAACTACCCTTTTCTACTTGAAGCTATACCACTCAGGATTCTTTATTGCTATAGACAGACTATAAAGTGGACACTGGTATAAAGAATATATAATTGCTTCTTAATATGCTGTGACATTCACTTCAGGTTCTAATGTCATGGATGAAAGCTGCGTTATAGTAGTGAACAGACACCTAAAGGATCATTTCTTTAATGAGTTGTTTGGTGCTTTGAATGGTTTTTCCTACAGTCTGCTACTGTAGGACTGTATTATCTTCCTGTAACACTTATTATCAAAAGAGGGGTCAAAAATCCAAGGAAGAATTGATGGTTGGCTAAGGAAGGGCAAGGTACAAAGAGTGACTAACAGTGATCAACAACAAGGTCTCCACAGAAGAGAGAAGGTGGATGTTTCTTGTTCTTTAGGCTTGAAAAACTGTGTTAGGGTTAAATTGTGAAGATAGAGCTTGTTTTTATATATTCAGCAAGATTCATTATTAACATAGAAAGCACTGAAAGACAGTGCAAACTGCACAGTATGTATTAGGAGAAGCTAATTCTGGCCTTTTTTTGTTTCTTGTGAGTGATGGAAATTGTATAAAGCATACTTGTGTAGAGGAAGTCAGAGCACAGAAATTTTGGATGAAAGATGGTCATTGTAACAAAGTACGTGAGGAAATCTTGTTTAGCATTATAAAATGCTTTTCAGTCTTATTCTATATAGTCCTATTCTTCTCTTCTTCCTTCTGGCCTCTTCTCTAAACTTGAAACTGCTCATGTAACTTTCTAATCAATTATACTTGTGCAAAGTTCACAGAATTGAGTCAGATGACTTCGCACATAATATGCACGTGGAGGTAGCTAAGAAAGAGAGAAATCTTTTACTGTGATTTTGTTGGTGGTGTATTTTCAGTGACTTTTGCCTCCTCAGGATTGCTCTTCAGAAGCAATGCTCATAACTGAGTGTTTTTCAAATCTTTTCCTAGAGCTTTATTACAGCAATAGAGATGTGAATCAATCCTACCAGGAGACTTTAGTCAACAAAGAGTATAAAATGTTATTGAAGTAGAAATATGATGGTGATGGCAAGGGTCAGAAATAGTGGTAGTTTTAAGGTTAGGTCACGCTGGGGTTTTTTGTATTCCATATTTAACCACTTTCACTCTTGTAACCTATATGTTGTATTGTACCTTACCTAAGGTGATGAATTGGCCTAACAAAACTGTGTTTAATGTGACTCTTCTTTAGATGAACATAGAAGTGATCAAACCTTAGATTCATTGTGAAAACTACGTTTCTTATACCTTTCCGTCAGTAACTCCAAATGCATGGGTGCATTTTGAGAATATGTGCATAGATGAAGAAAGTATTACCTGTGGTGTGACAAGCTGAGAATCTGCCTGGGCAGAAAGGCAGAGAGCCACATCTTACAACCAAATTGGAGTCGGTTCCAGGATTGCCATTTGGATTGATTTGGATAAATGTAAGGGAGACATTTGTTAAAATGGCCCACGTGCTTCCAGATTACTTGCCAGTCTGTGATTTCCAGGATATGAGCTTCTCTTCCAGGATTTTCTATAGAAAAACAAAACAGGAGTTTTCGATATCTGAAAAGAACTAAGTGTTCCATAAGTGCCTGTACAAGACCTGGTAGTCAAGCTGTCAGTGAAACAAAAGCAAGGACATCTGCCTTTTCGAAGACTGTTCTTAGCACCAGAGTCTAGGTCTTTATAAGAATAGCAAAACTTTTCTGCTTCTTCCAGAAAGCTGCAGCATAGAAGCATTAAAAGCACTGTGGGCAATGTTCCGAATTGGTCTCTGAGGATGCTGATTGTCCCCTTCTGTCCCTTTTTCCAGAAGGGAAATGTTTGATTTCTGTGTTCAGAAATGAAGTAGACATATTTCCTTGAGTTTCAGCATAGTAATAGGAGGCCATGCTGTTGTCTTGGGGGGTGTGTGTGAGTTTTGTTGTTGTTTGTTTAGGGGGTGTTGTTTGTTTTCTAAAGTATCAGTCTCCCCAGAAGGTGAAGCAAACAGGCCTTTTCTTTCTCAGGACCAGTAGAAAAGGCACTAACATCTTTCTGAAGGAAAGTAATTTTATTATATGCCTTTCCTCTAGAATGAACAAGAACTGATGAGATCAAGCTTTTCAGTTTCAAAAGGAAGTTAACAGTGAATACAGACCATAAGAAATGATGAATATGCAGTTTTCAGTTATTTGGGAGATTTGCTTATTGAAACAAGCTCATATGAATCACTAGAGTTTTTTAAAGCAGGCCATAAAAACTGCACTGTGGTCTGATTTGTTTGGATACTAAGGAATCTGGAAGCTATTATAAAAATTAAAATATTCCACCCCCCCCTCCAGTATTCCTGTGTATTTTCCTCCCATCAGTTTGTGGCTGATCAGCACTGGCTGTCTCTCCTGTGTAACAGCTTTCTGGTAAAATTGTAGCTATGTAACTGTTTTGACCAAAACTTCCACGGTCAACTGCCTTTATACAGAGGAATAGAAAATGGCATAGAGTGACTGCTCGTGCTTTGCAGGAAAGTTGTTGTTTATGGTAATGACCACTTGTTGTCATAGCATTTTTCCTGTAGTGTCAATCCTGCTTATTTGAGCTTTGTGTATTGTAGCTGCTGAGTAGTAATATGATGATCGACACCATGTGTTAGTGTTATGTTTGGCTTAATTTTGGTAATATGTCACTCCATGCAAAGGAATATCCTCAGTATTTTTACCCAGTGAAATGGCCTGTTTTCTTAATTTCTCCTTGTCTGGTATATGTCTTATTTCTGTGATTCTCCATATCACTCTCCCCCCTTAATGTCATAAGAAAGAGCATGAAATTCTCCCTTTCTCCATATCTCAAGTGACTAAGTTCTAATTTACAGATACATGGTTTTTGAGTGGAAACAAAATGAATGTTTGATACAAATAACTTGTACTGGGGAAGAGGGAAAATGGACTCATTCAGTGACAACTGTCTTCCGCCTTCTCAGAGGCAGATACTCTTGGCCCTGCCCTTGTGGTATTTCACATCAGTGATGAGCAAGCATGCCACTGGCCTTATGTTTAGAGCAAGTCCAACAACTGAAATTATGATGCAGCCTTGTCCTCAGCTTCAGCACTGGGTTTGTTCTTGAGTCTCCCTCCTTGACCCTCTGCCAGTGTAGAGCAAGCATAGACTTGTGCTGTGGTGGAGATTAGCCTGTGCTGGCTGGCACATGGGGTAGCCAAAGGTCTGAGGTATGTCAGACCAAGCTTTCAGTTGGGACATTGAGTTAGAACCCTCTCCTTTACGTAGCTGTTTCTTCCATAAAAGTATCAGAGATTATCTCAAAACTCTTCTTCTCTGTAAGTTGTGCATTAAATCAGCTTACCTCTTGCTTTTGGTATTATTGTGGAGAGAGCAACAAGCTGACAGATATTACCTGCTCAGGCAGGAAATACTGATGTTCACGTGAGGGAGAGGAGGGAAGGCTGAAAAGGAAATAGCAAAAGATTATCAGGTAAGATCACTTACCGAGTATACACTCACAGCAGTTAAGTCAGAAGTGGTTTGCAAGGGACATACTTGAGTTCTTGTCCCATCATGCTTGAGAGAAAGGAAAGCATGAAAGATTGATCTTCTGCCTTGTAGTAAATTCCTTGCTCAAGCATTCTATGTTCCTCTGTTCAGGGATTTCTATAAGTATGACTTGCGAAGAGTGTCTTGGTACTATATCTGCAGATCCTCCTGGAGGAAGGACCTGTCTGCAGGAGCAGTGACTAGAAACCAGGTTCCTCATGCACAGTCTGGTAAGCAGGGGCAGGAAGAAGAGAAAGCAGCCCTCCTTCCTTGCCAGAAAGACCTACCCAGATGTTCCAAGACGTGTGGATAGAGCAGGGCTCTCTATGCATTCTTCTTTACCTGTACCCACACCTTTGCAGGAGACATTCTCCTACTTTTCTGTTTGTACTGGACAGGAGGTGGCTGAGATCAGATCTGTGATTGCAGTGTGGTGACACTGGTTGCAATACTGGGGAGGAAGAGGTAAACCTTCCAGGGAGCTTGGGAAGGGAGTAGGTCCCAATGTCCAGATTTCCTGGCCCCAGTCAGGTTAGACTGTTTTAAAGAACTAAGTCAAGGGTGGTGTGGGAAACCAGAATTTTTGGAGATTACACATGATAAACATGACAGCAAGAGAAGAGTCATGTTTAAAACCACTGCAGGCTGATAAAAAATTCTGTCACACTGCTGTAAGCTGTTGCAAATATTACTTTCAAGAGCCAATTACCTTTAAATATTTAAATGAGGTTTTTTTCTAAACAAAAGCCCTATCTTTACCTTTATACAACTTGAAGAACAAAAGTGTAAAATTTTGTTTATTTCCTTTCATGAAAGTTTAATATCTAATTTCAGAGTAAATACTAGCAGTTTTAATATTGACATTTGTCATGTTTACTAGCTATAGGAGGTTAAATGTAGTTTTTATGTATTGTGCTACCTTTTTTTCTGTAAATAATTAGATTGCTCTGTTGTGATATATGTATTTTACCTTTATTGTATGTTTGGATCTGAAATAATTTCTTCATGCAGGTTATTCTTACAGAGCTGTAGTTCTTTTAGTGCATTTGCTGTACAACTGTGGTGTCAGTTGCTGGAATAATTCTTTGACATCATATTTTTGGTAATGTAGAGAACCGACCTTAGCATTATTTGGCATAGGCTAATCAGTGTGTAGGCAAACCAGCTTGGGTATTTGTTAACTGCTTGAGTTGAACTGTAGATTCCTTGAAGGGTTTTGCCTCAACTGTCTGCAGCTGTGTGTCCTCTGTGTTAAGATTTACTGTGTATCTTTAACATACAAGTTCATTAGAGGGTTTGGAGAAAAGTAGGAGGAAAACATTAGTTTTTTTCTTTAACTTTACTTTGCATTTTTATATAAACTGAAGTTTTTCAGTAAATAATTTAAATGTGCTAAATACGTTTCTTTACAGTGTTAGTGTAGATGGTCTTAGCTGAATAGGATAACAGTGACATATGGAGTGTCCAACAGAGTACAGGACATGCAAAATATTCCTATGAGAAACACAGGATGAAGGAATCTCCTGGCCATGAAATCACCTCCTTGATTGTCCACAACTTGAGGGCACTGTGGCTTATCTGCCTGCTTGATACCCTGGTATTGTAAGAATTACCTGCTTGGCTTGGGGGTCTTATGACATTTCTGTTTTTCTCTTTATAAAAGCTAGTCAGTCTCTTTATAACAGTTAGTTAGGGGAGTTGGGAATCTGTCTGTTCAGCAAGATTTCTTGCATAAGTTTGCTAACAAATATCTCTCCTGTCTCTGACACTGTTTTAGGTCTTACACTTTGGTGTAACTCCTTTAGTGCTGTGTCTGCCTGTAGGTGAACATTCTGACTGTGGAATATCTTCCTTTTCTGAAATTTATGCACATAACAAGGACTTTAAATCATCTATCGTTAAAAAAAAAAAAAAAGGCTAAAGCCCCCTAAGTTGGTCATGTTCTAGATTCTGTCAAACAGTTACAGCAGCTGCCTTTGTGGATGGTGAAGTATGTGTTGCTTGTAGTGAGGAAATGTGACCACGCAAACTAACATAGAGGTGAAAGCTGAACTTGTTCAGTGTTATGTTAAGGAATCATTCATCTAGGTCATGAAATCTGTTTTCCGTTGGTCTGATACTCTGTGAGGTGGCAGTAGATCATAAGGTTTCTCAGGAAGCTTGATAATTATCTGCTGTGGAATAGCAAATGATGGTACTTTTATCTAAGATGATGATCACAAGTCTAACCAGGATGAAGCACTGAAGTGAGTGAATTAGAAAACACAGTTTCTGAAAACACAGTTTTTAACTAGCTCTTGTAAAGCATGTATCTCACTTGAAAAAATTGCTGTGCAAGAATAAATTACCATTAATGTTTTACCTTCACAAGTATCTTAGTAGCTCTCATTTATGTGAAAACAGTAGGGAAGTCAGCCAGTTTGGTTTTATGTCTGCTAAAAGCCGTTTTCCCCCTCCTTTTTGCAGGTGAGATTAGTTTGGGGATGTGAATACAATGAGTGTAAACCAGCAAGCTCACACGGGGCCTCCTTACGGGCAACCTCAGCCTGGATATCAGGGATACCAGCAGCCTGCCTACGGAGGACAGTCATTGCCAGGGGTTCCTCAGTTGCAATATGGAGCTTATAATGGTCCGATGCCAGGATATCAACAGCCAGTCCCTCCACAAGGTACTTCTCAGTCAATACTTTAAGATTGATAACCTGTGAATTGTGGTGTGCATGACTTTTTTTTCTGTATACTTCCTATTTTAAGTCTTCTTTTGTGGTAGCAATTATCTTTTTTTTCTGTGTGTCGCTTACATGATGTTAAAAATCATGTTCTCCTGTATTCTGAGCTTATTGTTCTGTCACTTGTCCAGTTTAGTAAGGCTTACTCTTGTTTTAGTAGCTCATAAAATTAACAAGTTGAGAAACAGCCTGCTTTTCTCTGTATGTCCGTGCCCCCATGGTACTGACGCACTTGACTTGAGCAGTCTTCCTGATGAGGCTGTGAGCAGTTAGGGGCTGCAACAGATTTATAATTGAGAGTGCCTTACAGTATTATGTAGAAAGATCTGGACTCCATCCTGAAAGACTAAGACATACAACTCTAGGCAGAAAGTGTATTTGGGACTATTTTCCATAATGCCTTTAAACTCAACAGACAGTTTGTGGACATGTGGCAAGCTTATGTGTTCCAGAATTTCACTGATTCTGTGGGATCATATCCCTTGTTATTTTTGTTTGTTAGAAAGAAAGAAAGTAGTTCAACTTTTGTTCTCCTGTTTTCAAAAGAAATGCTGAGTTTAAATTATTAAAGAAATTTGTGAGTTTTTGTTTTCAAGTACCTGAATTGCTATTATAGTGCAAATTAATAGTGACTTTAACATCTGAAATGTAGAGGAGAAAATACTATTACTTTGAATGTCTACCTTTTCAAATCATGGGGATGAATTCAGTTTTGCTGAAATAAGTACAACATGAACTTAAAAATGTTTGTTTGGGTTTCAGATGGGTATTCTAAGGTAATTAGGACTATGCTGATCATGCTAATGGTCTCCATATCATTCCCCCCTACAAGTACGTCTTGAATCTTTTGCAACTTACTGAATTTTAAACTAGACTCAATGAGAAGGAAAGAACAGCTGAAGTGCCTGTAGTTCTCTTGAAACTAATGGAAGTGGGAGACTGAAATTTGGGTGCTGAATAATTACACTGTGGATCTTTAGTCTAGAGTAGAGTAATGAAGTAGAAGAGTTAAGTGTGGTGTGTTAAAGAATGAATTATTCAGTTGCTCCATCTTCCTTTTCTTTCCTTAATCCTCATCCTCCCATGGTCTCAATAGATCTCCTCCAGCAGCACTTTTAATCTGAGTTTTGAACTAATTGCACAAAGGGTTTAAATTCTATAAAAGTAGTGAAAATCAGCTCTGAGCAGGGGAAAGAAACCCTGCATCCTGGGAAAGCAGAGCTCTTGAGCATTGAGCACTCTGTTTGGCTGCTCACTGTAGCCATTGACTAACTAGTGTTTCCTGTCCAGTGGAAGGAATGGGGAGAAATTGGACTTGCTTTAGTGAGGGAGAGAAGGGGATTCAAGAAGAACCAAAATTACTACAGATTTGGAAAAGTTTCATCAGTGCAGCTATTTATAAAAAACAGGTTTTGGCTGTTAGCAATGTGAAGAATGTTTGGGGTGTTTGTGAAAAGAAACTGATGAGCATCCTCCATCAGATACTTCAAGAATTTTTAGACTTTACAAACCTGGAATGCATTTATTTTTAAGGGAATTAAATTTTCTCTTCTGGATTATTTCTGGTTTACCTTTTTAAATTTTGTAACAGGAAAAATGTGGTTCATGACAGCTCAGTAAGGACATACTTACATACCTTGGTAACATTCACATAAACTTGTGCAGATTAAAAATAGAGGCTTTGTTTGTGCCAGTAATGATTGAAGAAGGTGTGACAATGAGGGCAACAAGGTGGTCTCACTTGGACAACAAAACTGTATTGCAATACTCAAGTAGTGCCTCATGTACTTTATTGATATATCAGGCAAAGGCCAACCACAGTTTGTGGAGATTTTTCTTCCGTCTTTTCTTCTGAGACCATCCTTCCTGGAGTTAGCAGACTGTATTAGGAAAATCTCAGTTGTCAAGCTATGCATTTTGAACCTGTTACTGCCCAGGATTCCTGTCTTTAGAAAGAAGGAATGTAAAAGGAAAACTGCCAATGTTATTCTGTGATCGCAAATTAATTGTCTTAGGGATTTATTTTGAAAATAACAATAAAATTGCTTGGATGACTGAGTGTAGAAGTGATGGGAACAGATGCCATCCTCAGTCAGGTAGTCTTTTGCATCTGATTTATGTGACAATCCCTAACTCTTAACTAAATGGAATCATGGGAATGCCGTGGCAGTGATGGTTGTCTTTCTTGGGACCAGAAGTGCAGTGCTGTGGTGCTGTCTGAAAATAGCTGCTTCTTGCTGTGAGAGTGTTGAAAGAACCAGGACAATTTTGCCCCAGTCGTTCAGTCAGTCTGTTGGTTTCCTTTTGATCAGGTCACGCAGCTAAAAGTGCAGAGACAATTATCTGAATACCAGGAACAATTAGGCTGCAGCTGGATCATTTTACTTTGTTTATGAAACTGTTAACACTTGTATTAGTGTAAAGACAGGAACTGTGTTGGTAATATGCCATGCATGGTAGAACAGGGGGAGTGTAGCTTAAGGAACAATGTGGTAAATGATGTGAATTTTGGGTATATGATATTTTCTGCACTGTAGACTGTTGTTAGCATTGGAAACACTGTCTCTTGGTGCTTTCTCTCAGGCTTGATTTACTGGTGTATTCTGTCTTTCCAGGTTACTTTCCTTCCTTGGGGTTCCCTTCGAAGGGCTCTCCTGTATCTCTCAACTCTGACACTTCTTCTCTTGCACCTAATTTCATAGGTAAATGGTGTCCTTTCTGTGGGAGTGTTTGTGCTGTCACTTCTTCTGTGCCAAGTTCCCATTTAATATGGATACTTATCTCAGAGGTGTGGGTACCTGATTATTAAGGCAGAGGTGGGTGGGACACTTCCCGATCTATTTGTAGGCAGCATTCCAGAAGCATAAATAGGATATGAAGAAATAGTCCTAGTAGAAATCCCTTATGCATGCAGATTCATAGATAAAACCTGACTTGTGACTAATGTTTTCTGAAGTCTGATTTCAAAAGCTGAATTGTCCCATTCAGGTTCTGTCAGGTAAAATCCTTAGTTTAAAAGAATGCAGTCTCCCACTTGAGAGGGAAAATGAGATTTGAAATGATAACATTGCAAAGAAGTGTTACTGGAAGTAATGAGATTTTTGCAGCTTCTACTTTCATTTAAGAGAAGAAACAAGTTTTTAGCTTCCTTGGCTATACTTAGAAACCAAATATAAATTAGGAATAATTGCGATTCCCAAAGCTGTGACTTGAATAAGAAAATGTTTTTCAAAACTAGCAATCAAGATATAAGAATTAGAAATGCTGCAAGAAATCATACTGTATTTTTCCTTCTTTCCAACTAGTGGTATTTTGGAAGAGCTATTTCTAGCGGTATCAATTTGTTCTGAAGATTAGGATGTTGAATTGAAGACCAGATAGCCTTGGGGCTTTGAGGAAAATCACAGGAATTTCCCATTTTGCTGCTCCATTTTGAGATCTGTGATGACAGAGCAACGTCTCAAAGATGTAGAAAGGGGAACTTGAGTAGTCTTCAAGACTAATGAATCTTAGGCTAATAAACCATTAGATACCTATACCTGTTCAAGTGATTTTTTTTTTTTTTCAGTGTCTGTTTGAGCAATCAGTGGTAATGGTTACAGAAGTATATTTGTGACAAGATCTAAAAAATGAATACTTCAAAGCTTTTTCTGGAGCAAGCAGATATTTGTCAAATGGTATGCCTGCTAAGTTTGAGGGGGAAACATTAAATAATTTATATTTAAGAAAAAGTGTAGCCAGAAATTGGATTAACTATGCCTTCAAAGAAAAGAGCTAATAAGGCCAAATACTTTACATGTGCTATCGAAGGAAAGAAATTGCAGAATAGGTGGTAATATATCAAATCAACTGAAAAGGTATCACAAAAGACATTCAGAAATAACATACAAATAGTTAGAGGTCAGGAAGTGCTTAGCCAGAGAAACAGTAAGACAAAGGTGCTGTAATAGTTGTTTAGAAAATACAGGATTTAATGAGAGGAAGGTATATAAAACTACTAAGTGTCTCTAGGAGTAATTAAATCCTAAGTTTCAAAATGAAGGACAGGAGAAGGTTTAGTAGTAAAGAAAAGAATCCAAGAAATTATAGGTTATTCATGCAAGGCCTAGTTAATTCCTTCCTCGACTTTAGATCTCCAAGCTTGCTAAGAATTGCATGTAGCAGATAAGATGAAAATACAGGAGTTGAAACCTCATGCTTTGGGGTATAAATTATGCCGTAGCATTGAGAAATGGCTCCCCCTATTTCCTGTTTTATAATGGTTCCTCATAAGGAGGCTGCTGAGTCCCTTTTAAACTTGCCATGCTGGGCACTGTCAGTGACACAACAGGCAGTGTGTGCAGCCCTGGTCTCACGGGGCCGTGTATTTAGTCACCTGTACTTTGTGGTACCCCATGCATGAAATAGGTTCCTTTGTGGTTAGCAGGCATGGTCATACAGTTGTTCTAATTATCAACATTGTTAATACAGTATTATTAAAATAGAAGTTTATATTCTCTTTCTTGGAAGTAGGAACTGCAGTTGATCTGCTGGTATTGTATCCAACATTGTGTCATCTGTGGAAAGACTGATTTCTGAGGCAAACGTGTTTGGGCTGTGACTAAAGCAACTCAGTCTGAAAGACGGGAAAGTATTTGTGTTAGCCTTCAGCCCTGAGAGACTGTAAAGAACAATCTGTGATGGCTCCCATTATTTTATTTATTAACGCAATTAGTCAAATGTAATTTTTGAGAACTGAATCTACCTGCATAACCTGCTTACATTACAAGTAGGGGAAACTAACCTATAATGAACATTAGGTTCCCTGTGAATACTTGTCTTGGTCTGGATAAAAATAATTGGACTTGGAAGGGGAAGAATTCAGAAACTTACAGACAAGATGTTTTTTTTCCTCATAAAAGATGAAGTTGTCTTTTGAAGATCCTCCACAGCACATATTTTCTGCTTGATCTGTGGAGATGGTAACTAGTGACACTGACTAAAAATATTTGTGCTTTCATTTTTGCTACTTCTAATATAGCTGTATAAATTACTTGTTGCTTGTGGATTATTGATACAATAATTCTGCACTTGGATTTTCATGGTAGTTGGTTCAAGGCCTTATTTCTGTAGTTTGTGATAGTTTAATTTTTTTTTTCCTTATGACTGTAGGTTCATTAAGAGCCCCACCAACATCTGGAGCTCCCCCTCCAGCCTCTGGAGCATCTCATCCTTCTGGCCACCTGGCATACAGTCAGTTTGAACATGGAGATGTGCAGAATGGGATTCCAGCCTCAGCAACCCCGATGCAGAGGTACATGCAAGAAGAGCAAATTGTAACAAAATCCTGCCCTAGTTGACCTGTGCTAGGTCTAGACCTTTTAGATCTAGAGCAAACTATGTACCTTGGTTTTTTTTCTGTGACAGATATTAACATTCTTCATTGCCTTGTTACTGTTTTGAAACAAGATTACATGTTAAAAAATAAGTATCTCTGGAGATTAAAAACTTCTGGAAGGGTATAAGCAGGCGTCAGTGACCGATCAAAGTGTCTTCTCCTCCAAAGACTTTTTGTGGTAGTCATTTTCCCCTAAAAAAAAATTCTTATTCTTGTAATCTGTCTGGTCTTAAAACAGTTGCGTCCACACAGACACAGTGTTTGATTTCTTGGCAGTGTGAATTGATCTCTAGAGCATGTTGCTATCACTGCTGACTAATTTCTCAGTTATTAATTCTGTTCTGAGTCCTCTTCTGTCCGTTACAGATCCCTGAGTTATCTTCAACTAAAGCTCTTCAGTGTCTTCTCCAGAAAGACACTGCCATTACCTCGGTGGTGGAAGTGGCAACAGTCCTGCAGAGTCCGAATCTTTTGAGCAACAGAGCATTTTTTACATAGCTGTACAGGCCTTACTGTTGCTCACCCTGTAGATTCCATTGCAGCTTTTCTGGTTTGTTGTGGTAAATAAAATGGAATTAACAAAAATATAGAATTTGTATTTTAAGAGCTAATAGATTTTTTTGATGAAAAGGATTCAGATCCTTGCAGGATATGTAATTACTTTTCCAAAACTGAGTTACAGTGCTTTATGTTTATAATTGAGACCCAGTGAGTGTTTATGTGGTAGAACAATTTTAAAAGACACAGAGAACGGTAACATCTTGTATAATGAGGAATGAGTTAAGTTTATCGTCTTCCTTCCCAGGCCACCTGCTTCCCAGCCATTCCTGCCAGGCTCAGCACCCACGCCTGTCAGCCAGACGTCTGCGTTCCAGCAATATGGGCCCCCCCCAGCCAGCGTGCAGCAGCTCAGCAATCACATGGCAGGGATGACAATTGGCAGTGCTACAGCCTCTGCTCCTCCCCCAGCTGGACTGGGATATGGTAAGGTTTCCTGGCTACAGAAATGTGCTATTGATTTTCACTTTTACTGGTAATTTCGTAAAAGATTTTTTCTTGTCAATGATTCATTGCCATATGGTTATGGGAATTGTCTGGGTGTTGATATCTGCCATAGTAAACAGTAGTTTTCTTAACTAATAATGTCATAATAGAGGAGAACTGAACTTGAGACCGTTGGATGTGAATAACAAAAGAGAGTAACAGCTATCCCTGAGTAAACTGTTGGAGAGTCTACATGCCTTACTACTGCTGTGCAGCAGCCCAGCCAAAACAAAGAAAAAATCAGAAAGGGCCCCATAAATCACAAAGGACTGAAATTACTCTGAATGACTCTCTGAAGGGTTCTGCTGGAAGTCAAGAAGAAACTTACTTAAACAGTATAAACTGAATTAAAACTATAAACTGAATTTAGATATATGTTCTACTGTATTAAACCTACTCTCATTGCTATAGATTACAATACTTTTTATTTGAAGACTAGAGTTTTGTCTTTAGTACGTGTAGGGTGGATTGACTACACTTCTTTTAAATTGTTTTGCTAAGTACTTTTTAACAAGCATCTTGTATTGTAAGGCAGATTTTATGGGAAAATTAGGAGTAGATAGATGCAGATTTCTTCAGCCTTTTGGCAATGTGCATTTGTCAAAAATTATCCTCAGAAATAGTACAGTGGTAAATACAGATGGTGATAGTTTCATGCTATTTAAATCACAAAGCTCAAAACCATTCTTGATCTACAAGCTCCAACTGAGTGAGGAGTTAGAGACAGAAACTTATTTTAGTTCGAGAAATTCTTAGATAAACTTGTGATGGTTCTTGTTTTGTGTATTCCTGGCTTTTCCCCTTTTTTCTGATCCTGAATCCTGAAATGTATTCTGATTATGTAAAATAAGCAGCTCAGACTTTGAGAGAACAATGAAAGAATTACCAAGTTTCAGATACCTTGAAGGAGTTTCAGCTCTCAGATCAATCTAGGAGAATGGTCACTTAAGGTTTGTCTCTGCTAGCACTGGAAAATCGATCTGAGGATGAGAAAGTGGTAGACTTATTTAGGTAATCTGGAGCAAATGGGTCTTGCTTGCATCTTAATTGTCTTGAGGATAGGAGAAAATGGTATTATATCTTCTTTTTTTTTTTTACCAGGTCCCCCAACATCGGTTCCCCCAGTCTCAGGAAGCTTTAGTGCAACAGGATCTGGTCTCTACACACCTTACTCTGCGAGCCAAGGACCCCCTCCTACCAGTGTGTCTCAGGGTCTTCCTTTGGCACAGCCTCCATTTCCTGGTCAGACAGTATCAACCCAGCGCCTACCTACTCAAGTCCCTGGTTTTGCCCCACCTCCCCCTTCTACAGGGGTTGGACCTTCCTCTTACCCTCCCACCACAGGTGCCCCGAGGCCACCTGCCATGCCAGGCCCACCACTGCCTGGGCAGACACTTGCTGGCCCCCCGTCATCCCAGCCCAACCATGTATCCTCACCACCACCTCCATCAGCTATGTCAGGGCTGCACCCTGGGCCTCCCATGAGTGGCCTGCAAGGACCACCTCCTCCCACTCATCCTCCTCAACCAGGATACCAAATGCAGCAGAATGGTGAGTATTCCTAGTGTAGGAATTTTAAGTGACGTGTTCTTTCTGTGCTGCAAACTGAGAACTAAATTTCGGGTTTGTTACTTACGGGCTCTTGGCTGCACTTCAGCACTTCTCTCGTTTCCCTGTGCTCATGTCTAAGATAAACAAGAGCATGTGTCATTAAAAGATATTTTATCGTGCAGGTGTTAATCAGATTAATGTAACTAAAGGAATCCTAGCTTACATGACCAAAACCTGTTTAGTAATTAGCGTCATAATAATACCAGAGTTTGTTATCAAAATTTTATTATGGACTTTAATTTGATGTCTGCAACGTCATATGTTCAAAAATAGACATCTAAATACTGAAAAGACTTATTTTTTTTTTTTAATATGCTGTGCATATACAATGTGTATGAGGGGAGCTGTTGAACACTGAAAAAGCAGTCGTTGTGTTTTCTCCTTTAATTCACATAACCGTATTTTGTAGTAGCTTGCACATCTTGAGTGTGCTTAGAAGTAAGACCAGGTAAGCTTTCTGAATTATCAACAGTTTTGGCTGGTTTTTAATCAATAACACCTACAGATAGGTAGAATAAAGTAATCCTGTGCAAATGTTAGGATTGAGAATCCCATTCCCCATGCAGTTTTGCACAACTGACCAGGTAAATTACTTAAAAGTATCTGTCCAAACTCCTATAAACTGCAAAAATACTTGTGGGTTAGATCATGCTGTCATTCTATAAGTGACTGGGATTATCTAAAATAATATGAAATGAATTCAGGTAGTTACAAAAAAAAAAAAAAAAAACAAACAAACAAAAAAGAGAGAAAATCACACATTAACCTATTACTGTAATGTCAGACAAGCCAAAACTGCCCAAGACAGCTCCTTCCTTATCTTTACTTTGAAGAATTAGAGGTTGTCCACTAGCTTATTTGGCTGTTATGTGTGTATTGTAATCATATTACTTTAAAAGTAGTTACATTGGAGTGCTGGTTTTGGCTGGGGTAGGGTTAATAGAGTTCAGACTGAAAACCTGTGTTTCTTTAAGTCTGATTTTGAGAACTGTATCCATCAATTTATTGGATTGTTGGTAGAAATGTACCAGTCTAATCTGAAACACTGATAAATAAGTGTAATCCTAACTAACTGAAAAGCACATAACTTTACTTTTCTTGAGGGTTTTTTTTTATAATAGTGGGAAAAGTGGGAAGTGCCTAACGAGGAAACACCTAGCATTAAGCCACTCTTTGATTCTGATATTCCTCTCTTGTTAAGGTTCCTTTGGGCAGGTGAGGGGTCCCCAGCCAAACTATGGAGGAGCCTATCCAGGAACACCAAATTATGGAAGTCCACCTGGGCCACCACCTCCACCAAAACGCTTGGATCCAGATTCCATTCCTAGCCCTGTAAGCTTACCTGTTCTTACCAGTGTCACCTCTTCCATAGCGTGTTTGCATAAAACAGAACTGACAAAAAACAAAGCTGAAAACAGGTTTCTCGTTCTGAGGAACATCAATCTGTTTTCCTGCTTCCTTTTCTCTCTTATATCCACCTTCTTTTTTTTTATGAATAAGCCCACAGCCAGTATTTTTCTTGGTGACTAAAGAGAGGCACTGCATATGGAAATCACTGCTCTATTTCCTCAGGTCTTTTTCTGTACTGTGTTACCTTCTGAGAATCCTTGAGGGCTTTGATTGAGCTTGTTTCTCCATATCTGGATTCTTGCATTATGACTTTCCAAGGTGAATTAATTTCAGGTTTTATGGTGAGAGTCTGTGAACTTTATGATCCACGTTTAAAATATGGTTAGTAGGAGGTGATTGTAGTGCTTTTCCTGTAATCTGACAAAAAGCTGGTTTGCATTTTTTTTGGAGTCATGAAGTCATGATGCTATATCATTCAATTGTGGACAGCTTCTCAAATTGGGATTATCTTTCAGAATGGAGGTTCTGAGAAAGGATGAGCAGTTATCTGTAAATCTTGCAGTGATGAGTAATATTAAGCCTGGCAGCATTATTGCCACTAGTCTACTGTGCTGTTCCTTCTGCTGCTGGTGGTGCTGTTCTGTACTTCAAAACTGTGAAAATGATTTAGTCTAGAGTTACATCTTAGATCTCATGTTTTTCAGAAGTTACTTCCATTCAAAAAAGGTTATCCATTTAGACTCCAGGTTTATGTAAAGTTTATGACTGTATATTTTTTTTTTTAATATGTCTTTAATTGCTTGTCTGCCTTTCCTCTCTTCCACTAAATGGATCTGAAGTGGCTTGTGTCAGTTGCCTTCATGTTAGCATGTTCTTAAGGCATAAATCCCCAGTTTCTAACCAAAATGAGCAGGTGAGCCCCTGCCTCTGTTAGCAATGTGTTCAGAGCCCAGGCCCAATATCCTGGCAAGACAGGTTTTGGGGTCTGTGTTTGCCGCAGAAGCTGATGTATCCTTTTGCATGAACCAATATCCAAATGTATCTAATTCCAGTGCTACAGGTTTGGGTAGAAAAAAGTAACACTTTTTGGTTTATTATTCTCTTTCTTTCTTTCTTTTTTCTTTTTTTTTTTTTTTTCTGGCGCTCTTACTTTTTATTAAAAAAAAAAGCAACTTAATGAGCTGCCACCCCAGCAGAAACCCAGGCACAGAATAGACCCAGATGCAATTCCTAGTCCAGTAAGTGCTGTATATATGTCAATTGTAGTCTGTGTGTTGGTGACCATCTGTGCATGCCTGAAACCTGAACTTCACCTCGCTAACCCTACATCATTAATCCTTTACGCTTTCCTCACTGTCTTCTGCTTGCCTTATCAAAATGAGTAACATTACACCACATGAGGTTATTAAAATCTTCTGTGATAAATGGTGAGGCAATAGAAAGCAGAGTATTTCAGAAACAGATCATGAAGAATGTCTCCCCTTCTTTGTCTGATCTTTAGGATATTTGCCTATTGCCAGATTCCAACTGGCATTTTCAGTGTAAGCCAGCAGTATGAATGTGCATACAGTGTGTGTCTCATACACAGCATGAGCCTGTGTAGCTGTGTTTTCTACCAGTCTGGATCAGAATTTGATTACTGTTCTTGTTGATACACCAGTATTGGGCCAGTGCTTCAGAGTTCTAAAATTGCAGATAAACTGTTTTGTTTTGATGTTAATTCCTGATATATATCTTCTAGTCGCTTAGTATGAGGCTTGGGGAGCTATAAACATTCTCTCATTATCTGTGCTCATACATAACCATTAAATTTTGAATTTGAAAATTTAATGTTTATGTTAGAGAATCTTACATAAAGAAATTAAAAAGCAGCTACCTTTTGGATGAGAAGAAACACAAAGCACGTTTGGCTTTTTGTCACCCTGCGTCACTTCTTCCTCATTTAGTCAAAGTTCATCATGTAACGGGTACCAGTGGTGAGACCACCAATATCAGTCAGTCTGTAGACTTTTGAAACAAGACTGGATTTATCCTAGAGTAGTCACTGTCTGAAGCTATGGGAGGCTTTCTGCTGGCAGCTTGGAATCCATAGTGAGAGGGTGGAAGTTCTGCCATGCAAACTTCTGCTTTTCAGAATTTACTGTAGGCAAAGGCATATGTGTTTGGGGGCAAAATAAGATCAGAAGAATGAATGTTAACTTTAATTCTTTCATTCAGTTATCACTATGGAAATACAGTTTAAACTGTGTACAACTAAATTCTCTGTTCTTAGGCAAAGGTCAGTGGATATTTTAGTAGATTAAAACTGCTTAATAAATTTCCATTATCTTTAGCATATTTGCAATAATGAAGAATTTGAAATATTAAGAAATTTAAGATTTTTACAGGCTTTGAAGTTTAATTCATTGTAAAGTCTACTGAAACTTCACTTTCCACATCCCCAGAATTCAAATCACAAACCCTTGAGCACCACAAAGTAATGAAGACTTCCACCTGAGCTTGTAAGCATCTGTCTTTAGGTCAGACTTACAGTGGTTAGAAATAAATGCATTCTATGAAAATAGTGGGAACGTAACAGAAAGAAAAGTAAGGTTATCTATAGACTTTAGCTTGAGGATTACAGAAGCTTCTAATTTTAATTTGATTAGAACCATATAGGGGAATACTACCAAAAATTCCTTTCTTGATCTGAGTTTGGCTTTTATGAGTTCAGATCAGACCTTAAAACACAAATATGCTGCTACTAAGAATACTTAGGGAAAAATACTATTTGCAGCTTGTAATTTATTGGTAGTCATTAAGTACTGTTTGAAATCAAACTGAGAGGTGACTGCTTGACAAAACTTACTTTCTTTAGACTTCTTATTTTTAGAGATAGTAATGTTTTTCTCCAGTCCCCTTTTCATTGCCTTACAGTTTTTGTACTTTACAGTACTTTGAAACCAAGCCTCCAAGTATTAACATGGTGTTTTTCAACATAGATTCAAGTGATTGAAGATGACAGAAGTAACCGTGGGTCAGAACCATTTGTCACTGGAGTGAGAGGGCAGGTCCCACCTCTTGTTACTACGAATTTCTTGGTCAAGGATCAAGGTAAATATTTTTCTTTTCCTAAACAAACAAAACGCAAACCCTAAAGAGTCAGTGACAGAACTGTCTGTGTCTTTAAAGGAAAAGTTTGAGGAATGATTTCAGTTGCTGGGGATGTGTGTTTTACCAACAAAAGCTTACTTTCAGGTCCTGTGTTGATTTGATCTCAGTTTAGGTTCTCCTGATTGTTTGGTAGCTAGTAATCAATTTGCAGGTAAAAATTGTTTTCCAAGGCAGATACCTAGGAGCAGCATTAGCAGAGGTATCAGGAAGCAGCAAATGAAACCTCTTCTGGAGAGCAATAAAAACAATGCTTCAGAACTGAAATTTACTATCAATATCATTAGAATGGGATGAGGAAACTGTATTTTTTAAAATTAAGTGGAATGTAAATAGAGAAATAAAACTTTTAATCTCCCACAATTTTTTTTTTAGTTTGAAAGTTACAGAAAAAATTGTAGAATCTGATTCTATGATCAAGTGTTTTACTCTTCAGCCAAAATTACAAAATCAAACAGTAGAAAAGTTTGAGTAGAGTTTTCTGTCTACAGTATGTTTTAGTCTGCAAAAAGAGTGAAACAGGAATGCCTTTTTAGAGGTATAGGTTGATGTGGAATCAAGTTCATTTGTTTTAAGGACTTTTATTTTATGTAGTTAATCATAAAGAGGTATTTTATTTGGAATTCAGGTTTCCAGAGAGTGAAACTGATCGTTTAGATAAGCTCTTAGTATCTGTCTGTGGCTTAACAACACAACTGAAGGTATCTTTGTTTCTGCTCTTGAGTATAAACTTAACTTGTACTGAAATTTGTGGCAATTTTTTATTTGTTCCCCAGGTAATGCAAGCCCCCGCTACATAAGATGCACATCTTACAATATTCCCTGCACCTCTGATATGGCCAAACAGTCCCAAGTTCCCCTTGCTGCTGTGATAAAGCCGCTGGCTGCTCTGCCGCCGGAGGAGGTGAGAGCCGTGTGTATGGTTATGTGTGCCCTGCATGTCCTCAGAACTCGCCAGGAGAGGGCTGTTAGATGACAGCATTTAACACATGTGTTGAGAGGGCACGTTTAGGTAATGAAGACCAGGTAAACCTTGATTGTCCAACACCTGTGTGATAGAGATCTGTAAAGGAGAAGAATGTTGTGTTTAAAACATTTAATATTTTGATTGCTGTGATAATTTCATCTTCTTTGCAGTAGCTGTCAAGATACTGCTTGACTAAACCAAAATACTAGGATGGTCACAAAGGCCTTCATCTAATTTCAGTTTCTTTCTTAGTCTGAAGTATTTAAATGGTTACTAATCACAGGTGTGAAGACATTTCTAGTATGCCAGGTTGTGGAATTAGGGGAGAATGTATGAAATAGCACTGGTTAAGCTGCCTAGTGTGCATGCATAGCACTGTGTGGGATGACAGCACAACACTGAATATGGGCTGCTGCTGAACTGCACTTGTGCTTCTGCCCTTCCCTCTGCAGCACTTACTTCCTTCTAGGTGTAATGTGTGGTTGGTTAGCCTTTTACCCACTCATATTTGGTTGCTGAGAACGTGAAAGCTTCAGGACTATTACAGAGTTAGATATTTTGTTAAATAGTCTAAATACTCTGGTTACTGTGTAGTGTTAGCCTGCTTGGAGCAGTGTCATAAAGACAAATAGGCTCATTACATTTGGATACATACGTCTGCAGTGTTGTGTGTGCCCTTAAACCTAAGTTTAGCATCTGCTGAGGAAAGCAATTTTCTCTGGGCTTTTGAGAGTGTTTTTTTCCTATTGCGTTTCATTAGTTTTCCTAAACTATGGTTTGAATTTCAAAAACTGGTCTGTGATAAAACTGAGCTGTGGCTGAAGTTTAAAAGGAGCACAGTAGGAAAATGTGGTCTTGTCTGAGAAGCTTGGAGGTTTGTGGAACTGCACGTTCTTAGAGAAGCTTTACAAATAACTAGTTGTTCAGTCTTCTGCTGTGTTTAGGCTTTGAACAAACACTTGTGGAATCCAGAAAAAACATGGCTAGGATCAGAAAATTGCTCTAGAGACCAGTCAGCTTTTACTATTTGGAAGTTCTTTATGGTGAGGGCAGACTCCCTGTGGAGAGGCCTCTGCAACAGATGAAGACAGCTTTTCAGAACAATAACACTGTAAATTGAGCTAAAGCTTTACACATCAGTAATGAGAGGATAAATGTCTCATGAAAATAATATCTCATGAAACCATAGAATTCAGATAAATCTAGAATATGTAAAAATTTAGCACCTGGTTGCCAAATACAGGACCTTTGCCCTATGTTAATGCACTGTTCAGAAAACCAAGCTTGAGGCGTTGTATCTCTGTGTCTTCTGGGAGTAAGTGGTTGGTAACGAGTTATGCATAGGTTTACAGCACCCTTGCAGTTTGCTTGCAGGTCACAGAGGGGAGAGGCTGAGGAAAAAGGCTGATTGTGTTGAAGTACAATGCCAACATTGCCTACCATTCAGAAAACTTCAAAATTTGTTTCCTATGAAGAGGTCAACCTGGGCTATAGGAAATGTGAAGCTCTGGCTGCAAAACCATTGTATTGTCAATAAATGATTAGTAGGATTGAATGAAAGATGTGACACATCTGTGGCATGAAGAGGAAAGTGACTGGAGCATTTGTTCAACTCCCGTTCAGTGAATATGTTGTCTATTAAACATGATCAGAGGTTTAGGGTAGCTGAGAGGCTTAAGACCAGATACTTTTACTGATAGAAAATATAAAAAGAAGTAGTTAAACTTCCTTTTGAGCTGGGTTCTTAATTATGAAGGGTGCTTTGAACTATGAATGCAACTTGTATGAGTTCTGTCTCAATCACATTGAAGTGCTTCCAGTTCATTCTGATGTTGAGAAGCTGCAGAAGTTGCCAAGCATCTTATTCTGGTTTGGATGCAAAAAGGTTATATTAGCAGTAATAGTTCAAAATGGTATCACTTCGTAACAGTTTTGAGGACTTGCTGTATAGAGGGGTCAAGACAAGAAGAACTTGTGGCTATAATGTATTTCATGGTGGAATTCAAAACCAAGTCTTATCAGATGAATTTTTTTAAGGTAGATGTTTTGTGTTCTTGAATATATTGCAATGCAATGACTGGCTTTGTCAAAAAGCTTTCTTTTTACAAGGGAAGGAGATTGGAGGTAAAGTGTTACTTTTTTTTTTAACTGTGTGCTCACTCCCATGAGGTTATCACAGTCATTCTTTCAGTCTATTCTGTACACTTGGGATACATCTCTGCTGTGTGTTTCAATCATGTTCTTCAAACAGGCTCCTGACAAAGTGGGATAACCCATTAATGACTTGCCCACAAAGAACTGCTATGCTAGAGCTTCAGTTGGAAAGCACTTATGAAATGCTTATTCAGGTTTCTCTCATCCCCTGCACACTGTCCCACGGTTGCCAAAGTGTTAAATGCTATGCAATGTACAGGGAGATGGTTTTAAGCTCTGCATTATGTGTGGTCACTTTTCTCATCATCATGTGACCTTTCTTTTCATGTTTTTTTCTCCTGCTTCCACAGACCCTTCCTTATTTGGTAGACCATGGAGAATCCGGTCCCGTCCGATGTAATAGGTGCAAAGCTTACATGTGCCCTTTTATGCAATTCATTGAGGGTGGAAGGAGGTTCCAGTGTTGTTTCTGCAGCTGTGTCACTGAGGGTAAGATTTCTTCTGGAAATCAGTCCGTAGGCTCTGTTGGAAAGGTCTTTGAATAAGATGCAGGCAAATAAATCTTTATCATGTTATGATCATTTATAATGAATGCTGTGCTTTAGTGTGTGTCTAGTCTTGTAAAAAAATCATTATAAGGCGTGTTCAATGCTTGGTTCTAAAATTATGTTAAAATTAAGTAGCTGCTTATGCATTGCAGTATTGTACAAAGTTTTTAATATGAGATTTTTGTAGCATAATGCCTGGTGGTTTGGAAAACTATTTGTTGTATTTTCTTAGAGTATTTCATATGTATGTTTTTCTTTGACAGACTGAGATGTAGATCTAGTCAGAAGCATGAGTTAGGATTTTTTTCCTCACAAAGCCTGTTTAAACAGTGCCTAGAGATGAGATTGCAGATAACTGCTACAGCTGAGTAGGAGTGTTCAGTACAGGCCAGTAAGTTGCTCTTCTAAATTAGTATAAAACATGCTTCCTTTTAAGCAGAATTCACAATCTGCTGCTCATAGTATGACATCTCTAGATTTGTTTTGAAGGCACAGTGGAATGTAAAGTACAACAAACCTTATGATGATGTTTTCAGTATTTCATTTGGTAACACTGATGGCTTTTAATTGACTGTTTTTACCACCTCAGTTATGATGTACAACTGTTTTTATTAACCGAAATCCAGACTAGAAATGGCCAACTTTAAAAACCAGTTTTGTCTGGTGATTTTCAGCCTGTGTACATTCCCTGTCCCTGCTCACTCAGCAGATGTGTGAATGGCTGTACCTGTAACAACTGAGCAAAGGCAGAAAAGGGAGGGATACTGATAGACTGCTGATGAAAGCAATGCTGTGAAAATACAATGTAGTTGTACCTAAATCTTGAGGATAAATTTTGTTTTCTCTGCAAAAACAATCAGGCAGTTAGTTTGTACCAAGTGTGTACTTGCAGAGAAGAGTGATAGGTTCTTATATATAGTCTTAATGATACTACTTTTTGTTTTGAGCTTTTGAAACTTTGAATGTTTAGAATAATTTTAATGTGGTGGATATGGTCATTATAGGTAATCTCATTTTATTCTCCCCTGGAGCTATATAGACAGGTACAGCTGGAATACATATTGTCACCCTGACAGTTCTGCATGACTCTGTCATTGGGGCACAAGAGAATGCTTTGTTTCTGCAGCTGACTTTTGTAGGCAAAGACTGAGTTTTAATTATTGCCCATTTTATTTTCTGATGCCTGGTACCAGCACAGGAGTACTGGGTGCTGTACTTTCTTAATCCGCCATAAGAAGTATCCTGTCTATTCTGATAAAAGGATTAGGGCAGCCTCTGCACGCAACAGTGCCTGGGGGCTTTATTCTTGTGCAGCATAGGAAGGGAAGGAAGAAAACTAAAATACAGAGCTCCTTATCGTGCTATATGAATTAGTAAGCCTGATCTGAGTCAGTAATGTTGTAGCCTGTAATTTACCTCAAACTCAATTTTAAGTCATTTGTTACTACTTATATGAGATGGTTATGTTTTTTCTTTGGACTAAATCCTTCAGAATAATCCTTAAAGTGTGTTATAGTGATGTTTCTGATACGAAATGTGAAGAGAGAATAGAAAGGTGATTGAAGAAAAATACAGCATTGACTATATAGTGTGTCATCTGGTGTGTGAGACAAAGTGGAATAAGTTTATGGTTTTTTGTTTTAATAATGTTCTTAAATTGCAGTAATATTTTTTAGTAATACTTGTGTGCTAGGCCAGAGTGCTAGCTAACTTTCCTGGAGTTTTATTTGAAACAACTGTTGTCATGTTGGCTCTCTAGTAACAGTGTTTATCATGAGCATGTCACTGAACTTAATGTTTTTTCCTTTCCCAGTGCCACCTCACTACTTCCAGCATTTGGATCATACTGGAAAGAGAGTAGACTTCTATGACCGACCTGAGTTGTCATTGGGGTCTTATGAGTTTCTAGCAACAGTTGACTATTGCAAGGTACAGTAGTATGTGTTTATTACTATATTTATTTTGTTTTTAAATAAAAAGGCTGTTTTCTGAAAAGTAGGAGTGGCATGAACTGTCTGGGGCTGATTTCTGTCTGGCAGAGATAATTATCAGCATTAATACAACCAACTTTTTCGTGTAAATTAATATGCTTGTCTGCTTACTTCCCAAAGCAGAGGAAGTCCTGATCAGACATCACATAATATAATTTTATTATAGTTGTCTCTCTCATTTTTGTTTTTCTGGAGCCATATGAGCATCTATAGCTGCTGTTACCTTAGGAATTCTACAGGAGGGACTCTTGTGCAGTAGTCTTTGGGGGGCAGAGGGGATTGTAGGAGAGATTCAAGACAAGTACAATAGTAACTATGCAATGTGCCACCTGTCGCGTAAGGCAGACCTTACCTACAGAACTTGATTTCAAATAAAGCCATAGTGGTTAAAAGCACAAGAATAGTGTAGAAATACTTGTTGTCATAAGAGGTTTGCCTTTAAATTAAAGATTTAAATAACAAGTAACTTCTAAGGAATAGGAAAAATATGTACGAGGTATTTATTCAAACAACTTCCATTTCTGCTGAAATATATGCTGGGAAAATAAAAGTCTATAAATGTTGCAACTTTATACCGATTGCCTTCTGATGCCTCAGCTTTACGTTAAGAGAAAAAACCAATTATCTTCTAATAGCATAAGAAGAATTTTTAATTCAAACAAGATGCGATCTTCCCAGCTTTAAAAATGAAAAGGCTGCAGTTCTTGGAGAGGAAAATCTTTTACTTTATATTGGTGAAATCACTTATAACGAGTCTGGTCAGATTCCAAAGTCTTGAGAACTGGCAGGAATCTTCCCTGTCTACTTTTGTGATCCAGCCTAGTCATGTAAATGGCTGATTTAGTTATAATAGCCTGTTCTTCTTGACCAGTGGTTAAATCAGTTCAGGGCATTTAATACCAGTCCATTTCAAGCACAATGTGATTACATGTCTGTTAGTTGGAAAAGGGTGGGAGGATGATCTGAAGAAACAAGTGCTGCTCATGAGTACATAAGTACATGAAAGCTATTAGAGTTTTGACCAGCATTTGTCTGTTTTAGAGAGCTGTTATGTGAGCTACATTGCATGGCAGTAATGTGATTTCTTCCTCCTATTCCACAGAATAACAAATTTCCCAGTCCACCTGCTTTCATTTTCATGATTGATGTGTCTTACAATGCTGTGAAGAGTGGCTTGGTGAGGCTAATATGTGAAGAATTAAAGTCACTCCTAGATTACCTGCCTAGGTACGTATATTATGAACTACTGTAGCTGGTGAAAATGGAGGATACTGTTAATTTTTCTCTTAAAAAACATAGAAATTAAGAAATTATTTGATAATCCTGTTAAGCTTTTGTTCGGAAAAAGAACATTTTTCTTGATATCCTTGTAGGTGAAAGTAAATTTTACTTCCATTCATTTTTCCCTTACTGTGTTGGGTTATGTGTAATGGTTTCCCTACCTACTTAGATGTGAAGACAAGTATGTCTCTTACAGGGAAGGCAACATGGAAGAATCAGCCATTCGAGTAGGCTTTGTCACCTACAACAAGGTGTTACACTTCTATAACGTGAAGAGCTCACTGGCACAGCCACAAATGATGGTTGTCTCAGATGTGGCAGATATGTTTGTGCCACTCCTGGATGGTTTTCTGGTGAACGTGAATGAGTCCAGGACAGTTATTACCAGGTATTATAAATGGATTTATAATGTTTGTAGTAAAATACTTGTTTGGTAGATTCAAATATTGTGTGCTTAACTGTCATGTTACTCACCTAGAAGTCTCTCCATGTATTTTAACTCCTATACTCTGTGAGATTAAGCTGGCAAAGTAGGATGGGAAAATTCATGGGCTAAGGGTGTATTTGGCTCAGAGACCATCATGGCAGAAGATGTATATAAGGGGATTTAGTGCAGAAGGGCATTTCTGGGGAGAAGGAGAAACAATCACACACAAAAAAAACCCCACCCAAAACAAAGCCACAACAAAACACAACTAGAATGATGCAGAGTGAAAGCTGTAAGAATACTGAGTCACTGTCTTTAAGGCAACTGCTTAAATAATTGCAAACTGAGAAAACAGTGGTGTCCAGTTTTGGTTCTGGGAAGAAAATAGAGCAAATGGGATAGAGAAGATAAAATCTAGAAGGAAAGAAACTAATAAGCAAAGTTTTTGTAAACTATTTAACGTGATACTTGAACTGTAATTAAACTGTGGTGTGTAGCTAATTATGTTTTGGAATCTAGACCTGGCACTGCATGTTTTTGGAGAAGGTTTCCAGCCTGTTTTGTAATGCATTAACAAAAACTGTGGATCTTTGAATAGTACACAGGATGCTTGGCAAACAGAGGCCAATTGTCACTAGTATTTCCTAAGAACATACTTATCTATATATATCAGGATATATTAAAAGGGAAGGAATACAGAAGGCATCAGTTGAGGCTATACAACAAACACTGAGGTTATGGATGAGAGAAGCCAATGAAGAACAAGAAAGGATTTTTTTCATGGTTGAGATGTCAAATACTGTAAAAATTATGTAAATTTACAGACATGTTGGGTACTTCTGTTTAAACCATCTCAGTCTTGTAGATCATCAGCTACAACTGTGTGACTTTTCCAATTAAATAGAATCTTGAATTCATCTTTTTTTTTTCTTGTTCTTTGATAGTTTGCTGGATCAGATTCCAGAAATGTTTGCAGACACAAGAGAAACAGAAACTGTTTTTGCACCTGTGATTCAAGCAGGGCTGGAGGCACTGAAGGTTAGTAGATGTGTTGTTATGACAAACTGTTTTCAGCCCAAGTACTTTGGAGTTCATATTCTGCTAACACACACTAGTAATACACTAATAATACACAGTAATAACACACTAAATTCTAAACCTTTTTGTAGGCTCCTTGCGGTAGATGCATCACATGTAGGGGGTTCTTGGCTCATTCTTCAAGTGCATGTACCTTCAGTTTTATGTAGCTAGCTATATGTTTTCTACCTTATTCTTTTTAAAATATTTTTTCAAAGTACAAGACATATGGCTTACTCTCAGTTATCTGTTTGGATTTTGCTTTAAACAGTTTATAGAACCTACAGGAAAAAAAAACCCTCCAGCCTTAAAAAGAAGTGCTGAAGTCTCCCAAACCTTATGGAAATGTTCTGTAATTTGGTTTCTTTCTAATCCTGTGCCTGAAATTCTGGTAGAATCTTAAATAAAAAGAGAGAATGCCATTTGTTGAAGTTGTCCACAATAATGTGCTGACCAAGTAAACCTTTCCTGAAGTTCTATTCTAGTACTTAATCCAGATGAACTTCAGCATGTTTAAGTCTGACTGATCAAATTGATTACCTATGTGATTCTGCCCAAAACTGTTGACAGTTTGCTCTGTTTGTCTGCCATGTAAGTCATGGAATCATTTTTGTTGGAAAAGACCTGTAAGATCAAGTCCAACCATTCACTCAGCATTGCCAAGTCCATCACTAAACCATGCCCCTGAGTGCCACAGCCACGCGTCTTTTAAATACCTGCAAGGGATGGGGACTCCACCACTTCCCTGGGCAGCCTCTTCCAATGCTTGACAGTCCTTTCAGTGAGGAAGTTTTTCCCCATATCTGATCTAAACCTCCCCTGGTGCAAGCTGGGGCCTATTTGAGGCCTCTTGTCCTATTGCTTGTTACTGGGGAGAAGAGGTCGACCCTCCCCAGCTACAGCCTCCTTTCGGGTAGTTGTAGAGAGCAATAAGGTCTCCTGTGAGCCTCCTTTTCTCTAGGCTAAACAACCCCAGTTCCCTCAGCTGCTCCTCAAGGAAGGCTGGTGCTCCAGATCCCTCACCAGCTCCGTAGCCCTTCTCTGGACATGCTACAGCACCTCAATCTCCCTCTTGTAGTGAGGGGCCCAAAAGGTCAAAGTGCAGCCTTCTCAGTGCTGGGTACAGCGGGATAATCCTTAAAAGTCTCTCTTTAACTCAGTTTTTGTAACAATTGTTCAATCAAGAAATAATAAAAATTACTGATTGATTTTTGTACATACTGCATGTGTCAGAAAAAATAACCTAGTAAAAGTTAGGTAGTCTTGACACAAGATGTTGGTTTAAAAATAATGATCTGTTGAAGCTCAGATTACAAAATTCTTTGCCATTTCTGTGACTTTTTTCCCCACAAACTCAGTAGCTGCAAATCAGGGAAGAAGGCAGTGCAACACATTTGCACAAAACATTTTGTATCTGGGTCCTGCTTACTGTTCTGTCTCCTTGGAGCAAGTCCTTTTCTCCCTGCCATGGAAATGGCACAAATCCAGTAGAACTGAAACTCGCATTTCTGTAACTCACCAGTAATCTGTGCTCCCTGTGTTGGACAGCAGGGAAGTAACCAAGTGAGAGTCAGCCTGTGTGTTTGGAGAGAGTCACCCTGACATAAGTGTGATGAGGATGTTCGAATGTTTGTTCTTGAATCGCACTTTCCTTTACAGTTTTTAAAAATGTTTCTAACCTCCATTATTGTACTCACTTTCCTGCAGGCAGCTGAATGTGCTGGCAAACTCTTCATTTTCCACACCTCTCTGCCCATCGCAGAGGCCCCAGGAAAGTTAAAGAACAGGGATGATAGGAAACTGATCAACACAGATAAGGAGAAGGTAATAAAGATTTGCATAATTCTTACATAAGGGTGTAGATTACACTCTTTATGGAATAAAATAACTGAAACAACATTTTAAAAATCACAAGGATAGCACATAATGTAACAGTCCCAGCTAATATCTTTTAACGTTCCCCTTTTATTTTCCATTCCCAAGCCGGGCTGTGGAGACTTGACATCATAAGCACATCTCTGGTCTAGGTACAAGAAGAGTTAGCTCCAGATTATTATACAGGGTAAAATACCAAATCTGGGTTAACATAAGTGTGCTGAACTTACAATTAAAGAAAAATGTGTAATAATTTTCATAATAATGAACAGTTCTTCAAAGGCAGACTCAGGGAGAATTTATATGATCCTAATTTCCCTGAAGAGAGACCTAAAGTATAAAAGTGTATTGACTGGGATTATAAACTGTATCTCACTTTGCTTTTCTTACCACAAACTTCTGATCTCATCTCTGATTTTATTTCTTAGACTTTGTTTCAACCACAAACAAGCTTTTACAACAACTTGGCCAAGGACTGTGTGGCCCAGGGCTGCTGTGTGGATCTGTTCCTGTTTCCAAACCAGTATTTGGATGTTGCTACACTGGGTGTAGTACCTTACCAGACAGGAGGCTCCATTTATAAGTATGCGTATTTCCAGGTAGGAGTGACATTGACTCAGACTGGTATTTGATAGAAGTAATAATTATTGTTTAGTTAAGAGTTCTATTTTCATAGTGTGAATTGTACTGAAGACGTTTTTATTTGGAAATAAATGGCAAAATAAATTTCAAGATGTTCACCAAAACTTTTTTTTTAGCTTTGGACAAACATCTCTGTTAATAACAAAATCCACAACAGGAAGAGCTATGCTGTTACCTTTTAGCACAGTATTTTATTAGCAGGACACTGAGCCTTGTATGATGGCTGATTTTCACAGTAAGACTGAAGGAGGTAGTATCTGGTTTTAAATTACTTTATGCTTTATGAAGCAGCTCTGATTTATGGGAATATGAAACTTCAGTTACTGCTTGTCTTCTAGCTGGAGACAGACCAGGATAGGTTCCTGAATGACTTGAGAAGAGATGTCCAGAAAGAAGTGGGATTTGATGCTGTAATGAGAGTGCGCACAAGCACAGGTGGGTGTTAGCTCGGATGAATCTTAACAAATTGACTACTTCAATCATGTCCCATGGGAAGTAAGAGATTTTTCCCTAATTTAAAATGTATTGAGACTAGGCTATGCAAAAAGCTATGCTAAAGCTTTGGAGTTCTAAGGCTTTGTTGAAACTGTGGAAAGATCCCTGCTGCAATCTGCCAGGATAACCTTAGTGTCAGTTCCAAAGGCTGTCTGTCTTTTTATTCTGTTGAAAGTTGTAGTTCACGTTGGGTTTTTTCCACTTCTAGGTATTCGAGCAACTGACTTTTTTGGAGCTTTCTATATGAGCAACACAACTGATGTAGAGATGGCAGGTTTGGACTGTGATAAAACAATTACAGTGGAATTCAAGCATGATGACAAATTGAGTGAAGACAGTGGTGCACTTCTTCAGGTGAGGGGGAGTAGGCTTTCTAGGACAAAGAAGTGAGCTGACAGTTGAACTGAGCTATTAGACATTTCTTCAAGGAACTGTTTGTTCTTTCTCTACCTTACTATACCCTTGATCTTTCAGCGTACTTGCTCTCAGGGTGACCTTGACTGCTTCAAATTACAGTGTTATTTTCTAAGACCAGGTCCCTTAATACAACTGCTAAAATTATTTTTCATTGACCTCAGTTCTTAGCATATGCTTTTAGCTTATTGTACAAGGCTTTTATATAATTATCTAATTTGTTTATGCATCTGAGTCCTGGACTTTAATGAAGTATATTCAAGCCCTGCCCTTCTTACTGTAGCAGGACCTCATTTTTCTATATCCTGGCATTTTTGTCTCCTGCAGTGCGCTCTGTTATATACAAGTTGCGCAGGACAGCGACGACTCCGCATTCACAACCTCTCCTTGAACTGTTGCACACAGCTTGCTGACCTCTATCGAAACTGTGAGACAGACACACTCATCAACTACTTGGCTAAGTATGGTAAGGGTAATTATGGTAACAAGAATTGCAACCTTTAACTCTGGTAAAATGCCTCTTGTCATCCAATGACACCTGTTTATTCTTCTTACTTCAAATGGCAGGTGGGAATCCTGATACTTCAGTGAGTTACAGGAAAGAGCATAGAACTGTGACAATACTATTGCTGTTTAGGGCGAGAGGTACAGATGGAGGGTGTAGGCTTATTCTTCATACAGATTCTTGTCTAAATATTTTTAGTAACAGTTTGTATTGACAGTTGTCTGAATTCATCCTTGCATTTATTTTTGGACTGGTTTAGTTCATTCTTTAACTGTTCCAGAATTATGCTCTGGCAAGAGGAAATGGTGGCCTTTGTTCATAGATCTGGGTTAAATATCATACTCTCTTACATTGTACCCTATTTACACTTTCTAGTTTGCAGTAAAAGCCTAGGAATCCAGCAGGGATTTAGAGTTGTGTATGTTTATTGCCATTAAAAATGACAGAAACCTTTAAAGAAAGATGGCCAGGCTATAAAAGAAGTTTTTATAGAACCCCATGTTTTCAATTATGATGTGTATTTTAAGTACAGGGGAGATAGAGGGTTCAAGAATATGTAATAAAACAGAGTAAATGAGCTTCTTTGGGTCTTCAAACTTGTAGGAAAGGGATGATATATTCCTATTAAAGGGGAAGGAATAAACACTTTCATAAACAATTGTTGTTTAGATATACTTTGTGGAAGTAGTGTCAGGTTTTTTGCCCTTCATGCGCACTCACTTAACAGCAGTCCATGTCCTTCCTCTTTCTGTGCAGCATATCGTGGAGTTCTGAGTAGTCCAGTAAAGACTGTACGAGATGCACTGGTCAACCAGTGTGCCCAGATCCTTGCTTGCTATCGAAAGAACTGTGCTAGTCCCTCTTCTGCTGGACAGGTAAACTCTGATGCTTTTACTTGAATCTCAGGCTCAGGAATTAAAAGTGATGACATCATCTTCCTACTTAGCCTACTTAAATAAAGTCAATTGCTTTGCTGAGCAGAAATTTGTGAAGAGAAGAGTCAGGAAAGTAGAGGGGCTGCAAGTAAAACTATAGCTGAGAATGGCTTCTTGAACATCTCTCTGGAGCCCAGGGAACACTGCCTGCTGCAGGGATAAGTTTATGTTTCTTTTGCAAGTCCACGATATAATGAGGCTATCAGCTTTCACTCCTCACAGCTGTACCACACTTTGTTGGTTCATGCAAGCTTCATTTTGTCAAACATAGGCTTATTCAGCAAGACAGCTGACCAACTTCTGTCTGCTTGTGACTTGTAGCTGATCCTCCCTGAATGCATGAAGCTGCTTCCTGTGTACTTGAATTGTGTGTTGAAGAGTGACGTCCTTCAGCCTGGTCCGGAGGTCACAACGGATGACCGTGCCTACATTCGGCAGTTAGTGACATCCATGGATGTCGCCGAAACAAATGTTTTCTTTTATCCCAGGCTTTTGCCTCTGGTGAGTAATTCAGGATATTCTTACCGCTTAAGACTTGCTGTTGTCTTGACTTGTCTTAAGGACTGGCATTTATTTGTTAGCAAGGGAAAGTGATTTGAGAAATATTTGCATCTACTGGGATATTTCACTTAATTTCACTCAGTGGTAGATGCGTTACTGCATCTTGTGAACTTTCTGGAGGATACTTTTTGAGCTGTGAGCATATGAATAGTGGCAAAGACACTTTTGATCCTTTCACAGACTTTTTTCAAAAGTCCTGAAGCTTCTTACAACTTTTTGTAGTAATTTTCATCATTGAAAAGCAACTCTATGTACCATTCTGACTTTTCAGTAGCATAGTTGCTGGAATAGTACTAAAAACTAATTACATTCCTAGTCCAGGAGATTATATTGGAATTTCACAGTAATGTCACGGAAGCCTTATGTTCTCATTTGCTGACCAAGAATCTCTCTGTGTCACATTCAGTAAGAAAACTGAGCTAAGGAAGATGATACCTCAGTCACAGCTATTGTAGTCTTAAGAGTCCTAAAAATGAGAAAATCATTGGGGTCTTGGTGGTGGAAATTTTCAGGACTTCATAACATGTTCTTGTCTTATAACCTTCATTTTATTTTACTTATTTGAATTTTTATTTCACACTAAAACAGACCAAAGCAGATGTTGACAGTGATTCCTTGCCAGCAGCCATTCGGAACTCAGAGGAGCGTCTCTCCAAGGGTGACATTTACCTGCTGGAGAATGGGCTGAACATCTTTGTGTGGGTGGGAGTCAGCGTGCAGCAAAGCCTGATCCAGAACCTCTTTGGAGTGTCATCCTTCGGTCAGATTAGCAACACCTTGGTGAGCTGGATGGCAGTGTGGGAGCTCCTGTCTCTGATAGTCACCCAAAACTTCAAACAATGAGAAAGCCAGTTGAGGAAATAGTGTTACATTTTTCATACTGGGAACAGGAGAAGCACAGATATGTGAAACTAGTGGAAATATCCCTAGTCTGGGCATATTGGGCATGCTTTTGCCTAGGTTAATTTGGCAAGCTACATCACTAACAGTGAAGAGAACAGTTGATATCTAAATGGAACAAATAACTGACCTTTAATTCTGACATCTTGTTATATTCTTTTAAGTAGTTGAGGTCGGTCAAAGAAATTGTATGTTAATGGGGGTAGATATGTCCATACCCTTATATAATATGACAAAACTGCTGAGTTTTGTTTAACGTTGCTCTACTTCACATGACTGATGGGGATTGGATATCTTTCATTCCAGAGTGCCCTGCCTGTCTTGGAAAACCCCTTTTCAAAGAAAGTACGATCTATTGTTGACATGCTTCAAGGACAGAGATCCCGCTACATGAAGGTAAAAATGTCCCCCATTCACAGCTTTAAATGCCCTTCCCTTTATGTAGAGCAGGTGATGCCTGGTAATGCTGCAGTGCTGAATTTATTCTTCCCAATCTCATAAATGTGATTCAAAGTTTTCAAGGATCTGAAAAAAAATTTCACTACTTTTGGAGTTTTGTGTTTACCATAGTTCTAAAACTAATTTTTTCAGACCTATTACAATATACTACTGTACAAACTGCATATGTGGTATTTTTCTTTTATTTATAAGGGATTGAGACTTAACCCCGATGATTTACAGAAGTTGAAGCACATATAACCAGATTCACAGCATATATGACTTCTGTCTTTGGGTTTTTGAGCCATTTGGCTTTTTGCTCTTTTTTCCCCAAGAAGACTAATTCTACTATCTACTCACTGTTGGCTTTGTTCTTGTTTTGTTTGTTTTGTAGTTGATAATTGTGAAGCAAGAAGATAAGCTGGAAATGCTGTTCAAACACTTTCTAGTGGAGGACAAGAGCCTGAGTGGGGGGGCTTCATATGTGGACTTCCTGTGTCACATGCACAAGGAGATTCGGCAGCTACTGAGCTAGAGGAGTGAGTGGTGCTGGAACTCAGCAGTGACATTTCAGTCTCCACTAATGACCTGATCAGAAGGCCCAGCGCCCTCAAAAAGGACAACATAGAAATCTGTACAATTCCATAATTTTTAATACATGTTGCATAAGCAGAAATCCTTTCAACCTTTCCCAATCCTGTATGAGAGATGAAATATTTTCCTGGTGAGGGCTAAAAAAAAGAAAAAAAAGGCCTTTGATACCAGGTCTTTTATTTGCATCTAAATTGTTTCCTGTGCTTGGCAGGAGTTCACCCCCCACCCCATGCTCGCTAATCCTGTCGTAATGAATGTAGGTTTTTTTCAGTTCACTGTACATGATTCAACTTTGGGTGAAAAAGCGATAACTCTTCAAAATTCCTGGTAGCTGCTGTGCGTTCGTGTGGGTGTGTGTGCATGCTCCAAGTGTGAAGGTGATGCACAGGTGGGGAGGACGAGAGGCAGGTCAGGTAATGGGAGCTGGAGCAGCCAAACCTTTTTTGTCTTCTCTGAAGAGGGAAACATGATGTGTCAGAGCACAGATGTATCATGCGGCTGTCTGAACCAGAAAGCCATGAAAAATGAAATGAGTGCTAAGTGAGGAGGCAGCAGGACAAATTTCTCTCCACAATCTTCCCTGTACTATAAGTTGCTGTGCAAATCTGTAATGGAGTAATTAATAGTTCAGTGGGCAAAAATCAACAGCTTCTAAACAGCGTAGGAGTAGAGGTGGTACCTTCCTGTTGGCGTGTGTGGTGACTCCCTTCCTTCTCATTGCACGGCTCTGTATTGTCCTACTCAATCCACGTTCCATGGCCTCTCCTGCAGAGCTTACCTGTCTGTCACATGGTGGTGGGAACAAAATCCTCTTAACCTTAAGCAGAAAATATTTTTAACAAAGCGATGATGGGCTGTGTAGGAACTGGATTATAAGGAAGTGGCCATTTTCAACCATATTATTGTGAATCATAGCAAACAAGCAGGAGTTTGATTTATACTGATGTGAATTTTTGAGATTGCTTTGTGCCCTGGAATACAAGGAAGGAGATACAAAAACTTAAGATTTAGACTGTATTGTAGTAGGTATCACAAGTACCTGATTTCAGTTGTTGAAAGCATCTGGGCCATAGTGAAGAATTTCATTACTGGATGTTTATGCCCTCCCCTGCTCTACCTACTGATCAGCTTGCACAAAACCTTTTTATAAGCCTGTTTGTTAAACTAAAATACCTCAGACAGATGAATCCATCCACTTTGGCTGCTCTGCTGCTCCATTTTGCAAGGGTGGATGAGAAGACTCCTGTGAGGAGGGAGCTAGTGTAATTCAGAATTCTAAGGGCTTCGTTTATTCACTTTTGAAAGGGGGCTTGTATATTTTAGCTTGAACACTTAACAAGTGTTTTTCCAATACCCAGGAGTTTAAGCTACCAATAGCACTAAAAGTGGAAGGAAGAATGTGGATGGATTAGAGAACATGTTATCTGGGCTTGATATTTCATAGGAAAGTCCTTGTTAAAATCAGAAAAATATCTGGCTGTGGTTTTAGTTCCATATCCTGTAGCATGTATATAAATCCATTTTTCTTCTAATGCTGCTAGTTTGTCTTCCCTCCCATCACTACACAGAAAGGGGAATATGAAAATTGTAATGGAGAAACTCTTTCAAGATGTAGTTGACAGAACCTTCAGCATTTTTGTATGAATGTGGCCAACTTTTTACTCCATGTACTGCCTCCAACCAAAAAATCTAGAGGATTTTTAATCAGAGGGGAAAAAAAGAACTTCCCAGAAATATAAGGCACAGCAACCACAGACTTCCACAAATACTAATTTCTAGTATTAATATTGGGGGGTGTGGGGGTGGAAATGAAATCATGAATGAACCTTTCATTTTCTTCACTTGTTTTTCCAATGCATCTTTTAATTTGTAAAGAAATAAAAATATATTAAGATGTATTTTATGTCATTGTTAGTAAATAAACACTGCTTATTTTTCCAAACCCTGTATTTTGCGGGAGGGGGGAAACGGGAAGGGATGAAGTCTAACTCATTGCTCCTTTACAATCCAATCTTCTGCTAGTCAAATTCAGTCTCTTTTTTTCATTGTTGTTATTCACACTGAATGATAAGAAATTCAACAAGAGTCAACAAGCAAAAGATGATATTATTCAGTCTCAGTATTTGCTTAAGTGATTGGTTTTTGACTTTTTGCCCCCTCTGAACTTCCATTTTGCAAAGAGGTTTCCCTTTTTGCTAACACAGCTTGAGTCATTGATTGGGGTGGGTTTTTTTGGTCTACTTTGGCAGGTATTGCCCTTACCTTGTGCAATGTCAACTTAATGACTTCTGTATTCTTAACTTTTCAGAGAAATAGAGCTCCCTATTTCAGAGTTAAGAAAGCAGGGAAGCTGGGTGGATTGGTTGGGGGTTATGTTTTGTTTTGGGGGGAGGAGGGGTGCTAATTGCAAAAATAAAGTTCAGAGTGAACTGGCAGTGTAACTTGACTGTAGCCTTGAACATTGATATTGTATAATTTCCTGATAACCTTAGAACAATCTATGAAAGCACATGACAATCATTGCTAAATACCCAACAATACTAAGTTTGCTGTAGAATATTTTTGAGATTACTCTCCTACAGAATGTATATAATATCCAGGATCTGCCATTGAACTGATATTGTGATAATGGGCCTTGTGGATCTTGTACATTAATCATATGGAGTAAATTGTGCAGCTCCCCTTCTGATGCTTGTGGGAATTGCCTTGCAGAGCCCATATCTGTTACACTCTGTTGGGAGCTCAGTGCAGGACCCTGCGGTGTGCTGCTGGAGCAGGCCCGAGCAGTGTTCACACCTAACTTTTCAAAGGAAAGGAAAAAGATTCCTGCTTTAACTTGTTCCTTACACAGATAAAGAAGACTTCTTTGCCTTGTGTCCATACTAACTGATGTCCTGTATTATAACCGATAATTCTTAAATATTGTTATTATATTAAGTTAGGTCTTAAAAGAATTGAGTCTTTAGCAATTGTGTAACTGAGCA
The DNA here is from genome assembly GCF_022539395.1 of Myiozetetes cayanensis. Classification (NCBI taxonomy): domain Eukaryota; kingdom Metazoa; phylum Chordata; class Aves; order Passeriformes; family Tyrannidae; genus Myiozetetes; species Myiozetetes cayanensis. The sequence continues at coordinate 21,135,794 of NW_026086605.1, forward strand.
ATTGAGTGGTAATTCTAGTATACTTCTGTTGGATTTACATAGTGTAGCCTGAATCAATTTCCCATTTATGGAATAATTTAATACCACAGAAGTTATTTAAGGTGGGTACAGAAAAGCAGCTTTCAAGGAAGCTTTAAAACTAACTGTAGATATTAAAAAAACCCAAACAAACACGATTTTTGTTACTAAAAGGTGTTTTCTGTTCCCTCCCTTTATGGTCTTCAGCAGGAGTTAATGTGGGTGCTCTTTCCTGCAACACCTAAACGCCTGCTTGGTCGAGGAGCCACCTCTGCAGATGCCTTCGCTCGAGGCTTGCTGTGCCTCAGTGGAACAGCTCGGGCTTTTCCCTGTCAGCTGCAGGTACTGCTGGGGCAGGTGTGTGCACAGGCGGATGCAGGAGCGGTAGAGGCAGAGAGGATTTACAGCCCCTTCAGCCACAGGACAGTGGGGTTGGAAGGGACCTACGAATGGGTCACCTCGTCCGGCCCTGCAGCCAGGCTCCACGAACGCTGACAGACCCGTGTTAGGGGTCGCTGTCCCTACGGGCTTTCGCTATTCCTCGAGGGTCCGAGGTGGCAGAGCGGGAAGGCGGCGCCGCTCCCGCCCGGCCCCGCGCCCGGGCCCCTCCGCGCCCCGTGACGGCACCGCCGGGGGCGGGGCCGGCGCCGCTTCCTGGGGCGGCGGGAACGGCCCGGGCAACGAGCATGGGGGGCGCGGGGCCGCGGCGGGGACCCGCGGGCCTGTGGGTGACGCTGGCCCTGGCCTGGGGCGCGGGGGCCGCGCTGGCCGCGGAGGGGCCGCCGGCGGGAGCGGCCGCGCCCGCGGAGCCGTGCGGGGCGGAGGGGTGGGCGCAGGACGCGGTCCCGCCGGGCGCGGCCTTCGTCGCCGCCGCGTCCTACCGCGGGCCCGGCAACAACGACACGCGGAGCAACAAGGCGCTGCCCATCCTGCTCTGGTGGAGCGGGAGCCTCTTCCCGCACTTCCCCGGCGACACGGAGCGCATCGACTGCCCGCGCGGCTCCTGCCTGGTCACCCGCAGCCGGCGGGTCGCCCGGCACCGCCGCACCAAGGCGCTCATCTTCTACGGCACCGACTTCAGGGCGTACGAGGCGCCGCTGCCCCGCCTGCCCCACCAGACCTGGGCGCTGTTCCACGAGGAGTCCCCCATGAACAACTACCTGCTCTCGCACCCGCCCGGCATCCGGCTCTTCAACTACACGGCCACCTTCCGCCGCGAGTCCGACTACCCGCTGACGCTGCAGTGGCTGCCGGGCGCGGGGTACCTGCGGGGCCCGGCCGTGCCGCTGGCCGAGAAGGACGCGTGGCGGCGGAGGGGCTACGCGCCCGTGCTGTACATGCAGTCCCACTGCGATGTGCCCTCGGACAGGGACCGCTACGTGCGGGAGCTCATGAAGTACATCCAGGTACATCCACAGGGGAAGCTGTGGCGTGGTGCTGGGAGTACCTGGCGGCGCCCCTCCGCCGCCTCTTTTTAACGGGGTTTGTTTGTCCTTGTTTTTAGCCAAGACACGAGTCATAACGGGATGCATGCTGACTACAAGCTGGACAGAAAAACTAGTTGTATTCCTTCCCAAACCGTGATCTAGACAACACCGCATGCCAGTAGGTAGGCCTGATGTAGCTGTTAGTTGTGGAATTGGCCAGACTCGGGATCAGTCGCAAGCTGGGCAAAGCCTGAATAAGCTCAGTCTGCTGGACCAAGTGCTAGAAGTTACTGAAATCTCTGGACCTTGAAGTTAGTGTACAGGAAGGCTGTCCATTTACAAACCTTGCTCCTGTTTGAAAGTACAAGCAGGCAGTAAAAAGGCAGGTTGCTGTGTTTTGAGAATCTGCTCCTTATCTGTGTTGTGGTAGAACCATGTTGTTTCTTTGATGGTTTATACTGCTATGGCACAGCTGATGGTGAGTAGCTTCATGAAGTAAAATAATGTAATTTCTTTAAAGCAGAAAAAAGTTTAGGGTTGTTTTTCTTTTAAAAATTCTGAAGGATAGGAGATTGATAAAAAGCATCTGGTTTTCATCTGTGCCAGAAACATCTTTTTCCTAGTCATTTCTGTTGTTTCTATTGGCCATGATTCAGTTATTGTGCAAGTTCATCATGTACACAGTAGTGAAACAAAGACAAAAGAATTTTTAAAATATGACTATATTGTCAAAGTTTGATGCAGAGTCCAGTTCAAGCATATTGTCTTTCATTTTTAGACAGTATTCTTTTAGCTCCCTGCACCAATTTTTCTCAGTCTAAGAAAGGGAAAAATTTTGTCAGCCTGCTGAGCACGGCGGGCATTATGTGCGATAACTGTTTGGAAAAGTACTGGGTCTCTGTTATGATGGCTTTTAAATTAACGTAGAGAGAGTCAAATGCTATTCCTTACTTGTCAGTTTCTGATTTATCTGATAATAAATACATTTCTGGGTGGCATTGCACTAAAGATGCTTTTGAAACTCAGCATTTGGTTTCCCCCAAAGCTGGTAGAAGCGAGGCTCTAGGAATAGTCACAAGGGAAAGAACGGGGAGCGAAAGTGAAGCTAAGCTAAGGTATTTAGGAACTAATCCAACTTAGGAATTTTACATGAACTACAAGATCTGAAAACAAGTTCCAGGTGAAGGGATCACTTTGTAAAGACACTGGTTGTTATTTCAGGTTGACTCCTATGGGAAATGCCTGCATAACCGTGAGCTTCCCAGTGAACGACTGAGAGACACTTCCACAGCCACGACAGAAGATTCTGAGTTTATGAGTTTCATCGCCAGGTACAAGTTTCATCTGGCCTTGGAGAATGCCATATGTGATGACTACATGACGGAGAAGCTGTGGCGTCCCATGCACCTGGGGGCTGTCCCAGTGTACCGAGGCTCCCCAGCTGTGCGGGACTGGATGCCAAACAACCTCTCCATCATTCTTATAGATGATTTTGACAGCCCCCAAGAGCTGGCAAAGTATCTTGATTTCCTGGACAAGAATGGAGAGGAATATTTGAAGTATCTAGAGTATAAAAACGTTGGTGGAATCAAAAACCAGTTCTTGCTAGAGAGCTTGGAGAGGCGGGAGTGGGGTGTGAATGACATGACTCTGCCCAATTACCTGAATGGCTTCGAGTGTTTCATCTGTGACAGGGAGAACATCCGGGTCAAAGAGGAGCAGGAACACAAAAAGTCCCGTGGGAAAATTCCAGCTCCCAGACCTCGCATAGCTCAGTTCAAGCACATGGGATGTCCTATGCCAACCCCTGGGTTTGGAAGTGTTGAAGACCTCGCTGAAGGAGACAGGTAATGTACCAATATTATAAATAATAGTAGCTTTTAATAATCCTTTATACTTAAAGGAGCTCATGATACAACTTTAGTTGCATTTTATAATATGTCTTGTGGGTGTTGTGGTAGTTCTGCTAATATTGTGTGACACTGAGGCTGGACAAGAGGCTTGGATGGTGGTATTGGTGGTTGAAAGAGGAGCCTGAGACACCCATAATACTCTGTTAAAATGCTCTGTGACCTCGGGCAATGTGGTTATCCTCTGTCTATCTTAGCCACTTCGTTTGGGGAAGGGATGTTTTCAGTACAGTGATGGTACAGCACTTGTCAGCCCTGTACCTCACTACAAAGTACTGGGTTGAGAACGGGGTTGCCACTGTTCAATGCAGGCCTGGTTGGCTCCCCCTGACTTTAGATCAGATGTTAAACTTGCCCAGAATACAAGACTTAGTGTTGTTTTGTGTAACAAAACTCTTGGCTAGTGTTGAAGGATACCATCCCCTTTGTTTAGGAGAGGGATTGCACAGGACAGAGAATACCTTGAGTATCTTGTCCCGGGTATTGCACACAGGGATGGCTGGTGTTGCTGGAATGTCCTATAGCCCACAGTATGAGCTGCCCTCAAGTCTGTCAGCAGGGAACCAACTACACCAATCCCCGGGCAACCACTTTTGACAGACAGAATAGAGTGTTGATGGCATGATCTAGTCTATTTATACATGCATTGGTACAAAAGAAGTTAGTACTTGGGTGTTCCCAAACCTTTGGGCTTTTCCAATGACAGGGTTTTGAAGTTGCAGTTTATAGGAGGGAGGGTTCTCAATGTTTGTAAAGTATGTGTGGACTTTGTGAGGTGTGTGTTACAGTACAACAGGTTTGGATTCCCTGGGTTTATCACGTTTCTTTGCATTACCTGCACCTGTTTCTGTCTTTTTAGGCAATTACTCAAGTACATGCAATTCACTCTGTATAAGCCATCAGACAGCCATCATAAAGATAAACCTTCAGCCATAGCAGATCTTGTCTAGGTTAATACCCATCACCAAAGATTTCAATGTTCTGATGTCAGTCTCACTGTAGTATTCCATCAACAAAATTTTTTAAATATTGGGAAAATCTTATGCATTTCCAGAAGGAAGTTGTCAATGTACTTTATTCTAGTTTATATCGCTTTACAACGTTGTTAATAGTTTTCTACACTAAGGTATTGAGTGCCTAAAAGTGTTAAAATTAGTGTTAGGAGTGCAAGATTTCTTTGGTTAGAAGAAGAATTGCCTGTTGAAAATGTAGAATCCGTAATTTCAAGTATGCTAACCCAGAACTAAGTTCTGCGTGGATGTGAATCTCTAAAAATGTTTTTATTATATTACCCATTCACCAGAAAAAGTATGCAGAATTTTTTAAGTATGGGGAACTACTTAATTCTGTGTTGGGATGCTTTCAAAAATGGCCAACTGAAATTGAAACGGGACAATAAGCATGAGGTTATACAGGTGTGTTTTAGGAAATGCCTATTTTACAAAGCATCTGGCGTTTATCATCAAAAAGCATTTTTCACATTACAACTAATTTTCATATTGACTAACTGAAAAGTTACGCTCATTAGTAAAAGGGGTTCATAATCCTTTGTTTTCTGTTGGTTGACGGATTTACTGGAGCTCTTTTATAGTAATGCCTTTTCTCAGTCTCGGTTTTTCTCCTTGCAGCATCCTGCTCTGTAAAAGCATTCCTGACTTTTCCATAGGTTTTCTCTTGCTTGGGCATCAGGTGGCAGTAGAGAAGCACGTGTGAAGGCACACTTAGCGTGGCTGCCGCCTGCAGGCTCAGGTGCTTCCATCGTTCTGCGCAGGGGTCATCAGCAGGCAGTTTTGAACAACTGGTCCCTAATCCAAGCTACAGTTGCATCCATGGAAGCTTCAATGTCTCATTGACCCAGAGGATGTTACTCTTCCCCTGTTTGTAGCCATGAGATGTGTCTGGAAAAATTGTTCCAGGGAAGCTTTTACATTGGCTGCTATCTGCTTTAGAAAGATGTGTATCCATACCTTCTGAGGCATGGATACAGGGGCATCTCCAGCGAAATACAGTGGTTTCTATCCGATAAGTATCTGAGCTTTCACTGGTTTTATCTGCAAAATGAAATATGGTTACTTAGAATTCTAAGCGGTAACAGTAACATAAAATTGCCACCAAAGCATTTCTTTAACATGCCCGTATTTTGTCACGGTTTGATAGTAATATTATTCGACAGTGTGATCAATTTACATGATTTCCTACTGAGCCAGTCAATCGAGTGTTTTGTTACTTTAGAAAACATTATTATGTAAAAAGGACACGGGTCTAGTGTAGATACAAATGATAGACTGTCTGCAACATTCAAGGTCTGACTATAAACACACGCTGTGACTTGGAGCCTTCTGGAACTCCGAGAACAACAAAGGCAATTGGAGTTTATATTAGAACAAGTACCCAGTGACCATGCAGCTCATCTGCATGCTCTGTAACTCTTGTTCCCAGATGTAATTAGTTTTTAGGGTTGGCAGATTAGCTGAATTGACAGAACTGTTGCATCACAATCTCCCTCTGTGTAGGTATATGTAGCTGCAGCACACTTACACCTTTTAGCTGGAGGTGTGGAGCTGTGGTTTCTAAATCCCTACGGTTGCAGCCTCACTTTTATTTGGACAGTCAGTCACTACAACCTGTTCAATTCTTTGTACAGAGAATAGTGGGTTACAGTGCTGCTGGTGAGTGGAACTTCTAGGTAGTGGAAATCAGAATCTCTAGTTATTCTTGGACTCCCACCTTTGTGAGAGAAATGTTTGATTTGTTTCGTTGATAAGGATTCGTTTTCTGAAAGTGGGATGTTTGAGGGGGTAACTTTAAGAAGACTAAGTGACAATTCTTTTCCAGTTACCTAAAGTTATCATCTGTGGTGGCGTAAGGAAAGAGAAGCCACTGTGCCACTGATAAAGGAATGTTGTAAAACCATCATGGTTTTGTTGGTTCAGTTTTATGTCAATGCCACAGTTTATTTATGACAAGAAAAACCAGCTTAACAGTGTATGAGATTTGCCATTTGTGCATGTGAGAAGTCACTTGCAACAGAATCCAGTAATCATCCAGGATTAAAGATAGATCTGTATCTCATGGTAATGATGTTTCAGGTGTATGTAGTTGGTAGTCTGTGGAGATTTGTGCAATCCTGCTCATCCTGAGGTACCAATTTTTCCCAATTTACAGAATCAGAGTGAAATTATTTTCTTTTAAACCCTCAATAATAGCAATTTCAAAAGAAAAATACCAAAGTGTTCTTATTTAATATTTTTGATGGAAATCCTCACTCAGATACTAGAATTCTTTTTAGTATTGTTTCTGTACAGTTCATCAGGAAAACATTTTCTTTTTTTCTGTTACTTACTGCCACTTAGTCTTGGGTCTAGTATTTAATGCACATTGACATGTGCCCTTATTCTGTGCTGTAAAAAACAAGTAACTCATATTGGCAGTCCTTGAACAAAGGTTAATGGATTTAGCAATGTGATCTCATAGTATGTCCAAGTGCTGCGTTTTAGAAAGGAACCTTTTGGCAGATACTGATTTTTTGAAGCAGAAATAAGCCCCCTATCTATGATCCTTCAGATTGGAATCTATGTTAAAAGCTTTATTTTGAGGTTTATGTTGGTATACACTGCAGGGATGTACCACCACAGGTGGTGCTGTTGACCGTGGAAAGCTAATTCCCGTGGCGTACAGGGCATGTCCACAGGGACAGCGGCTGCGATGCGTCGTGCGATTCTTTCGGTCTGCCTGGAGAGGTGGGTGAGATCTGCTGGGCAGTGCACTCACACTGGGTTCAACGTGTGGGGTACAGAGTGAATGCAGGAGGCACTGCTCTTACTTCTGTGATTGAAGGGAGAAGAAGCAAAAAGCTCTGTATGTAAGTTAACAGGTATTGGGTAACTCATGGACATATTATAGAGAGCATCGTGTTTGTTCCTTCTTTCCCAAATTTGCGATGGGCTCGTGTGGCTAGATAGCAGAAATAATGGAGAAGCAATAAATAGTTGCCATTCCTTGGCAAAGTCTCTTTGCCCCAAGCACAACTCAAATACTCCTGCTTTTCAAGGTAACTGAATAGCTATGGATGGGTCACTTGCTCTCGACTGATTCTCCTCTTTTGCTAACTTACCAGGTGATATGTACAGTGGGATGAGAAACCAAATTATTTAATTCACAGCTTTCAACAAATCAGTTCACACCACAAAGCGTATTAGCTGGTATTGTGCAGAACTAAGTGAGAGAATTAGTCCACATCATCATGAGTGGGAAGGGAATTGCTGAAACTTGCAGTGATATAGTCTGTGCTACAAAAAGTTTGCGACTGTGCATTGAAAAAGAGACAGCCTGTACTTGACCATCTAGTCTGGAGATAAAGAATAGAATCAGGATTGAGGAATGTAATGATTTTTGTTGCTGCCATGTATAACCTGAGTGTGTTAAAGGGTTTGTCAGAATAAAAATTGATTCTTAGGGCTAACTCGTATATGCATAAGGGCCATGGAAGGCTACTCTCAAAATAATCTAAGGACTCTGGGATAGATTTTATTTTAACAGAAGTTTTAATTCTCTACAATTAACAATTTAGTCTCTTTGGTTAACACTCTAGTCATATGCTGATACTTTTAGAATGTTCTAAAGCTCATGGTGAACTTGTATTTTCCATAGAGAATTTTCATGGCAAGTTTCTTTAAATGATTTGGAGCACAATAACAACATTGTTTGTTATGACCATCCCTGGGCCTGTTTTTCTCTTGGTTTCAGTGATATTACAGCTGCACACTCATTTGTTTTTGTTAATGGTTTGTGGTGGTGTCTCTTTTTTTGTTTCAGTTGGAAAGAAATGTGGCTGCAGGATTATTGGCAAAGCCTTGATCAGGGAGAGGCCCTCACAGCTATGATTCATCGCAATGAGTCACATCAGGGAAGATTTTGGGACTACATGCATGAGATTTTTCTCAAGAGGACAAGGCAACACTGACCCATCTTTGTAAGAGCTTGATTTGAGAATTGGATTGGAGGTTGAGACTGAATTCTTACCTTGCTTGAAACGTTTGCCTTGAAATACAAAAAAACCTCTCTCACAGAGACAACTTTTTCTCGTGCAAGAAGTGAGTGAGTTTCTGTTATGATTGGATTCCAGCAGTGGAGATGTTAGCAACTGCTTTGATTTGAATTTCAGCTCTGTGGTGTGAAGCTACTCCTGACTTGCAGGTGTCAACACGTGGGGCAAAAGACGAATTTATTCTCCTTTTGCATTTGGTATATTTACATTGTGGCTTAGGTGACTTCAGAGGAACACTTCTTCAGATTCTTGCTCAAGTGCTCTAAGTTATTTCAGGGATTTTTTTTACTTCTCCAGAATATTAATTGTTTTTATATGTATTTTATCAGTCACATATTCTCTTCATTAAGATGCACTTTTAGCTGCTATTAACAAATGGCTCTTCCAGTGAAGGAATTACAACAGACAAATCTGTGGAGAGCAATTGTGCCTTACAAAATTGCAGTAATAAAGTCTCTTTGCCCCAAGTAAGCACGACTCAAATACTCCTACTTTTCAAGGTAACTGAATAGCTATGGACAGGTCACTTGCTCTCTGACTGATTCTCCTCTTTTGTTAACTTACCAGGTGATATGTACAGTGGGATGAGAAACCAAATTATTTAATTCACAGCTTTCAACAAATCAGTTCACACCACAAAGTGTATCAGATGGTATTGTGTAGAACTAAGTAAAATTGGTATGCCTTGGTTCCTTTAATTTTCCATCAAATCTGAAATCTATAACCTTGACTTTTTGTCTCCTTAATGCTAGCAACTCAGAGGCCTTGGATTTGTTCTTTCTGAGTATGTGCAGCTTTCTGCAAAGACAAATACATTTTAACAATGGTGCCTTTCCAGTGGTCTCTGTAGTTTTGAAACAAGCCTTGAAGTCTTTCTGAACTGAAATGGATGATGAGAACCAGGTGCACTGAGATGGTTTTGTATCTCTACAAAATCTTAACATGTTACAGTCCTGGTCTGTGACTGGAGTTCACAAGTGATGACATGTGGATAGATCTTCCTTGCTGTGTAGCCTGTATCGCTTACAGATATAAATAACTACCACTGTCCCTTGCCTTGTTGGGTATCTTCCTGAAATAATTGATCTTGCAGTGGAGGGAAACGAATTCCCTTAGTGCCGCAGTTTTAAAAGCATAGGCAAATACGGCCACGCTGCAGTCACGTCTCTAATGGTACAATGCTGTTTTCTTTCTCCATTTCTCCTCCCCCTGCAGAAGTTAACTCCTAACTAAATAGCCAGAGTTTATCTATGCCTAAGACAGAATGTTTGTAATGAAAGTCTACAGTGCTGATCTGATTTTGCAAGGCAGTTTATGCATTGCTATGGGAAGTCTGATGCCTGTTAGTAAAAGTTAGAAACAGGAGTGGATCTACATTCTGTCCCTGATTATTTCACTGTCTATTGCTTAGTGCTGTATGGATCACTTAATATATATTTTCCTCTCAAATTCCCTTCGTAATGTTTAGATATGGTATTATAGGTATATCAGGATATGTAATGATCACCTAAATATTTGTCTCTCAGGTGACAGAACAATATTGCCATGTTAAAATTGGGGCACTCGACAGCAAAGACTCAAGGCCCATAACTATCACTGGATTCTTGCAAATGTAGAAAATGCATACAATGAGTGATCTTACCTGATTATTTTTAGGCAACAACTGTTCTTTTATCTCTCTTCTCTAATAATATTATCAAATGATTCTTCAGATAAAATGCATTTATCAGTTTTATATTCCTTTTTTTCAGTTACTAGGGAGACATGAATACCTAAGTGAATATATCTGAGTTAATTGTTAAAGTGAATTACTCAGATTAAAATTAAAGATATGTGTATTCAGGATTGAAGTGGCCACAATATGCTTGAGAAATAAATTAAGATAAATTAAGATAAAACAAATTAAGGCTGCTTTAGTTCTGAATATCAACTTCTACTAAACAGTTTAGTGATATTTAAGTAAATTGTTTGAATTAATGCCTTCAGTTACTTCTCTTCATTTCATGTTTTTCTATAGAAAATCATTCAGTCTTTGACTGCATGGTTCTCTTAATTAGCTGTATCTCAAAACACTTTTAATTCAAGTGTTTGGTGGGATAGGACAAGAGATTCTGATCTTGGTTTTTATACTAAACATAAAAACCAAGAACCAGGTACTAGCACTTTACCATTTTATCCTGTACTTTAAGTAGATTTTCTAGAAGTGTGGCATTTGTAATAATTTCCAGGTATTTATTATAATTTATTTGCTTTTGCAAAAATTAGACATGCTACTTTTAATTATCCTTGCAGAAGTAACAGGAGGAAGTATCAATATAAGCATGTGTATCATAGCACCTACTTAGTTCCTGATGAGTGGTGTCCAGAGCCTCACTTTGCCATCCTGCTCAGCAACATGAGTGTGTTTCCAAACAATAGCATCGAAGATACGGTGGTACAAGCTGAAGAGTAGGTAGCAAACTAGGTAAAAACTTCTTGGGGCCTTGACTCATTCATTTTCTTAATCACAACCAAGTATTCCTTCACCATGGTTTATTTTCTCAGTATATTACAATCACCAGTCAACAAGGCTTTTTTGTTAGTCCTACAGAGTTTATTTGTTTGTCGGTTTGCTCTGTGTCTGTACTACAGAAGGCTGTTGCACTGAGCTTTATGATGGTTGTCAAGCAGGAGTATTTCTGATTGTCATGTATCTTCTTAACGTGGGTGTGAAAGTAGTACAGATCTGAAGGTGACTTTATCACAGATATTCTGGAGGTTTTGTCTGAGTTTTTCAAAATACAGCTTTCAATTTGTAGTCACATGGCAGTTTTGATTGTTTTCTCTTCTGTGTTCGTAGTTTCTTCCTAGGTTTAACTGTTTTTTTACAGTCTTACAGGTGGTGAAATTGTCAAAAGGTAATGAGTAACAGCTACCCTTCTTAGCAGTTGTGATGCTCACCCAAGCCCTGTGTGTCTTTTGTATCTGAGAGGTTTTTTCTGTTGTAATAGATCATACCAGCATTATTGTCTCCTGTATGGCACAATACATCCACGATTTATAAACAGTGTCTGTTGCTTCTATTAATATATTAAATATGTTTCATTTTTTGTACATGATGTGCAAGAATTAGGACTGAAATATTTATTCTGGTGCATAGTATGAATACCTTGTGTAGCTGCCAGGCAAACTCTGCAGGGGCAGGGGAGGTGGGAATCCTCCCCAGCCTGGCTGAAGAGTTGTGGTTGCAGTTCTGTTCAAACCTGCTGACCGACCTTCACAACATCTGCTTCTCTGCACAGCAAGGACGGCAAAATGTTGAATAAGGTGTTTCTACCACCATGGTCTTAGCTTTCATCTCTCTCCTGTTCTTTGGAGGAGGCAGGAGGAGAAGCTGGTCTCATACCCTTGAAGAGTTTGCAATCAATTTACTTAATAATGCATTTGAAAGGCTTGCTATGTAGTGCCAACAAGTACTGCCTGTCTTAGCCAAAGCAAATTCAATTTACAATCCTAGTTGTCTTTCTACTAATGCAAGTATGTGAATGCAGACAAGGAGGAAGGTCACTGCAGCAATAACTAATATTTTGGAAAAAGGTTTCTGAATTCTGTTCTTGACTGTTCACTGGATTTCTCACTTCACTGCTTTAAATCCAAAACAGTTAGATGGTGGCTGAATGTAATCACTCATGTTGTGAGGCTACATGATACTCAGACGTGATAGATGTGATAGATGTATTTGACATCTATATTAATCATATTCTTGCAGTGGAGGTACCTATATTCATAAAAACACACGATTGAGACTAATCAGGAATTTTAGCGAAGATACTAAATATTGAGGATGATTAAGAGATTGCTCCTGTAAACCCTTTGGTAGGCTTCTGCAAACTAGGGAGAGTGGCTTCACTGCTTGTCGTGCATTTTGCCTGTTTACTGTGTGACTACAGGGAGGCTTTCAAAGCTGTCAGGATAGCTTTATTCACTAGCATTAATGTTCTAAAAATAGATATCTCCTTATTACTGCTCACATGAAACACTAGTACATTCTGTTGATGCTGTGTCTCAGAATTGACTTGACAAGCTAGGATAAGTTTGTGGCCTCTGAGAGGTGAGAGAGGAGAAATAAATGTCTGACAGAAGGTTAAAAATCTAGCAGTCCAGTGCATTGCATTGGACAAGCTACAGCTCTCATTCTCCTGCCAAAACTGTGATACCTAGTGCTGCCTGTTTTTTCAGTAAGAAGCTGGGTACTTTTTATACAGAAGTAGTAGTCTGTGTTTTCTGTCCTTTAGCAAAGACTTCAATGTGTAGGAAGCATATAACCTCACTGAAGTACAGTGATTTGATTCCTAATATTGATGATTTCCAGAACTCATAAAGAATTGCGTTTTCTTATTTCTGTCACTGTAGTAATTTTTGAACTGAAAGATCTCTGGGTCCCCTGTGATGGTAAGTAGAATGAGAACAAACAACAGTGGATGCATATGTTTAGAGGGAAAGGAGAATGAACGGCTTTCTCTGGAAATGATCTGCAAAATGCAGCAGCTGGAGAATCACAGCAGAAATGCCCCTCTTGCACCTTGGCAGAGGATAGTTTTAACTGGTGTGGAAGAGCAAGTAACTCCTAAAGGATGGGGAACAGGATAAATTGAATTGAAACTCAGCCATCAGGGACATCAGTGTTTAAACAAGCTTTACTGTGTTAGACAAGCAGCCATCTGCCTCTCTTCCTGACCTGCCATGCACACTCTTCAGCCATTGTCCCAAGAGAGCCACTCCCTTAATCATGAGTTTTCATCCCTTTTGTTATATTTAATTAAGATTATTGATGGATCTCCAGGCACCTTCTGAGAAGTTGTATGAATTGGAAACATACAGGGTGGCAGGTTCCTTCATTCTGCCCAGAGACCTCTACTGACAGGTTGATATTAATCAGAGACAACATCCTTTTAGTGATATGACCAGCTGAGCCAAAGCCTGTGTCAGGCTTTAACAAACTGTGCTTTTCTTAATGATTCATTGTCTCAGAGCTGGCAGTGAGAGATATATGGCCCTGCAGAGGGATTAGGAAGGATGGAGAAGAATGGAGCTGCAGGATTTGTTCCAGAGCTCTGACACCACTGGCATATTAATTTGTATGCTGTTATATACATTTTGTCCTGCAGAAAATACCCATTTAATGCACAAGTGTCTCAACTACAGATGTTTCTGGGGATCTTGAAATGGATCAGAGCAGATCATGATGCTTCGTGGCATCTCTGAGCAAATAAGGAGGCATCAGGTAATTTGCTGTGGAAATGGCTGGATTTCCTAGATCTTGAGAGTTAGGGATTAGTGATGGCAGCTCAGAACTACAGAGGTAGTCAGGACAATGCAGGGCAGCTGCAGCTGATCTGACTGAGAGCTTGGGATAAGGTAGGCCAGTGTTGGAGTTGGGGCGGGGCATGACGTATCAGAAAAGAAATTGCATCTGTCATGGTGCTAGTGAATGCATTTGTGCTAATAAGAACATTAAGTGCTAATATTGTTCAAACATGATAACTCAGCAGACAGAAGTTAAGTCTAAACCACCTGAAATCTCACCAAACTGGTTTGTTTCACTACTAAAGTGGAGGAGCTTTAAATTTCAAGGCATTTCCAATTAAATTGGGTTAAGAAGGTTAGGGTGAGACAGTTGAGAATAAATTGAAGTGAGGGCATTATGAAGTGATATGAGAAGAACTGGTGCATTCAGGGCAAATTTGTGTGAACGTACTAGAATTTACCTGGAAGCTGGATCCAGGCAGTTCAAAAAGACATGGAAATCAGCTCTATTATTTTTTCCCAATACAACTGATTGGTTAGCCTCATCTCCTAATTGTTTTTAGGCAGTGTCTGGAGGCTTTACATAGCTAAACCAGAAAATGAAGGATAGATACATGGTGTAATTTCTCACCTCCTAAAGGTATTTAAGACAACAGTCTCATTTTAAGGGTGTATTTTATTACAGCATTGTTAGCATTGTATTTAATTGTGGCATAGCATTTGCTGTAGCATCGTACCTGGCTCTTACTCAGTTGTGGTATTGATTTTGACTAGCTGAAATGCAGGCAAGGATTCACCTTTAACTATGCTGATCTAAGATAGTACGTTGTACATGCAGTTAGACTTTCACATGGTTTTATAGTTGTACATTCAGGATTCACAGTGAAAAATCTGTGGGGTTCACTGATGAGAGAATTTGTTTTCTGACTGTCCCTCTTAAGGTCAGCACTTCTGTCCTTTCCATTAGTGTCTCAGTGCTATCAGCTAAACAAAATACAGGCTAGAGAGAGACTTGGCTATTGAGTAACACACCCCTTCTGTAGTTCCACATTCTCCCTTAACATAAATATTCAATATTAAAAAATCAAGTTTAATAATAATAATGTGTCTTGCTTCAGACATCTCTGCATGTTGTGTGTAGACACCATCACGTACCTTATTCTGCCTGCTTGGGAGTTTCTTAGGCTTTGATCCCAGACTGAATGCCAAAAAAAAGGAAATTCTAATGCAGACAGCAGTAACTTACAGGAAGCTATTACAATTCTCCTTGTGTAGCTTGCCTTTCTATTTCTTAACCTCCCCTCCTCCCCCGCCTCATTTTTCTTGGAATTACTTCAGTGAGAGATCAGCTTTTGAAGGTGAATGACCCTGAAGGTGCTGCCACCATTAGCTAATGTAATTTGGAGAAAGGCTGATTTACAGGGAGCGCAGTTCAGCTTCTCTTACGTCCTAGTATTTGTGTCTTTCCTTGTTACTGTTCTCGTGCATGTCTAGTTAGGAATTGCAGGAGGCAAATGCAGCAGGGAGAAGTGGATATCAGTAAGGGTAACTAGAAGAGGCAAAAAGAAGAGTAGCTGAACCTCACATGAACTGGAATACTGAAATGTACTTCATGTTCCTCTCTTGGATTTGCAAGATCTCCAGTGTTCAGAGTTGCAGGATGCAAGCCTCTAGCCTAACTTGAAGGTGTCAGCTTGTTTTGCTTCTTCTCTACTGGTAGTCCAGCTCGAAGAATAGCTTATTTCCTGTCTTTTCAGAAAAAGTGGAACTAGAAAAACACCCTGCTTACCAAAATGTTTCAGAACTTCCAGATAAAGTGTTTGAATTTGGACCTTAGATGGAAATTTACTTTTAAAGAGGGTCAAAAGAAATCTTTTTTTTACACGAAAATGTCTTCTCATACTCTTTATATTGGATGTTAAGAATATACTGTTTTACAAATAACACAAAAATAATTATATAATTGGACATACCAGGATATATTGTCTGCAGATGCAGTAAATTCTAGTAACCATATTGAGAATATTCTGATATTGGTCTGGTGATATTAGCTCAAGTTAACAGAATTTCTAATGTCTTGTTAACTTCCTTGAATAGGCAGAGGCAAGGGTAGTGGTTTTTATGTCTATAGCTAGGAGGTTGAATATGTTTTAATCCAAATCAATGTCCTGTGCGCAAAAAAAAAAAAAAAAATTCCAGCATCTTTGGTTTGGCCTTCTGTATATGCTGTATATGGTCAGAGAACTCAAAGCTGTGGAAGGAAACTGATCCTTCATATGTCCTCCAGTGCAAAAGGGAGATTGTTGGTGCCTGAAGAGCCCTGATACCGTGGTAAAATGGCTTATTCAGGAACTACTTTATGACAAGGATCTGATTACTTTATGTCTCCAGTGTTTGATGTCTAACTCCTCAGTTTTCTGCGTCTACCTTGTCCCTTCTGCCATGCTGAGACCTGTTTGTATCCCAGCCCTTGAAATGTTCCTGTGCCTTCTGTATTGCCTGCCTTTTTCAGCTGGGGACATAAGCGCTCCAGAACCTAGCAGATGAGTTGAGGGCTTCCAAAAACTACCCTAGGGAAGAAACTTTTTGGAACAGGAATTTTCCACCACTGACTATGAGGCTGCGGGAACGATGCCACCATTTCGGAAGTAGCAATTGCATTATCTTCTTGGAAGGAACAGCAGGAGCAATACATATCCAGCTGTAATGTAATGGAGACAGGCTGAGAGTTAAGTGATGCAAGTTTGAAGCACCAAGAAAAGTTTCCATACAGTTGCAAAAGAATTTGAGAAAAGATGACTGAGAGGAGGCTTCGTCAGAGTTTGTAAGTATCTAAGGGGGAGGGGTGCCAAGAGGATGGAGCCAGGCTCTTCTTGGCGGTGCCAAGCAATAGGACAAGAGGTAATGGGTAGAAACTGATGCACAGGAGTTGTTGCATCCTGAATATGAGGAAGAACTTTGCTGGGCGGGTGACCTTGCACTGGAACAGGTTGTTCATAGAGGTTGTGGAGTCTCCCTGAACCATCTGTATTCAGTCCTGAGCCGTGTCCTAGGACAGCCCTGCTTGAGCAGGGAGGCTGGATCGGACGACCTACTGTGGTCCTTTTCAACCCCATTCTGTGATTCCTTAAGTTCCATTTGAATTATTTGAAAAAATCATGATTTCTTCTGCTCTGGTTGAAGAGCAGTGTGTTTTTGCTCCTTCCTTGGTTAGGTTTGCCACAGAAAAAAGTTTTGGGGTGCGGACTGCTGCAGCTGTTACTGAGTCGTTCCGCCTAACGCGGAAACCGTGGGGAAGTCACTTAATTTTCGTGGCACGCCCTTTTCCAGGCTGACCGGATGGGGGTGTGGAGTGGAGGGTTTCCCGGGAAGGGGCGGGTTTCCCGTGGGGGGGAAGGGGCGGCCGCGCAGGCGCGGCGGGCCGGGCGGGACATGGCGGGCCCCGCGTACCCCGGCTGGGTCACCCGCTGGGTCAGCGGGCAGTGGCGCCACAAGAAGCGGCCCCCGGTGATCCGCCCGGTCCGCCCGCTGGCGCTCGCCGATAAGGTGGCGAACCGCAGGGAGCAGGCGGGAGGTGAGTTCCCGGGGAGCGGTGGCGGGGAAGGCCGTGCTGCTGGCTCCCTGTGCTCTGCGGGGCTCGCGAGGGGAGAGGCTGCTTTGGGCCCTGGGATGAGCGCACGGGCTCGGTGGAAAGGATGGTTTCCTCACGCTGCAACCCAAAGTCCGCTTCTTGTGCTACTCCGTCTGTGAGTCACGCACATAAAACACTTTGTTGCGTCTCAGCATAGCCTGTACCTTAAGAATTCAGTCGGATGCAGGATGGCTGCAGCGGGGCTGATCTTCGTGCTGGTGGCAACTCTGCCCAAAGCAGAGATCTTTAGTGCTGCATTTTCTCACCTGCCTCGACCCCATCTTAAACTTCTCTCTCGAGATTCATGCGCTGTGAAGGTTGTTAGAATAAAACCCCAAAGACCTGAGACTTTTGGTTGTGTCTTTCCCTTCTAGAGGCGACGTGCATTACGGAGATGTCAGTAATGATGGCCTGCTGGAAACAGAATGACTTCAACGACGCCGCTTGTGCCGAGGAGATCCGGGTGTTCTATGACTGTGTGGCAAAGGCAGAAGTAATTAAAGCCTCTTTTGTGTTCCTGAAGTAGTAGGGAAGGAGGAAGCCCCCAGTCATTTTTTGTGTGCCAGCAGTAATAACGTTCTCTGAACAATTTCATTGGTGCTGTAACTCATTTGAGCAGTGAAACTGGTGAAGGGTCTGGAGCACAAGTCCTGTGAGAAGCCGCTGAGGGAGCTGAGGTTGCATGCCACATGTGGATTATATTGTAACTGGGGAGATGTGCAGTACAGGCAAGTTTCTGCAGCTGCTGATTCATACAGTTAAGAAACAGCTGATCCAGTACCAGCGTTATCTAGACAGTGGGGGAAAGTGGTGAGTTAGGATTCCCAAATTCCAGTGTCATAAGTCTGTAAATAGTTTTGTGCTTGCAGGAGTGAGGATGGAGACAAATTGGTAGAGAAATAACCAATGTTTTCAGTAATCCTCATAACAAACAATTTTCAGGATATGTGAGGTTGTTAGAGCAATTCTCGATTCTCTGAAAATTAGGAGCTCTTTCAGGCTGTTTCTGACTTTGAAGGCTAGACACGTTGAAAAATTACTTTCACGTTGTTTGGAAATTAGATGTTTATAATTATATAATATATTAATATAATAATACTATTATAAGTATATAATAGTATTATATAAGTAATAACTATATATATAATATATTAATAACTATATAAGCTAAGAGTTTGGGGTTTTTTTGTCTTTCAGAAGCAACGCAGGAGTCAAAACGAGGACACCCTGTCATCCAGGGAAAACTTACCTTCAAGCAAAGTGAACAAGCTCCTGAGGAGGTTTCCTCAGATCAGACATTATACATAATGTGCTGTACTAAAGGGACTGTGGACAAGCAATTAAAGTTGGAGTCTGGCAAAAAAGAGAAAAGGCAGCTTGAGTGAGTGTTTGATGTCAAATGGTATCTGTCAAGCACTGCTCTGTCGCTCTTGACCCTTCTTTTGATTCTAGAGCAACAAACACTGATCTTGAGTATCAGCTGATTTTGTTCATGAGATTCCTGGGTCTTGCAGTGTTAGGATTTCTGCAGTGTGTTGTTCAGCTAGCCAGAACTAGCCTACTCGGGTCCTCACTGTTAAATCTTTTAGAAATGCATTTCCTAACAGTTAGGAGGTGACTTTTCCTGACATGTAAGCTTCCTACCTAGCTTTGGAGCTGCTGTCAAGAAGTGCTCAGGTTCAAACACTAAGCCAACTGAAAATTGCTAGTAATCTCATGGCTCATACTCCCACAGGAGTGGATATACAGTTTGGTTTCTCTTGAAATTGTTTTAATTCCTGCTGCTGTACAAAAAAGCTGTAGAATGTGCAAAAAATCTCCAGCAAAGTACCTTGTTAATACAGAGGTAAGTATCAGATATAACCTTAATGTAGAGGCTTATGATTTAGGACCTCTGATTTGCAGGTGGCACAGGTACGGTGCCACATCAGTTTACTTATTTTGTCTGGACTACAGTAAAATAATACAAGACTGGTGTTTGACTTGGGCAACTCACAATCCACAACAGAATGTTTCACTGTTTTTTGGTAAAAAAACAAACAAAAGAGGGAGAGAAAGTTCAAGCGTGAACTGGTAACTGAAATCATGTAATGAATTATTAGTTTCAGTGTGGTTTTTTTTTTTTTCTACTATAGTACCACAAAACTTCAGGACCAGTACCTATGCTGAGAAAAATGCAGTGTCTTGGAAAACTACTGTTATAACCATTTATATCAGTAATTCTTTCAGGCATGTAGAAAAAGCAGAGGAAGAAGGGAGTCAGGCACACAGACTATGTGATTACCCACAGGTGACTGGAGAGTTTGCTGGAATTGGAGCTGACTTCTCTGGAGCCCCAGGTGGATACCTGTTTTATCCCATAAATTTTGGTCAGGTGAATGCTTTCAAGTCGTTGAGGAAATTTTCATTTAACCATAACTTACAATGCCTCATGAGTGGATTATTCACAGGGTAGCTTGTTCTGTTGTTGGTATTAATGGCATAATTGGGTCTTTCAGAGAACCTGGGGTCAGTAAGAACATAATGTCCACATCTAAGTTTGGGAAAATGCTTTGGTTCTATGACATTCTGCATTTTCAGTCCAAAAGACTCTGAAAGGAAATGCTACTTGCTGTTCCTTTGTTTGTGAAGGAGACAAGCTAGATTGGGAGTGAGGAACTGATTCACCTCTGTTGATGATGATTTTTCTTTCTTTATATTAAAACTTTGAATACAAAAGTAGTTTTGCTCCTCTTAAGATAGCACTTGTGCTGAATGTACCAAATTCTACTGTCTGTGAAGAACTGTCTTATATAAGAGGCTGTAACAGAGAAGCCAATACCTTTTTCTGGTTTTACTTCTGAAATTTTGCACACCTCTCACTAATCTGAACAGCTATTTTTGGATCATACTGCTTCACAGTGAGCTTCACAAATTCAGTGAAAGGTTTGGGTTTCTGTCTGACCTTTTACATGTCTATTATAATCTGGACATTACTATGCTAAGGTTTTCCAGTCCTCATTTATTTAGAGGAAGAAAGAAGGAAACAGAATGATGTTCAGGTGCGCCCAGGTTTTACAGTGCTTCCTTTAAAAATACTGTAGCAATTCTTTTGCCTCAGGATCCCATGCTGTAACTAAAACCCCTCCAGTTACTGATTGTCCTTGGCAATTTCACCTGCTGCCAATTTTTTGTATCTTAATGTTAAACTTATAGTGGGAGTTTAAATGCATTCTGTGACATGCTGATATCAGGGATCACTCCACTAATAGTTAGTGTGTAACTATAGGGAATGGCACTGTTCTTTCTGAGCTCCACGATGCTGTTGCTGGGGGATAAAACTGGGTTCTGGTACTGAGCCCACTGGTTAAGAACATTGCTGCAGAGACCTGTATGTGATTGCGTGGTGGGGAAAGAATTAAACAAAAGCTGACTAGCTGTTCTACCCTCCTAAGTCGGATTTACAGGATTTAAGCAAATCTGCTGGAATTCCTTGATCTTATTCCTGTTCCTTACAGCTTGAGTATTATATTAGCCCTGGGTATGATTGCTGTTAACTACCCCTCTTTTTAGGCTTTCACCGAAGATCTCTATGGAGGAAGCATTAATATTTCAGCTGCTCTTGATGAATAGTGGTCCTGCCAGTTCTGGAGAAGTGGGTTGAATTCCAGGGATCCAGAAATATTTTAGAAGATGGTACTTCTTGTTCCAAAATGTCAATACAGAATAATCTGGAAAAATCAAAACAGAAAGACTCTGTAGAAAATCATAGGCTTATTAGAATAGAACTGTGGTTATATCAGGGTGAGAAGGTGATTAGTGTTAAATAGTGGGCTTAGATATTAGTTACTATATAACAGTGGGCTACTTCAAATTTGCCCATACAAGAAAGTTCAGTATCTATTTTACCTCATCAGTAGATACATTACTGATCTAAGCTGACATAGTTATATTGGTATAATTTTTTTCTTTGTCTAACTCGGAGAGGGCCATGTAGCCATGAGAAGCTTTTGAGAATCCTAAGATCCACCTCTCTCAAGAAAATGTCATTACATGTACCAGAAAACCAGGGGAGTCTTGGCAAGAAGGGAGTAGTTCCCGCAGAGGAGACAACTGCAAACCCCCTATATCTGTCCACAGTTCGTCATTCTTCTAAAAAGTGAATACAGACTTGGACTTCCATTGCTTTTCTTGCACTGGTCTGTTTCCTTCAAAAATTACATTATCTAGGAAAACCTTGCCTTGAGAGGGAAGCAACTTAAAAGCTACTGTGAGAGAAATCCAGTGCAGGCTTTTGCTAAAGGTTTTGAGCTTATGTGTCAGAGGTCTAAACAGGGAGTGTCTTATGGGAGGGAGTTCTGAAGGACCATCAGTAACTTCTATTCCTGACTAAGGAACAAATTTCTCTGAATGCTAGTAGATTTTCTGTTTGTGTCTCCAGTATATTATTTCCTTGTGTTTTCACTGGAGTAAGTGCTTCTAAATACCAACACATTCCTGTATTTTTATTTTGTGCCTTTTTACCAGTGCTGCCTGAGAGTTACAGCGTGATGTTGCATCTAAGCTATTTCCATCCTCTGTTGCCCTGATCGTCTCCCTCCCTCCCTTCAAGGATATAGGAGATTTGCTCCTAATTAACTGAGTGCAATTCTTGGCCAAATGCACTCCAGAAAGAGCTCCTTCCTACCACTCAGCAACTCCTGTAAAAGATCCAGCATGTAGTGAAATTTCCTTGCCTTTGATGACTGACTGAGGATGAGGCAACACAAAACTGTCAAGTGAATGAGTAATGGGCAGTAAGTGAAGGAGCAAAAAAAGAGGCTTTTTGTCAAGCCAATGGATTTTTAGCAGCCCATTCCTTGTTTTTATGCTGAAGGTGTCTTTGGAAGTGCTACTTAGCAGACTTGGCCAAAAGTGAGCTCATTTCTTAAGGTGACCTTCATGTTTCATGCTGCAGAATACCAGGAGTTAATCCTTCCAAAATCAGAATGTAAGTATAGGACTGAGCTGAGAAGCAGCACAGGGAATGTTTAAAAAAAATCTGATATTGAACAGCTTCAAATGGACCAATTCCCTTCTTAGATTTAATAGTGTTAAAAACTTGTTGTAGCCTCAAACCCGAATGCATATGAAGGAGCAGTAAGCTGAAAACACTACACCCCCCCCCCCAAAGGGATTTTTCGTGGTAATAAAATAATGATCAACCCTCTGGAAAGCATCCTAGCCAATTGAGGGAAAATAAAGCCCAAGGTCACGGAGAAGCTTGATGGAAAAGATCTCTGGAGGCAATACCCATGGGGCAAGATGTAGGCTGAAAATTGCGAATGCACTGCCGAGAGGGTGTGCCACCTGTGGGTTTTCCATGGGAAGATCTGGAAGCTGCTTAACGTAAAGTTTTTTGGGTCCCATTTACCTGGGCTCATATATGAGGAGAGCTGACCTCGGGAAGCTGCGAGCAGGTAATCGAGGAGGCAGCGGTGGGGGGATAAAGTCCAGATTCCTTCCGAGAAGTCTAATCTCTGGCAAGTGTGCGCGCACACGCCGTTTCCTTCCCCGTTGTTGCCGGGGGCTTTGCAGTAGGACACAGCCCCAGCTCCGTCCGTGCTGCAGCCTCTGTGCCGCTGGGAGAGGAGGAAGAGGCAGCTGCGGGAAGGAGGGGTTGCGGGAGAGGAGCGGGCGGCGGCCCGGGCGCTGGGGAGGCGGAGGCTGGCGCTGGGAGAAGCGCGTACCTGGAGCACGGGGGAGGCTGGGCAGAGGAGGGGACAGCGGGGAGCGGAGCGGGCTGAGGGTGCGCCCCGCCGCCTGCGCTCCCTCCTCCCGCTTGCAGATGCGCTAGGTAAATTCTGGGACATGCTGTTCTCCCTTGTTTCCCTCCCGTCTTTCCCCCCTTTCCTGAAGAGAGGACTCGAGGAGAAGAGATGAGGAAAGGAAGGGGAAAGTGAAATTCGAAGATGCTGCTGGGGACTTTGATCCCTTCCCTTACATCCCTTTCCCTACGTAGAAATGGAAAAGGCATCCTGCTCACCCGGGTGCGGAGCAGCTAGCGTGGGAAAGCAGAGCCCGCCAGCTGAACGAGAATGTGATGCTTGAGGAACCTTCTGCCCGCTTTGTATAGGAGGGATGGAGATCTCCAGAATACTCGGGCTCCTTGTAGAGCTCTCGAGTCTGCTGTCCTGTCTCAGATGTGTGGAGGTACGAAATGGTTACTTTTCTATCTGCTTGTAAGAAGTCACATGTCTCTTTTAATATCCTCACTGTAAGTGGATCTTGTTTTACTTGAATATGTTTTCTAGGCAGCTGTGGTCTCTGGGAAGGGCTGGAGGTTTGGGGAGGGATTTGTTTCATTGAGCATATGAAATTCAGAGAAAGAAAGCAAGCAAGAAAGCAGGATGCACAAGGGCTTTGCAGATGCTCTGGCTTGGGTTTCCTATGTTTCTCAGGCTCTGCAGTGACCCTGGCAGGAGAGATCCTTTGTTTCTGTTCTTTGCTGTTTGCCCCTCTTGCTGTTGTGGACAGATGATTTATAGCCACACGGACCTGGGGCAATGCCTGCAGCACAGGCTGTTTGCACTTAATTTTGTTAGTAGTGATGGTCAGAGTTGGGATATTTTGGAAGCTGCTACAGGGGCTGGCAGCAACTAATATTTCATTGGAAGAGCAGTGTATTACTTGGACTGCAGTACTTTTGTTTATGGTAGAGGCTCCAAGAAGAGTGGGTTCAGACTCATATATATCCTGTTATTAGTCTGACCCATCCCTCTATCACCTGCAGGTTTACATGTGTGTGCACGTTTACATTGAAAACTAGGAGCTAAGGGACTTGGTTTGTGGCTCAGCCACCTGTTTGGTGCAGTCACAAAAGTGCAGCTTAGCTCACTTTCCCCTCTCTGCAAAGAGCTTTGAGATCCTCAGATAAGTCCTTCAGCATTGTTGGTTCATAAACCATTATGTGGGCTTGCAGCAACCTGATGCATGCAGGTAGATGGACGTTTGGCTGAAAAGGGTTTTTCAGTTAAGTGCTGGTTTATCTGTGCATCCCCTCGTGCACATGCACCTGAGACCTGATCTGCTGTTTCTGAGCCACGTCAGGAATTCATCTTCCATACGCAATATCGCATTCTGACTTCTGGAGGGTGATGCTTGGCCATGGTTGTCAGCACCTGCTGGACGATGTTCCTAAGTTTGATTTGAAAATGTCGCCTGACATGAGTAGGTGTTGTTCATGTCAGGCTTCTGTGGGAATTACTTCTGCTTATTCCAGAAGTGGATTTGGTTTCATTCCAAATTTAAGAGAGGCAAAATTACTGCATTTTGAAGAAAACCACAACTGTTACCAATAGTTAGTATTCTTTAGCTGCATACCTCTGCTCTGTGAATTACAAGGTTTTGTTCATCTAAAAGTATTAGAAATGTTCATTAAAAATATTTAGAAACTAATTAAACTACAAGGAGCTAGCAGAAATGTACAGTTTCTTCTTTTCGCTCTGTGTCTGTAAAAATCTTGCATTTGCTTGCACACCTTGTAGTGGTGTTGAGTGGAGATCCCTATCTCTTAGCCAAAAGTGAAGTTATAACCACAAAAACACTACCTATAAGAGGAAATGCAGTTTTGGGTCAAGACAGGATGCTAGAATTTTGAGGACTTTGTTTCATACTATTTGTTTTTAGGTATTTAACACCGTTTGGATAATACCATAAGCCATATCATATTTTCAAGTATTAAAAAGAAAATCCTCAAAAAGCCTTGTTGGATTTTCTTCTTTAGATGTTTCCAACTTTGTACATAGATGTTTATTACCATTTTAACAGGTGTCCTGGGGGCATCTTCCTATCACATAGATATATTTCTGCTACTGTGGCCATAGATGATTTGTCCTGTTAATGGAGAGAGAATGAGTGTCTATTCAGTATTTTTCTTACTGATAATAATGATTTTCTTCTAGCTTTCCTTTCCACAGGCATCTCAGACTTCCAAGTCTAATGGAAAAAAAAACAAGCAGAGCTCTGTAATGTAGTGCTAGGGTAAATCTCTGCAGGCCTGTAATTATTTCTTTTGCTGTTAATGGACAGAGCTATGATTAGATTTGAAGAGCAGCAATGGGGAAAGCAAGGAAGAGACTGGTTACTAGGGTGTGTTTGCCTAAAGCTGCAAAAGCTCAGCTGCTTTTAGGACATGCTTATGTTTATTTCATCGGATAATCATCTCTGCTTTTGCTCTGCTTCTTTTCCCAGGCTTTCCTGGGATCCCAGCCCAACCAAAACCATTTGCAGAGTGCAGGTAAGAACAAGAAGGTATTAATTCAGTCATTGGGCAGATTCTTTCCTGCAGTGGTGATCTGAGACCACAGACATCATGAACCACTGCTACTTGACCTTCTTCCTTTTTTTCCATCATTTCTTCAGTGTTTTCTGTTGCCTCAATGTCTGTTTCTCTCTTTCACCAACATGGCCAGACCACTTTTGTGTCTTCACGTCTAGTGCTCTTGCAGTTCACTGCACCTCCCACATGTTCTTTTCTTTTCATCTGTTTCTCTGAAGGCCTCAGTCTTTTTTGCATATTCACCTTTCCTCTGCTCTATTAACTACTGAATTCTCATATATCCCCCCCCTCTGAGGGTCCCAGTTGATGCAAAGCATATGGTGTGTTTTCCAGACACCTACCTGCAACTGCTTCTCATTTTGTACCTTGCATTTAACCTTCAGCTGTCACTTCCCACCTCTTCTTATTGTGCTTGGCAGTGGCTAGAAGGCAAATGACACGATGCAAACTTTCCTTCTCCCCTTGCTCTTTGCCCCATGTGTTCTTGTCTGCAGAAGGGTTTTCTGAAAGTGTTATCTTCTTTTTGTTTATTCAGTGAATAGAGCTGTAACTGTTGTTCCTTTCTCAGTCTACTCTTCCCTTTTTATGGGCTGTAAAAAGTCCACCCCCACACAGAACCTGGGTCTGTTGTCCTTTTAATTTCAGGGTCAGGAATGGACAGATTTCTTCTTTTGTTAAAGAGCATATTAAATTAATTATTTGGTATTTTTACATTAGATATTTCACATGACCACTGGAACATTGGCACCCACACTTTCCCCCAGAACAAGTTCCCTTTCCCTTCCTGTACATTGACAAAGTTCAGATAAGCCAGTTTGTGATACTGATGTGTATAGAGAACATATGTAAAATGAAGTACAGTGACATTTCCCACCGTCCTGCTTTATAGAATGAAATCATAGCTAATTTTAAACTCATCTCAGTTTCACTCAATTTGGACAGGCAATTAATGTTCTAGAGAGCCTAGGATCAAATTTGGGAATATCTTATTCAGGTGTCAAAGCAAGTGGGGAAGGAAGTGGTGGAGTGTGCCACGCTCAAGTGGTGCTCCAAAGTGAGTACATGTATTGATGTACAGTAATGGAAACCAGTTCAAATTGTCCACGTTTGGGCCCAGATTAAACACTTTCCAAAAGGTCTGTCTGAGCAGTTCTTTACTTCAGATCAAATGGGGGTTTATACAGTGAGTATTATAAACATTCTTTGAGCGGTTGCCTTGAAGAGTGATAGGACTGAAATCAAGCAAGCAGCAATGAACTGCAGACCCGGGAGGTGTTTCAGATAACCAGCTGTTACCCCCCACATCGAGCTTCAGTGTGTGGTGCCTTGAGTGATGCTAACAGCTCCCTTCCCGTGTGCAGCATCCAGCGGCTGTGCTGTTGGACCCCTGGGGTATTACAATGGCTCGCTGGCAGTCACTGAGGCCGGGGCAGAGTGCCTCAACTGGGCAGAGTTCCCCGATTATGTCCAGCAGTACCCAGACCGTGGCCTGGGGGACCACAACCACTGCAGGAACCCGGATGGGGGAACGACACCCTGGTGCTTCTACCGGCTCTCGTCGGGGGCCATCGGCTGGTCCAACTGTGACTGTAACCAAGGTAAGGGCTGCGAGTCTCTGCCAGTGGCCAGGCTGCACTGCTCAGGGGCTTGGGCCAGAAACGTGTGCTGCACAGACTTGCAAGTGGCAGGTGGAACACCCTGTGAAAGAAGCACAGTACAGTAACTGTTCTGAATTGTTGAAATAATTAGTACTAGAGGCCAGCCTGTGTGGGAGAAGAACGTCTGTATATAGTAGGGGGTGGATTTAAGCTGCTGTAGCTGTAATGCCTTGTATAGATGTTTTATTCTTATACAAGGAGACTTTTTTTTTTTTTTTAAACTGCTAACTTATGCCACTTTGAAAACAGTTTAAGTTATGTGGAAAACAACCCACTCCTGCTCCTTAAGTGTCCGTATCAGAGCATTCCTCATGTAAGTGTAGCAGTTCAAATATAACAAGAAAAAATCTGTGGGTAGGTTTGTAAATCTTCTGTGGCAAGGTAGGTCATAGGCTTGTGTTAAACTTCCTCAGTGCTGACACAAAGACTGCTGCTTACTTTGAGGCAAGCGAGAGAGCTGAGCTCTCTTAATGCAGTGGCTGCCATGCAGCATTCTTGAAAATGTCCTCCTGTTCTCTTACCTTCCTTGCCTTTCCTACATTTTGCAGAACAGTTGAAGCCCCAGTTTAATAAATGAATTGACAAAGTCTTTTCCCTTGCCAGTGGATGTGCTTTTAAAGATGGCTTCATTAAAGGGAAGGATTCAAGTATAGTGGTGCTGTGTGCCTGCACTGAGGTACTACAGGCAGAAGGTGTGTCCTTCTCCAAGTACATAACTGAGCGAGATGTGCTGTCTAAACAGTGGCAGATATTTGTGGTGAAGGCATTTACATTGGCACTTGCTTTTCTTTGAGAAATTAAAGAGGATTCATCTGCTGTTACTGAACATCTTGCTGTAGCAACAGTGACTCATATAGGTGAAGTGGTTGATGGAAATCAGTGGAGTGTCAGAAGTAATTAGAGAGCCTGTCATTTCCATACACCTTTTCAAGGTAGCATGTAAAATCAGCCCCGTTTCTCAGAAGGAGAATCCAGGAGCTGTGGCAGAAGCCACGTTTCCTGCTGATATTACCATGGCTTTGAAAAGAACCATAGCACCAGCATAGCACCAGCCATGCTCCCGAGCAGCCACTGTGGGAACTGGGAAGCTGCCACATCCCACACTTGTTCATACAAGTCGCTTTAGCGCCAGCATAAGCAAAACAGGGATGAGAGCAGCCAAGTGCAGTTCAGCACAACTACATGCAAGTCCAAGACTTGCTAGTCTGAAACTTCTATCAGCAGATAGCAGCTGGGGTTTTTTGGTTTTGTATCTCTTTTGGAAGGTGCTGTGCGGTTGGCTGAAGATGGTAGTGTGGAGCTGTACTTCAATGGACTCTGGGGTACCATCTGTGCTGACCACTGGACTGACTGGGATGCCAGTGTTTTCTGCAGGCAACTCGGTCTCAGGTGGGAACCTCTCAGTCTGGTTGTGAGAGTTACACGCTCGTGTGGCTTTTGAAAGAAAAGCATCTGTGGTTACAGTGCTTGTGGCACAGTGTGTTGGCTGGGAGAAAGGAGTTTGTTTTGTGGTCTAATTTTCCACTTTCCAGGGTCCTTTCCTACTGTTTTCTTTCTATGTGCCTATGCTCAAACCAATCAGCATTTGCAAGAATTTTTTAAAACAATATTTTCTGCTTCATGCTCCAGACTCTGATGAGTGAGCTGTGAGATTGCATCCCCTTTTTACTATCACCACCTGGACTTAAGGTAGTGATCTGATAGAAATTTTAAGAGTATGAGCCCTCTTTGGTATCTGGGATTTGGACGTTCGAACTTCCAAAAAGCAAGGAGATAATGTCCACGTAGAAGGAAGAAGGTGAATCAGATATTTGGATGTTTGAGTCTGCTGATGGGTTTGTTTGTTGCTCTCAGATGAGGGTGCCATTTCTGTCTACACCAACTCCTCTGCAGTAAGTAGGCACACAAAAGGGTTAGGTGGTGGGAAGTGCTCTGTGCTTGTTTGTGCTTTCCCGTTAGACTGTAAGTGGCCACCCCTTTATGCCATTCGAATCAACTGGGCACACTGGGAAGTGAAATGCCACAACTAGACTGGAGAGTCACAACACTGAGGGAATTTGTAAGTCAAGCTGTGCTACAACATCTCATGGCTCTGTTTCATTCTCTGTACCAGTGAGATTGGCACAGCTGGGAAGAAGAGTCATCCTGGACCGTGGCCTGTTCCCCTGCACCTGCAGTCAGCAAACTGCCATGGGGATGAAAAAGCCCTGCTGCAGTGTGACTATCGGGAAGCTGTGTCAGGAGCTTGTAAGCAAGGGAGTGCCATGGTAACTTGTGTTCCTCCAGAAGGTAAATATCCGGGGGGGGGTTTGCTTCCTGGTTCTTCCATCAGTGTTGCTGATAAGATGTAAAATGTCATGAAGATGTGGAGAGAAAATAATTGGAAAATGTTCTTCTTTCACCTGCTATGTAGTGGTTTTCTACCTTCCGGTGGAAAATTACCTATCCCTTTCCAATCCCAAATACTCAGAATGGGGACATGTCTACAGTCACCGAGAGCTGACTGTTGTGTATGACCACATCCCCTTTTTATCAAGCCAGGTTTTGTCTGCAGGCAGCAAACTCCCAGTCACCACAGCAGCCTGTTAGAGCCGTTCCTGGACCAGCAGTACCCCATACTGTGGGCTGCAATCACAGGAGCTAATGGGGGGTCTGGGGGGGTGGATGTGGTAAGAGAGCATCCCAAGAGCTCCTCTGACCAGTGAATGGTTCTACACCCTGAACTGCTGAATGTGTGTTGTCTCTGTCTTGTTCTGTTGTGCTCTCTTTCCCTTTCTTGCAGCACAGGTGTAGGTGCCCCACTGCGTATTGTTGGGGGGAAGGAGAGCTTTGAAGGGCGAGTGGAGGTTTACCACGATGGCAAGTGGGGCACCATCTGTGATGACCAGTGGGATGACCGGGATGCTGAAGTAGTCTGTAGACAACTGGGACTCAGGTAATTTCCCTGCTGTATGTCATGGAGTAGCAACAGAAGTAAGCAGAATGAAGAACATGAGAAATGTCCCTTCATTATATGACCAGCCCTTTCTACTGGAGATATAGAGAAACTCTGGGAAAGATAATCCTGGAGTAATCATCCTATAAAGGGATTTTGTACTTCATTCCTGTCAGTTTTATGGATTTATACTGTGAAAAAAAAGTCGGTGGATCCCTGTCTAGGGATTATTTTGTTGACCTCTGTTCATTATTTTTGCAGACATACCCTAATGCAAATCTTGTTGGCCTCAGTGATAACTTGTCATGGTAATTTTCATATGTGGACTGCAGTTGTTTACTTGGTTAAGTTTAAACACCTCCAGTTTCACTGACTGCACTTTTCCTCTTCAAACAGAAAAGCAAGAGAGAGCTCCTCATTCTTCTGCGTGCCGTTCTGTGCTTGGGAGCTGTTGTATCCTGAGCATTCTTGAAAACCACATCAGTACAGGATGATTTAAAATAGATGATTCAAGTTTGAGACCTCTCAGACTTTGGGAGTTTCTCCTGTTACTGAGATTGTAACAACTAATGTTATGTCATTTTCCTCAGAACTCCCCACGTGTCTGAACTGTTCATGCTGCAGGCACATTTTTGTTATTTGTTGGAAGAGCTTGCTACAGACTTTCCAGTAACATATTTCGATTAACAGATGGCAACTCCACTGTGTCAGAAACACGGATGGTCTATGGGAGGACAGTGATCTAGCACAGGAGAGTCCCTGTGCAAAGTAGAATCTGAGGGCACAAGACTGTGACCTTCCTTACTGAGCATATGTGTCTGTAATGTTTGCAGTGGGACCCCAAAAGCTTTGTCATGGGCTCACTATGGTCAGGGATCTGGCCCAATCCTGCTGGATGAAGTGCAGTGCTCTGGCAATGAACTCTCACTTGACCAGTGCAAGAAGAGTGACTGGGGACAGCAAAACTGTGACCACATTGAAGACGCCGGGGTCTCCTGTGACCCTTTCACAGGTACAGATCTACAGCTCTGCCAGGCAGATGTGGTTGGTCGTACCCCATATTATGGGGCTGGCTCAGCAGGTAAACCCCTGGTTCAGGGTTCTGCAGAGCTTCTATGCATGGTCCCACAAGGGCTGCCAGATGTGGAGGCAGAGAGCAGCAGCATGGAATGGACCAGGGGCAGACTTTGGGGTGTTCCCGTTATTTTGTTCAGTTGGTATGGAAAAGCTGAGGTGAATCCTCCCCTGATAGATGGGCATGTTTATGAACAATGAACATTTGTTTTTTTGAGTACCCACAGATATCTGTGTCTCTGGTTTCTTTCGCTCATGAGCTGTACAGACTTAGGAAAAGTGCAGAGGCTGTTTCTTTCCCCCCCTGCAGAGTGCCGACCTTTCCCTCTCTCCCCCTTACAGAGGGCACTGTCCGGCTGGCTGGTGGACGCAGCCCCAGCGAAGGCAGGGTAGAAGTTTATTACAATGGAGACTGGGGCACAGTATGTGATGATGGCTGGACAGACCTCGGTGCCCAGGTGGTGTGCAGGCAGCTGGGCTTCAGGTAGGACTGAGAGTGTGTGTAGTGTCTGTGCTTCCTAATTTCAAGGATTAAATTCCACCACCCTTCACTGGGATAGGCTGGACCTCAGTCCTTCAGTGCTGTCTTTGCTAGAAGGTTTATTACCATTACACAGCTTAATTCAGGAAAGACCAATAAGTATCTGCATCTTTTCCAAGGGAAAAAAAAATCTTTATCTCTCACCTCAGCCTGTTTTGAAAGCAGATAACTGGCTTGATACTTGCTAATGTACCCCTTAGCAAAGTCAGAAAGTTCTCTTTAACACTCCTTAAATTTACAGGTGTATCAGCTCAGCGCTGCCACCCCCTCTGCTCTGTCAGTGAAACAATATCATGCATATGCTCCATCAGCTAAATGTATCACTTGCTTCAGTAGCTGAACAAAGATCATCTTGGCAAAAAAAGAGTAGTAATAGGGATTTTCTTTCAGCCCATTGCTTCACTGTTGTCCTTTCAGGTATGAGTTTGGGGAAGATTTAGTATCAGGATACTGTAGTCTCAGAGCCAGTCAAGTGGGGGTTTGTGGATTTTTTAATATGATTAAGGTTCAGCTGCATACTGTGTTTGTCATCTCTTAAAAGTTTGCAGGTTTCTGCATTTCAATTCCAGGTAGCTGGTTCCTATAAAAAGAAGTAGAATTACTTAAATATTTATATTTTTGAGGTGTGCTCTGCTAGCCCCTCCCCAGATTGATGTACCTGCTGTCATATCTGCAAAACAGCCTCTGCTGGCCCTCTGTACTACTATGAATGTGCCTTTGATCAGACACCAGAAAATGGGCTGGTCTGAGCAGGCCTCCATGAAAACTGAAGCTGGTGAGAGGTGAAGGTGCTTGGTTGCCATCCTGTGTGTCACTGAGGGGTTCAGGTCAGGAGACTCCAATATCACAGTTAAGCTCTGTAGGGGCGTTTCCATTTGGGCCTGAGCTTGGGTCCCTCTGTGGCATTTAGAGTTTTAATGAATCTTGTGTTATGTTCTATTTCCTTCTTCTAGTGGTCCTGCTGCCCTGGCTTCTGAAGGGGACTACGCTGCTGGCCAAGGCTTTATCTTACTGGACGATGTGGCGTGTGTGGGGACAGAGCTGTCCCTCCTGGAATGTCCCCACAGCAACTGGGGGCAGCATGACTGCTCACATGCCGAAGATCTGGGAGTCCGCTGTTCCCCAGAAAGCAACACAGTCATGGACGGCAGTCTGGGTAACTCACCTTGCTCTTGCCCTGGATGATGGGAAAGTCTCTGTTCCCTTGGAGGCTCTGGCTGATGTGGGAATTTTCCCTGTGCTATTTCAACAAGGGGTCTGCTTTTTGAGGAGGAATGAGCCCTGGCAGTCTTGGGGCAGAGCCACAAAGCTGTGGCTCCACCAGACCTACGGCCAGACCAGCAGATAAATGGAAACTGGAGAGAGTTGTGTTGGCAGCCTATGAAACAAACCTGAGGGGCTGAGGGACAGTGGATGCCTTTGTGTGCAGGGACCCCTTTAAGTAGACCCTTTAGGAAACTGGTGTAGTTACAATAGTGTCACAGCTTGCCAAGGCAAGAGGACTTCAGATGCAAGGGGCTGTTTTGTAAAAATTTGCACTTCCTTGTGTGGATGGCACACTTTTAATTCAAATTATGAGGGTATTTCAAGTTAGCATAATGTCCTCGTTTATATAATGCCTGATACTCTCCTTTTCTTTACTACAGGAGACTTTCCAGTTTGTCAGACATTTGTTATTGAAATAATAATCCAACATTTTTGTTTTTCCTGGATGTAGAACTCTTCTCTTGCTTAGAGTACTGTAATAGTTTTATAATTTAATAGATTTCTTTCCCAGGCATGTTTAAGCTTGTCTGCTCTTGGCTCAGGAGTTAATAACTTTCCTTCTGTTCTTGTTTTCCTCTTTACTCAGCTTTCAGAATATGATCCTCTGATGATTTCCAGTATGTATTAAATAAATTATTATATATGTAGTCTTCTGATTCAGCGCAGAGGTAAAATGTCTTCATATAGACTTACTTCTTTATTATTTTTCCTTTTTTTTTTTTTTTCCTTATCTTTTTGTTTTAAGCTTACTGATGTCTGGGATTCATCTTTTTCTCTAGAACCCAAGTTTTGGACACCTGAAACTTCTGGTGGTTTTGCTTGCAGCAACCCACATGTTTTTTCCTTCAGGGCCTCCTGTACGGTTGGTGGATGGAGAGAGCACTAAGGAGGGACGGGTTGAGGTGTTACTGAATGGGCAGTGGGGCAGTGTCTGTGATGATGACTGGACGGACAGAGATGCCACAGTGGTTTGCAGGCAACTGGGATTCAGGTAAGAGCTGTGGTACATGCATCCTGCAGATAGAAACAGCTCTCAGGGGGAGCACTTCTTTCTGGACTTGTTCTCGAGGCTTAGTTTCTTAGTTTTGGCATATACTTGAGGGAGTAGGGTCCTGTTCTCACTGTACTGCTGTCTGTGAGTGCAGTGACACATAAATATTATTCCTCTTAAAATGCACTGGTGCATCAGGTTCACTTGCCTCCTGCTTACTGCAGATTAGCCACCCTCTCTCTTAATTGCAGTGGTACAGCAAAAGCCAGAGCAATGGCTTATTTTGGTGAAGGCCATGGGCCCATCCATCTGGACAACGTAGAATGCAGTGGCACGGAGCACACCCTGGGGCAGTGTGCCAGGTCTGACACCAGGATTCACAGCTGCTGGCACAGTGAGGATGCTGGTGTGATCTGTGACTACGTGGAAGAGAAGGTCCAAGATATCAGAAGAACAGGTGACATGCCCATTTCTTCTGTGCAAGAACCTGGTGCTCTGGTTGCAGGATCTCTGCACGTTTTTATGGTTTTTCCCTGTTGTTCTTGTCTTTGGCTGAAACTGCATCTCCTACTTTTCCCCTATTTTCATTGTCTCTTCTTAGGAGCACAGAGTGCTCCAGACTAGTCTGAGGAGTTCCACCTATGTCAGGCCTTTGAGCCTGCAGAACTTCCCCACCCTTCCTTAGAACCCTGCAATCACGAGCAAGCTTTGGTGTTTAGAGTACTGAGGATATATATATATATATATACATAGGTATAGGTCACATTCCTGACTATAGAGACTGCAGGTAAGCACCTCCTCTGAAACTGAGGAAACCTATAGGACCAAATCTTCTATGAATTCCATATGCACAACACAGTGCAGTCGATTACCTTGAGGATTAATGCTGTCAGGGAAGGTGAAAGGTATTTGGCTCTGTGACAGCAATGCTGATACTTAAGCTGAAAGTCCCTACACAACTGCTCTAACTTCGCTGTGCAGGTCCAGAGTCTGGTGTGTGTGGGATGCGCCTTCTCCACCGTCGCAAGAAAAGGATCATAGGTGGAAACAAGTCTCTCAGGTACTACCCTGTAATTGTTGGGAGAGCCAGACTGATTCTGGCTTTCTATCAGGCTCTGGAAATAGCCTGGCAAATGTCGAGTACATTAATGCATTTTCACTGGTGATTTTTGAACTTGATTTGAACCAGTGGGCTTATCTAGGGAAGAATGCACACCAGCTGAGCCCAGATGGGGCGGTGGATGGGAAGAAAGGAAAACGGCTCCCATGTGTGTGACATCTGTTATTTCTCTGTTTCTTCTTCAGAGGCAGTTGGCCATGGCAGGCCTCACTACGGCTGAAGGGTTTTCGGCGAGATACTCGTCTGCTGTGTGGAGCAACACTCATCAGCAGCTGCTGGGTGGTGACTGCAGCCCACTGCTTCAAGAGGTGTGTTTGGGAGTGGGGAGCCCCAAGGGACACTCAGTGATGAACAAGATAACCTCAGATGAGGTTATCCTCCCAGCCCAGTGGAACTACATTAGCAGAGTTTCTAAACCAAGACCTTCAGGTGTGATTTTGGAGTACTTATGGGGATGACTCAACATTGACTTGCTTCATCCTTTGCTGCTTACACCTGGCCTTTTAGCTTTGAGGCTTCACAACTTAAAGGGAACCAGCATTTTGCCATTCTTAAGTGCTTTAAAGAACTGTGAAAGATCAGTTCACAAGCCTGTTGTAACTATTATAGCCATCTTGATAGGAAAAAAAGTTCTGTACCTGGTAGATTTGGGACACCCATTGACTGCAACAGCTGGCATGATCAGATCTGCTAAAGAGGTCCCACAGTCCTGCAGCTGGCACTGATTAATCAGTGTGGTGTGAGGAGGTGGTTCAGTCTCATAGCAACTGAGACTTGTATGAGTCTGCTTCCATTTTAGCAGGAGATCCTGAGTCTCTTTTCCTCCAGGTTTGGTGTTGATGTGCGGCGCTACCTGCTGCGGGTGGGCGATTACCACACAGGTGTGAAGGATGAGTTTGAGAGGGAGCTGCCTGTGGAGCGGATTGTCCTGCACAGGAACTACTGGGCTGGCAGCAATGACAATGACATAGCCCTGGTCCGGGTGCGAGGCAGAGAGGGGCACTGTCTCTCCTTCAATCGCCATGTTCTGCCCGTCTGCCTGCCCGACAGGAAAGAGAGGTCTGACATCAACAGGCAAGCCTGCATCATCTCCGGCTGGGGAGACACAGGTGAGTGGTGGTGCTTTGAGGGGCAAGAAAGGGGGAGGAGTCTGGGTTCAGAAGCTTATATGGGCCATTAATCATTAATTTATGTCAGCTCAAGGCTGTGTTCTCACTGCTTCCATTGTCTGTGCCAGAGCGTGCTGTTTAGGAGTTAGGAGGTGAGGTGGTTTTTGTGCCATTGTGTCTTCTTCTGATTTTGAGGCTTCTTGAGTCTGCTCATGGTGGAAGCTTTGGTTTCCATAGCATCGCTCTGAAGCTGTGGCAGAGACCAATGCTGCCATCTGGCCACAGTCCTCTTTTTCTTCTCATTTCTGCACATGTTTTTGTCTACAGCAGACCCCTTAGGGAGCAGCCTGTGCAGAGCTGCTATACCAAGCCTGTGGGAAGCCCTTCTGTTTCTGTCATCTCCTGCCTTCTTTGTGATACTGTAGTAGTGAAGTGGGGGCTTGGAAGTGAGGTGTGAGGAATCTCTCTCAGACTCAATCTCCCTCAATATTGCTGCAGGGACAGATGAGCTCTGAGGCTGGTTTCTGCACTGGATTCAAAACAGCTTGTACCTGTCTGCTGAGCACATTGCTATGAAGCTTCCTAGGTAAAAGAGAGCTGGGAGGCCTTTCTGGGGCTGCTGTGACTGGAGCAAAGCAATACGTTTATCAAGACTTGCTGTCAAAAGCCCCAGGATCTGGTCTCTCGATTTTGGACTTGGCCATCCTTACCAGCTTTTTCTCTAGCTATTACCCCAACTGTTTAACTGCAAGTACACATTTACCTTTGGAGTCAATTGTGCCAGTTGCACATGTCACTTCGGGATGTCTGGCAAGGATCAAGGAGCAACTTAGCCATGTAACTAACTTAAGCTGTGCTGGGGCTTAGTGGCTAGAATCCCTCCCACGCACAACACCCAGCCTTCCAAGCAAGAGGAGCAGTTACCTACTACCTTGTGAACTTACGTAAACCCTGAGCACAGAAAGGTCATGCTCTAATATAGCACATGAGCCTTATGTTCTGAGCAACCTTGGGGTAATAAAGAGATTTGATCAAATAGAGACAAAATCTGGTCAAAGATGAAGTGAGCTCCCTTTGAATAATATTTGAATGGCTCTGAAACATCTTCTAAAACTTCTCTGAGGATTGAGCACTTAACAGTTATTACTGCATTTATTCACTTGAGAAAACACTGTCCTCGTTTTACTGAGGAGGAAGTGGAGGTTCTGAGAGGTGAAATAAATTGAATAAGGTTCAAGTTACTTGTTGGCAGAACCAGGAGTAAGACTCATCCTTTGATCTAACCTTTTTCTCCAAACCTCTTCCCCATACCTTTGATCTTAAAGATCTTTTTTTGTGGTCTGGCTTGGCATCACTGTTTTCTGTAGTTCTGGTGGTTCAGAGATGCTGAGCTCAGCCTATTTCTGTGCTGCAGACTTGACGTGAAGTGTGCAAGTGTCTGTTTCTGTTGGGAGCACCGTTACTCCAGGTCGCTGCTGTAGTCTGCACATGAATCAGCCTGGCTGGTCTGTTCTGTTCCAGGGAAGTCCTATTCAAGAACCCTGCTGCAGGGGGTGGTGCCTCTTCTCCCCCGGGAAGACTGTGAGGTCCGCTACGGGCAGAAGTTCACTAACCGCATGATTTGTGCCGGGAACCTCTCTGAAGATAAACGGGTGGACAGCTGTCAAGGGGACAGTGGAGGGCCACTCATGTGTCAAAGGTCGAATGGGCGCTGGATCATTTTGGGCATCACTTCTTGGGGGTATGGCTGTGGTCGGAAGGATTCACCCGGTGTGTACACAAAGGTCAGCAAATTCGTACCCTGGATCAAGAGAGTCACCAAGCTAAAATGAAAGTGACTGGGCTCTAGGAACTTCAGCATATGGTCCTTTTGCCCTGCAGCAGCAGAAGGCTGCAGCTTCTGGTCTGTGACTGAAGGAGATTTATTCTGTCATCAGACACTGGCAAAGGACTTTAATGTAGAACTGGAAGAAAAACAGTTATGACTGATGCTTTAAAGTCTTTGATTTCACTTTAGTCTGTAATCTGTAAGCAGAGAAAGCAGGTGCACACTCGTAACAATGATAAGTATATGTTGCCCTAAGTATCTGAGTCCTGTAATGCAGTCACACTTGTTCCTTTGCCCTGGCACACAGAAATGGTAGAAGCAGAGAGATACCTGCTGCTGAAAATCAATTTCTATTTGTATGTTTGGACAACTGAAAAATGCTGCCAGGAGAGGTGAGATGCTTGGAAGATGGCACCAGGTGCTGGCATAATGGAAATCTTCAGATATTTTTTCAAAACAGCTCTCTTCAGTTCCAGGAATCAGAAGATTTGAGCTGAGCTGGGCTTTTTTTCTTCCCTGTTATGTCTCTAGGGGGAACCTTTTCTCTTCTGAATAATACGTCTGCTTCCATATGATCCCTTTCAAGTGTCTACCCCTGCTAAGAGATACTTGTCCTTTCTGCTGTAATCTTCTGTCACACATTTCTAGGTGCCAGATGCTTTGGTTTTATTGCTGCTTTCTCACTATAGTGGTTCTTTGTGTGTGTTTGTTTTCTTGCTTCCTTAAAGTAGCATCTCCTAGTTGTTGGTGTGGGAGTAAATCTTCATTTTTAAGAGACAGTAGCTTTCTTGCCCTTATGATTACTGTGAAGAACTTAAAAATATGACCTCAAGTGACTGAATAGACATGTTATTTTTCTTTAAATCCAAATGTAATGTTAATCTCAAACATTCAGGTGTTGAATCATGATTTAACAGCACTGTGGGGACTTCCTCTTGATAGCTTATTCACCATGGTTATTAGCTGCCCTTTACTTGTGCTGTTAGTCTTTAATATCTCTGTGTTCACAGTTCTCCCATGAAACATGGAATTACTCCTGGGATACAGATACACCTCAGGCAAATTACTCGCTCCTTGTGCAAAACAGTATATGTGCTGCAAAGCAGCTTCCTGCTTTCCTGAAGTGTGTCTTATTCTTGAAACCTCTGGGCTATTCTTTCTTTTTTTCTCTTCTTTGTACTATTTCTCTTTTCATTCCTCTCAGTGGGAGTAAACTGGCTTAACTCGAGGGTATGCAAGCACTGCCATCAAGCTGTAGTTCTCAGCCTGAACAGAAATAACGCTGAGAGAAAGCAGGGATTATTGAATACTTCAATTTCTTCTTTCCATCTCATCCAAACAAATGAACAGAGTTCCCTCTTATGCCTTAAGCAATTTTTAAAGTTAATTTATTATTCTTGAGTAGGTAAAAAAATACAAAACTAGACAGAAGGGCTAAGTGCATTAACAGCTGTGCAGTGCACTGTCTTCTCACTGTGTATAAATAAGCCAGAGAGAAGACAGGTCTGCTCAGGAGCAGAAAGCTTTGATGTGTAACGAATGACCCGAACGTGGAGTAATAATACAAGATGGGACACGTGGAACTTGTGCCAGATGTGCATGTTTTGGGTTTGCTCATGCATTGTAGGGTAAGCAGTGACTGTGTCTGGCACTGACCTGCTGCCTGGAAGGTCTGCACTCAAGGCACTGAGGTGTTCAGTATCTAGCCATTACAAAGGCAAGAACAGAGGGCAGAGCACAGCCTGTGGATTAGTGATGTTGTGTTACAGGGCACGTGGTGACAGAGTTCTAGAAATCACCTTGGATTCAATAAGTAGTGATTGCCTAAAGCTTTGTCTTCTGTAAAATAGCTGACCTGGCTAGGTGGCTGATTTTTTTGTGTGAATACTAAACTAAACAGTTCCATTTACCTTCTCCAGAGGTTATAGAAAAGTTAGGGTTACCAACTGGACTGTTTAAAGATCCTGCTCAGAAATTTTATTTTAACAAAGAATTGTAGAAATCTTTAAAACACGCAATGTCAGAACCCCTGCAAACTGGCCTTGGAGACAAACCTGATCTGTTTGTGCCCTTTCTTGAGGTGCAGATTGTCCTCAGTGCAGCTTGTGCTGGTAACCCTGTCTGAAGTGCCAGGCTTGATCCCTTGGCAGCGCTGTGCTGGCTCCATGCTGGCTGTGTTGTGCTATGGCTGCCGGCAGAGAGTCTCTAAGATGCAACCTGCAGACTGCTCCTTATCTCCCAGGAATTAAAATGGCAGGAGGACTGAGGGCAATTATGTCACGGCCCTCTGGTCTTGTAGGGGATGAAATGCCAAGTTCCTCACTGGCAGCAACAGTACCTGTCTGGGAAACATGGAGGGATTTGGCTTCTGCCTTCAGCCTCCCCTGAGCCAGCATGCTACAGTAGCTCAGGAGTTTCTGTGCATTGGGTGCTGTCACATCTCTAGTTTAACTTGGTTTGATCTTTCAGTTTATACCCATGACCCCAACAGGCATAGAAACACCCAAAGGACTGAAACTGTGAGGTTATTTCCCTAAACCTACTTAGCAGATGGCCATTCAGGAGTTACAATAAATTACCGTGTAACACAAGTGAGACACAGGCCTTGCATTGTCTTCCGAAATTCCCATGTTCTAGTTCAAAATATTTCTTTCTTCTAGATCTTGTCACCATGAAAGCTTTGAGAATCCTTGTAATTAATATACCCTGAGTCCTGCATGAGCCAGGAGGAGAGAAGGAAGTATCCAGTCTTTCCACTGCTTTTAGACCCTACTGATGCTGTAGATGAGCCTGCCAATACTCTCCTCCATTGTCCTGACCTGTTTCAGAGCACCACTATTGCTCTTTGCTGTTTAACCTGGGACTGTGGTCCAAACTAAACTTCTGTGCTGTGCCACTGTGGCTTACTGGAACTGCCTGGCTGCATGAGCAGCACTTGGCCACCACAGGATTTTATTTTGTAATGTTGGCCGGCAACAGATGTTCCAAAAGATAGTACATGTGAGTTTGGACTGAACAAGTTTTAACAACCTTTCCTTTTGGGGAATTTTGTTCTTGACCCATTTAAATTAATTACTTGCATTATTATTATTATTATTATTATTAAAAATAGAAGTACAAGTACTTGGTCCTCTAGGTGTGCTTAAAACACTATGAACTATCCTTTTGTATTTCCTTTTTTTTCCTAAGTATAAGAGTTTACATCCCTAACTTTTAAAAAACTGTTTAATGTAACCAGCCTTCATCTTCTATATGAATGTTTAAATTTTTAATTTTGTATTTAATCCAACTAAGCTTTCAGTATTTTCTGGCAATGAAAACCAATGCAATTTTATTCTCCATAGCACATTTCTTTTTATGGTTCCTGAATTAATTGCCTTTTGTTTTTATTGAGTCCCATTTGTCGTTGTGTTCTCAGCCATGAGACAAACTAAGGAGCCTGGTTTTATACTCTCTGTTGTTCATTACTCTAGAGGTAGTTCTTTTTCTCAGACTGTGGTGTCCTCATCTCTCTTCAACCCAAACTGTCTAGGTGTCTCATAACATGCTGAACTATCTTTCTGCTGGATCTTTAAACTTTGGTAACCAGAACTGAATGCAGTTTGCCAGGGGAGACTGTGTCACCTGCTGATTATTTGAGTGTGATTTTCTATAGCAGGCAATGCTGTAAGTGGTTTCAGTGCTGTATGTCTGGAGCCAGCCCTAAACTTGCTAGCATGGTCTTGGTGGCAGCCTTGCTACAAGAGGATGAAAACCCAGTGGGGTTGGTTCTCCCCGTGTCTCAGGCAGGTGCAGCAGTTGCACTGAGCTCACAGCAGTTGCTGTAGGTATGTCTGGGGACCTCTGGGCAGGGAGCACCTGCAGAGCTTTGCCTTGGCTGACACTGTAGGGCTGGTACAGTCCACCTTTACAGCATCACTCTGTTGGATAAGGCTAATGCAGATACGCTATTTCCAGGAGCCGAGGGATCAGTCAGTGTTGCTGGTGGCTACACTGTGCCACGTGGATGCTGTGAGACAGATGTGA
The DNA here is from genome assembly GCF_022539395.1 of Myiozetetes cayanensis. Taxonomy (NCBI): domain Eukaryota; kingdom Metazoa; phylum Chordata; class Aves; order Passeriformes; family Tyrannidae; genus Myiozetetes; species Myiozetetes cayanensis. The sequence continues at coordinate 21,177,960 of NW_026086605.1, forward strand.
GAAAGGGAACATCACTATGACTGGCTAGGAGCATTGGCAGGAGGAGAAATGTGGTTGTGGTAAGGGCCTAAGGAGCAGCTATCAGTGCACCAGGTATCCCTCTTGGAGGGAAAACCCCAGTGCTCCAAAGGCTAACCCAGTTCTGATGTCTTCCTGACCTGCAATGCTTGCACTGATGACCATCCATGCTTTGGCCAGCTGAAGCTGGATTAAAGATTTATCCCTTTCCTGTGGCTGAACACTGTTCTGATGATTTCTATTAATTATGTTCTATCTGTAATTAATCAGGCAGCTGTTATTAACCTGGACAAGACGTTGATTACCCTTGTAATCCATGTACACTTATAGCAGAGAATAACAGATCAGTTTTTCAAAGGCATCAGTGGAGGCATTGGTGAGGAAACAGGAATGTGGATATGGGCTGTCTCAGGGTTAAGAGAGGTAGGTCTGCCTTTTGTGTGTCTTCCTGTTTTTTCTGAAGCCAATATCCTGAAATTTCTTCACCCCAAAAGAGCTGCAGTGATTCGTCAAGCACTTGAAGACAGATTTTTTTATGTGTATATTCAGCAATCAGATGAAAACTTTTGAGAGATGAACTGCACTGTGGTATTTAACACTATCCCTATAGACTTGCTGAGAGTTCCTTGCAGATGGAGGGACCAGAATCACCTCTGGTGGTAACCAACTGCTCCTTGCAGAATGAGGCACTGTGACCTGGACCAGTGCATGTCTCCTGGGCTGTGTTTTTACTTGTTTGGGAAAATATTTAATTTTCCACATCAAGAAGAAAAACTAATTTGTGTAATAGCCCACTCAGTCCTATTAAAATACCTTTCTACTGACCAGGGGCTGAGTAACTCTGAAATCAGTCAAGTGCCAAAACTGTCATGTCCCTTGGATCAACACCAATGGCTCACAAGGTATGCTAATAAATGGATTATACCATGACTGTGTGGGGCTCTCTTATTTTTAATAAAGGAATCTGTTCCAAGGGCAGGTTTTAGGATTCTTTTCAGCACTGAATTAAACTAATTAAATTTCTCTAATAATGTTATTTTTAGAGAAACTTCAACATGCTAAAGCATGTTGCAAAGTCAGCATCGCGTTAGCTGCCACTACAGTGAAATGCAACAGTTCTTCGAAGGCCACATTTGAACAGGTAAGGAGCAGGTCAACTCAAAGCACTTAACAGGCTTTAATATTTCAGCTAAATTGTTGTTTTAGGTGATCCTTCCATACAAACTTGTTCAGTATGGCTTAGTCTCCTTTCAGTCCAGGATTCATGTGTCACCACTCCAAGAGCCAAAGCCAGCCTCTGGAAAAGTGGAAATGGGAGAAGAGAAATGGAGTTTGAGCGCATCATTGGTTCAAGAACACCGTTGTACTCTACCCCCGCTGCCCCACTGCTGAAAACTGAATTTCTGTACAAAAAGGCTTTTTTGAAACATAGTCCAGCTCCTTGCAAGGTCTGCCCTGACTTCCCCAAGTTATTATGGTTAGACGGGGGCTTGGTGTAGATGATGCCTGCAGACTCCAGGTATTATAGTGTGTAACTTTTTGCGTGTACTGACTCCAGCCTGCGGTTGGGAACTGACATGCACTCACTGGAGATAGAACTGCTTGTGGTTAACAGTTTCTTTGCTTCATGTCGCCTTTGAGGTTTTCTAACCCACCTACATTTCCTCTCTTGCTTTTGCAAAACTGGGAAGCAGAGTGCAGGCATTTTAGTTGGCCTTCTGTGTGTCAGTGGGCACTGGTTCATCACATCGGTTCTGCTGTGCTCTTCTGTAGTCACTGCCGGGGAAAGAAAGAACCTTGAAGCTGAACTGTGGTTATCAGTCTGTCAAATGTTTTGTATTAAAGCACTTGACTGCTGCCTTCATGTGGTGAAAAGGCTTGGGAGGAGTGTTTGGCATGAGCTTACTCTTTTCAGATTGCCAGCTGTAGGATAGCTTTGGATTTTGACACTGAAATATGGATCAGGAGAAAACTGGGCTTTACTTCATTCTTTACTTTACTAGGATAGCTACCGTATTCACGGGGAGACAGGAAAGAGAGCATTCAGGTATCACTGCTGACATTAAAAAATTCTCACTTGGGTATGATTTCCTCTTTCTAATGGAGGAAGACAGGATACTGCTCAAACTGCCTTGGGTTGCTGGGCTGGGTCCTGTGCCACTCTTAAACTGGCCTGTCTAGTAGAGGTACCTAGGTGGAGGTTTCTCTGGAATTCTGTTCACATTGCAAAAGTGAAAAGAGGTAGTAGAGATAGCAAAATGGATCTTTAAGTATGTGGATATCTAGCTGGACTCATGTATGTTTAGAAAAAACCTTGGAATTAAGATGTGCTGATGGAGGACAGGCATAGAACAGACAAATTCAAACAAATTGGTGAAACACATTCTGCCAGAAAGAAAAAGTACCCTACTCTTTGCAGATTTTCAAAATTGGCCTGTCACTTGAAAAGAAGAAACAATTGCCTTGGATCAGCTTTACCAAAAGGAAGCTGTGAAGCTGTGTGGCTCTGATATCAGCTAAGAAAGAGGCCTTGTTCCTCCTATCCCTTTATATCTGCACTGGCCTTCATTGCAGACATCAGGGCATCTGCAGCTCCAGGGGCTGAGCTGGGAACAGATGGAACTCAGTGCTGGAGTCAGGTTCAGTTGCTATCCAACAGAAGAAGCAAGCAGGCAGGAATTAAAATTTCAGCAAATTAATCCTGTTGGGAGGGGTTTGCTGAGCATGTTTTGATTCCCAGCGTCTGCCAGCCCTGGGGCTCAGGAGCCAGCAGCAGGTGTGTGTCAAAGGTTTCCATGAGAACAGGCCATGCAGTGCTGTGCTGTCCTGTTGGCCCACGTGCTGGCCCGGACAGTGGGCCCTCGTCACTGTGAAGACAGGAGGTATGGGGGAGATTTAGTGTGACACTGTAAATGGACAGCTCAGCTGAAACCACTTTAAAAGTTTATACTTTTCTGTTACTTTCTTCTTGGAAACAGAACAAAACCACTTCAAGTAACAACAAAACCCTGTTCTTTGCAATTTAACTAATCTGCTCTGCTTAAAACTGAACTATATACAAAGAAGAAAATGTGCTTCTAAATGTTAGTTCCTTACTCTTTTCCCCCCTCCCCACTCACATGTACAGGCTTGCTGGAGATAAAGTAGGATTACAACCTCCAGTTGTGGGATGGAGACCTGTTTACAAGGCACAAGTGTACTATTCAGGCCACTGAACACTGTGGTTTTATAGAACCAGTAACCAAACACACTGGAGGAAAACTCCTTTGCTCCAGGTTTACTATTTCATTATCTCTAGGAAGACTAAGAAGCAGACTCTGTAATTCAGCACAACTCTACTGAGGTCTTAGCAGAAACCCTTTTAACTCCCCACATATTTACGCCACAGTTATGTTGATTAAGACTTGAGAAATCTTTATTGTCCTGCAAGGCTTGTCTTCACAGTTACACAGGTTTAACAATTTGGTTAAACTGCTGCAACTTTGTGGCTGACACTTAGGGGTGGTGATGCATTGTTTGAATCAGATGCCTGTTTAGATGAGTCGGGACTGTGCATACACAAGATACCTGAAGAGCATGCCCCTACTCACTAAACTCCTACTATATTTAACCACCCTAAAAAAATATGGGTTGCTAGATTCAAAACTAAATGTGATGACAGAATTACACAAATTTGCTTTTCTTCCCTCCAGAAGACATGGGAAATTACCTTGGGAAATGCATTTAAGTTTTGGATGGTAAGTTTTACAGCACCTTGTCCCAGCGTTTTGCAAGGACATGGCTAAAAATGAAGATCTGCCTAAAAAAGCCGGTAGCCTTTGAGGCAGTGCACTAAACAACAAGCTGTCAGTACCTGCTAAGGGTTGGTCACCTGCCTTGAGAGGAGAGATGACAATAGAAGCAGCTGATTTAATCTGGGAATCCCTTAAGTCTCCTAAAGGAGGAGGATCCTGTTCAAAGAGCTTGCATCCTGAATACATCAGGGATATGAGATCTGCAGCTAAAATGAGTGAACACTCTTTACCTGTAAGCATTCAGATTATTATAAGGATTGACTGATTTGTTTCATAGAGTACCCTGCAATAGATCCTACTTACTCTAGTAAGTAGTTCTAGGGGAAAAAACAAATATTTTCTCCCTCATTTATTACAGAAACAGAAAAGTGTTGTCTCTGTAGCAGCCCAGGTAATTTTCAGTCACCATGACATGCATAATATTTTTTTTAGTGGGTCTCCTCTTTCTTACACAAGAGGTCATAAATATATGTAACTGGAAAAGTCCTGACCCTTACCCACACTCATGAGCACAAAACTTGTCAAGGTGTGTTTTCTTAAATAGTGTATTGCTGTGTAGTTGTAACAACCATGCTTTTTGTAAGAGAACCTTATGTCGGATTGACAATTCAATTGATGACTGACCCTCCCATTGAGATCTGACAAGAGGTAACACTAATTCAATTTTTAAAATAAAACCCCTCACATCTCTAACTGCATAGTTAGATTATTTTTCTGCAGAAAGGCTGTGGAGAATACATACTTTTTTTTGCTGTCCATGATATTGTACACTGTTGTTCTTGCATTTTAGTATAGAATAGAACAGAATTCACTGGGTTGGAAGAGACCTCTGAGATCATCAAGTCCAGCCCTTGATCCAACCCCACTGTGATTACTAGATCATGGCACTCAGTGCCATATCCAGCCTCATCTTAAAAATCTCCAGGGACGGTGAATCCACCACCTCTCTGGGCAGGCCATTCCAATGCCTGATCACTCTCTCTGTAAAGAACTTCTTTCTCATATCCAACCTAAACCTCCCCTGGCAGAGCTTAAGCCCGTGCCCTCTTGTCCTACTATCACTTTTTCTAAGCAATCTTTTATCCTTATATTTAAGTGATATAAACCTAATATTTATGTTTTTAAATACTTTAGTGCTGAGAAGCAGCTTTAATGCAAATTTTGCTATGGCCAGTTTAATCTGAAGGAAAAGGTTCTGTAGCATGGAGAAACCTTCTGCTTCTGAGGCTGAGAGGCATGTAAATACAGCTGAGCATTACTTCAGTTAGCCAAGATCTGCTTGCATATATTGCAGAGCTGTGTATGTTGGTCTTGCTGTGAGTAAATGGGCTTCCTGCATCTCCCTACCAGTGATCTTTTACCTACCAGTTGACTGTACCCTCAACAGCAAACACAGAAACCTGTCTTCTGCAGCAAAGGTGTGTTGAGAGTCAGCTACTGCAGCACTTGCACCTCTTTTTTTTTTTTTAATTACCATTTTTGATTTCTAAAACTGTAGATATTGATAGAGAAGGAATGTCACATTTAGCAATTTTCCTTGATTATTTTTTGGCTAACTGAAAATGTGTTTTGCTTAATGCCTGCATCAAAAGAGGCTTCTCAGAATACTTAGGAAACTTTCAAGTGTATAGCACTGCTAGTTAGGGCAACATGCTCTCTAAAGAAACTGAGTTATCAGTTGCTGAATTATCAGTTGCTGAGTTTCCATAAATGATGCATCTGACCAGATCTCTAGACAAAGGACATATTATAGTACTTTCACAATCTTTTCACCTTAGCTGAGGAAATGTCCAAATGTGATATTGACTGAGAAAAAGAGGTTTTGCAGTGTAACAGTAGTTTTCTTTCCCCTCTCCAAAATGGAGAACATTTTTTTTCCAGTTCCCTTTAGCTTGGTGCTTCTATCTGTGAACATATAGTGCATATTAGACCCTGCCAGACTGTCAGCTTTGGTAATGGCAGAAGAAAGAGGGAAGTGTGAAAAAGAAAACAAATGCTACTGCAGGTTAGTGTGAAAAGAAGAGGAAAACATACTTGTAACCTGTGAAATCCAAGATGCCAGACAACATATGCTCAGGAATCCTTGCAGGCAATATTATTTGTAAATGCCATTTTATGCTTTCTGAAGAGTAGTAGTTACATTCATACATGAAGTCTCAGCCACAATCGTTGTCTTTATAACAGTAAGAGCTGTTGCAAAGTGTTCCCCTGCTGTCTCTGTTTTCCATGTATGCATGTATGTACCTGTCACTTATCTCAAAGGGAATTCCCTTTTGAATAAGGCCTTAATCAGGCATGTATTCGTATTCTCTAAGATTCCAAAGACAGAACCTTGGACACCATCAGTTCCGTGTCTCCCATGGAAAGCATTAGTCAAAGATTGGATAATGCTCAATCCAAATGGAGGAAATTTGCTTTCCAGAGCATGTGATTCCTCAGGGCAGCTTTGCTTTCAGCTTCCTAGTATGCACTGTCTGGAAAAGCCCTGTGCATCCTGCACAGCCATTTGCCTGGTTAGGAGCAGAGCAAGGGGCAATGAGCTGTGTGCTGTCCCTTCTTCTTTGCTAAAGCAGTATTTGCTCCATCTGTTTACAGGCCCAGTGTTTTGAAATAATACTGGTTGGTTGGTTCATATCTGTTACTAACAGTGATCAGTGTATCATGAAACAGTGACCTTTCAGGAGGAACAGGGGTTCAAAATGTAAGAATTAACTGCAGTTTGCCATAGTGTCGTGGTGCCAGAGCAGAAGAAACTATTATTCTGTACATCTAATATATTACTTAGACACAAAGCCATATGTGTGCTTTAAAAATCTGCCTTCCCTTGTAATTTCTGGGTGCATTATTGCATGCACAGAGACAATGAAATCTTTGTTGAGTCAGAATGGAACCGAACAGCTGGGTCCCACTGCACCAGCAGTGAAAACCTCTAGAGTGCTGTATTTTGTTATTGAGTCTGTGTTAGATTCAAGCCACAGCAAGGATGTGTTTTTCTTTCAGAAATAAAACCACGCTGGATATAACTTGAAGAGTAGCCCATGACTCACCCATGGAAAGCAGACACTTCTGAGGTGCAGTGCAGCCCCTCTTTGATTTTTAGTCCCCAGTGAGAGCTTAAGACAGGAAACAAATGTAAATGTTGCAATTCTGCTTCAGGGTATGCGTGAGCACTCACATGTGTCTCTCTCATATGGAATGCTGCATTCTGAAAATTGTCTATTATGGAGGCAGAGAAACTCTGAACAGCAATTTCCTTTCTCTGAAATAAGAGAGAAAGGGGAAAAAAAAGGGAGAAACCATCTTAGTGGCAGCCTTCTCATCTGTGCAGGATTTCTTACTGAATTCCTTTTTTCCAGCAGAATGCTGCTGAAATTGTCAGATAGTATTTTTCATGGTCTCTTCAGCAGTAACTGTAGTTTTTGTCTGTTGGAAGATCCACAAGGGAAACTACATGCCTGTCTCATGCAATAAGTTGGCTAGAAAAGAAATGGATGAGTGCTTGTGAACTCCTGTGCCTTTCCAAGACATATCCCTGAGGACAAGGAGAAGCCAGTAATCACACCTGCACTCCCTCATGTTGGCCAGGGGAACAACATACCCAGACCTGCTCTGCACAAGCCAGAAGACATTTTTTTACAGTGTCTTGAGATGCACTTTTAGATAGAAGTGCAAATGTTCACTCTCCTTTGCTTGCCTCACTACTTCCATCACCTCACCCATGCTTTCAGCCTGTGATGCTTGAGAAAGTGAAAGCAAGATTTCTTTGGAAATCTCCACAACTTGTGGTATCCCAAAGCTGGAAGAAGAAGGAATGAGAGTGAAGTTTGTTACAATTTAATGCAAACAAACCTAATGTGCTGAAGCCCCCTTTTAATTTGAAGCATTAGTACACTTCTCTAATATTCCTCCTCTCCTCTGACCTTTCTGGACGTAATGGGTATTCTCTGTTGGATTTTGGTAAAATTCAACAATGCTGTGTTGCATGTAATGCTGACAAAAGATACTGGTGAGCAGCACCAGGTTTATGACATCACTGTGTTTCCCTGCCCATTGCTGTCATTTCAAGTGCCACAACATCTAGGTCGAGTGCTGAATCTCACCTTAGTTACCTCTTCATTCCTTGGATGCAATGCATTTAATTTCTTATTCTGGTTTTTTTTTTTTTTTTTTTTTTTTTTTTTTGTTTTGTTGTTTTTGTTTTTTGTTTTGTTTTGGTTTTGTTGTTTTTGTGTTTTGGTTTTTTTGTTTTGTTTTGTTTTTTCTATCTCCTTTTTCCCCATCAAAATACACTCCAAAATTTCAGCTGTATTTTTTTATTCTTTGAAATTCCTACAATCTGCTAAATATTTTTTCCTCGCCAGGGAAACAATTTTACTGTGCTGAAACCTTGATTTTGTGAAACACTCCACGAAGTATTATGATACCTTCATGTATCTTTGCTCTCCCACGTGGCAGATTCTGTGCAATGCCCTTGACCCACAGTGCTGTTGATGTAACCTGACAGAACTCCCATGACCAGGCACGTGTGTCTGTCTCTCGAATTACTGCTGGTGTGGTGCACTGACAGGTCATTTAGCAGTACAGACCCAGTCAGGCATCAGCACAGGACAACTTTTCTGCAGGATTAGCCAGAATGGGGCAGAGCTTGGCACAATGTGCTATGGCACACTGCCCTGCACCTGGCCTGCATGGTGTCCTACGAGTGCACCTATGGAATGCTGGCCTTGGTGTGTTGTGATAGAAAACATGACTAGCCATTTTCATCTCTTTGCTTTCTTTCAGTATTCAGCCCTGCAGACTCTTCCTTTACTGGTAGGACAGCCACTATTTTCCTTTGTTCTGGCCCCTTCCAGAACTTACATTACACAGGAAGGCACTGAAGGATCTGACATTCCAACTAGTAAACCTACCTCTTACAGCCGAAGGACACTGCAGTGATGCACCTTCGTGTTCCAAATCTTACACCAGTAATCACTGCATTTGTGAGAACAAGCCATGCAGCAAGTTTCCTTTAAGGTCCAAGGGGCATTTCTTAGGACCCCTCATGACGACCCATCAGTTAATGTAATTGTTTTTGGACCAAGTACTATAGAATGAGGCAGATGGTGAGTATTCCCAGGTGCAGCTCAGTCTCTCTCAGCTCTAGGGTTACCATTTCTAAGTGTGTCATTCTTGTTTCCCTGTCATTAATTTTTTTCCCCTCTGTACAAACACGGGGAGGGAGGCGCAGGTCCAGCTGTTTCGCTGATGTGTACTCAAAGAGAAAACTTATCCTTTGGTATTTCACCAGTCAACTCTCAAAATGAAGCAATGAACTAGACCTCCAAAAAAACAGAATTAGAGGAAAAAAAATTACAAATAACCTCACCACCGCGGACTTCAAAGTGGGCAGGACCTGAAAAGCTCACCTAACCTGTGCAGCTCCTCCTGGAACTGGCACGGGAGTTACTTTTTTTGAATTCTGGAGTTGTTCAGGCCCTGCAGCTCCCCAGACATCTCCTTCCCTTCTGCTGCCGGGAGAGCGAGGGGCTTTCTCGGCCTGGGCAAGGCGGTCCCTGCACTTAGACTGGTATTTCTGAACAGGACTTGTTCGAGCCACCTTCCCTTCATTTCCTTTGTCTTTTTCCCTTGGTCTTCTCTCCTGCTTTTTTCCACCCTTTCTAACAGAAAACATTACCGAAAACTTAGATATTCCTTTCCTTCCCAGTCAGATGATCCCAGCTGGGTGATTTCCACCTCACACAGCCGACCTGCGGCGCGTTCCGGGGGCAGCCCCCGCCGCCATTTCGGCGCCGCTCGCGCTCCCCCGCTGCCTCTGGCGGTGCAGGCACAGCGTGGTTTCTTGCAGCCCCTCCGGGCGGCTCGCTGGGTGCTCCCGTTCCCGGCCGTTCCCGTTCCCGGCCGTTCCCGTTCCCGGGGCCGGGCACTCCCTCAGCCCGTCCCGCCCGGCGCTCCCGGCGTGCGGCGCGCGGCGGAAGCCGTCAGCGCGGGTGCGGAAGCGGCGCTCAGCTGGCGGGGGGTGTCGCAGGTGAAGCTGGGAGGCGCGGAGCCATCTTGGTGCCCGCGCCGGGCAGCGCCGGGACCCGCCGGGGCCGCGATCCGCCGGGCTCGGGGGCGTCCAGCGGGGCCCGCGGGCCATGGGCTCGTAGAGACGCCGCGGCGCCACCGCCACCGCAGCGCCGACGGGCTACCCCCGCCCCGCCCGCCGGGACCAGCGCCGGCAGCTCCCCGCCGGCCGCCGCCCGCGCCCCCGTGAGGCCGGAGCCGCCGCCCGCCCGAGCCGCGCCGGTGCCCGCCGGTGTCGCGCCGGTGCTGAGCCGGTGCTGAGCCGCCGGGAGGTCGCGCTGCCCCCCGCGGGCGCTGCGGCCCCGCCGGGCCGTTCCGCAGCCCCCGGAGCGGGAGGGAAGTTGTGCCCCGGCGGGTCCCGGCGCTACCCCCGGTTGCTGCGCCGGGAGTGAGACAAGCACAGCCCCAGGGAGCCCGGCCCTGCGCTCAGACACCTCCCGGAGGAGGAAGGCGGCCCCTTCCCTCGCCCTGCAGCGCCGGGAGCCCTCGGACCCTCGGTGTGCCCGGGGCAGCTGTCCCGCCGGGAGGCAGCGCTCACGGACCCGCCAGCCCCCTCCGCCTCAAGTACATTCTGTGGACATAAGCATTTTTTTAACTTTTTAAAGAACTTTTTTTTTTTTCCCCCCACCCCCAGGGATTTTTACGAGCTTCCCCGGAGTTGTTTCCTGCTTCTCCCACCTCAGCCAACGCTTTGTTTTTTCCTGGTACTGTAGAATGGGGATGGAATCAAAATCGAGATTTTAAGCATTGTAGGAGCCCTCAAGTCCATTCACCTGTTAAAAGCGAGCAGTGCTGTTTCTTTCTTTTCCCCCCACGTCGCCTGTCGGATGTGATGGAACTCATGTTCGCAGAGTGGGAGGACGGGGAGAGGTTTTCATTTGAAGACTCTGATCGCTTTGAGGAAGACTCTCTTTGTTCCTTCATCTCTGAGGCAGAGAGCCTTTGCCAGAACTGGAGAGGATGGAGGAAGCAATCGGCTGGACCCAATTCTCCCACTGTCAAAATGAAAGGTGAGGTCACCCAGTTGCATTGGGATGTTCTTTGGACTCGTGGAAGTTGTGGGACAAGGTGGGGTGGTAGGTGAGGAGATCTGCAGAAAGAATGTCAAAGCAGCAAAGAGAAATCACATGTAGGATCCTTGTCAGGATAAGTTTTGACCAAAGATTGAAGCTGAAAGTGTACCGAGAATCTTAAGACAAAGCTGTCTGTTGAGTTTTCAACTGCATGTGCTCTGTGGTATTGTGATGCTGCCCTTCTGAGTAGGTTCTGTGTGATTGCTCTTGGAAATCCGAGAACAGTTTTCTATGAACAGACTGCAGACTAGGCTGGGAATAACTGTGCTTTGATTGAAGTACACCAGGGTTTCATAGAGGTTTTTTTAACTGCTATAAAGCTACTCATGTAAAGCCATGTAAGTTGTCATTGCATAGAGCAGTCCATTTTCCTTACCTGATTCTTGACATTTCACGTTTTTCTAGTAAATTAGCCCTTTACGTTGCAGTAGTAGAGCAAGAGGGCCTTAAGACTGTCACAAAGAAGTCAGTAAACAACAGTGTGCCTGCTTCAAGACTTGTTTTATTTCCTTTCTGTTGATAGTAACTTATTTTTAATAGCAGACAGGAAAATAACACTAGCAATTAAAATTTGGTTTTAGTTATCATATAGCTACTAGCTCTTTTCTTGATTTTTTTTTTCTTTTTAATGAAACTTAATTTCTCTTGTTATCCCACTGCATTGTGATCCTGGAATTCAGGCTGTGTTTACATCAAGCAGAGCCAGATACACAGTTAACAAAAATTACACAAGCTTTTTCTACTCTTCCTTTCGTGTCCCTCTGTTTCTTCAGCCCAGTGCCAGTACTTTTCCTGTTATTGCTGACCTTTGTGACCATTACCTGCCTCTTTAATATCTCCCTGTGTGGAATTGCAGAACTTCATTCTTTTCTGAATATTGGCCTTACATGAACAGAGAATGCAATTTATATTGAGTTGTGCTGAAATCTGGCCGTGGTGTGCTATGGACAAATGTTCAGTTGTCACTGGTTCAGAACCAGAAAGTACACTTTGCATTAACCATAGAGAAGGGCAGCTTAAGTTTTAATTTTTAAATAAATTTAATAAATTTAAACTGTCCCAGGTTCCAGGTATGGAGCTGCCAGTGTCTCCTGATTAGAGTTGATGGTAAGATGAAAACTGAAAAACTCAACCGAACCCAAAACAAGGGAGAGAGAAATGCAGAATACATGTCAAATTGGATAGCACTCTTGGATCCTGCTGTTGGGATGCCTTGGTTTTTAGTATGGAACATTCTACTGGTGTAAAGAAGCAGAACTGTGTTGGCATGTTTTTAAAAGCTGTGAATGTGGAGATGTGGAGACATAGGGCAAGGCATATATACTTCATGGTTTTGCTTTAGGTCTTGTTGTACACGTTAACTTGCTGGAAAGAAGCTAAAGTATTGAAAACATACTGGTGTGGAAATAAAGATCTCTGGTTTGTCAGAGGTGTATGAAATTGGTTTGTATGAATCTACAGCTCAGTGATGTTTGCAAAGGTGATTGTTTCTGTTCGACTTGGAGAAGCTTTTAGCCAACTTTTGAGTGTATGATTGCATGTTCTTCTGGGTGTTGACCTAGTTCCTTTAGCTCTCTTGACCGAATTACAGGCAAGCAGCTGTTGCTCTCTCTGCTGTCATCCACTTGTTGAGTTACAATGAAAAGTCACTTGAGTAGATTTTGCATATTTGCAACCCTCAGTCTCTTTTCTGACATGCAAAGCACAAGAGCTAACATTATTGTTGTGATAGTTGTAATTGTTTATACCATATTGAGATGTTGCTATTCTGGATTCTGCAAACCTGCGTAGGCAAGGCTTGTATTGCTTGTGCTTGGTTCGTATATTTTAGGTTTTATCTGTAGAGAGACTTAATTCCTTTGTATGAGTTGTACTTTAACAAGAGGGATGTGCTGAAAGGATATTGTTACCTGCTTTAAGGCCCTTGCTGGCAATGCCCAGTCTCTGGTCAGAGCTATACTGAGAAGTATGTGTACGTGGATTTGCTGCCTAAATAATTATTTATTCACTCTGCAAAGTCGCGTATGATACTACCAATATGGAACACTTGTAGGGACTTTACTGTACACGGCATGTTGCCAGTGAATCTGGTCTGAGGTAGGATCTGTCATCGGGGCTCTCCTTGGATTTCAGAACTGTTGTACCAACTTTGTTATTTTTAATACCTCTTTTTGACAATGTCTTTTAGCCAGAGAATAAAGTTTGTATTGAGAACTTGCTGAGTCCTGAGGTTCTCAGTTGTAGTGAGTAGTTTCAAATGTGATAATTCTGAATTGAGCTGTGTTTGTATTTCTACAGTTTGCCATTTTACTCTGCCTTGTTGCCTATGCAAACAAAAAATGAGGTTAGACACTAGGTTCTTCTGTGTTAAATGCTAAGAGAAAACAAGAGGAACTGTATTCTGTTAGCCTTTTCCTCCAGTTTGGAGATCAGCCTATGTTTTGGTTTGGAATCAGTCAGACAAGTTATGTAATAGAAAGCATTTTTAGCTTTTTCATTTGTTTTTGGTTTGTCCTTGTGAGTGTCCAGTTCTTCATTAATTAGTTCAAAGAGACTCCCCCTGAGACTGATGGAAGTGCTGTTGGCTGGGGAGTCCTCTTAAACAGACATACTGCTTGCACACTTTTTAGTGTGCAAATCGCAAGTTTTTATTTTCTTCTTGGGCATTTTTAGTATTATTATATTTTCGCTGTAAATTTAACAGTAAGGCTTGGGGTAGCTTGTTGCAAATACATACAGTACTCACGGCAGAGGGTTGCCAGAAAGATGAGTTATTCACTTGTCAGTCACCCCATTGGCTTGTTAGGTATCTTTAATAGTTACATCAGAAAAATAGAATTGTAATTGGTTGATTTTTCCTCATTTCATTTTTGTTATGGAAAAGTTTTCATATAGTTTTCTTATATTACACTGTAGAAAGGAGTTTTCCCCTTAAATATAGAATTGCAAAGGTGAAGGCAGAATACAGTGTGTCCACTTCATGGATGCCCTTGGATTTTGAAACTACTCTCTGCTGATTCACCTGTACTGAAATCCTGGAGGAAACATGTCGATTTTGGAAGCACCAGGAGCTCCCAAATTTTGAACATGTATTTTAGGAGTGACTTGTTCTCTTGTTAGACTGCCTTGATTGCTTGTTTTGCCCCTTGTTTTTTACATTCTGATGGGCTCATGCTTCTGACTGATACTTGGCCATTGCCTGTATATACCACTGATCAGAGGCTCTCAGCTGCACAGACAGGGGATTCTGCTCTGAAGTTCGGGTGAATGGGTGTTTTGAAAAACAATGTCCTTGCAGTGTATTCAAAACCATCTGGTTCTTCAAGTTGTTTTATGGCTCCCACTCACTTCCTTCTGCATGAAATTACATTCCACTCATTTACTACCTCTTTACCAACGAATGCACCCACTTGCCTTTTCTCCACTTTTCTGGACAGTCTCTTTTGTTGGTAATTGAAGTAAGTCTGGTGTTTCTACAGATGTTTTGTCATCAGTTATCTTCACATGAGGATTTTTCTGATAGAGGTTATAAGAATAAATGTTCAAGTACACTCATTATCTCTTCAAACGCACTGAGGCTTTCTTTCTTCTTGAAAGCTTCTAAGCTTTCCCATCCATAGTCCTTTCTATTTCACAGTTTCTGAAGCATAAATGTTTACCAAACGCTTAAGAAGTTGCCATTAATAGTGTGGGATTGCTAAATAGTGTGTTCACAATATTTTCACTCAGTTTGTATTTAATCTTTCACACCAGATTCGGTTGGAAGCCGCTGATGAGTTGTGTTGAATCTGTTTTCAATAGGCAGCTAGCGAGAAAACTTGACTTTTTTTTTTCTTTTCCTTTGCTGTAAGCTTGAACTATTGTGTATTGTATTGCAAAACCCCCTCAGACTTAACTAAGAATTGATGCAGGCAGTGCTTTCCTAGAAAATATCCTCATTATCCAGCCCCAGACAGTTTTTGTTCTTTCAAACTGTTAGGAGTGCCCACAACATTAGGTTTTGGGCAGAGTGCCTCAAAAGTACAAGCTGTAGAGAGGAAATCATTGGCAGAGAATGTACAGAGCCTGAGGTGAAGATATGATCAATTTAGAGATCAAGGTCTGTGCAGTGTCTATACTGGTAAAATAACAGTGAGTGATTTTCATTGATTTATACAGACAAAGAATATATGGCTCAGAGAGCAACATTTCTTCCTCAGGATTGTCAGTGACTAGTAAATCACAGCTAACCTGTGTTCAAGCAGTAGCTTCATGAAATAGCAGGAGGACCATGTAATCTCCTTCAAATTCATAGTGTGCTCTTCAGACTCTTGGTCTTTTAGGAGAAGCGTGTTGATGTCATCCAAAGCGTGCCCACTCCTCGAGCCTAGTGAGGCTGGAAGTGAAGACTCTGTGGTTCGCTGCTGTTTTGTCACTGCCTGTGTATTATGAAGTTACAACTGATTTTTTTCTGCTTTATTTGAGCCTCTGCTATTAATTTGTATCTTCATTTGCATTTTCCTGTGCCTTTCTAAGGTGATTGTGTGTGTGTACCCCTCTATTTAGAAATGGGCACTGGAGAAACCACATAAAGAAGCTATCAGGAAAAGATACTTTTTTTACTGCCGAGATTTTTTAAAATTACCAATGCAGTTTTAACTCTCGTGTTGGTCTTCTGGCCTTTTCTTTTAGTTAAGCTTCTCTTCTCCTCCCCAAAATCTTGAACATTCTTTACCTATTTTAATGTCTTATCTTTCTACAGGGAAATGTCTCATTTTCTCCCATCTCATCTTTCTATTCATCTTTCTTCCTGGCTTTCATGGATTTTTCTGTTTGTGTTTTTCTCCTTCCTTTCACCTTGAGGAGATCCCTTTGCTGCTGAATGACCAGAGATCACAGAGGCTCTATTTGCATTTCAGGCTCACTGAACCTGCAGGGGTTATTCTTCTCAGTGGCATGTTTACCTCTGGGGAAGCAAGGATAAGGATTCAGGTTTGATCCTAGACTCTGGATTGTGCTCTCCCTTTGTTTCCTATCCCTTTTTTTAACTCCTCCTCTCCCTTTTTCCCCCACCTGTTCTTCATTGCTAAATTTTTTTTTTTTTAAATTTTTATCTTTTTTTTTTTTACCTGTAGATAACTGGGTCTGAAATGATGTGAAAACAAAATGAAGGTGAAAAAAAATGAAGACAAAACATCTCAGGATTTCTCCTAAGCTACACATGTGTGTGATTATCTTGGCAAATGCAATTGTATAATGAAATGCAAATGTATTTTGATCATTCAGTATTTTACTCAGCACATGTTAAAACAGCTTTCTCTTTTCAGACTTAAGAGGTTTTTTTCGTGCTCAGAAGTACTCCTTATGTCCCTTCTTTGAGTGCTAGCAACAAAAGTTATTAAAGAAGTTAAATTAATGTGTTTGAATATCTATATGATCAGGGGCTGTAAGCAGAAAGAGTAGGCAGGAGATAATTTTGTGTCAGCCACCACAGAGTGCTTTGTGTTTCGAGCTGTGCCCCCCCTGTGTACCTGGGGTCACCTGTCAGCAAAGCAGTAGGGAATCAAACTGAAAACAAAAATTCCTACAGCTTCTGGAGTGTTGCTGATAAAGGCCAGGAGTCCAGATGGGGTTTTTTTTTTATAGATTATAAAACATGTAGGAGAAGATGAAATTCCTGCCCTGATGAAAGCCCTGGAAGATTTAACATAAGAGCTTAGTTACTTTCAAGATGCATCTTTGTTTCTTAGCAGATTACTCAGTTTCAGAACCTGCATTTTCTGGGTCTGTTTTTTGCTAGTATTCTGCAACATGGGTGAATTTCTGTGACTCTTCACTTGACCATTAAAGATTTTTTTGCCAAGTTACTTCCCTTTGTGGGAGACTCCAGGCTGGATGCCAGAGGGGAGAATATACTTACATACTTGAGAGAATAAACAAGAGGTAGATCAGAGACCAAAAACAATACAGAAAAAAAAGTCCACATTTTTTTACAAAAATATAAATAGGTGATGTGATAAAAGAAATACTACCCAGATTTTGTCTGCAAGTCAAGGGAGTCTTTACAGGAAGGCATCCAGGTGTACTTTTTTTTCTCAAGTTACAACATTTAGGTCGTGACTTTTTGAAGCAGTGGGCAGGTGAACACCTGGGCAACTGACTCTGACTTCCTCTCTTCAGATAAATGAAAAATTTAAGCAGATGGTCATCATTCTTTGCTATCCAGAAATACTGGTAGACATTAGTAATTAACTGGTGGAGATCTGAAAATGAAAACACCAGTGTTTTAAAATGCAATTAGTATGGTTGGTTTGGTTTCCCCCCTCCCCTCCTCAGATAAACGACTGGAAAAAGTCAGTTGCAGCTTTTTTCTTTGGCTTGAGATGCTGCTTTGAGCCTGTCTCCCCAGTCAGAACTAAAGAAGGAGTGAGTTGACCTTAAAAACAGAAGTAGTCAAGTTACCATCTAGAGTATTTCTTAGATATATTCATTAAAACAATACCTACATGCAGCCAAGCCATTCTTACTGGCACCTTGTCAATGTGTGTGACAAAATGGGGTTCCGTGCTGAATTACAGAAAAATTGCTCAACCTGTGACTACTGAGTAACTGTATGCCCTTATGGAATCTGCCCATGGCTTTTTTCTGGTCTTTGTAAGACTTCAGCTTCACTGTTCTCAATATGAGCTCACATTTGCCTGACTTGAATGCTCAAGTTCCATGCTCTTAGGAAATGATTGCTGATGTAAAAATTACTGGTAAGGGTTTGACATTTAAGCTTCATGTTAGTCCTGCTCGTAGTAAGTAATTAGTAGGTGTACAAATGAAATGACAACTTCTTCTGAGAATCTGATACCTTTGTGAAGTCTGTATGGCATCATTTAGTAATTCTCTTGAGCTATTTACAGTTCCTGTTGCATATTGCATGTAACTGCATTTCCTACCTCTTATTTAGGTCAGTAAATACTGAGATGGGAGAAGAGAACTGTAACTGTAGATTTGTTTACCAGAGCTTCAGGTGAAAATCTTTGCAACTTAGACCTGCATGTAGCCTTCATGAATGTCTTGAAGATGATCCAACGCAGAGAAATTAGTTGTATTTGACCTAGAATGCCTTTGGAAATTTTCATTGACTACTTGCTTGCATTTAAAGCAGTAGTGCATGGGGTCAGCAAAGCTGCTTATCCTTCCGAGGGACAAGGAGTTAGTTTTGCTGTCCAGTTATGAACAGGAACTGTGTTCTGTGGACATATTCAGAAGATGAGTTGACTTTGCTTCAGTCTTGTGGTGTTGGAGAGATCTTGGGAGATATTCATTTGCCTAACCAAATCCATGAAATGGACTGCTTTTAGTCAGAGCCTCACAGTTTTCCAGGGGTGCTTTTGTTGTTATTTTTGTGCACTGAATATAATAGACGTGCTTGTAACTAATCCCTCCTCTGTAAACATTCTGTAGCTGCCTGCTTGCTTCATGTATTCCTTTTTACCCAATTTTGTTTCCCCCGTTTTGTTCTCTCTGTTGGTTATGTGAGGAAAATAGAAGGGAATTTATTCCTTGTTAAAGAGGAACTTTCTTCAGCTGTAGAATATTAGCAAATAATCAGATGAATGCTTTACTTTGAGTGAGAGGAAATGTAATTGCTGTGGGGTGAGAGCTGAAGGTGGGCTTAGGGACTGCCAGCTTTGGAAGCCTGTGTCTGGCAGAGAGGGCTCAGGCTGGTTTGGGACTCTTGTGCTCTATCTTTGAACTGTGGGGAGAGAACCTGGAATTGAAGGACATTGCTGAGTGAGCTCTGTAACCTCCCATAGAGCCATAGACCTGGAGTTAGATTGGGGAGATTTTTTAAAAAGCAAAGGAGATAAAGAGGAGTCAGATAAGATTTTTTTCAAAAGCATTTAGATATCTAACTACTTTTGACTTGTGTTTATGAAATAGATATTTAAACCTCCAATGGTTTCCCTTTGGTGATACTAAGAGGTGGTGTCTTCTTTTAGTTCCTTACAGATGTTTAAGCATTTTTTTTTTACTCTAGAGGTGAGAATGCCTCATCCTTTATTTTTTCTTTTCAGACAGTAACTTTCCCATCAGCCCCAACAAAATTGGCCTGATGTCATGCTGATACACTCAGTAATGCAGCTCTTCAGTGTTTGCCAGTGCATTTGTTTGGAGGCCAAGTGTTACTACTCTGGGATTTATTTAGACACATGAAAAAAGCTGGTTAGAGATTAATTTTGCATGCAGTACTTAAGGATGGTTACTAATGGTAAAGGGCAGCATATTAAATAGTAGATTTTGTGTGGTGTTTTGTGTGACTTCCTTTCGTGTCTGAAAACATATCAGTACTTCCTGATAGAGCTTGATTCTCAGTTGTGATGCAGTCAGACTTTTTTATTTGTATTTATGTTCCATCATCTACATTCAGAAAAAATATCTGGTCCCTGTTGGTCTTTGTAGCTTGTTTTTTTGTCATAGGCCAAATGGAGATAATTTTGAATTCGGAGGGTTTAAAATACCTTGTGTGGGGCAAAAGTGGGAATAACTGGTAATAGTGAGCCTTGTTTTCAGTCTGTGCTCTGAATGTACAATCCTGGTTGTGCAGGATGCTTTCTGAATTGGGTGAGAGCGAGGAGTAACAGTGCAGGGGAAATGACTTGCCTGAAGCTAATCTGCTTCATCAGCTGTAGAGTTATTCTGAATGCAAGCTGCCCAATTTGTCATGAAACCTTGGCCAGCACTGGCATGAATACAGTGTTTTGTAGCACTGTCTGTCTTGCTTTACAAAAA
Source organism: Myiozetetes cayanensis (assembly GCF_022539395.1). Classification (NCBI taxonomy): domain Eukaryota; kingdom Metazoa; phylum Chordata; class Aves; order Passeriformes; family Tyrannidae; genus Myiozetetes; species Myiozetetes cayanensis. Next base: position 21,197,674 of record NW_026086605.1, read on the forward strand.
TCTGCTGTTCATTTTAGGATTTCTAACAGCTGTTGGTTGCTTGCCCAGGCTGCTCTTTTTATGAAATGAATTATTTTTTTTAGGGAGGGAAATGGAAGGGTGTTTGGATTAAGAATTTTCTTGTCTGAAATTCTAGAGGAGGTTGTCAAGTTGTGAATGCTGCATTGCCTGCCTAATGCTGGTAGCACAGTTTTGGGATCTCAGTCATGTTAGAGTGGGTGAGAGTTTAGGGAAAAAAGCTTACTGGCATTTTGCTATTAAGATGCAGAGTTTATGAAGAGACAAATAGAAATACTGGCATAAGGCATCAACATACCATTGAATACTCCAGTTACTCCAGTTTCATCAGCACAACCCTGTGCAGATTTTCAGTTATTACATAGGAGAAGCAATAGGGTCGAATGGAACATACCTTGTAACTTTCAACTTCTCTGTGAACTGACATTCTGAAGACATAATTCAAGTGGTTTTCTTTGTAGAGATCTGGTTTCTAATATAGCAGAGTGTTATAGCTGTAATGCTTTATGGACATAAAGAAGGAAAGAAGGGAGACCTGTTCTTCAGACAGCTGATCCTTGGATTGCAGAAAACGTTTTCCAATGTGCAGCTCTTTTTCTGTCCATGAAGAGGGATGATTTTACAGCAGGTTTATCTCCTTGGCAATTAAAATTTACTTGTGCGCATTGAAACTCCCTAGTCATGTTTAGTAGTAGTGAAAGGAGGTCTAACATGACAGGGTGGTTATTTTTCTTACTAACATCTCATACTGCTCTGAAGAGAGAATTCCTTCAGAATTTTCGCCTCCTAAAGTGTTGTTGCTAACACAGAGACCACAGATGGAGTTGGGAGGTGTAGAAACAAGCAGCTGCTCCAAGAAGGTACTGAGAAGTTTGCCTCCGTTGTAGCTTCCTGCCATGAGGAGTTGTTTCTTGTGTAGTTTTCTGAAAAGTCCTGTAACAGAAAGCATCAGTCTTTTGCTTCTGATGTAGGTCTGCTACCTCAGGCAATACAGCAGGTGAAAATTGGCAAGGCAGCTGGGGTTGACGGAATCCCACCTGAAATCTGGAAGCACGGTGGCCAAGCACTCCATGCTAAGTTTCACGAATTTTTGATGCGCTGTTGGGAACGAGGTGAACTGCCTTCAGACCTTTGTGACGCTGTCATCGTCACCTTGTACAAGAAGAAAGGAGATAAATCAGACTGCTCAAATTACTGAGGTATTACTCTGTTCTCCATTGCTGGTAAAATCCTTGCAAGAATTCTTTTGAACAGATTAATACCCACCATAGCAGAAGATCTTCTACCTGAAAGCCAGTGTGGTTTCCGAGCCAGCAGAGGTACCACAGACATGGTATTTGTTCTCAGACAGCTGCAAGAGAAGTGTAGGGAACAGAACAAAGGGCTCTATGTTACCTTTGTTGATCTCACCAAGGCTTTCGATACTGTGAGCAGAAAAGGTCTGTGGCAGATTTTGGAATGTTTAGGATGTCCCCCTAAGTTCCTCAAAATGATCATCTCGCTTCATGAGGACCAGCGCGGTCAAGTCAGATATGGCGATGCACTTTCTGAGCCCTTTCCCATAGCCAGTGGTGTGAAGCAAGGCTGCGTTCTTGCACCAACTTTATTCACAGTCTTCTTCAGCATGATGCTCCAAAGGGCCATGGCAGACCTCGATGAAGAAAACGGTGTCTACATTCGATATTGTACCGATGGGAGCCTTTTCAACCTAAGGCGACTGAAGGCCCACACTAAGACCTTAAATCATCTTGTCCATTAACTGCTTTACGCTGATGATGATGCCGCCCTCGTTGCCCACACAGAAGTAGCTCTGCAGTGTTTAACATCCTACTTTGCAGAGGCTGCTGAGCTTTTTGGGCTGGAAGTCAGCTTGAAGAAGACAGAAGTTTTATATCAGCCTGCACCTCAGGAAGTCTTCCACCATCCCCTTATCACCATTGGTGAAAGAGAGCTCAAATCAGTCCAGCAGTTTAATTACCTGGGAAGCATCATCTCCTCGGATGGTAAGATTGATGCAGAAATAGACAACAGGTTAGCAAAGGCTTACAGAGCTTTTGGTAAACTCCATAAAAGAGTGTGGTGAAACAAACATCTGAAGAAAAGTTCAAAGATCAGCATTTACAGAGCCATTGTACTGTCTACTCTTTTATATGGGTCCGAATCACGGGTCATTTACCGGCACCACTTGCATCTCTTAGAACGCTTCCATCAGCGCTGCCTCCGTACAATCCTAAACATCCACTGGACGGATTATGTGACCAACACGTCTGTCCTTGAACAGGCAGCAGTCACGAGCATTGAGGCCATGCTGCTGAGAACACAGCTGCGTTGGGCAGGGCACGTCTCCAGGATGCAGGACTAAGATCGTGCTCTATGGGGAACTTGTCACGGGTGCCGCAGGAGAGGAGCCCCGAAGAGGAGGTACAAGGACTGCCTGAAACAGTCCTTCAGCCTTGGCCATATTGATCATCACCTTTGGTCTACTCTGGCCTCCAATCGAGAGGCCTGGAGACACACCATCTATAACGCTGCTGCTGCTTTTGAGAACACACGCAGGGTCACTCTCGAGGAGAAAAGACAGTGCAGAAAGAATCGCGTCTCGTCGATATCACCTGGGGAGTCTTTCTGCTGTGCCTTCTGCAACCGGACTTGTCTATCTCGCATTGGCCTTTTTAGCCATCAGCGTGCTTGCAGCAAGCGTGGGTAGAGCCCTTCTCAAATCTTTGCTCACGAAGCCTAGCCATGATGATGATGAGGTCTGCTCAGCAGTACTGGGCACTTCAAATTGCCCCTGATAATACCAGTACCACATTATTTGGTTGAATTGTAATTTCTCGCTGTTGTTTGAGTTGTGACAAGAGTAACAGTATTGCTACTTGCTGTTGCTGCAGTCAGTTATGGCAAACACTGCTATTTTGTGGGGGATTGAAAGAATGTTTCTGAATCATTTTGTGGAAGTTTCCAAACAAAGTTGTGTTTGGATTGTCTGACAAGGTGATCTGAGTAGCTGTTCTGGCAGTCAGGGGACATGGAATGGCTCCCCATGGGTCTCAGATTCATCTCTGGTGTGGCACAGGACTGGGATGTCTGATTCTCAGGGGAGAAGTCTCATTTGGAGAGAAGGCAGGAAGAAAGAGGAATATTTTGCCCACTAATCAATAGAAATTCAGGAACAGAAAATGCTTCATGTATTAGTACGTTCTATGCAGGCTAACATAAGAACTCATCTGTCTGCTTGTTTGTTTCAGCATTGTTTTAGCTGTAAAAGGAGGGGCACTGGAAATTAGAGCATCTCAAAGAAAGCCTTTCCGAAGTTAGATTATGACCACTTTATACAGCAGTAGAAGGTTTTGCTACTGGCAGAAGGTTTTTGCTAGCAGGAAGAAATGAATTACTCTGGGAAACGTTAAGACGTGGATGTGGGATTTTTGGCATACTCTTAGTGATTTAAATTCTTAGTGGGTTAAGACTCCTGGACCTTGCACACACGTCATGCATCTTGTAAGATGCATTTTTAGTTCTCTAAGCAGTTATTGCTTAGCATAATAAAACCTCACCAGCTTTCTCTTTTTTTTAAAGGCTGTTTTTATGCCTCATGAAATCTTGTGGAAGTGTCACCAGGAGCTGGCATGAAATATTTAACTTTAAAAATAGTAACGTCAAGATAAAATAGTTTTCAACTCAGTCTAATATTGAAACAGCCAGATTTGTGCTGAGTATGTGGGATCTTTCCTCTGTAGGTGCTCAGGTTCTTTAAAATAAACTGGTTTGGGATGCAGTCCTTATGCTTGATGTTAGCGTGATGGTGATACCATTTCTCCACAGATGAGCAAAGTTTAAGTCAGCTGGTTTTTGGTTGTGGGGTTTTTTTAGCTCTTTGGATCTAGAGAGTGAATGTAGAAAACCATCATGAAATGGGTTTGTCAATTTTTATTTTTTTTTTAATAATTCAGATGACCAGAAGGGAACTGCAAGGCTTAATGGGCTTAAAATTACTGACACTTGAAAAAACCCTCACCCACTCACACCCTCTAAATCCACAGTATCCACTGTTCTGCAATTCTACAGGGCTTGTGTGCAAATAAAAAACTAGTATTGTTTTTCTGATACTTTGATGTATGTTAAGGCTTACCTTATAGAAGGAACTAATTCTTGCTTCCTAAAATATCCTAATCTTGGAGGCAGAAGTCATGATGTCAGGAGATACGTGTATTGAATCAGATAATATACTTCTCTCATTATGCAGGAAAATCTAAATCCAGCAACAACAAAATAGTATGAGCCATGAAATATTTTGACTTTACGTGTATGAGCTGTTTTTGATGTAGTTTTAAGCAATTTTCAGAAATTGAATTCAGATGAAATTTGACTCTGTGCTGTAAGTGGTGAAGACTTGGGGGTGAATTGGACACCCTCCTGTGATAAAACAGCCAATTTACAATGGATTAAAAAAACCCAGGCAATTCCTAAAACGTTGTGATGGTTGTAAAGGAATTTGTGTAGTAATAGTTGCTGTAGTTTGTCAGTTAAGTGTGAGGTTTCCAGTTCTGGACTATAATCTGCCCACCTGGGATGTGTATTTTTAATGGTTTGTGGCTATGAATCTCATCAGTCTTATCCAGTAAATGCTAGTGAAAAAATTATGTTGCTTATTCATCTTCTCAACCGTTTGTACATAACAATGTCATTCTGTGGCTTAGGGCTGATGTAGGTCTCCCTCAAATTCTTCTTTTTGCTTTCAGTGTGGTCTGATACCTGCATTTGCTATTCATTGACATTATTTTCAGTGTCATTTCACTGCTGCAAAATGTTTATGTGATCAGATAGAGTTGTATAACTCTAGTTGAGGAAATAAGAGGTATAAGAACATTTTGTATAAACAGATCCCATTAGGGTTTTAGTACTCTTAGTAAGCTTACAGGGGTAATAGCAGTGGACGAAGAGAAAGAAAACAGCAAACAAAAGAAGAAGATTTGTTTCTAAATTTAAAAAAAAACCCAAGATTTTTGGTTGAGAGTTCTGCTGTATTTACAGGTAGTAAGAAGGGCAATGTGCAAATTTAACAAATTAATTGCATAGACAGAAAAATAAAAACAAATAATCCTGATAGGTTGTGGGTTTTTTTCATTTTTTTTTTTTGCTTTATCCTGTGAACAAATCAACGTACTAATGATTCATACTTTGTTCTCTGGAGCATTTTGCTAATTTGTTGATCACTTAGTTCTCTGTAGGGCTGTGTTTTCAGTTATTAAAAAAAGCATGTGTGTATATATAAGTATTTTTATTCTGCATGGTAAGAATATCATCCTGGCATAGAAGCCTATTGGAGGAGGTAATTTTAGAGATTTTCTTGTGGCTGACTGCCTGAAATATTTGAAGATTGCATTACAGTGCCCTGTCCTTGCTGCCTTTGCTGGATCACGTGCTTAGTTGCACCTGCGTGTTATGAGTACGTGTATGTTTTAAAAGTACAGAAACATTGAGAAATAAACAAAACCAAAGGAGCCCTGAAGTCAGAGTGTTCCCTCTGGTCTGTTTTCTGAGCAAGCTTGATTAACAGTCAGTCTGCAATAGCATTTTAGCATCCTATCTCCATCACTTGATCACTGTTCTTGTCTAACCCTCTTGGTCTGTCACAGCATGTGAAAAACGCACGCAGATGAATTCCACCAGAGGCTACTGTTCTCTCTTTGTTGTTGCAGCTGGCTTTGTGAATGCTGAAGTGTTTTGCAGGGACTTGGTTTGGAGTGGGTAGTACCTGAGAAAAAAAATAGCTGAAACTTTATTATAAGTTGTTACAGCAAGTATTCCAGTGTCAAGGAGTTATTTTCCTACGGTTGGCAGTATTGAATGGTTGGGGCATCAGAAACCTGTATCTTCACATCAGTTTGCTTAATCAGTAAAAGAAAAAATAAACTTCTGCTTTTTAGCAATGCTGTGGTTTTCTTGGTTTTCTTTACAAGGAACATTGTGGGTTTTTTTCCCTTTGTATAAAATGGCATGGAGTCACTACTCTGAAGCAGGGGAATTGAAGACAGAGCTAATTGAAGACAGCTGGGAGTCAGCATATGAATATTACAGTGTGTCTTCAGCTTTTCAGGTGCTTCATTCTGCATGTGGTCAGGCTGGACTATGACTGGGTGCAGAGGCAGCTCCCTGTGTTTGTTCAGCTCTCACATTCTGATGTTACAGGGTCTTGGTTCAGTCTTGGGCTCTTCACCCCTTGGCTTGCCAGTTGGGTTTGTTCTCTTGTATTTGGAACATGAAAGTTCATTCTTGGTGCCTGTTAAGCACTTCTGCTGGGCTGCTGTAAGAGCCTCCAGCAGCTCCAGCTGAGCTGAAGCAATCTGTGATGTGTGTATGTATGTGTTCACTTTGAACACCACTGAGACCAGCTGTGTGATTTGGAAAGATCATCTACAACTGAGAGAGTGATATCTTTTGAAGGCAAATTAATTCTTAATTACAAGAATGGGAATACAGGCCTGACAGAGGGCATCTTGAAGTGAGGTTTTTCTTTATTATCTAATGCACTTGATTAGTTAGTCTTCTCTTGGCATATGTCTAGCTAATCTTTCTTTATCTATATGGCATAGCTTCGGACCTGCTCCAGCAGTTCATCTGTGAGCCTATCCAATGGAAGGGATAGGCTCATGCTGCTCAGTTTAGTTGCACTGTTTTATCCCAAATCCTCTCTCCCCTGACTTTAACCCATTTTGGCATGGGTAATTTAAAGGTAAATACTTCTATTGTTTTAAGTGCTTATATGTTACCTCTCTCTTTTTGTATGTTTAAAATTATGTTAGCTATTTCAGTTGCATTTTTTCTTAAGTATTTAATTTCCTTCTGGAGCCTGGTGGTTGTGGTTCAGTAGTTCATATGTGCCAAGTATAGTTTTCATATAGTCCAAGTTATACAGGCACAGAGTAGCTGCAATATCTCTTCTGGTTAGGTGGAGAACTTTTCCTTTGCCCCTCTGAGAAGAATTATCCTGTTTGTGACTGCATCATGAAGCTTACACTTTAATGTGCTTAGTCTGATTTATCCCCAAGATTGTAATCCCAGCACTACTCAAGGATGCTCTTGATATTCCATCATTTCAATGTATTATGTACCAGTGCATTATGGATGTGCTGTGTTTTTGTGTGAGTGTTGCCTGCAGTTTGGGAGCTTGTATGGCAGGTGATCACTACCCATCTCTGTGCTTGCAAGCTGCAAAGCAGCAAGTGGACACAAGTGTACCCCTACTGCTTACACTGGCTGCAAGGATGTTACTCCAGCACTTAGGAAGATGTTCCCTTTTTCTTGACTTTGTAGGCTGGGACCGACCTGGGCAAAATGGTAATGTGATAGTAAACCAGCTGGTGGTAGTGTGTCTGTGACCCATTAAATCAGTCCTGCTTTTAATGACTCTTTGAAGTGGGAGCTAAAGTTCATGTGGCTTGTGGATGGAGCCTTGAAAAGCATAGAAATGCTTTTCAAGGAGGAGAAAGTATCTTATTTTCAGACTTTTGCAAAAAGCTTCTGTTACATACCCTCAGGTCAGAGGTGGATTTTGGTTATTTTTATATACACATATTGCTTTTTATAGGATGCTAATTATATAGTAAAATGGAAGAAGAAAAAGGAGTATGAGTAATGGTCTAAATGCCTTGGATATAATTTATTTGAAATAACTAGTAAATTTTTAATTAAAAGGCTCATGTTTCATTTTGCAATGTTCACCTTGGGAAACTGTTTTTTGAAGTACACTCACAGCATTCACCTTCAAGTATTACAGATTCCAAGACAAAGGTGAAGTTTTCTGATGTTTCCTGTCAAGTTTGAGCCCTGAAAGAATATAATTCTCTGGTACATACTTCTTACAGACATCAACTCTGACAATAAATTTCTGAGGGAAAAAAGAACAAGAGAATAAAGTAAAACCAGCAGCAGAATTTTAGAAGGAAATGTACAGAAAACAGTAAGAAAACACATATTTCTGAAGAGTTGTTTTAGGTATGTTATGGTTAAATGTAATGCTTGCTATGCTTGCCCCTATATGAGAATTCTCAGCACATTTTGGTTTTAAGGGATATCAAGGAGACAATCACTGACTTAAGCCAAGGGGTATTTTATTGATAGGCACTTAAATAAAACAAGCAGAAATGCTTTAAGTGCATTCTACAGTAGCAGTTTTATCTGTCTACATGGAAAATTCTGTAAAAAACAATGTAATGTTTACCATTTTTAAAATGAGGTTTGCAAAGCAGGTTTTATAACACCTCACACATGCCTCCTTTGCTGGTCAAGAATGCACTCTGCATATTTCCCATTAGTTTTACTGTTCTTCTCATTTTAGCTTTGAATATCAGAGGTGCTTCACTTAATTTCCCTCATCCCCTTGTTCTGTGTGTAGTTGTATTACTTCGTTATGCTCGGTTACATTTAGGCCTGAAGCCAGCGGGAAGGGTGAGATGGGGACCAAAGCTGTAGACTTGTCTGTAAAAAGATAAGGCAGCCTAACATGCCATTTTTCTAAAGGTACATACAGCAAAAGCTGTATCTTGTCTTTGCACTGTGTCTTATCTCTTGCTGTGAGATTTGTTTACTTGCACTTGTATTTATTCACTTGTACATACAGTTTATTTTTAGAGTCATGTGTCAAATGAAAGTAACTCAATGGAAATAACGTGATTAGTAACAAATATGTTCAGTGTTTAGCCCAGTTGTTTTTAGTTTGTTCTCTTTAATATCTTTGGTATTTTTATGGCCCCTATTCTGCTGATTATTCAAGCAGTTTCTTCTCTATTTGTCTGTCATGGAAACTCAATTATATTGAAGGAATACTATGTTGAACATGATCTGTTTTTATGAATAATTGTTGGCTGCAACTTACTCCAGCCTACCCTGTATTAGGAATGGTTAAGCAATTGCAACACATGCATCTCTATGTCAGCAAACCCTGCTGGCACAGAAGGTGTTTCCACTGGTGAGAATGCATGTTTGTGTGCATAGCTTGTGTTTACTGTTTTAGGGTCAGGGTTTTTCACTGTTGTTATTCCACAGAAATAATTAGATCTGTGTTAAAGTTTCAGCTGTTATAAAATGGCTGTAAAAATCAAAACTGTAATTCACATAAAACAGTAGCAAAAAGGGCAGGATAACCCTCATCAAAGCTGCATGTTCTGTGTGGCAGTAAATAGATGAGGCAGTTCAGAATTCAGAATGGTTGATCCTGCTTCTTAGGTAGGAGATAGAGATTAGATGGCCTCTCAAAATCCCTTCCTGACCTGGGTTTTGCTAGTCTTTTAACCTAAGTAAGTGACAATTGTTTGAGGTTGCTTATGCTTTGCTTGTGACTTTATTCCTCCAGGACTTCAAATGTGTCCTTTGTTCTGCTTGGGTCTGCTGTCTACTTCCCAAGAACAAACAGTGATTCTTGGTAGTTTTGCTCCACGATTTAAAATGATCTTCCTTGGATAGATTCATCTTGTGGATTTGTCAGCTTTGTATTACATCTTTGATTTCACTGCCGTATAATTTTTTTCACATTACATTTGCAGTCTTCCCTACTATACCTATCTTTGCTTTCTGAGCAAAAGCTGAGATGGTTTCTCCTTTACTTTTTTAGTGGACTTCCTTTTTTTTTTTCTTGCTATAAATATTTATTATAGAACCTGAGAGTACCTTTTGCCTGTTTTATTGATTATGACTCTTGATACAGGTAGGTATGAATCCACCAACCCTAGGTTTGTGTATCTAGAGGTAAACTTTTTGAATGGATCTTCTTTTTTAGGACTCAAATGAGAGTATTCAAAGTCTAGTTTAAGCACCTAAATAGGACTGTTCAGCTGACTTTACAGGAGGTCTAATGGAAAAAGACCCTCTAATACTCTAAGATAAGGGTCTCTAGATACTCTAGATAAGGGTCTCACCTTGGCTACATAGAGGACAACCCCCTTGAAACTTAGAGCAGTTGAACTTCTTAATTTTAGCATTTACTTTATATGCCAAGTTACCTACTGTGAATTCAGTCGCCTTTAAAGTAGGATTAAAAAATTATTTTCTTCTTCTCAGTTATTTTCTACTATTGTTTTGCATGTCTCTTTCCTTAGAGAAAATTCAGGATTTTAGAAAGATGCATGATCTTATAGGTAAGATTATTGCTTTTTGGGTTGTTTTTTGGCCCACCAGGTTTTACTGCATTTGCCTTATTCTGAAGATGTCTAAGTTGTGTTCTCTGAATGTCTGACTGTGTGTTATGATATGCCAGGTAATTGGCCACCTGTCTTCTGCTGATTACTACTGACAGTACAGCTGATGAATCAGTTAATGAGTTCAGTGCAAAGTCAGCCTGTTACATCAGTTCACTGTGTTTTACTGTTAAAATCAAGCTGGCTGACTTGTGCCGGACTGGTGCTGGAGCAGATGAGGAGGGCTCATGTTGTCTTCCTTCTTGGAAGAAATGTTTCCTCAGGAGAGGTAATTTCTGTATCACTTGTTGAAGTGTTTTTCTTGAGCTCGTTTAGTTAGCTTGAAAGAGAACAGCCACACTATGTAATGGAGAGATTGGAGGGTGATCACAATATTTGTACTACTACTCCTAGTAGTGGTACAGGTACTACTCTATAAGTAGTACCTGAGTACTTAGATTCTATGTGTGTCCTTGTCCATCACAACAGTAAAGTAAAATAAGGTGTACTGATAAAATAACAAGCAGAATGTGTTTTTCTTTGCTGTTTTTTTGTCACTTCAGTCTATCTTTAGCATTTCTAATCTAACCTTCATACCCAGCACCGAATCCTTGTAAAGAGGAACACCATCCAAGCTGCAGGCTTGCAGCTCTTAGAAAGATATGCAGGTGTTTAGTTAAATACTGAAGTCTTTTTTGTCTTGTACCTTGTAGAAGGTGTTTAGGTGTTATCTCTCTTCTAGTATTGTGTGTTGAAAGACTTGAATAAAGTACCTGTATACAAGGAGTGCTGTTTAAACCACAAGAAACACCTCTCCTTTTATTGATCAGAGTAATTTCCAGTATGAAAGTACCTCAATTTGGGCTTTCTGTGGTATCTACTACTACTGTAGCAGCAGGAGTGATACTGAATTTAACTATGTTGCACTAATTAAAAACAGAACTTTTTTTTTAGTGACTAATTAGAAGTAGTACGTTTCTTTAGTGACTTGATGAAAGCTTTACACCTGTTCTGGTTGTGGGAAGTGGAAATGAGATGACTTTTCTGCCAAAATTGTGTTTATCTGATAGCTGTAGAGAAAGGGCTGCTGCATTTTTTCCATTGTTGTTCATTTTACAATCTGCTTCTCTCACATTTGTGAATGGGGTTATACCACTGTAAAACAGAGACTGGGTCTGTAACACAGAGTGGAAGTCACTGGTGATGGAGAAACAACCCTAATAATGAAAGACTGACTCTGTATGGGAGAAGGAAATGCTTCCTAATGAATCTAATTTCCCTGCAATAAAAAAAATCATAAATGTGGATGTTTGAAAACTGTGCTTTCTTTGGATATTTATGTAATCCTTCGTTTGACAGGTCTGCTCGGTACTGGGGAGATGTTGGCTGCTTTGCTGTGTGTGTACACTTTCTAAGCCCTCTCCTATCCTGTCTCTTTCCCAGCTGTTGGGACTGGAGGGTGTCTCGAGGCAGAGGGAGCGGAAGCACTTACTGACATCAGGGCTTAAGTTTTCCTTTGATATGTTGCCTGGAGGCTGGTGGGGACAGAAAGCTGAGGGCCAGATTGGTTTACATTCTGGCTTCCAGTGGTGTTTTAGAAACGGGTTAGGGAGGCAAAGAGACATAACATTGCATATCTGAAACTGAATTAATTAGGCTCTTGGCAACAGAGTTTGGAAGATGGGGCGAGGGGGTGGGGGAAACCAAGTCTGCTCTAGTGATGGATCGGGAAGTGCCCTCAGTAAAGCAGTGAGGTTCTTGCAGATAAGACAAGTCTGGCATTTTATATCAGAGTAATCTGGGTCAGAGCAAAGCAGAAATATAAGGCTTCCATAACTGGATGATAAGCAATCTTCATCTGCACTTAAAAACATAAGAAGTGGAGTTACTTTGGTAGAAAGGTGACGGTTAAATGTATTTCTATAAAGCTCTTGGTGCCTTCAGCACCAAGATCCTCATGGGATCCTCATGGGCTTAGCACTGCACTAACATATGAATTTCCAGTTGCTTCTGTAAAGAACTTGGAACATAAAGACAGAAAGGTGATGGTGGTGAAGGGTATAAACCAACAAATACTAATTGAAATTAAAAACTTGTAAATAGCTGAATACTGAATGTTGACAAAAAAGTCAGTACTAGAGTTTCTAGAGAACCTTTCCATTGCTACTTGTGCATATCCACTGTAATAGTTCTTTGTGTAATCTCCTGGAGTTCGCAGGATGCTGCTGCCACATTCTAACAGAAATGCATGGAAAATATTTCATTACCTTAAGTCTTGTTGAACTGCAACAGTTTTGTCAGGAGACAAAGTTTGAGTCTGCTAGGCTAATGAAGCTCTTTTGGCCAAGGACTTTGTTTTTTTAGGAATGTGTGCCCATGCCCTAAGGGGATGAAAACAAAGGCAAAGTTGAGAGGAAATTCTCCAGAAGGTTTCTGTGCTGCCTTTTACTGTCAAAAATGATCTTGAACTTGATGAGACAAGACAGGAAGAGGAAGAGCTCCCTGGTTCTCTCTCTTTAGCCTCTCACGAGTTTTGTTCTCTGAATGATTCATTGCATTTTTTTTCTTATCTTGCTAGATGGGCTGGTGATCCCATTGGTGGAACTGTCTGCAAAACAGGTTGCATTTCACATTCCATTCGAGGTGGTGGAGAAAGTTTATCCTCCAGTACCTGAGCAACTGCAACTTCGAATCGCCTTCTGGAGTTTCCCAGAAAATGAGGAAGATATCAGGTAATAAATACTATTGCTGTTGTACTGATGCTTAAGAAAAGGTTCTCTTCACTGGAGGAGAATTATTGTCCGTTTGATGTCCCGTGTATTTGGTACTTCTGCAGTTCCCATGTGCCTTTTGTAATTCATGGATAGTTTACTATGTGATATGCTGTGATATTGGGTTTTATTTTGGGATGAGCTGCCCTGCATATGTCTCAGGAAAAGCATGTACACATCTAGGTTCTGTGTGGAAATTATAGCAGAATAGATGCACCCTTTAATTTGCCTAATGGTAACTAGTTTGTAGAGTACTGTCCTTATGTTCGTCTTACGAAATGATTGTTCCAGTTTGAATCTGTTGCTGGAGTCAGAGCTTTAACTGGGCTCAGAAACTGCCATGGAGGGCTGGCTCAGTATGCTGTGCAAGCCTTTTGTTGGTGTAATTAGTAGAACCAGAATTTGCTAAGTACGTCCATAATCAGTGGATACAGTCAGATGACTGTATTTCTTATGTTTCCACATTAACTGTGTGAGTACCAAGTCAAAAACTCTGTGCTTTTAGATCTTCTTCTAAGCATCGCTGAAGCTTTTATACTATAGGAGGCCTACCCATGGACTGTGTGTGCAGAATTTTGTTGCAAAGTAGTGATATTACACACTTGGAGAAGCAATCTTCCCAAAAGTTCTTGGATACATTTGTCTAATGTTCTGGTGTCAAATGGGGGAGTAATGCCAGAAGTGCTGATGTAAGATCACCTGTGAGGGAGCAGAGCAAGCCAGCTGGTTGTATATGCTCATTATTCTGAGGAGCACAGGTGTAAAAAATAATCACGTCAGCACGCCGGTAATTAATCTAGGAGGGAGTTTTTACTGTGGCCCACTAACATTAGACCTTGAATTATACTGTATATAAAATCTTGATTTTAGGCTATGAATGAGTTTGGTTTTTAGAGCCTTGGATTGTAATTCCTCAAAATGCCAGTGGCTTTTACACAAAGCCAATGCAGAAGAGACTAATGATTTTTGTGGTGTAATTGTAATGTGGAAATGGCAGAAGAAAGCTGGACTTCATATTAAAGATAGTAAGGATTTTTCAGAAACCATATCAGCAAAGAGGACACTGTGAAGTTTCTCAAAACTAGACCTGCACTGACATGTTATGTTTATCTCTTGCAGATTGTACTCCTGTTTGGCGAATGGCAGTGCAGACGAGTTCCAGCGAGGGGAGCAGCTGTTCCGGGTGAGGGCTGTCAAAGACCCTCTCCAGATAGGTAAGAACACTGCAGCTCCACGTCTCTAGGTACTTCAGATTCCCAAAATCATATCTGCAATGGGACAGCAGTGCTATGATTGTGTCTCAAAACAAGTTTTTTTGGCATCCCAGCTTAAACTCCCTGCCAAATGTATTCTTTGTGATGTCTTGATCTAAACGCTGTGTTTATTTTGGCCTCAATCAGCTCAGCTGTGAAACTGACTGAAAGGCAAGGAATATTGTGAGAGATCCTTAATCTGCATTTTGCAAAAAACTACATAGGAAGCCTTTGTCTTCATAATGCTTAAATTCCTCTCTCCTAAAGAGAAGATGACTTTCTGTTTGTCTGATTAAATTAATACCTTGCCTAAAGTGCACGTATGGCACAGAGGAGGTTTGCAAGGTTTAATTATTCTTTCAGCAGAAGAGTTTTATTAATAGTACAGTTACTCAATGTAGTATTTTGGCAGGCAGAAATCCCTGTTGCTGGACAGTGGGTTTATAGCTTCTCCTACCTTATCTTGTTCTTTTTATGTTTTATGGCTATAGAAGCTAATCTTATCTTCTACAAAGAATTGGACTCAGGATTTTTCATTAAATCCTTTGAAGCAATGAAGAATATTGAGGTAGTGTTTTCAGTAACAGCTGTTTGATGGGAAAGCATTATGTGAAATAAAGATACTAGTGTATCAAGGTGGGCCATGTCAGTCCAATCACTTTTTTTCTGCAAATATAAGCTTCAGAATTAAAATATTAATCGGCATGTCAGAACTGAGCCTGGTTGTAATAAGAAAAATGCTAATATTAAAAGCTGTATAATGTTAAGGAAGAAATTTAGGAAATTTCCTATATTTTCTTGTGATGAGTGATAGAGACTTCTATGAGCCTGTTCACTTAATAGCACCAGTAACATTTAAACCTCAGTGATCAGTGAAATGAAGAAATTTAGGTAAATAATCCTCAGAAAGGGAATGAAAGGGAGACATATTATAAAGGTTTGGGGAGAACAAAAAGAGAAGGAGATAGCCATTAAGATATGCAAAATGCAAGAGACTGATGAACTGTTACCTGAATATAGGGTAAAGCATCTGAAAGGGTTTTACCTAGTCCTATCTCTATTGTAACAACAGTAGCAGGAATTCTTGGGTATGGAAGTGATTCCTCATACTAAAGATTGAGTTGTCAATAAGACCAGATAATAGTTTTGGAACATCAACATCAGTTTGGAGATTGAGATAAATAGGATTAAACTGACTTTTGAGGGCATTCATAATCTCCCAATGTCAGGACTGAAATGCTGAGAGAGGCCTTTAAGGCATCTGCTTAACTTAAGGAAGCCAAATGTTTGAGAAAGAGAAATGAGTTAAAATGCAACTGGCTGAAATTCAGTAAATCCTGGGACTTCCACAGTGGAAAAGAGCTGAATATTGAATAGACAGTAGTAAGACTGTGATCAGAACTTGTTTCAGTAATACCTTAAAAAGATGAGGAGGTGTAAAGCAATGTAAATGAACAAAGGCTGGGAATATGAATGCAAAACCTGTGCTTGGGGAGGGAGGAGTAAGGAAAAAGAGGAGGTGGGGAGTGATACAGGGAGAAAGTTCTCAAGTGCACATACAGCAACTGGGCTTCTTGACAAGTGTGTGGAAGGGCAGGAAGAAACTTTGTTTAAATGGTTACATTCTTCTCCTTAGTAGAAGAACTGTATGTAATGGAAGGTGTTTTTTTTCCAGGAATAGCAACCCAGAAGAACAGGGCGGGTGGATATATTTTCAGTTGTCTACTCCAGATTATTTTAAAGTGTGTGGCTGCAGTTTTGAGTTTCATATACTGACAAAGGGGAAACGAAACACAGGAAATGAAGCAGCCCTTGAGATGGGATTTGATTTGGAGAGGGATCGAGCAGTGCACTGTGATATTGTGATCAATAGGACAAAGCTTGACATGTGTTTTATGCTCTTTTTGTCCCGTTTCCCTTTGCAGTGTAAGATTATTTTTTAAACATAAATGATTAATCTCCACTCTTTAGAGGTTCTCCTATCTTGGTTTAAAATAAACAAATGTCCAAAATTGCCTTGCTTTACTTCCTGTCTAAAAGCTTTTGTTCAGCTCTTGTTTTCCTGCTTCTGTTAGCCCTGTGAAGGCTACAGAGGAAGTTCTTAAATTCTAAACAGAGGTATGTTTGCTGTCATTGTGGTAGTGGCATCAGAACTACTAAATAGTGATGAAGAAAGCTTGGAATGGACGTTGCAAGAAGTATTCTTAGGAGGGTGCTGTTGTCTCACAGGTCACTTAGATCGTGTTCATTCAGGTTGCTTACTGAGTAACTTGGGGTATTTCCAATCTATGCATTAGCACCTGAAATCATGAGGACTAATAGGACCTCAGAAAATTATTAGGTAGACCTGAGATTTCACAATAATTGAGTTTCATGATGAAATAAATACTAAAAGCAGAAGACACTGACGTAGCAAAAATTCTGAAAAATGGATTTTAACCTGCTGGAAGCATACATTTTGCTTGGATACTTTTCCTGAAAGATTAGGTTTCAGGTTTAGAGCAGTGAGAAGGATAGCCTATGGACTGAAAAAGAAGCCATCTCTATTTTGCAGGTTCTAGTCTAGGCAACAGTTGAGTATTTTTACATTTGGTCAAACCATGTGGTTCTCCCCTTTGGAAGAAGAGACAGGCATCTCAGGAGGACTGCAAGGGTGTTGTGAGTTTATGCAGGGAGAAAATTAGAAGGGCCAAATCCCAGCTAGAGTGTAATCTGGTTACTGGCATTAAAGACAACAAAAATGTTTTTACAAATACATGAGGAACAAAAGGAAGGCTAAGGAGAATCTCCATCCTTTATTGGATGCAGGGGGAAACTGAGGGACAAAGAATGAGGAAAAGGCTGATGTACTTAATGCCTTCCTTGCCTCAGTCTCTAATAACAAGACCAGCTGTCCTTGGGGTACCCGGCCCCCTGAGCTGGAAGACAGAGACAGGGAGTAGAATGAAGCCCCTGTGAGCCAGGAGGAAATGGTCAGTGACCTATTGTGCCATTTAAGAAAAACACCAACAAATCCATGGGGCCTGATAAGATCAGACAGATGATCTTGAGTGTCATCACACTGCACATGCAGAACAGCAGGGGATCAGGCCCAGCCAGCTTGGGTTTATGAAAGGCAGGTCCTGCCTGACTAGCCTGATCTCCTATGACAAGGTGACCTGCTTAGTGGATGAGGGAAAGGCTGTGTGTGTTGTTTAGCTGGACTTTAGTAAAGCCTCTGACACTGTCTCCCACAGCATTCTCTTGGTTGCTCATGGTTTGAATGGCTACACTTCTGCTGGGTAAAAACTGTCTGGACAGGATTTGTACCAGGGGCGTTTTAGATTGGATATTATGAAAAATTTCTTCACTGAAAGGGTGGTCAGGCATTAGAACAAACTGTCCAGGGAAGTGATGGAACCATCATCCCTGGAAGCATTAAAAAACCACATGTATGTAGCACTTGGGGACATGTTTTAAGGGTGAACGTGGTACTGCCAGGTTAACACTTGGAGTCAGTGATCCTAGAGGTCTTTTCCAACCCTGAAGATTCTGTGATCCTTTAATTGTTCTTGGTAAAAGAAACCCTTAGTTATAATTCAGATTTCTGTCCTGGTGTGGTTTCCTGTGTCATCCCATAAACATCCATTAGCAGTGAGAGAGTCAGACAGGTTCAGCAAGCTACAGATTGAGTTGAAGTTTCTGATATGTCATGCAAAAGCCCTTAAATTTTGTCGTTTTTTATAAGTGTTCTTCCGTCATTGCATTATCAGCTAACTGTCTTCATATACAAAAAGGAACGTCATGGTAGAAGCTTAATAAGAATGTGTAACTTCAATCCATTCTTCTCGAACACCTTTTGAATACTTCTTTTTCACAGTGAAACAGAATTGCTGGAGTTCCACCTTTTGAAATGCTTAATTTGCTTATGTGAAAATCAGGGCATTAGTCTGAAATGCTTTTAGTATAACAGAAGGACTAGCTGAAATGTTTGGGTTGTATTATCCAAGTGTGGTACATAAATTAGAACTGTATCTAGTAATAGGCAGCGCAATAATTTTGTGTGAATGCCTTCTTTTGTTTTGATTCTGTTCCAATTGCTGAAATGGCTGAAGAATTTGGGTGGGATTATGTGTACTAATCAAAGTAATCACCCACATCAGGAAGAGGATTTGAATTCTGGTGAACAAGAGAAATAGAAAGGTTAAGCAAGGTAAGAACAAGTTTGTATTGGTAGGGGAATGATACTTTGAGGAGGAAACGATGCACGTTATTTTAAATGGAATTAATTTAGTAGGTCACATGCACTCCTGAACATTATCATTATTATGATCTCATGATATGATAATAAAAACTTAGTAGTGTGGATTCATAATGTACTTTCTTGTCCTGATGATGCAGAAACTATTTCAGTCATCTGTCCCAAGCCATACTTAAGGTAGTCTGTTAGAATGGTGTTTGCTTATGGCTTTGATACCCTTGGTGCTTTCTGTGCTTCATTAAAACTGAGTTCCAGGTTAGCAGAAGGGTTTTGAAGCTGATATTCATTGCTCTAGAGGATGACTAGAGATGCTGATAGGCATCTTCAAGATAGGTAGAAGATTCATGCTCCTGATGGTCTTCTCCTGCTCATATATATGTTCCTGGATGAGCACTGTGTCCACAGGAAACTGGATTATGAGTACAACTGGTGTGCACTGTACATGAGTTTACACATACCTAAGCCTTGTTAAAGTCCTTTGTCATCCTTCCTGAGATGAGATCCATAATTTATTAAT
Organism: Myiozetetes cayanensis; assembly: GCF_022539395.1. NCBI lineage: Eukaryota > Metazoa > Chordata > Aves > Passeriformes > Tyrannidae > Myiozetetes > Myiozetetes cayanensis. The sequence goes on from NW_026086605.1 coordinate 21,216,648, forward strand.
TTGTGATCACTGATTAATGGGGCTGGATTCATTCAAGTGTTATTTCTGAACTTTCCTTTTCCATTGATTTTAGGCTGATCAAGAGGGGTTTTCTGAGTAGATGATTTATAAACATGGGATATTAAGAAAATTGCAAGGAGGTGCATAATTTATGAGAAATGGGTAGTTTCTGAAGCCAGAAAGTGAAACTAAGTGTTCAGGTTAAGTGCTTCCATCTTTAGTTGACTGTAAAATTGTGGAAGTTGACTGACTTGGAAATAATTCAGAACCTGTTCGGAAATAATACCCAGCCTGTTCTGCATTGTGGCCAGAGTTAGCACAGAAGTTATGCCTAAAATATGTACAGTCTAGCTTTGACCCTGTGAGCAAAACCCAACACTTTTCAGTGATGACTTCATCCAGTTCTGCTCTTCTCTGTTAAATAGTAATAGAAATAAATAAATTAATGTACTAAAAGCTGGTATTTTGGAACCTCTCATAACACATTATGCTTCTGTACTAATATTCAGCCATAGCTGTTTGGGAAGAAACAAGTGCTGGAGACTCCAGATCCACATCCATCTGTGTATGGATGTTGTTGCTAGATATGTTGTCTCAGCATTTATATGGCGTATACCTAAATTTCCGTGCTAGCTCAAGCTGTTGCCCAACTACCCAAAGAGTAACTCTGGCCTTTTCAATTTTACAGGTTTCCATCTGAGTGCCACCGTGGTGCCCCCGCAGATGGTGCCGCCCAAGGGCGCGTACAACGTGGCGGTGATGTTTGACCGGTGCAGGATCACGTCGTGCAGCTGCACCTGCGGGGCTGGGGCCAAGTGGTGTGCTCATGTCGTGGCGCTCTGCCTCTTCCGCATCCACAATGTACGCCTGGAAACGCAGTTCTGCTCTCCCCTGGCCATCTTCTCCGAGTCTCTCCTCATTACAGCTTTATGCAACACACACTCTCTTTAGGAAAGCTGTTTCTGGCACTCCTTTTGGTTACAGATTGTGCAAATATGCGCTCACAGTTGTGGTCTGCAGAGTGAATTGTCTGAGGCTCTAAACTGCAGAATGTCCTTTGATAATGTGCAGATTGCTTTTTGGCCCCTTCCTGTTTCTCATTTAAATGCTAGAATTACTCATTCCTTCTTCATCTCTGCAAGGGGTGAAAGGTCACTAAATAGTTAGTCTTTTAATAAAAGTCTTTGTAAGTATGGAATATGAAAGCTCGTTCTTTACATTGTTTGATCAGAGTGCAGAAGAAAAGTAATTTTGATCACTGTTAGCCTTTCACTGGCTTATTTTAACACATACTGGCTGGTAAGTGTAATTTTGACTTGTAGATTTCAAACAGTCAGTTAAGTTTATGTTATGTTTTTATTTAAGTGCTTTTATTCTGTGTGACCTTCTATAGAGCAAAAAGTAGGCATTTTATACCCCAACCAAATTTAGTTGAAAATGTGTAGAATCAACATTAAATATACCAGTTGAGGGTTCAGTCTTGCATACAGTTTAATTTCCTCTGTCTTAGGGAAGGATTAAGCTTTGGTGATTGAAAGGAACAGATTTTCTGCTGTCACAGAACATTTTATAGCTGACATGCTTATGATCAACTCCAGATTCTTAAATAAGTGCTAGTAACCTGCTGAAGCTTGTTAATATTTCACAATGGACAATTGTAATTGGCTTAAATGGATACTCTTGTGAAATCATCAGAATATCAGTATACTTTCTGTACTTAGGACTAGAGAGTTGGCAAAAAAATGGATTCTGCTTTGAATTATTAGTTTGAGTTAAAAGGTGGGTATGCAGAGTGATGATAGAAAACAAATTTTCATTTATATTATTTACAGTTGGAAAATTTAGACACTGTGTAAGATAATTTTCCCCTCCAATCCTTTCTTTACCTGAGGAATGGTAGTGAAAGGGTTTTCATGTCTGTATGAACTGCCTACTGACACTAGCAATTTAAGAGCCAAGGTATATTTCTCTATGTAGATAAGACAATATCAGAAATGTCTTTATTACCAAACTGCTCTTGCCTGTTTACAGTTTAAATTTCAAGTAGGGCGTTTTTGTTCTATAGAATGAAAAAGAAAGAAACTAGTGATGGGGGCTTTTTTTATAATCCAAGTTGTTCTAAGATATGGGAAGAGATCGATTTTAATACTGAATTAAAAAACTCTAATGAGATAAGTGAGGTGGTTGTGATTCTGTGAAACAGTCTCCAACAGAGCTGGTTGGTTTGCCAGAAGCTTAAGGAATAATGTCCTGTTTTAGCGGTTTGTTTGTGAAATCTCTGCCAGTATTTGTGCAATTGCTAGCAACAACAGATTCTAAGCACAGCTGTTAAAGCAGTTTCCTTGAAAAAAAACTCTTAAAAACAGCTTTTATGAAGCCAAGACAGCTTATTTGCATCTTATCTGCAACACACCACTTAATTTCAGAGATAAAAAAAAATTGGCCATCAAGACCAAGCATGATGTGCATCAGCATAGCTGATGTTCATGACACTTCATCCTTTTGGTGGACACAGCTTTGTTAAGTCTGCCCTGTTAATGGTGGTTTGTATCTCCTTTTCTTTCTTCAGGCATCTGCAGTATGCTTACGAGCACCTGTTTCTGAGTCTTTGTCTCGGCTACAAAGAGACCAATTGCAGAAATTTGCTCAGTACCTAATCAGTGAACTTCCACAACAGGTAAGTGGAGACAATTGATGTGACTGACTTTTATTGTTAAATTCAGTTATCTTTATTCTGGGTCAATTTATATGATGTCTTTTGTTGCAAGATAATTCAGTTTGAGCTGCTGGGAAGGCATTCAGTTTTTACTCTTTTCAGGTTTTGATGTTCTATTATTTGACAATTGTCTATTGCCAAGTAAAAGATTAGAACTGTCTTAAAAGGAGAGAGTGGTGACTATTCATATCAGGATGAATATGTGCTGAGCTTGTGGAAGATCAGACACAATAAATAAATGCACGATCATGGAAAACTCAGGTCAGCCCAAATCAGGTTGTTTCTTTTTGTGTGTATTTGGTTAGCTGAGTGGAGAAGACTGCCCAGGGAAGGTATTGTATATGTCTTTAGTGGGCACTTTCTAATGCACCCAACTGGTAACATTTCAGCTTCCCCCAGAGTGGCTTCTTGGGGATTCATAAGAATCGTTTGGAAAGTAAAGGACATGAAATCATGTTTGTCAAAGGCAAAGTCTGATGTCTTATTCCTTACATATCTATGTTGTTCAAGGTCAGGTCCTTTATATCATCTACCTAAAATGTTTGCACAAAATGCGCAGGAATAGCCCAGTGATTGTGAAATGTCTGCTTTAAAAATGTAAGGGCTTGGCAAATTTTTAATGCTAACGTCAACTAAAGGAGATTGAGAAAAACTGACCTGCATGGGTATCTGTCAGACTTCAGTAGTGCATTCATAATGCACTCCTCTTAAGTAGGAGTTAGATGACTGTCAGCATGTGCCTAAAATTCATATTATGGTGCTGTGCTTTGGACACTAAGACATTCTATTGCTAAAATGTCCTCTGAATTTCCTACAGAAATACTAATCTTCTTATGAGAAGAAATAGAGGAATCATATGATATGAAAGTGAAATAAAAATACTGCTTTCTTGTTGCTGACAGATGAGCACCAATAGCATGTGCTTTTTACTGCATTGTGTAACAGGCAGAGCTTTTCTTCTCTCAGTGAGGACTCTGACCTTAATGTCCCATAGTCTGGTGCTTAATAGAGGAGGGCTTTGAAAGGCTAGCAGTGGTGGTAGTTGTTTGCTGAATGGCATGTGAATAGTTTGCTTTCAGATATTTTGTGTCTGCTCCTTTCTGCAAGGTTTATTTCTCCTTTAGTCATGTGTACCAGCTGTGCACCAGGAACATCTGAATTAATTAATTATTGTTATTTGCTACATAATCTGATGGATGCTGCCCAACAGAAAAATTTGGGGTTTTTTGGCAGATATATTTTAACCTGTGTTGTGCAATTCCTTTGAAAAAGGCAAGGCACACCAGTCTTATTCCCAGTCTTCAAGATTTCTGGGTGGAGACAGATACTCTGATACCTTGGGGCCCCATATTTTGACTACATGCTGTAGAATTAGAGTAGGCTGTACACATGATTCTATTTTATCCTTATTTCCGGTTTGTGAACATGGTACCGTAATATAGTGCTGAATTACTTTCAAGTGTAGGGGAGTGGTGGTCTGTAGGAATGCAGCTAGATAAGATGTTTTTCAAAATCTCTGTAGAAAGTGTTTAGTGTATCTATGAAAATGACAGTGATTCTGAGCAGCTGGAATTTCTTACCTGGTTCTTTGCCCAAGAGCTGTTTCCGCTTATGAAGCCAGTACTCCCATTCCTGTTACATATGCATATCTTGGCAAAAATGCCTGAAGGAGAGTCACTGCAAGTCCCTGATACTTCAGCCTTAAGGTGTGATGTTGCCTAGACCTGTGACTTTTCTGCTTTGCAGTGACTTAAAATCTGTAGTAGTGGACAAAAGGTACAAGAATAGCTTAATGCTGAGTTTGTTTCTTCAGATGATTAAAATGTAAAATATCCTTCTGAAGTATTTTTATCTTCCATTTGTTTGAGATGGATCTGTATTATTTGCAAATACAGGTCCCTCGCTTTACTTCAACGATTGCGTGGAGAGAGGTGAGGGTTATCAGATATTCTGTTGCAAGTCATTTAAATCCAAACTATATGGATTAACAGTTTACCTGTTGTAAGTGTACATACTAAAGGCTAAAAGGATCTACAGTTTCAACCCAGATCTCGTTTGGGAAAAAGCTCTTTCTATTCTGCACTTTTCTTTCAAGAATAGCATGTTAAGGGTATATCTACATAGGATTTTGCAGTCAGGTGTGAGCCTTCTTTGCTTATGCTGTGAACTGTGCAGAAGCCATGATTAGTTTAGTGCTGAAATTACATTAGCTTATTATTGAGTCCCTTTGCTAACAGGATGGTAAATAAGCTAATGTCTGCCCAAAAAGTTAATTATGGATGTATTTTATAATTTGTTCCCCTGTTCCCGTTAGTTTGGATTTTAGAGAAATGATTTAGGAACAAGAAATAAAGAACTTTCAAAGTGGAGGAAAATGGTGACCTTGACAGCAGTGACTTTCCTACCTCTCAAAATTAGCTACAGTATCATTCTCTGTGGGCTCTTATTCCTCAAGAAATGAGAAAGGAGCTAATAATCTGTGATGCTTTTGTTTACTTAGCATGTGACCACAGAAAGTGAGCTGTGCATAGGTCTTGGCTTTGAGAAAGGAGAGATGTGCCAGCTGGTTGCCATTGTGTGATCTTTAGCACCCTCTGTCGTCCTTTCTGAAAACATAGTACTGTGTATTCGATACTTCTGAAATTACCTGAGTGATTCGGCAATGATCTTTAGCTGGGTATATCAGGATAAGAAATGCTGTGTGTATTGAAAGTCTGCTTCATGTTTTCAGATCCTTCCAACAGCTCAGCGCTTGCTGGATGAGCTGCTGTCTTCTCAGTCTACTGCCATCAACACAGTGTGTGGAGCCCCAGGTAACTAATATGTCTTATTTCAGTAATCTGTGTCACAGATTGCTGTGGATGTATTTCTACTGCTTCGGGTTTCTGAACTGGTCTGTTACCTTGTAGTTTGAATTGCAGGTGAAGATTGAGGAAAAGGGATGAGTATAGGCAATTGCTGGTGTAATGGATGCCTCAGAGTGTTGGCAGAGGTAGGGAGCATTAGGTAATGCACCTAACAAAGTGTTTTTCTTTTTAATTCAGTATTAATTATAGACTCTTGGAAATGTTGATTGGAGGGAACCCTCCAAGTTCCTACTTGAAACAGGACTGTTTGCAACACTAGATTGCGTTAGCTGTGACTTAGGCTAGTTTAGCTAAGTCCTGGTTACCAGAGATGTTAGAGTATTCCTAATTTAATGCTGCATTACTCTTTTGGTCAAGATTTTTTCCCTAGTGTTCTGTATGAATACCCTTTCTTAATCCTCTTCTAATACAAAGAAGAGTTTGTCTGCATTATGTTTGTGATTAACGATCACTCACCCTCTCCATTTTAGATGAAATTAAACCATCTTCCTCAGTCTTACCTCATAGGTCATGTGCTCTGTACCCTCAACTATCTTGATACCCCTTTCACTATATCACAGAATCAGTTAAGTTGGAAAAGACTCTGAGATCATAGAGTCCAACCTCTGACAAAACATCACCTTGTCAACTAGACCATGGCACTAAGTGCCATGTGCAGTCTTACCTTTTAACACGTTCAGGGGCAGTGACTCCACCACCTTCCTGGGCAGCCCATTCCAATGGTTAATCATTCTTTCTGTGAAGAAATTCCTCCTAATGTCCAACCTAAACCTCACGTGGCGCAGTTCATGGCTATGTCCTCTTGTCCTGTCACTAATTGCCTGGGAGAAGAGCCCAACCCCCACCTGGCTACAACGTCCTGTCAGGTAGTTGTAGAGAGCAATAATATCTCTCCTGAGCTTCCTCTTCTCCAGGCTAAACAGTCCCAGCTCCATCAGTTGCTCCTCACAGGATTTACCCTATACACCCTTCCCCAGACCTGTTGCCCTTCTCTGGGCTCACTCCAGCACCTCAATGTCTTTCTGAACTGAGGGGCCCAGAACTGGACACAGTACTCAAGGTGCAGCCTCACCAGTGCCAAGTACAGGAGGACAGTCACGTCCCTACACTGTCTGGTTTCTCAGCATCATTTCTGGATTGGGGGACCCAAAAATAGATACAATATCCCAGGTATAACTTGACTAGTGCCAGGTAGAGGCGATGAACTGAGTTCCTTAAGTCTACCATCTGTGCTTTACTTAATATAGCCCAGTTTGCAGATCTTTTTTTCTGTTTTGTGTTTTCAGTGAAAGTTTACCATTGGTTTGTGTTCAGGTTGGCATCTGACATAATCACCAAACCCTAACAATACTCAACCATTTGGTTTTCCATCTGTACTGGTGCATGGCATTTTCTGTCCCACGTACAGAAGTGTACATTTTTCTCAATGAACTTGCTGAGGGTTCTGTTGGCACAGTCCATGAATTTCTCCTGATCTGACAGGTTGTAGTGCTACCTTTCAGCATGCCAGACGTACCTCCTAATTTAGTGTTGTCAGTGCTGAAGGTAATGTTATGGTAGCATTTTAAGGTGATTCAGAATCGGGTGTTTAGCAGGTGAAATAAACTGAGTAGCACCAGCTGTGTACTCCCTATAAACTCCGTAGTTGAGCATACAGAGTAAAGTATCTTCAAAGCCTACAGATTGTACCTGTGTTTTTCTTTTGTAAGATCCCACTGCTGGACCCTCTGCATCAGATCAAAGCACCTGGTACTTAGATGAATCTACTCTGAGTGACAACATAAAGAAAACCCTTCATAAATTCTGTGGACCCTCTCCTGTTGTTTTCAGGTAAACTGTTTCCCATTAAAGGGAAAATGGGATATTCTTGTAATCTGTAAGCCCCATTCACTGTATAGCCTGGACGCTTATGCGATGTCTTGGACTGAAGGATCCTCAGTTTCACAGTCACTCTTCTGGACTGTATTTTTTCATAGCTTGTCTAGTGTTATTTCAGTAGAACAGACTGTATTTGCACAATATTTTGCTTGTGTGGAGGTCTTAGGCTCATTATGCATTTAGTCTTTCAGGTTACACACGTCTGTCCCATCGAAGGGGCAAATATATTTCTACGTGTAGATTATACTCAGTGTTTTGTATGACTGTGCTTAAGTTTTTCTCATCCCTGTTCTTTTACCTTCAGTGATGTGAATTCAATGTATCTGTCTTCCACGGAGCCACCAGCTGCTGCTGAGTGGGCCTGTCTCCTGCGTCCCTTGCGAGGAAGAGAACCTGAAGGAATCTGGAACTTGCTTTCCATTGTGCGGGAGATGTTTAAGAGACGGGATAGCAATGCAGCTCCTTTGCTGGAGATTCTGACTGACCAGTGTCTCAACTATGAGCAGGTATTCAAACCTCTTTGCTGTGGGGGAGGGGGAAATTCTGGGGAGCCAGGGCAGAGCCAGTGACTGGTGCTATGTGTCTATACAATCCATGGAACACAATTCTTTTAATAGTCTCTATGCATTATGGGTATGTGCATCTCCACACTAAACTGATGATACAGTTTGCTTTTGTTCTGATTTAATAATGTCCCGTTAACACTGTATTTCTCAAATGCCTCAATCCTTCTAACATGAGTATGTAGAGTCTTATTTCTTTTGTTCAACATATTTAATTTGATTTTTTCCCAATGATGGTGATGGGCATGTTGTGGGTTGTTTTTTTTAAACAAAGGATGTCACATATGAGTTGTCACTTTGATAAAATCTAAAGTTATTTGTTGTGTGATAGAATCTGAGATTCTTTTGTCATCTTTGTGGAAGATACTTTTTGGTAGATTTAAGAAGTAAATTTTTTAATATTTTTAAAAATAATATTAGGAAAAAGATTTCCTTTGACAGTTCAGGACACTGATCTCAGTCTGTAATATAAATTACTGTGTAAGTTTCCTTATTGCTCCATCACATACCTCAGCTTTGATCAGGAAAAAGCAAATTCTTTATTTATCACATTTTTTCCTTTTTCCCTCCAAGTGTGAAGGCCTCTAGTAAGTGAACCTCCTGTGAGTGTTTTGTTCTTAGGGCATGTGCCTTTTAAACAGGGAAATTTTGAGGCCCTTAGTTCTTACAAACCAAAACTGCTTTAATGGTTGTAGTTATTTTGGAGTCAAAAGAAAACATGGTACTAACCACAGACCCCATTTCCTTGTGATTATGAGATTAAATGAGAGCAGGGGATGAGATTTTGGCCACAGCACAGCTGTACTGACCTGTTTCTCCTGCAGATAACCGGCTGGTGGTACAGTGTGCGAACATCCGCGTCACACAGCAGCGCCAGTGGGCACACAGGGCGCAGCAATGGCCAATCAGAAGTGGCTGCTCATGCTTGTGCAAGTATGTGTGATGAGATGGTGGTTCTTTGGAGGCTGGCTGTCCTTGACCCAACTATTAGTCCACAGAGGTGAGCCCCAGAATCAGATTTATTCTCTTTTTAATTTCTGTGATGCTCAAGCACACTCAAGAGTTTCATCCTGTAGATTTCTTGTGCTTGTATCATTACCTCATTACCTGTTCAACCATTAGTCCTTCTGGACTATGTGCTATGTAAGGTTCAAAGCACTGTAATTACTTTAATTGCTATTGCTGCTTACTTTTAGCAACATCAAGTAGTTTAAATAAGTTGTTTTCTGAGACTCCTCTTTTACATATGGGTGTAATTCTGCATTGTAGTGTCCCGGTGGAGAACATTTGTTTGAATGATAGCACCAGCTACCAATTAATTTTAATGGTTTCTATATTTAACCATTCAGCAGTTTAATGGATTTCTGTTTAGCCCCATCATTCACTGTTGTCTGTTTCAAGATGAAAACTCTAAGGGAGTTTATTCTCCATAGTGTATTGGTAAACAGTGTCACCAGTGTATGATTTTCAGTGTTTCCAGTTATCTGAGAAAAAATTTTGTGGCTTCTGCAGATTTCCAAACCATATTGTGCCTTGGTAAATCACTGCCATCTTTGTTGAACACCAGTTGAACAGCAGAAGAGGAACTGAGAGCTCATATTGAGATACTGTGGTTGACATTGCAATACTTTGCTTTGCACATCTTGTCTACAAAGTGTGGTGTGTGAAATGTATTGGATTAGTTTAATGTGCTATAAATTCTCAGGAAAAGTTTGTCAGAACAAATGAAAACAGGATGGTATTTTCAATACAATTACACATTACCAGGATTTGCTTTCTGTGAATTGTTGTGTAACATTAATAAAATGCCGTATGTATGTAAGGTACATCAAGGGCACTGAAATGGATGCAGTTTCTGTCTTGTACAGTTTACAAGTAGCTAAATATAGGAGTTGAAGACAAATCAAAAACTATAGGAAACTGGGAATGAGGCTTAAAATAAACACAAACATCAATCAAATCACATAGAAAAAACATAAAAGATTTTTGGCCATTAATAAAGTATGAAGTTATGCTATGTATATTCTAAATTGTGTTATTTGACACAGTTCAAATTTGCTCAGATCTCCTACTTGAGCTAATGAATAATTAAAATGCTCCTGCTTGATTACCTATTCTCTTGGTGTTTGAATAGTCTCCAAGAAGAACCCTCTTATATATACTTGTCCTTCCTATACTTGGCAGTGAATTCATAAGAAGACTTTGCAACCTCTCATCCTAATGTTACCTTTCCCGAGTAGGTCCAACTCCTTCTTTTTCCTTCTGAAAATCTTCTTATTGATTAGGCCCTACTAGTTTGGTCCCTTGTTAATTAATTTCTTGACTGGAGAAATATAAGTAGTTCATTTTGTTTAGTCCCTTTTGTCCTAATACCCTTTGCACCTAAATTGGGGCACCCCATTTTTTAGTTGTTTTTTTTTTGTTCTTTGATTGAAGTGTTGGGATTGTACCTCAGATGTCTGAAATCTATGGCAGAAACAAGATGACAGTTGATTGAGACACCTGGTGAAATTTCTAGAAGTGTCTTTTCGTCTCTTTGGATTAGATCATCAATGCATTTAGGCTATTTTGCTCATGTGCCTAGGCCCTATGTGAGATTTAGACCTAGGAAATGCGGATCAGTTTTGTTCTTCCTATAGCAATATGGGGCATGGGACTAACTGCTCTGTAATTGAAGGCTATATAGCCCTACCAGCATGATTCTTCCTCAAAGTTATTTGAACATCAGTTTTTGTTGTCTTGCTTGTTCTGTGCCTATGTTTTACAACAGTTTATTCTCCTGAGGACAACCTGCTACAATCTAAATTAAATCGCTGGGCTCTGTATGGGCACATCAGGGTAAAGAGGTAGGTAGGTGTCTGGGAGGCAGATTAGGTGGTCCTGTCTGTCACTGTGTGTTCCTGCATAAGCTGTTCAGGCTATCCTTGTGAATGTCTTGACTAGAGTTATTGGCAGTAGTTTCCCAGCTGCTACAAACTGTTTCATGAGTGTTTCCAAGAACAATTCCCCATGGTACTCATTGGTCTCAGATTGCTGAGGCTCACATCACTAACACCTTATTTAGGGCAGATAAGCAAACAGGGCAGACAGTATTTCTTTTTAAACCTTGCAGTTTGTATTGTACTTTCATGTTGGTAGTGTTCACATTTTGTTTCCGCGTCATGGACCTGTCTAGGACTTGGTTGTTAATATACCTGTTTGCTTTTTTCAACCTGTCTTCTTACTACCGCTGTCTATACTTAATTCAGCAGAAGATGTTTCTGGCCAAAGGAAGGAGGTGTTCTGTGTGTGAAGTAGTAGTTTATTGAAGGTCCTTTTTGTGTCTGCTTCCTAACCTACCCTCTTACTTCTCTTAGGCGCAGGGACCTTTGCTCACAACTCAGACAGTGGCAGCTGAAAGTCATAGATAATGTTAAGAGGGGTCAGCACAAGAAATCACTGGAGAAGCTCTTTCAAGGTTTCAAGCCAGCTGTGGAAGCCTGTTACTTCAACTGGGAGGAAGCTTATCCCATTTCTGGGATTACATATAGCAGCACTGACAAGAAGAACTCATTCTGTTGGGTAAAGGCCATCCAGCACAGGAGCTGCCGGTTGCAGTGTTCAGAAACTGCCTGTGAGGCCGGTAGAACCCATGGACAGGAGCCTGGGGGACCATGTCTGCAGCCTGGGGACAGGCTGCGACCGTCTCCCCAGGAGCCAGCAGTTCGTCCAAAGGAACTTACTGGAAAGCGGAAAGTTGTCTCTGAAACACCACAGAGGGTTCTGAGACGACTCTCAGCAGAAGGGGATAAAGCTGTGTATAAGACTGCAGTGAGCAAAGCAAAGTTGCCAGTGAGCAAAGGCTTGACCAGTAAACATAGTGGGAAACGCCGCATGAGCAGTGAAGACAGTTCCCTGGAGCCAGACTTGGCAGAGATGAGCCTGGATGACAGCAGCTTGGCGCTGGGGGCAGAAGCCAGCAACACCTTCAGTTTTACAGAAAGCCCACTGAGCAGGAGCTACAGGGATGCCTTTGAGGAGGATGGTGGGGTGTACTTCTCTGAGGGACCTGAGCCCACTGTCAGGAGCAGTTCCATGGCCAAGAAATTGCCCAAGGATCCTGTGGGGGAGATGGGCAGTGGTGATGATGACCTGCCTTCTGCAGATGAGAACACTGGTGGTGTGAGCCTAAAGCCAGAAGAAGTGGGAGAGAATGGTGCAGTGGGGGGAGGGGATGATGGAGAAGAGGAAGATGATTACCAGGTGTACTATCTGAATCCACAAGAGGTAGCCAAGGAAGATGATGACAAAGCTGAAGGGGGAAATGAGGAGGAGCAGGATATATTTGCTGGTATAAAGCCTCTGGAGCAAGAGAACCGGATGGAGGTGAGTTGAATCTGTGAGTTCAAAACACTGTTTTGTGGTTTTATGTATTATATAAACCACGGTCTCACCACCCTCCTAGCTGTCACACTTAACCTAGCGTGTTGTTAAAGTGCTTAATTATAATGTCCTCATAACCCATTTTATCATAAGGTATCTACAGTCTTAAGGCAGTGGTAGCATATATCTGTTTCCCACAAGCTTGACTCGCTGTTTCTGTGCTAACTGCAGTTGTGTCCCAGTTTTAGCTAGTCCCATCTCACACTCCAGGATTTACAAACATAGGCAAAACTGTGTGTACTTTTTATGTAATGTGCTTTTTTATGCTCTTGGAAACAGCAAAATTGAGCTGGAATTAAAAATAAGTAAGACTGAGACATGCTCAGCAAGAAAAATTTAAAGCCCACCATGTAAGCAGAAATTCTCTGGAAGGGGAAGCAGTCTAAATAGACTGTGTCAGATTCCTATAATAACCACAAAATATGTTTAGAGCTTGCAACTGTATGAGCAAGCAGCTGAATGGAAATGGCATGAAGTTGTGTCAGGGCAGGTTTAGATGCTAGGACTCTTCACCCATGAGACTTTTCACCCAGAGGGTGGTCAGGCACTGGAATAGACTCTCAGGGAAGTGGTTGTGGCATGAAGTCTGACAGAGTTAAGCAGCATTTGGGCAATGCTCTCAGGCACATGATGTGATTCTTGGGGTCTCCTGTGCAGGGCCAGGAGTTGGAATTTTGATGATCCTAGTGGGTCCCTTCAAAGTCAGAATATTTCATGATTCTATGAAATATTTATAGTCAGTCAGTTTGGGTTTTAGGTTTTCTTTTTAGTTATTCTCTGATCTCTTATATCACTTGGGAGACAGGATGGGACTTAATCACTGAAGAAAAGGTGTTTTAGGGGAGCGCTTCAAGGAGCGGTGGTGAAGGCACAGGCAAGGAAGACTTTGAGAACAACACCTGCTGCTGAAGTTAAACGTGAATTGTGTTTGCAGAGTCTTTGTGACAACTGGATTTGAGCACGCTAACTCCAGGCTGGCAGTATGGCTTGCATGTGACCATCTGTTCTTTCTTGCAGATCCTGTTTGCCTGTGCAGAGGCCCTGTATGCACATGGATACAGTAACGAAGCTTGCCGCTTGACTGTAGAGCTTGCCAGGGACCTACTGGCCAACCCTCCGGATCTCAAAGTGGAGCAGCCACCAACTAAGGTAGAGAGAAAGCTTGTCTAGTTTTGGAGCTAGAGAGAAAGTTGTAAGGAATATGTGGGATGGATACAACAGCATTCCCAGGCATTCCTCATTTGCTGTGATTCAGGGCCCTTCACTGATGCTTCCTCAGGATTGAAGTCTGGATGTCATTAATGTGCCTTATCACTCTGTGTGTGTGTATGAATAAAAGGGAGAAAGAAAGTAAGAGGCCTTTCAGCAGGACTTGTAGTCTTCGGGAACTTGAGATTAGTTAAAAGCTGCTTCACTTCTCCTTATGCTTCAGAGACAAGCTTAGTTTGTCTGTTAAAAGCTGCAACTCTTTTAGGAATCTATTTTAAATCAATTGAACAAAACACTGTATTTAACATCAGCTTCAAATGATATTTTGTTTAAGAGATATGTGCTACTGTGTGCTATGAGGTTATACAGCAGCCATAAGAAGTTAGTAGTTTTGCTGTTTCAGTTTAAGAGCATTTGAGAGGAAAGAAATAAGTATAAACTTCTGGAAACTCACTTGTAGTGACACTAAGCAGTGTTTGTTGTATGGAATGGCTCCCTTGGAAGGTACAGGCATGCACAGCATCAGTACAATAGTGGACTTGTCCACAGGCCAGCTCTTCTGCTGTGTTGTGCTGGAGTGATATAGGGGAACTAATTATGTTCAGCAGTAACCACTGGAATTTGAGATTCCTCTGCAAAGGGAGTAAAATTTAAATGTATTTCATTCTTTCTTCTCTTTACTAATTATTGCAAATAATAGGGGGACAAGCACAGAGCATTTAGGATATTTAGGAAAGTGTCCTGTGACAAATTCTTCCTCAAACAGGGCAAAAAGAACAAGGTATCAACCAGCAAGCAGACATGGATGGCAACAAACACCTTGTCTAAAGCTGCTTTCTTGCTGACTGTGTTGAGTGAGCGTCTGGAGTACCACAACCTGGCCTTCCAAATAGGAATGTTTGCTCTGGAGCTGCAGAGACCACCTGCTTCTACAAAAGCTCTGGAGGTATGAAATAGCTCAGGAAGGCGGTATCCATAAACAGCATTGATCTGCTGAAATGTGCTTGCTCACCTCATTCACATTTCAACTCCTAAAGCTTGGTTGTGCTTTTATATGTTTCCTTAAAATTGTTTGCAGTGGGACTAAATGAATTGGTTGGACATCCCATTAGCACGTGTTGATCTGCAAGAAAAATGATAAGAAACATCACTTCAGTGCTGTTGTTACCTTCATTGATAGGAAGCTTAGACCTCCTGTGGCAACAGGTCTTTCATTTCATATGAAGCTATAGGCCTGAAAGTATTTAAATGAGTACAAAATCTGTTATGAATATATTATTCTGATTAGAACAGTTTACTTCTTATCTTATATATGTCCCCAGTTTGCTTCTCTAATTTGGGAAAACTAAAACCATCTGTAAATAGTTTGTCCATGTTTCTGTTAGTGACATGGTTTGAAACTTATTCCCTAGGGTGAATTAGTGTGATTGTTACATATTTGAAAATTGTTACTCTTGCTGATATCTCATTCATTGGCAAGTGAGCATATGCACTGTGGAAGCGTATTATTTTGGACACTCCTTGGTGGCTATTGGGATTCCTGTTTAGAAAAATGAAGTGTCCAGTTAAGACCTTGTCTGTGTGATTTACAGCCACCTTGCTTTTCACTGCAGCGTTGTTCAGTCCCTCAAGATGTGTATTGTTGCTAGATATCCACCAACTACACCGGTTACACTAATTATCTGTACTTTTTAAGGTCTGATCATAAGATTGTGAGATTGACAGTCACTTGCTACCTAAAAGAAAACAATTACTTTTGCATGTTAAGAATGGAGAGAATACAGGAACAAAGTAGTGAAATGTCTTCATCCTGCTGGCATGTGTGCTGCCATCCTGGGCCCCTTCTGCTGATCAGTCTCTGTTGTCTCCAGTGGGTACATCACTTAACATAGCATCCTTTCTTCCACTGGCTTATCCAGTCAGACTCTTGTGCTGATGTTCTTAGCAAAGCTGATACCTTTTTCCAGATACAGCTGGAGTCATAATTAGAGTAAAAAATTTTGTGTATAAATATGAAGCAAGACTGTTATTAGATTTGAAAACCTTTTTTTTTTTTTTTTTTTTTGTGGAGAGAATGGTAAAGGTAGCTAGGCTGTCAAGAATTGCTATAATTTAATAATCCAATAAAAAACATTGCTGTGCTTTATATGTTGGGAAAAATGGTCTGCTACCCACAGGGCCTATGCTGTTGACAACTTCTTCTGTTTGCTTGTGGATACTACCAGGTGAAGCTGGCTTATCAGGAATCTGAGATTGCAGCCCTCTTGAAGAAGATTCCCTTGGGCACCAACGAGATGAACACTATTCGAGGAAGAGCTGAAGAACTGCGAGAAGGGACATTATGTGATTACCGTCCTGTCCTGCCTCTGATGTTGGCAAGCTTTATATTTGATGTCCTGTGCACTCCAGGTACTGACTGCCTTGGCTTCAGTGTGTGCAGGGCGTATTCTGAGATGCCAGGTCTTGAGGAATTTTCAGAGAGAAATGGTCTTCTGTATTAAGAACAGCCTAATCTTTATTCTTTTCTTGTGCTTCCCTCCATGTTGCTTTTGGAGTACTTTGTTCCCCAGTGGAACTGTTTCTGCTTCTGCTTGCGTTTGAAAACGACTGGGCACTTACCACATTTCAGCACTCAGTGTGTGTTTGTAAAATAGTTATAAATGACTGACTTGGCTGCTCTTATGCTGTTTATAGTAAGAGGAAGCTAATATAAATCTTAGTATTTAAAAAAGAACACAACAGCCTGGGATTAGAAGACTGACTTGACAATGTACCTGGAGCCTTCTGAGGTTAGAAATGGAAAACAACCCCATAAGGTTCTGTGGTCTTGAAATTGATACAAGGCTAGGAATAGGACCATGAGAAGGTCTGCAAATTCAGAAAGCCTCAGAAATGTCTTTTGCTTTGAGATCTTAGCTTTGAAAGCTGAATACTAATTCTGTTGTCTTCTTTCAGTGGTTTCTCCTACAGGCTCTAGACCCCCAAGCCGTAATTGGAATAATGAAATGCCTGGAGATGAAGAGCTTGGTTTTGAGGCAGCTGTTGCTGCTCTTGGTAAGAATCTTTTACAAGAAAAGTCTATCTTCATCCATGTTCTGTATCCTGCCCCATTTTGAGTGGTGAGAGTTAGTAGTTCATTCCAGTATAGTGCAGAAATGAAAGTGTTTGCACAGTTTGCCAGTACCAGATGCAGAAGGATTCTACATGCCAAGGTTGAGGTGTCTTTGCAAAGCTGTGAAAAATGGAAGGGGAATATGGGATGAGAACTCAATGTCAAAGTAGTAACATGAATTTTAGCTTTCTGCTTGCTCTTGTCATGGAATGTGTAGTGCCTGGACTTTAATGAAGATGGACAGTTTTAGAGAACAAAAGGCAATCATTTCAAAAGAGGTTAGTCTTAGTGGAAGACTAGCAGAAGTGCTTTCAGACATTGTCATATAATTCAGGATTGCAGCATGGTAGTATATTCTTGCTTCATTTATCAGCTTCAGCAACAAAGCAGTGATTATATATATGTTATGTTGACACCACTGCATGCCTGTTCTATAGCAGTGTGCAAAAAGGAATACAGTGGATTAAACAAGGCCTGTTCTCAGTTGCCTCATCTTTGAAAGGAGGAAGATGAGTTATTTATGGTGTGGGAATGCTGGCTTGTAGCATCTGCAGAAACAAAAAAGTTTGTTTTAAGGTAGGGTTATAGGCTTGCCTTGACTCTTCCTGTGGCATATTAATATCTAGTTGTTCTGACAGTTGTAGTGGACAGCAGCTCCTGTTTATTCATGACCTCTTTCTGAAGTTAATAGAAAAATAGGGGGGGAAGGTCTTTTGCCTGTAACAGTGGGGTGAATAAATTAGTCTGAGGTATAGATAGTACTCAGGATGTAGTGTAGTCCCATAGGCTCCCTTGTCTCTTCATCCCCTCTTTTCTGGCCTGCAGGTATGAAAACAACTGTCAGTGAAGCAGAACATCCTCTGTTGTGTGAGGGCACGCGAAGGGAGAAAGGGGATCTGGCACTAGCCCTGATGATCACTTACAAGGATGATCAGTCTAAGCTGAAGAAGGTGAGTTTCCCTTTGAAAGGGGAGAGAGAGATGGAAAGCAGATTGTGTTTGGGTTTTAATGGATTTGATAGTTTAACCAGTGAGCATAAGTTGCTGTGTAACATACTGATGTTTTACAAGCTATATTGTGGTATTTATGTTCTTCCACTGATGCAAAATCTAATTGTGCAGTGTGCATTGCCCTGGAGAGGTACTCTTTCCACAGGGTTTCTTAAGGTCCAGTCGGGAGATGTGTTGTCACTGCTTTTATTGCTTTTGTTTGCCTGCTAAAACAAGTCCTTTCCCAAGGGTTTTCAGTGTGAAGTCTGCATGTGGCCTGGGGATTGCTTATGTTTTGCTGCAGGGATGTTGGCTTGCAGAACAGTATTATCTAGCTCACCTCTTTCATATATCAGTTCAGTATACTTGTGTCTTAATTTCTCGTGCAAAAGAGAGGCTAAAACTCAACCCTTCCACCCCAAAGGGATAAAAAAAAGATTGAAAATTGCTGATGCTTCAGAAATGGTTTTATTAATCTTTTATATTCACAAATCCTTCTACACAACAAGAAGTATATTATTAGTGTCTTTCTGTCTCCTAAAGTAGAACACTTCTGCTATACTCTTCTCTAGGGAATAACAGGGACGCTGTGATATCAAACATCTGCAAATAAATGCTCTGTCGGATTTTTGGTATTCATTTCATGTGGAAAATGAACAGTAGAAATGAACAAACCTGTAAAATGTTGTCACACATTGTTCCCCAGTTACATAATAAATTACGACACGAAAATGTTACTGTAGGCCATAGAAGAGAGTTTCTCTCCTGGCTTTGCCAGTTTATCTGTAATGTAGGACAGGATTTTCTGAATGGTAAACACAGAATTTTTGTGATTTAAACGAGAACATCTAATTTAGAGTGCTCCATTCTGTCCTTGATGTATCAGAATTACTTCTTTTTTGTGAGTTTTAGGTACTTTTCAAGTAAAGGCAGTGGTTGTTTCAAGTGAAAATGGAGATATTACTGAGTATGAATGAATCTTTGCTTCCTCATGTAATGCAGATCACATGGCTCTCAACTGTGCATTGCTGATCTTCAGTACAGGAAGATGATGCCTACTTTCTAGAGAATAAGCATTTTGTTTTTTGTTTTCCTCCAACAAATGGAATTTATTGTCCACCAGGAAGTTGATTTGGTACTTTCCCTCTTACCCTTCTGCTGAGTGCCTTTGTTTGTTTCCTTGTTGTTAAAGATTTTAGACAAACTCCTGGACAGAGAGAGTCAAACTCACAAACCACAGACGTTGAGTTCCTTCTACTCATCCAGCAAACCTACAGTTGCAAATCAAAAATCTCCTTCCAAACATGCTGCCCAGTCCACTGCAGCTATCCAGCAGCTTCCAGGGACTTCTGTCACTCAGCAAGCTGCTGTAAGCACTGCAGTCCAGAGCAGTCCCGAGAACTTTGTGGAGAAGAGTGCGCAGGGTAAGAAGTGCTTTGTAAGGGCTATGCTAAAACCTTTCTGTTTTAGCATAATAAAGTAGTCAGAGTGATTATATTGCCATCTGGCTCCTTGGTTACTAGAATGTCACTCTGCTGTTATCTCTTTGGCTCTATCCATTTCTATATACATTCTTGTTGCATAGAAATTCAAGCTAGTTTTCAGGTTGTCCTATCTTGAAATAGTTGTGTAACCAGTTAAGATAAAATTACTGTGCCTCTGTCTCTTAGATTTTTATCACAGAAGTGCAGGATTTCAAAAAGTTACACACTAGTCAGGTGCCTTTATGCAAGATGGATAAGTGAGATTGCTGAAGGTTGTTAGAGATATATGTGTGTGGTTTAACCCCAGCCAGCTTGGTTTAACCAAGCACCATGCAGCTGTTTGCTTACTCACCCCTGGATAGGATGGAGGAGTGAACTGAAAGAATACAAGTGAGAGAACTTATGGGTTGAGATAAAGACACTTTAATAGGCAAAGCAAAAACTGCACACAAATAAAGCAAAACAAGGAATTAATTCACTGCTTCCCATGAGCAGACAGGTGTTTAGTCATCCCCAGCAAAGCAAGGCTCCATCACTCTTAATGGTTACTTGGGAAGATGAGTGCTATAACTCCAAATATTCCCCCCTTTTTCTTCTTCCCCTAGCTTTATATGCTGAGCATGGCATCATATGATATGGAATATCCCTTTGGTCATTCGAGATCAACTGTCACAACTGTGTCTTCTCCCAGCTTTTCTGCATCCCAAACCCACTCACTGGTGGGATGGTATGAGGGGCAGAAAAGGCCTTGACTTTGTCTAAGCTCAGCTCAGCAATAACTAAAACATGCCTGAATTATCAACACTGTTTCCAGCACAAATTCAAAACACAGCCCAATCCTAGCTGCTATGAGAATTAACACTTCCCTAACCAGAACCAGCACAATGTGGTTTGCTTCAAGCTGCGCTTTCATATTGGTGGCAGACATCACATACAGCAGCATTTGGTGGAATGTAAGTGCTCTATTAACTGTTCCCAAAGATATCAGTACTAGCTGAGGATGACTGCAATAATAATAAAATTTTCCATAGTTGCAGCGTATTTTCCAAATCTTGAGTTAAATATTCTGACCTGGTGTCAGATGATGTGCTTAGTACTGAAAGAAAACTGAGATAATCCTGCTCATAAATACCATTTATTTTATGAAAATCCTGCATCTTTTGATATTTATATCTTTTAAATCGCTATGAGTGATTTTAGAGCTACAGAAACAAATTATAACATTTCCCTTGTCACTGTCCGATTCCTGCAGAAAGCTCTCAGAGGTCCCCCTGTGAGCCAGCTGCGGAGGCCACTGTTTTGAAACAAGAAGGAAAGGTCCCCAGTCGTCTGGCCCTTGGAAACCGAGGTGGATACAATGGGAGATGCTGGGGTTCACCTGTCAGGCAAAAGAAGAAACACACAGGTGAGAATGGACTAGCTCAAACTGCATCTGGTGCTCTGCTAGACAGTCTGCTGGGGTTTACGCCTTGTTCTTTTATTCACACAAGAAAGCTGGAGAGGGACTTTTAACAAGGGCACTTACTGTTATGACAAAGGGTAATGGCTTCAAACTGAAAGCAGAGAGATTTAAATTAGACATTAGGAAGAAATTCTTCACTATGAGGCTCTGGAACAGGTTACCTGGAGAAGTGATTGATGCCTCATCCCGGGACTGTTCAAGGCCAGGCTGGATGGGGCTTTGAGCACCATGGTATAGTGGAAGGTGTCCCTGCCCGGAGCAGGGAGACTGGAACTGGATGATCTTTGAGGTCCCTTCCAAACCAAACCATTCTATGATTCTGTGATTCCACTTGTGAACCTTTCCTGGACAACAGAAGCAGTTGACTGTCTCTGAGATGTTTGACATGGAGAAATAGGATTTGCTCCACAGATTTCCTGCCCCTTTCTATATGGCAAGTTACTATACCTTTCTCACACCGGTTATGTTCTGCGTGATGGATTGGATACCTAGAGCTGATTGATTGCTGGACTCTGGGAGTGGAGTACTGTGCTCCTGGATCCAGAAACAAGTTCAGAGAAGCTACTGCCTCTCTGCACTTCTCTTGGGAAGGGTGTAAGTTAGGGGCTGAGGCTGTGAAGATTGTACAGCATACACCAGAAGGGTTTTCTTCATTCTCATACAATCTGTGAAACTTGACTTTGTATGTATATTTGCTACTTGTTGTTGCACTCTGCCACAAAGCTTGGCAGATGGAATGAGGCGCTGTGATGGCGCAAAGGGGGAAATAACGATATGTTGTTCTGGGACTCCTCTGCATTTTAATCCAAGAAGTACAAAATGACACTGATGTCTGTGGCTGAACTGATTTAATATAATCTCTTAATTTGCAATGAGTGCCTGGCAACCATAAGGCTTTTACATGACTGATCTTAGTTGGTTCTGCAGGTGATATGGTTCAGGGTTTACTTACCTGCATTGCTTTTACCAATCCTGGTGACATTTGTGCTGGTTCTGGTGTTGTAGGCATGGCTAGTATTGACAGCAGTGCTCCTGAAACCACCTCTGACAGTTCTCCAACGCTCAGTCGGCGTCCCCTGCGTGGGGGATGGGCAACAGCATCCTGGGGCAGAGGACAGGACAGTGACAGCATCAGCAGTTCTTCAAGTGATTCGCTGGGATCCTCCTCTTCCAGTGGCAGTAGGAGAGCCAGTGGAGGAGCCCGTGCAAAGACCGTGGAAGTTGGCAGGTAATGAATAATACCAATGCACAGAGGCAACCTCTTGACCTGATCTCAGGGAGCTAGCGTGTGTTGCATCAGTTTACTGGGAAAATTTGCTTTGTTTCCTCTGGACCCTAAGGACAGGAACTCTGCACTCCAGCTAACAAACTTGGGGTATTTGTTGTCTGAAAGATTCCTCTTTCTTCTAGGTATAAAGGGAGGCGTCTGGAGAGCCATGCTCCTCATGTCCCAAACCAGCCCTCAGAGGCAGCTGCTCACTTCTACTTTGAATTGGCCAAGACAGTCCTTATCAAAGCAGGTGGAAACAGCAGTACCTCTATCTTCACCCACCCTTCCTCCAGTGGTGGGCACCAGGGACCACACCGCAACCTTCACCTCTGCGCCTTTGAGATTGGGCTGTATGCACTAGGGCTGCACAACTTCGTGTCTCCCAACTGGCTCTCTCGAACTTACTCCTCCCATGTCTCTTGGATCACAGGTTACAGCAAAACTTTACTGGGGAGCTTACTTTTGGGCAGGAAGGGTGGCAGGGAGGCAAACTTATTCCTGAAAATGGTGATACCCCAGTGATTTACACAGTAGTGCTTGCTTTTGGCCTGGAAGGTTCTTGTGACCTCTTTCTTCACATTTGTACTGCGACAAGCCCACTTCTCACACAGAGACTGGTCTTCTCCTTCAGGGGTATGCTGAAGAGACAGAACGTGCTCTTTGGCTGTGTTCAGTGTTTCACTTTCCTCCTCCTTCTGTTTGCACCCAAACATACTGCCTATCCATATGGCTTCTAGGGGCCTGAAAAACACACCCTTGAAAATTCATGTTTCCTGATATGATGGAAATAGACTGACAGTCCAGACTGGTTTGTGGGTACTAAAATCAGCTATAGCAAGTTCCTTCCACTATTTCAAATACATCTTTAGCTTACCTTTGATAATGGTATTCTCAGTCACCACTTGTTTATTGAGGGCTCTTGTCTGTCACGTGTTTTGGGAGGAAGCGCCTAAATTTGACTTGAATTGTAAGGGAAACAGCTGGGCTCTGTTGCTGCTCCTGAACGAAGTGAGGAGTGCACCTACTGTTGAGGGAGAGCTGACTGTAACTGTGCTGGGCATACAGTGGTGTGAGAGTCTTCTCTCTTCCTCTTAGGGCAGGCCATGGAGATCGGTAGCGCCGCCTTGAACATCTTGGTTGAGTGTTGGGATGGACATCTCACTCCCCCAGAAGTGGCATCATTGGCAGACAGAGCATCACGGGCCAGAGACTCCAACATGGTGCGGGCAGCTGCTGAACTGGCACTCAGCTGCCTGCCTCATGCCCATGCCCTGAACCCAAATGAGATCCAGAGGGCTCTGGTGCAGTGTAAGGAACAGGTGAGCATCATGTGGCAGCTGGCTAGTGCAGCTATTTTTAGCGTCAAGGATGTGCTGCTGTTAGTTGTGGGGTGGACTCTTTAGCTACTGCACAGCCTTAATCCCAATTCTGTGTATTTCTTATGTTTTATGAATAACACTGGTCATTCTGCTGCATAACAGCAGAATAACATTTGTTTGGTCATTTTAGAGTGCCCTATAGTTTTCTCCTGTTGTCTGTCTCGCATTGGCCTTGCAACCGGACTTGTCTATCTCGCATTGGCCTTTTTAGCCACCAGCGCGCTTGTAGCAAGCGTGGGTAGAGCCCTTTCAAATCTTCGTTCGCGAAGCCTAGCCATGATGATGATGATAGTTTTCTCCTGTTGTAATGTTTCCTTCTTGTGTTTCTGGTTTTACGTTCTTAACTTCTGCTTTTGTTTCACTGCTCCCAGGACAACCTGATGCTGGAAAAGGCCTGCATGGCAGTAGAAGAGGCAGCCAAAGGAGGTGGTGTGTACCCAGAAGTCCTGTTTGAAGTAGCTCATCAGTGGTACTGGCTTTACGAACAGACTGTTGGCGGGACCCCAGCCCAGAGAGAAGGTGCCACTGGCTGCAGTGCCAGTGGAGCACGGGCCACGTCGGAAGCAGCACGTGGGTTGGCAGACAACCGAGTGACCTCGGAGCCGACCACTGTGACAGTGGCAGCTGCAGTAACTGCAGCAGCAACGGTCATGCCAGTGATCTCCGTGGGGTCGACCATGTACCAGCAGCACACTGTGGCAGGGCCAGCAATGGCACATACACACACGCAGGGTCTCCACCCTTACACCACCCTTCAGACTCACATCCCCTGTAATCCCCAGTACATTGGACATACTATCCAGCACATGCCACGCCCAGCTGTCTTCCCGGTCCCTGGCTCAGCGTACCCGCAGGTGAGTTTTGACTGTGCCTTGTTTGTTTACTGTGACCTTGTTGACTGCTTCAGAGGGAATATGTCAGGCTGGGGAGAGCATGGGGCTCAGACCTGCCATGACTTGAGATCTAGCTTCTGCTCTCACTTACTTGCCAGTTGTTGGCACTTACTTTGGCCTCCCAGCTCAAATATGCAGCCTACCGTGGCTGCATTTAAAGTCTCAAGAGAATATAAAATATAATACATCAATAGTTTTTAATTTTCATTGCTCTATAGTTTTTCAGAAGGCATTGGGCAGAAAGCTTTTCTTCTTGATAGCTTGCAGGTAAATGGAGACTACAGAGGGAAAACCAAATAAAGGTTATTTTAACCTTTACCTATTTTTGAAGGTCTTGAAGTGGTTTTCTGCAAACTGATTGGATTTTTAAAGGGAAGAGGAACAAGCAGATGTAATGCTTATGTGGTGCAAAGTTCTTTCTGTGCTTCCTTTTCCTTGTCAGACTGGAATTTCCATGCTCTGGGTTTGTGTGGGGACACTGTATTTTGAATAACTTCTAGATTTTGAGGCAAAGTAGACATGGCTGTTACTTACCTTCTGTTTCAGGGTGTCCATCCAGCATTCATAGGAGCGCAGTACCCTTATTCTGTAACAACACCATCACTGGCAGCTACAGCAGTGTCTTTCCCTGGTGTGCCCGTCCCATCCATGACGCAGATTGCCGTGCATCCCTATCACAGTGAGACGGGACTGTCGCTGTCTTCCAATGTAGCGAGTAAGTGTTACAGCTCTGTGCACAGGGCTGTGTGTAGCACAGATTTGTTAACTGTATTGGAGCTGTAACCCAGTCAGTCCTGTTCCTCACTGATTACAGGTGGCACGAGGGTTATTGCTCTGATGAGTTCTGGCCAAATCCACCCCGTTCTAAAGATGTGCATGCACAGGGGTACTGGGATTCATAAGGGGACCTGATTCAGCTAGGAGAGATTTACTTCTGTTTAGCTAAATTTCCAGTATGAGACTGTTTTGGCCTTCAGTCTAAAGCATGTTTGGAACCCTCCTGACCTTTCTGACTTCTAAGAGCTTAATTCCCCCTCTGCTTTGGGCAAGGTGAGCACAGATGATCATGAGTAGGCTCTTGTGATTCCTTTGGGTGAGGTGGGTAGAGTGCAGGAAGCAGGGAGCAGGCAGACTTCTGCTACAGAAGCACTAATAAATGTCTTTTCCTACCTGACAGATTGGAGGCAGCCAGTACCCAAAATACGGAACTTGTGTAGAGAGGACATACATTTTGGTAGAATCATGGCAATGGCAATGGGAATGATTGCTCTTGTGTTGTGTTAGGGCTTCAGTGGTGGTGAAGACCCATCAAGTAGTGTGTAGCACTGGAATAGCAGATGTTGACTGAGCTGTGGACGTGCTGTCATTGCCATGGGGTTTTGTACCAGTTGGTCATGGCTGACCCAGTCTTTATCCCCTCACTGGAGGGGCTGTAATGTTTGCCTATTTGTACAGTGCTTTGCAACTCACCAGGTGCTGGAAGACTGGTATGTGGAAAAACACTTAAGAGCTGTGTTGGCTTCCTTCATATTCAGAGTATCAGGAGAATCTTTTCAGTTGTTTTTTTTAATCTTGTATTTTGATGCCAAAAAGCCACTACAAAAGCTAATAGAGTAGCCCTAAAGACCTTAGGATCTAACAGCTGACAACCTTAGTTCTAGGCTGATGCTGTGACTCTTCATTGTGAGAAACCATTTCTGTACTCCTCCAAACAGTTATGAATCTTCCAGAAAGTGCTAATTCATCCTAGAACACTTAATGAAAGGAAAAAACGACCTCACCCTTTCCAGTTGCCATTGTTTGTAACTTGCATAAACTTCTGTTTTCAGTTCTTACAATACTGTTTCACTGTTCCTGGAGTACATAGTCATGTGGTGATGCTTGAGCTCTGGCAATAGTTCAGCTCATTCTTATGGGTTACTCTCCTTGGCCAGGCTTCAAATGCAGCATGAATTTTGCCCTGCTTTGTGGCTTGTTTGGCACTGTGTGTCTCCTTAGTTGAGGAGGTCAGATGGATCTTTCCTGGGAGGCACATTGTTCTCAGGTATTTAAACATTCACTGGTAAACATGGAGGGGAAAAAAAAAATGGAACTTGGAACATTGCTCAAGCTGGTGTAGCACCACAGCGAAGCCGTGAAGTAAGGGTAACAACGTGCACACACCTAATGGCATGTCTGCTCTGGAGTTCTCAAGCAAATCTTGCTTTTTACTCTCTGTACCTTTCTTGAGAAGGGACAGTTAGATAAACTCGAGCCTGTTGTCAGAGTACAGCTTGCTGGCTCAGTGTTAACTGCTGTCAGTACAAATTTAGGTGGTACAGTGCAATGGGTTTGCATTTGAAACCTGTGATTGCCCTTGATTTTGCTCATACTAGTTAAGTGTCTGAAGGTGACAGCTTCTCAAGTCTCCTTGCTGTTATTACTGTTGATACATGCTGTCAATGTATGCAGTGACTGTTCTTTCCAAGAATGGATTGGAGGTCAGCT
Organism: Myiozetetes cayanensis; assembly: GCF_022539395.1. Taxonomy (NCBI): domain Eukaryota; kingdom Metazoa; phylum Chordata; class Aves; order Passeriformes; family Tyrannidae; genus Myiozetetes; species Myiozetetes cayanensis. The sequence continues at coordinate 21,243,379 of NW_026086605.1, forward strand.
TCCAGTAACACTCTTCCTGCATGGCACCTGAATGGAGAGCTGTCTTACAGCAAAAGTGGAAGAACCTGGCATTGCTGGACTTGATCTTTGAGTGACTTAATACTGCTCCTGCTCAATAATTTTCCTCAACAGCTTCTCATCAGGTGTAGACATACACGTGCTTGTTTCTGGGACAAGAAAGCAGACCCAAACATTTCATTTAATAATAGCAAAGACCTTTGAGTCCACATGTGCATTTACATGTAAAACACAGATGTTGTGCATGTTTGTGAGATACTGCAGAAGAGATGGACACGCATGTAACTGACCCCTTCAGGCCCAGCTTGCAATCAAAATAGAGATATTCCTGGCCCATGGTATTTCAGTTTTAAGTTTGTGGGTTTTGGTTGCTGTATTGTTCTGTTGAGGGGAACAGAACACTACATTGGCTGAGGGCAGTCATGTGAAGGAGAGGATGTCCCGAGTAAACTTTCTTTTAGGCTGGTGGTGGGTCCTAATGCTGCTGTTTTGCTCTCTTCAGTAGGCAGTGTCCATGCAGGATCAACGTTCCCAGCGATTCAGGGGGCTTCCTTGACAACTCTGTCCTCACAGCCCAACTCCCTTGTTACAGGGGGTTTTCCTGCCGAGGATGAGCAGCACAGTCAGCCTGTGAGCCCCCAGGGTCTGCACTACCTCCACTCCGCATACCGAGTTGGTAAGGATGGCCAAGTGGGTTTCTGCAGCCTCCTTGAGAGGGATTCAGGGCAGGGCTGCAGGTTTCCACTGTCATTTGGCAATTGGCTACTGTTGGGAGTGATGGCATCTTAGGATCATGGGAAAAGCAAGTTGATGATTATATGTGGAGGCTAAAAATTAAGGTGAAACATTAGAAGATTGAACTATTGCTTTTCAGGACTATCAGAGCAGAAGAGAAAGCTAGGTGGGTTAGAGCTGGGAAAAGCCTTGCCTTTCAGCAGGTGTATATAAAGGAGTCTGGATAGGGCTCCGAGGGTGTGACTGTGCAAGTTGTGACTATATGAAAAAATGCTCTTTGGCTCCTGATGCTCATGGATGGTGAAGGCACACATGTAGTTTAATACCAGATGAGTTTTCAGAGGCACAGAGGGGTGTGCCCTGTGCCTCTCTAGTTAGGTTGTTGAAGAGAGATGCAGAGGGAACTTACCTTTTGAGAAGTGTGGGTGTGTAATTAGCACTCCTTTCCCAGTCATACTGGTTATGAGGAGATAGTCTATGCCTTAACTGCCATTGGTACAAGGATATCAGTCTTAGGGTTTGTGAGTAAGCTTTGATTTCAGTAAACTACTGTAGTAGTAAGTAGTAAGCTACTTGTACATAGTCGTGGTCCAACCCAGTGGATGCTTGGGGAAGGAGAAGGGAGCCTCTAAGAAGAGCAAAGCCAGCAAAGGAAGAAAAACAACAAGAAAAGGGAAGGAAAGCTGTCTGGAGGTCGCTTGAGTTTTTTTGTTGAAAGCTAGAGTAGAAAGTACTTGTTAGCTAGAAAGGGGTGCAGTTGTCATTGAAAAGATCACAGTGGTAAGTGGTAGGTCACGAAGGGTGTTTAATAGCCTGAATAACAGAGAGGCACAGGCAGGGAAGAAGGTCTGGAAGATCAAGACATGGGACACGTTGGTATTTGAGAACTGTTTAAATGGAAGGATTTGCCTGAATGACTATAATGGCATAGGTGAAATGTTTGCAGATTGGCTCAGTGTTGGCCTGTTGTCTTTGCAGCAGAGCAGGTTGCTTTGGGTAGCTTCTCTGTTACGAAATTGCTTTCAGGACACCTCTTGTGGTGCAGCTTTTGGGGCTGTCTGCTTGATGTTGTGGTAGATGCTTGTGCAGCTCTGATTAGGGGTGATGACTGTGCAGGTTTCTGAGTTGGAAGCAGCAGATCCAGATGTTCTTGTGGATAGTTTCTGGGCTGGCAGGCTCCAAGAGGAGCCTTTTGTTTCTGTCTGGACTCTTTGCAGCTATGGAATTTTCTGTTGTTGAAGGGCAGGCCAATCAGGTGGTGTTGCAGTGAGTGAAAATGCTGGTCTAGGTCTTACTGGGCAGAAGTGCCTCTTGACTGTGGCTGCCACTTTCTCACAGGGATGCTGGCTCTGGAGATGCTTGGCCGAAGAGCTCACAACGACCATCCCAACAACTTCTCCCGCAGCCCACCCTACACAGAGGATGTAAAATGGCTTCTTGGGTTAGCTGCAAAGTTAGGTAAGGCTCAGAGCAGTACTTCAACAGAAATTCACTTGATGGGATTTGGACCATGGTGGGAAAAAGCTCTCAGAGGAGTGAAACTTCAAAGATTGGGTGAACCTGATGTCGATCCCATTCCTGAGAGTGTTTCAGAAGATCCCTACTGTTCTTTCATCCATCCATTTGTCCCATTTCTGGGTTCTGTGGTTTTGAATTCAGTGATTTTGAATTTTGATGCACTGGATGAAGTACATGAGATTGGACAGGGTTCAGAGCGTGTCTCTCTTCCATTCTTTAACAGTAATTCTTTCTTTTCCCTTTCCACTATATTGTAGGTATTCCTCTTTCTTATGTACATTTATACCCTCTGTAAGGAACCTTTTATAGCAATAGGTGTTCAAACCACCAATTGTTTGGGGTTTTTATTTTCTTTTTTTGTTTTGTTTTGTTTTTACTTCCCTTTTGTTCTTGTATCTTTTCTGTCAGCTCATTTTTTTAGTTCTTTCACAAGCAGTAAGAACTAAAAAAACCAACCACCGTTACAAACAACCTGTCTGGTGGCACAGCTTCTGCTGCTTGTGGTGGCAAAGCTCCACTGTAGGAAGCGGTGTCTACAGACTCCTTAAGGCATGAGTGCTGGGACATCTAGGTGCTTCCTGGTTGGGCAGTCAGAAAACAATGGAGAAGGTGCAGTGTCTCTCTAGTTACTTTGCCACATCAGTTTTCTTACGTATCCCCTTTAAAGACAGGTGAACTTTGGAATACCAGTGACTGAGGTGGTATATGGTTTCTCCTCAGACCTGATGGATAAATCAGAATGTTCTCTTGTCCCCGTGAGTGTGCTAGCCTGTCTCCCCCAAGCCTGCTTGAGGATGCATTACACTGAGAAGAAGGTGCTTCAGATCCAGGTTCTTGCTGGGAAGTATGTGTTTTTTTGTGTCTCTCATCCTAACATTGTTGTTCTGACTTCTCCTTCCTGTGCAGGTGTAAACTACGTGCATCAGTTTTGCGTTGGTGCAGCCAAGGGGGTGCTGAGCCCTTTTGTGCTCCAGGAGATCATCATGGAAGCTCTGCAGAGGCTCAACCCTGCCCATGTGCACAACCATCTGCGCACCCCAGCCTTCCACCAGCTGGTGCAGAGGTGCCAGCAGGCCTATTTGCAGGTAAAGTGTGGTCTGTCTTCTTGCCTCTCAAAGCTGCCAGGCCATTGCCTGCCTTGCAGGTACTGCCTCTGTGCTTGTGCAGAGGAGAAGGGGCCTTGGGTACTGGTAGCTGAACTGGTCTATTGCCTCATGTATCCCTGTCCCTCAGCAGGGACTACAATACGTATCACTGGCCTGTTTGGAGGCTGCATGCAGAGGAACTCATTGTACTGCTTCTTCTGAGACCTCTTGCCTCCTGTGCTTTCCACGAAGGCTGGGGTGGTTCTGTGTCTTCCTCACTCCAAGTGCTACCCCTGCTTTTAAACTTCTGAACTTTGTTTGCTATGTTTTCAAGCCCCCTGTCCACTCAGTGTAAGCCTTACTCCACCCATGCGCCTTAGCAAAGCAGATGTCCTGTGAGCAGGCTGGGCCCCCGTGTGTAACCTGCAGAATGAGAAGTGTGAGGTTTGGGTGCTGGTGGCATGGAGCATTACCTGACCCTTTAGCACTGTCCTATGGCCCAGTTCAGTGCTCATGAAGGGGAGAGCACCTGCTGATGCCTTGTGCTGCATTTCGGTGCTCTGAGGGAGCACTGGCCTTGGCTGCATTGGGGGTGTAGGATACAGCACGGCTGGCTTTTGAGATAGTTCTCCTTTGCCAGAGCCACTGAGTCCCGGGACTGCTGGTGGGTAACGGGATCATGTGACATATTGCCCTGGGAGCTTGAGGCCTCGAGTGTCATCAGCATGAGAGTGGTGAGCAAATACCTTAAGGCTCTTTCCCTGTTCCCATCCAGTACATCCATCATCGGGTGATCCATCTCACTCCAGCTGACTACGATGACTTTGTGAATGCCATCCGCAGCGCCAGAAGCGCCTTCTGCCTGACTCCCATGGGCATGATGCAGTTCAATGATATTATCCAGAACCTAAAGCGCAGCAAGCAGACGAAGGACCTGTGGCAAAGGGTCTCTCTGGAAATGACCACCTTCTCACCGTGACATCGGGCGGAGCTCCACGGACACACAACCCTTTGCCCAACATAGTTGTAGTTCCATTTACACCATCCTTCCTTCTGGTGTCTTTTTTATTTTAGTTTTAACTTGTTGGAAACCACTGATCTGATGTATTTATACCATGACATTCCTCTCCAGCACTGTTGCGTGTTGGCGCTCTGCTTCGCTCGCTCTTCCTCCTCCTTCTCAGTGGGCTGCAGGCTTCAGAAGCATCAGGAAATGAGAAGGAAGTTGAGCTGGCTGCCCTGTGGTGTAGTCACTGCTTTTTTCCCTGAGCCCCAGGAGGCTGTCCTGCGAGCAGTTTGCAGTGTGATTGCGCACATGTTAGAGGGGTTGGGGATTCTGTCTTAAATATTTATTTTGGCATTTATAAATATGTAAACTTTTTTTTTTTGTATGGGCTTCTCTTACTCCACACACCATCTCCTGTTGGGAGTGGCTGGGACTGCTGTGCACAGTGAGTGCTTCCTCCATCCATTTCAGCAACTCCTGCTGAGAGAAGCTGAGGCTGGAGTCGCACGGCCAGGGCCACCTCGGCGGCTTTCTGCAGCAGCAGCTGAGGGCAGAGGCTGGAGCTTGGGCAGTCAGTCCATGGCTGGGCTGAGCTGCCTGGGAACTGCCAGAAGTGCTTGGGCTCTTTCTCAGGAGTGTCCCTCACTGGGCACTGCTGACTCATAGAATGTTTTGATCCTGGTTGTTACAAGTTGTACAATCCTGTTTCTTTTGGCTGGGGTATTACTCTCCTGTAATCAGTTTCTTATCCCTCGTCTCTTCTTGTTTCCTGATTAAACACTCGTTTTCTTAGACTGACTCTCTCTTCTCTCTGCTATGATGTTGACAGTCTGATGCAGCTGGCCAGCTGTGTGCCAGTGGGAGCTCTTATGTGCCTTGGTAGATAGCTGCCTTGCCGTGGGGAACAGAAATCCAGCACAAAGCAGGAGACCAGAGCTTTTACACAAGCTCTGAGCCAAAGGTTTCTTGCCTGGTAGTTTTGTGAGAGCAACGTGCCTCTGCAGAGACTGAGGTATGTGTGGACTGGGTTGTTGATGACTGTCAAGAGAGTTAGTAGATAATCCTGGGATGTTCTGCCTACAGTTCTGTCAGCCACTATGTTCCTTTTCTAGTCTTGACACCAGTAATGTGTGATAATGCAGACCTGTGTGTTTCCAAAGTATCATGCGAAACAGCAGCTGCTGCTCCTTGATGTAATTGTTAAAGAAGGCGAGTGGTTTACTCCCGCGTGTTTAGAGATACTTGGTGGACTATGAAAGATATCCAATAGGGACAGCATTGCAGAAAATTAAATTTAGAAAGCTGAAGCATACAAGCACATAAATTTCAGAGCTTTTACAACTGGAAGGCAGATAATCATGGATGTTAAGAATCAAGTTTCTCAGTAATATTTTGCTTCTTACTTGGGTTTAGTCAATGACAATGGGAGGCTTTAGTTCCTGCAAGTTAGAATTATGTGCCTGTATTTGATATTTTCATATTTTCAGTGATACTCTTAAAAATAAACAAGGTAACCCATAAGCACAGGGCAAAACAGATGAACAGGCTCCTTTGGTTTGACTTTGTGTACTGCACAGGCCAGAGTATTACTGAGGTTCCTCTACTTCTGATTGTGCAACAGTATAAATATTTAAAGATCTTCTTACAGCCCCTTGTATTCCTCCATGAAGTGTCTAGCTACATGCTAATTATAAATGCAGATGTTCGTAATAATGTGTTAAGTTTTGTGGTTTTTAAAGTAAAGTCCATGTTGATTATGAGCTTCCTGTGATTGGGCAAAACTTCTGGATTTGCCTGGAGAGCACAGCCTTATGTCTGGAAGGTTTGGGTTCCTAGAACACTTTCTGTGCTTTCTGGTTCTTGCATGGTTCAGAACTGCAAAAGGAGCTTGAAAAAAGTGAGTTGTCTAATAAATAGTCTTTTCCTTTCTACTGCTATAGGAGAAAATCTGTGGAAGAGAAAGGAGCATCTTTTAGAAGGAAAGAAGCATAAGGGAAATGGGCAAAAGAGTTGAATGTTAAGTAGCAGGAGCACATGTGACTGCAGTAAGGATTTGGACTGAATAGGGGAATGAAATCAGAGCCTTATCTGTGATATATATTTGAAGACTATATTTAGACCCTGAGCAGGCAAGTTTTCAGACTACTGTAATTATAAAACACCAGGAGAATGAGAACACTATCACCAGTATCTTTATTTTGGGAAAATACAGTGGAGCTGTATACTCTGAGGTTAGAATGGATGTTGTCTGGAAGCATACTTACTTTCATGCTGTGTAGTTCTCATAAAGACCAAAAGAAATCACAGTGCTCATTACCTCTCATTGTGCTCAAAACTTTATCTCTTTGGTTATTTTACCCAGTCTAGTCCTCATACAGATTGCACTGCTCCTATATGAGGGACCCTGTCAGGCTTGTCTTCCAGCAGCTGCAGAACCCAGTCAGAGGAAGAGCCAGGGAATCTCACCTCAAGTTGACACTGGCTGAACAAGCAGCTCAGTGGTATGAGTCACAGGTTGGTCATTTCAGAAGTTTCCAATTTTGTCTCTGAAAAAATTAATCAGAGTGAGCAGACAGAGATGGGAAGTGTGTGGAGGTGCTGTGCTCTCATTTAGGTCTTCCAGAAGACACTTTCAGTTCTGGATCTCTGTTGTTATTCTTGAGTCATGTCCCACAGAAATATTTCTGAGCAAGGACAGGAGAAAGTGAGAAAGGAGATGATGATGCTTTTCCTTATCTTGTGGCTGGGGGGTTGTTGAGGTATTTTTCCTTTATATGAAATGGGATGAGCCCTGGTGGCCTGTTTAAACAAAAATTATTACCCACTGCAGTTTTGTTAGTTTGGTCACTGTTCCAGGAGTGGGAAAAAACGCAGAAATTCTGAAAAGATGTTTCAGTAGAAGACCTGTAAAAGAGGTTGCAGGCAACTCAAATTTCCTTTGCCTTTAAGTTAGCCCATGTTTTTTTGCTTTGAGTAACTGATCTCTAGGACCTTGCCTTGCCAGCAACACATGAAGTGGCTGCAGTCAAGGCCAACTGCCAGAGCAGCTGGATGCTTCCAGTGTAGAAATGATTTTACACGACCGAGAAGCTTCTTCTATGTTGGCTGTCACCTCTTCCTAGGCTGGGCAGCAAATGCTGAATTTAGTGAGTACTAATAGCTACAGGTATTTGTCTGGATAGGACCTGGCCCCCACTTGCATGAAGAGAGATGATATTCTGTGATGGGAGACCTTGCAATGGGTTATTGTCACATCTGGTGAAGTCCAATTCACTGTCTGTTCCTGAAGGTAAGATAAATGAGGTCCTCTGTTCACAATGACTTGCTTTCACTTGCCATATTTGTTTCCTCTTATGCCCACAGGAAATACACTCTCCCTGTTAGCTCTTACTGTCTCTGGAAACAACAGCTCACTTCAGTGGGGAGCTGGAGAAGTCAAATTTGTACAGGTGCAGATGAAACCAACTGAGAAGTGACTGATGTCACTGAGAAATGCCTACGAGATACTGTGGGCTGGTTTTCACTGTACTACGAGTGTTGAAGATGGAGCTGCTTATTAGCCCTAATTAGGGAAGTGTGCTATGGGGCAGCCTTGCACTGTGAGTTAACCCTTGGTTTGCACTGAAAGTTTTGTTGGTTTCTTCAGCTAAACCACCTGCTGTGGTGCACAGATGTACGCTTTGTACTCTGTCAAAAATCAGCACAGGCAGATAAAAGCAAATGGTGTTCCAGTGTTAGGATACTTAAAAGGATTTCCTTAAAAATGGAGAGTTCCTGTGTCTCATTTTATGTATATACAGTAGGGGCCATACCTCTAAAAATGTAAGGGAGATAGTGTGAGAAGATAAAGGTGAGATACTGTAAATGAAAGGGCCTTTTTCCCTGTCCCCTTCCCCAAGGATATTAGTGGGTGGCTTTGTAGTGTCATTCCCCTTGTCTGGATGCATTCGTATCCTGTATCTGGGACAGCAGCATTTGTAACTGTTGATCTCTGCATGGTTTCTGAGTCTTCAGGGCTGTCTTGGCATAAATCTTGGCATTAGTGTAGTTGGCAGAAGATATGCCAAGATTGGACTTCAAGTCATTGTAAGGAATAGTGTGAGTTTTGGTCTTATGGAATGGATAAAATAAAGGTTTTAGTCATTGCAAGCCTCATTCCTTGGAATGCATCTCATGCTGCAGAGGCTCTTTTTTAATTCGTAGGTCAGGTATGCCAAGCTCTCAGAAGGCTGACTCCCCTCCTCCCTTTCTGGACATATTCATCTGTAACCATCCTTCTCACCTGTGAAAGATTTTTTTGGAGGCACTTTCCAGGAATAGGTGTTACCAGAACAGTATTTGCCTTTGGACTTCCGTGTCTTTGCGACCCATGAACAAGGCGAGCTGGAGTTGCCCTGTGATGAAGCAACACGTAGGGCTGCAATCAGCTGAAAAGCCTGCTTCTGGCTGGTTTTGTTTACGGTCCTTACTTTTTATTGGATATGTATTTTCCTTTTAGAGAGCCCATTCAGAAACAACCTTCTGCAGCGTTGTTGAAACTAGACTTTTTAAATATTTTGCCTGGGTTTGTTTTTGATCAAGCCTGGTACTGGTGTATTTTGGGACAGAATACAGGCTTTTACTCTCCCAGCTTATTTAGTGCCCTCTTAGCTTGTGTTAGACTGAAGTGCACAGAACACCCTTGAAATCCCAGTCAGTGGAAAGGGGAGTAAGTATTGAAATATCCATGAAGTTTTTCACCACGTCCTGGTAGAAGTCGACAGCTGTAACAACATGACATAAATTTGAAATAATTTTCTCTAAGAGGTGGGAAAGTTGTATTTGTCTTACCTAGATATTAAGAGAGGGGCAGGATGTAACTGGGAAGATTATGTTCCAAAACAGAAAAGTGTGCTTACAGTCTGCTACCAATGGGGTTTTTCTGAACTAGAGTGCAGAAAGAAAAAGGGTAGGTTGGGCCATGAGGACTTCTTAGCATTTGATGACCACGACTGTTGTACAACTTTGCTTTTAAGCCCTACTGATAGACTGAATGGCTCTCAACGACACTTTATTTAAAATATTTTGTGTTTTTCTGTGCCTGAATTTAGCTGCCATTGGCATGATTATATTGAAGGTGGGGTCTTTTGATTGATATTGATTTGTCATTGCTTTTCTGGGCATGTTACTATTGACTGATGGAGCAAAATGACCAGCAAGGAATCAAAGGATGCTCTTTCCAGCTGAGTGTAAGGGCTGAAGAACAACAGGATGAGTTTAATCGAGTGGCTTGTTAGATTCGTATCACTAGACTTTCTTGTGTCGTTCTTTGAGGAGCTGCAGGCTTCTGCCAGGAATCTGTGCCTCTGCAGTGCTGTCATCAAGTGAAAACTGCGCTTTTCAGCACTCAGATTTTTGTGTAGAATGGATAGGTGCTGCCACCTACAGAGAAATTCTCCGTTTCCTTAGAAGGTCTTCGCTCTGGAGCTGAGACTTGTACCAGTATTTCCTGAACCTAATACAAAGAGGTAGCAGCCTACTTTTAAGGATCTTGCCAATTGAATTCCAGAGGTCATATGTGAGTACAAATTCCAAAGAGCTGTTTCCTATTGTTATTGTTTTGCCAATTCTCACCTTTCATGCACCTGTCTATTAGAATCACATGTCTTTCTGATCCCTGGGTCAAATTTCTCCTTTTTAAATGAGTCAGTTTCCTATGCATCAAACTGATAAAATATTTTTATAATACATTTAAAAAAACCCTTTAGGTTCTGTTTTTTTCCTTGTCTTAGAAAAGAACTGCTTACCACAAAGTTTTGTTACTAAATGTTGAGGCAAGAAGATGAGGTTTATCTCCACTAAGGAAGTGTAAGGATCTGTAATGTTTAACTGCCTGATAGGTCAGTACCTATTAACCAGTGTCTCTCACTGAAAAAAAAATGGCTTTTGTTGGCTTTTTGATAGCCGAGATCTTCTGATATTATAGAAGCTTCTCTTAGGAGGCAGTGTTTGTTTCCACAGCTTCGAAGGGATGTCTGGAAGGAGGGTAGCTTCTTCACTAGTGTGCTGTCAGGGAGAGGTAGCAGATTTGAAAATGGTTCTTCATCAGGTAAGGACAGTGCTCTGTTTGGAACTGACCACAACAGGCGATTTGTTTGTCATTAACATAAGCAGTAAGAAGTAGCAGAGCATACAAATTAAGCAGCTGGGAGGAGGGAGGGAAGAAGTAATGAGCCTGCACCTTTGCCCTTTGCTGCCTGGAGTGCTGGACTAGCAACAGTACGCTAACACTGGCATTTAGTGAGCTCTCCCAACATTTATTCCTCATACTTTCTTTTAGTGTTTAAAACTCCATCTCCCCAAAGATGTACCATAGTCTGAGGTAAAGCATGAAGTAATTGTGTAAGTGATAACCTGCAGTGGATTAAAAGCAGGAAAATGTTTAAGGGAGCAGCAGTAGCATTGGACCTGACATCCTTCACCTTCTGTGGCACATGTAAAAATAGCTGTCTTGCTGCAGCTGTGGTTATTGGTGAAGTGCCTGGAGAAGTGAGAGCCATAAGACTCTTTTATAATGCTGTGACACCATGCCTATTTAAACAATGTTTTGGTTCCAGGTCCCTGTGAGGTTGTTTGTTTTTTAGTGTAGAGCTGCTCATGGGCTGCTGGCCCAGGCACACCTGGACAGGAGGGACAGAGCCAAGCTCTGCTGTGGCAGGAACAGCAGCTGAAAACCACTGCAGGAGCCAGGGATGGCCTAAAAGTCACCACTACTGCAAACCACTAAGAATGAGTCTCTAACTGTAGGCTGTGTGCTGTGCCAGCATCTGCAAGCCCACCGGTGCACTCGCAGAGAGAGCAGCCTTGGGACACTGTGTGTTGTTTCAAAGTAAGTTAAACAAACACCTTTGTTGCCCTCCCGAATATCCGCTCTAGGGCCGGGATTAGGTTCTTCACTTTTTCTTACCCTTCTACAAGCTTAGGGTCCATGACATCACTCCAAATCATCACAGAGAAGAAAAATAAGTAGTACATTTATTGAATCTCCACTTACTTCTACTACTTCTAGCCTTTATTCAGACACGTGCTCAGCTTCGAGAGCCAAGAATTTCTTCATTATCATTCAATGTGAATGATGCTATACAGTGCAGGAAGTTGGGCTTTTCTCTCTAACAGGAGTGAGAGAGCGATTTCTTGTCTTTCCGTCCTTTTTTTGGCTGCACAAAATAACCCTTTCCAAGGGCACATGAAATAAAATACTATATTGCATACTATATACATTTACATACAATGGTAAATGCACCATTCATTCAGAAACACACAATACCTAAGGCTCAACGGAAAAGCTCAACTGAAGCAACTTCTCTCTGGATAGGAGAGAAGTAGCTCATGACACTGGAAGTTTCCATAACCTGTGTTCATGTGGATCCTGCCCCTCTGTTCCCTAGAACTGCAGCAACCTCCAAGGACCATCTCTGCTGAGGAAGGAGGGACAAAGGTCCACACCACTGCAGAAGCCCACGGCTCAGGGACAGAAAACATGTACAACCATGATGGAGGATTTCCTCTGAGAGTAATTATCCAGCAACTGCAGGAGGCAGCAAAGCACCTTTAGTGTACTTACTTGACCACATGCAGAAGTAAGAAAATGAACAGCCCCTTTTGGACATGGGAAACCACTTCTGGTGCAAAGCCTTCCCTTTATATCTGAACAATACTTACTTTTTACTGTTTTTTTTGCTTTTCTTCTTGGATTGTTGGACTGCAAGAAGATTAAAAAAGCTGCTAGCTATTGGAATATGTGGTTCGGGCCCTGGAGTTGTTGGAGAGGGAAAAATGTTTTTTTTTTTTCAGCTGACTGGACATGGAGAACTGAATTGTTTGCTTTCAGATGTCTCATCAGCCTTATTTTACAATACCTGAGCTTTGCCTCCCCCATCTGCTGGGCTGCACTGACACATGCCTCTAAAGTGCTCTATGGGGACATTGCTGCTCCTTGGTTATCTTTTGAAATGTCAAAGTCCCTGCAGAGAAATACTTGCCACATTGCCACATGTGGCAACCTCTTCCCTAAGATAACAAAGCAATTCTGTGTCTGTCAATACCTGCAGCTCTACCTTATCTCCCTCTGCCTCTGACAGAGGCACTGGGCATTGTATCACACCCCAACTGCTGCAGGTAAGGAGAGGCAATCTTCCTTGTCTAGCACAGCTGTCTGCCAGAAGGTGCAGTCCCCGCCATCCACACGCAGTGGCACTGTAAGCAATGGGCATGGCCACCATGCTCTCCAGGGGAGGAACAAGGCACTCCTGTACCTTGCCACGCCACGTACGGATAGAATTTGGGGTTCACTGGACTAGATTCCCCTTTTTTTTAGGCTGCTGCTCTCCTCAGCAGTAGGCTCAATAGCTCACTCTGCAGTGTTTACTTCTGGGCTCAGAGGAGTAACACATTAATTCCAGCTAGTGCTGGTTTCACAGACTGAGAAAAGTAATTTAAACATACAGAAAGTGTTAACTGTGCTCTCTCCTCTGCTCAAAGTAGGGCAGGCATTCCAAATATGTCCTGTAAATAAAAGTCAAATTGTAACACACCATTAATACTCAAGAATGTGACTTTCACTCTATGTCAGAGGCAGCAGCCCTTCCCAAGGGTCAGGAAAGGCTCCACATGCACATTCTCTGCTCCTGCTCATTTGTCCAGTTGTTTTGGCTTCACAAGAGATGGCATCATGGCACACACTGGAGCACCACACATCCCAATGGCACTGAGGGCAGGGGAGTCCCTCTCAGCTCCAGCTGGAGTTCTGCAGTTCCTCTCGGAGCCAGGTTGGAAGGGGCTGCCCAAGTCTGTTCATCAGCTTGGATAGCTCAATGTTGTGCTCCCGGTAGAAGTCTCTAAGAAATAGCCGTGACTGTGTGGAAAAAATAGACCACATTAGCATGACAGAAAATGCTACCCTCAACACAGATTCCATAGGTGATCAGGACAGATGGTAGAAAAATCCAGATTGGTTTCTTGGGATGTTTCTACATCTCTTGCTGCCAACAGATTTGAGTTACTCACCAAGGAATCCATATCAGGGTATTTTCTTCCTTTACTCTTTCCTAGGCATTTAGTTTTTCCTCCGTCTAGCAGCTGGCACCAAAATCCTTTTGCTTCATCAAATCTGAAAAGAACACTTGTCTTTAAAAGATTCATCCACATGCCCAATTAGTAGCAGCAGAAATTAAGTAACTGCATAGATATGTCCTATTTTAGTGATTTATTTGTGGTATTTGTTCCTTTTTTTTTTAGCACTTGCCTACTCTGACAAGAAATCATTACAAACAAACATGACTCAGCTTTATGCAAATTTCAGAGGTAAAATGGTGTTACAATATTTGTTCATGGGAGGGAGATAATAATCAGTGTTTTAGTATATGTAAATTCTTTTAAATTGCCTCACTGTAGTTGAATATTTGAGAATCCCCCAATTGTTTAAAGAGTCAAGTGTTTCTTGTCTTGCTAAAACACAGGTATAAGGCAGTGTTGGGAACCATGTCTGGATCTGGTCTGCTCTGTGCCCTCAGATGCCCAAAGGTGAGCTTGAGGTTTGAGCAAGTACCCTACCAAACCTGAGGCAAGCTGTCCAACACCATTTACTTTCTGCCTCTGGCTGAAGGGTACCAGCCAGTACCACTCCTGTACCACTTTTCCATTTACCACCAGCATCTGTGCTTCAGCAAGTAAAGCTCTCAGATAACCTGACATTTTCCTAAATCTGCTCTCCCCTGGGGAGCCACGTGGAAAACAGCTGTAGGAGGAGAACTGAATTGGTTCTTCTCTCTTGACTGCAAAAGGAAAGGGCAACTGCTGCGTGCCCTCCCTGCCCCCACACCAGCCTCAGCCAGCATAGTCTGTGACAGCAGAGATGATGTGAAAACACAGGTTTCAGCTGCAAAGAACAATATTCAGCATCTCCAGTGGGCTTGCAGAGTTTCCACTGAAGACTGATGTGGTCACAGTTCAGCTTCAACAGCACTTCATCTATTCAGATTAACTGTGGGCAAGATCACAGTAACGGCTGAGTAACATCCTTCAGCGTAGTAGCACTGTTTGCCTCTGCTAACACTCCCTCAGATAGCCCCGGGCACCTGTCAAATCCACGTCTTCTGTAGTAACAGCCTCTACCTCAAAACTGTGCAGTGTGTCCCCAATTTCCATCTGGGTGAAGATATGAGCAGCTTGTCACACATTTTTATCCTACCTCCTCTACCTTCTGTCAGATACAGGTATAACACAAAGCATAAGGAGTGCTAATAATTCCAACACCTTTTCTGAAACTACAAAGACCAAACGGAAGAAACATCATAGTCTTTCCAGAAATTATAGGGGAAGGGGTGGGTTTGGCATTGTCACAGACAAGCATGAAATTGCTCACAGCAGTAACTAAGCTGTGATTCCAGTCTTGGTACAGTTTGTCATGCTATCTGAACCTAATTTTAGGTTAGGCACACCTCTGAAACCTTTGCAGGTCTTGTAGTCACAGACAAAAAGTGTTTTTTCAATCAAGAGCTTACTGGCTGAGAAAGCATCCTACCTGAGGGCCTGGGTGTAGTTGAAGAGTGGTGTAACTCCCAAGAACTTCTGGATGTTGTCCATTACAGAGGCAGGGTTGTGTCTCAGCTCCTGACCATCCACAATGAGAAGCTGAAAAGAGAGCAGCTGCCTGAGCCTGTGCCATCTTGTGCTGACTAACACCTGTGAGCTCCCTGGATCTCCAGCTGCCCCCAGCCTTTGTGCCTGTGAGTGAAGGCAGCCAAAGTCTGTCTGTTCTAGCACAACACAGTGGGGGGATGTGGCCCACTTGTCACCACAGATGATAGAGAAGTTATGATCAGGGCCACAAGTACCATAAAACAGTAGATCATGACAGGCCTTGCTTCATAAAGTTGTCTTTGGCCAAACCCCCTTTAACTAAGTACTAAGACCCAGCAGTAGCATGTACAGATTGTCTCGGGATACCTCATGTATTCTTTTTAGATGTCAGGAGCCACTGTGCTAAGTATTCTCCTGTAACCTATGATTATTCTGCTGTTACAGGTATCATAGACAATAACAAACAACATTTGTGCTAATAAATTACCTATTCCAAAGAACAGAATAGAGAAATAGTCACATGAACTGAAGGCAGGAGACCTTAGCCCACAGTAAGAACAGGGAAGGTGTGTGTCATTCCTCACAGCAGTAACCTCCATGAATAGTAAGGCAAGGAGATACAAGCCCAAGAATGCTTTACCATGTCTCTCTTAGTCTTGGGAGATCTGTAATGTACAGCTTAGGCTCTGCTGCTTTGGCAGAGAATAAGAGACTAAATGGGCACTATAAACCTCTGCTGGACTGAGAATAACCCCAGCAACAGAGAGGAATTTGAAGAAAAATATCCTAACTCACACTATATATATGTTAGACAGTCTAAAAACATCTTGGAAATGTAGAGGCAATAATGATCTATACTGTCTATAATATGCCATTTTGCAAATTTATACACTAAACACAGAATCCTGACATCTCTGCAGTGAGCTTTCCTTTCAGCAGACAGCTAAAGGCTTCACAACATGGGAATTAACAAGAGGCAGAATCCAAAAGCCTCTCTTTAAAGCAATGAAACCACAGCAGGTAGCTGAAGACCTGGGCCAGAAGAGGGTCCCTGAGCTGCAGGTTGCCAAGAAGAAAGGAAGGAAGTGCTAACACTGATGTTCTTGCTGAACTTCTGAGTACTGTGGAGCTCTCTAGGAGACCACAGTATCCTCCTGAACTCATTTACTTTTACAAATGCAATACAGTGCAAAATTGGAGTAATCAAGCCTGATTTCTTACCTGCTCGTAACAAGAGAAAGGAAGTGGTGGCTCTTGTTCCAAAAGGCAAGACAGAAGGGGAGTACATGCACATGAATGAGTTTGTTGCCCCCTCCTCTACACTAAACCTACAAGGGGCCCCAGGAGAGCCTGTGCTGCCAAACCTCCTACCTGCCCTGAGGGGTAGTATGTGAGCCAGCGCTCCAGGTGCGTGGAGTACCAGCCAGGGAGCAGGCACCGGCTCTGCAGGTTGCGCAGTTCCTGAGGGGCCTGGGGTTTCGCAGAGATCACTTGGTAGAAGGTGTAATTGAGCGCCACAGGGTCATTGTGAGCACGCTGGTGCTGAAAAACACAAGCTGAATTTAGGAGCAGGAACACAGGATTCCACCTTACATATCTCTGTGCAGACCCTCCTGACTCAGCACAGCCACTCACCAATGCCTTTGCATATCAACCTGTCCCCACGCTGCAGGCAGCCTGCCTCCTCTACAGAAACAGATCCAGAGATTCCACCCCACTGGAATCTCTCTCTGGCCCCCACCCACAGAACAGTGCAGGGAAGTTACCTGATACCACGAATAGGCTCGGTCAGCAGGGTTGATCAGAACAGTAATGATTTTGGCTCGAGGCAGTAGGGCTGCACCGCGTTTTGGTACCACCTCTGTGTCAAAGTAATTGGCACTCTTCTCAAACATGAAGTCTGTGCTGGCATTGGAAGGGATGGGAAAGAATTCCATGTACCTGCCGAACAGATGGGATGCTGGTGAGCAGCATGGCCAACAAAGAAATTGCACCAACCCCACGATGCCCTCACTCCTCTTGAACTGACACAGTTTGCAACACAACTGCACCTCCCCAGGAATGCCATGAATGAGCAAACGGGTGCAGGGCTGGCAGAGGTGTGACTTGAAAAAAGGTGGTGGCACACGACACAGAAAGTTGGGAGATGATTGATAAAAAGGTAAGGAATTATTTTGCTGAGAGTGTGTTCCCCAACTCCTTAGGCAGTGGAAATTAGAAATCTGAGGGTACCAGTTGCAAGCTCTACCAGAAAAGACATTTTGTCCAAGAATAAGGTCAGAATCATCTGCCTGCTCTACCACTGACAACTTGTTTAAACCTGTCTAAATTCTATGTCTTTTTTTACCTCAGTCCATAGCTGAGATGCAGGTGAAGAGCTTTACCCTAGAGTTACTCAAATTTCTCAGTTTCCACATTACTAATTCGACAAGCTTCTGTGAGGCAGAGGGTAGGAGGGGGGCAGGGGACTGTGAAGCACTGGAAGAATAGTCTCTGCCCAAATTTAAGCTGTACAACTAAATGCAAAGATCATCCTCTCGCATGTGATAGTGCTTGACTCCTGTGAGCTTTGCTCAAGTACCAACCACCTTCCAGTATCTTTGACTTCTCTGATCATTTAGAGGACTGTTGCAAGCTCCCACAGCCATAAGCAAAGAAATCCCACAGAAGAATGCCTTACTGCCACACAGCCGTCCCTCGGAGCCTCTCAAGAGGGAGGGCAGTGCCATGATCAACCAAAGCTAATAGTTCAAACAAGAAACAGCTTTAAACTTTCTCTGCCTGGAAACATAGTGGCATAATATGCCAGGTGCAAACACTATCATAAAAAAGACAAGATATGCACATGGGCACTGGGAGCCAGCGCAGGGAACGCAGTAGCAGCTCTAAGTCTCAAGGTCCCAGAACAACAATAGGGAGGTTCTCCCCTCTGTATTAGGTGTTTTAACTCTGAAACAATGAGGAACTTTTTAATGAGAACACAGCTGTCTGCTTTGCATGTCAAAGTAAAAGTAACTTTATGACAGCAATGCATTCAACAAGGACTTGCTGAATTTTTAAAGCTAAATCATGCCTATGACAATCCTGGAGAACAGTCAGTAAAATCAGATACTACACAGTTGGGTTAGAAGAAAAACAGAGAATGTGCACTGAGCAGTAGCAAGGAAAACAGCTGTTCAGAAAAAGAGAAGCTGCCAAGGGGGCTGAGGTGGAAATACAGAGAGACTCAGGAGAACAGAACATGGGTGCACCTTATCACAGAAGAATGCATGTCAGGTTTCTTACCAATCGATTCCTTTATGATAGTTGGGACCATTAAAAAACTGGATCTCCTCAAAGGTGGATGGACTTGGGAAGTTACTGGTGACAGCTGGATGCATGGTCAAGAAGAAGTGCACAGCTGTTGTGCCTGCAACAGGAACCAGTTAAAGGGGCCTGGCTCACATATAACACTTGGCTGAATGAGTGGCTTTACTTCACTGCAAACACCAGTTCCCAGATGGGCACGCTCCTGTCATGCGTGGCTAACCCACCCCTTAACTCATGCAGGTTACAACAGCAGTGACACCAAGCACTCTGGGATTGAACTTGCCTGAGCAGTTCAATCCCACATTGCAGCTCATGCAGCTCATTTAAGTCGCCTCCTTAGCGTGACAGCTGCCACCCATGTTGGCTACTGCCATGCTGGCACAGCCACTGTCACGTGGCAGAAGCCACACCTGCCCAGTGGGAGGAGGCCTGGGCAGGAGATGTGCTAGAGACAACATTAGTGTCCTTGGATGAGAACTCAGCCCTGGCCTGCCTGTGCTGTGCTTTCCCTTTGCCCCGATGATCCCGCTCGGCACACAGCTGTGGGCCTCCAGCAGTTTTCTCACTGTGCCACTGCAAGCAGCCTGGGTCATGATAAACACTGACAGAGCTTCACAGTGATACAGCCAGGAGACAGCAGCTTGGCTGGGACAAGCTTCCTTCCAAGGCTGACCCCCATTTGCTGTGGATGGCTGGAGCTGCTGTTTCACTGCACAAAGACTTGGCTTTAGCTGAAGAGGTTTTTCTCTCTTCAGCCTAGAAGGGACTCGTCAGTACAGCATATACAGCTGTGTCACAGCCAAACACAATGCCATAGCAGTTAAAAGGTGGTGACAGAGAACAGACAAAGGAGTTTCTCTCCCTCCCACAGACAGTGACATGGAGCATGCAGTGGGTACACAGATCTGTCGCAGGAAAAGCACTAGGGGACATTCACTGTAACCTTTGTTAAGCATGTGCACTTAGTCCTGCTGACAAGCTTATGTCTGTGATACACTAAAGTCACAGCTTCTCTGAGCTTACATGGAAAAGCCAAAACAAAACTCTGCAGGTAGGGGAAGCCAAGCACAATATCAGAGTGAAAAGTACTGACAGACTTGCCAGATTTAGGTTAGAACATATCTGAGATTGTCTGAAATGTCTTCTCTGGCCATTTGGCAGCTTGCACAAAGGGCAGCCATATAGATCTACGGCATGGACATTTCCAGCTCTCCTCTCTGGAAAAGTGAGATGGAAGCTGCAATCTGTCTTTAAATAAAGTATACACACCAGTTTTTTGAGGTCCCACGATGAGGAACTTGGGGAGCCGATCACATGTTTTCTCTTTGGACCAGATATCCTTGTGCCTTTTATCATCACAGGGATTCTGTAGCACAAGAGATGAGATTAAGCATTACCACAGGAGGTAATGGCAAGGGGAGGAAAAGCTGGAAGGGCCATTCCTCTCGGGAAAATGCTATTAGCATATGAAGAACACTTCAGAGCCACACTGCTGCTCTGCCAAGCATTAAGAGGTGTTAAGTAAAAACATGGGGAGCATTTTCAAAAGCTCCAGAGTGACATTACAGCCAAAGGCCCTCTGAGAGTGGGAACTACAGGCCTTGCCCTATGTAGCCATACTGGGCTGGGCCACCACGTTAGTGCACCTCAGCATCTGTGAACTTCTGGCAGACAGACAACTCTATCACCTTCAGTTAATTTCATCTGCTCATTACCATGCAGAGAGCTGCTGCACTGGGAGAAAATAGAATAAGCATGTTTTTATTTAATGAACATGAATTCTGCAGTGTGAAATTACTTTCAGATTAATCACATTAACATGCATGTGAACTCCTCCAGCACCAAACACGATTCTTTCTCACACTTCACAGCAACTTGCCCTAATACAAGCCCTTTAATGACCCAAATGCCTGTAAGCTGGCCCCCAAGTCACATATGACAGTCATCCCTGTCCCCAAGCTCACATCAGATTGTGACCTACTGCTCCTACCCCCTTCCACCTTGCAATTTGCCACACACAGCCTGAAGCCACAATGGTTAAACCTAAAAGCTTTATGCTTTACCCTGCTGTGCTCTGGATCAGCAGTTTAAATGTGGGATACACCTCTTCAAAAACTACTAAGAGCAATTAAAGCTGCCTTCTCACCTGCCACAAGGGATTCTTCTCCTGGGGAAAGATTTCAAAGTACTTTTTTGCAAGTTGGACTGGAGGCAATGTTTGCAGGCGAAGGTTGGTCCAGCACTGCACAAACTTGACCAGGCTCTCGAAAGTGTACAGTCCTAGACGGTCATTCCCATAGTTGGACAGGTGGGTCATGAAGATGCTTATCTGAAAATAGAAAGGCATGGGTTACTGGTAAATCAGGTAACAGGACTGTTTCCTCCTAGCTTGATTCCACAGTCACAAAGAGGCTGTTCACAACTCAGACTGCCATGGTGTCTTGGTTGACAAGTGTCCCTCTGCCAGGATAAAGCAAGGCTTGAGGCAAAAGGAAAGAAACGTAGCGCTTTCAAGACAGGAAGAGCTCAGGAGAGGAGGAACACAGACCTCTCAGTAACCCCTTAGAATGGTGTGTGTGGCAGGTGTTAACTGAGCCCTGGATGCAAGTCCAGAACAGCTTCAAAATCCCATTCAAGTGGCTCTAGAACATTTAGGGGAATAAGACTTGTCAGTGACTCCCTTGAAAAGCCTCTTTCACAGGAAAGGGAAAACAGGAGCTTCCCTTCCTCTCCCCAGGGCACAACCAGGGCAACCTCTTGAGCTGCAAAGTCTGCTACAGCAGGGGAGCAGGCTGGGGAGGGGCACCATGCCGCAGGGACAGTTGTCACTGGAGCTCTTCCTAGACCCACAGCCTGTCACAGCTTTCCTTCTCTTCGGAGTTGACATCTCAAGCGTAAAAGAACAACTGGTAATTGGCACTTTAGAATATGAACAGGTGTATGTGGGGACTGCAAAGAGACACTGCACTAGGATATTGTCCTAGAAACAGACACCAGCTGGTTAGTTTTAGCTCACAAGAACCTTCAGCACAGGCAGCCCCTGAGAAACGTCCTGCCAAGCCCAGGGATGTTAATCCTTTGGCAAAGTGTCACTCAACAGCCATGGCAGCCGCCCCAGCACTGCAGTGCTCAGGAGCTGGTGTGCTATTTCTGCCTTGCCAAGCCATCTCTTCTCTCCAGCAGATACATTTCCCTCCTGTCAGTTTTTCACTATTTTAACTTTTGGATAAGAGTGCAAAGAACTGTTACCAGTTTGACTCTAGTCTGTGGGTTTGACAGACCCCACGGAATTCAGCCCATAACACAGTGCCACTTTGCCGGCACAAACCCCACCACGGCTGGAAATTAGAAAAACAAAAACACTGAGGTCAGTTGAAGGAATGGCCACGTGGCTTATTTAGCACTCCTCACACAGTGTCAGCCGAGTGCAGGGAGGGAAACCGACCTCAGTCACAGCAGGGGCACCCACTGCTGCACAGTTTTGGGTTCAATTCTGATGACGCCAGGTGAGGGCAGGAGGCAATAACAGGCTTCCCTGGCAGGGGGCAGGAATGGCTTTCCCACTCACAGTAGGGAAAGAGCAAAATGGGGAAGCAGGAGACAGATGGTCTTGGGATGAAGACATTTGCTGGCACTCAGGAAGTCTGAATTCAGTTTTCTGCCCAGTGTCACCATGGACTAGTCTCAGCAAGACAAGAGAGACTCTTTGTGCCTGAGCCATCCCCAAGACACTGTAAAACAAATTTAATCCTGTCCATAAGGTGCTCACAACCCCATTCTTTGGGTAGGCATCAGAAAAAAGTGGTAGGACTTTGGGACACGTGGAAAGTAAGTGGAGTTAAAAGATTTATCATGTTTGTCTACCTGTGAGTTTTTCACTTCTGGTGTCCTACTGAGCTGACAGGAGAGGTCCTGAGAGACAGCTCTGGCACCTACACTTCAAAGAGCAGCGTGTGCTTGGTGCTGCTGTGTAAAAAGGATGTGCTAAATACAACACAGAGCTAAGGACAGAAAGATCTGTGTAACTGCAAGGCACGGTGGCAAAAGCATGCAACTCATGTTGTATTTTGCCCCTTTCTGGGAGATGTCAGGAAGGTTCTGTGACAGCAAAGGGTGGCTCATCCCTTTGACTAGCTAGTGAAATATGTAGAGGAAAAATTTGCTGCATGAAGAGTCTGGCTCACTGGCACAAATCAAGTACTGCAGCAGAGAGGACACAGGTCATCACCTGGGACCTCTTCAAGATTTCCAGAATAAAAATAAGCCTGCATGTGATCCAGGTTGGCAACTGCATCTCAAGACTGACTACATTTGGTAAAATGGTTCACAAAGGTAATGCTGCCACCTGCAAACAGTCCCAAGCAACTGGATTTAGAAGAAGGAAAGACAAACCCAATTGATGAGCCATTTCCCTTATTTCTGAGAGTGCAGTCACATCCTGTAACACACTTGCACTGCTTAACAAGGCCTGGCAGCTTGCTCTGCCCCGTCACAGCTACTGCTGCCAAAACAGCTCTGAGCACTACTTCTGACATAAGCTACACTCAAGTGCCATCTCTCCCTCCCTCCCATCCACACCCACAGACCCCAGGGACTGGTTTGGAAATAACACCTCCCTCCTCTCCCCCTCCCTTCCACTGTCAGTGTGCCATGATTTCCCTTCCTTCACACTGAGGAATAATGAGAGCAGAGGTCACAGAGAGCCCAGACAGAATACAGAAACGGGAGGGTATGAGGACCTTGCAATATGTAACAAGCAGCTGCGGGCACAGCAGTAAGTAGCCTGCGCAGTGTAAGCAGAAGTGTTTGTGAGAAGAGATCAGCCTGTCTGCTCAGGATCAACAGCTATTCTCCTTCTGACATCAGACCTTGTTCACCACTCAGAAGATCAAACATCTTCTGTTTGCACTGTGGAGTTAATCATACACACACAGGCTTGGAGATTCCTGCCTGTCTATATCCACTCAACAGGAGCTGGAAGCACCAAAAAGGACTGAAAGAGCCTGGTCCAAGTCTACTTGCTACGGATCACTGCTGGGGCTGTGGGGCTGGCCAGCTTTCTTTCAGGTCCCTGAGATGGCTCTATCAGGAGGGGAGGAATGCAAGGTCTGAGTCACTGTGCAAACACAGCAATGGAGAGGAGCTTAGAGCACAATACTCTGCTCTGAAAGAGAGAAATGCTACAGTGCTGAAAGGAAGCAAAAGTGTAAACATGGGAAGCATCTGAAGGTGCCTGAAAGTTTAAAAAAATTCACTACAAAGATCCAACAATAAATCTGGTAAATAAGCTCATCCTGTACCAGAGCACAACCTTCCCAAACTTTTCCTTGATCAGAGATTACTGCCAGCTGGTTAGACTATCATGTGCTTATCAGCAATTTTAATGGGGAGTTCTAGATACTATGTTTCTATAAATTCTTTGGCATAGCCTCCTAGACCAGTAAAGATCTCTGGATTACAGTTTGGCAACTGGTTTTGCAAGAGAAACCTGGAGCCCTTAACTCCCACAGAGGCTATTTCTGCAGGCATGCTTTAAAGATCTGACAATTACAAAGTGGGACAAGATGCAATTCACCCAGCATATGGGAACACAAGCCCAGAAAAGAAAGTGTCGTGAGTAAAAAGCAGTTTCTTTCCATTCGACTGATCACTCCACATGTAATGGAAACAATGAGCTCCTCCTTATCACAGACTTTTCTCAAGCAGGCAGGTTTGGGTGTTGTGTGTAAAGATAACAAGTCTGTCTCAAGCAACGAGGTGGGGAGGCGGATGGCTTCCAGACCTCAGGGACTCAGGCTGGCTGCTAGACCTGGATGTATAAACTCCTACAGCTTTTTAGCAAGGGCTCTCATAGACCCATAGCTTCTGCAGATCATATGCCTTCTTCTACCAGAGCTGGTCACAGGCTGACCTTCAGAAACACAGGGCCTGTTTGTAAGCTACAGCCTGTTTGTCAGGTGCAATCTGAGCACACTGTGAGGAACTTTCATTCTCACAGGTCTGCTTCTAGGAGTAGAGAGGCACTAAACACTAGGAGAAGCAAGAGACAAGGGAAAAACTAAGCTCACTGAGGGGGAAAAGGTTGATTTTCTGATTCACTGCTCCAACCAGAAGTGGCTAAAGCTGGGTATTCAACCCTGCAATCAAGGTGCAAAAGAAACGGGGAATGAAAGAAAACATCCTGGTGAACAGAGCCACCAATGTTACATGAACAAATCCCACACACAGATACTCAAGGACTGGCACAGTACTCCAGGATTCCCACCCATGAAACCAGCCAGAACCAACTTCACTTTCTCGCAGATTTGCCTGCATGGTTTCTTGTCTATAGTCAGGCACTGGTGGAAAAACTGATTAAAGGAGAAGTAAGGTGGTAAAAATGTGGAAGTCATGCGAAGAGATTAAGCATCATTATATTCTGGAGTGGCTACAGAGGTAGACATCCTAAAATCTTACTGTGGTTGGAGGGCTACAACACTTCACCTCCTGATTCTATCCATTCAGAATTTTCTAAAGATAACTGGGTTGTTTGTTTGTTTGTTTGTTGGTGTGGGGTTTTGTTTGTTTGTGTTTTTGTTTGTTTGGGTTTTTTTGTCTTTTGCCACCTAGTACACATTCCCAGCCTCAGTGTGAAGTGAGAAACTCATGTGATTTGCCATCCATGGCTCAGACCTGGGAAGGGACTGCAGGGTGCTGAAGGTACTACATTAGCTTAGTGGTTTGATGGAACCGTCAAGTATTGAAAGAGAAAAAGAAATCCCTGTGTTGAACCAATATCTCACAATAACGCCTTAATTTGACAGCTACAACACAATAAGAGAAAACAGAAATCATTTCAAGCATCTACATATTGAAAGAAAAGGGAGAACACCTCATAATGAAAGCCCAGCAAGAGCAATTATTGTGAACAAAACTCATCAGTAAGACAAGGGAGAAGCCAACAGGCAGCACATGTGCATGGAATAGAAGGAGTATCTCACTTCTGATTCATGAAGATACAGCAGCCCAGGTAACACCCACTGTACCTTGGGCCATGCTCAGTGTGTCACCCTGGGTAGTTGCCACCTGCAGAGGGTTGCACTTGTCAGCACACTGGATCCTGATGCTCCCTTGGCCGTGTGTAAAGCAAAGCAGCATTCCTTAGCCAGTACTTCCTTGTCCCCTCTTGCACATCCTACCATGGTGTGGGAGACACCCACACTGTGATGGTGGTTATACTGAATCTCCAGTGAGATCCAGTCCTTCCCCATATCAGGCACACAGGCTGAGACAGCCACACAGCAGCTCCCCTTTCAGATGAACTTACTGGGTTCAGAAGCACCGTCAGGAAGAGCTCACCACCACGAATGCTCTTGTCCAACTCCTTTGAGCCACCAGGATATTCATTATAGAAGATAGTGTGAGTAAAGAGACCACAAGTCTGTCGAGGCAGAACCTGGCAATATCAGAAGAACAGCAAAGTTAGACAAGAGGCAGATGCAGTAGAATCTACACGTGAATGAGTCAAAGCAGCACTTTGGGGATCAATATAAAGACTAAGGGACATAAATGGCATAATTTCAGAGGACTCCTGCTATTCCTCCCAACCATTTAGCTCATCACAGTGTGAAAAAGCCACTGAGATCTCAGCCTAGTCTTGCTGGGCTTGAGTTTGCTCTCCATTCAGTACTGACCTCTGAACTGTTCCAAGAAACACAGAACTGGTTTTAGCCAAGTTTTTTTTCTTTGCTTCACTTAACGGTTTTGGAAACACTGGTGATATTAAGATTAATGTCTCTGATGCAGGTCACTAGAAGACCATTCCCTGGGCAGGAAAGTGCGCTCTGCTTGCCCAGTTGTGCTCACCATGATTCCATTATGGATGAATCCACGCCGGTACCGGGCAGGCCGTAGGTGTGGGTATTCCTCTGTGCTCGTTACTTGGATGTTCCAAACGGATTTCCATGCTTCATAAAGTTGTGTGTGCACAGGATAAACCCCAGAATGATGGGGGGCTACTGCATAGCCCAAGTCTGTGGGAATCCCATGCTCCTGGAAGCAGAATATGCAGCTTGATAATTCGGTATTTAACCAATAGCCTTAATAAGGATCCAAGTTGGAGCAAGGTGACAGAATAACATGAAAATTCTCTGGATTGGGAAACCTGAAATACTGCTCGTACCTCTTGTTTCATGCATCTATAGAAATATAAGGGCAGTTTTGTATCAACAAAGACATTCAGCACTGGTAACAGCTGCTGTAAGAATGGTCTTGCAGTTTGCAGGTGTGAAAAATCAGACTAATTCAGAATGCTCAGGTCAGGCTCCATGGTTACTACATACTAATCAATGCTGTTAAGGGACATATCTCAGTCCCACAATGCCTAGATGTGAGCCACCAGAGAAGGAAAACAAAATTTCCTTAAATGATATAGAGGAAAGAAAGATGATGGCTGGGATCTGTACTGTCTCTAGCAATCCAAAGAAAAGCAGACACGGAGCAAGAGACTATTGAGGGTGACGATATGGGGCCTGGAGCTATACTGACAGGAAATATCTGAATTTCTTGGGTTTTAATTCTACTGTGTGGTTCTGGTAACAATATCAATGATGACAGCTCTACCCTGGTGGTGCACAGTAAAACCAGAGCCCCTAAGTGAAGCAATAACCTTCTCTCACTGCTGGTCTGCTTTATGTTAAATATGTGTAATTGTGTTCTGTGCTTTGTCTCTCTTTGCAAAAGACTGCACTGTTACTTAACCAGGAAAAGGAGGAGCCTAAATTGTTTCTATAATGCTGTGACTGTGCTCTGAATTCAAGACCATTTCTAATCTGTGTGTGTCATGGGAACACAAGACAGCAGCCTGCTATTCCCAAGGGGATTACCATCAAAAAAACCAAACCAGAGGTGAAGAGGACATTTCTTTTCAGAAAAACATGTACTCTATATTCAACTCTGGGCTGTAAGCATCAAACTGACATTGTTCCAGCAATGCAGGATGTTCAAGGCTTCCCCCTCCTCTGCCAAAACCCAGGGAATTTCTCCTGTACTTCCTAGATAAGTAACTTCCTTCAGCATTGTCTGGGAAGGCCAGAAGTAGGGCTGCTAGCACACAGCATTTTACACTACCTACCAGGTGACTTCCTTACAAAACCACACTGAATAAGGATGGAAAAGAAAATGCCTTCTTACTGCCAGAGTTTGTGAATTAATTGGATTTGGATAGTAATGCTACAAGTTCACACCTCAGCAAACAAGAGCCTTGGGATTTGCACCCTGGAATGCTGCGGAACTGCCCGGGGCCATGCAGGTGCCAGGAAACATTTCCCATTGCACAGGCAAGCATGAGAATGGTGCTGTCTTCAGGCAAGCAACAGGAGCCACACATCAATCTGAACTTTAAGAACGGGCTTGCTTAAATTCAGCTGAATTATTAGACTAGTATTTGAGTTCAGTGGGGTCCAAACAGCAATTCCAGGAGAAGAATGTTTAGGGATTAGTACTATAAATAAACTGCAGTGCCCCTTACCACAGCAAACTGTTTGTTGAGCTTCATCTGCTCAGCCAGCACAGTGACATTGTGGAAAAGATGAGGCTGCATGTGACTCCACATGTGAGGGAACCACCAGAACTCCTTCCTGTGTTTGAGCAGCATGTCATCCCCTTCGTCTTCCTCATCTGTACCTACAGAGAGCAGAACCGGAAGTGCAAAAACAGAAGGCAGAAGAGGGGCTCAGCGCTTAAAAGCAGTGGCTAATCCCCTGAAATGCAGATTGGTTCCAACAATTAGCTTTCTCCAATGTATTACACACACACAAATGTGGGGGCTGTACACAGGTGCTGGGACAAACAGGGGCCAGGACAAACAGGTGCCAGGGGGTTACCTGTGTGGTAGAATTTCCCTGAGAAGCCCAAGTTGAAGGTGAAATTTGGGACTAACGTTCTCAGCTTATTCTGGGTGCTCAGTAAAGCCTGTTTGAACAAAAGGAAAAAGACATGTTCATATTAATGTTTTTTTGCTCTGTAACATTCCTCTGAGCTCTACTGGTGCCCAGTTCAGTCTGAAGAGGTATCACAGGGCATTGCTGCCCTAGGAGTGAAGCAGAGCAGACAAGTGCTCCACATAGGGAATCTTCACTTGAAGTAATTCTGCTGTACTACATGATACCCCTTTAAAACCACAGTCAGATCATGCTCTCCGATGTGATGGACCCAGAGTAGCTGTGCTAAGGAAAAGGGACAGCAAATCTCACTTGCAAGCAACAGATCCTTTACGCTTTCCAGATGCAACCTCAACACTCCCTTCTTCTCCATGTTGGCTGGGACTTTGCTGTTGAACCTCTGCCCTTTCTCAGTCTGTGTGTTAACAAAAAAGGTGGTGGGGCAGCACACGATGCACAGATGAAGGAAAAGAAGTTAATAATATAATGAACAGTAACTAAATGATCCAAAGGGAAGGGGCTTTTATTTGGAGAGGAAAAGTGGATTTTCAGAACTACTCATGCAGCGAGTCCTACCACAGCAGGGAGGGAGCCCTGCCTTCGTGTTCCCTCAGAAGTGACAAAATAATTTTGTAGCAGGAAAAATTTCCTGGATTTTGTGAAGAAGACTTGGGAGAACCAACATTCACAGTCATCACATCCCCTAAAGATTCTCTCGTGCTCACTTGTATCTGCTTTAAATGTCCAAAGTAATTGCTATAACCAAAGGGAAGGTGCCTTGTGCCACAAACCTCAAGGTCTAGCAGCGTACAGAGTAAGACACCAGCCAGCCTTGACACAAAGAAAAACAAACCACAAACCAAAATCCAAACAAAACCCAGGGGCTCAGTGTGTCACAGACTAGTAAGACAAACTAATCCCAGTCAAATTTCTTCTGCCGGAAAACAATAAAAAGAGAGAAGCCCTGAGATGCACACTCTGCTGCTACGTGGGTGCTCTGGGGAAAGTGCCAGTGGTGCAGCTCCCTATGGGAAAAGTTCTCAATCAAACAGGGAATGGGAGGAAGGCTGCTGGCAGATGAGAGAAACAATCCTTGTCCAGGCTATCTAGATTTTAATAGCTTTACTAAGAAAGCAATGGATCAGTGACTGCACCAAGGTGAAGGTGAAGTTCCCTCAACAGCAGACTTGGGTTGGATGCAAATACACACAGGCAACTTGGCACATAACTCTGGGGAAAGCTGTCAAACTGTACAGGGGAGATCTTCCTGCATCAGCTGCCCTTCCCCAGACCCTTGGAGCACAAACCAGCATTGCAAGGTGCCTTCACGTGGCTCACACTCCATAGGCATTGTTTAAGTGCACCACTCCCTCAGTGTGGAAAGGGCACTCCCAGAGGCAGACTCTCATTCTGTGGAGGAGCCCTGACATCCACCACTTACAGATGATCTGAGAAATCACTGCTGTGATTTCATACATACACCAATGTATCAAAACAGTGCTGATCAAACACTACCCATCATATTAGTTTAAAAATGGTTTCTGTCGTTTACTTCAATCACCCATTCACTGGAAATGTATCCTGGAGCAAAGAAGCTGAGTGGTTTTATTCCCAAGGCAGTCTATGACCATGGCAAGGTGGGAAGATCAGACGGATTTTGTCTGCAGTCCTGCAGAAACTCTCAATGCTCTCTCTGAGGGAACCAAGCTTTCACACTTTTCCCTACAGGCACACCTAACTGCCTGTTCCTCAGGCACATTGCCACAACCACATAACAATGACACCAAATGCAGCCTGGGATAAATTTCAACAGTTCCAGTTCCTCCATGGCCATATGCTTACCACATCCTTACCTCAGTCCCCAACCAAGAATAGTATTTTGAGAAATGTAAGGCACGTGACATTTCCAGAACCTATCATAAACAGAGGCAGCACTTTTGAAAGGTGACGTGCCAGCAGCACTGATGGCTGAAGCCTCCTTTGCACAAATCCAGCATTGGCACTGGGAGGTCAAGATCCCTTACGTAGAGAGACACAGGGACTCACCCTACTCAGACTAAGAGCTGTGCACCTCTCTACAGAGAGGCACCTGTCTGCCCAGCTTGATCACAGTATTGCTTCAAATTTTGGACCAGCACCTTGAACATATCACCCAGTAACTTAGACAGGAAAGTGCCACTTTCTTTTCTTTCTCCAGAGCTGTCCCAAGCCTCACCACTTCTCCCTGCTGCCCAAAAAGGCACATCCAGTTCCCCAGGCTTGGGTAGAAAAGTGGAGGAAGGAAAGACAGCGGTTAAGAGGCTTAGCATTCCTCCGCATGCAAAGAGATTTACAGCCTGGCTGGGGTTACCATGACAACACATCTGTCTGATAATAAATCCCAAAAAGCCCTGCTCCAGCAGGCTGCAATCCTTTGTGTCCTGGGAGGGACCAGGGAGGTACTCTGGGGGCCCCAGAAATTCAGAGACCACGAAGCCCTATGGAGTCCTGCTTTCCTGGCAGGTTTATTGTTAACTGTGTGCCACCCCTCTGCTGATGCTGTGTCCTTGTCACAACCACATCTGTAAGGTAGCATGGCACAGGTTTGAAAAAACCTTCCCCTGAAAAGGATAAAAGAGACTAAGATGCCAAGAAAAGTATTTGGACATTTGTTTCAACAAATTATGCATTCCATGTTTCCTAGAACACGGGTTTGAAGAGGTCTGTGAGCTGTAGTAAGGTGCAACAAAACAGGTGTGGGAACGGGCTGGACAGTGGCACTTTTCTCTGCACTCTGTTTCTCTTCTGTAAAGTAGGATGAATATGATAATACTAATAATATCTTACAGGTGATTCAAGTGGCATTTCATTTATACCCATAATGTGCTATGAGACTGCCCCTCCAATCCATCCAAGTATCTCCATTTTATATTTTAACAGTATTTTTTTATATCCGTTTTTACATATTATTATTATCTTTTATTTCAAAAATCTTTTCAAGATGCAAGCCAGCCCACTAGCTAGCCAAAAAGGCTCCTACCCCAGCTAAACTCCCTGCTAGAAGCTCTGCACAGCTCACCCCAGCAAGGCAGAGATGGGGTTTCCAAAGAGATGCTGAGCACTGCCCACCACATGAAGGCCAGATCTGCTTCACGCTTGTCACAGTCTATCAGAGAACACCCACTGCAGCGCTCGACCTGTATTTTTGGAGGCCTTTAGTGCAGGCCCAATGACAGAAAACTACATTCCAAAGCACATTCTTGGACACAATGCAAAAAAAGTCTAAGCTTCAGTCCGGTGTTCAATGCCCATCGCTTTAAAAAAGGCTTTTTTAATAATCTCAAATGATGATAAGTATTTACTTCTAAGCAAATGTTAGGGGAAGAAAGTTTAAAATTGCGCCTTTTGTTGCAATACATTAAAAATCTACATAATCTCAGTGACAGATCCGCAAAGATTTACTCAACAGTCACTACAAGGTCTTGATGTCATCTAGAGAAGATAAAGACTCTGTCAATGGGGTAACATTCTAGGAGTGAGGAAAAAATCAGGGGAAGCCACAGCACTTTCACTGTACTGGTTCCTTCTTTAGGACCTAATCCTTTTCTAAGATGGCACGGTGAGTTTGGCATTGCAGTCACAGAGGGCTAAATCTTCATGCAACTCTGCTTTTTTAGCTAAAAATCTTCTAACTTCTAGAAGTGTTTGCAGTGATTTTAGCTGTTCCCAGACAAACCCTAAATATTATCTATCTCAGGTCCCTCTAATAAGAGGCAAAAGAAAAGGGGGAAATAAGGCCAAGAGCCAGATGCTGGGAAGAGAGGATACCATGACTGTAAGAAAACAGTGCACGGACAAATGAAGATAAACAGATGATAAAAAATGGAGAAAGAAAGCTGAATGCTTTGATAGCCTCTTCTCAGTGCTCATGCAAAGCATACTAGGAACATGTGGCAGAAGCACCTGCATGGTAGATACTGCCCCTATGGACCCTGGGCAGCATGTCCTTGAAAGGACTTCCTGCAGTTTTCTCACTGCCCAGCAGTACCACTGGCAGAGCTCAAAACAGCACTGGCAAGAGAGACAGCTCTCATGATACTGGTATTTCTACCTCCCCTCCAATCTTAGAATCAGGGAGTTAGAAATTGCTGAGTACTTTAATTGCAGGCAAGATCATCCTCTACAATTTAGAAAGGCAAGAGCTGGCTGACAGCCACTCTCACTAGGTTCTCTGCTTTCCACCCTCACCATTCATAACCCAAAATGAAATGACTGTCCTCGATTTTCACTTAGCTTGCTCTCAGACTCACTAGCAGTGATTGTTCACACTGTTTATGCCCTTGGAGAGATTACCAGCAAAAGAGGCAAAAACTCATCTACTTAATCTTCTTTCCTCATACCTAAAGACAACCAGGAAGGATCACAAAAGCCAGATCCTTTTGCATTAGAAACGGTTTGTCTTTGTTGACCAATGCCATGGAGGTCTGGTAAATTCCTAGGATTATGACTTTAGAAGAGACTGACTGTGGAATAATTTAGAAGAGAAGAGATTCTCTGAGATTTTGTTTTGTTAATTATGTGCAGCTCAAATCTTGGGAAACTTTACAAGCGAAAATAATTTTCTTTGTACAACTTCCAACTGTTCCACTTTAATTGAGGACTGCAAGCTCCTGCTGCAACCCTTCAGCAGAAAGCAGGAACTCAAGGGTTACCATCTTTAAACTAAAAGCAAGCATGGTTCTTTTTTTCTTGTTAAAGAAGAAAGCCAGTCAGTTCTCCTTTAAGTATCACAAATAAAAACATTTCCCTCGTGTAAGACACGTACCATGGACATGCATTTGATCAAATTACATTCAGTTCTTTCTTTTAATAGTAATTTTGCCTGGGAAGCTCCCTGAACATGGACCTGCATACGGCAAGCAGGCTCACTGGGACAGCAGAGTCAATTTTATACCTTCACACAGCATCCAATCTTCAAACTGCTACCCTGACCACTGTAATCTAAGCTTTGAGATAAGGAGCTGTGTGTTGAGATAACAGCCCTGAAACAGAGCTTTCATATAAAAGGCCAAAGAAAATGCCAGCTGTTCTGTTACCATTATATCCCCTTCTCTCCCCATGGTGAGAGGCTATCAACAAATCCATATAGTTATTTCTCGCTTTTAAAAAATAAAAATTCATTAACCTCGCGTGGCTCCGCAATCAGAGAGCTTCTTTTAAATGGATAAATCTGGGGTTTATCTGCTTTGCCTGAGA
The DNA here is from genome assembly GCF_022539395.1 of Myiozetetes cayanensis. Lineage (NCBI taxonomy): Eukaryota > Metazoa > Chordata > Aves > Passeriformes > Tyrannidae > Myiozetetes > Myiozetetes cayanensis. The sequence continues at coordinate 21,276,825 of NW_026086605.1, forward strand.
TTCTCTGCTTACTGATCACAGATTATTCCTCCATTTCACCCTGTTAAAACCCAAACAAAGCATCTTTTGGAATAATCTTGTCTGGGTTTTTAACATCACTAGAGCAGCCTTTGTTCCCAAGTGCTTTGGCCACCTATATCCTGCTTTCTCACATGGGTCTGTAACCTGCACAAACACTATGGAGGTGAGAATCTCTGCCAGTTTGGACTAGAGGGTGTAGGGCCTGCTTAGGACCAAGATAAGACTGTGATCCTTCAAAAAAAAAAAAAGTCTTTCAGAGCATTTCAGCACCTCACAACACAAGGACACTGCAGTGAAATGAAGAAAATGTTAGCATTTTTCTTAAATAAGTAGTACATACAACTGTTCCATTTGTTACACCAGTATGCTGGGAAACACTTTTTCTTTACCTCTTTGCTTAGAGCATTATGGTCAAAGTGGTTTTAAAAATTATTAAAGAATGAAGCAAGTCAAATAATGGTATGCAATTAGAACTCCTTCAGGCATGCAGCTTCAAGTGATTTCAAAAGATAAAGGTAGCTCCAAACAGAGTGCAGGGTTTTCCTCTGCCTTAAGCTAAATTTGGGAGCAGAAGCAAAACATAAAATCTTGAAGTCCTAACAACATAAAGATGAACTATGACATATCTTGCATGTATGCATAAAACATGTAGAAAAGGTGGTAAGACTCCTAGTAAGGTGGAAGAGTGCTCTTGGGAACGTGGAACAGATGAGGTTGAGGTAAGGGGCCAAGCATGTACAACAGTATTTTGTCTTACACCTTTGCCTCAAATGTTTTGTGCCCCTGGAAGAAAGTTTAAAGTGTGCTTCACCTTGAAGTTGTTTTGGAAACATGCTAAGGCAGCTGCTGTCACAGGCTTATCACCATCATGGCTGGCACCCAGGGAACTCCATCCAGGACTCATCCAAGGGCAAGTGCTGAATGGGAATCCAGAGTGCCATAGCTGTGAACAACCTCAGCTCACCTGGAGAAACAGGCAGCACACCTGCCTCGATGGCTACAACCCAGAACTGATGGGGAAGATAGGAAGGGAAGTCCTTGGCTCCCTGAAGCAGCATATGCACACATAGCACAGACTCAACAGAACACTTTATCACATACTTTCAAGGATACAGAGAATGGGAAGGTGCGCTTCGTTTCTTACCCTTTTCCTACTTGTTTTTTCCTTTCCCTGTCTCAGTTCCCTTTCCTCCACAAAATCTGTCTCTGTGCCTTACCCATAAACCCTTTCTAATGGGTCACTGTATTACTCCAGAAACTGCCAAGGAAAGCAAACCACAAAGATAGCATCTCTCTTTCCCAACTGTGAAGCCACAGAGATGGTTCTCATGAAGGCTTGGTCTTGCCATGTTTCCCTGGTGAATTTTTTGATATTCCCTGCTCAAGGATGATTGGTAGATATGAGGGGAGTGTTAACAAAGGATGAGAGAAAACCATTCCTTTCCCAATTTGGTTATGTGCTGAAAAAATGGATGGTTAAAATACAGTATCAGTTTACACCTCCTGGACTGGCCTACAGTTCTGCAATATAATATATATAGTTTATACACATCACAACAAATAATAATAAACATATTTTTTCTGTTCTATTCTAACACAACATGCCTTTTCCTTTTGAAAGGTAGAGTTTACAGCTACAAATAGGTTGGCAGAAGAAAACCTGCCTATGATTGTTCCTTACATTAAAGAGGAGAAAGGATAGACCACCACAGGCATCTTCCTCCTAAATTCAGAGAGCAGCTCCTGAAATGCTCCATTTAAACCTAAAAAACTGTTGAGAGCATCACACATGGTGCCTCAGCATTTTTGCAGGCTACTCCTCTATTTGAGAACAACTGCAGCAATCAAATTAAACACCACCTTGACTTTTGCCATCTTGACTTTCCTGATATACCACACACACACGAAATTTGTCTAGGGCCTCTGGGGACAGCTACTCAGGGGGTTTTACCTCTACATCAGACACTTTCATGCGAGTGCCCTCTTTTCCCACAAATATATCATCAATGTCGACAAGGATGTAACGATCAAGTGTGAGACAGAGGCGTTTGCCAGTCAAGTAGGCAATGGCATCCACAAAAATGAGTTTGTGCAGCCAAAAGTTGAGGTTATTGCCAAAGAGAACCCGCTGGATCCCATCGTGCAGACCCAGGTCTTGCACCACGGTGGCATGCAACGCTTTGTGCGTGGCCAGGTGAGGAATGGACTCTGAGGACTTCGTGCTGGCCAACAGCACTGGCTCGTAGGTGCTGTGGTTTGACTGAAACACAGTCCAGTCATCACCAGGCAGAGGACCCTGCTCCACCTCGTTAGCCCGGGTGACATAGAGCAGGGGAGCACTAGGATTGATGTGATAGTCCCGCAGCCCCAGGTTGGAATGTAGGAAAAGGGGGAAACCCTTGAGCTGTGCACTGAGCAGGCTGTTCTCGTTTGCTTTGAAAAAGCCTATGATTCCTACTCCATACTCTACACAGTATTTGTCCAGCAGCTCTCGGTTCCAAGCATCCAGGTTCACATATTTGAGGATGTTCTCATAGATAATAAGCGCATAGCGTCCTCTATCTTTGTCTGTCAGGGTGGGCATATCCCCTTTGCCAGGGGCGATCTCTGTCCTGTATTTAAAACGGCTAGATTCCAGGATGGCCACTATTTCCTGCCCCAGTTGGGAGTAAATGCTTTCCACAAAGACTAGCACCACAGGATCTGTGCGTGAGGTGTCCACAGATTTCGTGAGCCTCCAGCTGGCTTGCGGTGGGATCAAGATGCGGTGCTGGTTGCTGCAGTCACTGAAGGGCAGGGGTGGTGGCTCCTTGATTTTGGGGCTGTTAGTGACGTAATAAGCCAGGATGCACATGGAGATCAGGCTGAAGGCAATGAGCAGCAGAATCAATCTGTGGAGCTCCAGCTGTCGCACGTGCCGCACTACTTTCCACAGCTGAATCATGGTGAGGCGGGCTGCTCACCCCTCCTCACGCGCCGCGCCCACGTCGCTCCTGAAATCTCCAGTGCCGCCGTGGCAGGACCCAGCAGCAGCTCACAAAAAAGGAAGAGCAGCTGCAGAGAGAGAAAAAGCTAAAGCAAACAGCTACAAGGCTAGACTCCCAGGGATCTGCCATTTATCTCAGGTAACCATGGCCCTCAATTCCCATCGCTCTTTTGTGTGCTTCCTCCTGTTCCTCTCCTCTCACTCGGGAAAAGTCCTTTGGAGGAGCAAGGTTTCCTGATCTTGTCTCCAGCAGCAAATCAGTCTGTCATTCTGTGCACAAGCAGTTTCACCTCAGCCTTCCCAGGAGTCCTGTTTCTCATTTAGCTGTTTCACATTCACATGATGGCACCTTCTCTTTGCATCCTGCAATTTAAAAAGAAAAAGTCAATTCTCAGTATGGATTCATGGTATTTAACAGGTCTGAGATGAAATGGCAGGATAGCAGGTGCAAGGTGGGCAGTGTGTCTCGCTCATCAGCAGGCAGACCTGTTCCCTGGGAAGTGATGCACACCATTTGTGCAACCATAAGGGCCTTTGGAAGAAAGGTCCCAACAGTGCACAGGGACTCAATATTTGCCTTGGGTAAGATCTTAACACACTATGGCAAACAGAGACAAGTATCTGGCCTTCCCCCACTCCTCTTTATGCCACTGAACAGAAAACATGAAGCCCTTTTATTCTAGCCTATACTTCAAAATTTACAAGAGGAGAGAGCCCTCACATTCTCTGTCTCATTCTCATACTAATGATGATGTGTCCAAGTCCTTGCCAGTGACTCCCTCGGCCCTCAGGATACGGCTATCCTGAACCCAGCAGGATGCCTCACATTTCCACCACCTCTTGCCTCACAATTCCCCATTTCCATGGTTTCCAGCCCTGTCCATGAGACTGCCCCATTTCACCTGGGAACTCACATTCTTCCAGACCTCTCGAATATGGCTCTGCAGAGGCATCATCCCTCAGGTATCACAGAGGGCGGGGGCACAGGCTGCCCACGCACTGAACACTCAATTGTTGCCAACTGATTCAGTGGCAGTTGGAGATGAAACATCTCTGAAACCTCTCTCATGTGCCTCTGAAGAGAATGAAGCCCATTTTAAATCACCAACAGCACAATGCAAATTTGGGTTGGTCTCAAACACAAGAAGCTTGTTAAGAAGCTCTCTCACCTCCTGCTTTGTGTTTATGGCAGCAGACTATTTCACCATATGTTGTTATTTTTTCAGGAAAAAGTGCTCAGCAAAGCCAACAAACACCAAGTCATCTAAAACACAAACACCAGGGAAAGCAGCTAAATTGCTCCTTGGTTTACAAATAAAAATCACTGTGGAGTCTTCTCTCCCTTACCCGCAGTGGGACTAAAAGCAACACCCAAGTTGGGATACAAGCAGATTTTTGGGGAGCACCTGCTGCCTCTCCCAGCACAATGCAAGAACACCCCCAGTGCCAGCCAGATGTTGCTCACCAAGTCAGTCATGCTCAAGACGAGCTCTCCACAGAAGTTAAAACCCCTCGTTACTCATCCCCCCCCCACTCCTGCAGACATGTGCATCACCACAGACAGACCCTCTATCTACCTGCTCAACTCGCACAGCTTGCAACACCAGGAGGTACAAGAACAACAGTAACAAAAATATTACCAAAGCACGTCTTCATCCTTTCTCCATTCATCCCATTTTTGAGCCTGTTACTATCACTCTGATAAAACAAAGAACATCAGAAGACTAGTTTGTCTGAAAGACAGATATAAGGTTTTTATATAGTAAAGTCAGGGTTCTTTAACAACTAGCCCCACCAGAAAAGAAACTACTTGTGAGACAGATGCTTACTTTGCTCCACCAGGAAAAAAAGACAGATGCTTATTTTGAAATGTGTATTACTAGACAGAAAAAAATCCTTCTGACTCAGGGAAAATATCAGTTCATAGATGAGGCCAAAAGTCCCACTCTAAAGGCTCCCATCAGGCTGTTTTCCAAACTGTTGGTGCAGCTTGAAGTAGAGACAAAAAACACAAGCAGATTTTATATGAAGAGACATAATATTGCTAACTTTATGACAGCAGATGGAAAAGAGTCAGAGTGCTCTTTACACAAGGCTTATAATGATCATTAAGTATTATCTCAAATAACTTCTCTGCTATAAGCTCAGCAGAGCAGGGATTGGTTTGCGTAGTGCAGAATGAAACCTTAGCCCTGATGAGATCTTCACAATAGTTGTAAACTGTCACTATAAACTATATTACACAATAATTTTCCACTGGAGAAACAGACACAGCAAAACGCACTGAAGGTCACACTGCAAGGCAGCAGATGAATCACGATTTTTGATAAAACAATCTCTGTTCCCAAAGACTCCACATGGATTAAATCTCCATTCCCAAATGGCCCTCTGTAATGACAGAGTTGACTTTGGAAATCCAGCGGCAATAAGATATGTTGTCTTCATCACAGACAACTGATTAACTCTCAGTTTTGTCTCTACATACTGTTAACTTTGTATTGGAAAAAGGACGGGAGGAGAAGGTGAGAAATTACCGTAAGAAGAGATGTAAAAAACAGAACTCATATAGCTTTTTCTTTTTGTTGTTACTTAAGTGACAACTGCTTTTGAATGTACGACTCTCTGGACTGAGCATGGGATATGGCTTGTAATTCCAGCTGAAGTCAAGTTCAGTCCCAGTGATACACCCGGAATGCCAGTACCATACCAGCATAATACTCACTACAATACCAGCATAACACCAAAACCATGTGCCACCTTTCAAAAGCAGCCAGGAAAATAAACTTTCCTCCTCGACAATGAGCCTTTCCCATGCCACTGATGCTGCAAGGATCCCCAACGTTACCACCATCTTGCTTGGCACTATAGATCCGAAGTCACAGACAGGTAGAAGCCAGCTGAGGCAAAATTCAGCATGGCAGAGAGAGGTTAAATAGAAATCTAAACCAAGTTATGTATCCTTTTTATGAGGTGAAATCCTTGTGAGACGCAGTAATACACAGCTCCACGCATATCACAGTGCTCCATGTATGAGAAGTGGTCTTCAGTCTACTCCTGTGCAACAAATTCATGCTAAACACTTCACTCAGATTCCTATATAATCAAATTTGACTGAGAAAACCAAGAATTCCAAGTCAGTGTCTCCTCACATAGCTCCGCTCCCTTTGCTTTTTAATCCTATTGAATAAAACAGAAACATTAAACTATTCCGGATTCAAAGATTCACTGTCTTTACATGTATTGGACAAGCAGTTGCTTTTGCAGGAGAAAATAATGTAAAGAGGGACTAAAAGCTCAGGAGTTCATGTATTATTTGCATGAATTCCCAAGCATTTCTGGGGTAAAATTTGTAATCTGAACACCACAGTAACGGTAAGAAAATTGAGAACATGTTGATCTATGCAAAAGCCTGGCAAGGTACTACTTTTACAACTCTTTATCCCCAAAACAACAATCTGGAAAACATTTCTCTTCCCTGGTTACACTCACTCATCTCTGCAACTTCATTTTTAGTGTTGAACTGAGTCTCTGTTTTGTAAAGAACTGTAGCTTCAGTTTCCCAGTTATCAGTTTAAAGACAAAAATCACAGGATAACTGGATTATTCTGTAGAATAAGGATGAAACCAGGGTTTAAGCTAGCCTGCCACACCTGCAGTGCCCAGCTGATGAGCACAAGGGAGAGCAACCCCCTTTGCTGGGCACTTCTGAATCAGAGCAGTGTTTTGATAACAATGATTCCATTCAAGCCTCTAGCGAAGCTCCCAAACAAGCACCCATTTGTTACATGGGTGAGCTCAAAAAAACAAATTAAAAAAAAGGCCTGTATCAGATTGCTGCTCAAGAATCTGTCAGCTCCGATCTCTTTAACAAGGCTTCACAGCCAGAGGGTATGCCAGCTGGCACGGGATGCATTTCGCTCTTTGGGGACTGCATCAGCTGGTTTAGGTTCAAATGAAAGGAAAAAGAAAAAAGCAACAAACAAATACACCAAACAAATTTTATATTAAAAGGCAAGAGAGCTGTCAGAAACCACCCATACCCAAAAAGCCCAGAAATACCTATACTAGAGAAACAAAATAAAATTTAAAAAAAAAAAAACCAACAAATAAACCCATAGTGAAAATTATTCCTTCTTAAAGGAAAATACCTGTGTCCTCTTTTGACATCAAACTCCTTGGAATCTCACTCCACAATAAAACCACCGGATTTCTAGATAAATTAAGGTCCAGTCTGAACTCCTGCCAAGACTGCCTGCGTGTGAATCGTGCGAGGTGGCAGTCAGAACGCACGGGAAGGATGAAGTGTTCACTGGTCCAAGGACACAGGCTCAGCAGGCACCCAGCCTGCCAGAAAAGCATCTCTAGATCAGAGAGTGTCAGCTATAAGGTCAGCTATCTCACAGATCACCAGCATTAAGACAAAGGCTATATAAAACTTAGATGTTCTGTTTCCTAGTGATACACATTGTTAATGTGAAACATAAACTGTTTTGTGAATTATCAGCTGCTAAGCCACATGGCAACTGATGTGATATGAAAGCAAGATAACAATCAGAACTGTGTGGTTTTAATGTCTGATCTACAGATATTTCCAGCTCTTGGAAATGATTGTGAGAGATCAGTACAAATGCTCAAGACCAGCACTTATTCAAAACCAGTGACCAGAATTTAAGTATTTGGGGCTTCTGGTACCTTCATGCCAAGGTACATGGAAGACAATGGGTATCATTTTCCATCTTTATCAAGAACTGTTATACAAGTTCCTTCCTAGCTGTGCTAACAGAAGGTCTTGCCACCCTAAACCCCAGTGTCACCAGTGCATTTCCCCAGCCTTTTTTATTAATATAACCCCTCCTTCTGGAATGCACAGCAGCAGGATCTTGCCTTTATCCATAACAGCTCTATTTCAGAGGCCTTTTTTCCGTACTTCCTGTGAGATAGTTGTTGCCTTGGGCCCCAGGGGGACTGCAGTAATTGAGTTACACAGTAATCAGAGAAGGAATCTGATTGATTTTCCAACCCATTCCACTTTAATGGTGTCATCATGACACAAAATTCCTCATTAGTCTGCTTGATTCTAAGACACCGCAGCCCCTCCCTGTCTACAGTGGTATCTGTATGCCAGGCCTCCAGGTACAGGTCCCCTCTCTGCAAGGACAGGAAACCTGGCAAGTGCAATCTCAGCAGAGCACAGTGAGCCACACAGCAAAAGAATGTGTAGGAGCTCAGGAGAATGAATGTTGGTTGTATTCCACATATTGGGTAGAAAAAATACTGTGGAAATTACAGTCACATTGCAATGTAATTGCCAGCCAAGCTCATTTTGTGGCTCTGGCTGTGTCTTTCAGCTAGCATCCACTGACAGTCAAATCCTGCAGTGAAAGACTGCCCAAGGAATACAAAATTCAGATCAAAGAGGCAAGAAACACTAATAGTGCCCATGCTGCTCCAACAGACAGGGTTGCAGGCTCTAGCCAGTGCTGTGCTCTGCTTTGGAGAGTCCCCACGCAGGAATAGGCCTCTCAGTACAGACCTGTGGTAAGCCGGAAAGCTGCCAGCTGGCCAACAGCCTTGAAATGTGTCCGTCTGATACAAGAGAAGACCTGTGAGACAAAGTAGTAATTATTTTAATTTTTTTTATTATCAACCCCAGACAGGTACGTAACTTCACACCTTCTGCAAGAGCAACAAACTGCAGTCCATGCTAAAGAGATCTGCATGAACTCCCCTCATCCCAGCCTAGTGGAAACCCAACTGCAGTCTTGAATTTACCCTTGTGCCAGTGCAATGAAGTCTGAAGACATCATGAAGGCAAAGATCTTGGAGAGGCCGGCTCAGGCTGCCAGGCCAGCTTTGTGGGGTGGTGCACAGGGATCCCATGACTCCTGCAAGGTTCTTGGTGTTGGGATCCATAATATATCCCTTCTGTTTCCAACAGATCTTTGTTCTCTATCGTATTACAAAAAAATAAACAACAGGTTTAGTCCTTCCCATGCCAGTGACAAAGGCATGGCCCAGCACTACCTGTTAGAAACATAAACCAATCCTTCCCCCTGAAAACAAAAAGGTCCTCCTCAGGCTTCCAGGAAATCTGGTTTTCAGCTCCCTGCCTTCTCCCCATCACACTACCCTCACTGCTTAGGATCATTACAACTGACCTGACTCATTTTCAGAAGCAAAGGAATTTCAAACTTTTACACTGAGGTATTCCCTCAAGTTGAATGTCAGCACCACAAGCCCCTACAGGTTTCACTGTCTCAGCGTAAACAAATTTAGGAAGGGAAAAGAGTTTGCTGTCTTATTTTTCAGTCTGCTTAAAGAGCAGATGTGCAAATAAGAAACCTGAAGAACTGTTAAAAACCACAAACAAATAAAATTTCAGTCTTCAGCAGTCAGCAAAGCTTACTAAAAACAGTAAGTATTGGCCTATATTGGCAGCTGCACGCCTGTGCTGAAATGGAAAGGAAAGACAACAAGTATTGCAGCAGTGGAAGTGCTCACACAGGTCAGAGCTTTCCACCAGCTGAGGGGATGTCACGGCTCTGGGGGTGCACAGGTCTGTGTAACACAGCTCCTCAGGAGAGAAAGGAGGCACTTTCCTCAGAGATAACCGCAGGGGCATATCCACTCCTGTGTTTCTTGTGGTACTGAAGCTTTAAAATCTAGGTATCTGGTCACCACAACAACAGCGCAGTCTCATTGTTGCCTTACCTCTCCTTCTGTTTTGTGCCTCTCCTGATACACTGGTCTATGTGCATTTTGACCCTAACCCTTTTTCCCAAACCAGATGACAACGTGAGACATGAGCTGCTCTCTGCACCCAGGCACTTGCACCTGCGGGACAGAGAATCACAGAGCAGATTAGAGCCTGCCACACAAGGGCAGTCCAAGTTGCTCTACAATCCTTCCCAGGTGGGAAGTGAATATCTCAGTCACCCCAAATGGTAGGAATACAACATCTTCCTTATATCAGTAACCAACACGTATGCTCTATCACAGCAGAACATCTTCAACCGAACTGTGGGAACAGGAAACAGATGCGGTTCCTTCCACATTAGATATGGACAAGAATCTCATTTCCATTCTCTCATGATCTCTGCTTATCACAATTCAGATCAATGATTCTGCCGCAGAAAACAAAATGTCTTTTCTGATGATTTCTCTTAAGTAGCTTAATCAAGTGGAGAAATACAGTCAAACTGTGGCAACATCTAGAAAACTGAGTGTCAGAGCTGAAGTGTCTTAATATAGAACACATATTATGAAAGTTTACCTGTGATTGTTATGAAAGCAGCCTAACCATTCTTCCTATGAGCTATGCCTAGAAAATTTCACCTTAATTAGCAAGAGGCTGCTCTTCTATATTCAGTTGCTTCCTCCTGTCACTTAACACATAGCAGATAATCTTCTTTTCCAATCAACTTTATCTAGGAACATATGACAGTAGGGAACAGATTTAATACTATTACACTAAAATTTTTTCCAACTGACACCAGAAGAAAACTGTAAGTATGCTCTGCCAAAGCTTAAAACCTCAGGAAAGCTCTTGTGCTCACCTGTTCTTGTGTATTTGCACCAAGATTCAGGGTTAGAATTTGCTGTGCTTGCAAATGAACATGTTCCCCAGCTCTGTACAGCAGCTCCCTCCTACCTGCCTTTAACTGAGGCGTTCAGTTCACAAGACCTCCACCCAGTTTAAAGCTAATGGCATATTTCCCACCTCTGCAGCATCTAAAATCTAGTTCCCTCTTACCTTGGTGTGATTGAAAGAAACAAGTCTCCTGGATTCAGAAAACAAAATATTCATATTTTTGCTTGGCTTAACACAGTGTAAACTCACTTCAGAAAAAAAGGGGCAAAAGTGATATAAGCAAGCTATAAATCTGGTAAAAAAGGGTAAAAACAAGCAACGGGAAGATGAGTAAAATGGGTGGAAAAGGCATGACCTGAGGTCTACGGAGATTACACAAGCTGGGGGAGATAACAGTTTGGAGGCTTGGGTTTTGCAAGACAGGAACAAAATCAAAGCACTCAACTGCCCTATCCAAGCCTTCACAGCCATCTGTGCAATGAAAAGTCATCATGTGCTTTTTCACAAGCATTATAGCAGAAACAGATCTCAGTGGGGGGACTCTGTAAAGAAGACTGCCAGGGCACTGCATACACCAACAGCCTTTGAATGCCCTGACCATCAAGTTGTACCTGAGCTCAAGCCATAACCTGAATTATGTTACAATATGTTCTGCCTTGTCAATCTGACTCAGGACCTGCCTGATGACTATGGACTCATCTGCTGATCGCTGGACTCTAGGCTGAACCCGGTAGCTATCACTGATCGCCTCTGTAGTTGTCCTGTTTGGGTACTGCTGCTGAGGAGGCTGCCTGTGCCAGAGGAGGTGGATGGAGATCCCCTGCGTGGTGGAGGAAACTAACCTAGAGAAATGTCCTTTCGGCCTCGATGGACTCAGCAGCAGCTTCACACACTGGTTAGTGTAAGTGGGTGCTTAGTGAAGGATGTGTGACAGGAAGACAGAGACTGATAGAGAGACAGAATGATAAAAAGTTGCGAGCATTGTTAAGACTGCCCTGTCTTAATATGGGTGGAATTACTTAATTTTCTCTCAAGCCATCGGTGTTTGCAATTGTTATGAAATCACAGCAAGACAGGCAATGCACACTTATTTCCACACCACAGTTCACACTATGCCATGCTCACTACCATTGTTATACAATAATTTTAAGCCTGTACCTTCTGTTACCCCTTGTTTCTGTCTTGTTATTAGATAACACAGAGAAACAAAACTTATTTGAAAAGACATACATATCTCAAATATATTAATTTTAAAGTGTATTGTAATTCCATGTGGCTAGTTCTCAGTCTTCCTCCCATTTTATAGGCCTAATTGCTAAAGTGGGAGCCAAATTCTTACATTTTTAATTAGTCAACTTCTTACCAGTAGAATTTTTTTCTGCTATGAAATACTGCATCTTTAAAATACCCCTTCATGCAAAATTCAGGACCTCATTAAGATCCTAATCAACAGTACCCAGGACAACTCAGGAACAAAAGCTGCCATACTGGCAATCAGATCTACCCTCTGACAAAACTGAAGTTTTGTCAGGAAAGCTCAAGAATTTTGAGCAAAATGTAAATCTTCATTAGGGACTGCAGCTGAAGAAAAAACTGCTCTGGGTACTGAAAACTGCAAGGTGCCCAACAGTGGACTTTGAAGACTAACTCAGCTATCTTGGAGACTTTCCCCCAAAATTTACAGGTAGTAGTAAAATGCCCAATGAAATGCAATCAATTACTGAAAATTGGATTTATTTTTTATTATTGACATGGAAACTATTTATGTTCGAAGCAAGAAACATTTTTTTTCCATGCAGAAATGTAATATTAATTTCACTTTTAGTTTCTGATAATGGAAAAACCTATGCTTAACCTTCAAGTCAAAATTAGTGGAGTTATGTCTTGTATGCCATTGTGTAAGCTTTTATAAGTATTTAGGATAAAACAATTATGAAACTATTTCTGTTTTCATGTCGCAGTAAGATATGAGGTCAGATATTATCAGAAGCGGGACAAAACAGAAGCATTCAGAACACTATTTATTTTGAAACAGTCTAAAGCAACATAACTGAACTGAAAACAGAAAATTTCAATAATTTTCTTTTTAAATCAATGATCTGATTTCCTTAACTCAGATAGAATGGAAAGAACAGAATTGCCAGAAAAGTAAAATTCTCTCCAGGTAGGAAGTGGCATCAGCTTGTATGGAGAGGTGTTCAGTGGGAATGAGAACACTCCTGTATCTTGCCATATAAAACATGATCCAGAACAACAGATATAGGAAAGAAAGAATATAAAGGAGAGACAATTAGTCAAGTAAACAACTTGGGAATGATTGCTGGAAGAAATGGGTTCCCAAGAGCAGAGAAAGGGAGGGAGGATTTGGCAGCAGAGACTGGGAGACTGTTCCAGGAATAGGAGGCAGCATGAAACAAAGCGAAGCTGAGAGTAGGAGGAAGAGATAAATGGAGGAGTGCACAGGGAGTCAGAAGGGAGTAAGAGAAAATGACAGCTCACATTGCTTAAGGAGGCAGAAACACATTGCCCAAAGACAGAATTTTCCTAAGACATTAGGTCTAGCTTGCCTATGTTTAAAAAACATAGGTTCTCTAATAATAAAAAAAGTATGTTCTAAAAGGTTTAATAACTCCTCTTTAAAGACAAGTTCCAGCAGAAACAGACCGTCATACTTACAGATTATACATTTAATGCTGATGAAGGAGGGCTCATACAGTCTGGAAGTCTGAAATTCACCATGTCATGCAATATTCCAGACACACCACAATATTATTTCACCCATATTCTGACTAAAGCCACTGCTGGTTTGGTTGTGAAAATATAACATGCTTGTAGTACTCACTGCATTCATCCTTTCCCTTTGTCCAGAGTGAAGCATTTCGGAGCAATAGAAGGCAAGAGTTGCCTCAACTACATTCTTTCAATTGTGAACCGTTTCCCATACAGAGACAAAAGTGGTGTTAGCTAGCTGACAGTGTAGATTACCTACATGAAAGAATACTCATGAGAAACATTATAAATGCTGAATTTTCATCATTAATGTTGAAATCTCAAGTTCAAATGTGCTAATTGATCTCACTGAGGTAATAGATACTTTTTAGTTTTCAGATCACTTAACACTAAAACCCTGTGCACAGATGTGATGGGAGAGAAACAACCGCATTTAGAGTATTCAAGTAATTCAAACTCGACTTTGCAGCAACCCTGTAACTAAATAATTAACACTTTCTGGTGGCCCCAGATTACATTAACACTATACTTCCAGACAAGATTTTTTCCTTTTTTTCCTACTCAAGAGTGCTGCAAAAGAGAGAGCAAAATCAGTCTGGGTATCCAAACTCTGAAGTTCCTTAACTTCTTCACTGCAGACAAAACACAAGAATTAAATAATTTTTAGGTAGACAGCAACTTGGAAGAGCTGTAATTATATTAATAAAAAAATCCATCACGATAAACATATTTTAAAATTTTAGATGTTAATTTTAGAAGTTAAATACACAAATTAATTTTAACTCTAATTATTTGGTCTAGTTAATTCTCACATAATTAATTTGGTACCTGGAATATAAAGATTACAGTTTTTGGGAAGGCATGCTCTGTTTTTTTTACACAACAAAGAAATGAAGCCTCTGCTTGAACTGTAAAATTCAGTCTTCATTATGAATCTGGGATAGTGTTTCTACAGTAATTTGAAATGCTTTGACTTTGTCTCCACTCCTGTGAAGCGCTAAGTGGCTTGCAGAACATCTGTGATTGCAACTGTTAACAGAAAGCACATTCAAAGGACCTGCTGACATCTTGGTAGATATAGCAAGAATACTGCCCCAGTGGTTTTATGCTTATTTTTGCCCATATTCCCCTTTCTCTGCCTGTATTTTTCCAACCAATTTAGCTGACACAACCAGGCAGCACCGTGAGGCAGCTGCCTGCCGCTGGGTGCAACCCAGCCTCCTCTGTGCTTGCCAGGCGCTGGCCTTGCTGCCTGACTTCCCCCTCAGCTGAGAGGGCAAATGGGCACGTTCACCAGTGTCACCCCACCCAAGAGAGCAGACCTGAACATCCTTCTCTTCCTTGGCCACACAGGGATGACAGTTTGACAAGTGCACTGGTCATTCCAACTTCTGGAAACCCACTCACGTGGCATTTTATTTCCAGCGCTGGTGTTCCTGTGCTCATGGGGCTGTCCCTTGCCAGCAGTGCCAGATAACTCTACCCAAGCAGAACCAGTGGGCATGTGTGGGGTTATCAAGTCATATGCTACCCTCACTCAGCTCCTCCAGAGTTAAGATAGGGTGACGGTTTTCTAACTCATTCTTGCACATGTAAACTGAGGATACAATTTTGTTCTCTCACCCAAACACCGATTTCCCAAAGCATTCAGAGAGGAAGACTCCACAGATGAGCTACAGAAGTCTCTGTGTTCAGGAGACCAACACTAGGAACTGTGGGAAATTTCAGTGCCCTTTTTGGCTTCTTTCTCTTCGTGTAGAATTAGAAGGGGCAGAAGGATAAGCAGCATTATCACAGGAGATGAAAGAGGGTGGGATATTAAAATATTAAACTTCCTCTTTGTACACTGGTCCACAAACACTGATGCCTCAGCGGCACTTCGTGAATGTATCAGAATGAACTGGCATCCTGGTGTCACCTGGGTAAAACACAAACTTCAAAACAGTGATAAGGGTGGGACTGCCACCACTTGCTGCTCTACTGCAAACACTCGAGAGAATGAGATCTTACACAGAAGGTGAAAAATTCTCTATCAGTTCTTAATTAGCAGAAAGATTGCAACTCAGTTTGCTTTGTTGACAACACTGAGGTTGCTCCATGGAAGGGGTGAAAATTATCTTCCCCTCCACTGCATTTGCCAGGCCCTCATACATTTCTTTTTGTTCACTGTTGCTGTTTGTGTCAAAACAGGGGAATCACATCGATTCAACAAGGGCCACCTCTGAGGTTAAACTACTGGCAATAGCATTTAATTTATTGGAAAGTGGGAAGACAGTGAGTTTATTTTAGGTCAAATTGCTCATATCAAGAATCACCTTGGACTTTGAAAATTCTAGGAATACAAATAAAGAGGAGATATTTGAGTACTCTACTTTTTTAGAGAGAGTTCCACTTTCCTTCGTGATCCTAAACAGAGAAGTATCAACCAACTGATTTAACATCTGGAGGCCGAATCAATGCCATGAATCCTACCACCTCAGAAGCAGCACTGTAACTTCTACCCCCCACACCTTACAGAAGTACAAACCAGTACAACTGTACATCTATCAGTGGGAGACACCGGAGGTTTGTGTTATGTTCCCTCCCACACGTTCCCCACCCCCTCAAATACACAAATATATTCTGCCTTTGATTTTTCAGTATAAAAATGATTTAAGTATTCTGAAATGAAGCACACAATATGGAGTGGTCACTAAGCACCACAGAAAGCCTGAAAAGCTAAAACAAAGCTGAAGTAGAGAGGGGTAAACTTCTCCATTTGGTCTTGTTCAGTTGCAAAAAGGACGGTGGGTCTCTACATAACACCTCAGCTCATTTAAGGGGGTATGAAAAAGCAGTATTATGCTACTCTCTTATGATACCTAACTTCACAACCTTTTGTTTGGATGAAGGCATTATGCTGGAACTGAAAGCAGCTTTTGAAATAGTAAGCAACAAAACAAAATTCCTTTGAGGAATATTTTGCATTAAAGAGGGCTTTAAATTTGCAGTAAAATATTCCAGCACCAGCCTTATTCTATGAACAATGTGTGCTCTCACTCTGCAAGCCCCCAGGCCTGGCTTGCTGGCTCTAAAGTGAGTTTGTTATTGCCCTAAGGGAGTATTAGATAATGAAGAGCTATGAGTTTTCCTTTTGCTTCATGCCTGGGCTCATCATAATGTGTATAAGCAGGCTTAGTATGCAGACATTCCTTCTTTATATCTTCCCCCTCTTATTTTCCAGCAACCCAGCAACATTTTTTACAAATGAGCACTATCAACTGCCTCTCTTGAAACAAGCTTATTGAGTCCATCATCTTCTTTCGAGTGTTGTGGATAATAAAGTTCCCAGCTTTCAAACACACCTAAGTGCCTTTACTGCACTAGGTGACTCCATCATAAAACATCAGAAAACAGGCACCACACAGCATGGTAACTACTCAAGTACCTGCTCCAGTCCAGCTCTGCACTGGCAGGTGGCACTTTATCCTGGCAGAAGGAAAGTTCAGCAGGGTCCAGGTGTGTGAAATAAGGTACGACAACAGACACACATCTATCTGCACTGAAGTGGTAACACCAGGCTGAACAGAAGCTCCTGCAACTGGACCTTAACTGCGGCCTCAGCCAAACGGCTGCTCCACTCATGAGATGCCTCTGACATACTCTAACATTAACTGTGCCTAACATGGTTCTGTCCTGATGAGGGACAGCAATGGGATTAATGACTTTTTGTTATATTTCATCTAAGGTGAACAGACTTAATACACCACTCTGGATGGTTTAAAGTAGTGGAGAACATTTCTACAGAAAGATAATTTGTATTTTTTAAGTAATTTCTTTCAAATCATCAAAGCAGAAATGCCACATAGGCATTGGTAATCGATAAAATCGTTGTAAAGATCACAGTCGTTACAGAGAACATTTTAAAAGTCAGATGATGTCTTAATACGTTTCCTGAGGATTAATGCAACCACATTTACTAGTGGTTTGTCACATAACAATCTGAATACTCTTTTGCATCTCAAGAGCAAAGCTAGTTGTGCTTAGTTAATATTTAGCAAGATGAAAGCTTAGAAATGGAATTTTTTATAGATGTTCTTTTTTCTTTCATGACAAACTAGTAAAAAATTGTCTGACAATTTCAGCAGTGAAGTAAGACCCAAGATTTCTGGAGTTAGCAGCAAGTCAACCTTCAACAGGTTCCTTTAGCTCTTTTTTGGTCAAACACTCCTATCAAAATATACCTTTTCTTTATATCTTTGGGATTCTTGAACTGAATGGTCTATAGAAAGACCAGATCCTAAAACAATATGGAAAAAATTCACTGATATTTTAGCTACCCTGAAACATGTAACATCACTTAAACAGAGACCACCCCCCTTCCTCATCCTTTATCAGCTGAATCTGGGCTCTGAAGAGGAAAGACAGAGAAAGGAACTGAAAACTGTGCCTCCTCTTTCATTTTAGAGGGCAGGTTTCAGACAGCAGGAGCTACATCTACACAGTTACTTACAAAGCAGGATAACCATCTGATGACATTCATGAAGATGAAAAACCAAAGACCTTTAAGAGAAGAGGTCCTGTAAATTTCTGGTCTGTGCTCCAGACCAAGCTCTTGCTTCCTACATCTGCAGTGTCTGGCCAAATTGCAGAAGCATCCAATGATGCTTGACTTGTTAATTCAAGAACACTTTCAAAGACCCAAATTCTGTTTAACATGCAGACACAGGCAGCTACATCTCAGTTCAGGGGTCAAGAAGTTTCTTAATGACCAGAAAATCCCCAACGTTCCAAGTAAATCATACTCCCAAGAAACTAAAAAAAATTGGAAATCAAACACATTGTTAACCAAAGGGTCATCTTTTACTAGTCTGTCATGAAAGAAAAAAGAACATCAATAAAACATTCCATTTCTAAGCTTTCATCTTGCTAAATATTAACTAAGCACAACTAGTTTTGCTCTTGAGATGCAAAAGAGTATTCAGATTGTTATGTGACAAACCACTAGTAAATGTGGTTGCATTAATCCTCAGGAAATGTATTAAGACATCATCTGACTTTTAAAATGTTCTCTGTAACGGTTCTGATCTTTACAACAATTTTATCAATGACTAATATTGTTGATATCTGTTCATCTTCTTGTCAGGTACCCAAGACATTAAGTGACTATGAAGGTTCAAGGGAGCATCTATTTATAGTGGAGCACGAGCAGCAGCCTAGGCAGAGGCATGCAGCTTCAGCCACCTTCCCTGTACTACTAAAGTGCATTCATGAGCCACCAGCTCACCACAGGCCAGATTTCATCCTCCTCCAGCACATTTCAGAATATGGCAGCAGCAAGGTCAGATGCAGAAATATTCTGTGGGGAGGGAAAGTGAGAGCGGTGGCAGGGAGGTAGAGGAGAAAGAACTAACAAAGAGCTTAATGAGTGAGGAACATAGCAGGCATATCAGTACGAGACACAAACCCTGCCAACTCCACTTTGTGCACTGCCTAACAAAATCACTGAATAGCAGCTCCTCCATCCTCCTATCAAAGCATTGTCCTTGCAGATAATGACTAGTTAACAAGCAGTCAAATAGCAAGACACAAAAGAAAACAATGTTTTCTTATGACAACCTAAGTAATGCTTACAAGACAGAATAACAAAGATAGGCACAAAAATTCAATTCCTACCTTTAAAAATGAAATCCTTGAGTGAAGTTACTCTCTCAAAAGGGGTCAGATAGTCAGCAACCCAAGGAAACACATGGAGCCAAAGGGAAAGCAAGAAAACCTGAGAGCTGCTCTTCACAAAAAGCATACATAGAGTGAGCTGGCCTTTCTGAAGAAGGGCAGCTGGGCTGCACAGTTGGTAGATGGATGAAACATTATTAGTAGCAGTGGCTGCCTTCCCTTTACTCAGTGTTGCCAAAATCTCTCAGATCATTTTGTGAACGTAAGAATGCTGTAATTTAAAGCACAAACAGAAAAATGTAAATAAATTCATGCTAAAAAAAAGGCACATCAGTGCTGAGTAAAAGCATCATTAACGACTAGCTGCTATATCATCTGCAGCTACAGGTGGGTGTGGTGGGCAAAGCACAGTCCCACAGAAACAGTCCAAAAGCATGGTTCTCTTCTCCCCAGAAACTCTCTTGCCTTGCAGCTCGTCTCTGAAAAGCTTCCATGTCACTCCCTGAAATCTCAGGAACAATGAGAGGAAAGTAAGGAAGACGATGTGCAGAGGAAGGCAGAGAAGCATGGTCCAGTGCTCAGCTTATCATGGCACACTGCAGATTTGAGATGCTCCGTTAGAGTGGGGGGATACAGCTCCATTCCTTCCTCCTCTTACACACTGTGCATCTAATCACGGTAGGGCGCTGAACTCCATTTGCACGGCAGACAATGGGATCTGGCAGCAGTTCAAAGGCATTTCTAGCGAAGTGACTGAACAAGCTCACTGCTGGCGCAGGCAGGCGAGGATGCAGAGCGCCCCACTTTCCTCCCTTTCACTACTCAGGCTGCAGAGGCAGGTGCTGCACCATGGGCAGCCAGTTTTCCTTTTGTTCCAGTGGCAAGAGGATCAAGGAGGAAACCAAAAAGGTACCACCATTGAGAACAGCAGCACCTAAACCCACATCAGTAAGGTAGAGGGAGGCGGGGAGTGAGGGTGAAAGAGGAGGGAGAGGGAGACAGAAAAGAGAGAGGCTGGCAGGCAGAGGGAAAGCAAGTCGGCAGGCAAAGGGAGAGGGGAGAAAACGGGAGCCCACGGACAGCAGTGCCTGGCACCCTGACAGCTTGCTGCCAGAGTTCATCTTCTGAAGCTGTTACAGGTTTATGGATGCCTCTAGACTGACAAACTGACAAGATGAGGGAAACTACACTCAGAAAATGTATTCAGCAACAGTAAATTGCTTCTCTTGCCCTAATGTGGCTTGTAGCTTCACTGAGGGAACTGATCTCATTTGGGGCAGTGCAAGGAGCAAACCAACTCAACAGCAAACCAGCTACATATAATTCAGACACTATTACTGGAATCTGGAGACTGGAATAAATCTGCAAAAGGACAAAGAAAAATCACCTTCTTGTGCACCACTAATAAAAAATTAACACGTTGAAAAACCAAATACATACATCTCAGATTACATTCTGTCTCCGTGTAAGCAAATTTGGTCACAGTGGTGGTGGTGGGAGCTAAACTCCTTTATAACCCTGAAAGCCTGGCACAAGAGGGGCTCTCTACGTAGGAAACAGTGTCCAAGAGCAGTAGAGAGGCAGGCAGGAAAGGAGGCACTTCTGGCCACAGCAGCATACTCTGCTCTTTGAAGATGTAATGCCCTCGGAATGCTCTGAGTTGTATCCTTTCCCAGTCAGGGTTTGGGAGTAGAGGGTTTTCAGACAAGATGACACACTAGCACACATCTCTAGAGGAGTTATTTAACAGGAGCTGACAGTGCACAGCAAACACTTCTGTAATAAGACAGGAAAAGCTTAATGCAACAGAACATTACAGGGTATTAGAGAGCACTCTGAAGGAGGCCTGAACCCCAGTGATTCATCAAGTGCTATCTCTGTTATCAAATGAACAAAGCACCTCCTGAAAATTTTGTCCTTACAACAACAAGATAAAAACTAAAATCAGAAACAAGGGTCAAGTACCACACACTGGGGTTACCTACTATGACTTAACCTACTCTGACTTAACCAAAAGCAGAATGATCAGCTTTTCACAGTTAAACTGACCAGGTAGGTGCAGTAAGTTCTGGCTCAAAAATATTTCCTACTGTCTCATTGCTTCAGCAGGACAGGAAAAAGCCCTGGAGGCTAAGGTAGAAAATGTTTTAAAATGTTTATTAAGAGTAGATGATTTTCCTGTTGAATTAACAATAAAACTAATTCAGAACAGTATTTTGTATTATTTCTGTCCTATAATGGCACAATGATTTGTTCAGTGTTGTTTAATCCTAGAAGGTATATTACAATAACATTACATTACAAAACCAAAGTAAATTATTTATTCATGCATTTAATATGAAAACTGAAAAAAGCACTGAAGTCTTTCAGAAAGAAAAGCACAAAGACATAAAGATATTTATTGCTGAGTGGTGAATAAAAGACAAGGTGCTGAGGGATAAGGATTACACACATGAAACAAATGCTGCTGTCCTAATCAATCAACAAAAGTTAAATGGATGTTGAGTACCTGTGAAAAATGAGGTTTCCACATCTAACATGAGGAGACAATTCTCTATTTTGCCTCATTTAAGAACATTTTATCACATACATGTCATGCTACAATACAGCACTGCAAGTTTGCAAGCCTCTTTGTAAACTGCAGATGGATGATGCTGACAAAAATTTTCATAAAATCGTAACCTAAAACCATTAAATTTTTTAGCTTCCAGCTCCTGTCTATGCGAATAAACAAACCCTTCCCATTCAAGCTGCAGTATGCAAACAGCAGATGTTGGAAATCTCAATACTCCACTAATCAGAAAGATGACAGAAAATCCTGACTCCATACAACAAAGAACCAATTTTTAGAATAGTCAAGGTTTTCATGAGTTTTTACCATACTCTTACCACATATTTCTCCCATCTCCAGTGTTTTATATAGATTCAGGTTTATTGGACACTTGCTGGTAATCTTTTCAAATCTATTCACTTAGAAAATGTTAGAAAGAATAATTACTGCTGTTCCATGTACAGGAAGACAATTAACTTTTGCTTAGTGCCTAGAGTCACAACTTCAGTATCTCTCTCAAAGGCTAGATTTCCTTTCCTCCATCCTCCCTACCCAAACCTCCTGCCCTTTCCCATTCCTCCCGACTCCCACAACTATTCCACAGTGTCCCCCAGATCAATGGCAAGCAGAAGAAAAAACGAGTTCAAGTGACATTAAGCATCACTTAGGGGAAAGTGCATGAACTGTGTCCTCAAGCTAGCAGGTAGTTATGGTGAGATTTCAGTGGTATTTTTCTTAACAGTTCAGCCCTAACTACCCTGGCATGACACAACACTGCAGTTCTGCTCAGAATCAGTTTGTGGTGATTATCTCCAAAGAGCCCTAGAAATAAAAGGGGAAATGACAGGTGTTGCTACCAGTTAAGGAACGGTCTCTACTGCTATAAGGAGAGTCTCTTCTTCCCAGATAGCTTCCCTGTCACAGAGATTGGGATAACCACATAGGTCTTTCAATGCCTTTGCTGTTTGTGATACATAACAAGGCTTTCCTGACACCATTGCATGATTGTTATATTCACTACTCCATGTATTTTAATCATCATAGTGACAGCAGAGGCCCAAGTGTGCAATTATACAAGACTAGAGCAGAGGATCTCCACCAGGACCAGCAAACTACTCCTGAGTGGTCTAAGAAACTGTTACCAACAAAATCAATCCAATCCTCAGAAGTTTTAGTTCATTGTAAAGGTGTCAACATCTCTGTTAGGCAAATTTTGTAGATCTGTGAATTAAAATAGACTTTAAAAGTAATTTTGGTTTGGGTAATATTCAGAAAAATGAAAAAAAAAAAAAAAAAACAACACCTCAAAATGCCTAGTTATGATTCAGATAAAAGTCTCTCTTCTGTCACTGGTTGAAATCATGTGCTTGCTGCAGTACTTCTGGACCAGCCAGTATCTTTCTTCTACTTCTAATATCCATAATCTGGAAAATTCATCTGAAAATCAGAAGCAACTATTTAGAGAAAGAGAGGTACCTTTTAGAGTCTCTATATCTTAAGAAAAATGGTGATTGTTATAAAAATATTTGCAGTATTTCCTTCTCACCAGGGTCCTATTTTGTAATGGCATTATTTCCAGGATGTTGGTTAGACCCAAACCTCTTGCTCTGCTTTGCATCAGTAGCTTAAAAGGGTATATGATATCAAGGTAAATATATTTCAACTAAGTGGCCTTAGTTTGCAAATAACACAATCTTGAAACATTAAATAAAAAAAGAGCAAAATCCCACTGTCCAAGCAAATCTGACAACAGAACTATACTGAAATTCTGACTTCATGCACCAAGACACTGATAATCCTCTCTGATATCTCTTATTTATTGAGCTATACTACGATGTGTTTACTTGGATCTTCATGATGACTCCGGACAAAACACATGCCTATGTGAGGGAGACAACTATTTCTGAGGTCAGAATAAGCATGTGAGGGAAAACCCTTTTCTTCCTCTCCAATAAAACAAAGGTGCTTTGTTATTGGTACCAGTTACATCATTAAAACTTGTGTGAGATGACAGGACAGGAAGCAAGCAACCTTTGATCTGTCCCATTAAGGAACTAGAGTGTCAGGACCCTGAGGGCACCATCAGCCCTTGAAGGCACAGACCAGTCTCAAGTGGGACCTCTATGCACCCCCACTGCATCCTGATTTCAGCCTGGGCCTGGTCCCCTGCTCTTTGCTTGAACTTTGCTGCAGATATACCTGTCTGTAGCCTCTGGCCTCACTTCCAGGATTGATTAAGCTGTAAGGCAGCCTGCCTTCTGGAAAGACCCCTCATATATATGCTACAGCTTGTACCCAGTTCTGTCTTTGGTCCTGTCTCCTGGGTGGACTCTCGTTGCTCCATCTTGCTTGTGACTGTCAAAAGTCCCCGTTACCAGCATCCAGCTCTGCCTGCCACGCTCGCACCCTGGGGAACTCTGCCCCATCAGCGATGGCACTGCTGCTCTGGGGTCACCCCTTGCCTCCTGACTTGCCTCAGCTCCCAGGCCTTGCTGTGCCCTGACAAGGAGGTTGCAGGAACAGATTTAAAAATCAATGGAAACAATATTCATCTCTTCTAACTGTCAACTGTACAGGTCTTTTCTGGGAAGCCCTCCAAGTTGTCCATAATCACAATCTAAGTTGATTTCTGAAGACTTTAAGCATGGCCTTCAGACAAATCCTGGCAGTTTGGTGAGGACCTTGGATCAACAGATTTGATGCCAGATACAGTAAATACAATCTGAGAGACTAATAGAGTTTTGTAATATATAAGCATATTAATCACTTTGTGGAAGAAGGTGAAAGAAAGGAAGAACATGTTTGAATTTATAGGAGAAAACCTAATGATAATATGTTACTGTTCATCTTCCACATTAAGGTAGGGGGAAAGCTCTTGATGTTTTGAACACACCACTCCCCAACCATAATATTGTACTCATTTAAAATGCAAGGTGAGAAGGGTCAGAAAAGGGTCAGAGTTCAACCACTGAATTGACAAACAGATGATATATTCAGAAGAGAGGAAGATGCCCCTGCCAAAGCACCCCAAGTCATGCCCTTCTGCTTTGTAATTAATTTTTTGTCTCTGTTCAGTTGTGCTCACATTTCTCATCCCACAGAAGATCTCCAAAGCCCACTTGGGGACAAAGTAAGCTTACACGGAGGAAAGGATAACAAGGTTACTAGGTGTTGCTATGCAGATTGCTATACTTACATCATCTTTACACTTAGTAGTGCCTACAATTTCAGACAGCTATTTCATTTTTGTACTCATCTTTTAATACTCAGTGGGCCCATATTCAGCAACAGCCAATCCTTAAAAATGACGTAAATAGTAACTGGCAAAAATCCACCACTAATGGGCCAGTTCTCCTGAACTTCAATCCAATAAAGTAATTAAAATGTTTAAGACCAAATCCTGTCCAAGCAGTAGAATTCATCTCTGTTGCATAAATGTGGCATAATGCCATGAAGACACAATAACATACTTCTGGAGATGTTTCAATGACAGGACCTCACTGAAATGATTAGGTCAATTCTACAAGTTTCAGAGGAATTGGTTCCTGTAGCCTGCTCCAGACAGGGAGATGAAGAACTGGTGATTGCAAAGAAATACCCAGTGAACAAATCCTTATTGGAACTAACTGACAAAACAGACACAGTTAGGAAGCAGGAAAAGATAAAATATAATGAAAGAGGAAAGGACTTATTTGTCCCTCTACTTCTGCTACAACTGAATAGAGTTGAGATATCTCACAGGAAAATAATGGCTTTCAGGAAAATGAAGGTTTCTTGAGAAGTAAGCTACAGGCATTTTATGGCTCACTCTCTTACTTCTTCTGTAACTTAGCTGTGGGACATTGTTAGCATAGGCAGGAAACATTAAAACATTTCTAAGAAATGAATAAGTATTGCTAAGGATGAACTAATCAAGGAAAGCCTGAAATTCCACTTTTAAATTAGTAACAATAGCAAAGTTTCTAATAACTCTATTTTCATCTAAAGAAATGAGTTCTGCATGGACTACCTGGCCATATATTCTAACTGCATGGTCCCCTTTCCATCTGCCATCATTTCAAGGTTTTGTTGTCTTTCCCCATTTCCTATGATTTCAATGAAATTAAAGGTGCAGTAGCAATTTACTGAGCCTGTACCTGAAATCAAACATTGTTTTCCCTTTGCTTTTCTAGCCGTGATGTTGCATACATATTGACACTAACAGAATATATGAAGCATTCCATTAATATTTTCACCCTTTTACTTATTATAAATATTTATCAACTTCACATGTAACAATTACACCAAATGTCTCTGGAATTACACTACTATTCAAGCTGAAGAGAATGCTAATGTGGTTATTACGCTCATTCTACTCCATCACAAATTTTTGTTTATTCTGCTTATACTGGAGTTTGCAGAAGTAGCCCTAGATTCTTCTACCACTACTTTACTCTTCACAAGCACGAAAACCCTGTATCAAGCATTTCAAGGTATTTTTGCTCCTTTACTAGTCTCTGCAAATCTCACCTGCAAAACTGATAAAAAGTTTACAGAAGACAAGATTTATTATTTGGATCACACTGGAATGAGCTATGGGGGCACACCAACTACACATCTTTTTTCCTACCCTCCAAAATCCTTGTATCCATCCAATGCCTAAGGACTTCTGTCTATGTGTCTCCAGAAAACTCAGGGTTAGGGCTGAGAGAAAGCATGAAGCTGCAGTGTGAGTGGGGCTGGGAAGGGGTTGCCAAAAGCAAGTGGGAGCTGCGTATAGATCAGCCCCAGGAGAAATCTTTCATTTGGGAAACAGTATCAAAGCCTTTGCAGTAAAAATAGGGTTAGAGTTCAACTTCTGGTTGACAAACAGAGGAGTTCAGAGTTGTAGCATGTGTAGGGCCCAAAGTCCTCATTTCATCATGTCCACCTTTCCTCACCACCTCAGCTTCTGTACGCTGGAACTCAACATTAAGTACGAGCTCCCGCAGTCTCCCTTTTACAAACCCAGTGTACTTGCACAAGTCACGAGCCGTTCCATCCTCCCTTTTCTGCCCTCTGATTTTCTGCACAGCTGAAGCCAAAACGGCCTGCTAATACAAAGCAATCCCAGATGACTGGAAGTTGGTAAATGTCACTCCGATCTACAAAAAGGGCTGCAAGGAGGACCCAAGAAACTACAGGCCTGTCAGCCTGACCTCAGTGCCTGGTAAGGTTATGGAGCAGATCATCCTGAGTGCAATCACACAGCACCTACAGGATGGACAAGGGATCAGACCCAGCCAGCACGGGTTTAGGAGGGGCAGGTCCTGTTTGACCAACCTGATCTCCTTTTATGATCAGGTGACCCACCTGGTAGATGAGGGGAAGGCTGTGGATGTGTCTATCTGGACTTCAGCAAAGCCTTTGACACTGTCTCCCATAATATACTGGAAAAGCTGGCAGCCCATGGCTTGGACAGGGGCACTCTGTGCTGGGTTAAGAACTGGCTGGAGGGCCAGGCCCAAAGAGTGCTGGTGAACGGGGCTGCATCCAGCTGGTGGCCGGTCACCAGTGGTGTCCCCCAGGGATCAGTGCTGGGCCCAGTCCTGTTTAACATCTTTATCGATGATTTAGATGAGGGAATTGAGTCCATCATCAGCAAATTTGCAGATGACACCAAGCTGGGAGGGAGTGTCAACCTACCAGAAGGCAGGAGGGCTCTGCAGAGGGATCTGGATAGACTGGAGAGTTGGGCCAATTCCAATGGGATGAAGTTCAACAAGGCCAAGTGCCGGGTCCTGCACTTTGGCCACAACAACCCCTGCAGCGCTACAGGCTGGGGACAGAGTGGCTGGAGAGCAGCCAGGAGGAAAGGGACCTGGGGGTGCTGATTGACAGGAAGCTGAACATGAGCCAGCAGTGTGCCCAGGTGGCCAAGAAGGCCAATGGCATCCTGGCCTGCATCAAGAACAGTGTGGCCAGCAGGAGCAGGGAAGTGATCCTTCCCCTGGACTCTGCATTGGTAAGGCCACACCTTGAGTGTTGTGTTCAGCTCTGGGCCCCTCAGTTCAGGAAGGACATTGAGGTGCTGGAGCGGGTCCAGAGAAGAGCAACCAGGCTGGTGAAGGGACTTGAGCACAAGTCCTATAAAGAGAGGTTGAGGGAGCTGGGGTTGTTTAGTCTGGAGAAGAGGAGGCTCAAGGGTGACCTCATCACTCTCTACAACTCCCTGAAAGGAGGTTGTAGCCAGGTGGGAGTCGGTCTCTTCTCCCAGGCAATCAGCAGTAGGACAAGAGGGCACGGGCTTAAGCTCTGCCAGGGGAGGTTTAGGTTGGATATTGTAAAGAAGTTCTTTACAGAGAGAGTGATCAGGCATTGGAATGGCCTGCCCAGAGAGGTGGTGGATTCACCGTCCCTGGAGGTTTTTAAGACGAGGCTGGATGTGGCACTGAGTGCCAAGATCTAGTAATTACAGTGGGGTTGGACCAAGGGTTGGACTTGATGATCTCGAAGGTCTCTTCCAACCCAGTTAATTCTATGATTCTATGAAATCCATATACCTGTGAACACTCCTAAGACATGAGAAAGTATTTCAACCAGATTTGTTCAGCACACGCACAAAACCAAATCATCTCTGTTACTTCCAAGCAAAGAACCTAGGAACCTTTCACTGGACCCCATCATCCCTCTTCTACTGCACTGACTGTGGGAACTTTCACTCCTAAGATAGGATTGGCATTTTTGCAAGCATAGTGGCACTTCAAAATCACAAATGTCACAGGAGCCTGAATCTCTGCATCTTGACAGAACACAGCTTTTTTTGCTGCATTAGAGTGCAGTATTCAAACATATGCACTAAAACTCAAAGAATTACCTTTCTTCACTATTCATCCAGACAGAACTGAGGGCAAAAAAAACCCCAGGACTCCCTTTCTTCAGCAGAACGTTTAGACCAATCCAATATTTCTATTTTTAATTTTTAATTACATTTATGATATTTCCTATGGGTATAAGTCATGAATGCAGTTCCAGTATGCTGGGAGCAACATAAATATAGTCATTCCCAAAGGGATCTTACAGCTGTTATGCACGGGTCAGAGATTCTGTGAAATGCAAAATCTGAAACTTTAAAAGCTTTTTAGCCCACATCCTTCCCATTCCTTTTTAAAGGCAGAGTTAATGGATACTGAACAACGTTTCCCCGAAATTTGCCCACAAGGTATGGAAGTAACAACTCCCTTTAAATAAAGCAGTATTTAGCACTAGGCAACCACTCGGTCCTATCACATTCCAGAACTGCATCAGAAATTCCTTTCTGATCCAAATTATCTCATCTGCCACTTCATGCTGACAGCTGTGCAACTAAGACAAGACACTCGAAACTGCTTCCTCCGCAAACCCTTCTAAAGAGAGGAAGGAGGAGTGCAACTTCACACTGCAGCATAAAAGTCTAGCCTCCTCCTCCTGCCTAATTCCTTGCCTCTTATTTTGACACGAGACCACTCAAAAGGACTTAAGCTCTTCCTCTTACCAAAGCTGGATATGTCAGCCCATAAAAATGCAAAAGATTCTGCACTTACCTCTGATCACAGTCTGGTGAAGGAAAAACAGTCATCAGCTGCTTCACTCAGGAGCAAGGTTCTGTTTTAAAATAAAAAAGAGACAAGACTTTAAACAATGTTTCTCTCTCTCTCTTCCCTAATGTTAGCCTTCGGCAGTGTTGGTAAACATTTACTTAACAGGAGCAGGTTCGCTCTCCACAACCAAGGTAATGATTACATTACACTAAACATGGCATGAGGACAGATTGAGGCCATGACAATAGCCTTGTTGGCACTGACTAGAGATGACGTCGGGTTGCACTGCAGTAAGCTCAACTGTGCAAGACTGAGAAACAGTGGGGCAAGATGAGAAATGACAAGTGCAGGGGAAAAAAACCCCAACCAACAAACAAGGAACCTGCATTAAGAACCACAAAGAAAAAAGAAAGTTCACAGAACAAGAAAATGCAGTATGAGCTGAGAGAACTGGAAACACCAGCACAATCCTAATGGGATTTCTCACACCTATTCATTAGTATCATTGTCTTTGAAACAGCCAACAAAGCAAGCTATAAGATGTTACCTTCTTTTGTCTTGGTCGCAGTTAGATCAGTTCCCTAAAACTTCAATTGTGTGACAAAGTCTGTGTAGTTTATTGCCAAAGCCTTTACAAGAGTCAGGACCATTACACATACTGCGAAACAAAAACAAACCACCGAAGGATGGAGTTACACCCTCCTCCACCCCTCCACCTGGCTAGCGATCACACAGATGGAGGTACTGTGAGAAGCTAACTGAAGCTCAGGAATTTTGTGTGTGTACACACACACTGAGCAGCTTGCCAGGGAGAGCATCCCACAGTCACTGAAACCCTAAGGAAAGGCACAGACGAGAACAGTGTCGAGGGTAAAAACCTAATTTTACTGTACCTGTTGGACAGCCTCTAAAGGCAGCTCCTTCACATCAGCTGTGTCCCAGATACGCAACTCTCTCTCCTGTAGCTTTCCAACTTACACAGACCCTGAATCAGCAAAAACTCTGACCTTTGAGTTTCCAATAATCTTGAATATCTGTACAGCCAATTAGTAAACAAATAAGAACCATGCTTGCTCCGCCTGTACATATACCCAAGCACACCCAGTTCCCTGCCCTCCTCACAAACTTACAAGAGCAAAAGTTTCTCATTTGTTTTTTCCTGGTTAGATAAAGATTAGTTTAGAAAAAAAAAACACCTATTACTCCTCAGGACACACTTCTCCTCTTTTCTTTTGATCCATAATTCTTAAGTTTCTTCACTAAATGGTTTGAGAAGGCAGAATACGAAGACGTGCATGCCTGGCCTCCACAGATCACAAAACACCAGGGTAACCATTAGAACAGCCAGATGCAACAGCAAAACAACTAAACTACAAAAGAGGTGAATGTTTGATGTCACTGTAAAAAGAACAGACAGCTAAAGAAATGTCTTACAGAGAACTGTGACAATCCAATGAAACTCATTAAGAAAAACAATCAAATTAGGAAGCTAATTATTAAAAGAATTTATATGATGGCAGTGGATAAATCTCACATATCCACTACACTCCCATGGTAGTTGGTAAGACACACACAAACAGAAACACCAACATCGAACTAATAGCATTCAATATAAGTTTCCCATAGGGTTGTGTTTCCATAGGGTTCCTTGTGTTTCACTGCAAAATACATTGCACTGCCTTGCACTCTCTGATATAAAGTATTACCAAAGTGGTGACCTGGAACAAGACAAAGTATTAATCTGATCTGTGATTGGTTTTCCTTTCCAGAATACAGAAGACTTTAAAAAAACCAAAAAGATTAGCAGATAGTGAATGCAGGGGAGACACTCGAAGACAAAAACGAGTTACAAATAATTTTCTCTTCAGTTTTTAAAAATGAAACTTCCTCCTACTTACAGAAACTCAGAAATGGTTATAACAATGAGGTAAAGTAACTGCTCTTTGCAGTACTGCAGTTTTCCACTAAGGCCTGTCATAACCAATACAAGTAGAAATGCAACATGGCCAGGTAAGAAGGGAGACAGAATTTAACATCAGCTGAACAGGGTAACAAGGAATTTAAATGGAATGCAATAATTTAGAAGTTGCCAGTGATGAAACACAGAAAACAGAGCAACATTATCAAGCTGAAAGATTTTTCCATCAGTAGAATATGACTAGAATTGGCAAAATCTGATTTCACCGCAAGATTTATTTTAAAGAACTTTAAATTGAAGGAGTGGTTTAATGCAACACTAAAGGGGTGACAATTGTGTTATTTCCACAGAAAGCCAAGTGAGGTGGCAAAAAACTTGCTTAACAATTTCTGATTTCCCTCCTCCATACATACTCTTCTGCCTGTGTTCTCCATGAGAAGCAAACAGATTTGCATGTTTGGAAAGCCCTCAGCACAAAGTGTACATTACCACCATTATCAACAGCTGCTTAATACCACCTCCCAAATGCTTAACAGAGAAGGCAACACTGCATTTCATCTCTAGGCATCAAAGCATTTACTAATGGAAATGAAACTCTGCCTAGCACAGAATTAAGTGATTTTGGAAAGATGTCATTAACTCTAGAAGCATCGTATCTTTTCCCATGTTTGTATTTACTTTCAAATTTACCAACCACAACAGCAGAGTGGGAAAGCTCAGAAGTTTGTGCACCAGCCATGCAGGCTCCTGCAGGAACTCCTGTTAGTCAGGGTGCATGGAGACTCAATAAGCAGTGACATTTGTATTCCTGACAGTTTTATTTCTTCAAACACCAGTCACATTGGAAGTTTCACTTTACTTTTTACTCCAGAATAAAGGTCAAACTTCAGTGTAACAGATGCTGTCTGGAAATCCCAGGACACGTATGAGAGCATGTGTGTGGTCCCCTTCACCATTACGAGATAAAACAGCTTTCAGGAAAATAAGAAGGGTGCTTAGTTTTTTTAAGCATAAAAACCTTAATACAACAGGGTCCACTTAGTCAGAAGAACAGTATTCACACGGGAGCCCAACCAAGCAGAACTATTTTCCCATGAAGATCTTATCCTCAGTCTGGGCAAACAATCCAAGTCACACTAGACAGACAACAGCTCTGTATGTCTCTGTAGCAATTACACTGAAGAAACATGACTGAACTCAGTTTAAAAATAACAACAATAATTTTAAAAGTCCAAATCAGAAGCATCGTGATAAATGTGCTTAAAGTATAAGTCATAAACAATAAAGTATACATGGGGAGAAGGTAGCTCAATATGGCCGAAATATGAAAAGACTTACAGGAACATGAGAATAGAAAGAAATAGAGAAATACAGAAACAGAGAAAAGGAAATAGAGACTAGAAAGCCCTGCTTACCAAATGTTGGAGATTTTTAGTTAATTTCCGTAAAAGAACAGAAAAGAGAATAAAACCGACAGCCACCTGAGGTTTGCATTTTCTCCTGGATTACAAATACTTTATAAGAACTGTACAGCTTTACAGTTCAAAGCTGCACAAAGACAAGCAACAACATGGTTGGCTTTTTAGTAGGTATGGAAAGGAAGGATGGATAGACTACAGCAATCGAACTGGAAAAAAAGGAAAAATGTATGTAGAGAAGGGGAAGAGGAAAAGCAAAGCTATCTGTGAAAGTGTGAAACCAAGGGACAATTACCAGAAAATTTTACTGTCAGAAACTGCAAATGCTCAAGAAAGAAGCACCATATAGAAAACTTCAAGGAAGTGAAGGAAATAGAAATTAGGCAGCAAGTATATACCTGCAATAGTTAATTGAGGAGTTTGGCAATCAAAACCTATCAAACCTTAACATTTATTTGAGACTCCACCCGCAGTGCTGCATCCAGATCTGGGGTCCCCAGCATAGGAAGGATATCAAGTTGTTAGAGCGAGTACAGAGGAGAGACACCAATATCATTAGAGGAATGGAGCACTTCTGTGAGGAAGCACTGAGAGAATTGGGATTGTTCAGCCTGGACAAGAGAAGACTTTGAGGTGACCTAATTGCAGCCTTCTAGTACCTGAAAGCTCTCTATAAGAAACATGGAGACTATTTACAAGGGCATGTAGTAACAGGAAAAGGTGGAATGGCTTCAAGCTGAGAGTAGGTTTAGATTAGATGTTAGGAAGACATTCTTTACTGTGAGGGCGGTGAGGCACTGGAACAGGTTGCCCAGAGAAGCTGGGAAGTGTTCAAGGCCAGGTTGGACGAGGTTTTGAGCAACCTGCTCTAGTGAAATGTGTCCCTGCCCATGGCAGTGAGGCTGGAACTTTGAGGTCCCTTCCAACACAAACCATCCTGTGATTCTGTGATAGATTCTATCCTTTATAGCTCATTCTCGTGCATCCGGTAGAACTGGTCTGAGAAGGGAAATGGTTTCTGAGACACAGCGAAATTCTTTAGTGAACTTGTTTTTCTGATAAGAGAAAGAGGTCTAATTTTCAAAGTTCTAGAATTGATCTCTTAAATTCCTCCCTTCTCTCTTGTATGATGGGTTGTCTTCAACATAAGTCACTGGCAAATTTTTCACAACAGAAGAAAAAGGCAAAGCCATCTGATAAAGGAGAAGCATCAAGGTCACAGCACCAAGTCTGTCAGAGTTCAAGAAGCATTTGGACAATGTTCTCAGGCACATGGTGTGATTCTTGGGGCTGTCCTGTGCAGGGCCAGAAGTTGGACTTCAATGATCCTTGTGGGTCCCTTCCAACTCAGGATATTCTATGGTTCTATGATAGATTAGATAGACAGACAGACAGGCAGGTAGTTCTACGGTACAGTAATGTAAAGCAAATGGCTTAGCACAGTTCATCATTCATCCAATGCCCTACTTCAGATCTTGCATGTCCTTATGTGGCATCACCTTGCTGGCACACAAAGGAAAGGATTCCTGTCCATAAGCCTATTGATGGCACAGAGGGCAGGTGGCCCAGGCCTTGTCTCCCATCAGTATGACTGTGCTTGCTTGCAGCAGTGCTGCTCTGGGATGCCAGTCACCCTGATTGCTCCTGTAGTCTGATTTTCAGGAAGGTCAATGCAAGCAGAGAAGTGTTAAAAGACTAATGCTGTCAGTCTTTGCATCTGTCCTTTTCTGTCCTGCTATCATAGCTAGCTGTATGTCTCCCAGTGAGCAAAAAGGCAAGCCCACTACAAGCAAGGTCAATGGGGAAAAAGCTATCAGCTTCCCAATGCTGCAGCCTAGCAGCCAACATCATGCCATCTTTATGAGAAGAAATTTGTAAAGAAAGGGGGAATGAATACAACTAAAACATTAGGAAAAGATCTCTCCTAGTTCTCTTTTCCTTTTTGCTCTCACCTCGTGGGTAGGAAGGAAACAGCCTCCTCAACGGATTAAGCTACAAGTCTCTCTTCCTCCCCACCCCCACCCTTTGTTTCTGACTGTTCCTCAATGAGCAAAGAAGGGTCTTGAAGAAGGAACAATTATGATTTATTCATTAGACAGATATATCTTGAAAGGCTGTCAGTTTCCATCCTGCCACAGAGCCCCTGCCTCCTGACAGCAATGCTATAATTAAGTTGATAGCATTGAGCATTCTCTGAATTACTGGGTTAAAGTAGTAGAGCACTGTATTTAAACCTTTCACCCCATTCAGATAATTTAAAACATTCTGCTAACAGCTTGTTTAGGCTAATCCTCCCCAAAGCATTCCAAACTAAGAGTTCCCAAAAGAACTATAGACACCTAGTTTGGTACTAGTCCTTCCCTGGTCCTAATAAAGCATAGCCCACACAGTCAAAGCAGTATCTCTCTGCACCAATCACAAAGCCATTGTTACCTTAAGAAAACAGCATTAAAAAAAAAAAAAAGCAAACAAATAACCAGATTAATGACAGGCCATCATGTGTTAGGTTTCTAGACAGACATCCTGAAAACACCTATGTGCCCAAATCCCACAGGAATGAACTAATGTCAGCAAAAGGTTATGTAAAGGCTTTGTGCCTAAATGATGGCCCCCAGTGAAGCCAACAGCTATCACAGAGAATTTCAAGAGGAATAGGGTAATTTGTTTCTCTCATTTTATTCCTCCATTAAATAAAGAAAATTAAGTCAGAAGCCTGCTGACTTCACGTTGGACAGTGTTGCCTCTTCAGTTGCCTTATGCCTACTTTTAACATAAAGTGCAGTGCACTCTGCATTGCAAAGGAGATTCCTCCAATATCTAAGATGATGTTGGGAAAAACACAGTATAAATAGCTCTTCACTTAACCTCACAAATGTAATTATATGAATCTGCAATTCTAAGCTATGATTCACCCCCATGAAGAAACTAATTAAAAATAAAATTAACATTGTTCATTTTTTATAAAGGGGGAACCAATAAAGTAAAAAATCTATACCCAAATAAAAGGTGTAAAACACGTTTGCTATGATGGTTAAGACATACTGCAATAAGAAAAATAGAGTTTTGCCCATAATTCAGTTTAACTCTGCTGTTTAAAGATCTTCCTTTGTATGACTTTGAGGTTCATAGTGGTAACTTCCAAGATGCCTAATAAGTGGCCATAGCACAGCTGGTTGTACAGAAAAGATGCATAATGAGAAGAGACACTCAACCCAATAAACCAAGTAAAAATTACAGATATAGGGCTTCATTCAGCACAATCTAAAAGAATAGATAAAACACCTTGAAGTCAACCTGTGACAGAACAAGACTTGTTAGCAGATTGACTATATCTGCACTTGCTTAATTGGCATACATGTAACAGAGAAAACAGGAAAAAAAATTCATGTTTTTCAGGAGAGTGAAGGGAAAGAAGGAATCAAAACTTCCTACCCAATTACTTTTTACATGTATGCTTAATGTTCAGCCCCAAATTCAGTTTAGCCAATGCTCAGAAACAGACATGTAACTATTGCTCATTATGACACATAAAAAAATCTTCGCATAAACTAGTAATTTTCTTTCTCCTTATTTGCCATGAGACAATGATATAGATTACGGCTGTTGAGAGAGCAGTGCCAGAACAATGTTGAGGAGAGCAGTATGAATTCTTCCAATGCTACAGGTGCAAGGACTTGGCCACATCCTTTCACTTGGTCTTTTAAAGTCAACAATCTGACTGTAGTTGAATCGTCAGGAAGAATGGCATCTGAAAAAGGTACACATGATCAACCAACCTGAGTTCAAGGCACACCATAACTGCCTTGAGATTAGTAATCAAAAAAGCCTGCAGATTCTCTAGGACACTGGGTTACAACCAGGGAGAAGTGTCAGTACCTACAGACCGGCTCATGGAAGCGCGACTAAAGCAGCTCTGTGCAGCATTGTTTGAGAGGCACTGACCCAGAAAGGCACTAAAGCAAAGCTGTATGTAACACTCCCAATGCAGGCAGCACTCAGCTCTGTACTCTGCTGCTGGAAGGGAAACACTGTACACAGCTCTGCAATTTCATAGTTCACATGAACAGCTAAGGGAGTTTTTGGGCTTGCAATGAAATGAAAAATTTCTTCCCTTCTTAATTTCCTTTCATACCTCAAGTTAAAAGCTCTCTGCTGCCATCCTTCTTTCTCTTTCTCTGTCTTATTCTACACTTTCACAGTGATTCTGAGTCAATCAGTGATTTAATTCCCTGTGTTTTCAAGCAAACACCTCACTTTCCAAGCTTCACTGGAACATCAGCAAAGGGTCCCCTCCCACTCCTCTCTCATCCCAAGACATTGAGCATACAGAACTTTGCCTGAGCATCATTTCAGAATAAGGCCACACTTGTGTTTTTAAGAGTGGCATCCAGCCAGCTGAAGGTTTCTTTACGGCTTCACTAAGTGCAAAGCCTTTTAGACTTGTAGACTGAGCCAAAACCTTGACCTACCAAGCCCTTGTGGGGCCAACAACATTCTTCCACCACTTGAGAGAGAAAATACATGAAGTGTCAGTTTGGAAAACACTCTCAGGCACACGGTGGGATTCTTGGGATGTCCTGTGCAGGGCCAGGAGTTGGACTCAGTGCTCCTGATGGGTTGGTCCCTTCCAACTCAGCATATTCTATGGTTCTGTGGTTCTGTGATTCTACGAAAAAAGTATGTGACATGGCAAGTGAATATTACCACTTTAGGATACTATCATTCAGTGGTTCAGTAGATAAAACACAGCAGGGTGTGGTGTGCAGGACAAGTTTCTTTAGGCCTTTGAATCTATTCTACTCCATTTTAAGGCAGGTAGGAAAAATATTCAAAAGCAGAAGATCTGGTTTGAGTTTTAGACCCTGTTCACATGTCAGTGTGAGAATCTGATCAAACCTTTGTCACAACCATCAGAAGTATTTCCACTGAATTCAACACACACAGGGTTGGGACCTAAATTTATGTTTTGACAGTATTTGTACATACATTTACAGATATGAACACCATGCCGTACAGTATAATAGTAATTTTTTTGGCATGGAACTGTCTAAGCATTACACATGAATCACAGCAAAGGGTGGGGGTTTTTTAATAATATTAAAAACTTCTTTCTCCTTTGGGACCCAGCCATAACCCATTCTTATCTCTATAATAACACAGATTTTCATCTCACTAATCTTCTCCCATCCTCAATACAAAAAGAGAATTTGCAAAGTGGATGACTAACCAAACCCCTTTCAGTTAAGCCTCACTCTGCTTAGGGGTTTTGACACTCCTAAGCTATATTTTTCTACTCCTTTTTTTGAAAATGCGTGTTCCTTTTGTTTCAACAGATTTACAATAGACAAAGTGAGAGACAATGCCCCATCTGACTTACCTCATAAATCAGCAAAAACATCAGGGGAAACTGCCTTTTCCATTCTAGCAGTGCAAACAGAAATTGTTCTTGTCTAGCCTTATTAAACAGACAATTTGGCTGGTGAACTGCGTAACTCTTATACTGTGTCCTGAACACATCCATGCTCCCATCGATGCAGGCACCTGTAGATTACAGGGCTTTTCATGGGAAACAGTTTTTTCTCATTCTTTCCCTTCAGCTAACTACCAGTCTAACCTGAATCGTATAATACCAAACAAAAGGGAAATAATTTCCCAAATACTAACACTCAAACCACTTTGCACTTCTAACCACCATTTTCTCCAGGCAAAGGCTCTGCCATCTTACCCTCATCCAGACTCAAGTCTGACTCAACTGTCAAAAGAAAAACAGGGCTGTTTAAATACAATAGCATTTAACTCTTCTGTCAACAGAACAACAGCAGAGCTCTCCCTAAAACAGGCTAAGTATAATTTTTCTGATCTACAGGACAGCAAAACTGAGGAAGAGAGCACAAGCTTGAACACTTACCATGATAACAGCAGAATCAGGAATGTGAGGGTCAGAGGAACAGAATTCACAGGCTCCTAATCACTGCCTTTTTGCCTCTGGAGCACTATTCTGTCTGCCTCACATGGAACACAGGCCAGACTGTGCACTCTCTGAGGTTCCTGGCATAGCCAGGGCTGGGACTGTGGTGCTCTCAGGGTTATATCTCCCAGAAGTTATCGTATGTCACCACAAACATTAAATAGCCAACATTCAATACAGGTCACCTTCAAGGGTTTACCAAAGGAAAAAGGCAGTCATTTGATAAAAAAACCCCAAACTTGTCACTAAAAATCACGGTTCCTTCTTTTTTTCCTAGCACTCTCTTGCCCATTCCAGCTCACTCTCAATTTATTACGTTTTCCTTACCACAGAATGTCCCACATTGCATCACAAAATTTAGGAAAAAATTTTTTCAGCAGTAAGAAGACTGGTACTTTCTTACCTAGAAGAGCACAAATAGTTCTAACAAAATCAGATTTTAGAAGTTATCAGAGCCATCTCTCACGTTTTTCAATGCAGCTGGATGACAGTTTTCTGTCCCTTTCGCTGCCTTTCTTATCTCTGCTGGACTCAAGCTAATAAGCTTCTCATTAGTGAAATGACTATGCCAAGGTACTGGCAGATGGTCCTGTGTTCCAAGCACATCTTCCCATTCCCTCCCTCCCAGAAGTCCTAATCTATACACAGTGTAATCACCACAAAAACATATGCTCCCTGACAGAAAGCTTCCCCTCCATTATCTCTGTACTCGAGGGGATTGCCCCTGAAACCTCAGCGACACAAAGCAACTCCCTTCCTACTCAAGTATCAGTGTCCTATATGCCTGAAAACACATTCACGAGGTCCTGGCTGAAGTACCTGTACAAGGCTTAAAATCCAAGCTAATCTCTCCATATATATGGTCCATATGTTAGTCCGTTACTAAACAAAATGCACAAATACACAAATATATACATAATTTTTAAAAAAGTAATATATAACTAATATTCCTTACATGCAACACTTTGTTAATGCTTTATTTACAGGTCTCTGTAACAGTACACGAGCCTTTCTCATAGATGAAAAGCCATATATTGTAATTTATTATGCTGGTTGCCAGTAAATCTCTTGAGTAACACTTCCATTTAAATGCTGAGTCAGTGACTAATTGGGTATCTCATATATCTTAAAATAATCTGTTTGTTTCATCTGCTGGCTCCTTCTTCCCCATCAATTTAATCAATTATTGTGATTGATGAATTTATTAATATGGTCATTGTATCCTGAGAGCAGAGCAACTCTACAGAGAAAGTTTCAGGAAGAAAGAGCAAGTATCTCCCATTTGCTCACACAGAAAGTTGTGAACAGATGAATAAATGAACACTATCTGTTTCCCAGCTGTGGGAAGGGCTGCACAAAGGTTATTTCTCGACACTCGGGACCACTGTGGCTGGCTCTGTTGGAGCTCCTCAGAGAAGGCCAGGGATATGATGGGTAGAGACAGGTCACCATAATGTGGAAGGTCATTTTACCTCTCCAAATTGACTCTGAATCTTTTGAAAAAATCATTTCTTTACAGAGGAAGAAAAAATTTTACTGTCAGTTCTTCTCTGCATTTAATCCCAACAGTACTGAACAGCTCTTCCACACTGCAGATAGGGAAAAACACTAACAGAGAGTAGAAAAGTTTTCCTTTAATCTTTGCCACCGCCTTTTCAACTTCAAGTTGAAAGTCGTGAAAGTAAGACCTTTCCTCATACCTCCTAACACCTCAAGACACTGATTGTTGTAGGGAATAGCTCCAGTTTAGTAACTCCAAAA
The DNA here is from genome assembly GCF_022539395.1 of Myiozetetes cayanensis. Lineage (NCBI taxonomy): Eukaryota > Metazoa > Chordata > Aves > Passeriformes > Tyrannidae > Myiozetetes > Myiozetetes cayanensis. The sequence goes on from NW_026086605.1 coordinate 21,316,962, forward strand.
TTGTCTACCTTACAAAAGGTGAAAGAGTTAAAAAGCATTTTTGACTGAAACAAAAAGAAGAGGTCAAATGCAGGCAATGGTGGACAAGAAAAATAATAAGAAATATTATTTAGCCAGCAGTAAAAATAATTATGTTTCTGTAGATATTGTCATGCAAAAATAAAGAAACCAAAACTCTTTGATAGCACACTTTCCCAATCCTCCCAAACAGTAAATGAAAGGAAAAAAGAAAGGAATTTGACACTTACCAGGAAAAACAGTAACTACAGAAAAGCATCGAACAGTACTGCTCAAGTTCCCAGGAGCTGTGACTCCCTGAGGATTTTGATATAAATGACCTCCACCTGTGCTTACTTGTTGGCTGAAACTGAATTCACTCTGCCTTGAGCTGTAACTTTATATCTTTCTAAAAACATCATAAACCAGATGAAAAACATAACACTTAAAGACATGGTAAGACACCAAATTCCTAATGAAAAACCTAGTCTCTACCTTTTGCTGTCTGCCAGAGCGACATCCAAGATGACACTGAGCATTTGAGGATCAAAAAGGCTCTTGGTGAGCATTTGACAAGTGGAGAATTTGGATGAGTATTACTTTGGGAGGACAGCCAGACTGGTAAACAGCGGCAAGCAAACAGGAAAGGCTACTTGTTGCAGGCAGAAATGCACAACAGGCTCCCCGAAACTAACAGAAACTAACCACACCATACATATTTAAAGCAATTTATTACAGTTATGTGGCTTCGCACATTTGGAAATGCATTTCCCCATTTTTAGTTCTCGGAGTAGTGTGCTTATTCATGAAAACTGAAAGGAAATATGTAAACAGTTTTGAAAATTCAAGAAGAAAGTGTGAGAATGGAACATTTGATACGGCATTATCTTGCAAATGTCTCCAGATTCCTCTCTGGTCACTGTGTGGGCAGCACATTCCCAGGACAGAGAGCGGGGTGGGTGGGAGAAAGGGGACTGTAAAGCTATTCATGAACTGCATTTTGTCTTTTCCCACTGAGGTTCATTAGGGACCTACTGGAGCACTCGGGAGGAGGGAGGGAGAGGGCTGGCTCCCTCAGGAAGCACAGGCACAGGGAGCCTGACACCCCACGCGTTTGAGGAGGCCGTGCCAAGGGAGCCCTCTCTGCCCACACAGAGCCTTTTAATTGCTGTGCTCGGGCTGCTGGGCCGCTTCGCGATCCCTCGTTTGGATGTACAATACGCAATCATTCAAGAGGAAAGTTAATCCATCACAATGAAGTTCTTACAAAACAGGCAGCTCTCTCCCCAGCCCCCACATAAATGAAAATAAAAGTCGCATTGCCTTGATCGCCCCAGACTCTCCCTGACCCCAGCAAAGCTCAGGGATGCTGGGAACAGCTCCCTGAGCCAGATGAACTGAAGAGAACAGTGGAGACCCTGCACTTGCTGCTCTGCTACAAACAAGGCCTATGGGCATTCGAAACCAGCGGAGTCACATCTCCACATGCATCATCATTCACCTTGCTGCTGCAAACAGGAACCATCCTACATCTTCTTGCTACAGCAAGTCTCAGGAAATGCTCCAGCACACAGTTAATTTTGACTACTTAGGATGGTGGTAGAAACAGAAATGCAGATCTCCTGTTTACCAGGAAAGGACTCTGCCCAGTATTTTCCTCTTCATCATCCTCTATGCCAGCAGATCCTCCTTTCCCCTTGTAGAACAGGGCAGCTCTATAACCAAGGCAACATGAGAAAGCAAGGCCTGTCTGGAGCTCTGAAGACGGACAGATTTTGAAGCTGTGGCACGGAAATAACACACAATTGCTGACAAGTGGATGATGAGCCCCAGGTATGTAACAGCTACCAGTGCGGGCTGCCTATGGACAGAACAGCACTGAACAGTGCCCACAAGGTAGGAGGTAAAGAGAAAGGGTAGGGGGAACACAGCTGGAGAATCTGGATAACGGGTTTATCTGTGCAGCCCATGGTTACTCCAGGTATCCCTCACAGCAGAGGGACATGGAAATGACAGGCTGTGAAACAGCCCTGACCCCTTTCAAAATGTTTTCCCTGTGAGACACGTAAGATGCATTCATACAGGGTAGACTGCAAAAATGGTAAAAGTGAGTGTTTGGGGTCTTCTGAGTCCAGGGTTAATTTCTGTCCCATTTTTAGACCAGTAACATCTGGAGCTCAAGAGGCTGATGTAGGATGAAGAATTGTATAAAAGGGAGAGAAAATTACTCTGCCGTGAAAGAAGAGAACAACCTAACAAGCAAAACTGAAATGCAGCAGAATGACAGAAGTCAACAGGCTGCGATCACAGTGCGCTACAAACCAGAGTACATCCCACTAATGAAGTAGGAAAAGATTTGTCATATGCAGAGGATTACACAGAGTCTAATAATACATTCTCTATTGAGAGAAAAACAGAATCTAATTCATATGGAAACAACTTTCGTATCATACAAATCATGGTACAAAATGCAGAACACAAATTCAGAAAAAATGGCACGTAACACTGATGTAAAGCAAGCTCTGATAAAATCATAGTGCTGGTGAACGGAAAATACATCTATTTGAACTAATCAAAGAAAACAGTAGGAAAAGATTTGAAGTAGCAAATGCTGTACTCTAAAGATGCAGAAACGGTGGCGCAGTGAGTTTCTGATTAATAAACCTGACTTCTGTAGCTTGCAAATGAGTTCAAATGAAGGATTTGGGGTTTTGGACTGCATTCATAAAGCACATAAAACAGCTGGCACCTGACTTGTGATGATGACCATATCCACTTTGGAAATACAAACTGTAATCCAAACAAAAATGTCATTTATATATATATGTATTCCTTTCAGAATAATTGCATTAAGTAGAAGAAACATGATGACACGTTATATTCAAGAAAAGTACTAAACAGTGAAAATTAAAACCACTCACAATTCTTGTTAAACAGGGTCATAAGTAAATTAATATCTCAAAAAAAGAAAGGAAAAGCTAGACACCTTCATGAAGGCACACTGTGTGCTCAATAAGTAGTGACAATAAAAAATGAAGTAAAAATACACATTAAGTTATATTAAGATGCATAAAAAAATTAAAAGGTAATACAAGAGCCTAATGTGCTTTCCGCTGTGAAACACTGTTCACTTCTCAACACTTGATCCTAAAACAACAGGAAAACATTGACATAATGGATTGAAATTGCTAATTGAGAAAAATAAAACCATCTAAAATCTTTTGGTTTTCTACTCTCTCTTTTTTTTTCTTTAAATCCAACAAGAGGTGTAAGAAGCATGTGAAAAAATCCAAAACAGTCCAGAGGAGAGACTAGACAGGTTAAGAATTATTAACTTAGTTTCCTAATAAAAGAACAAGGGAATACATAATGAAACTCTGGGGCAAAAATGCAGGTAATTTGAGATTATATAGTCTCACATCACACACAATTATCCTGTAATGCTTGACATTTCACTGATGTTAAGAATATTACAAAATATTAATATTTGTAGTAAGAATATTTGAATTAATGACAATAACAGCAACAAGAAAGCACAGAAACACTCTGTTTTCAAGGAAAAATATAACAATAAACACCAAAAAAAAAGTAATATAATAATCTTCTACAGAAGTTTGTTATTAAACAGAGCTACTGTTGACAGGGAAGGACTTTGAATCATGATGGACAGATGCTCTGATCCACTACAGAAAATGGAGAAGACATACCAGCAGCAGTTTCATCTGCAGAAAAAATGTAAAAGCATTTATTACTGTAGCTACAGTGATAAAAAAATCTGACAAAATGTGCCACAGAAATGCAGAACAAAGAACTTCTAGTTTAAGCTTAAGAAAAGAGCCAAGATGTATGTGCAACGCTGCAACAGAAGGTAAGCCAACAGAAATCAACAATACTGGTCCAATCTTTTTAAAATCAAGGGGGCTTTGGTAGGCATTTTGAACATTTCTAGAGACCTTCTAAATATGGTCTAGGAGTTGAAACCCCTCACTATGAAGGACAGACCACCGTTGGTCCTGAAGTACAGGGAGAGAGAAAACAGGATTTTTGCTATGTGCCACATGTTGTTTCCCAGTACTGTGAGTGGCTGATGTCAGGCATCAACAGCTTTAAAAAAATCCAAAATCAATAACTACCCCCCCCAGACATTCTAATCCTCTGTTCTCATCTTTACAACTATTTCAGCTTCATAAAGAGACAGTGACCTTGCACATAGTTTGCTCCATCTCTTGTGGTTACTTTTCTCATCCAAAATGACTCTATTGTTATGTCTTGTGGTCTCAGGGTGCCTTAAGGGCTGGCTGCTCCAAGAGAGGAGTGGAGACCCCAGGGCACTTACAGGCTGCAGTCCCACCATATCTGAACACGGTGGGCAGAGCTGTGTGCTGGTAGCAAGGTCCATGGCAATCCCAAGCAAGGAGAGTGATGGGACAGGTCCAAGGGCCACGTGGGGACAGTTCATAGCAAAAGGAGATGGAGCTAGGGACTGGACAAGACCATGGCCTATCCGGGAGACAAGGCTGGAGACAGAAGACAGGCACACTGAAGGCTTAGGTCTGAGCTTCCCTGGACCCCTGGGGAAACAGCGCACAGGTGAGGGTCTAGAATGAAGTTTTTCAGGACATTGATGACTCAGGACTGATGCTGAGCCAGTTTCAGCAACCTCTGAGTGCAAAGAAGGGCTGAGCAACTCTGAAGGAACAGACAAATGACGTGCCAAAGATCAAAGGTGGTTTATATCACACATTCTACTGTCCCCATGGGAATACAGATCTCTGGAAGCATTTTTACCCATGGGAATACACACAGAATTACAGACATTTGAGAGCAGTTTTCCTACAAATTATGTAAACATTTTTCTGTCAAAATGGGTGGGGAGGGCAGGAGGTGTGGGACTTGGGAAATACTTTTTTCCCACTTCAGTTGCACTGCAGTGCTCTCCTCTAATTGCTCGTTCAACCCATACTGGCCTCTTTATACCTGTGCAGTCTCCACTCAACTATATCTTAAAAGGTCTGAAGCAGCATTTTGCCTCCAGCAATCACCATCCCAAGTGTTCTAAATGCTCTTGACAGCACAGACACTACAGCTGCACGCCCCTCTTCAAGGCTCTGCTAATGTCTCTCACACCCTGTTCAAACAAAGCTCGGGGAAGGGGAGCCTCACCTGCAAGAGAAGGCTCTCCTGGAAGTTAGAAGGAAGGAGAAGAGTGAGGAGGTGTGACGTGTGACATGGGGAGGGAACAGCAACCCTAAACAGAAGATAAAATCTTCTGGACTAATTCCTTCCACATAAGCAGCCCTGGGCTTGTCTACATCGATACTCTTCTTTAAAATTTCCTGCTGCCAGTGCCTGCAGGGGTTGACGCGTGAAGTGCCGCTTTGTACCAGTTTCCCAGGCACTTTGATGGGAGATACCCATTTCTCTCTTTCCTGGGATTTTCTTGCTTTAGAACACTTGACAAGTATGGTTTAAAATTTAAAACCATAAATACACGCTTCTCTGCACGTTGGAGGAAAAATCTGGGCCCAAATCATTTCACATGTTCAGTTAGGTCATGAAGAAAAGTACTGTGGATGCAGAAAAGTAACAGCCTTCTGTGATTTGTTGGGGTTTGCCACATAAAACTGCAAACATTAAAAATCATACACCTAAATTTTTTTGATCAAGGAGTTTAATAATGTAAAAGTACACAAAGCTGTTAGCAATGCTCAGCCAACAGTTGCAACACACTGACCTCTACTTAACTCAACACGGCTCCAACTTCAAAGCCTGCTTAAAACTATGTAAATACCAACATTATTAAACATAGTAGGCATGCTGAACACTCAAATGGAGCCAGTATGCTGGATGCGAAACCCAGTCTGCAGTTCCTCCCCCTTATTTCCCAGGCTAAGCTTACCTGTTCTCCAGAGCAGGATTTTCCTGTCACATTTCTGACAGTGGTGTTTCCCTGCTCTCTCACACTTGGACTATTGCTTTTTATTTCACTGTCTCTTCCCCAGTGGTGGGGTGACCCTGGCTAAATGCCAGGTGCCCAATGAAGCTGCTTTATCACTCCTCTCCTCAGCTGGACAGAGGAAAGGAAATAAAATGAAAGGCCTGTAGGTCGAGACAAGAACAGGGAAATCACTCACCAATTACCATCACAGGTAAAACACACTCAACTTGGGGAAAAACTTAATTTCATTTATTACCAATCAAATCAGAATTGGATAAGGAGAAATAGAACCAAATATTAAAAACACCTTCCTCCCACCCCTCCCTTCTTTCCAGGTCGAATTTTATTCCTGATTTTTACTACTTCCTTCCCCCAGCAGCACACAGGGATGGGAAATGGGGGTTGCAGTCAGTGCATTGTCTCTGCTGCTCCTTCCTCCTTATGCAGAAGACACCTCACACTCTCCCCCTGCTCCAGTGTGGGGTCCCTCTCACAGGAGACAGTTCTCTACAAACTTCTCCAATGTGAATCCTTCCCACAGGCTGCAGTTCTTCATGAACTGCTCCAGCATGGGTCCCTTCCACACAGGGTAGTCCTTCAGGAACAGATGTGTTCCCTGTGGGATCACAAGTCCTGCCAGCAAACCTGCTCCAGCATGGCCTTCTCTCCCCAGAGGTGCCACCACTATCTCTAATGGGTTCGGCCTTGCCCAGTAGCAAGTCCATCTTGGAGCAATCCGGCATTGGCTCTACTGGACACAGGGGGAGCTTCTGGCAGCTTCTCACAGAAGACACCACTGTGGCCCTCCCACTACCCAAATGTTACCATGAAAACACAATATATTTCCTTTTTATACTAATTGCAATACAGGCCAAGCAAATGGCTTCTTCATTTCAAGTCAGAGGTTTGCATCCTTGCCTCAGTGGCTCTCACAGGTGCCCTTCCAATTGCTGATGGGAAGGAACCAAAGGCTGGACTGAAGTTCAAGGGTGGCTCTCCTGCAGCACACCTGGCAGGTGTACAGAGACCTCCCCACTACGACTGACTGAGCTGGGGGAGTCTGGGGGGTTCACTTGCTCGTGCCATTATAGGAGCTGTAACACTACAGAGATTTATTTAAATAAGGAACATACAAGGAATCTGAAAGTATTACCTAAAGAAGGACAGAACAACACAGCAATTTTTGCAATCATTCACAAAATTAACTGAGAACAGAGCTATTGTAAAAGGCTGTCTCTCATAAGATGACAGCCAAGTAGTAGGAAAGCCTGGTTTGCTAAAGCCCTTCAAAACAGGCTTTCTGGAACTTCCAGCATCTTTTCCACTGCTTTTGTTACTGATCATGGATCTTGATGGACACTGAAGCAAAAACACCAGATCAAGAAAATTATCTACCATTAGCAATGGTTATAAGGAAATGCCATAGTTGAGCCAATGTCAAAAAGAGTTTAACTGCTGAACTATCAAATGCTTAGCATACTTTAAGCAGAACTTTCAACGCAGTTTCTCAATCATCACTTGAAGGCTGCCATTAGTAACATTTGGATCTCCAGAGCATTCAGTAGCATGTATTGCTGATATCTGCCAGCAAAAGAAATGTTTAATAGCCTGAAAATTTTCCAAGGGGTAAAATTGCAACAGCTCATTTCAGATGCAGCTATCAGGCTGCACAATCAAGAGCGCAATCCCAGAGCAACAGTCTTCACAAGTCTTCACAAATTTTTGGGGTTTTTTTTTAAACTCTTTTCCTTTCTGTCTTTTAAATGTCCTGGGTGCAGTTATGATACCCAGACTAGTACTAGTCACTGTGTTCTGTGTATCATTTTCCTCTGGGTCTTTATTGCTGTGGTTCAAACATTTTCAGTCTCTCCTGAGAAGTACAGCATAGAGAGATATACTGTTCATTGAGGTTCTTTATTCCAGACTGCTGGACTACAATGCACAGTCTTTTAATCAAATTATTGTTAAGACATATGTTGAGTGGCAAAAGCATTAAATTCTGGGTTCCAACAAAAACAAAACTACTCCCTCTAGCCTAGAAGACATATACATTCCAAGGTAAAATTTTAAGAACTGATTTTAACTAAAAGCCTTTGACCTTGTGCTTCTAAATAATAATCTGCTTTCAAAAATATTATCTTTGAACATAGTTTTCTTTAAGCATGAAAGGGAAAGGAGTAATTTGGATATAAAGATTGTGTGAACACATGGGGAAATGGGTGTTCTGTGCTCACAAGTTAACCAGTGCTTGGCACAGGTATTTCATTTTTCCACCACGTTATTTTTCCTGCCTCCAAAGTAATATATTTCAGTCCTATCAACAAATGGTACATACAGTAGATTGAAATTTAGGCATCTTAAAAGTTTATGCACCAGCAAACGACCTCTGTCTACTCTCACCTTCTCCACTCCTTCCCCAAAGTAACCCTTAGCCTCTAAGCGAGGTCATTCTCCACTAGTTTGCAACGATCTGTTTTACATTCTGGATTCTTGCTGTGAAACCTCAGAGGAGCTAGGGGATAGACAGGGAGTAAAAGCTAGATATAAGAGACCACTCTAGCACTTATATCCCAGAGATCAATTACCAATACAGATCTGCTGCATTATTAGTCTCCTGTTTCTGAACCCTTCCTAAAAGCCCCCTTGAGCACACAACCCTACTGTACATAATGATGGGATAAATTAAAAATGGTACGAGAGAGGAAGAAGACAAAAATCCTTAACATAAGAAGTTTATTTAAGAAAAGATAAACATGTTCAAATGAACAATCACAAACAGTAAAATAAACAGACTCCAGCTAGAATTCACATACAGGTTTCTGTTACCTGATCACAGAATTATTGAAAAGTTCTGGTGGCTTCTGTCAGTCTTAATACACAGAAGCCTTCTACAGCAAAGCCTTCCTTGGCATCATTGGAAAGATTTGAGTACTTGTTCATCTTGCAGCTCTAAGTCACATCTTCTTTTGAAACTCAGAAGACATACTTTGATGAGGAAGGCTAAGGTAGGAAAAGACCCCAGGACTTACATACAGGTTCAATCGGTCTTTCTGTTGCTTCGCTGTAGGGTACTCCTGCTTCAGCACTTTCTTAGATCAGTTCAGAGTTGAAATCAGTTTTCCCCTCTCTCAGAAATGCTTCTATCCCCTCAACACACTGTCAAAATTATTCCTTTGGCAAAAAACTTTCAGTATGTCACTAGAGGGTTAATTTCCTTTTACCTTCTAATATCACACTTGAGTGCAGAGTGCTCAGCTTGGCTAAAAGCTTAAAGGCCATGAATAATGTAAGAGAACTCCACTGCAAGGACCATTAATGCCTCAGAAAGCTTCACTGGATCTCTTACCAGTTCTCACTTGTCATATCCTTCATTTCCTTTAAATGTTACAGTACCAGTGCTAAATTGAACTCAGAAGCTCCCACATCCAGCACCTCCCCACCAGCAATGCAGCCAGCAGACTACAGGGGTTTCGGGGTCAAAAAGGGGCCACCTTCTCAGCCTGTTGTTAATTGCTCCTCAGCTTCTTTAACTTTTGCCTACATCACTGAAATATTAATCCCTTGTTGAAGTAAAACCACTTCATCCACCTTTGAGTTATATAAAAACCTAATAAATGCTATAAATTGTCTTAATATCTGGAAAAAGCACTCTTTGCTTTCAAGAACGGATGAAATCCAAGTGAGGTATTCACCTTGTAACATAACAGGGACATCAACCTTAAAAGATGGCCCCTGTAACATTAAGCTTGGGAAAATCTGGCAATGAAGTGAGCTGCAGTTACAAGAAAATCCAGCCAGGTACATGCACAGATGTGAGTCAAAGTTATCTGATGAGCCATAAACTTGATACATCACACATCTATGAAATTACATATAGTTCTTAATTAAATCATTCCAAATCAAATCAGGAAAACACAACCAGAATTACAGGAAATACTGGGAATCTTAGGCAAATTGCCTTCAGTGTCTGCTCTCAGTCAGACTATCTGTAAAATACAATTGATAAACATTAAGCAAATGCTAAACATACTAAGTCCAATTCTTAAACAGGAAAAAGTAAGGCAGAGACTTGGTTGGTATCATGTATCTGCTTGGTACTACACTGCAATTATAATCCAATTTTCAAATACTGAAGCGGCTGAAAAATAGGAGTTGGAAAAGCACATTGCAGGCAAACAACTTGAATATAGAAAAAATCTTGAGATTTGCATATGCACAATTATGACTTGTATTAGCTTTTCCTCCATATATAAACTGAAGTAACAAAATACATAAAAACAAATTGTAAGGACTTAAGGAGCAAATGTCTTAACCCTTATCTATGAAGCTAACATTGCACACAGAAAAAAATGTCCTTCAGTGTTCTGTTAGTTTGGCAAAGCCTACACAAGAGGAGTTTTAAGTGATGCTGCAAGTAGGCACCAAAGAATAACTGAATGTAAAGATGAGAAATCACAAGTATTTTCTGTGGTTATAATATTTAAAGACAATTAAAGAGAATTGAAGAACACTAAAGATTCTAAGATTGGATGAAAAGGATTGCTTAAAAAGTAGTCTGAAGCTGTGGTTTGAAATATTTAATATACAGAGAGGCATCTGTTTCAACCTTCAGAGTGTTAACTCAAACCTTCTTCTGTAACCTACGGAAACTGAGGCTTGTGTTAGAAACCACCAACTACTTTGTACAATCCTACATGATTGTGTGAAATGCTTTGAAATCAAAGATGCTATGCAAGTGTGAAACGTCACTGCAATACACTCAACTTAATTTGGACATGCCGCAGCATCTCAGGTTAGAGCGAGTTCCTTTATTGAGACATTTTGCTAGGAAACTGATTTGGCCAAATCAGAGTGAATGATAATGAGTGCTGTTTAATCAAGACAGTATTAACATAAATTTTAACTTGTGTCAAGTAGTTTAATGGCAAATTACTGAATGTTAAGTAGACATGAAATCTTTTACTCTGCTCTTTTAATAAACAAATTCCAGAGTAAACTAAAATGTACACTTTTTTCAATGTGCAGTCAAAAAGAGCTAGATACAACCAGAAAGAGCTGAAGTGAAGCAACACAAGACTTGAAATCTTAAACTCATTTTCAATTTTAAAAAGGTTCAGTACTGGAATGCTCTTCATCTTTGAACTAAGTATAAGATTTTTAACAAGAAAAGTACATCCATATGTGCTTATAAATAAGCAGTAAAGTAATAAAAGGTATTTTTATTAATTTGTGGTTTTCATACGTATACGACATTTCTGATTTGGACGCTTAATCCTGAGCAGCTTTTAACATTTTAGATGGACAAGCATTATATGGCTAAGTGCATTTCTGGCCTTAGAACTGTAAAGATAGCTATAAACAATGTGCCTTTCCAAAATACCCTAGATCTTGTGGTTTCATACATTAGTTGTCCATTTTGCCAGTCAACACATCCACTTACTGTTTGTCAGAGAAAAATATAAAACTTCTGGCATCCTGACTCAAAAATGCTAGGAACTAAAATACTGATGGTAAAGAGCCACCACACTCTGACATCAAGCAAAAGTCTGTACTGCAAAAGTATAACATAGTGACAGAGACTACTTTAGACATTCACTCTTAAAGGAATGGAGATTCCCAAATCCAATATTTTGAATATAATCAACTTATCTGAATTTTAAATTAAATGGAATTTTAAATTATTCCACGACATACTGGGTTAGTGTGTGTGTTAAAATCAGAATGGCGCTTACAACAATGCTCCCTAGAGCAGGCAATTCCTAAGAAAGGGAAGAAGAGTAAAGGAGACCAAAAAAAAAAAAAAAAACAAAACAAAACAAAAACAAACACATCAAAAAACCAACAAAACCAAACAAAAAAACACCAAACCAAAAAAAGAACCACAGGGAACAGCTCAGTACCACAAATTATATGCTCTGCAGGAAAAGATGACAGTTTAGTTCTTAGGACCCAGATACTGGGGAAGAGGCAAAATACACAGTTGAAAAAAAATAAAACAATTGTATTTAGGCTTGCATTAGACACCCATATAAGAGGAGACTGTTTTTTTAACTACAGATGAAAAAAGGCAACCCCAGCACGAGATCAAGCTACATGCTTCTGTCCTCACCCTTTAAACGGTAACAAGAAGGATCTGATCTATGAAAATATTTCAAAAATTGAAAGCTTCTTAGTCCTCCACACTGCAACAGATGTTGAGACAGGCATGTGCACTTCAGTTTGAAGGGAAGTGTCTTGATACCTACAGGAAGTACAGTGCCCAGGAGGTAGCTTAGCATTTACATCCTATTCCAATGGAGCAATTAAAGATTAACTCATCCCTTCCCTGAAATGCCAGGACAAATGCTGTGACAGAAGAATAGCTTTTTTAACATGACATGCACACATAAAGTGTCTGTGAGCAGGTGGACAGAAGAATGCACACCTGGATCCATTCTGCACCTGAACACATGCATGAAGTGGATGTGGGCCCTGAACAGTTACAAGAGCACATGCCAAGGGCTGTGATGATTGTCCTTATGAGTCCTTATGAGAAACATAAAACACATAAGAACAACCCAGACCCAGGCCTTTCATCTCCAGAGTTTAGAAAGAGCCGTGACTTTCAAAACAATCATATTATTAACACTAAAGCCCACAATTAGTAAGACTAGTTACTTCCACTGTCTCTGCCACGAGTCACACTCTCCCCATCCTACTCCTTCCACTCTTCACCTGTGTTAACCGAAATCTCAATAGGGGACAAGAGGGCCAAGCTTTTCTACATGTCTAATTTTCAAGGTAACAGTCATCTTGAGAGAGGGAAAAAAAAAAAGTGTGCTGTTGCTGTGGAAACAGAGCACAGAAATACTCCTAACAGATCAAGCACCTCCTGGAGGACCAGGCACATTGCCAAACAGTTACCAGAACCTCCCTAGCACGCAAGCAGGGTTAGGACAGGGAACCCTGTCAGATGTCTCCACCTTTACCCAAATTTCAGGAGATCTGGGACAGCTTTTCAAAAGTGAGTTCCTTGCCACACGCAGTGAGGAAAGATACCTTATTTGTGAAAACAGTTACCATCACCTGAAGGCCCTGAACTAGGAAGCAAATAAATTGCACAGCCTGCTTAAATGCTTGAGAGATGTGTCAATACGAAATGCAGGATATGGTGTTTAACAGAGAACTGCAGGAATGCCTGGGCCTGATCTAAAGGTTTACAGGTTGAATTCAAAACCAATGTTGACAAATGGTAGACAAGAAAATTAACGTACATGCCCCAGTAGAGCTCTTCTGTTCCTTGTTCCCTAAGAAGTGAAACAAATAGAATGTGATAATGTAATTAAGGACTACATAATAATTAGCACACAAAAATGTCTGAATTAAGACCACGTGGGTGAACTCAGTATGAGACTACTCTCATTTTCCAGTGACTTGAGTTTAAAATTATTCTTCTGCATAAATCTGTAGTTTTATTTCTCTCTCCATTCCTTTTGAGATCCCTTGAGTAAGCTGTTCATACTCTGAACTACTACATGAAGAGTATGAGGCTGAAAGAGCCTAATGTAAATCAGTGAGAGAACACTGTAGTTAAAAACAGTGTTAATGAGAATACCACAAATACAAGAGCCAGCTCCAGGTTTTCAATAAGAAAGGAATTCCAAGTGTCAGCACCCAAACTCCTCATACTCTTAGAGATCAGGTGAAACCAGCAACCAGAAGCAATTTGATACTCTGAACCACTGATTTTTCTGGGACTTCTTAAATACCAGGAATGGCAGGGGACTGCAACAGATTAAAAATTTGTTTATTTTATCAACACTACAGTGCTACCAGACATTACTCCCCCAGCTCTGAATCTTCTACCCTTCCTTCTCATCCCTGCAAAACATCTCATATTAAAAGGAACTAGAGATTGGCAAGCTAGAAGAATGATTTATTTCACAAGGGTGTTGTGAAGCTTAATTCATGTTTATAAAGCCCTTTGTATTGTGCCTTTCATCTACTGTGGGAACCTCACAGTACTATCAATAAGGTCTTTCCTACAGTAGAAGAGCTTTGCTAAAATAGCTATACTAGCAAATCTGCTTAGTAGAGATGTGGTTTACAAAGGCAAAAAAGTTATTTTGCCAGAACAGCTAATACCAGCTCCCTGAAAAAAACATGCTATACTGGCAGAAGCACATTTTTGGTGGTATCTAACTGAATCTTGTCGAGAATATGGTATGAAGGGTGATTTCTGCACAATCTTAACAAAATAGTTATGCTGAAAAAAATCTCAAGGGGTAGCTCTGACCAACATATTTTGGAGACTGCAAATGAAGGATGTGTATTTACTACTTTCACAATACCAAGCCTCTCTGTCCATTTAAACACATGAACAAGCTAGAAGCAGAGTCCTCCATAAAGAGATCCCTTTAGCAGCAAATGTATTTGACTTTACTACTTTACAGAACACAATGGAGGGTGTTGGGGTTTTTTTCCCTTTAAGAAGCAAGAAGTTCAAGGAATAAAGATAAAGCCTTGGTTAGATATATTCTGTCAAATAGAAAAGAACAGAGTATTAACAGTACTAGAATGAATGCCTAGAAACTACTTACACAACTGCAAAGAACAAAACACTGGGGTACAAGAAACTAGTTCATGTGACAGTCATGTTTAACTGTGCTGTTATTATTATTATTACTATTATTATTTTCTATTCAGGACCCCAGTTTTCTCACTCAAGTTGGAAATAACATCAAATATCCAATTGTTATTTGTCTCCTAACAAAGGTGGAGAGGTGCCATCATTCCAGGTTCCCAAATAGCTACATGTCATTTTTTCTAGTTGCCTTTAACCTTATTCTGAGCTGCCTGGGGTTGCAGCCTGCAGCTACCAGCAATGGTGTATTTGCATTTTGCCTTTCAACATTTCCAAAACTTGACAGAAGCCTGTAGCAAAACTACCTAAGGGCTTGCTTAAACAGTGAAAGGAAAACTCATCTGGTTCGCATCACTGGAAAGCCTTTTTCTGGTAGACACCTGTATTTATTTTAGAAGGGTGTCGCTCCATATCCACGTGCAATAGCACTCAGTTTTCCAACATTCAACAGCTCCAAAGCGATGCACTGTAGTGTAAGACTTTGGCAGAGTCATGTTTCAAAACTGTTGTGGGTTACAAACTGGCTAAACACTATACCACAAACTGATTTGGATCAGACATGCTTGAATTTGGAATGGAGATCAAAACGCAAAGACAGGAATTGCCATAGTTAACAATCTGAAAAATTTATTTTCCATATTAAAGATGGCTTCATTACCAAAATTCAAGCGGGTGTATTCAATTGCTATCCCCTAAGAAGTACAGCTAAAACTACTTGAAAGCAAAACTAACCACCTCAATCTTTTCGTCTATTGAGACAAATTAGAAAAAAACCAATGACTGTAAATTAATTAGTAACCTACAATTTACTGACACAGCCCATATGCCAGGACTACCTGATGCACTGTTTTGTTACACCCAGGATTTCTCTATGTGACCTCTGAAATGAAAAGCATGTTAATAAGCAGCAACTTATAATTTCTACATGTTCTCTCAGTCAGTGACGTAGATGCCTATATAGTGTAAGAACAGCACTGATCTAAAAAAAACCCAGGTTTTACAGTTCGGGACTAGGCTTTAAAAGACCAAGATTCAAATAAAAGACATGAAATCTTTTTGCAGATTTCTAAGCTATACACCAAAGCTACAATACCAAAAGGCTGGGCTCTCTTGCTTCCAGATAAAGAAGCACCTTCTTGTCATGAAAGCATTCTAAAAAAAGCTGATCATGTTTCCTTTTTCCACTATCATACATTTTGCATGTAAGCAGCTGTTCCTTATCAATGGTAGTTTGATATTAAGACTTCATACAACATGAAAATTATGTCACAGACTTGTTTCAAAAACTATAAAGACATTTTCCCCACCAGCTCTGTGCCACAGGCCAGACAGCACTCAATTTGCTTTGTCTACAGCACAGCAACCATGTAGCCCTACATCCTCCACAGTATCCCTTACTGGTATCACTGGAAGGTTTGCATGAAGATCAAGGAGACAATATGGCCATTAGACAGTAACTACACTTCCAGCTGGAAAAGCTCATTCTTGCCTTTGGGATATTCAGCGGGAAAATTTAATCACCTTTCAAGGCAAGGATATCTTGCCCCTGTGTTTCTTCCCAATCCACCCACTCCTCTGTTTTAGCTCCTTCCCTCTCTTGAGCCTCTGATCACGCTGACTGGTCCTTCGTGATTTCCCAGGAAGAAAGCTCACAGGGAACTTGCAGGTTTCAGTGTGTAATCCTTCTGTACACCCTGAGTCCTGCCTACACAAAACTGCCCCCTTGCTGAGTACATCCTGGAAGTGAAGCTTAGCTAAAGCATTTGGAGCAAAAGTCTAAGAGCATGGAGGCTGAGGTCAGGCTTCCCACTGTACGATCACCTACTCTGAAACATTTCTCCATCACTGACAAAGATATTCCACACTTATAATTCTAAAGCTGAAGTACACTTCAAGGCCAACTTCGTTTCTCTTAAGCTAAAATGGAAGAAAAGAAATACACTCGGGTTGAGGCATTTTTCCTCTTAAGTTTTCTGGAATTTGTAACTGCTGCAAAGTTTCTGCAGGGGAAGAAATGGAACTTAAAGGGCAGAAACAACAGTTACTCAGCATGATCAGCTGTTCTTTTCTACACTGAAGCACGAAGTCACAACCACAAAAGAAATGCAGTTAAATGATGAGGAGCTCATTTCTACTGAGGCAGCTGAAGCTCCCTGAACAATATGGGAAAACTGAGGCTACATGTTTTCAGCAAGCTCACACAAAAAAGTTCAAGCTGTTGCTTTTGACCTTCAGTGTCCTTCATGATTTGTGTCCTGAACCACTAAAACCACGGAAAAATCTAGGACAGGTCAGAGATTTAGTCAGTAAAGAACATTTACACCTCAATGATGAACTTCCTAGTTCTAACAGAACGGAGGTTCACCGGGGCTCGTGTACTTAAACTTTAAGGGGATGATGGGAGGAAAGACAAATATAGAGGAAAAAGATTTAATTTTTTGATATGCAGCTTTTGTAGCTCTCAAATCATCTATATAGGAGAAGTTTAGAATTAAATCTAACTGCACCTAAAGATAGCTATTGTAAAGGAATATCACAAGTTGGAAAACAATATGCAGAATTGAAGACATACTGATTTTGCACAAAGAGCTGAAGTGCAATCAAAATCCAGAAGTTCTTGTACATTAAGTATAATCTAAAAAGTCAACCCCAAATACATGAATTTTTTTGCAGTAAAAAAAAAGCAAACACAAAAAGGAGAACTCTGGGTAATCAATCAGCCTGCCTAGGAGTCCATTTGTGCACACTATTCCTTTGAATGTAAAACACAGGCTTCAAATACAGTTGCACCTATTTCATAATTCACATCTTCATCACCTAACTATAAAGGCAGCATAACAGTCTCTGCTTATGCACAAGTAATGTATGACAAACCATCAGCCCCAAATGAGAAAAAAACCTTTCACACAGAACATTTAGAAAATTAATTGCCTTTGTGCGCTGAAAAACAGCACAGAAATTCTAATTCCTTATTTTAGCATATGTCTGTATTTTAACATAACAAACAAACCTGGATACCATTTTATCACTTCTTTCACATAGGAAAAGAATATTCACTTTTCTGCTGAAAATGAGTCTGAAAACATTACCTTAAGACCGAATGTGCAAGACACTAAAAAGTAGGTGCTTCCTCACCAAAACATTGACTCTTCACACTGCTTTTCCACAAGCATTTTATTTATAAACAATTCTTTCATAAGAAGTTTTTCTTGAAATAGCTGTAAACCGAACAGTTGAAGATCAAAATAGCATGATGTGTGTTACATTTCTCCCCACTTTCCAGAGCCAGAGTCTCGTACAGAAGAGTGCGTACTTCTAAACCAGCAGCCAAACCCACAATACCAAAATCTGTAACATGATCCTAACTTAATTTTAGAGTCCTAAGATATGAAAATGCCAATTTAAAAAAAAAAAAAAACAAACAAAAACAACACACCAAAAAACCAACACCAGTCCTGGATAAGTTTCATATGATGATCTGAATGGTTCTATTGTCTCTTTCGTCACGCTGAAGTTTGCTTTGTTGTTGTTTTCATCTTTCCTTTTAAAATAGCCTCCTGCAGCTCTAAGCTAAAAATCTTCCTGCAGCTTCTATGTGACAGCTGCAGTATCTTAGCCATCTGTTTAATTTATATTTGCTAATGCAGCTCCTGCTGTTTTCAACTGACAGCTTTTTTCTCTCTTATTACCCCCACACGGGAAATCATTGCACTTGCCAAAGTTTCTCTGTAGTCTCAGATGTCAAATCAAGTCTGGTGACAAAAGGTGATGAATGAGGCTCCCATACACCTCCCTTTTGTGGTTTTTTTTGGTGTTGGTTTTTTTTTTTTTTTAATTATGAAAATTGTAACTGGTTTTTATGTTATTTAGTAAAGAATAATTACAAACAAAAAGGAAGGAGTACAGAAGCAAAGAG
The DNA here is from genome assembly GCF_022539395.1 of Myiozetetes cayanensis. NCBI lineage: Eukaryota > Metazoa > Chordata > Aves > Passeriformes > Tyrannidae > Myiozetetes > Myiozetetes cayanensis. Next base: position 21,335,436 of record NW_026086605.1, read on the forward strand.
GGATATAGCCAGGGGAAATCATACTCCCTTCATCTCAACATAGCAATTCTGTAGGAAGGTTGAGGCTGGAGGATCTCCAAGATACTCTCCAAAGCAGATGATCCATTCCATATCTATTCACTAAAGCCACAATTCAACCTTTTCAGTCATCTGTGCCCACCTACCAAGCTCAGGGTTTGACTGACTACTTACTTTTCCTCACTCACAACCAATATGCCTTCTAACTTTTCTGGAGTGCTCTGGATCTCAGAAGCATTCAAAAGTCAATGGAAAGTGATGGAGCCCCATGGCCCAACATGTTGCAGTGTCAGTAGTTACTGCCATCCTGCAATGCCTCCCACAGGAAGACACAGGGCCCTCTGTGCCATTCAGAGACACTGGATAAAAGCCCCACCTGACTCCTGAAACCATCTTATACAGCAAGCACAGATGTTATTCTCCCTGTAACTCTCCTGGGGCATGGTACCAAGAAGATTAAAGAGTCTGTCCCTGCTGGAAAGTGGTGTCAGGTTTAACATAAAGCTTTGAAATCTAACACAGATACCCCTGTCCTGCTTAAAACTGCATCGATTGAATCACAGTGAGCTCTACAATACCTGTCTGAGGTGATGCAACACTTCTGTGTTACAAGAACCACATTTCAGTGGCTCGCCCTGGCCCAGAAAAAGGTCACATTAGACACAAACAAACCAAATCCAGAAAGTTTGACCACTCTTCCTTTCCAAATTCCCCCTTTCAAAACAACTTTATTAACTGGAGAGGCACACAGAAACATGAAATGGGCCCTTGCCAAAGGGCTGGAAGACATGAGCTTTCTGGTGCCAGAGAGAGTCCAGCAAAGCAGCTGACAAGGAACAAGCAGGGGTGCTTGTTTGAGGGAATACTTGGGAGACAAGAAGTCATAATCTCTTATTACCACTGTTCCCAGAAGGTGATGATGAGAAAACAAATCTATTGTTCTGACAGTCTAGAGTTTGCTCCAGCTCCTGACATCAAAGCTACCCATAGGACAGAACTTGCGACAGCTCCTCGTCTTGTGCACAATCATCCCACTGAGCTCTGGAGGATAAAATCATTTGAAGCAAAATGAACCTTTCTGCTTTTGAAAGTACAGTAAGCTAGTGCCAAAAATAACTACAGGTGCACTCTGAAGAAGGTTACTGCTTCATCTTCATATTCCCACTCCTTGAATAATTGTGCTGCAAAAAGTCAATCTTTGAAGAGCATGTTGGACAAAACAGAAAAGTTAAAAAGAATAGCCCAGAATAACCTCAGACCTAATATACTGATTGCAGCACCATGTATGAGGACGTTACATCCTTTCCTATCCAGGACATTATGTCCAAGAGCCAGACAAGTCAACTCTTAATTTTCAACCTGTATCTCAGTCTTTTCATCTGTAAATATGTGTAAATGCTGATGTACTTCACTATAGTACTATTATGCAGTGCTATAGGCTGGATACCCAGCATAGATTCTAATGCTTTTATAACTCAGTGCCAATACCAACAGCAAAAAAATAATTTCAAAGACTATACAGGCATGAAAACCTGAAGAGCTACTATTCAGTTTGATTACTTGTACTTTATGGCATTTCGAAAGTAACACAATCAAGAAAGCATAAATATTATATAATAATAATGAAGATATAGATTAATGTCCCAAGTCACCAAAGATTTGTTTCTTACAAGTTTCACCACATACTGAACCAAAGACTGACAAAATATGAATTATCTCCCCATTTCTCTGTCTACCAGGCTACCCAGGGCAAAAGTATCCTTTATATCAATTCTTCCTTACATCAGGAAGTAAATGCAGTCTCAGAAAGAGCTGTGTGGTACTGACTGAGTGAAAACACCACAAACCCGGGCAGACAGAAGTAGTCTTGTATATCTGACAGCATAAGGCAGTAATATTTTCTGCAGACACTCTCCTGCCAGGGTGTCTGATTCACTTCAGTACCTGAACTACTGCAGTTTTCAGGAAGTTGAACTAAAGTAGTGCTGATTTTAGTGGTTCCTTCAGCCAGGAACAGGAATACCTGAACTGACTAGAAATCACTCAAAGTTGCAAACAAAATAAAAAAGATTAAAGAACATTTAGTTAAGCATACTGGTCTTCTCTTTTACAGTCACAGTGTTTTGTTTTCCTCCTTCTCCCTGGGTTAATAAGAAGTGTTACTTTGACTTACCTCTGGTCACAAGCTCCTGAAGGAAAGAGGAGGCTCAGCCATATGCCACTGCTCAGTCTGGTACACATTATTGTACCTGTTAAGCAGAAAAGCTAAAACAAGGTCTAGGAATACCACAGTATTCCAGTTGAAAGGAGAAAACCAGTGCACATCCAGGGGAGAAAAGATGTCTTGCCCAAAACACCATTACATATGACCCTGCACAAAGAATGTTGCAAAACCAGGTGCAGGAAATACTTCAGTATTGAAGTATATATGGTAACAGATTTTACAGCTAATAAATTGGGTTAATTTATTCTCTGTAGACTACCACAGCTCAAGAACAGAACAACACTTTCCTAACCCTCAGGGGTAAATGCAAGTAAATATTAGAATTACAGAATCATTTAGGTTGGAAAAGACTTTTAAGATCATTGAGTCCAACTTCCCATCACTGCACCTAATGCTGTCAGGTCCACCACTAAACATGTCCCTAAGTGCTACATCCATATGTCTTTTAACACCTCCACAGACAGTGATTCCACCACTTCCCCAGGCAGCCTGTTCCCACACTTGACAATCCTTTCAGAGAAGAAGAAATTTTTCCTAATATCCAACCTAAATGTCCCTGGAAATAACCGAAGGCCATTTCCTCTTGTTTTATTGCTTATTACTTGAGAAGAGAGCAACACCTACCTTGCTGCAACCTCCTTTCAGGTAGTTGTACAGAGCGATAAGGTCTCCCCTGAGACTCTTTTTCTCCAGGCTAAACAACTCCAGCTCCCTCAGCCGCTCCTCCTAGGACTTGTGATCCAGACCCTTTGTCGGGATGCATGCAAAAGTTACAGGAGGTTACATTACAGTAAGCAGTGTATTCACACACACCTACTTTTGGACACCTTTCCATAATTTGACAATATAGTATGTGAGGGGAGAAAACCTGGCACTTCTACTGGAAGAAAATTTGCTTCTTTTTTTCGTAAAATATCTCTGCTATAGAACTTCTTAGCACTTGCAGACCACACAGGCCTACAGGTTCTCCTGAAACCAGAAAATAAATAAAAAAGCACCTTTGCCATTCATACTACAGAGATAAAGATATCTCAATCTGAGTACATTTGTTTAAGGAAAAAAGCCATTATTCAAGGGTAGATGGACTCAGCAGCAGAGTCAGGTACAGGATTATCTGCACTCTCAATTTTTCCCATAAGTGTTCTGAACGTTGAGCATCCCAGGAGAAAACATCTGAACTAAACACTTGATTCTTGGTCAGACACCACTTGATACAGCCTTTAACCCAGCACTAACAAATTAAGTCAGCTTTCCACTGTCCAGGATAGTGGGGGATGGGAATAGCCAGATAACAGGAAAAGCAGAGCACACAAACTCAGCTGCACAGAGGCCAAAGGCCAGTGGCCTTGCACCATGCTGTGCAGCACTTCAGGTTCTGGTAAAACTCAGCTGGGGTACAAAGGCAGCCTCATAAGAAACCCCATCGGACAAATCTCTTGAAGCAGAAGGGGTCACAGTACATACATATACACACAGTATTCTTTCACCAGTTATCCCTCCTAGAACTGCTACTACCATCAGCTCCATGGCTCTAAGTCTTGCAGAGCCAGAGCTTTAGTGCAAATCTTCAAGCTGGAAACCCCAACTGGCCCCTGAATGCTCCTCCAGCATCTTCAAGCCAGCTTCCCAGCATCCCATCCTTCAGAAGCACAAAACAGGGTCCCCAGCAGTAGCTCTGAACAAAGTTGGCGAGGACTCGGCAGGTGAACTAGCTCAGGGTGTGAGCCACACAAAAACCTATGTACTGCTTCCAGGGCCAAGCCTGGGATTTCCGTATGGATAACTTATTACCTTAATAATGTACCTGTGGAAAATAAAACATTAGCTGCAAAAATTAAATAGAGGAAAGGCCAATTTCTGTAACTACACAGTAACCTAGAGGTCAAAAATTAACCTATTAAGCTAACAAAGGTTATTTGCAACATCCCCCATACAGTGTTTGAAATCCTGTCCTCCAATGTTTTGCCACTGTGTATTCCTCTTCACTTGCCAGCATCCTCAGGCATTCCCCAAGAGTCACTTCTGCAAAGAGTATAAGGATGACACTCTGAAGGAAATGAGACTTCACTCTCTAAGGTGCCCAATATATGAAAGTAATATACTAGGTTAAGCATGACTGTCCATAATTAGACAGCATTTCAAAACCAAATTGCTACAGACTTTAATACTCACCACCCTGAACTGTAACTCTGGGCTCTAACAAGGAGGTCAGAGGCCTCCCCAAAAAGGCTAATGCTGCTTTACTTTAAGCACAGGGGCAACAGCCTTTAAGTAACCCCAAAGAATTTAAAAGTCTTACCTTCCAGAAAACAAGTTTTGTTTTTCATCTGCACTTTAGGTGTCTAAATTTAAAATGAAAAGACAAGTACAGCTGCTCACAGCTGATAAGGCCTCATCCTTCTGGCATCTATTTATATCCACGATCCAGAGCAACAAACCTACGTACTTTAAACAACTGAAGCAACTATTAGATAAAATATGGAAATGGGAAGATGGGACTAGAAGCAACCTTCTTTACTGTAAAAATCCCTTCACCGTAAATCAAGATAAAACATATCTTGGTGAAGATTATAAAAGATCCATACTGTCTGTGAAGATCAGCTGCCAATGCAGAGTGTCAAAAATAATTTCCAAGTTAGGGCGCGATGGCAACACCTGATGGCATTTTGTTGGTTCTCATCTGAATGTAGGGCCAGCACCTCTGCCAATCCAGTTAATGTTTTCTGACTTCGAGTATGTTCCAGGAGTCAACCTCCTGAACAAGACTGAAATACAAATAGCACTTTCAAGAGCTCTCTAATGTGCCCTCTCTATTTCTCCTACATTGTCTCTGCTGTGAAAAATGTTACTTTTATTTAAAACAAATATTAGTTTCAAACATCCCTTCTCCTGCTTCTCCCCTATCCTTTTGCTCTACTGATAGAATAAAAACCCAGTATCACAGCTAGGGAAGAGCACTACACAGCCAACAAAAGATAACCAGACTGGGTGGAGAGGGATGTACTGGAATACAATGCTACAGCTCTGGAACAAGACTAAAGGAGAAGACTTCACACGAACAAATCTGAAAGAGCCAGCAGCTGGCCTTGAGACACACGCTACACAAATCCACACAAACATAAGGGGTATTTCTCACGTTGCACCCAAATTTGACTCCATCCCACACCATTTTGCTATTTCTAGTCCTCACAGTAAACTATTAACAGTTATTCAGAAATTCAAGGTTAGAAAAAATAGTATCTACATTAAAGAGATTAATCCCACTTCTTGTCATGCCTCCTGTGCTATATTTTGCTTTTCAGTTTTTCATTTTGATTTTGTGCTCCAAATTTGGGTTATGGCAAGACAACAGGAACTTCAGTTGCTATGCATAAAGTAAACAAAATAAAGTCTCAGCCCTGAGAAGCCAATGCTCTACATCTTTAGATAACGCAAGCATCAATACTATGTGCATGATGCTTAGGCATAAAAAGAATCAGGCAGAAAATCAGTCTCAAGACACTGACCAAGGCAGTTTTAGGTATGAAGTAAGCCAGATGCAACAGAGCAACTTGGACATGGATTACATGTAAAAGCAAATGCACCAGTACCTGAAACTGTCACATTTTTTTCCTGTCAAATCCTCAGAACTACTCAGCAATTATTTAAATCTCCCCTTCCTTGATGAGCACTAATACTGCACATCTGAGTCTTTTAACTAGCAGCCACATGGTTTATGATGCAGCCGCCCTGCCCAGTGAGGAAAAATGATCGCCTGTTGTGCTGACCTAGCACAGAAACACATTTCATCTCAGCTGGAAATTGTTCTTATGCAACCGATGCTCTCAATACACTAGAAAATAGTTTAGATACCTAATAACAGTGATTTTAATGTTCTGACTGTGGATATGGCCATCAAAATTCCCACTGCATCTCATTCCTCACACACTTAATATGTTGATTTAATTATGTGCCTGTAATTCAGTTTACATTTTACAGGAGGCAAAAGGTAGAGAGATTCCAGTAAATGACACTTGAGATAAGAATGAGTTACCGGAGAGTACGATGCTCATTCTTTGCATATGTACCAGCCTCTAACAAAGGGCTTAAAAATTCACTTGATCAGAACAGGTAGGAAGCCTTGGCAAAAGCTAAACGAAAATTAATTTTCCAGACTTTAAGCTTACAAAGGTAACTTGCAAAGCACAGATCAGTGAAGACCTGTCTCTGTAAATCCGTGGACAGACAGCTTCAGTCTGCTGCTCCGCTCAGGTTTTTTCCACAGCTGCGTCAAACAAAGCTTTGCCGGTCCTCAATGATTGGGACACCAGGCAGCAGGGACAGGAGTGGAGCCGAAGCAAATGAGGTCAGTCCCATGCTGCACTCCCTGGGAAAGCTCTGAACGGAAGTTCATGTGCTGATCACTAAGGAAAAGGTGAAATAAAACATCTAACAAGCAGAAGGAAATTTAGAGATGGATCGTTCCCCAGCTGCCCAAACCTAAATAGCAGCCATGAGGCTTTAGGGCAAGATAAAAAAATTACAAGCTCTGGCTACTGTTCAGATGAGAAAGGAGGAGGAGAAAAAAGAATCAAACTCTGAATCTAAAACTAGGGGGACATGAATAATTTTCCCAAGAATAGTTTAACTAAAGACCAGATGGAATGAAGCAGAGAAGCTACAAGATATGCCCTAATAACAACAATAAGTTTATTAAGTTAATTGTATTCTCCTCAGGGAAAACATAAAAATCAAAAGACCCTAATCAAGTAAAGGTTGATGTTAATGAGGGAAAATAGAGGCATTTCAGAGGGCAAAGTAAATTTATATATATATATATATATACATCCAGGCTGAAAACTGGAAAATCTTTTTTCCAGAATTTAAAACCTGTCATCAATACCCAGAAAAATTTTTGACAGCCTTGAAAATTTTTAGCATAACAATCCTCACAGAGTGGGAGAGAAAGATCTGTGATTTTATCTCATACAAGCTCATAAGCAGGTAGGAGTATTTTTTTTTCACAGAGAAGGTAATAGCTAAATCAAAAAACTCCAGCAGATTAATGGAATAAATGGAAAAGCACATGCAAGCCTTGATGCTGATTCTGTTGCTGCTCACTCAAAATAACCATGTTAAAACAAATACTTACTCTTTCCCCATCCCTTACAAATGGTAACACGAAGCTGAGTGCCTATTAGGAAGCTAAGCCCAAATTACAGTATCACACTGTGTCCCAACGGACTTCCCCCCTTTTTTCCTCCCTGTATCACTTTCTCTCAGCTCCATCTGACATGTGTGACGTATTTATGGTAAAAAGAAGCTGCTTTGGTGGTGTATTTTTGAAAATCTATTTTTTCCTACAGTACCTCAGCCAATCAAGTTCAAACCAGGAAATCAAAGTCCTGCATGTTATCGCATATTGTTTGTATGACTGAAAGTCACAGGCTATCGAATCCTCTGTGCGTGCATCCCTCCAGGGAATCCTAAGCTTTGGGGGCAAAAATACTACTACAATCTCTACAATGCACTACTTAAGGAATTGGATGGTATATTCAGACGTATTTCATAGACATATATTTATTTTGGATGTACTGACACACACAGATGCCTTTCTGATGCAAGAATTAAAAATTCCCTTTTAACACACCAGTGGTCAAACAGTTAACATCCTAGCATTTTGGAAGCGGCTTGCGCAACAGAAAGAGCAATTGCACAGTAGGAAAACTCCAGCAGGGAGACAACAATCCAACAACAAACAGCACATAAAGCATTAAATGGGAAGTGAACTCTTGAGGGGCTAAGACAGATGCAAAAACTGCTGGTGGTTGTGTGGCAAGATGTATTTGGTTAGCAAGTTTAGGAATATGTGGAAGGTGTGGAAATATTTATTAGTGCAAGGTGCTGAAAAGATGTGTTGAAAGAAAGTTCACAGTCACTTACCAAGCACAGCTGTTCAAAAGCACCAAGACAAATTTCCACATAAGATCTCAAACAAATTGAAATGCCACATACTAAAGTATACCAACAGTATTATTTCCTGTGCTGGTACAGCTCTGACACAACAGGTTTTAACAGAAAGCTCACAAATATATTTTCTCCTCTCTCAACAGGTCTATGTTTGTGGAATGCTCCTAGTTGGAAAAAAAATGTCAGAATTTAAATTCTGAAGTTATAACATTTACTAATGTTACTTCCAGCAGCAAAATCCACACACGTATTGAACAATGCCAGGTATTCACTTCTCCCAAACCACTACTATTAGGTGCTTATCAGTCAAAACAACCCCTGCTTTAAATGGACAAGCTTAAGCCTTTCAGCACAAGCTGAAAATTCTCCTGGTGCACTCTGAAACTATAGTTATCCTGCACTAAAATAAATCACAACAAAGAAATATTTTCTGTGTAACTTTACAATGCTATTGTTTTGATTTTTCTGCTTTGTAGCTATACTCATTGCACTTCAACAGTATCCCCAACATCACATTTCAACTTTGGGCCTGTCAATATCACAGCTACACATATTTATTATTCAAAGATACCTTACTCAGAAAGCTGTTTTGACACTGATACCACGCGTAGGCAGCTGGTGCACACAGTGACTCCTGGAACCCCACTAAACACAGTGTCTCCTGCTAACTTCAGCATAGCAGTCAGGAAACCAGGCAAGTCAGACTGCAGCAAAGAAATCCCACTTCTAGTGTAACATGGCACGAAGATGAAGGCTAAAAGAAGTATATACGAGGAACAGGTTATGCCAGAGCATATGTTGTATTCATTAATTTCTTACCTTTCCCTTTACATTGCAGAGGTTACATCACCCCTTGAAACACAGTCATAAGCAGCAGTAAGTCTCGTACATGAATCCTTCTTTCCCTGGGTGCTTTGGGGAAGCAAGAACGTGCACTCAAGTGAGCATTCATGCCTCAGTCAGCTTGAGGACAAGGCTCTGCACCGAAGTCCTTAAGACCTCCTCACGGCTGCTGATTTCATCCACGGAACTGAAAGAGCATCTCAGCAGGACACTGCCAGCCTCCTTTTCAGCTCCCACTCGCTGATTGCCAGTCTCTGGCAAGTGAAATGTCAAGAACCAGGCAGGGGCGGTGTTTGGAGAAGGAGGGATAAGAGATTCTCACCATCCATCAACCTCAAAACCTATTCAGCCGACAACTTGAATGGAACAGGCATTTCATTCTCCATGGTAACAAGAGATGGAAGGAGGTTGGGAAAAAAAAAAAAGAGAGAGAGAGAGTACAGACCCGGGAAAATCTGATGTTGAAGACGCAGGGAAAGTTGCAAACTTCGCAACTTCTCTTTGCTGTGCAAGTTGCATGCAGAAGAGGGAAAAAGCCCTTTCCTTGCCTGCACAGTCCCCAAGACAAGCTGTCCCATGGCCACGATGAGGGGCCCTTTCTGCGAGCAGTGTACTGATGTGGGGGAAAGAAGTCCCTTATTCTGCACCAGTCCTCCCCAGAGGAAAGACAAATGCCTTCTGAACACTGGGAATTAGGGAAAACTGCAGATTAGTGCCCCACAGAAAACAGAACTGTCTGAAAGGGAAAAGATACTGTCATTGCCTGTACAGTATTTCTTGTCTGTAGATCAAAGCCACTGATGCCGACTCAGTCTGTGCCAGTGCTGACCACAAACTGGAGTGGAGAATTAGCATCACTCTTTGTCTGCTCTGCATCTTACATGGAATAAAACGTTTGTTACCTCTGTCGTGTCAAACCTCTTAGATGCACACATAAAAACAAGATGTTTATTCTTTTCTGGGGCACACCAAAATGAAGCATGGGAGTAGTTAGACTTAAAATTCGGGTAGCACCTTTGCTGAGCTCACAGGATCTCATGGAAAGTCAGTTCTTATTAACATTTTAGGCCTGGCTATCTTCTGAACTTTTTTCCCTACTATTTTACATTCATAACTTGAGTTGTCACAGCTAGAATGTGCACAACAGGGAAATTACATTTGGATTCATGCACATTTGTGTTCCAAGCCGGCCCCATGCAGCTACTGAAAAGAGTCTCTGGCTAAAGCACTTATGGAAGATAACCAAACAAAGGACTGAAAAGCTCTGCAAATCCTGGCTGCTGCCATCTTATTTTTTTCTCATTTCTTTACACTGATTCTTTCCTGAAGAACACATTCAAATCTCCCTCCCTCACCCAAACCCACCATCTTACAAATTTGGAGTTTGTTCTCACTTTTGTATTGCATATGGGACATGTAGTTGTGTGGTACTTTTTTTATAACCTATATTATTATCTTATCTTTTTGTTACATGTAAGACCTAAGTCTTTATTTACCATTCAGGACACTGCAGCCCATAAGGCACGTTAATACACATCCCTGTCCACTGAACTTCATCCTTTATCCACCACCAATCATTTCAAAGCCATGTGAACACATTCTCACTTTTGAAAAATACTTCCCTCCTCTGTAAAAATGTTTAATTTTTTCCTTAGTCTTCCAAGACACTGATTCTTGGAAAAAACCAGAAGGGAACCTCAGAGGGAACAATCCTACAGTCACTTTACTTCTGCAGCCAGTTGCTACTGTTCTCCAACTTACCTTCCTGAGACAGTTTTTTCCTTAGGTTAAGGGGGGGCATATTTACCTTTGGCAATGTACTTCAGGTTTATGGTTTAGAAATATTTTCCTTTTTTTCCTAAAGAATTTAACAAGAAAATGAGAAACAAGACTGGTCCATTCTCTCTATCCCAGTCAAAGCCAACTGAAGTGGGAGTGACACACTCCTACAAGTCTATATAACCAAATAAACACTGTTGAATGCACCTGCATGATCAGATGGATTCAGTTCTTTTCAGCTAGTTTTAAAGATATTTCAGAATTTCAAGGAGATACTTCCATCCCTTTTAAAATATATTCTACCCACATCTATTAAGATGAGGGTATTTAACATAAAAAGCTTTTTATGTTCCTTTCATAGAACAATCTCAGAGTACTTTGTTATTTTGCTTTGTTACAGGAGCACAAAAAGGAAAGAAGGTATTTTTGCCACTTCTCACAAAGCAGAATCATCTTCCCTGCACTTGCTGTTCACTCAGTTTCACCTTGATCCTCTTGAAGGTTTGAAAGCATTGTTGTTTATCTGCAGCTCAGGGAAGGGATTTTCTTTCTCTCTGAAGTTGATTCTAACGTACTTCAAAGACTTGCCATCTATTAACATCATCCACTTGTCTTCCTGTGATCCAAAAACTATACCTTTAGAAATGGAGAGCCTTCCCAAATCTGTTCTAGCAGCATGCTCTAGGCAAGGAAGAATATACTGACCAATATTACAAACATTCAGAAATGTGAAAAAGCAGCCCAAGAGCAGAGAGCTGTACCAACCACACCCTACTGTGTGTTCTCCTACAGCCACCAGAAAGGGAATGGGGATGTGTCTCACCAATAAGATACACAGAGATACAAATCTTGGAAACAAATCTACTATGAATTGCCTAAAACCAGCATCTCAAAAGGCACCCTACCAAGTAGTACTGAAGTGAGGAGTGAAGTGTGCCCACACAAAATCAAGGTCTTATCCAGCTTCCCAAAACAGAATAATAAACAGTACAGTACGGCCAAGATTCAAAGGACTGCCCACCATGTGTGCCTGTCAGGCAATAATAAAAGCTGGAATACATCAATAGCTTCAGGCTGGCTGAGAACAAAGCTGTCTTGGGTTCTGATCAAGTTTGGTGGTCTCCACACAGCTCTTGGATTACAAAAACTACCATCTCAGCTGGCAGCAACTTTATAGAGAAGTGAAGCAGCGGTGAACTTCATTAGGACAGCACTGGCAGTGACACATCATAGCACCCTGAATTGCACCTGCTCAGGCAACAAATAGATCTTCTGCTCCCAAAGCTGTGAATCCAGAACTAAATTCACCTCCTTCAAGCAGATGCCTGCTCTGAAAACTTTGCCATGCCTACCAGAAACTAACATGTGAAGTAACTTCACTGTAACACAGAATCCCACAGAATGGGTAAGGTTGGGAAGGGACCACAGTGGGTCATCTGGTCCAACTTGCCTGCTAAACCAGGGTCATCCTACAGCATATTGTACAGGATTGCATCCAGGTGGTCCCTAGATATCTCCACTGAGAGAGATTCCACAACCCCTCTGGGCAATCTGCTCCAGTCTGCAGTCACCCATACCGTAAAGTTCTTCCTCATATTCAGGTGGTACTTTCTGTGCATCAGTTCCTGCCTGTTGCGTCTCATCCTGTTGCTTGGCACCACAAGCAGAGCCTGGCTCCATCCTCTTGACACCCTCCCTTCAGATACTGACAGGTATTGATGAGGTCCTCTCCCAGTTGTCTCTTCTCGAGGCTGAACAGGCCCAGCTCCCTCAGCCTTTCCTCATAAGAGATGCTCCACTCCCTTAATTAATCTTCATAGCCCTCCACTGGACCTGCTCCAGGACCTCCCTGTCTGCCTTGTACTGGGAAATCCAGATCTGGACACAGCACTCCAGAAGCAGCCTAAGGGCTGAGTGGAGGGGCAGGATCACTTCCTTCAGTCTGCTGGCAATGCTCTTCCTAATGCACCCCGGCATACCAGGTGACATGATTTAGCAGCAGAATGCTTTTTACAGCTATTCCCTCAAGTACCACATTAAACAGGAAAATGAGTAATCCTTTTCTCCATTAAAAAGGAAAATAGATGCATTAAAACTTAGCAAATATGTCATGTTTTGAGTTAAGTATTCATCCACCGACCAACACAGCAGAGACTAAGCCAGAATGTAGAATGCCCAAGAGAAGATGACTTGAAATGTGTTTTAATACAACAGAGATACCCCAGCCCTAGACTGAATCACCTGACTGTAGAAGTGTCAGAGACCAAATTCTCTCCTGTTCCTGCTCCCAGCCTTGAGGGGAGCTCAGTCAATCAGATACCCTGTATCCACACATACTCACAGAGAATGATAATATGCCATAAATTAACACAACAGCAAACATCCCTACAAGCCACAGCAGTGTGGGGACTGGCAGGGCAGCCACGAGTCACTCTTCATCAGTACACTTCTGGTCCTCAATCCCCTCCTATTTCATAAAATCCACAACTCTTTAGTCCCAGAATAATAAGACAACAAAAACAAAAGAGGGCATTTATCAAGTCAGCAGGGCAAAAGACTAAAGTCCAGTGCTTTTGGTTTTGCTTGGTTTTTTCTTTTGGGGTTTTTGGGGTATGATGGTTGTTTCTTTTAAAGAAGAAATTTTTATTTCTGGGATTAAACAGAACAATAACCATCTAAGGAATAAACACCCATTTTTATTTCAGGTCAGAAAGCACTCACCATCACTGAAATAATTTATGCTGTTGTTAGGTTAGCAGCTTTGAAGTTCCAGTTAATGTTGAAAGCTCATCTGCTGTGGGAAAGGAACATTTATTTTTTGGTGTACCATTTCCAATTTCATCCCAGGTTAACAAAAGACAATTTCTAGTAAACATACAAAAAGAAGTACAAATTTACATGTACGAGAATCATGGGATAAAACTCATATTTTACCTGGTTGAAATGCAGAAGTAAAAAAGAACAAGGAAAAAAGACAGGTATTGAAATGGTAACGATTCAGAGGACAAAACAATAAAACTACTACACATGAATTTTTCAAAGCATATATTAAAATGGTTTCTAGGAATAAAAAACACTAAAAAACATGATTAGAAAGCACACAAAAATTGTCCAGACCTCAAAAATTCTGAGGACAGCATTTTGGAAAGCCAAAGCATTTTGATTTAAATTGACAACCATGGCTGAGACATCTCTGAGCTATTCTCAATACAAGTCATTTCAAGGTAGGAATGAATATGGACAGAGTACACAGCCTGAGCTGACCTGATGACACGATGTCTGTGTCATCAATAAAAGAATACACCGTGCCACTGAATTATCAGTCATTTCCTACTGCAGACACACCACCCCAAAATGGGAGGGATAGACTTCATACATGCAATTTTATCAAAACGTATTTCTCTAGTAAGTGAAATTATACTAACCCAATCAATCAATAGCTTCCTAATTTCAAGTGTGCCACAAAATTAATCAAAGAGAAGACTTTAATAAAAGGCTCTTCAAAACAATCAGCATTATTTATTCAGACCATTCCCATAAGGTTAAAGATTGAAATTTTAACATACTTGAGGTTAATTTTTTTTTTTTTTTTTTTTAATTAGAGTGTTTTTAAAACTGTTCATAAAGCACGAACTCACATTCAACATCACCCATTAAATCATCTCCACTATTTTAGAAACCAAATGAATAAATGCAAAATCCTTTGTTTTACAAGAGTTTCATGTTTCATAAGAGACAGAGAGCAAATGACTGCAAGACTCCTAAAAATTTGTTTGGCTGATGCTATCTCAACATACAATGTCACCTCAATCTGCTATCCGAGAACTTGCAATACCACTAAACATTAATGACACATGGAGAGGTAAAAGCTATCAGCCAGGAAATGAACAGCTTTTAAAAGAGCATTAGAGGGATATATGTTTTGAACTCTGAAATGTTGTATCTGCAGTAAAGGTTTTCAGTATTTCACATGCAAACATTTTCATGCAAATAAATACATGTTCCTCTAAACTGAAAGAGCTTACAAGGGCACAATTAGCTGTTTTCACTGAGAATAAATCAGACAGCTGCCTGTAATTGGAACCAGGAGCAAAAGACGTATAAGAGATGCTTTCTTCTTTGCAGATGTTTTTGCAAGATTTAAGGGAAAGTTCTACTTCAAGAAATTAATATAATACTATCTCAATCTACATGGTCCATGGCTTTAATGGGTAAATTTACATGTGAATAGTTGGTTTCGTTTTTGGTTGGTTTTTTTTCTTTTTGTTCCCAATTTCCTCTAGGATTTTACCTATAAGATTAAAACGGAGAATCTGCAAGCCAAATTAAGCACACACCGTGATACCTCTGCAAATAAAGCCATCTTTCAACAAGAAGCAGGGGGGTCAGTGCAAATGAATCAGCACTAACTGCTGTCACTAGTGGTGTAAAGAAGAAAAAAACATCACCCTTTCAGTCTAAGGGGGATCAGAAAAGGCTGCAAATTTTAATCTGTGAGTTTTACAGATGAAGAAATTAAATAGATGTTTCACATGACAGAGGCATGTTTAAATGTCTGTTTCTATCTACATTTATAATGCTACTGAAATACAAGTGATGTCCAACACATGCTTGGGACACAGGACACTACTTAAGGCACAGCATTAAGCTATGCCTTAACAGTCCATCAGTGTAAATAACACAAAAACAATGGGTTGGGGATTTTTTTGGGTAGGGGGCAGTGGGGGAGTGGAGAGAACACATCCTAACCAACCTTATTTTCCACTAAGTCAGCATTTCATCAACTTAAGTATCTTGAAATGAACTTATCTCTTAAGAAGAAATTGATTTCACTTAATTCTGTATCATTCTACAAATAAGAGTATTTAGAACAAATACACAATACACTTCACCCTTTCTGCTACAGCTAACTGCTCCCATGATTTCTAAACCACTTTCCTGTTTTACACAATGATTCCTGCTGGTACAAAACAGGGGAACATCCCCTTCATTCAGGTAAATGGACAATCAGAATCAAACACTTTTCAGCATGCCAGCTGACCAAAACATTGCAGATAAAGAACCACCATATATTATATATTTTATGCACTCCACTCCCAAGACACCAAAATTATGAAAGAACCAGCTGAGGTACCAATGTGACCTAAGACACCTCAGGCACAGATAACCAAGTAACTTCTGCAACTTATAAAGCAACACACGCTCCCAGCTGCCGCCTTCTCTTCCCCAGCGTAATAAGATGTAACACACATTCAGTTTACAGTATGATGCCATATTTTGGCTGGAAGGCATAAGAGATATGAATTTAACAATGTGTTAAATTGGAGTGTAGCACCTGTGTCTTACTACCAGCCTGCTTGATTTCCCCAGGGCTGGAGGATGTGTCTGCCACCTGAAGAGAGGCAGCACAGGCTGACTTACTCTTCCTCAGCAGAACGACCTGGGTAAAGGTCCAAAACCAGATGCAGAGCCTGGGCACTGTGGTAGGGTGGGAAGGGAAAGCATGCTTTGAATCACAGAATTATTCTGGTTGTAAAAGACCTTTAAGATCCAATCCAACCATTACCTGTCAAGTCCACCACTAAACCAAGACTTGGCATCCCTAAGTGCCGTACATCTTTTAAATACCTCCAGGGATGGTGACTCAACCAGAATCCTGCCAAATGCTTCAGAGGAAAAGGTTAGTTACTGAATGAAAACATCTGAAATTATTTACAAGCATCTCTCACATGCTCTCCTCTTTCTTGTCTGTGCTGATATAAGAACGGTGTGCAAACATGATAATTCAGGCAACTTCCTCAAATGACTGCACCACAGGAAGAAGTATCAACACTAACTATAAAAGAACAAATTAGAGAAGCTTGTGTCTCCTACAAAATGCTTTAAAACAACCCTCTCTGTTGCAGCATGGACTCTAATCAAATGCCTGTATTCTCTGAAGGTATCTTACTAACAAACACAAATAATATGATATATAATGAAAGGGAATAAAGCCTTGTTTCCAGAAAATAAAGTAAGGTAGCTGATTTCACCAGAGGGGAATAAAAAAGCAGGTTGAAGCTCTCACTAATGGCTTTGAAAGTGCATGATTTCTAATGCTAAAAGCTTCCTGCACTTAGGTTATTAATTTGGAAGGAAGAAATTATGAAACAAGGAGTATGCTACACATTTTCTCACAGGTATGTTAACTTCTACATCTCCTGTGAAGATAACCTGTAATTGTGGTTTTCTGCATTTTGAAATTTCATCACCTTTTGGAGCAGCAAGAAATGAGATGTTGCTGAAAATATCTCAAGTTATCTAGGCTGACCTTGTGCTTCATTGCTTCCCCACACAAATAAATGCCAAAATACCAAACCAAACCTTTTCTCTCTGACCTCCAAGTAAGTACTACTAAATATTCTGTGACTGCTTGAAAAAATCCCCTGTATTCCCACCCCCTCAAACCATTCCTCTGTGAAACAGTTAATCTTGAAAATACAATGCTGTCACCTTCCTTTTGCAGGTTCTGCCATTGCTGTCACTATGGAAACAATCAGAACATCAAATATGTCAGTAAGCGTGATTTATAAAATACGAACGCGCCAAAGGTAGAGACTCTACATAAAAAACAATCAAGACAAAATTAGCTTGTTAGCTTGGAAACACTGGCTTTAAAGATTTTCAAGTTCATATGAATTCCTAGGGCAATGCTGCAGTGAGCTATGGCCAAGGAGAAAGCTGCCAGTGCAGCATCATGCATGAAGTCACACAGCCAAAGGCTGCAACTAACTGCCAGGACAAGGGGGCTGTAATCATCCCTTTGCCGTCCATTTAAAACACAAAAATCAGACAACAGAGAAAACGCAGTATATCCCCAAAACATTACACCAACTTAAGAAATACGATAGGACATATAGACATTTGTTTCTCTGAGATTTAGAAAAAAATTAAGGAAGACCCTTTCAGCCTGTTTTGCCTGTATCTCAATAGTGCATTCAGTCACGTTCCCCTCTGTTCAGCATCTTCACTCACATTCGCATCAAAAGCAAAGGCAGAGACAATTATTCATAGCTTCCCAACCAAACACAGATTTAAAGCACTTCTTAGAGAAACATCAGCTATAGAGCTTGGTTGGATAGCTGTTCTGTTGGGTTGTGGCTTCAGCAGTGCAAAAGCAGAGCGTTTATTATCGCTGTAAGATGGGTTCATCTAAGCCCTGTATGTGCAGAAGAAGCAGTTTTCCCCCGCTCCCAAAGCTCAGCACATACTTCACTTTGACATGTTGGCTCAGTTATAGCACAAGGTAGCCTCAAGGGAACAAACACAGCTCTTTGAGACAACTCCCTCCCCACCACACAAACATTCTCTCTGTGCTTATTTAGATGCTTATTCCAGGGCATGTTTTGCCTTTCATCACCACATCACTCTCTCCTTCTCTCTCCTCACCACGTTCCAGTGATGCATTTACCCACTTCATGTTGCTGCTTTTCCTCACCTGTACTGTCTTGGAAAGTAAGCCTCAAATTTAGTTACTGAAGTTACAATACAGACAGCAAAAGCAAGGGGGACCTCTTCTTACGCCAAGACAGAACATTTCAGCTGAAGAAAAAAAGAGCAAGAAAACAGCTCAAATATAAGTTTGATCCTCTTCCACAAAAAGCATGTTCCAGAAACAGAGTGAATTTTGATGCACTGTTTCCCTGGTAATTAATTATATTAGTTCACAATATCAAGGAAACTATGTAATAGTACAGAAGACAATTCAGAGCTGGAGTTTACCTTGAAATAAGCCATTCCACCACTTCTGAGAAGTTTCAATAAATCCTAAACTAAAATGGTCATGGAAATAATCAGTTTTTAAAACTTGACTCACATATTGTACTGTATTTTTCTATCTGGCTCTTTTTTTCCCCTCTTTTCAGTCATGCATGCCCAAGCCCACTAACTCCCATTCACATCTCAGAAATAAGCATGGCCAGGAGTTCCACGAACAAATTTGGGCATAATAAATAATACCTCCTGTTAGTAATTTAGCGTTGCTTCTGCTCAGCTCCTCTGAATAACTTTTTGTTCTTGCATAAAGAAATGAAAAAAAAGGAGGGTTTAAATTACCTAATGCATTCAGTACTTCCAAAATATATTACTTCAGATTTGTTATGTTTCACATTTTTAAACTTTGAATCATTTTTATATGGTACTTCTCATTTATGTATGTAACTCTCTGCCCCTTTCTTTCTCTTGCATCCTTTCTTACCCTTTAAAGTGACTACAACACACTGCACATTGAAGTCCAGGTAACAATAGGTATTTACATAATATTGTCAGTATTATCATCCATTGTGCATTTCTAATCACAATTTCTAGTACATTTCTAGTACAACTCTAAGACCATAATTAGGTTACTCTAATCAGGCAGATGCTAATTACAATGTAACCTCTAGCAAAGTCTGCTCTTAGGACTCTGAACAACCAACAAAGTCCATGCCACAACACTGAGGTGAGAAAATTTAAGTGACAAACATGAAGAACTTTTGCATTTACTGTATGACTTCTGCAGAATCAAATACATCACTGCGATCAATAGAGGAGATCGCTACAAAATCCCTTTACATACATGGAGGGAGTCTTTATTCTTTGGGCACTTGGAAAGAAAGCCAAACACACAGCAAATTCAGCTTAACTTTTTTTCTGAATAAGAAGCCTATAGCATGATTTAAGGTACTTGAGTTTACTGCATACTGACTTCTTTTCTCAACGCATTTATGCAAACAAGTCTTCAGCAGTCAACACACTGAAACTCTCCTACATTCCTTGAAAAAACAAAGTGCAAGGCAGAAAAACTGTTTCAACATTTCCTTGTGATGGTTGATGTATCAAAAATGAAAAATTACTTTATTAGACAGCAAAATGAGCACTTTGTACTAACGGAGAAAATACCCTGAAAGGGTCCTTAACCTCACTACAAATACCATACTCTAATGCTTGATGTGACAACCAGTACTACTGTAGAAATAGAGGAGTTTCATTATCTGTGATTCTATTGAAAAATACAGAATTATGGGTCTTGCTTATAACAGAGGATACAAAGGAGACAAATATAGAACTGAAGAGGAGAAGGCAAACCTGTTTAATGGAAAAATGTACCTGGAGCCTGAAACACATACACATTTAATCTCCTTGGGCTGTTCTTGCTTAGTACTTGCTTAGCATAACAGAAAATAAAATTGTGTCCATTGCCCCTTCCCTTCTTTGCTTATCTGATTAATGAACTGAATATCACCTTCTTATTCTGAGTTCTTGGAGTTTATTTTTAATAGATTAATGACAATGGAAAAGCCACAACATTGAGTAGCAAACACTTGCTATTTTCTTTCTTTCTTTCATACACTGTCTAACAGTACCCTGAACTAAAAGATACTTTTCATACACCTGCCCAAGATTCACAGAAAGAAAAGAGGGAACAAGGCACTCCACGCAGTATAATCAAGCCACAAACATGCGGAGTGTACTTGCTCCCAATATCCTGATACTTTATAACAGAGCAACAAGAAGGCAAATCAGCTTTAGAAGACCTATTTATTTTGGAAACTGACAGCAACTCAGTCATCTAACAGTCATCTTCAAAGAAAATAAACAAAATTCAAAGTATCCTACTGATTCTGGATGAATCAGTGCTGTTCAGGTGCCAGCACTTAATACTCCACATCCAAACATGGCTGTATCGGAGTCCACCAGGCTCTCCAGAGGAATCACACACTACCAGGACAATAGCCAAAATAAACAGATACATCCAGGACCCCAGTCTACACAGTACACCCCTGTAATTTCAAATATCCCTTCACATTAACATAAGATAACCTGTTTGGTAAAAATGTCAAGTAACAAAGAAGACAGGATAAAATGTAATTTATCACTCATCAAATACATTAATTCTATGGACAAACTGCATTGATGATATCTGTGCCCTTTTTCTTTGGCATAAAGTAGTTACCCTGCTGAGAAAACAGAACCTCTAAATCCAAATGAAGTTTGTCATCCATTCAGAGACAGAATAAGATGACAACCACGTGGCATACATTTATCACATTTAATCCAGTTCAGGAAACTGGAGCTTGTCAGCAATAAGCACAGTGTAAGAAGTTAGACAAAATAAAAGGAAACACCTGAAAGCATGATTGTTGGCAAGGAGCTATTCCCAAGGAAGGACAGCACCTCACAGTAATTTTTCAGACCCAGCACACATTCAGAACTACTACTTTGTGGAATCTTCCTGCTCTTCCTAGTTCATGGGAAATTTCATCTCTGCCAGACAAATCAAGGGAAACTGAACTGCAAATTCCATTAACTTCAACTCTGAGACAGCAACTCGGCTACTGTGAGTCACTGACAGCTGAGAACAATCCTGCCAGCTCGAGAGACACCAAATTCAATGCAATATCCACCCCAATATACTTAGTCCACAAAAGCCATAGCATCTGAAAGGAATCACATGGATGCTACTGCTTACTGGAGAGGGAGAGTCAGTCTGGTTGAAAAAAATCCTTCAGCAGAAAGGGTCTGCTTCAGGCAGCTGCTAATAATACAGCCCCAGTGTGCCCAAAGCTCCTCAGCAAAAGTGCATTCCATGTTCAAATCTGCTGTTTCTAACACAGAGGTCCAAAACTTTGCCCTGCGCCTGAATTTCTGGTTTGAGTGAGGATCTTAAAAGGGGGCTTAGAAAGTTTTCCTGCAGTAAACTCATGTACTTACAATCACCTCCAAATCATCGGTTCTCTTGGTATGGGAAAGGAAGTGTAACATGCAGTATGCTAATATAAGGGCTCCAAAGATCCCTCTACAGATTCCACGTGTATCAAAGAAGGTATTCAAGCCTTCCTGCATCACGAATCAAAGTAGAAAGAAACAGATACCACAGAACAGCAGGGATGAGCAATCAGCTTCTTTCGATATACCTAAAAAAATACTCTGCTAAATCCAACGATATTTCAAATGAAGACATATTTTGTATGTCTGGTCTCATCAGACTGTCTGATTAACACCTCTGACTTTTGCATTATATACTGCTTTTGTTAGATGCATAAAGTTACCACAGGTCTACAGTTCAGGCAGTTGCATGGATACGACAGAAGGCACACAGTAACTCATTTAAAGGGGTGAGAGGAATGACAAGAGGAAAGAAGCAACTTGATACAGATCCCTTAAACTACATATCTTACAAAAGCATCACATTTGGAAACAAAATTAAGGGAGGTTGAGATGGGAGGAGGTTGCTTCTTTTTAAGCAATCCATGCCTTCCAGAGGACAAGCACAAAAACACAAGTATCCTCAGTAATTGCCCTAACAGTTTTCAACAGCTAAGATTTGCTTGCTTTTAGGTCCTTGTCTACAACAGCAAGCTTAGAAGAAAAAAACCAAAATGCTATTTCCAATTCAGCTCAGTTGTACCACTGAGTCTCACTTGACTTAGCCACTCATAGTAAAAAGACCAAAAATGCTTAGCCTCAAGAGTATCGTGGTAATTGCTGAACTCAACCTTATTGGAAATTATTACTCTCTACAACCCCCCAGATACAGAGAATTACTCTTTATGATTATTTAATAAAATTACAACTTCATAACTAACTTCTTCCAGGACAGATCCTTACATCTACCTGCCACCTCTTGCTATTAAACTTATTCCTTGCTTGCTTGCAAATCCTTCTGCATATTGTATTCCTCATGATTCTCCTCACCACTTCCTGACAGAAGAAACATGCCAAACACAACTGGCATCTCTAATTTGATGCATACTGTTGTTTCAAATGTCAGTCAGGGACACACTCCTGATACGCAGAACTAACTTTGGAGTTGTATGCAGTAGATTACTTTAGTTCAGCGTCCTTCCACTAAGAGATTAAAAGCGTCCTTAGTCAGAAAGGTTTTTCTCATTGATGTCATCGAGCAACAGAATCACAGAACAAGATCTTGCTCTACCAGACAAAATTATCTATACACAAAACCAGGAAAAGAATCTTGTCTTGCCTTTAATGATTTCAAAGACATACCCTGAAATTTAGCAGGCTGATGGTTAATGCAGTCTCACAGGAAACAGACTAATATGGACATTATGATACCAGATATTTACTTTCATCTACCCCTCTTTAAAGTGCTAATAATTTCCAATAAACAAAGTTTTGTTTATTTCCTGTAAACTAAGTTTGACCCTCCCCTCAGTCACTGCACCTCTGCCCATCTTGCACAATCAACATTTCACTGACTGAAGGAAAAGGTTTTGAGAAATTCCTGCTAAGTACTCACAGCCGAACAATGCCATTAGGCTTATTTCCCACCTTATAACTTGTCTTGCTGATTTGATAAAAGCCTGTTCAGTTAATGCTCAGGTGCCTAAACTACTCTCAGCTGATGAGATAAACATAAGATTTGATGAGGAATTCACACAACTATGTAGGAAATGGGTAGTTGTTCATACCTCTCAGCCATCCCTTACCATGCAGGATACAGGGTAGGAATTGTATTTTTATCACTGTGTTTTCATGGTCTCAGAGATTTCTCTAGCTTTAAATTCAGATCTGTTCAAGAGATGAAATGAGCCTACCTTTAAGGTTCTCTGGTCTTGCAGTGCTGTAGAATGCCACACAATTCACACTAAACCAGAATCTAACAGTGCTTTGATGGCTGATGCTCATGATTTTATGAGCTGGTAGATTAGACTTTCTCCATTGCAAACCTAGATACAATTTAAGGTGACAGGTTTGGCAAGTCTGAATTTATCAGTTCCTCTGAACATAAATCTGCATCAAAGAGGATGGAAGTTAAGCGCTCACCTTTCAGCAGTGCCTTTGTTCAGAAGCCAGCACAGGGAGCAAAGTCAACAATGCCTGGCTCACAAGCACACCCTCCAGCTGGGGGGGAGGGGGGAAAGGTAGAATGGGTCCAGATTAGAGATACACAGGAAAGAAAGATCAAAGAGTACTTAATTTTATACACATATGAAGGGCATTGCACACGGGCTGTGCAAGCAACTGTTTTGTTCTAAACAGAAATTATTCAACAAGACAGTGCACACACTACTGTGTCTCCTTAAAAACATGTCAAGTGAGGAAACCCACAACCTGGGTGTTATTAGCACCATGCTCTAACCAAATGAGCTGATCTCAGGGCTGCATAGAGACCACATACAGAAATTAAATGTAGCATCATAAATTCACTGTCTCTCAGTTCTGTTTGAAAACCAAGGTTTGGGGGTTTTTGCTTTACAAAGGAAAACTCCCAAACTGGTACACTTCCCTAATTCTTTAACTAATCTCCTCAAATTAATTGCAGGGCTGCCTTCCAGCCTACAGGAATCACCCAGCAAATGCCAAGTGTAGCCAAGTCCCCTCTCTCACAAGTCAGCCACTTGGGCAGTGGCTCCATCGAATGACTCCTCATTGTCTTCCTCTGTCACACCAGAGCCAAGCAGGCACCTGACATCAATCCAGACAAGAACCTACTGAGAAGAGCAGTGAACCTGAACACATTTCACTATTTACCCTATCACACCAGCCAAACAGAGCAGCTTAGAGCTGCTCTCCATCCTTTCAGATGCAGTCAAACTGACTTTCTGAATGGAATTTTAAGATGCACTTTGTTTTCATTGAGGAAAAATTCCCTGCTGCCTTCCTCTACACTGAAAAGGTTTTGATCCTGTTCATACCATCCCATCAATCACAGGCTGGCCACACATAACACAAACAGTAACCCCCAGTCTGTGAGCTCCCTCACCATCATTCACCTAGATGCAAACAGCAACAAACCAGTACAACTAGATGTCTATATCTGGTATTAGTTTGCTCCCACTTATTTGCAGCTACAGCTTTAAAGTAGAATGTAGCGAGATACCATTCCTGAAAAACCATTCACCTTTCTTGTCCCCTTATACCTCTTTATACTGTTGGTTCAACTGCTCTTTTTTTTTAAACATTTTTTCCTCAAGAAAGACAGCATCTAAGATTGGTATGCAATAAAATAGATTTGAATCAGCAGGAAGCATTAGGGAGGCAACATTAAAGAGTTGAAGAGAGGCTGCCAACTTGCCCTAATACCTCAAAAACAAACACGAATTAAATGGGTAAAAGAGACTTACTAAATTATTCAATCTATTTTCATTAGAAAGTTGACTCTTTGATGTTAGATTATTTCCTGAATCTTTCTACCAGTCTTTTGTATTATATATTTGTTCTTCCAATCTTTCCTTTGGGCAGACTATTCCATACTTATAATATATTTCATAATCTCATTCCCTTGTTTCTAGTTATGACCCTTCTCACCTTACTAATTTAATTAGTTTCTATCTTTCAAGTATGTGCCTTTCAAATATTTGTAGACTCTTATCACATCTCTCAGCTACGCTTCCAGTTATCACACAGCCAAGGCAGGCATGTTTGCCTGTCGGTCCCTTGGTCTGTACTTATTTGCCATTTGTCCCTCCACTCTCTTCAGTTGTTTTACATCTGTCTAGAAACAAGATGCTTGGGCCTGTATAATTGGCAAGTTAACTCTCACAGTTGTTCAAGAAGGAACTTCTCTTTAACTTCTATAATCCAAAACCATAGTAATTTGCTTCTTGGTACCATGACACATCTGTAAACAGATTTATCTGCCGCACAGCTACTCACTCCAAAGGTTTCTGATGCTTGAAAACATATTAGTGCTTTTCCAGTTTCACTCATTCCCTGAAGCACACACAAACACGCTTCAGACTACACTTTTTTGACTGAATTTTCTCCAGTGCCTCTCCACAAATGGGAAAGACTTTATTCCAATATTCTCTCATTTATTCTATCTCCAGTTCTTCTCTGTTAGTGTCTCCATCTATATCTAATTAATTTCTAACATTCAGCATCTTACAAGTTTAGAAAGACCCAGCCTGTAACAAAGGTGTTAAAAATATGTTTTTCAGTAAGACACAATGACTCCACATGGCTAGATACAATATTTTCCTGCACTACTGTGTTTACATTTCTATGACTTCCTGTTGAGGATTTCCTACTCTCAGCCTAAATTACCTGATGCAAAAGACCAGAACGGACAATCTGGCATATCTTAAGCCAGGTATGACACACAGTTCAGCCAGCAGCACTGTTAGAAGGCAGCAGCCATCCCCCTTCCTTCCCCTCCCTTTCCCACACATTAACCGGCTGAACGTTGCCTTTGTCGTGCCGCCACTGCCCTGTGCTGGGGCAAGCCAGGTATTTGTCCATTTTAGATTCAGGGCATTGTACGTCTGCACAAATACTTGTAACGGCACTAATGCACCAGGATGTGTAGGGACAGAGCAGGGGGACTCTGTGAGAACTTACTCCACTGAAAAACGTCCATGAGATCCTGGTCCTGAATTCCCGTTTGTAAGCCCCGCCTCAGCATAGGAAAGTAAGTCTGAAATCCTGTAAAGTGGGAAGACTGCAAAAACCCAAATACTTCTCAGGAACAGATGTAAGGAGAATCCTTCTGAGCATGTGAATACTGAAGATTTCTGCATAGTTCAGGGGACAAGATGAATTGAACATAAGGTAGATCTGTTAAGGAGCTGAATTCTTTCAAGGATTAGAAAAAAACCCGATGAAGTAAAGGAATACAAGAACACATTGTTTATTGGAACTTTCTCAAAAGATTTGGTCAAGTCCTTCACAAAGGGCTACTCAAGTCACTGTGCAGGCAAGAAGAACAAAGTACCGTCACAAGCAGGAAAATGGCAAAGAGAAACAAAACAAGAATCACTGATCAGTTTTGAGCGTGGAAGAAGGGTATTTGTGGAGCTCTCAAAGATTAGCATCTGTTTTCTTTCAAGTTGTTATTAAATAGTTCCAAAAGAAAGCAAAAACTGAAATAAAATTTCAACTCAACACAGCTTTAGGTGAAGTGGGTTGAATACACAAAATAACGTGGATTATTTCAGGAAATTCTAACAGAGAGAGCTCTTGGGCAGTTTGGGGCCACAGCAACAAAGAAAATGAGAAAGAAATAAAAACCAGAAAGAGAAGGAAGTCTTTAATTATGAGCTATAAATTACCTGCAGTTACTCTGTAAGAATTTATGTTGTGTGTCAGTGAAAACAGTCATTTGATCAGCATGGTAAAAAAAGTAAGTAAGACATTCAGGAAAAAAATATTAGCATTATATACATATATATATATATTAACATTCTTTAACATACACTCTGTCTTAATATAGAGCTTCACCTTTAGTATTAATGTTTAAGTCCAGTTTGACTGAAACTAGATTTAGCAGAAAGAAAAATCCTCAAGAAAATGCAATGAAAAATATCAGGGCAAAGAAGATGCTTAAAACTGAAGGGAAAATATACAGTAAATATTTCAGTACCCTCGAAATCACAGACAACAGGTTTGGAAGAATTCAAGTGCAATCAGTGATATCTAAAGCATTCCCAACACATCTGCCTGGTATCTCTGCCGGTATCTTTCAGGATGAATATCCAGAAGGTCTCTAGGCAATCCAGTCTACTGTTTAACTACTTGTGATGTTGGAAAGTTTTTCCTGAATTTTACTCTATTTATACAATTTAAGCCCTTTACTTCTGGGCTGTATAAACACTGAGAATTTTTTTCTCTCTTTGCAACACACTTGAAAATTTTAAAATTATTTTAACTTCTCCAGCCTGAATAATCCTGATTGTTCCATTATCTCCTTATAGGTCTGTTATTACTTTCTCCTGAGCTACTTCCAGTTGGTCCTCATCTTTCCTCAAATATGGTGTGCAAGCCTGAAAAGGCCCAAACATTTTAGGTCCCTTTGGATTATTACAACCAATAGCAGGTGGCACTGAGTTATTTACCAAGGAACCTAACTGTCCATCCACTTCCCCTCCATCTCTCCCATATTAGCCATCCTCCTAGCAATCAATATCTGAATCCCCCCTTTCCCCTTCCCTTCTCTCTCAGTGACCTAAACTTAGGCCTCCTCTTCCTCCTAGCCATATCAAGCCTAGCAGTATAACCAATCTCATGTTCCGAGTGAGCTTCGAATTCAAAATATGCCCTAATTTATGCACTAAGAGTGGTGCACAAGCTATTTCCTGTGAAGTGACACTAGCCATTATCCTTCTATCGGCAATCATACGAAGCAGGAACTACACCCTGAACCCCCTTGTCAGCACCCAAGAACACAGTGCCTCATCTCGCCCTGGCCCCTTGCAGTAGATGGGATACATCGCCACAGTCACCAAAACAAACTGCACCCCACTGGACCCCACAGAAGGAGAGTGTGACCCAGTCTCCGGTTCCAATGCAGGGTATGCCGTGTGTCTCCTTCATATACACTGTTCGCATTTTTGACTCCTGTACAATGGATGATCCACTACAACACCTGCTTCTCTTCCAACAAGCCTTTTACTTAGCTCACCTTCACCGTTCAGTATTTGTGCAGTTCATAAAACAAGATATTTACCTCAAGTAGCAACAATACATACAATAAAATTTAAAGTCAAGTTATTTAAAGCAGAAAGGAGGAATTAAGGGAGAAGGAAGCCACATATACCCATGCAATCCATGATCAGAGTAAAAGCTAGCAATAAATATGGAAATGGAACTATCTTTAGTTTCAACAAATGCAAAGGAAATGGGCATTTATACATTTGGAGTATTTTTAACTTCCTTGTACTTCAGTGAAATCTCTTCAATGCCTCTGAAACTCTCACTAATAATTACATAATTGTCCATTATGAAGATTCTATCACTTCCTCCAAAACAACTCATCATCAGATACTAGAAACAGAACACTGTATTGCACATATCACTTCTCTGACTCAATATGGCATTGTCTTCTACTTTTTTATTCTCATTGGTCCATTTTATGACAAAAAGTAAGCTGAAAAGGAGACAGGGTTTTATAATAAAATTATTTTGATATCAAAGAAACACAATAATGAAATTACAGACAGAAATCTTTCTTTTATGTATTTGTGCATGAACATGACATCTGAAAGCCACCATACAGTATTTATGACAACACCTAAAAATGTCACCTAAGGTTCAAAACAGGAAGCTGGTTTTTGTGACCAAATTGTTAAGAAAGCTTCATATAATTTGGTCCAACTATACTGTCATTGCTATTTACATTACAGCACACACCAAAAGGCTTCAGCCAAGGTTAAGATTGTTATATATTATTTATCTACCCTAACAGATACACAAGCACAAAACTGCCCTTTTTACAAGGGCATGTAGTAACAGAACATAGGAGAATGACTTTAAACTGAAAGATCTCGGGTTTAGTTTAAATATTAGGAAGAAATTCTTCTCTATGAGGGTAGAGAGGCACAGGAAGACATCATACAGAGAAGTTGTGGATGCTCCATCCTGGAAGCATTCAAGGCCAGGTTGGATGGGGCTTTGAGCAACCTGGGCTAGTGGAAGATGTCCGTGCCCATGGCAGAGGGATTGGAACTAGATGATTCTGAAGGTCCCTTCCAACCCAAGCCATTCTAGGATTCTAACTGTATCTGTATATCTAAACAGATTTCTGTATGCCTAACAAGAGACACATGCTGTATCACACACTTTTCAAAAGAAATGGAGACAGCACACAAGTAGAACAGAAGTATTACCCTAATGTGACGAAAACAGAACTGAGGCAGCAATGAAGTGAACTACCAAAATTCACATGAAAAGCAGAGTGAGGGGCCTAGGTCAAACTTTCTAATCCCAGTTTACAGCATATTAATTACAGAACAATCCTCCTGTATTCCTTTCCCTTATCAGACAACACAGATGTACAATGCCTGTGAAAAAACGCTCATTCACGTAATATGGGAGGCTGAACAACATGTAACAATTCTCCAAGAGAAAGCAAGAAATACTTTCATTCTTTACCACTCTGAATTTTGGAAGCCACTATCACTGTTTTCATTTTTCCTTCTGTCAGTTCATACTGGGAGGTTTAAGCAAATAGCTTATTTCACAACCAAAGTAAACTAAGAATTCGGTCACTGCAGTCCACCTCCAGTAGCTGGTTGCCAAATCAGAAGAACTAAAAAGTTGCTTTAGTCACTTGACTCTTAAGAAAAAAAAAGTATCATAGAGTGCTACATTAGAACAGCTGGAAAGAGAAAAACTGCACCTGAAATCAGAGAGTAGACCTTGAGAAATAACAGAGTAACTGAAAAAACAGCAAACCCATCACAGGTATTTTCATCCACACTTGGAAAAAGCATGCAAAAACAGGTAAAAGTAGCATCAGAAGTGAGTATATGGTTTTATTAAAAAAAAGTAGAAATGCTGGAGGAAATGATGGAAAAGAAATAGCTGAACCAGAAACTAGGTTAGAAAGGGACATCTCCCTAGAGCCCTAACAAATCCATCACAAGACCCTAGGGAGATGGTAAAAAAACAAGGGGCTTTTGTAGCAATGTTTAACACTCCTTTATGTGACACAGTGCATATATTTACCAAGAAGAGTAATGCAGCACACTGAAACTAAAAATACAGTTGCATACTGAAAGAAGTTCAGAGACAGTATTTGATCAAAGACACACAAAGGTAACAGACCACAGAAGGGTACAAATGATGTGAGAAAAACCGATAAGGATATATTTCAAAGAACAGGGAAGAAGCCACAGAGAGAGAGCTGGCAGAAAATATCATACAGGTTACACTTGCAGTTTAGTTAAAAGCCCTAATGCAGCATTACAGCAAAGCACAATCTGCAACAAGCAAGCAAAAGAGGCAAGTACCAACATGCATGGTGGGCACACAGGAAAAACATCTAATTGGGTACTTCTATGACAGATTTTGTTCATTTTATATTAATGATAGCTTTCTAATCACTTTATGGTTGTATCCAGGCAACAGGACCAACCATGCATGTAAGAGATCAGGATACTATTAATATATCTTTAAGCTGAGGCAGATGACAAATTTTTACAAAGGCAGTGAGGAATTCCAGGCCTGTTGTTTCCTCCCCAACTGGAAAAAAATTCCAACCCATCCCATTCACATCCCAGATGATATGCTCTGTTGCAATACAGCAGCAAACTACTCCCATCATGCAAATAATGACGTGAGAAGCACCAATTCCACTTCTATCATGTGATACAATTACTAGCAGAGGATGGAAAAGTATAAGTAAAAGTTAGCAGGAAATAGGTAACTGGGACAATTCATAAACTCCTCGAGTTGCTATCCAGCACATCTGCAGAGCCCTGAAAAAAGGGTCAGATGCACTTTGCTGCTGCCATGAATCTGATCTGCTGTCCAACCTTTTCACCTTTTAGTGAAATACTGCAGTTCTTGTTCTCACCCTCTATCTCTCACAGAGCTTTCAAACTCGGAATACCAGAGCAGTTTACAGAAGCGTCCTCCCAGTAAAGGTAAGGTAACGTATGCAAACAGTTAAAGGCAATAGGATTTTCTGGCTCATGACAGAAAGAGTAGCACACTGACCCCAGCTAAATACAGAATCCATCCCCTCTATCCAAAAGAAATGCCTGTATGCTATTAATATCACAAGATGAAGCTCAGCTGTATAAATAAAACCCCTCATTTCAGCTAAGTCTTCATCATCTCTCTGGCATCCATCACCTTTGCTTCACAACAAAATTCTCAGGAGGGCCTGCAGTGTAGAGTTTTTTGCTCAAGTACACTGGACTTGAGACAATGCAAGTCTGGTTTTATTATCTCCTACTTGGTAAGTCAACAGTTAATAACCATTAGGTTGGAATTAAGGGGAAAAAATCAGAAAACAAAGTTGTGAAGGAAATACTCAAGTAAGTATTTGCAAGTCAGCAAGGTTTAAAATGGAAATGCATTGTCTGGAAGTCAAGGGGACCCTGGATGCTGCTTCAAGAGACTCGCTGACATGCTGTATGACCTCAAGTACATCACTTATCTTTCCCACATTAAAAATCTCCTTATAAAACCTTGCTACATAGCTCACTTTGAAAATTAAAAACTAACTACACTGTAAATCCTCCTATTATTATTACTGCTGTTACTATGGGGGCTGGAACTGTCGTCAGCAAACAGGCAGGACATAATTTAATTTTCTTCAAATATTTATTATGCGACAACATAGCCATCTGTTTAACACTCACTATATTTAGTTTCTGTCTAAAAAAACAGTGAGAAAGAAAATACCAGCTTCTGACTTTCACTTCGACATATCCTTTCCAACCACATATGCACTAATACATGGTCAATATCTTTCCAGCTGCAGAACCCAAGAAACTGCAGGAAAGCAGAGAGAATCCCTAGTTTTAGCAGTACTAAGTAAATTTTAATTTCAGCATTGAGAAGAAAAGACAGAGTATAAAGGAAATTGGTGGAATGAGAGGACATAAATGGTAATAAAGCATTGTGCACAAGGACAATATTCTAAAAGAGGACAGATATAAAAATATTACATATCAGTACAGAAAAAGTAACTTTCCAATTGCATTAATTTCTCTCCAATGCATTATAAGATAAACCATCACTCTTAAGTAACAGCTGTTCAGAGAGGTGCCTTTGGCATCTAAATTTATTCAATTTGGACCCTTTTATGAAATGGCTTCACTTCTCTCCGTCTGCACTGTATGCTTCCATCAGCCTCTATGCAAAAATCTTTTAACATGTCTCATACCACTGGGACTTCGAAATAATAGAAGTTGAGGACGTAGCAAAGAATCTGAACTAATTAACACACACTAAGTGAATTTGCTAATGAGGAAAACTAAAAAACAGACAGTATCAGTTAAAATGTATTTATCCCACTTTATTCTTCCCCATTCTCTCCTCTACTGTTCCAAGCCCGAGACCATGAACTGCTCCCAACACACCTCAGCTTGAGGCAGCAGCATCCCTTACCATGCCAGTCCTGGTCCACCACTGCAATTCCAAAATACAGAGCTCAGCCCTAGCTGGAGTATGCCCCAATTTTCCAGAGTTATTTATAAACCGTGATACCACATCAGGTCAGTCATGCCTGTCTGAGAGGCCAGTATCTGACACCACAAAAAAAAGGGCACAGAGCTCAGGCCAAGAAAATCCAGCACAGAGGTGAAAAGGCATAAGCCAACCACACAAACACAAAAAGATGCCCAGTTATAATGCTTGGATGGTTTTAAACAGTTTCTTTTCAGATCTT
The DNA here is from genome assembly GCF_022539395.1 of Myiozetetes cayanensis. Taxonomy (NCBI): domain Eukaryota; kingdom Metazoa; phylum Chordata; class Aves; order Passeriformes; family Tyrannidae; genus Myiozetetes; species Myiozetetes cayanensis. The sequence continues at coordinate 21,368,351 of NW_026086605.1, forward strand.
CTATTGCTTATAAGTCTTCCTCTGTTTTCATACAACCAAAAGATAAGATGCTATAATAATAATAGCCATACACTGGTATCATTAATTTATAGTTGAATGGATAGAGAACAATAACTCCTTAACACAGCGCCAGTATTTTGTCCATCAACTACAGATGCTCATTGATGGGACTTTTTTTTTATATCAGGGGTTTCCAAACACATAAAGCAAATGCATTTTTTAATATCTGTGACTAACAGAACCATTAGGGATGTAAATATTACCTTTTTGCACAAAAAAAAACCAACAGAGAAACCTAATCATTTAGGAGAGATAACATCTGTCTTATAAATACTTCTGTGTTTGTGACCAGCACAGAAATTGCTGAGTCACACTCCTGTGGAGCAAGGGTTGAGCAGTGGCACAGGCCTGTAACCTCTCTTCAGTTTCTCAACAAGGACAAAGGTTTAGACAAACACTACAGCAGATAAGACTTCTGTCCAAAATGAGCTAACACTGGACTTTTACACTGAACATGATTTGAGAACAGGTTAAAGATGTACCACTGACTGATCCATCCAAGTAACAACTAGATCTACTCTATGTTATAGTTCTTGAAGATACCACAAAAAACCCCACAAAAACCCCAAACTACATTATTCCTCAGTCTTGTCAAAACCTTCTGTTTGTTTTTTTTTTTTTTAAGTAGCATTTACCTGCAATGCAGAAGACATTTCTACTGAATATTTTATCACCAGTGTAATAATCTGAACACCTTGTTTTAAGTGTGATATTCATAATTTCCTTGTGATCTGATAAGAATCACAGTTATTTAAAACACTTCAAAATTATACAGGACACAACTCATTCTGAATTTGGCCTAAAACTCATTCACATCAGTTCCTACCATCTGTCCTGCCCAGTTCCAAGTATTTCAAAGACTAGCAAAAGAAAGCCTTGAAGACAAATGTGCAAAATAGTAATCAGGAAAAGTGGTCCTTCTTATTATCCTTTACATTTACAGATACCAGAAGCTCGAGGAAGCTGTCCAAAAGACCTTAAAAGCTTGTTTTCCTTTGCAGGATTTGTCTCTATAACTGACACATAAATATCAGATTACTTTTGACCCCACAAAGTTTTAACCTCAATGTACTGATGTACTGCAGCAATAAATCCCAGACTAATTTGTATGCTGAACGAAATATTTTTCCTTTAGCCAGAACTGAATTTGTTACTTTCCAGTATCACTGACAGTTTCCCTTTCTGATGGCAGCAAGCTATTATAACTAAAACAATTACTTGAAACAAGAAATCATCAATATCCCTTTAACAATATCTCTTTTACAGAGAAACTATTTCACAAATAGGAAGTCCTCTGCAATCCCAGTAATTTGTAAAGATGCTGTAATCAGTATGAAAGATCCTGACAATGCATACACTGCACATTCTGCACCTCAGATTATGTTTCTTACCAGCAGTAAGAAACTTTATGTGCCCCTGCACTAGGATTTGAAGTGCAGAGCTCAGAGCACCTTCCTCACAGTTCAACACCCAGGCCTAGAAACAACGGGCCCAGCAATACCATTATCATGAAGAATGATAAATACAGAGGTTTTTAAAGAGCTGCCGGGTTTTCTGAGCACGTCAGCACAACCATAGTACACTGGATTCACTCCTCCCTTGATGGTGGGAACAGCTGTATGAATTAGCTATTCCCTGGAGTACTGTTCTTCAGAATCTGCCTTTAGACATGGAAGGATATGATGTTTGAAGCAGTTGGTATCTTCATGATGCTGTTTTACAGAAATCAGTGGTAGCATATATAAAAATGAGTCAAACAATACATTAAACTTACTGAAAAAGATTACTCAGCTAATTGACAGAAAGAAAGAAATAAAATGAACAACCCACTTCACATTCCAATACAGTAATTCGGTCTCTTCATCCACCCCACATTGTTAGAGCAGGTAGAGTAAAGCATTTCTTTATATTTTCACTGCCATGAAGTGGATCTTCTGTCCTGATCTGGTCAGAACTACTGACAGCAGCTGAAGCCAAACCTCATAAGTGCCCTGGATAGCTTCCCCTCCATCATCTGAAAACTTGGATAGAAGTGTGTGACCCTCTCCTCAAGTAAAAAGCCTCACAGAGCCCATAATTCAACTCTCACAATTACAGGTGATCCTGAAATAGATTAAATATCTTGCTATCTATCTTCGAAAGTACTCTTATTTGATTTCAGCTTTTTTTTGTATTGACAACTGGAAAACATGGATGGTTACCTAAGTACTGCTAAAGAGATCTAGTACCATCTCCTTGATGTTAGCCATCCGGGTTCTACTTGGGTCAAATAATCTCTCCATTTATTAGCAGAGCAATTCCAGATGATTCAAGAGTTTTTAAAAATATTAAATTAAAGAATGTCTCTGATATGCCCAAGGATGAGATCACCGCTAATTCTGAAATGACAAAAGCTTATGCAATGGTTTTGAGTCATTTGATGCTGGCAATAATGAAGTATAAATGATAGTGTGCTTTTGGGACATATGGAAAAAGGTCTTCTGGCACTTTAGAGAGAGGTTATGACAAAGAGTGCTCAATCTGGATAAGCCAGAGTCATTCAAAGTGGTCATACAGCAAAACACCAGTGAAACAGCATTTTTCATGACTTTTGGCCTGTTTATCTAATACTAAGAAGTTAAATATGATGCATATTTGCCGAGTTCCTCCTTGTTAACATAGGCTGTAAGTGAAGATGGCCCCACTTGCTCAACTCTACTCCCTCTCTGAAGTAGCAGATACAGACCCTGCAGCTACTGCTCCCCTTTCACTGCACACATGCTTCCAGTGAATCCGTGACACAATTCTGTGACACCTACTTAGGAAACCATAATTTTGCCAGGTCCTGTGAAAAAACAAAACAACAATATGTGATCTACCCACAAATACTGAAAGGCCCTGCGTAGAAGCTACTTCTCTCCTGTTTCTATCCTTCCAAACAGCCGAGTCAACATTGGGTGCAAAAGGAAAAGGTCGTTTACAAATCAAGATCTCCTTTTAAAAATATTTTTAAAAGGACTTTCACACATTTATTTTCCCTCTTTTGCCTATGTTTCTCTTCCAATCCTCAACACCTTGCATAGTAAGTTTGATCTTTATTATGAAAAAAATGTATATAGCAACTTTTTACTTTGAGTGTTGCTGACAGGGGTAGAAGAAGGTGACTGACTTGCTGTTTGTGTTTTTAAATCCATCAGCAAAGTCTGTGATTGCCCCAACTTTCTGCTCTGGAAGATCTGATGCTCACTCCACCACCATCCCTCCTTCCATCCCTCAAGGGCAGGTTGGTTCACAACCAGCCCTGCGCAGCCCTCAGAAATGAAGCTCTCACAGCCACCAGTCAGCAGGCAGTGACACCAATGTTTCCTGCATCCCATACTTCTTGTTCAATCTGTATGCTGACTATTCCAAACAAAGAACTTCAACAAAGTTATAAAAGAGGCAGACCCACCAAAATCAGCACTCAGGTTGTCAGCAGCAGTGTTACAATAAGGTAGCCTTGTAACACTGCAGAGGTGAAGCACTTTTTTTTAGCACAGCGATCAACGTACTGTTAACTTCTTTGGTCTCTTCATTGTGAATACACGGATTTTAAGTAGGTTGTATGGAAAAATGGGTCTGCTATAATTATAGTGCTTAGTGAACCACTGATCACACAGATATTTTTTTCAGGACTGCTTAAGAATGAAGTACCAAACCACTGTGGACTGCTCAGCTACATCACCAAGTGCAAAACAAACAGGATTAATGTAACAGAAGATACTCAGATCTATAGAAAATACTAAGAGCCCCCAAACTTAAATACCTCTACACATAAATTATAAACGGAGCAATTCTCCTGGAAAATAACATGGAATTCATGATGTGGAAAACAATAATAAAAAGTGGTAGTCTTTTCACCTCTAAATGAAACTTCAAGAAGTGTAACTACTCAAATGACTTTGTGGTAATACGTCACTGGGATGAACAGGGAGCCATACCATACCTCTCTGAACTACTGCTTCATACTCAAGTCTAAAAGGCTTTCCTCACACTCCCTCACAATAACTTGTTTTGTCTAAAGACTTTGCACATTAGCTATAATGTCCAAATATATTTTGTAGTTGCACACTTCGCAGTCAATACCAACTCAAGGTGCTCAATGATTTGGGTTGTGAGGGCATGGAGATGGATTTAAGAGAGGTATCTGATCAACATTCATCCTACCATCTGTGGGATCTGCTGCTCCTACAGTGGATTCTTGACTGTTGCCTCGCTCTATGTTTTATGGTCTAAAAAAACACAAACACCTGTGCCACTGCATGTTATTCTTGCAGGCTTTTTTCCTAAAGAAGCAGGGTAGAAAAAGAGGCTGGCTTGATAAGGCAAAAGAAAATACCCCTTATGGACAAGATGAGTGCAAAAGGAAATTGCTGACTCATAAGCACTATTTTAAGCTGTTTCACAGAACCTCCCATCCTCACCCTCTCCACTTCCTTTTTCCCTAAAAGTGCTTAGATTTATTTTTCTCCCCGTATGCTGGCAAAGCCTCACTACCATTTCGGTCAATACTAATGGTATTGTCACAACAGAGAAGACCAAAGGACAAAACACAGGAAGTAATTCAAGATATGAGGTTTTCTCTCCAATTCAATATTCCCCAAAGACAATGAAAAAAGTCCTAGCAAACACAGCAAGCTCAGCTCCCAAGATCTAGTATTTCAAGGTTGCAAATTGCACGTACCACTATTTAACACCAGCAAGAAATAATACAAAAACAATGCTTGTTCACACTGTTGGGTTTCAAAAGTTCAATTAATACCAGATACAAAATAACCCCAAATTGGTAGCATGCTTTCTTCCTTTCAGCAATTACAATAAAACATGTATAGATGGTAGAATTAAAAGAATAAGTTTTGGAAAATTAAATTTTCCTCTGTATTTTTATGATCTGTGCAACTTAAAAATTGTTTTATTTAAGGAGGACACATTAAAGTTGTTCAAGCAAAATTAATTTTCATACCCTCTATCTTATGAGTGTTTGTCCACACAGCCTTCTCAGTGTGGTGTTATACATCCATACACATGCCTCTGTGTCTCTCCTCCTGTCTACAATACCAATGTTAAAGTAAAATCCTAAATGACAAACTCCACTACACAATCATCCCACTGGTATCACACGGGCAGAGTTATCACCTGACACGCCACAAGGGCATCTTGAGCTATCTGTAAGTTACAGCAACTATAGGTGGTTATTCTCAACGTGGAAGAATCACAGAACAAAACCAGCACTGCCAAAAGGTTTCAGATATTCTCTGACAGCCAAGTCTTCAGATTCAGAGACCCGGATTCCATCCAAGGCACAAGCAAGTGCTACAAAGCTTTGTAACTAATTCTGCCATCTGTACCTTAACTACTTCATCTTCATTTCTCCTCCAAAACCTGTCTCATGTTCCTCATGCTACATTTGCCCGTCCTTGCTTCTCATCAGTCAATTCCCTGTCTAATGTTTCCCCTTTGGCAACACAAGCTGACAGATGCAGTACCCTCCTGATGCAGCATTTTCCGTTTCATTAGCACCTAAAAACCTACTAGCACCTCAGCAAGTCCACCATTTCCATAAACCTCAATAATTTCCTAGAATCAGACACCTTTTTCCAACAGTTACAGTCTCTGTTTCCCACAACTCAGAAGCTTCAGCTCCCATCTCCTGTGACTATCCATCTGTACACTGGCCTGTTCCAGCTCAAACCCCGGGGTGCCCCAGGACAGGAGCTCCCTCCTCTTCCCTCTACACTGAAACTGCAGAGTCCAGGCTACAGGACAGGTTCTCAGTTCTGGTGCAGTTCCAGTGCTGATCATATCCAATGGGCAGGGACCTGCAACTCAGGGGAGACATCAGGGTCAGCTCCAGTCTCATGTATGGTCAGTGGGGGTGGCATCTTCAGAATTTCTAGCCAGCTCTAGAAAGTTTTAAGCATGCTAAAACTACAGCTACTCCCTTGACAGCATCATCTCTCAGTTAATTCTCATGGGAACATAAAAGATTATTCTAGATGTATCAATATGTACCAATAAGCAGATTTTTGATATATTTCATACCTACACTTGTACTCTTTTTGACAGTCAGAACCACAGTAACAGATATTCACATTCACTATAGTTCATATTCACTTCACTATCAACATTTGTGAAAAAGATCCCAACCTCAGTACACAGATTCTCTAGAGTACAGACACAAACCTGCTACGTTGCATAGTTAAGTTACCAATTCTCATAATTTTTATCCACCTACTGAAAAAAGAAAAGTGATACTACTTTTCTCTTGAAACGGGAATTAAGCTGTGATGGTAAAGACTAAAACTACAGTAAAAAATGCGCAATCATTGCACGTACTATCCCCCAAAAAAGACTCCATGCCTCCACTATCTTCTGATGAAAATTATGTGACAAAGTGCATTTATAAATGTTTTAAATACTCTTATCTTTTGCTGAAGAGAAAGTTGGAGGTTTTACAAGGCAACGGTAATGTGTGTACACTTTGAAAACATACAGTGTAAATATTTATCACTACTTACTTGCTGGAAAAAAGAAAAAAATTAAGCAAAGTACAAAACCCAAAGAGAATCTCATTTTCTTCTTTTCCAATTTGCATACCTGTGTTAGAAGAGTCTTTTGATAAAGCCAGTGGCCAACCAGCACATGCTATTTCATTGTGATGAGCAGCTGATGTGGTGTGATAACAGCTCAGAAGGCTGGGAAATAGTTCTTGGTGAAAATCAATAGAATCTATTAGGAGCGGAATCTTCACAGGACCTGGGATGTACAGACATCACAGATCTCTCTGTGCAATGAACTTTCCTGAGATAAAGCTCCTCTTTAGAAGAAATAAGTCCCATTGTGCAAAGCACAACTTGTACAAAGTCATATAATGAACAGAACTTCTAAGTAGGAATAAACTGCTTTAGAAAATGTAGCTTTTCAGTGGAACTGGCTTTTGGGTCTCCTGACAGCTGACATATTTCTCCAAAGAAACACAGCAGAATGTCCAATATCTGTAAACTACTTCAGATCTCATAGTAACAGAAGAAAAACAGTACACTGACTGTTTAAACAGTGCAATCAGGAAGCACTCTTACAGAAATTGCCACGTCAGATACCACAACTGGGTGGTAACTGGTTTGTAATCTCTGGCATGGGGCCTTCCAGTCTCAGAACCATCATTCAGAAAAAAAGCAGCTGGCACAAAGAGATCAGAAATGTCAATATTGATTAAAGTTTCATTCCAATGTCAAAATTTTAAAACCATATGAAATTTTCAGACTGCTGGGCTTGGTAGGGAGGATGGGGGGGGGGGAAAGTGGAAAGCAGTGCTGGCTTCCTAAAGAGTTTTCTGATCTCCTATTAAATACAAACTGGTAATGCCGTAACAGCCAACGTCCCAGCAAGAATGAAGGTCTCCTACTGTAGGTGCTCTGAATCTCACCACACACAGCTCTCCTTTCTCACAAACCATCTGAGTGCAAACAGGCAGGAGGAATGGGGCTTACCTCAAATTGTTAAGAGGTCGACACACTTCACTGGTTAGAAGTAGAAGAATATGGTCGAGGTAATCTTATGACTGCCTGGCTCTTGGAAGGGCCGGGGGGCTCTGATGAATGTATTTATTGCTGTAATCTTGAGCCAAATGCCTAAGGGTGACTGCTATTTCAAATCCTCTAAAGCCTGCAAAAACAGATAATCCATTGTTTAAAGATTTTAACTAGAAAAGACCAAGGTTGCAAAGCCTCAGGTAGAAAGAACAATGAAACACTAGACAGGAGAGCACTTTGCATTAGTTTGCTGCCTGAATACTGCTGTGCCTTGCACACTATACAAGGAACAGCAGCAATCAGACCTTTGTGTTGAGAAAGAGCTTTTACTGAAGAGGGAAGAGAAAGGGGATTCCTCTGCCTTGTCTCATAGCTGCCTGCTCCCAGATGCACTATAAACCAAAGGTCTTAAGCCTTAGCAATGATTAGTTATGCCCAATATAAGCTACATCAAATGGCACAGAATTTTTAAAGCACTTGGCACTGCCATTAAGGCCCCTTTATTTAATGAAATGCCTCAAGCTGATCACTTAAATATTGCAGCATTCAAAAAAAATCAGTAGTCATTTACAACATGTGCAGTTAGTACATTTAAAGCATGACTATGCTGTGCTGCAGCTATTGCTGTAATGTGCAAGAAGCTTGCCAAGCCAAAAAAAAAAAAAAAATGCACAGCGTGACTTGCACCCCAGGAGAGACACAACATATCTGAGCAACTGCGACAGAGAAAGAACTATTGCACTCGCTGCTCTCATGTATTGCTTCCTTGAGTTTGCTATTTCCAAACCCAATAAAATTAGCAAACATTTCTAAGAATTTTTGTGTGACACTTCCTCATCCCTGTATAAGATGCTCTTGGGTGACAGTGACAGGACAAAGAGCCTTCTGCACCAGTATTAACTCAAAGCTAGATTCAGATCAGTACTAGTCAAAACTAATTTATACTTTTTTCTTGTATTTCCCACAGATCTCCATTTCTGCAGCCCCAGTGGAAGCAGTCTCACAGGCAGAAAAAAGGGATAAGAAGTCTCCTCACATTCACAGGATGGATTTCACTGCAGCAGCCAGCTTGTTCCCATAACTTCACATAAAAAAAGAAATTTCTTCCTGAATCTCCTTCCTTTTCCTTCAAGACAGATGGAATCAAGCTAGATAAGATTTTCTAAAAAGTATTACCTAAGGATGGTTAATTTTTGGAAATTTAAATTTTAAGGCTTGAGTGTTATATCCTAATGTCTGTGCATACAAGGTCATTCCCATTTCATTTGGCTCACAGGTCCCTCATTCTGGCTATCACAAAAGTCCTGGCATTAGTGCTCACAAGCCTTGCAACCACCTCCACAGCTTTGTCAGCAGTTTCACAGCTATGCTGTGGTACATGGTACAGGTGCTTTTACCTTTGGTAAAAGATCATGACTGAAAATGAGGATGGAACTCCATACAGCCCTAGGAAAAGTTACAATATGCCAACAGAGAGCTGGTAGCAGAGGCTGTATAACGCCAGTGCCAAAGAATTGTGAAGACAGGACAAAATGAGTAGAGCTCTCAACACCCATTTTGAAGCTTGGTGTCCTCAGTCCCATCTGGCAGATCAAGCATAAGGTTCCAAAATCACTAACCTATGAAGGCCAAAAAAACTCCCTATCTAATGCTTTCTCCAGAAGAAGCCTAATGACAGGGGGAAAAACAGCATCTTGCATTTGTGGCTTACGCCCTTCATCTGTATGAAGATATGTTCGTTGTTGTTTCTTAAGCTGGTTCATTTTTAAAAGTACCCAATGTAGACTTTAAACCAAACAGTTTGCAGACATACCCTTTAAGAACAGTCCTGCTTTCAGTGCACATACTGTATCTATCACGGCCTTAACTTTCAGCACTGCCTGTGGCTGATGTCACCCTTGCACAGGATGCATTTCAGGAAGATGTAATTGCAGGAAGGGCCTGAGCACTCACAACAATTTCAGTTCCCCAAGAGCTGTCCAGAACCGTATCATGGGTCAGACTTTTAGTGCCAGGGTGGTAGGAAAAGATGCTGAGGAAAACACAGAAACATTTTTTGTTTGTTTTGCTTTCTTTTAACAAGATAGTGAAAAAAAAAAACAAAACCAAGAACCATTCCATAGAAAATTTAACTAGTTTTGTTTTTGGTAAATTGCACAGGAACATAAAGATGATACAGCACCGCTTATCAGAGAGCTGCATTTTTCCTGTGACCCCAAGGCTGGTCTGCACCTTGATCAAAGCAACTGCTTCACTCTTCCCCTATAGGCACCTTCTTCACAAACTATATTGCTACTATTTCTTCAAGCCTTCCCCTTACGAAAATCAGCAGTTTCTTATGACCACTGCTAGGTGAGTCGAACCTAAATAAATCTAACTTTTTAAATGTTTGCAGAACTGATGCAAAAAGAAGTAGCACGAGACTCCTCTTCAGTTTACACCATGTGAAATCATACTTCTAAAGTGATCATCTGGCATGTCTTCAGGTGGTCCTACCTCTCCTCCAAAGACAGCAGCCCTGGCATGCCATCAACTCATCCTATCCCCAAAACGCTCCATGGTGTCCCAATATAAAAGCATTTGAGCCTGACTGGGTTTCTTACTGATCCACTGAAAGGTAACATTTTCTCTTTTGGAGAAGGAAACATAGCAAAAAAGGGGTTTGTTTTGTTCTGTTATTTTAATTTCCACATCAGTTTCCTGGTCTCCCTGCTGAGTGGTTGTGCCAATACTGAGAAGGGTCACTATAGGATTGGATCACTTTCCTCTCTGTTAGTATCAGTTTAAATCCAAAACAAGAGTACGTTCAAAGGACATTTTCACTGTGCTTTCATTCAGTAATACGAAAATGCCAGGACTAACAAAAATAAGATAATTATACAATAGCTCTACAACATACAAGCGAATTAACTATAACCACCTCAGAAAAACATTATGTTCAACACCAACTGCAATTACGACAATCCCTGAACACTAGTTTGTTCTTAACCTGCCCACATACACAACGCAAGGCCAAAAAGGAGTTTCCAGCTCTGCCTGCTACCACAGGCACCGTACCATCGTGTGTGGTTAGTGAGGAATTTGTATTTAAAAGTAATGCTGGGAAAGGCAAACATCAATATTTTGTTTGAGGCAAAGCAAGTTTTCCTGCAGAAAGCTCTGTGTTTACATGGACTTGGGCCATGGAAACATACTCCGTTCTACGCACAGTTACAGGACACTAAAATATAGACACAAACACATGATAAAAGCGCATTTTCATGGTAGTCTTGAGTCAGGAAAGTAGACTTATTCACATCATGCTTTGACACAAGTGACCAAATCTGAAACAGGAACATAAAGGAAGGATACGGATGGACATCTACAGACAAAACTAAAACAGGAGACAGTGACAGATCTCTGCTTATGAGGGAGATGATTATGACTCAGTCATAAGTAAAGCACATGCATTTTGAGCTTAAGTATCACTGAGTGAATCCAAACATTTAATTAAATATTAATAAACACAATAAAATTACAAATAACAAATTGAAATACATTATTTGTAACTGAAATGGGGGGCAGGGGAAAGCCAGATGTTTCAGAGGTGTTCTGGACAACAGTCAGACATGAAGACAGGCTTCAACACTGAAACGGATCTGCCTCTTCGCGGCTGCCGGACTGGGCCAGGATCCCACTGTATCCCACTGAACAAGCAGATTTAACACTGCAAGAGCTCACATCGCTCACAGAGCTGATGAAACAGAGAGCTGCAGCAGTCCTCATGCACAGACACCCCGTGTTGATTGATGCCATGTCTACACTGGTTTCTGTCTGCTCTTTTTAATAGCTCTGCAGCCCTCCACAACTGGAAGGACAAGCGGTTCACCAGCAGTAAGGTGATGGTTTTTTCAGTAGCTCCATCACAGAGACAAATTATATCACTTCAAAGACTTCTCTATACTTAAAACAGACCCACACACAGGTGATGACCAGAAGAGAAACACAAGACTCGGGTGATGACAGGTGCAAAAGGATGACATTTTAAGGGGTCAGCCAAGATATCAACCTTTTCTCCACTAAAAATTTCTACCTTTAATTAAATTGCACAAGAGCTCTCACTACAGCCTTACTTGCTCCTCATTCATCTTGGACCATCAAATATTAAGAGGTATTCAAGTTGTTGTGAAATTATATTATTCATCTCAAGCAGGGATCTACATGCAATGTGCCACTACACTGGGACACTCCAAGCCTGATCTTGCCATTTGTTCAAAGTTAAACTCCCAACAGTGCAAAAGCCAGACTGCACAGAAGAGAACATGTCTCTTTACAGAAAAAAAAAATCATAGGCCAGGATCTGACATTTTCACATATTCTCCTTGCTTCTGGAGGCAACTGCAATCTCTGGGGTTAAGGTTTTGAATTGAACAAAGACCTACCCATGGTCTGGTCTGACTTCTCTGGGACAGGTATGGCTGGTCAGGACCACAGAGAAGTCCTGGTTACCAGACACAGAGGAACCCTGGCTGTCGGACAACCCAAAGATAAAAGTAAGGGCAAAGACAATCAACAGCTGCAGAGCAAGCCGTTAACATTTGGCACTTGGAAAAGCTTCCAGAATAAAGTGGGAGGGGCACAGAATCACTACATCAACACTAGCTTAAAAAGAAAAATCTACAGAAAAAGTTTTCTAAATATGGGAAAGGCAGTTAAGATCAGAACAGACAAAACTGATGTAAATCAATTAACAGCGAAGATATTAAAATGCTATGCTGAAAGCAGTCCAGTAGTAGGAGCAAGTTAATGTCACTCTGCAAGGTGTTCAATTTACCTTCTGCTCAGATACTTATCCTGATGACATTTTCTACATCTCGACTAACATTCTCAGTTTTTAATATATTCAGTGGAAAACCAAAAAAGAACTTCCAGAATGTGATTCACCTCAACAAAGGTGGACATCTGTTTTAGAGTGAAAAGAACTGCACCCTAACATACCCTTAAACATAAAGTGAACTTACAGTGCTCAGCTCAGGTGTCCAGTTTTATATCTTCACATGTAGTCACATGAGTCCAACTCTGCATCATCCAAGAGATACCTGAACTGACTGTTTTAAAAGCCCTTTCTGGCACAAAATTTCCCATGCACTCTAAAGCACTGGTAAGGGCTAGAGAGCTAATGCAAAGTTGTTCAGTAAGAGGTTCTCAAGACAAAAATAGACATTTATAAAATGTTCTGTGTTTCTTCTAACCTTTCTGAAATAAATCTCAAGTTTCCCTGCTTTTCTAAATGGAGCTCTACTTGGAGCCTATCACAGCTAAGGCCTATCATCCCACTGTTTCCTTTGAGGAATTAATACCAAAGTAATTGAAAATGTAAGAGTTAAGACCTGTTGACGAGCTCTAAAAATCCACATGCAAGCTCTGATTCTACTTCAGAAGTACTGCCAAGCAAATTAGCATTAATTAGAGACAAGCTTAAAGACCAATAAAATATTAGGCTAATGGAATCATCTGGAACTGTAAAACTAAACATGATCAAAGGAAAACAAGTTGCTCTGTCACATAATCTGATGGTCCTGACATGGGAGCCTCACAAATTGAACCACTTAGAGGAATGTAATATTCTTGCAGGGTTCCTGATGCAGAATTGAAGGATGTAGGAGAATGGAGAAACAAAGAGAAGGGGCAGGGTGCTGAGGTTGCATGCTTTCAAATAGAGTGACCAGATGGCAGACCAGAACTGCAAAAAGAGATTAAGAAGGGATAAAATTGTCATTTTGCTGTCCCTCTTTCCTCCTTCCTTTTTGTATCAGTTATACCAATCCAGCTCCCTAATGACTGAATACAGAGAAAAAACATACATGAATAAATGAAAGCAGCAGTGATCCCTAACTCCAGAGAGGGCTACAACTTGTTGGTGTGCCATTGAACACATACAGTTTTATGTCCTACTCTCTCCCCTGCTGTGGAAACCTTCCCTGAGGAGGCAACCTGCAAGCCTCTTCATGTGAGCTACAGGAAGACTGGAGAGCAGAGGACAGACTCTACTATCTTTTACTTTACAGAAATGCCCTAAACAAACTTTTCCACTAATGCAGACATTTCCAGAGGGGAAAAAAGAAAGAATTCAAACTAATGCACTGCAGAGTTGAGAGAGAACAGATCAGGTTAGTGCAGTACAACTGTACTTGTATCCCACCAAACTTGTACTACTCCAGATCACACTCCCTTATTTCCCCCACACACTCAAAACATGAGACAAAGTGCTGCAGATGGTAAGTGTGATGTGACACATACACAGCACAGGGACCAGCACCAGGACCTGCACAAGCCCCCCTGTACACTGAGCAGAGGACAAAATGCATTTCTCCTTTTTTACCCTCCTTTGATTCTGGGGAAAAAAATATTAATATTGGCATCTAATAGCCTTTAGTTTAAATGCTTAACCTCACCATTTGTATTTAATGACAAATATTACATTCACTAAATGGAAAGAAAGAGTACACTACTCTAGGGTAAGTTAAGGCTTTAACATTTCAGCCTGAGACGCTGCAAACACTGTTGATGTTCCACGTTTGCAATCCCAGCAGGAAGAACAGCTGCAGTTACACACAGCTACAAACACACTTGGAAGAGACAGGTATTTCTGAACATCTTGGTGTTGCTAGTACATAAGCAAGTGCTGCATGGAGCTGTCCTTTCTTATTTTGCAGTATTCATTTTACTTGACAAATTCAAAAGCAGGTTGAGTCCACAGAGAGAGCAAGCCTGTGACCCATCCCTCTCTTTGTCTGGAGAGTTTGGGCGGCTTTAAAAAACAAGCAAACAGCAATTCCCACTTCTTTGAAAACAGATCTTGTGCCACTGCCCAGTGAAAGCCACAAATATTTTGAGAAGGTCCAAACTGCATTTACAATCTTATCAACCCCCTCACATTCACTGCTAAATCAGTTAGCTTACTAAAAATATCAGCTGGCATGAACGTGATGGAGGATATCTTCCTGGTGCAGAAGATTAATTCATCACTCATGTCTAGAGATTTCTACTGCATTTTTAATAGGGTACATATGGATTCAGTCTAGTGATCTATATCATTTCCTTTCTGGATATGGGTCTGTATTGAAAAACAGTCCCCAAACAGCAATTGCCAGAGGCCCAAGACCTTCAAATACTGCTAGGCAGAAAGAAAAGGTACAGCTCTGATCTGTATACTCCAGTAAATCATTCAGTGGCAGTTTAAGACATTGTGCTCCACAGCTCTACTGGATTAGATTCCTGCCTCCAGCACAGGATCAGTAAAGCAGAAAGTCTGCCTGTACCATCGTTGCTGCACCCCACAGCCTGGGCTCTCAAATTCAGTGGCTGAAGAAGAGGAACATAGTTCCTTGTGACTTTGCTGGAGTGGGAGAATTGCCAGTGTAAGGGCAGGGGTCACAGCTCAAAAAGAAGAGAAACAAAACCCAGCCTTTGAGATTTCCAGAGCTGATGTCAGAGCACCCAGAGCTCAGTCGGAGCTGCACCAGGGCACAGTGCCTGCAGACTGTGCTGCTACAGGCCAGAGGTGAAGTGCCTCAGCACAGGCATAATGAAACTCAGGGCTTCACCTCTTTGAATTACGTTCAATTAACCAAAGCAACTGCGTTCAGCAAAGTCACTGTGAATTTTCTAAAGACAGGTAATGTCGGTCTGGGCCTTCTAAAAATACGCTCCCAGCACTAGCCTTCCAGCAGTCCTGTACTACTCAAAGCCTGCCATCAGACAACAGCAGCAACTCGGATGTACCTGTATTCAGAGTCTAGAAAGATAGCTGGAAAAGAAACAGTCAAACTCAAAGACCCTCAAATCAGCAACAGCTACAAAAAGACTAGAGAAACACGGAGAGCAAACAGGAGCATTCACCCCAATCATTTCCAGAATCCAGGAAAAACCCGGCATCCGCGCCCAGCACCGCCACCACCATCTGTCTGTGCTGCTGCTGCAGCATTGCTGTCTTACACCCACAAACTCCACTGCAGCTGCCTGTTGAGCTGGAAATTTGATACACTGCAAAGGTTGCTGACAGCCAAAGGCTGCTCCCTTCCCTATAAAATATCCTGTAATAAATTACATTACAGACTGGGGAAAAGGATTCCGAAGAGCGAGAATTAAAACACAACCTTATGAGAGCTAAATGAGACCAATTAAAGGAGATTTGCTACAAGTGCTAAGGGATTTTGACCTGAGCTGTAATCAGGGATAGATATGCATTCCTTTAAAAGAGGGAAATGAGCAAGAGATCATGTGTAAACAACTCTGCCAATTAAAATGAAATGGATTATCTTATCTGTGCAGCTCTGCTCAGAGAATCTCCGCATATTCCAGATATACCACAGAGAGATCTGAGACAGTCATTCAATCCTCTGACACAAGGCTCAGCGATGAGGAGGTAGGCTGTGCTTCAGGACTCATCGAGGCCTCAGCTACATTTGGTTATTTCCTCCATAAACCCCCCCTTTTTTTTTTTTTAAGAAATCATGAAATTATAAAATAAGATACAAAACTAGGCTCAGGCTTTTTCACCAGGCCACCTACATGAATACTGATACAAATCAGCCTGAAGGTTAAGCATCACAACAGTAAAACATGCCTTATGCAAAAACCATGCAGCAGATCCCACCATCACTGCACTATCAGATTCTGCTGGGAAACACTGAGCTTGCCCGTGCACACACTCATGTCATGGTAAACAATCACACGTAGTATTCAATCCTCTAAAACAGTGACTCTCAGGTTTTCTGTATCACAGTCCCATTTTGCTGCCCCAGAACCCCTCTCCTCATGGGGAGCAATACTAGAGGGCAGGATTGGCCCCACTCTCCATTCTAAAACTCAGTCTGAGAACCCACACTCTTGAGCTAAAGTCGTTTCTGCAACTGGAACAAAAAATTTGACATGGACAGATGTACCACTGCTCTTGTTCTGTGTCCTTGCTCTTAGCTCATTATGAGCGGCATTTTTTTGAAAATTCCATTTCTTCTTAGTTCAAAATCATATACACATGCAAAAAAAGCAGTTTTACAAGGCCTGAAGAAACAGTAAACAGAGGAAGAAAAGACCCATTAGGAAACCATGTTCAAGGAGCAACAACAAGGAAAACAGTACCATGGACTTAGGGGGCAGCAAAAACTAAAAGGGAAGGATGAATTCGGGATGAGGAAGAAAAATGTAAGAAGGAAGCAGTAAGTGGACAAGACAATAATTGTAAGAGATATATACTTGTTCACAGTTGCTGACAGCAGAAATGTTTTAGAACATTTTGTGCTGGTTGCCAGATTTGAGCACAGAGTTTTTCCACTGGCTCAAAACTGGTCTAGTGGAGTCAGCCTGCTTTTGGAACCAGACTAGCTCTTAACACGCCACAATCACATTTGTGCAGCGTGAAGTACAGACTAAAGTGACCTGTGTCCAATCTTCCAGTAGTCTGATCAGTGATCTCAGTGCCATGAAAACAGCTGCACTGAGATGCCCAATAAAGAAGCACTGCACAAACCCACCGTGGATGGAGCCCCTCAGGTGTCTCCATGCAGCAGCTGTACAGGGCTTGGCTCTGGGATCACTAACTGGTGTAAGTGCAAAGACAGCTCACATGGGCAACATGAGCATGTGGGGCACCCACATCGATAAACCCTTGGGGCTGATGTTGAGCTTCTAATATTTTCTGGCTCTTAGGGTGGTTTTGTACACAATGTGTTCCACCATACTGACGCTGCCTAGATTCTTCCATCATCATCCAAAATTTCCCTGCCCAATTACCACAGATAATTGACTGCACCTAACCTGAAAAATTAATCAGAAGTTTCTAGTTTACATCTTCGCCACAAAGGGCAAGGTTACGCTTCCTAACGAGAAATGCACGTACAATTAACAATTCTGAATACTTCTCTGGCAAGACCAGTCACAAAGAATCCCAGTGTGGAGTAGTGTAACTTGTGGCTGAATTCAGATATGTGACATTTGCCCACTTCTAATTCAGGCAACACAGAGTTTATTCACTCTTGTATAAGCAAACAGGGGTGTCTCGTGCTTTATTTATCGTTTTACCACTGCAGAAACGTTTTAACGACTAAATGATGGTAAATGCTATAGGAACGATTCCTCACGCTCCATTAGCTTTCCCTACGTAACACAGTTTTTGTTGTGTCTTCGTGGTACCGCGACTGTACCCGCGGCTGGCCTGCACTGAACGCAGCCCCCAGAGAGCCGCCTGCGCCGCACGGGCAGTGCAGCCGCACCGGGGGACAGGAGCATCCCCTGCCCCGGTGCACGGAGACTTGTTCAGCGCCGGTCCCGCGTACCAAGCACCCTCGCCGCCCGCAACACGGCGCCGCGGGGTAAACAAAGCGGGAGCGAGGCCGGGAGCGCAGCCCCGGCCCGGGACCGCGCTGCCCGCCGGCGGCCGGAGCACGGGGGGCTCCGAGGGGCGGCAGCCGCGATGGGGCAGGAGCCGCCGCTCCGGGCCGTGCGCCGGGGGCTCCGCGCCCGCCGAGAGCAGCCGGGCAGGGCAGCGAAACGTCCGACCCGGGCACCGCCGGCACACGGGGCACCGTGTCGGGGTGCGGGCCCCCCAGGCGGGCTCTCGGCGGGACGCCCCGGCCGCACAGGTGGCTGCGGGGCGGGCGGCGCCTCCGGGCGGGGGGCAGCGCCCTCCGTGCCTCCTGCACCCGCTCGGCCCCTCGCCTCCCCCCGCGGCCTGGCCGCCCCACGCTAACAACCCACGCTAACAACCCCCGCCCGGGACCGCCGCCCCCCGCCCGGCACAACTTCCCCCGGCCCCGCCGGCGCCGCTCGCTCTGCTCTGCCCCGCCGCCCTCCGAGCCGGCCCGGGCCGGGCCGCGCCGCCAGCACCGCGCTGCCCTCCTCCTCCTCCTCCACCACCACCTCACCTGCCGCAGGGAGGCCCCGCCGGGCGGGCACGGCTCGGTTCCCGAAGGGAGGGAGGCAGGGCGGGAGTCCCCCGGTACGGCGAGCAGCGCTCAGGCCGGTCGCGGCCCGCCGGCTCCCGGGCGCTGCGCGTCCCTCCGGCCGCTGGGGGAGCCGCCGCGCCGCGCGGCCGCCATCTTCCGCGGGCAGGGGGCGGGGCCGCCGGGGTTTGCCGCGGGCAGCGCCGCGGGCGGGTCCCGCCGCACCCACACGGGCACCGGCACGGGCACACACACCCGCACCCACACGGGCACCCGCACCCACACGGGCACCCGCACCCACACGGGCACCCGCACACACACGGGCACCGGCACACACACGGGCACCGGCACCCACACGGGCACCCGCACCCACACGGGCACCCGCACCCACACGGGCACCCGCACCCACACGGGCACCCGCACCGGCACACACACACACACACACACACACACCCCCGCACCCACACGGGTACCGGCACTCACACGGGCACCCGCACCCACACACCGGGCCGGGGTTCGTGGGGACACCCCGGTGGCACGGGCTGGGGGCAGTGGCTGCGGCCGCCGCGCTCCCGGCGGCTCTGAAGGCGTGGGATGTCCAGGAAAAGAGTAGGAAGGAATTGACAACCGCTGCGACAGCGCCGGCAGCAGCCTCCCGAGAAACACAAACACACGCACGGTGCAGTTTGCTAATTTGGAAAAGTGGAGGAAATGGCAGCAGGAAGCCAGAATGGGATGTGAAGCCACATCACAGGATCATTTATTCTCAGTGGAGGATGGAGAGGTGGGTGGCAGTTTGGGAGTGCTGTTATACAGCCCTGCTTTAGGATCTGCTGTGCAGAAAGCACCCACCACGTTTTGGAGAGCAAACGTTCGGGACGGGTTAGCACGACTGGGACCTTGAACAGTCAAAAGCGACAGAGGAGGAGCAAGCAAAGGGAAAGCAGGTGCTCAGGGAATAAGGCCTTAGGTTGGCAAAGTGCTGCTTCACATCCCGCTGTCAGAGGATTGCTGGCACCCTGCGAGTCACTCGGGAAACCTTCAACAAAGCGACACAAGAAGTGGATTTGCTGCACAGGAATCTGCTCCTCTGTTGAAAAGCTAAAAAAGCTTGATCATCGCGGCTTTCAGACACATTTAGACAGGGCTTTTCATCTTCAGCCTAATCAGTTTGCACCTGAAGCACTGACCATGACTGTTAGGCCCACCTTAGCACATGAATCAAATAATGCAAGAAAAGCAGACAAAACTATGAGCAATCATATCTTAGTGCACTTCAAAAGTCTGTTCTGCCCCTGGCTGACAGCACCCCCACCTCAGCAAAAGTTGATGAGGCAGCTGTTCCCACCACCTGCAGTCCTATCACACGGGTCTGTACTGCCAAAATACCCAGCAGCACATATTTGAACACGTGATTGCATTTCTGTTGAATTAATCCAAACACGTGCTGCAGTGCTCACATCAGATTAATATCATCTGCCTGCCTGCAGCCATCCCAAAACTAGTGTGGCAGCAACAGGTGATCCCAGTCTACCAGACCTTGCACTTTCCAAAACAGCTGAGCAAATCTGAGACAACAGAGGGAATGTGTGGCAGATCAGCACCTCATGTCATGTGTTTGTAGCATTTATGATCCAGCACTACATTCTGTGAAACTGGATTTAGCATTTCGAAGAATAGCTTGATATTCTAGTAAAAAAATTTTTTAGTTCCTGTCTCTCCCCCAGTCCCATCCAATGTCAGTTACACTGAGGGACGGGAATCAGTGACAGGAGTTCATGTTGAACACTATAGTACTCTGCCCAGGTGCAACAATATCAACTTGGAATTCCTTTTAAATGTGCAGTGGGAGAAGACACCCCAAATGTCTTCTCCAGCCACAAGAGAAGTCCCTTGCTTTCCTTTTCATTTCACCACAAAACAACTGTCCTCACTTTCTTTCTAGTTACCTCATATGTAGCTTCCTCTACTCACTTACAAGACACCCTTAACTCCATCCTGCATCTCCGCTCTCTTCCCCACGCCAGCCTCCTCACACTCCAAACCACTCTCAGTGCTCAGCTTTATGACTCCCATCTTCCAGGCTATCCTATTGCTCCGTGCCCGTCTCAGCTGGTGCTGTACCTGGTAACACTGCATTTCTCTGAAGCAACTTCTCCTTCTTAAGGTTACATAAACAAACAATCTTTCCCTGGATATTCCATTTAAAGGGTCAGGAAGCCTATTTCTTCCTAAAGGGAAAGTCGAAGTAAAACACTGTATTAAGATTAAATGTGTTACTGTTTCTGTTGAGGCTCAATAGAGTCTTTGTACCAGGTATGGAGGATTTTTACCGATACTGTAAAAGATCAGGTAGTGTTGAAACTTGCTAATTTATGATATTTAAAATAATCTCAGCGTTAATACTATTTTGGAGTGAACAAGGCTGAAATCTGTTTACAATTAGAAATATTTAAGACAATCTGTACCAATTTTGGACCTTTTTTATACAAGAAAAAATATGCTAAATCTAAAGCAATGAATTTCAAATATCACGTTAGTAGAACATATTTTTTGTGTAAGTATGTATTTTTTTCAGTTTATTTTGAAATTCTAAACACATAATAAATAAATAAATGCTTTCTGGAACAGGAACAACCATAGAGCAGTAGCACTGCCTTGACTACTGATGTAACCTATAGGATGTTCCAGTGTAAACCAAGCCTCTGAAGCACAGCCCTGGTGTCATTTTTGCAGGCTGTCCTCTGTTGGTATGAGCATTACACTTTCCCACCGAAACAGGAAGGAGAAATAAACCATGTTGGGACAGCATTTCATTGCAAGAACTGGCCAAATCCCAACTCTGCCAACATGCAGTCATATGATGCATTAACAAAACATTTTCTGTGAATGAATGTCATCCTGCGCATCCATTTATGGATAATCATGGTGAGTAAAATGATATAAATTGCCACTGACTAGGGACAACCACTGTTCCCTCTCCCTTCATACACCTGTGCTTTAGAGGACCCTCCCGTAGCACAAGGAACTTTCAGACTGAGATTTTATTGACTTAATTATTTCAATCCTTTCCTTGTAGCCAGACTGTTTTAAAAACCATGAGCGTATGCATTTTTTTTTCTAATACTTGTTAAGTACACAATAAATTGGCTTAAAATTCTTCAGAATATTACACACCAACCAGGAAATTCCTATTCCTTACCAGCAGACAGGACATTCTTGCAGGTGAGGAGTTCTCAGGCACTAAGAATCTCAAGGGAAAAATTCATAACCCTCCACTCAAGCCACTTTAAGTGCCCCTAAGGACCACCTTTCCCAAGTCTAAAATAAATTTATATTAAACCCAAATAAACAAGCATTCCAGGTGCATTAGGCTGCAGTCCCAATCCTCTCAAATACTCAGGAAAAAAAAATCATCCATGATGAGTAGCAGCAATATCACCCCGCTGCTCTGCAGCCCTGTTCATGTCTCTCCTAGTGGTTTCTACAGAGGTCAGGCTTATCATCTGCATGGACAAATGGCAAAGCTGAAGCACAGAGCACACGAGTGGCTTATCCTGCAGTCACTCTGCAAAGCCATAGCAAAACCAAAACCAGATCACCAATCTGATCACTTGTCAAATGCTCTGTTAGTCTGTGTTATCAATTACGTGTAAGTAAGAAGTAACAATTTCCATAATAAAATGGAAAGGATATTGACATTCAGGGTCTAGTCCTGCTCATGCTTCTCCGTGCATCTCATGGATACTAAAAGCATCCTACCAGACCTTTGTACTGCTAGCCCAGCAACTAAGAGCAGACCAGTCCTAGTTTAAAAGGACATCTGATTTGGGCATAAATAAAAGCTACCATCAGTCATAGGTCTCCCACAGGGTAACCCACCTATGTACACAAACGTGTGTATGCATAAATTGGGAGAGAAGGAACTTCGAAAACCATGCTCTGATCCTTCTCTTTTTGTAGGAAAATGGCAAAACTCCATCCAATATGATGAGCTGATTTTAACCAGCTATGGCATACTGAAAGTAAGTTTCTAGGAATATCCCTGTCTGATAGCTCAATACCAGAGCTATCACATTGCAGGCAAGTACCATTCCCAATCCCTGCTCTCAGCTAAAACATAAGAGGTAAAACAAATCCCATACATATGCTACATAAATATTCTTGACATGAGCATTAGTCTGACTATTGTGCTTTCAGTAAGTGTTTAAATTACTCTTGTCTTGGTTAAAAGAGCTACTAAGAACAGGGGAGATCATCACTAATATTATGAGTACCTTCCTAGTGCTTATCAGATCATACTGCAACGTTTCTTCAAAGATCATTAGATAGGATTAACTGCTTCAGGAGAGACTTTACCTGATGAATGATGCTGCCTTGTATGTCGGAAATTATAGCAGAACCTCTCTTTGCTGCTGTAATAGCAGGAGCTATCTCTTCTGGGCACGAACATATTGTCTTCAGTCCCACTGAAACGGGCTGTAAAACTCTGGCCTTCTCCCTTTAAACACTAAGGACAATTTTCCTCCTGTTTCAGCAGGCAGCAGAGGTAATCATCTCCTTAAGCAGCAGCAACTGACACCTATTTAACTAGGTAATTGCTGTAGTTAAAGGGGATTAGGTACACCGAAGTTGCTTTCTCTGATAAGGCAAAGCCACCTCCTCCCACCTGCAGCGCTTCCCAGACGCACCTGGGAAAAGCTCAGGGAGTGGAGGCCAGCCAGGCCTGCCAAAAGGGGAGCACAAGCAGTGGGTAGTGCCCTTCAGCCATCGCTGCAGCCGGTACCAAAACAAGACGCGTGCCCCCAGTGCCACCCCAGCAGTCGCTGTGCCAGACACAAGGCCGGCGGTAGCAGGAGATGCAGAGAAGCACCTGAGTGTCTCTGTCCCCCTGCTCCGACAGCCTGGCAGGGCCTCAGCACGGGGCAAGGGCAGCACCTGCTGCAGGCTCACCACTCAGCCACCTACCCTTGAGAGAGCAGCGTGAGCTCTGCTAGGTGGCAAATAAAAGAAAAATGGCAAAGCAGCGAAGGCCTGAGTGGAACAAAGCCTACCCAGCAGGGCATAAACAAAATACTAATAACTAGAGGCAGTATAGAAACAAAATAGGCTAAAGCCAACTAACTTGTTGGGAAATGATGCTTATGCTGCTAGACCTGACACATTTGTGCAGCCGAGTGGTTGATCTGTGCCTCTGCAGAAGCATCTCAGTCAGGACACAACATACACTAGGTTAGAAATAAATAAGCCACCCAACTTGAGATCAGCACGTTTACGTCAGGCAAACCTAACGGCAAGAGGGCTTCTCCCACAAGGAGTCTGAAATATTGGTGAGAAAAACAAATAAGGAAGTAACAGCATAGATTTGCCAAGATCAGGTTATTAGGAACAAAAGCAACATTTTCCTATTAAGCCTGGTGTGTCAGGGACATGCCATGAAGTTCATTGTATCAGGCTCTGTTGTCCCTTTGTTTTTAATGCTAGCATTTCCCCCCTCATTTTAGGTATGGTACCACTTAACTTTTTCCCCTTTTTTTCAAATTAGATTTTTAAATCACACAATTAACTCACACATACACACACACAAAAAGATCTGTAAATTGATTCTTATCCCAGAAGTACCATTGCTACATGGTTTAAGAGAACAGTGTGACACTCCAAACTTTACACTGTTTAAATGTTATTTTATTAAATATCTTCAGTTCAAGGTTTCATTGTAACAAAGCTATGAAGGTTCTACCAACATTCAGACCAAACAAACAAACACTAGCTAACTTTAATTATTTCTATATCATGCAAAAATTCTGCATCAAATGCCTTCCATTTCCTGTTTAAAATGTGATATTTATAATATATATTATATAGATGCTTACATTAGCCCCATAAGAGAACATTAAGAATGCTAAAGGTGTACAGCTGTGTTTGATAATGGCCATACCAAGCTAAGGTTCTCATTAACTTAAAAGGAAACAAAACAAACGAAAAAATCTGAAATAATTTGTCTCCAAGACTGTGCAAAAACAAAAAATCCAACAGTTCTGTTCTTTTAAAATTTTCTCTGAAAGATGCATATACTTAATACAGAGGGTTCTCTTTTTTTTTAATTATTAATAATCATCAGGTAGAGACAAGGAAGATCAGACCGAAAGAAGGCATGCATAATGTTTTGTATTTATCTTTTGTAAATGGCATAATTGTAATCTGTTTGCTCTCTCTTTGTGGCTTAAAAAAAGTCTGAATAAAATATCAAGGCTTTTCACTTTTCCACTTCACTCACTGGCTTAGTGCTGTCTTAAAAATGTTTTGAAATAATAAAATTTAGTGTTTGCCCCCCATGGGTTCAATCCCCACACTCCTCCCTGGGATAGTGGAGGGAGGATTAAAAGGGTGTTTGCTTAAACAAACCTGGAAAGTGTGGATGGTCTTTTCCTTCATCAGGGGTTGGCTCATCTAATCCTGGTAAGGGGTAGCACCTCTCTAACAAAGAGAGCAAAGCGCTATCTGCTGCAAATTGACAGCTCCGCTTTGTGCAACAGCTTTTATTTTCTGCATTTTGTCGAATAAGGATTAAAATTCCAAATTGTCTTCTTTTCTGCAGTCTGCAAAAAGGTTGCTGCATGCTTAGGATGCTGTCAAGGCAATCATTTTAACTCCCTCTAAAGATCAAAAAAACTGATTAGGGGTAGACAAATGCAGGTAAAAGCCCATCCCAACTTCTGCAAGTGATGCCTTCCCTTGGTCAAGACAAATCCCATCAGGTCTGCCAGAAAGGCCATTTTCTTCTTGGGGCTAGGCTCCCTCCTTGGTAAGGTCAACAAAACACTTACACATTCCCCACCCGATGAATAAAGGAACTGAACTGCTTTTGCAGCAAAGAAAAGAAAGGAAGATGAATTGGCCCAAAGGACAAACATCAGATCACATGTGCTCATTCCCTTTCCCCTCTGTTTTATGAGGTATCCTCTAACACCCAGAGGTAACACGGGGAGGAGGCCTAGAGACCTTCAGCTACAGCTTTTGAGGTTCTGATCTGATAGTTTTCTGTGTTACAACATCACTGTAAAAAATAGAAAAATTACCCAAATAAACACTAGGAAACATGACACTTACAAACATCAGATGGGTTAGTGGTGGGGAGAAGCACCTGGCTGGGGCCACTGGCTCCCACTGCTATTTTACTCGGAGACCAAACAAATCAAACAGGAGGCCAGGTAACCCCTTCAATTCTATGGGTGCATATATTTCAGTATAAAAAACACACGCTATTTATGCCTCATATAGGAGTGTATGTGCAAGTTTTCATGAAGAACATAACACTAAGTTTTTTGTCTGCTTCCTAAGGAACACGTGTCCTGCAGCACTGTGGATCCCAACTATGCTACTAGAAACGAAAAAAAGAATAGAAAATCCCATACATGTACCCTCTTCCTCTAAAATCTCTGCTCTTAATGCAATGCTTTTTTGTTATGTTTTGTTAAATTAAATAAGCTGACTTCAAAACTCCATGTTTGGCCAGGTAGTGGCTGTTTCACCAGTATCCCTAAGGAGCAAACTTCTATTCAAGTTATATTCACTTAAACCCATTTTTTAATCCCTGCTTCCATCTTCAGTTTTAAATGAACATCCCATTTTGTTTTATTTCTTAAAAAAAAAAAAAAGAAGAAAAAAAAAAAAGAAAGAAAATAAAAAGTCTGTTTTGGGATCCAGCAGCCGAGCAACCAGCTTTCCATAGCGTTCTTGCTGTGCAGAAATCTAAGAAACAGGCTGAAGTCAGACTGCCGGGCAACAGGAAGAGAAGCACCTCCTCTCTCTTGAACCCCAGTCTTCACACTGGCTCCTCTGGGGTCTCCTCGCCACCTCTCACGGGTTGGAGTTGCAGCACAGCCCGAATGCGGTGTTAGCTTCCACCGTGGCTTTGCGGAGCACAGTTCAGCCATCCGCTGCTCAAGCCGCCTCCTTTTTTGCTCTCCCTCTCTCTTCCTCTCTCCTTCACTTTTGCTTTCCCCCTCACTTCATTTCTGAAAGATGTTCCGGTTGCTGCCATTTCCTTAGCCCTGGGGGAAGGGGCATGTTGGATAATCTGTCATTTATTTAGCATTATTCCTGTTTTTTATTATTTTATACAAACAACATGTCTTTTTTTTTTTTTTTTTTTTAGATTTAAAAACACCTTCGTACAGCAGAAACAGACACGATGGATCCATGGAAAACAACAGAAAGGCAGCGCCCGGAGCATCAGATGCATGCAGGGTTTCGTGCATTTGGCTGCTGCCTGTTTGTAATTTGTATTTATTTTTTTAACGTCAAAACAGACATGACCGTTGCTGTCACTCAGGCACTCCAGAGCTGCTTGCTAAGAAGATATTGCCCTCCAGCTGAGTATCTCCACAAGTTGCTGCAGTCAGGAAGAGGTAGTATCCACCCAGAAAGGAGAGGGGAGAACAGGATGGAAGATGGAAGGAAATAAAGCCAAACGTTAGCTGTATACAATTAAAAAACCCAAGTTTTCTATAGGCTAATTATTTGGTGTAGGTAGAAACCCTTCCTAACACATCACAGTCTGAGGCTCGTGAGGAGAGCTCTGAAGAGGCACACTCTTTTCCTTCCAGGTGGCTGAGTGTGCCAATGAAAATTAACTACTTGCTAAAATGAATTACGTGCTTCATTGGAGCAGAGACCTGGGCCCACTATCTAACAGCGATGACCTAGAAGTTGAAGAAGTTTCCTAACTCAAAGGCTCTGGTCCTAAGGAACAATTTCTGCCTCACTTCCCATTTATTTTTGCCTTGAACTGAAAGATATTATTTTTCTAATGGTTTTAAGTCTTCAGTAATTTTGTCTCTGAATGTTCTTAATATTTAAAAAAATGTATGAACTTTTCTGCAGTTTTGTGAAGTTGTAGCCCCAGTAACTGCTTTTAGCAAAGGCTTCTCCTAGCTAAACTTTATAAGCCAAATTACTGGATTTATTTTGATCAGTTTTAAGTCTGGGGTTTTTTTCATGCTTGTTTAACATTGTCCTGTAATGAAAGTATAACCAAATTCTTCTTTCTATCATTTCTTTTGCAAATCTTTCTAGAATCTCTCTTATTAGTCTCGGTTCCTACTCTCTCCTTACGCAGAAGTCCTCTGATTAACATCAAACTTCTTTTACAGTTGCAGTTTCCTTTGGAGATGAATTACTGAAAACTGAACTCTGCCTTTCAGGTGAGAACAAACCACTGATTTCTACTTAAGCATTCTTATTTTCCTCATTCATTCTTCATCCCTAGTTTTCACTGCACATGGGCCAACACTGCTCCAAAATGATTCAGTGCATTCAGATGGGGGCTGCCCACACTGACCCCATTCGTAATTGCATGTGGGTATAGCTCCTTCAGAACTCAGAAATGCATGCAAATACTTCAGCTTCTATTTATTTTACAGGGTTTTTTAAAATATTGTTTTAGCTAACATTTTGTGGTTTGGAAATAGCTTCTGCTCTGCAGTTTCAGAAAACCTCCAGCACATACTTTTGGAGGGTTTCAGCATTTCAGCAGCCAAGAAACACACCTCTTCTGTAGCAGCTAAGACTTTCCATTCCTAAACTTCCTCAGGACTCCTAGGCATAGCCACTGAGCCATATTGATCTGTAATTTAATAATTTCTTCTGCACCTTTTTTTTGGACTAAATCCAGGACATAAGTCTCCCTCAACATTTCTTTGATGAAATCTAATGCAAATTTTTTTGTTTTGCTGCAAAGGTTTTATCCTTCTCGCTGCCTTACTCCCTGGAAATTCGGCTGATTGTCCAGCTCTCTTGAAAGCTTCCCTGCTTCTGGTGCCCCCAACTGGCTTTTGCTTTACAAATTCCATCTGTGACCTCTGCAGTTTGCTTGTGATAGTTCACATTCCTTTCTATTGCCTTCAGTAGGGTTGAATACCTTAGAACACATAGGAATAAAAACTGTTCTGGGCTTAGTCCCAAGTAGTTCACAGAACTAGGACTCAAGTAGCAACTGTACTTCAAGTGGTTCATCCCCAAATGACCACATTAAAAAAAACTTGCCTCCCAGTTGTAGACAGTCGTTTGTTTGCCCTTAAATAGAAAATCTTTAGTGAAAAGGTCCTAAGATTAGGAAACTTAGGTCTTTAAAATGAATGTGACACATACTTTAGCATAAAACAAAAGGAGGCAGAAAGATTTTCTACATCTAAGTAGAAGATACCAATAAGGCAATATACCAGAATGCCTAAATGCTGCAGAAGTAAATGGATCTGATGTCCTTCAGGACCAAGCAAAAATAATTTCTTCATGACAAATTTTTAAATCAAAGTTTCTTTCCATGCTGAATTGGGGCAAATTAATAGGATATTTTAAATCCTCTAATATTATTATTTATTTAGATTTTTTTCTTCCCTTCTGGGTTTTCTCAACAAGGCACATTAAATAGCTTTTGCTTATCAAAAAATCAGTATTAAAATTTATATGAATAAATCTTTACCCCTTATAGCATAGAAATTGTTCTCTATGGATTCTATAATATCCTCTCTAGAATATGACCTGCTCACCAAAAAAGTTCTCTGAAATCACCCCCAGCCTGGAAAGGTAGACAGCTCTGAAACAGCAAACCTGTGCACAGCATGAGATACTCTTCCTCTCTGCTCTGGATTAGCAGTCTGTCCTCAGGCAGACCTGAGTACCTGCAAGCACTGCTGCTACAAGGGTACCTACACTCAGGAACAACTGTCTGGCACATGGCTCCCATTTGCCAGGAGTGGAAGATAATTTTACTGAGTTCAGAGGACAGGACTTTAAGGAACACCAACTACAAGCAGAAGTTTTCAACCTACAGTCAACTAAACCTGGTTCTCTCACAGCCAACTAAACAGCCTTGAACGCTGAATTCCCACATACAGCAGCCTTAGCCCTGTGTACGATACACTCCTTCCCTGGCAGTCCATACCCATATCTGATCCTCACTGGAGAGGTGCTGCAGGAGCTCCAGAGCAGTGGTAGTGGACGTTGAGCCACTTGCCGTCTCGGCGGTGCCAGACGCGGGTCTCTTCAGACTGCGTGGTGCGGGGCCGGCCTTGGCCGTCGATGTACTGCGTCAGGCGGATGTACGCGATGCAGGCGGCGTCCTCGCCGATGACGTGGACGTGGGGGTTCAGGATGGTCGTGTGTATCGGCTTGCTGTTCTTCGACAGTACTAGCAGAACATGCAAAACCATCAGATTCATTTTACTACTGAGAAGGAACAGCCTCCCACATTCTCCAACCTCTTTTGTATTCTACTCACCTACTACTGGATTCTGGGATACAATAAAAATTGCTTCAGGCAAAATCCAAGCAATTCTTTCCCCTATCACCTGTTGTTCTTCTTAGGAACTGCACACTTATTGCCTAGAATCCCCTTGGCCCCTTTGCTCCCTCTGCTAAGCATACGCGCCACTTTGTCAACATCAGTGCTGCCCTGTCTTCAGTTGTAGGAAAAGATCTTTTACTTACAGAATATTGGTGCAAAGGAGGAAATAATCAGGGCATCTTTAAGCTAGGCCAGCATTAAGTATGAACAAGCCTCAGAGAAGTGTTATAATCACTCCATAACAGGCTGTTGACAAACTCTCTACATACTAGAGCAGTAGAAACTGCCTGTACTAAGGACCTTGATCTAACCCCCAAAATAACTGAACAGCTCAGGATTTAAATTTCAGTTATCTCATCCTGTGGAGACATCCAGGAAGGGAGGCAAATCCACTGCTATAAATTATAATGTTTCTCCCAACTCTCTTTCCTGCCCCAGACTGATGAGATGACCCTTGTATCCACATAATGGGTTCATTAGGTGTTAGAGATCTGAAACCATTCAAAGTCAAAATGAAGGCATCTTTATGCCTGACCATTTAGTATGTCTACCTCAAACAGACATGTTGATTCCATTAAAATCTGATTATTTTTCCATTTTCATATCAGTAAGAAGTCCAGTGCCTCAAACTTTTAAAGCTCCTGCAGTCCATGCTAGCAAAATATCTGCACCTGGCAAATTGTATGCCTTGAGTGAAGGGGTATGGGTGTTAGAATTGAAATTGTTGCTGAACAGGCTTTTTGAGAGGAAGGTTGCTGGCCTTTATGAATGCATTATAACCCAAGCACAATCAAATTCCTGTTGATTCTGATAGCCAGCAAAAACAAGGGCAATTTTCCCCCCAAAATGTGGCATAAAGGAAGAGTAGAGAGAAAGCCATTGGTGTTACCAAATTTACCCACTCACAGTTTTCAAAGTAAAACTTATGGAAATCCATTCCTTCAACCAGGTTCCCCAGTGCTTCAGGTTCAAATGAGGTCAAGCCAGGATCACAGATTTTTCTGCAAAGAAAAGCACCACAGGCTTACAGTTTGCATTTGAGCCCAAGCGCTGTTTGCACAGTGAAGTGCTGGTATGTCATTTGACTCACACCCTGTGTCCTCCTTAACTGCATCTCCCTAATTCAAGGAGTAAGCTCCTGAAGGACTCAGTCCTATTGCAACAACGTGGAGCCAACTAGTTGGCATTTCATATAAAATAAGCCTCTAGGTTTCTGGCTTTGCTTTTATTCTCTTTCTGCTCATCCCACAGCTCTTCCCCTACTTTTCCTACAAACCCACAACAACATTTTCCTTTTGTCGCTCCTGCTGCTGTTTGATACCTGACTTCTACTTGATATTCATTTAGAGCTCTACTATATCCCCTACTCCTAATTGATGGAGGCTAAAAAGGATAAAACTTTTTACCATCCCTGACTGTGTGACAACTCCTCACACTCAGGAGCCAGAGCATCACTTGCACACAAACTGATAAACAACCTGTCAGAAGTCATCTGTACTTACGTATAAGCCTCAAAATCTCCATTGTTGATGGCCTCTATCAGCTGCTCTGTTATCTTAATGATCTCTTGCTTACGCACTGTGAACAAGAAGAAAAAGCAATTTAACTGTGCTTAAGACTTCAGTGGAAATATGGGGCTACTGGGTGCTTCCTACAAGCAATTTGTAGAGCACCATTAATCTAGATCTCATAGGATGCTGCTCCCTGCATTCTGGAGATATGCAGTAATAACAGCCATCCACATGAGAGGAGGGGGACAGTGGCATGGAAGGGAAATGGTGATCCCATAATGCAGGGAGAAGGGAAATAAAGAGGTCATATTCAATTTTTTTCTTCTAGAAAGGTGTAAGGCACCTGAGGTGTCTCCTGAAAGACATCCTGAGGTGCTTCTGGGGAGTCTGACCAATGAAGGGCAGTGAACCTGCCCACGTGAAGCACTTGCCTGGTAGCTTAAGATGTGGAAAATCTTCACCACAGTAGTCATATACAAATGTCCACTAGACAGATAAAGCCAATTGGAAAAAGTCTCCCAACAACTTGCCAATACCTCAGCTATTATGAATGCTGCAAACAAGCAACTGGGATATGTAGGAATGACTTCCGCAAGCTAGAAAGACAACTGCAGCAGGATGGATGGGTTGCATGAACAGGTCCTAGCTGTGTAAGAGTGATCACTCCATTCTTCAGGCAGTTAGCTTCTGCCAATCCCTACAGCACAGTTCTTTCCAGCACTCTGACAGCACTGCCATTAACCCAGCCCAGCACACTGAACTTCAAGACAAATGGAGACAAGGGTTAACTGTCTGCTGTTATTTGGCTCCTGTCTGGCCAGCATCTCTGCACTCCCTTCTCTTGGTTCCGCACAGCAGATTACACAAGCCCCATCACCTCTGTGGTGTTCCATCATCCATGCTGATCTCAAGAATTCTTAACAAAGTTTGAATCAGGTCTCTTAAATAACACAGTTGTAGTTCTAAAACTATATGTGCACCATACCTATGATACCTAGGCCTGAGCCTATATGCACAACCTCACACCTCCTCAGCCTTCGCCACAACTGTAGACAGCCTATCCTGCACACTTGGGTGCATTTAGGAGCTAGCATTTAGGAGGTGCCCTAGCATTATCTTCCATATTAAGGGATAATATATAATTCCTACCACCAGAAGTGCCAATTGTGTGCCCTTCAGCATCTAAAATGTAGGTGTCTGAAATGGAATGAGTCACCTGACTGTTCCTCCTTTAGGCCCTGAAAGAAATTGGTACTTCTGGAAGTCTCACCTAGGCATCTTAGATGCCTATCATTAGGGGATGGTGCTTAAATCCAACCTATTAGCTTCAGACATTCAAGTCAATGAAGCCGAATTCCACTCTCATCCATAAGATGCCAGTCTGAACTGCATGCCCCCCCCCAAACTTTCATCCACATGTGCATCTCATCTCACCATTGATAAGCGCAGTTGGAAGAGCAACAAGATGATAATTTCACTGGCTATGAAAGATGCCTGCACCTACTCTGGAAATCAGTTAAGAGAATTATACTACCCCACCAGCCACAGAAACCCCTTGGATAGGGGACATCTGGCTCATAACAGTAAGGGAGCTGTTTTTTCCCCACAGGCTGTATACACTTCCACATATCCAAAGATATATAAAGGGAATGGGTCAAAATGACACAGTGGGCTGTCTATTATGACACGTTGTGAATTGCTTTCACGTGAAGTAGAGCTACTTGTTGAACCTCCCTCCCCTGCACCACCAATGATGTCCGGAAGATGGAGTCCATGGGAAAGGCTCCATTTGGGATGAGTGAGGGAAATCTGCAGATCACAGCCAACGTGTGCTGACTCATCTCAAAGAGATTTGCACCCCCTTCCCCAGTGCCTCGATGCAGCGGCATCAGCCCTGTCCTTCAACACAAGTCCATTCCATCAGACTGTGCTCGTCTCCTGGCTTTCACTCCATGTCCCGAGCTAGAACCGGCACACAGGAGGTGACTACTTTTTCCTTAGGACAGAGAGCCTCGGGATGTCAGGGGGACACCATTCACGCCCACCGCTCTCAGTGAATCCGCGGGGCCTCCTCCCTGGCACGGCAGAGGCACAAAGGAGGCGACACGCCCAGCACGGGCACCCAGCGCGGCTCTCGGCGGCGCTGCCCTCCCGTGAGCGATGCCGGGGCAGCCCCTCCGCAGCCGCCGGCAGGGAGCGCTGCGGGCACTCGGGGCAGCCGGGCACGTTCCGCGGGTTCCACCCGAACGCCGAGCCCGGCTGGGACCGGACCGTCCGCCCGGGGCGGCCCCGCTCCCCCAGCCTGCCCGCCGCGCCCCCGGCGGCCGCCGCTCCCCGCACCCGGCTCCAGCCGCTCCCACAGCGCCCGGCTCGGGCCGACGGCGTGACGGGCACGGAGGCGGGGAGGAGAGAGGGGGTAGCTGTACATCTAGGGTAACTAGCATCACTCGCACTACTCCACTACTGCTACCCAGCTGCTAACTTACACGGTGCTCGGTTAAGTACAAAGGGAACTACTGGAGTTAGCAAAGGCTCCGACCGAGCACGCTCTAACTCCAATGTCTGCCCTGGGCTGTCCCAGGCATGAAGCTTCTCTTCACAAGACTGTGTAGCTGCAAAACAAATGTAAGCGTTAAAATAATAGACAAACAAAAAATTAGAAAGCAAAATAAAAACCAACAAAGAAGTACAGAGACACACAGCCCCAGCCCCAATCGGCATACAGACACATCCACATCCCAACAACTTCTACCTGCTCTCCTGCCTCTGTCACACCTGGGCCAGACACTGCTTGGGGCCACCTGGGCACTGATGCAAAAAGCACAGCAGGAATTGCACTAATGCTGCTGGGAGTAGTTTGAGGGCGACCTAAAGCACTGATCGGAATAGTGACAGAGCAGCATGAGGGCAAGTACAAGATGGGATTGAAAGACAAAGAAATCAAAGACATCCAAATCACTGCAAATCTCAGCTCACAGGGGAGTGGGGTGGGAGAACACTGCCCCGCTTGGCAAAGAAGTGATTTGGCACTCCTCAGCATACCAAGCAGGGCCTTGCTATGAGCAAGAGGAAGGAGTTAATAGGAGAGCAGTGATGGACAGCTCACAGCAAAAAGGGCTTCAGAAGAGATCATTTCCCTTCCATTCTGGCCAGGCAAAACATCTTTCCCGTTGCACCTCACAAACCAGCAGACTGAAATCCTTACAGCTACTTCAAAAATAAGTAACAGAGATGCTCCAACAGCTGCATCACATTCTGGTGCTGTGTACAGGAAACCAGGAAAGTATGACAGGAAAAGACAGAAGAGGGCATGCTTGCTCCTTCCTTCCCAGATTGACCTGAACAGAATCAAATACTCCGAATGTTCCCAACTCACACTAAGGTTCCTTCTATTATTGCTTTAAATAGCCAGGCAGCTAGTACAGTACGTCTGTGTAGGGGAAAGGGTGGGAATCCCACCTAGATTTTCTCCAACCTACTAGCTTTTTTTCATATGCATTTTCAGAATTTTTCAGCCATGGGCTCCTCTATGGAGGTAGCCAATTCAGGAGATATCAGACAGACATTGCCACAACTCGCAGACTAACCACAGTACCAGCTAACTGAGCTAGCAAGACAGACACACAAGGTAAAGCTCACAACAGACAAATGCTGGCCCTTCAGAGCCAACATTATCCAAGACTTTTCACTCAGAGCACCTGACAATGCATTCAGAAATGTTATGGGGTATTCCAACAGCTACAGCCTCCCTTTCAAAGCATCCTTGGAGTAGTCTATAAAAACTGGTTTTTGTTCCTTTGGTACTTCTGAGCACCATCCATGCCTGGGGTCCTCAGAAGTCCTTGACAAGTGAAACTGAATTCAGCCTAATGCATCCCCTCCATAAGCAAACCTGCACCACTGACCCCATTTGCCACAAGGAAAACTAAGAGATACAGTGACTTGCCCAAGGAAACCCTGAAAGACAAGTTCTCTGCAGAGATCTCCCATGTCTTACCCAGATGACAGCAAGGGAATGAAATTAGCTACGATGAGGTTCTGGTTGGGGTTTTTTTGTGGTGTGGGTTTTTTTTTTTTTTTTCCTTTTTTTTTTTTTCCCCAGAAAGGGAAGGAAATATTTGGAAAATTTTAGTGTGCAAAGGACAGTATTTTGCAGGAAGGGAGATGATTTCTTTTATTTGGGAGTACTGGAAATGAACAAAATCAATGTTTTGGAAGAAAGTTGAGGAAAGGAAAAATCTTGGGGAAGGAGAAATGGAAAGGGTGGAGGGAGGGGTGGGAAGAAGATGCTGTGAAGCACTGCACCCCTGGACTTACTGGCTGAGAAACAGAGAGAAAGCTGGGACTGCATGGACTCAGTCTGTGTTTTGCTCTCACTGTGCCTCCGTCCTTCAAGCACTGAGCTGCCGTCCCCGGTGGAGAGAGGGGGAGCTGGCATGGCAGGGAATTAAAACACAAACACAAACAAAACACGCAAGTTCAGTAAATAAAAAAAGAGAAAGGAAATAGGAGAACATTAAAGAAACCACAATGCTGGGCACAAAACATGCAGGAGTATCCTCCAGGGCAAAGCCAAGTAGACAGCTCTACAACATGAAACTGCTGTGCAATTTAGAATGACAGAAGGGCAGGGGGATGGGGGGAGAACGACACACACTGCCTTTAGCCTCACCACAGTGGAAACAACATATCCCTGAGGCAACTGCCACTGATGGATAAAGACAATGTCTCCTACAGCACAGCAGGACTGAGCTGTGTAACCTGGTGTCTATTTAAAATAAGAAGTTGGCAGAGGAACTGCACAAGCATTTCCCCTTTCCCAGAGTCATGGCTATGCAGAACACTAACTCCAACACTCCCAAACCTTTTGATCTACTTAGTTTTGCTCAAGTGCTTGCTTATCTTAAAACATGGAAGGGCAGGAATGGAAAAGGAACACTGCTGAACACTGCTACACTTAAAACTGAAGCACTAAAATTACCAGAGCTGGCTACAGCACAAACCATTACTGTGCAAACTCCTTCCCTCCCAATCACCATTCAAATGCTCCCTTCTATTAAAATTGTAACAAAATTTTCCAACCTCTGCCAAAACCCACAAAACACAGTTTTGATCTGTAGCCATATACAGCTCTATGGATTTAGCCTGAGAGGCTGCCCTCCTTCATCCCCAGCTTCTGTTCCAGTCCCAGCCTTCTTTTCCTCACAGCACTTGTGTTCCTGACTTACACGACCCATTGACTCAACTGGCTCAAGCATGGGACCTCTCCTGAGCAAAAGGTGCCACAGGAAATAAAGTTCTGAACAGATATCTGTTCTGGATGGCTATCCAGCAGAGATCAGAAACATCAAATTCATTACCACCCTACAAAACCCATCCAGTTCCCATAAGTGAGGTCCTTAAACCATGGATTACTCCTTGGCAAAAAGGTGGGAGCTAGAATACTGTCCTGTAATGAGGCCAGGTCTTATCAGAAACAATCTGTATTGCAGAGCTCATTCACTCACTAGCATGTCTTTCTGCTCCCTGTGACTCCTCAGAAGAGGAGCCAGAGCTTGTGATAAGCCATGGGAAAAGCATCAGGAACTAGCCCAGCTGATGGAGGTGACATTGCTGCTACACCACGGGGTCAGCACTGATTTTTCCCTGATATGTAACTCAGATGAACTACAGGGTGAATGAGAATATTTCTGCCTCAAAATGCAAGCTATTAACACATTTGCCTCCGAATCCAAACTGCATTCATCCATCCCGAACCTGCTCGTTCAGAAAAATGTCTGCTTGTCCTTCATTAGGGAGGTCAGGCAAAAGACAGCTTCTCAAACAACGTGAGCAGATATGGAACTTGCAGCTCCTTAATTTAAAGAGTTTTACAAGTACAGAATACTTATGATATGGTCACTGAAAGGCATGAAATCTCTTTTTAGCCTCTCCCTCTACTGATATCTCAGTCAAGGACATGAAAAACCATTTCTATTGTGAGATGACAGGCTGAGAATGATCTTCATCTTAGAAATAAAAATAGACCCAAATAGAAAAAATAACAAGGGAATTGTGTGCATGTCACTAAAGAGATTCTCACAGAGGAGCGAAAAGGGAGACTGAGCAGTAAGAGAGGTTTCAGTCAAGCAGACTCCAAACCTCAAGGGACTTTGGGGTAGGGTGGGGATTTTCCACGCCTAGAAATGGACTGGAGATGAACAGATTATGATATTTGCAAGAAGAGAATTCAACTCTGAGACAAAAACAAATTAGCTTGGGGCAAACAGTATTTATATACCACAGAGGCCAAGTCAGCCAGTTCCCCAGTGCACAGTCCTACTGTGACAGGAATGACAGCATCAGGGTAAATTTATGAACTGAGTCAGACACAGAAATCTGGGAAGCTAGTTCCACGAAATGACTGAATCTCCAGAATCCCTTGCCTACACTTAACTGTAACAGAAATTACAGGCAAAACACCTACCTTTCAGATCCTCATCTTCAGTTGTGGTGTTACAGCTCTCTGTGGAACCCTGCATGGCAGAACAGAGCATTACTAGGCATTAGCAGTTGGGACCATGAGCAAATAGTTTGATTTGTTTGTGAAGAAAGATGGGGAAAAGCGCAAAAACATTGGCAGGGATGGCAGGGAGAGGATGATACAAGGAAGATTTGGATGAAAGCAGGCCAAATACTAAGCAAAACTTAACAGCATCTCTGCTCAGCTTTTGCATGTTCAAGCCGTTCACCCAGAACTTTTACAAGTATGGAAGTTACCAAACTCTGTCAAATGAAATCAGATGAGAGTTGCTTCTGTTTGGAAGAAGAATAGCCACAAGAAGCTAAAGAAGGGCTCCTAGGCTTTCCCAGAGGAAGTCTCCATTTCCAGAAGAAAAAATAAGGTACATAAGTGTCTATATCTTCTCTTTCATCCCACATACAAAAGAGAGTGGTGGTTACACACCACGGTAGGAAAGAGATGTTAATATCTGAACAGTTGTCTTTACTCAGCCTCTTCCAGAGATCCACAGCCATATAACACAACCCTCCTAATCTCCTGCCAGCAGTATTCAGGAGCATGCTACAAATCAGACATTGGAAAGGTAGAAACTGAATTAAGACACACGAAGACGAGAACAAGAGATAAGCAGAGGTTTCTCTGGCAACACTCCCATCCCTTACCTTTATGCCATCTGTAGCATTATGGACAACAGTTGTTTGAGGCTCCTAGGAGAGGATGGAAGAATAATTAAACTCCAGTTCCAAAGCATTCTCTCATTTCTTTTCACTCCCCAGCAAGTGGAGGAAAGGTGACGGACATTGAAAAAAATAAAATCAAACCACAAACTCTAAACAGCACACGAGTGCCTGCGTGCGTGCGCACACACTTCCTGCACGGGTTTCCTTTAGAGAGAGGCTGCACTAAAAGCTACAATCACAAGGAGACAAAGCCCCCAGCTTCCCTGCAATTGCCCCTAATTCCCAATTTGCCTCCAGTGAATCAGGCTGGCACAGACACCAGACAGCAATCAAGCAGCCAGTCTACACTCTCTGCAGCCGTTCATGAAGTAATGACCCCTCAGCATTGTCCTCACTGGAAAATACTTCAGAAGAGGGAGAGGGGGAAGAAAGGATAATACTGGGACTGGGGGCTTTGTCTCCCAGTTTTTTGGAAAGGTTGCTGGGTATTTTACCCTAAAAAAGGGACATTCATAATTTCCATAATAAAAAGGGGATGAGCCAGACCACCTCAATGCCTCTCAGAGAGGAGTTGCTAAGGAACTGTGAAAAAAAGGCATATTTTTCTAGAAGTCTCTAAAATGAGCTCAAATTTCAATAATAACTGTATATAATAATTTAGAAGGCTCTCTCAGTATCAATAACGTCATGAAAAAAAGCCAGTGAAAGGAAAGTAGAAAATTATGAAGTGTCCCAAGAATCCTTCATCCTATAACAAACAAAACCAACATCAAATCCCCCCCCTCCCATCTCCAAAAAATGCCAAATCCAACTCTCCAGAGACAGACAACAAAGAGCAGCTACCAGGCCTATGGGTGTTAACTAGCTCCTGCACTCCTTTCATTACCAGGAAAAGACTTCAGGATCCTGCACCATCTCTTCCCACTGCTGTCACTCTTGCAGGGTAGCTCAGTGAGGGCATCAGGGACTGTGCTGGGCAGTGATGTACACTCACCCATCCTCCTCTGCCACCCATTGCACTGCTGCCTGTTCTTCCAAACATACTGAGGCAGGCCACACACACTGAGCTGTGCTATTCAAAGTACTTGGCACAGGGCACCTATGAAGCCTGCACACAGCCCAAACAGAAAATGCCAGCCCAGCAAGTCAGTGGGCTGCAGAGGATCAACTCAAATGAGCAGGCCAAACGGGCCATCAAAGGATTCCTCTAAAAGCTTCAATCTGCCCTTCCTTCTGTGGTGTCCTGAAGTCCATCCTCCATTTCCTGAGTGTTGGAGAGTGGATGAAGCTTGACACTCTCTTCTTCCAAACTTTCCCAAAGCCAGCAGGAACAGTTGGACGGGACACACAGAACTATACAGGGATGGCACATGGGGAAGTCGAGGCAAGCTGCGATCCCCACATCCAACCACAGCTCTGCTCAGCACCCCCAACCCAAAGCCTGTGAGGCTGTGATCAGGCCCCACAGCAGCACAGGGACACAGACAGAACGAAGCCAAAACATAAGCTGAAACAGAGCAGCACAAGCAGCACTCGGGAAGGGGGGTGGGGGGAGAAGGGGAGAGGACAGAATCAAAATTAAACCAAACAGGAAAAAAAAAAATAGCGGTTGGGGAAGATACCATGGACGTCTGCACTGGGGGTGTTTCTTTTGCAGTGCTTACTATACTGGTTTTGTTGTTGCTCTGTGGCTGAGACAGAAAAACATGGTTTTAGTTCCACTGCTGGGTGGCAGAGGCAGCAAGAAAATGACAGTTATTGCTTCAACCCCAACCATCTCAGACCCTCCCCTCCCCACAGGCTCAATCACCAAGAAGAGGGAAGATGAAGGAGTGCTGCCCAGGTTGCTGGACATCATCCTTCCCTCAGAGGCAACAGAAGTTGTAAGGGATGTACCAAAATCCAAATGTACATGGACTGCTAGAGCTATAAGGAAGGAAAACAGAAGGGAAAAAGGCAGCAGCCCTAAGGGATGGGGAAAATCCTGCAGTGAGCACTAACAAAAATATCTGGTAAAGGAGAATGGCAGCAATCCTGAGAGAAAGAGACTACAGAAGTGAGAGACACATGATAGTCATGGTGCAGTCTCAAACAGGGCACACATGTGAGTCAAGTCTGAGGAGTCCCAGAGTGTACAGGAACAGTTCTAGGTATCTGATAATGTTGAGGGTTCCAGGGAATCTACTTATCCAAGGAAAAGTGTGGTCAGCCCTAGAAAAGGTAGAAAAAAGGTGAGGTATGGTGTGCTGTATCCCTGCTGTGACCTGAACAAAGACACTTCAGGACCAAAATATGGAAATGGATGGGGTTGGGACACAAGGAAAAGGCCATATAGTTCTGCAAGTAGGAAGTTCTTTGGAGGGTGCCCAGTAGTTTTTCATCTCTTCCCCTCTTCTGTCTCTCTTGTAGCTGTGGCAGAAGAATAAAATCTCCATTTTCTGCATTCCTGCATCCACCCAGCACAACAGTGAGGCCCTCACCAGCTCGCTGAAAAGAAGCATCCCACTGAGTCATGTACGTCAGTAACGTCAGGAATGAGCAAAGTCTATGACTGTAGGAAGCCAAATCCATGTCCACAAGTATATAGTTCCTAGCCCACATGTAACCCACACACCAGGTATATGGCTCTCATGGTGCTAGAGATCAGCAACAACGTCAAAATCAGCACCGCAGGAGCCCCATTCAAACTCCTCGGTTTACAGCTCAGGGTATCAGATGGGAGCTCTCGGCAGTGTGCCCTCACTGCGGTGGATCTCTATCCCACTGCTCTCAGGGAGTGCAAACTCACACTGCAAAACATCAGGCCCTCATCACCACACCACAAACACCACAAAGAATGTAGAAGTGAAATGCTGAGCTGGAAAACATCTGCCAAAGGTATAATTATGTCAACCAGTG
Organism: Myiozetetes cayanensis; assembly: GCF_022539395.1. NCBI lineage: Eukaryota > Metazoa > Chordata > Aves > Passeriformes > Tyrannidae > Myiozetetes > Myiozetetes cayanensis. Next base: position 21,409,821 of record NW_026086605.1, read on the forward strand.
ACAGACCTTATAAGGCTGAGACTTTACACACACCTACTCATACTTCAGTTTTTCTTCACAAGCAACGTGTCTTAACTATCCCTTTTGGAGAGGGAGAGAGAAGTAAGAACAGGAAGATGGGGCAGGGAGAGAGAAGAAAGAAGGGGAAGATGGAACAGGTGCAGAGGGGAGAAAGTAGAAGAGAGAGGCATGAATGAATTCCTCAGAAGTCCATGGAAAAAAAAGAAGCATATGATACACTCAAACTCAAAGCTAAGTAAGGAGAAATACTACAGAAATTACTGTTTGCTGCCTCTTCCTGTACATCCCTGCATTGTCTTAAGACTCTGGCTTTCCAAGAACTTTGCTTTCTGCATGTATTTCCAACCTGATGGCAGAAGAGATGACAGTGACTGTGGATGTCAAAGAGGAGCAGATCAACCTGAAAAAATGAATCTCAAGCTACTTTGTGGCATAAACACAATCAAACTTCTGTCAATGCCTGGGTTCACCTCTCACACACACTGAGGTTCCTGTACTTCTCCAGAAACAGTGATCCTAACGCAGAGATCTATCTTTCAAACCTCTTCCAGTGAGGGAAATGCAGCACATTCTTCTTAGTCCACTGGGATAAGAAGATAAAGTTATCATGAAAGAAGCTATACAAAAATAGTTCCAATTTTTTGGAAGGCTTTATCACAAGGCCAAATTGGAAAAACAAAACCAAAAACCAAACAAACATCCAGGAAGCCAGTGTTCTGAAAAAAAGTTGTCAGCAGCTTGTTAGGTGTGGTATGTTGCCTTATAAAATACAAACCCATACACCCCCAAAGCACACAGCCTACCCTCCAGGCTGCACTGAGCACCCTGTTCATCCATCATACTCTTCCCCAGCCAGTGGGCTGAAGATGACTAAGTATCATGTTTGCTAGTCCAGAATCACGTAGCATTCTACTCCAGGACAGAGTCCCAGTGAAATTAAAGGTAGCTTATCCTAAGAATTTTTCACAGCTCTTTCTCAGATGGAGGTATCTGACATACTGAGCTTCCTGCACTCATGTCATGTGGCCATCTAACCAACTGCTCTTCCTGGAAAAAACTAGCCTTGCCTTCCCAGAGCCCCAGGTGGCACAGCCAACTCTTACCCCCCCTTCCCTTCCTACTGCCAGCCAACATCACAGTCACTGGGCAGGCTGTGTTTCTTGGTAATTTGGTGCAGCTCAAGTTAAAAGAGCCCAATTCACATAAAAAGGTGCCAGGCCCTTCTTAAAATCTATGTAACACGATTAGCTTTGGCACAGCAGTTGGCAGCACTTCCTGAGCTAGACAAGAGACAGACAGACAGGCACAAACAACACAGAGGGTGCAAGAGAAAGAAAACAGACCAGTGCTCATATCGCTAGGGACACACACATCTAGCCAGCTAAAAGAATATAAGTACCAACACACAGGTTGTCTCCGGTTATTTAGCCGCCTTCACTGCTTTCCTGTTTTCTGAGTCTGACACTTACATGGTTTACGTATCCCAGCTGCTTTAATACAATATGCAAAGGGAATTTAAGTATTGCTGGCAGTGGGCAGAAAAGAAGGGCAAGAAAGGCACAGTGAACTCCTGCCCTGGATAAACGCAGGGCTCGTGAAAAGTCAGTCCCTCACATCGGACTTTCAAAGCAGTATTTTGGGATTACATTTTTTGTGTGGTTTTTTACAGTTTTAAGCTGTCATTGAAGGAGGAATAGTAGAAATGTCTTCCAGGTAGTAATGAAGAAACAATTATTCTGCTTTCTCAGTACTATAATATTCCTGTTTCTATCTGAAACAGGCGAGAAATCTTTTCTGGTTATTTTCTGTGCAAAGGAGATAATACCATAACTGATTTTTGTACTTTAGTTACTGTTCTCAGTCTCAAAGTGTGTCAATGGGCTGTGTATGATTCCTGACAATATGCCACTGGCCAATTTCCTCTTTGCTCCCTTGAGAGAGGATTTGACTACTTTTTTGACAAAATTCTGTGGATGTCAAACATCTGGATGAATGAAGAAAGGAAATGAACAGGACAGGGGAGGCAGTTACTGGGTATTTGGTCATGCTGGGATACATAAACAGGATCAGGACAAAAGGAAATTTTGGATTATAAAGGCTCTGACAAACCTTTTCAGTAAATATACTAAAAAAAGAAGTGACCAGCAGCTCTGAGCTGCCTGGTGGTGCTGTGCCCACACATTTCATCTGAACAGTGGAGCCCCATCAGTCTCTGCCACAGCTGCAGTGACTCCCAGTTTGTTCTACACTGCAAGGCTCCTATCAAGGATGACAGCACCAACACCAGGCAAAGCACCTGCTCCTCTTTTTGGCACCTCTGCAATAGAATGACAAAGCCTCAGGTCCAGACAAGGCATGGACCTGCTCTGCTGAGCCCAGGAGAACCACTGCCTTTTTTATTTTGTTTTACACTCAGAGCAGGCAAACTGCATTGCCAGCAGTTGATTTTCTGTACAAAATGGGAGCTGTATGTGGCCGGGGGCCAGAGGATCACAGAGCCCTTGTGGTGAGGACATGGACCTTTGAGTGCACACGGATCCCCCCGCCCCCTGCACGGACATGCTATGTAGGGTGATGAGCACAAGCCGAGCGTGCATGGCATGAGAAATGGCGGACGCACGAATCGCAGGCAGCTTACGGGAGGTGCTCACCATCAAATGCACACTGGAGCTCGACTTCCTTTTCTGGACACATCATTGAGAGAGGGAAAAGAGAAGGGAAGAGAGGAGATGAGAAGAAAAGCACAGAAACTATTCACACATTAGTGTGCCAGCAAGGGCCCCCCTGCCAATAACGCTCCCCTGAGGCAGGTATAAGCAGCAGCAGAAATGCACAGACACGCGAGAAGGAGCAGAGAGAAGTCACCATTAAAGCACATGACTACACACCAGGGGAAAGGGCAGGGCTGAAGACCCCCATCCCCTCAAACACTGAAGTCAGAACATAGGTGCCCCACACACTGATACAAGGAGTGAAGAAGAAAGAGGAATATATATCCACAAGATGTGGGATGCAAGGGGGTGCCTCTCTGTGCTCTCCCACCTCAGCTTTCCCAGCCACACTGATGAGGTAGGCAAAAAGTCTACATGTGCTCCCATTTGGAGGAAGCAGAGATATGTTTGCAACTCAAGTGGGAGGGTAGGGAGGAGAGCACAACAGAGAGGCACGCCCAGGGGCCAAAGAAAGAAGAGTGAACTTCTGTGCATAGCATGGGGAGGAGATAGGCTCCCTCACACAGAATTTGGGGCTGATTGGAGAGGCAAGGTGCACTAACACTCAAACAAGTAAGACACTCTGGCACTCAACAGCCAGAACACTTTGTGCTTTCAGATCCTGTGAGGAGAACAAACAGGTTCAAACACTGCTTAACCTTCTTGGACTCTACTCTTGTTCAACAGCATCTTCAGTCATCTTCAAAGACACCTTCACACTGAACTGCACTCTCCAGTAAATGAGACTCAGCATGCATTTCTCTGCTCTTCCACTAAACTCTTCGTGTCATCCTGTCTAAGCTGAGCCTGGAAGGTCTTCCAGCATTACAGCGCTACTCCTTCCCCCTGCTGTCTCCACATGCATTTTCCATCTGCCCTTCTTCGGTACTATCTAGGCTATTTCTCTGCTGCTTACTCCAGAGCCCAGCTCACATAGTAGTGTAGGACAACATGTCCCAGTCAAAAACTACGATGGCGTGGGCTCAGCTGCATACCTCTGGACTCCTGCTCACTAGCACAGCCCACCCCAGGAGCGGCCTGTTAACACAGTACAGGCAATGGACTTGTACCTCCCCATTTCGTACATATACTGAGCCTTCACAGCTTTCAGCTTGCATGTTGCCTTCATCCCTGCTATCCTCACATCAGAGCTCAAGCACACATACAGACTGGCAGGCCTTTGAAAGCAGAAGTGCCAATGTTCACCTCGTACCCAGAACCACGTTCCTAATCACACCATACAGTCCAGAATCACACAGCCACTGCACGAATACACTCAAAGCAGCAAGTCTTCTGCCTCATCTGATCTTTAAATTCCTGAACAGACAGACTCTGATCTGTTCTGCATTTGGCTCATGAAGCTTTCAGTTCATGGAGGCACAACGCAGGGCTCGGCATTACATGGTTTACAAAGCTGTGATTTCTCTCATATTTTTTTCAGGACAATTTAGCTTCTCCCCAGGCTTTTCCTCAAGCTAGAGCTAAAATATGATGCACTACCAGTGAATGAATACAAGGCTTAGACCACCAACAACCCAGAGGAATCCTTGTACCCAGTCACAACAGGCTGCCCCAAAACTTCAGGTTGACTTTTAATGTATCCTATAAGTTGCAGCAGGCAAACTGAGACTATATGGATACTGCAGGGAAAGTTGTCTCTGAGAAGGACAGTCTCATCTGAAGTTCATACAGGTTTCCAATGAGTTACCAAAAAAAGGGACAGAAAATGTTAAGATTCAAGCAGAAGGTTCAACATGAAAAGAGTCAATCAAGTCATGCAGAAAACAAACACTCTCCTACACAGAGGCACAAGTAACAGTGACACAGGAGGAAACAGAATCCTCCGCAGATCAGAATTTAATTAGAGTACAAGCTAAATTTAAAACAGCATTGGTCTATTAACATGGCATGATGTAGTGTAGAAATGCCAGAAAGCACATTATTACTGGCTACTATAATAGCAGGGGCAAGGAAAGCTAGTTAGGCAGTATCAAAAGGGTGGGGAATGAGGTCTGTGTTACACCCAGAGCAGGGAAGTACTACTAAAACACAAGACAAGTTAGATAATGCCAACATGAGGCACTGGCAGTAAGTGCTAAAGCATCAAAAATTATTAAGTCAAAACATATACAAGGAAGTTACTGAAACCAGATCAATTTCCCAATACCATCTTAACAGCTGCATCAGAACCATCTATGTTACCTTCCCAAGGTGACTAGCTGAGTGAGCAAAACTTTTTGTTCTTCTTGTAATGTGACTGCAACTTAGCAAAGTAAATAAGATAACAGAAGTTTAGTTATAGAGTTCTCTTTCCCTTCCATAACACAGCTACATCTCAGAATTACCAGGCAGTGCAGAGATGTCCCAGGGAATGCAAAAAATTGTTAAAGGTAGACACATAATCTCTGGTAAAGTACCTCACTGATCACTTTTTCCCTACACCTAAGTGACATAACATTCTCCCAAAGCAGTACAGACAACAAATCTAGGGATGTTAAAGTTCTATTTTTATTATGTGTGTGAAATTTAATTGTTCATCTCAAATGAGGAGCATATTCTCTGCAATGAAACTTAAGGAAGACTCTTGCTTCAGGTAACAATAAAGAGAAGTCAGCAGGTGACACAAGACAACCTGAAGAATCACTGTCTCTTCAGCACAGCAATACTAGAAATGGCCACTGTAAATCTTTCCACAATACATACTGGAAGATGCTATAGGAAGTAGAGTGATTCCAAGCAAGGTCCCATTCACAGTTCTAGGCACTTAACATGGCTACTTTTTTATGACAGCTTTTTGCATTTCTATCTCCTATATGCAGTTCTCCCCCAGCTTGGTACTGACAGTATATTTATGTTAAAGTGTCACACTCGCTGCAACTCACGTTCCTAGGAAGAATATAGTAATTTCAGAACTTGAGGTAGGAAAACAATGTTTAACTCAAAGGAGATCAGTAAGAGGTATCTTGAACTAGCAAATTTGAGGTCCTATTTCTAATTCTGGTTTAGCCCTTTTGTGTGATGCTGAGCAAATAATTTCATCTTTGTCAATCCATCTTCTCTCTTGGCCTTTTGTCAGCTTGTCTATTTAACTTGTAAGCTAAGAGGCAGGGATTTCCTGCTTAGCCATTGCTACAGTGTGCTAAGCACACTGGACTCTTGATCTCATTTGGTGTTTCTAGGCATTACAACAATGCAGTGAAAAAATTGAATGCATCAAAGGTGGGTATAATGTGCTACTGGAAGTCAGTACTTAAACAGATCTGAAGCACTCCCCGGGTGTCTTGCATAAAACAGTTCAGCACAAAACTCTGCTGTTCAGATGAACTTGGCTTCTCCTCATTTAGCTTCACCATAATAACCTTTAAACAGTATGGCTTTAAGACCACAATAAGTCCAGATACAGAGATAGGAGCATTAGCTCCTGTTGGTCACTGTGTGGATTTTACTTGACCCTTAGATATTTCACAGGTTAGTTCACCTTGCTACTGTGCTTTCTCTGTTTAAGGCACTTTCACCAACTGCTTTCTCAGCAGCTATGCCAGTTTACAGAGCATCTTTCCTTCTCCACATTCTCTTTACTGGGCAAAGGGCAGGGAAAGCTGGTACCCACCAGGCATAAAATGTACACTTACTGCAATATTCTTTACAAACAGCAAACGGTATTTGATGCAGTTATGTAATATGAAGGGTAGATTTTACAACATTAACCTGGTTAAACAAACAAACAAAAAAAAAAAAAAAGAAAAAAAAAAAGAAAAAAAGGATTTTTACTCTTTCAGCCGAGTTCTCCTTTTAGCTGCTTTTCAGCTTTTACTGGGAAAGAAAACAAAGTGCATGTGGCAGAAAGACAAGGTAGAAAATCAACAGGTTTTGCAGAGTATTGCAAGTCAATGCTGTTAAAATCTCCTGCATTCCACAGCATTCTTCACAATTTACTATTTACATAGTAAATAGTCAGTGGGCCTGAAAAATACTATTGTTATACTTATATATATCTTAATCGCAAACCTGAAGTGGCCAGAAGTAAACAGGAAAGAAGAAAAAAAGAGGAAACTAACAAAGAGCTTTGAAAAGGACCAATTTAAAAACACAGTTACATACTTAACTAAAAATACCACTTTGAGCATTAACAAATTCTGATTATAGAGATGGATCTGACAGGCCCTGCTAGAACTGGAAGCACACATAGCCTCTCACACCAGTAGGAAGTGAAATACCTCTTTGGAAAAAAGGGAACACAATTGTTAGAAGTGCTACCCAGAGACAGAAAAAAATCAACAGTAGGACTGTAACACTAACTACAGGGAGCCCAGACCCTGACAAGGTCAGAGAAAGGACATTCAGCGTGAAGTGTCCTCAATCTTCATCCAACTGTTTGCCCCAGCCCACTCCTTAACCCCTCTCTCACCTTGCAGTAGATGGCAAATCCAGATTACAGGCAGAAAGGAGAACAAAAAAGCAAGAAAATGTGACGTGAAGCTATGTAAATTAAGCTTTAAAATGGTAGCTGCACAATGTTGCTCATAAATTTAGAATCTTAAAAAAATACCTGGGACCTACAGCGGTGGCCACAAGATACGTGGTATGTTACATGGCTCTGCAACTCGCCAATCAGTATCTTCTAGCCTCACTTTCTGGATTTGAAAGCTGAAAAGCATGTTCCTTGGGGATAAAACCTGGGCCTTCCTGTTGCTACTCCATCAGCTTGGATCCAAATTCTGCTTGAAGAAAGTTACTGCAGCACTACAAAGGTTTGGTGAGCAGGCAGAATTTAAGATTCAAGGCAGTTTAAATCATTCATTATTTAAGATAATGGAAAAGTTCTCAAGTGCCAAGCTGATGAAATATCTACCAATTAGTAGAATTAGTAGTTGAAGTAGAACAGTGCAAAATGAAAACCAGGAATGCTTCAAATAGATTTTGGAAAGGGATTTGCTAGAGGAGAGGGTCATATGCATGGAAATTTATCAAAATACCATCCATGTGGACACACCTATATTGGAATTAAAAAGTGTTTCTTTCCCATCCTCCCCTCCTGATTTAAGCTTCCTCTACTCCCTTCCAAAATGTCTGACACGAATAAAATGCATGCATCCTAACTGCTTTAGTGTTAAACTTCCTTCAGCAAAGGATTAAAGCCAGTTCCTACAGAAAGAAAAATTGTGCCTTTTTTTCTTTTACGTATTAGCTCAACACAACTCATACTAGATGCCGTACCACCACCACATTTGACTAATAAATCATTGCTCTCTCCTTTATGCTAAATCAGCAACTACATGCTGCATCTTCCATCAGATATTTACTAACAAACGTTTTCAAGGAGTTCTTGGGAATAAAGCATGAGAAAGATGTATAGGTCCCACTTAAGCTTGCATACTACTATGTAATAGAAACTCCTACTGTATTTGTCAAATAATGCAGAATTCTAGCACAGACAGCTCTGAATACCAGCCAAAAGGATGGGAAAGTTACCTTGAGCAGAAAGTAAATTAAGACAAACTGGTGGTGTTTTTTTCCTCAATGTCTTTACAGTAATTAATTTTACATGAGTATAACAATCAATTTGTGGAAGAAATGCCCTTTCCATTCTTATCTACTGTGTGGATATCTGTGACAACAGTCTCATGGAGCATAGTCACCCTGGATCAGATAAAACCAATGAAGAAACTGAAGCATTTTCTCTCAAATCTCCATAAGGAGTTCATTTTCAAGAAGGCTGTAAGAGACAAACAAACAAAAAACTCAGCCACCAAACAGACCAGTCCTCTTATCTGGAAGAAACATGAGAAACAGCCTAACCACATAGCGTGTGGTCAGCAGCAGACTACAGTTAAAAATACAGCATGAAATGCTTGTTCTAAACCTATATCTGATGTAGAATTATTTATATAGGAAGTGGAAATGAAAAGGATACCACAAAGCTGAAAATCTGGTCGGTGTTCAAGTCACAGTATTTGTGCTCTGTCCTACTGCAGTGGGCAGAAAATTATTGTTTGCTACAGCTAAGGTAAGACCAGATGCTCTTAACTCAACCAGACACTGGCACAAGTTGTTTGTCAGAACGGCACAGGGTGAGAAGATGAATGGAGCTAAAATTACAAGTTTCCTGCATAAAGGAGCAACACATGGCAAGCACGCTGGTCACAATGGTGAGGCCAACAACCAGACAGTGACCAGCACAGAGACTGCTGCACAGCAGCCAAGTGTGCCAGTACCGCTCCAAAAGGCGAATGGACATGTTAAAAGCTACACTTCCATGGGATGACTAACGGGATGCAGCACCACACGTTTAGACAGTGGGGGCAAGGAAAGAGATAAGCATGTAGCCACAGAAATCCTACAAGAGAATTGTTAAGGATGTACTACAAACACACAGAGACCTGTTCTCTGTCTTGTCTGAGTTTAGCACTGGGGAAAAGCCACCTGTACTTTTAAAAGTCTGTATTATTGAGCAAAAAGAGTAACGCAAAACAGGAACTTTAATAAGAAATATCTGCTCTATTTCTCAGTTTTAATACTTAGAGAAATAAGGACTCAAAAGCCACATCCAAAGATAGACACCATTTGGGGAAAATGGGAAACCTTAACCATCTCTCCTGAGGGCACTCAGCCCAGGTTGAATGTGAGCAATGCCCCTCATGGACAACACTGGGGTTCATCCTGCAAAGCCAGACTGCTCTAACACTTTGGAGCAAGGAAGATGCATGCAGACTCTTGACTTAAAGTCTCCAGTGTCATGCACATGTAGAGAAGAGTTTTCCAGAGGGCAACCTCATTCATGATGTACAGAGAATGCAATGCTCTCCAATCTACCTTGACTTACACTTTATCACAAGTATTTAATTATAAATATGAGGAACAATGTAAACTGTGAAGAGCTGAAGAGAAGTAAATCCAGATTTACCCTTTCCATCAAGGAAGACACCATGTACTCCATGAAACAAACACCACAAGCTTTCTGTGGAGCTGGAAGTCTCTAACATACAGGGTCTCCTTGTAACTACATGACCAAGAAATTGTGCCTTAAAATCTGTGGGCACGTCCTTTGTTCATTTTTGGAAGATTTTAACCCAAGATGTGGCACTCCCTGAAAGCCTGATGTAAATCAAGAATACTGAGAAGAAAGCTTTTTTTTTCTAGACAGGTAACAAAACTGTGTAGACATGTTAATACTTGCTGCTTTTCCTGTTGCTTCTTCACTGCCTCACTGGGATTTCGAAGCAAACACCTGCTGGTTCTCAGTTCACAACATCTGACATACTCCATTCTTATTCCACTGGGATTTTACTATAATGTTTTCAGTATCAACAGATGCAACAACTCTAACACACTTGCTGTGTTACTGTGCACATGTTCAATGCGTGTCTGTACAAGAGGCAGGCTTGTGCAATGGCACAAAAGCTCACTCTTGCAGGCACATTTCAAAACCAAGCATCCTAGGGCAAGAACAGCAGTTCCACAGGGCATTTTGGTCAAAATAAAAAGCCCAGACCATGGGTGTAAATAGGGCAGAACTCTGCAGGATTGCAAGAATGCATGTTTTACTAGAGCAGTCCCCAAAAAGACCAGCAGTCTGCTTGTACTGTGAGCCCTCTGGAAACAAAGCCTCATTAAAGTGGAAAAGGGCTAAGAGAGCAGGAGAGAAGAAGTGTGCTGGTCATGCAGTGTGCATGTCAGCCCTCCAGCATGGGGAGAATGAAGACTGTCCATAGTGTTAAACCAGGAGATGAAGTGTTCCCATAAGAGCTGTAGAGAAAGGTTTGGACTTCAAAGGAAAATGCAAGCTAATAAACACAACCATTCTTTTCCATGTAGAGGACAATCATCCTTTGGAACAGTTAGGGGAGGACAGTGCTGTAGCCTGTAACTGTCTCTATGCCAGTACCAGATGGTAAAGGGCTACTGCCCACAACAGCATCCTGCCTTGGCAATGGTCTATTTGACCTCCAGAATTAAACAATGACCATGCAACACAGAGGGTGACATCGAAGCGGGGAAAAAAATAATACCCCTCAGAAGGGAACAGGAGAGTGCCTCAACTTGAGGCACATGAACTGAACTCTTGACACAGTACTCAGTTACTGCTCTGTCCAAACACGAACATAGGGAGGCTCCTCCTTCCCCACCCCTCTTCCCAGCTCAACCTTCAGCATCTGTCCAAGAGGGTAGACAAAGAAACTTCCATGGGGTCTGCTGGGTATCATCAGTCACTGACAGTTGCTCTGTGCAGTATCCATATTCAGAAGCGTTCTGCACTGAACAGAACAGACTCGTCAGAGGCATGTGTCACAACTGTGCACATCCTTGATCTCTGTAATCCACAGCACTGACCAGTTCTCCATACAGAAAGGGAAAAAGAATTCCTGCTGTTACAATAGTGCACTTAGCGAGTTGTATGATGTATAAGGTGCATGTAAGGAACAATAAGATCCTACATGGGGCTCCATAGCAATACACTGATTATAGCAATCCCAGCCACAGGACAGGGCTGTGGTTTTACCCTGGAGGAGCATGGGCAACAGAGAAAGTGGCTGCCTTCTGTTCAGGTGGTGGGAGAGACAGTGAAATGGGAAAGCAAGAACTTACCTTCACTCCATCTGACTTCTTGTTCAGCAGGCTTTTGGCAGCTGTGGAGAGAAGAAGAAGTAGGTCAGATTTTGGTTTCAAGACTTCTTTCTCTCTCCCCATTTCTCTCAAAAATGCACAAAACTTCAGAGGGACAACCATCCTGCTAATTCCTCTCTTAACAGCAAGAGACCTGGAAAATAGGCCAAGTCACTCATCAAATCCAACCTGATAGCAGGAGGGTCATCCAGCCTATCTCCTGTTCACTTATTTAGGCAAAAATGCTCCCAGTTTCACTATCTCAGGAACACCAAGTATGAAATGGTAATTTAGAGCTCCTCTGCTTCAATCCTCCGTTCATACACTGTGACCCCATCCCAAAGTGTCAGCAGCTACAGGGGAAAAAGCCAAAGAAATCTGTCAGATCTTTGCAACAGGATAAAGGTTGAAGGTGCAACCATAACAGATATGGCTTATAAAGGAGGCACTGATAATTCAGAGGCCTCTTAATTACTGCTATTCACAGTTACCCTGAGGATAGCTGGATAGTTAAAAGGAAGAGACAGAAAAAGTGCAAAAGTCAGCATCTGACAACTGTTAAAAAAAAGAATGACAAAAGAGACCAGAACTAAGCTGAATTTCTTCACTGAAATATAAAGATGCTCTGCTGTGCTCAACTTAAAACAACTGGCACTAACAATGAAACTGAGAGCATGATAAACACACAAAGAGAGCCCACAACAAATCCCTGGCAGAAGGCACGCTTGGGAGTGATGAAGGAGCTGCTCCATCTATTACAGCAAAGTGGTACGTTGTCAACGACTGTCAACAGTAAGATCCCATCTACAATCTCAACAGATATAAAACATAACTTGCCTACTTATGAAGAACATATTCAGTTGTTTCAACTTCTGTAAACAGCATGCTAGACAACTACTGGACCAACACACTGATACAGCTCTCCTAAGCAGCTGTTGGGAAGCACACGGGTCTGGGTACTTGACCTGGATTTGAGGTCCAGCAAAGATAAGACTTAGAGAAAAGGCAAATCCTAAGACAATGCTCACATGCCTGTTGAAGTGTTTCACTCCCAAAGACATGCTGACCAACTCGTGCACAGAGTGCTTAGTCTCTCTAGAAGCAGCAACATTAGGCAAAAAAAGGTTTTTGCAATACCTAAGCAACTGTCAAATTTTGTGTCAGCAGCATTTTCCACCCTACCATAAGACCCTACAGATATGGATTAACTAGACAATATTAGCTGAGCTGGTGCAAATGACTACAGCATCTCCTCACAACAAAGAGGTGGTATCCCATAGAAGCTTATTAGAATATTTGAATTATTTTCCTAGTTCTACTCTCTAATACAAGTATAAAACTAGATTACGACTTTGTTTTCATTGCAGTGCTCAGAAACCAAGAACACTGGAAAAAACTCGTGCAGAGGTTTTCTGAATGAGATGTGCCAAAACACAGTGTTCCAAAGTGCACACATGAAGGTGGGCAAAGTGACTCAAGCAACTGATTCACCCTGCAAGAGTCTCTTTGCTGAGTGTACACATACTAAAGCATAGTAAGATCTAACAAATAAGTTCTTGCCACCTTCAGGGCACAATGAAGGCCAGGTTGATTGTACATGAAAGTGAGAAGGAGAACAACATGACTATGGGGTCTAAAGGGGTCCAGTGTTTATACCACACATACATCAAGGCATCTCTCACAACAACTGCTGAAAACAAGAAACTGTTATTGCTGCCTTACAACACTTCAGAAGGAGTAAAGGATTCTACAACTTAACAAATACGGCAAATGGGACACCCTCAGAGTGAAAAAAACCCCAAACATCAGAGAAGCAAAACAGTACCACCATATGTTCTGGGAATGACCCAGACAAGCAGGGAAGTAACATTTTTCACACTTTCTGCAGTTTTCCCAGAACTTCACATTTGTCTTTGAGGACAGAACATGGCTGAAATCATGTTCTATGACATGAAAGCAACTTCAGCTGAGAGTCCTTTGTGCAGCACTATGTAATGTTGATCCAGCGTCTCCTGGTGCAGCCTGCCCGTCCAGCCTCCTTCCCTGATTGCACCTCTGCATAGCACACACTGCTCTCCCACAAGCCTGTCAGCATCCCACTGCTGTAGAAAGAAACTTGATCTGTGTTGTGTTTAGTTCGTGTATCACAGTGTGGTTTAGAAGGACCTAGAGAGCCCATGAAGTGCATTCACACACAAAGATGACTGCAGACACCTCAAACAAAAGGGAAGCGTGCAGGTTTCCCCACAGGTCAACCTGTACATGTTATAAGACAGAACTTAAAGGGGACACTAGTGGAATTTCTACACAAGCAACAGACAAGACTTCCTGTAGCAATAATAATTTTAGAAGACAGGCAGATTAGCTAAGAGACAACAGGAGGAGAAAAATTCAAGGACACATGAAGGCAGGTTCTTTACTGTTCAGGAAATGATCTTGTACCCAAGCTCTGCAGTTTTCCAGGCATGAGATACTAGTAATAATTTTCTTCCCAATTCTAAATGTTAAAGGGATTAAATTGCCTCTTCTTAGTGAGCTAAGGGTTCCTCTAGAATTAAGCAATACAAAAGCACATGCTGCTAACCCAGCAATTTAAAAACACAGTTCTGTCCCCAGCGTAACAAGACACCCTTCAGTTAATCTCTGAAGAGAAACACAAAAAGCCTCCCGTGCACACACCCCAGCACTCTCTTGAACTTCAGGGAGAGGAGGATAAAAGTAGAAGGAATTCTTGTGACAATTTACATCCACTCTTGATGATAAATATGGCCATACTGATAAACATTTAAACACAGTAATGAAATCCATGTCACTCTGGGAAGCTGCAAATGGAAGTTACATACTGAAGTCCACAACTTCAGCAGGTCCACACTGTAGTAGTTAAACACCATTCATTAAAACCCCTTACTGTTTCTTAGGGAATCTGATAGACACAGAGAAAACACTTAAAACCAATTTAATTTTTCATTAAATGGGACTTCATCTTCTGCTTGGGAAATGTAGTTCCCAGTGATCTCACATTAATTTAGTTAAAGCTCTGGAAATATCTTGATAATTTTTTCCCCTCCATATTTTCATCTTTTGAATTCACACCAGGAGGTTTGTGTTCACATGAGCCATGTGATTCAAATTTCTGCTCCTGAATGGAGATCTACATAACATAACACAGCAGCAACTTCAAAAATTACTCACTTTGGTTAAACAAAAGGATCCAAATTCTAATCTGAGTATATACACGCACACACACAAAATTCCAAAAATTCAGTTTCACATGCACTTCTGCAAGGGAGCTATAACAAGAAAGCATAAGATTTCAGTATCTGTATTATTTCCTCCTTCTTGCTCTTTAGTCAGCTCAGAAATGTCTCTGTACAGGTTACACCAAACATGCACAGGCATATTTGGGGCTTCTTTAGTTAGAAAGCGCTCTGCTCCTTGGATCTGCCTCCAGCCTCTCTCAACCTCACCTATCGAGTTAAAAACTCAGAACTGCACATTGGAGAGTTAATGAGGATCTGTAGAGACACATAATGAATTCCAGCTATTGTCACAAGCTGCCATAACAGCTCCCTCACAAAACTGACTTGAACCATCAGTGACAGTTACCAAGAAAAAAAGCTCTGCATCTGTTAAAAATAGAGGTTTCATGCACAAGACTTAATTACCTGCAATATCTGCCCTAAGATCTATTTTGAACAGAGGACTTGTGCTGAACCTCTTGAGAGTAGTGAGTTTCACAGAGTATGAAAGCTTGTCGAACACCTCCCCAAATTAAGAGTTGCAATCCAGTTAGGAAAACCGTGCTAAGAATTTCACGTAGTCCACTTGTCAGTTGTGCATAAAAATGAACTTACGGAGAAAGGCCATTTCTCAGCACTTTGTGAAGATGGCTGCTCCTAAGGTGAAAACCAACATTTTCTCTCCTTTCACTCAGCTTATAGCAGACTTACAGAGTTTTACCTAAATGAGCCCAGTTCCTCAAATATTACAGGAGACTGAGAACCCTGTCAACTTCCTCCTAGTAATAAATTTACATTTACTTCTCAGAAAATGGTTTAGGAGTTTCATGCATATAATCTAATCTGTTGATTTACCTGACTGTACTTCTATATTCTGTAAGCGAATTCAGATCAGTGTTTGCTTGGGTCATCTGAACTGCCACAAGTAAGCACCCAAATAATCCTGTGTATACCCTGATGTGACCCTAACAATCCCACAGTGAAATTCAGATCACAACGTTCTCTCTCACAGCTGAGCGAATATCAACCAGAGAGAAGCTACAAATCTTTATTATAACCAGATTTCAACTTCCTGACTTATACTGAAAGGAGTGCAACTGTACCTGCTGTTAACAAATAGCCTACAGCTGGCCTGAGACGCAATCTTTTAATAAGAACCACAAACAGACAATATTAAATTGTTGAATATATCATAACTTGGGAAAGGAGCCAGATAACTTTCCTTTTTCTTTAGTTTAACTGATCTGGGACAAAAGGCACCTAGCAAGCAAGAAATTACTCATAACAGAGTAATTAAAACTTTTTTTTTACTTTGTAAAACTAAGATTTTTTTGATGGGCTAAAAAGAAAAAGAATACTGCTACAGACTCTTTAAGCATACAGTTTGTCACAGGCTAAAACCACACTGTCCAGTGAAGGAACTCCATATTACAACTGCAACACAGGAGATAGCAAGGACAACAGGATTACAGGAGTCTTCTCATATTTCCTGCAGACAGTACTATCGCGCCTAATTAATTGGTACTGGGGTCACATGAGCCTTCATTTTCCTCTCGGTTCAAAACATCTGTGAAAGAAGCTTTTAGGAGATCTCATCCCCAGACAGGAAGAAGCTTCTCTCTTCATAAATCTAGTTTCCTGTCTGCTGGGAATGGGGCTTTTAAAGGCCCACAAAATAGTGTCACCCAATTAGAGAAAATAAAAATCCCTTAAGGGCTTTAGGGAAAGAAACAAGTGCTATTTCAGAACTTTTCAAGGGCAGTTAGGTGACCTGTCACGATAGGGAAAGTCTGAGCTCTACCCAAAGTTCCTGCATGAACTTTCTAACTTTTTACTTTTAGTTAGCATGCACCTATTCCTCAATTCCATGTATTTCAACTGCAGCAACTTAAAAAAACCCCAGCTAAATTAAAAAATAATTACAGTTTTAAAAAAAGTCAAGCTAGCTATACACAGAGTCCTGCAAAGAAAACAGGAATAGATGATCTCCCATTTTAAAAAACACATAAAAATATACAGAATTGTTACTCCCCACAGAGATTATCAAGGCTTTGCATCTAAATTCATGACACCTCTTTCTGGACAGTTTACCTAAATGTCTCATACTTGGGTCCACAGTTTATATTCAAAGCAGAACTCACTGACACTGAGAACCCTGCGCTCACTATGGGCCACCGAGGATTTCCTTTGCTTCAGCTGTTAACTGAGGTGGGTCCAGCAGCTTCAGCCCTTGAGACAGAGAAGCTTGAGCAGAGCAAGCCTTCACCTCCTCGATACCAGCTCAGGGATTAAGTGGATGTATAGGGTCACGCATCATTAAGGAGAAGCCTTCTCTCTCAGGCATTTCATGTACTCAAAATCTGGGCCACAGGAGATTTTCATACCCAAGCACTTCTGCAGCTTCATTAGAAATGACAGCATTTGCAGACTAAAAATTAACCTAAAATTTCTGTTTTAAAAAAAAAAAAAAATTGTTTCTATTTCAGAATCATCAATTACGTGAAATAAAAACTTGCTGTCTAAATAGACCAAAAAATGGTTCTTACCAGCATAAAGCCCAAGAAAATGTTTAGTTTTGTACAGTCCTGTGGCAGCCCTGTCATTGTGCCATAGCTCCTCAATAGAATCAATTTCAGAAAAGCGTATATAATTTTTAAGTCCTATAATAGCACAATCTTGGGACAGATGAATGGAGAAAATCATTCTGTCCCTTTAAGGCCAAACTGTGAGAAATGCAGTAAAGAGAAATTGCTGTAGCTGCAAGTAATGCCAACATATTGGCACAAGTTCACCTCAAAGCAAGAACCAAGGAAAAAAGTTCTGAAGTTGCTGAGGGTCGTCCCTTAAATGTAGCATGGTTTTACAAATTTTAATTTATTTTTTTTTTAAATCATCATACAGGAGGTTAAAAACACAGAGAATGTATATATGAACGTGCAGTTTGAATGCTGGGATGATCATTTCACAGGCGTTTTCATTCCAATTACAAGACTATTGTAACACCACCCAGAATACAAGTATTGGTATCTACCAATAGTAAATGGTTAGATAACATTAATACACTTCCATTTCATTCATCATCACTTAGAATCCATAAAACAGACTTTCACTTGAAAGTAACTGTAGTCAGGTGCAAAAAAATCTGACTTATGCATTCATGATTGCCCTTTAAAAAGAGGAACAAAATTGCGAGGAGGGTAAAGAAAGCAAACAATCCCATAAACCAAAAGCACTTGCAAATAGAGGTTTTCCACCCAAATGGAAATGAACACAGATAAGACTGCATCACCTAGATGTGCCGAGCCAAGACAGTCATCTTCCAAAAACCATAGATTTGCATGTTGAGATTTGCATTTTCAGTAAATGCACTACGTAATGCAGTTGGGTGGGAGCCAGACTACCAGCTATTAAATTTAAAAGGATGAAAACCACTTCTGAGAGTCCAAGAAGGAAAACTCTAATAGCCAGATGCTTCAGACCCATTTTTGATGAGTCAAAGTAATACAATATCCAAATAGCTCCAGTCCCTATTCTCACCAATATTCCTTTCCTGTCCCTGCTTCAGGTCTAAAGGACACACCTGATAAGAGTTCTTGACTCCTGCTTTGCGATGGGAAAGCTAACAGTGCCAGCTAGAATTTCCCAAAAGTAATCTGCTAACAAAATATCATGAGAGGATTATGGCAGCTGCCTTCATTTCTGTTTGTAACATTCTACAGCACCATATGCTTCTCCCCAAACAAATAATTTCCTATTTGACACTGGTCACCAGCCAAGGCAAAGTGACCACCTTTACACCATCATGAACTGAAAGCTCATGTTTCCTCCCCTCCTACTCAACCCCCAAATGGTTAAAATATACTTCAAGTCACTCACATGAAACAAAACCAAAGAAGGGATGGGAACATCGAGAACTTACCCGAAAAATTCCGAGACACAAGCATCGTTGTGAGGATTGCACCCTGTGGGGAAGAGAAAGCAGGGATAACAGTGTGTCACTTGAGAAAGGAGCTGGGCTGACCCATGGAGAACACAATGCATCAAGTGCTAGTGCAGAGATATACCAATGCTACCCTGAAAAGTCCTAGGGTATCCAGGATTCCCACATGTGCCTGGTTGGGCCTGACACGGGACCACTCCGAGTCCTGCCTTTCTAGAGTGGCAGCTAAGTGCCAGTCAGGATAGCCTAGGAAATCTAAAATGGCACTAAGAGTTATGCTCAGACTTTTATCTGCTTCCTTGCTTTCAAATGGTAGGTAGCAGAGGCTCTGCCCCAGCTACAGGCAACTGGTAACACTAGTACTGGAAGGCAGAAAGTGTTCAGAACTAAAAGGTCCAGGACTAGCTGCTCTATTTCAACTCTCTGGCAGAAAGTAGAAGTAGAATATGTAGCAGAAGAGACATGGGAAGCTTAGAGCTCTGGAGAAAGAAACTACCTAGCTCCTCAATACACTACTTCAGTACTCCGTACCGGGGGTTACATAAGGTACTTCTCTAAAAGAGCACTAGTCACAAAAAAAGATACTGTTGGTAGAAAGGCACTAACCTCAAAGTCAGAGAACTAAAAACAAACTTAAGGCAAATTAAGATCTGCTTACCTTTAGCTTCCTTCTAGCATTGAACTTTCTCAAGCATTCCACAGTCTCCTGCCTGTGCATCATCGATGCGACAGTGGATCGTTGCTGAAAAACAAGAACAGCAGAAGATCAAGAACAGATCAAGAACATACACTAACCAAATCAGGCAGGGAAGTTTGTTCCACTTGCACACAACTGTGACACAAAAGATGACGTGGCCACGCCTCTCACCACTGCACAGCTGCAAAACACCGCAACGGGTTCACAACTTAAGAACATCCATCAAGATGTGTTAAATCAAGGTAGGCTATTACAGGACTGTGCCTCTGTGACTGAGGTACAGGTGAGAATCAATGCTCCCTGCCTTTCAGGCACACACATGACTTAAGACAGTAAGAAGATGAAGCCAAATGAACAAGCATACTCATGAGGGACTGAGTTAGAAGCACTACAGAAAAGGTCTGTGTTGCATTAGTTACAGCTTGAAAGGGAAATTCCGAGCAGTAAGTGACTACTAGTGAGCAATAGCCTTCCTGGACATGGCAACCCCCTGAATATAAGTGCTTTACTAGCAGAGTTCTTGGCATTTTTGTATCAATTTTGCAGAAACAGGTTTTCAGTGTGTAAGAGGAAAAATCATATAATTCTATTGTACCAATGCAAAAACCTGAGCATAACCTCTAGCCAGTGATGCACATCTGTCATCCACAGCAGACTGCAATCCCCTCAGCTGCAGAGAGACAACTTCCCAGAAGCATTGTAGTCATTGAGACCACATGAAGAAATCAAGAGACTCATGCTGCCAAGCATTTAGAGCACATGACTTATGCCAAAGTAGCTGTTGCTCTTGCACAGAGCCACAAGCCTGAATTCCCTTTACAAGGACACTGGATGAATTACTAACCTGGCAGACCAGTGTGTACAAAGTCTCCACTAACTTTCTGCAGCTTGGAAAATAATTCTGCAATACCCAAAAGAACTCTAAACCATTCTCCTGTTCAGTTAGTTTCATGGGAAGTCTCTGCTTTGATCCTATTGTCAAAGCTAGTCACCCACTGCAGCACACTCAGCAGCGTGTGGGGAGAATGCAGCCATACTGTCCTCTAACAACTGCTGGTGGTCACTGTTCGTCCAGTCTCCTTAGGAGCGAAAGGGATGTCCAGTTGTTCAGTGTAAGCTTACAAGAATAAGGACAGGCACTTCAAAAGTTCACTAATGCTAAGAAAGTCAGTGTCTTAGATAAACTTAAGATTTCCTACAACATTTACTTTCAAGGAGCCATACATCTCCAGAAAGGAAATGTATGTTGCACACACAGGGACTGCAGAGCAAATGGAAACAACAGACTCAACACGAGGCAGTTTTGGTGAGAGGCTGACATGTCTGTGAAGTGAAATCTAACTCCCCATAACTCAAGAGAAGGAAAGCCTCTCTTGGACTGCTCTATATTATGTTGCTACAAGGAGCAGGCTATCATAATACATCTTTGGCTACAGGTATTGTGAGGAAAGGTAAATATACAGGAACTGTCACCCATTACAAACATGCAAGGAGAAAGAAGAAAAAAAAGATATGCACAGTCTCAGCTAGTGTGAAGTTTTGACTTCCAAGGAACTTGCATCACTTTACAGCAGTCACTACACTCCTGTTACACAGACGTTCACATAAGTAAGTTTAAATTGCTAATCTGCTGATTTGTGGTGGAAAGACAAAACCACCACAGTTTTACAAGAACAAATGAGTAAAGGAACACACTAGACCCATCCCAGAAGTATGCTGTGCTATTACAAGAGCATCCAGTTAGACTTAGGTGAGACTGTTTCATCCTTCAAAGATAAAAGTTGCATCGTTGCTGTCCTCCCCTACACCCACTCCCAGCTTTGTCCTGCAGTTTCCTTGCCAGCTTTGCAAAAAATGAAAAATACTTATGTGTGA
Organism: Myiozetetes cayanensis; assembly: GCF_022539395.1. NCBI lineage: Eukaryota > Metazoa > Chordata > Aves > Passeriformes > Tyrannidae > Myiozetetes > Myiozetetes cayanensis. The sequence continues at coordinate 21,430,908 of NW_026086605.1, forward strand.
GGTCTGGCAAGACAGAAACTACATACACAGAACAGCAAAAGATTTTTTCCTGATTTCAAGTTTACAGCCAGTTAAGCTGAAGCACAGCAGAAATGTCCCAAATGCTGCAAAGATACTATGCCATAAACTGAAGTAGAGATGAAGAACAAAATGATCCAAAAATTTTTGTCTGATGCCAAACTCCATTTGACATTTTAGGATGATATGGATTGGAAGAGGAGATGTGGGGAAAACCCAGAAACTACAGATATTGACAAAACTTCTAAAAGAATAAGGGATTTTTTTTTTCCAGTGGCAATAAATGCACCACAGCATGACAAAGTTGGCTTATTGAAGGTGATTATCCAAAAAAATCATAATTTGAAATGTTTAAAATAATCTGGGTCCTTCAAGCCTTCCTGACATGTCCATTCAGGGTACGCCACAAACCAACCTGTAATAAGGAAAACACTTACGCAGACCCATGGATGTTTGAGAGCCTGGTCAGCTGTGATGCGCTTTGCTGGGTTTATCGTCAGCATCTGGTTGATCAAATTCTTGGCTTCAGGAGTCACAGTGTCCCACTCAGGTGATGGGAACTAAAAGAGGAAGAAAGAACAGATGATAAACGGAAAATACCTTCTACTAGCAGGCAAGATCCTCCCCCATACACAGCTGAATTTCAGCTTTTGCCCTTTGGATACCAGGGCTAAAACATCTGCAAAACCCACCAATTTTTGTGAAAACCCATGCTGAACAAAAACCATACAGAGTCCAGCAAATGAGTGGTACCAGACAGCAGGACACACCTGTACCATTCACCAGACACAGGCAGGAAGATTAAGAGTTTAAAAGCCTTTTAGGAATCATTCAGACCTTTGAATTTCTTTCACACTCAACAGTCAAAAATGTAAAGTCACAAATCTTTTTGACTGAGTTCTTACACAAAAAACCAAGCACTATCTTTTTTTACCCTACCTGGCTCTTTCTCCAGCATGCTAAAAGCTGTAAAAGCATATGCAAAATCACAAACACTGAACTACAGCAAAACCACATGAAAGCAAAAGCCACTAACAAGGAACATCCCATCAGGTACATATTTTCCCACCATAAAGCACAATATCCTGGAACACAGTAGTCACTTAGGTGTAGCAAGTTGTTAGCAACCATCTACCATACCAATATCATTACTTGGGGAGCAAGAGAGATGTAACAGTGGATGGGAAAACAGAAGCATGAAAACATAGTAAAGAATTTAAAGTATTTCAGCTGCTGATCATCTATGAGGGGTAACTGCTCTCTCCTACAATTCCATTAATGATGAAGAGGAGATATTTACACCATCCCCCAGATGCTTGCATGTGGTATGGATGACAGCATGCTGAGATAAAATCCGATGAATCTACTGTACAAATACAGGTGAACTTGAGAACACAAAGACAAATATACTGTTGGGGCAAAGCTCCCTGTCTTTAGATGGCAGGAAGATTGACCCATCTTGAGCTCATTTTCTTACAGAACTACATTATTTAGAAGAAGTTTATCCCATCTCTTTTCTCCTGCATTTTGTGCTTTACTCAGTTGGGACACAAAAATACACCTGCCATATCTGATTTGCATATAATCTTACTTCTGTATTTGCAGGCATCAGCAAGGCATTATACAATTTGTTCCACAAAAGTTGCAAGAGACTACTCAAAAATTATGATACTGAGCTTTCAAGCCAGGACACTTCCTCCACACCTGAACTCTGAAGTAAAGTCTTGCAAAACCCCTACCAATAGCACAAAGTCCAATTTACTATTGACAGTTCCATCATGGTCAAGGAAGAAAAACAGACTGGTCCTGTGCATACAGGCCCTTTGGTGCTGCGGGAAGGACACCAGGGGCAGGTACATCAGTAAAACTTGAACAGTTTTCTACCAGGCAAAACAGGGGAATAATCTACTAAAGTTGTTCACTACAGGGAAGAATTCAAAACCAGCAGACAGATAAGGAGGGATCAGGCACTCCTGAAGTGCTTTGAAAATCCCCACCAATATAATGAGTGCAAACCCACTTAAAATGAGAACAAGCAACACAAAAACTAGAGAGGCAGGAAGGCAAGAAAAGAACACAAGTCCATTTAAGGCTATCAAGTACAAAAACATCACTTCCCTTTCTCTCAGGAAGCCACTGAGCCAGGACTCAGGGTTAGCCAGACCTTTGTTCTCACCAGTACAGACACTCTCATGGTCTCAGCACAGAATCTGGGAGGTAATTGGAGTCCAGCAGAATCCTCACCTATTTTTTTTTTTTAAATACAAACCACAAGACAGCCCTACAAAATGAATCCCCCAACTTCCTCTTGATATTCATGCCCACAGGCTTTGAGCTAGGATTTCCAAGAGTTCCCTCTTCCCCCTTGAGCCTCTCCTTACATGGAAGAATTTATGTCAAACATTCAAGCTGTGGTACCCAAGCCCCATTTTACACCACCTTTGCTCCCCAGTACTAATCCCCTTGCTATTCCTCTTTCAGGCACTTTTCACACCTCAGTTTTGCCGTGCTCTAAGAACTGTTCCATGAACTGCTCGGCTTTTTACCAGAACCTCCAACCCGACATGCTGATCCCCACCACAAAGACACCCCTCCAACAGCCCCCACCATTCATTCTCACTGGGCTCCATGCTTTCCATGGCTGGAAGAGATACCACTATGGCACAGAGACCAAAGGCCATAATTTAAGCTACTGTTGTACAGAATACATCCCCATACTTTTTATTAGGCCTTGATAAAGATAAGCTCCTTCATTCTACCTTCCGTCTGCTCCCCTGAGAAAGTTAGCATTAGCTACATCTGCAACACTTTGTGGTAAATGACTAGAAGACACCATTTCCCACCATTTCCCTAGTGACCAGCAACATCCTGGTGCCCACTGTGATGCTTTCCACATATCTTTCAGTAGCCCCAAACAGGACTGTATCCCAGGCAGTGAAGACAACGAGGTATATGAACATGCCAAACATCACTTTGCAGAGAAGCTTGGGGCCTGCTGCTGGACACCAAGTAAGATAGTGCCTTGTTTTGGATGGCTTCTACACCCATGCAGGTACTCAGCAAGAAAGTGCCCTTACGTCATAGGCTCCGGCTTTGATCTGCTGATAGAGTTTGTGCTGATCTTCATCCCAAAAGGGAGGGTACCCCACTAGTAATATGTACAGAATCACTCCTGGGAGGGAGAGACACAGATACACTATGGTTAGGCTAATACGCCAATTATTCCTTCAGCCCCTCTTCCTTCCCTCTCAACAGTCCCCAAGGCAATGCTTGCTCCATATCTTCATTTGCCATCATATTTAGCCTTCTGAGGTAGCAAAAGACAGTATAAACCTCTCATCTGCTGAACCTCACCCCGGGACTTCATGTTCAGCTCTTAACACCAGCTGCCAAGAGCTAGAACAAGGTGCATGATGTCCTACCCTACTCTGGCTACCACGGCTGGCGAGCCACAGCTCCCAGCTGCTCTCAGAGTAAAAAGAAGCCACATGTCCTGGGGTTGCTGGGCAGCAAGAGGCTATTTAGGAAGGACTATGTTTTTAGACGCTTATTTTGCATGGTCCTGGGACAAAAATGACACTGACAAAGCTAACACTCCTGGCCTGCAGAGAACCATTGAGTCCAAGTCAGGCAACCCTGGTATCACAGATCTTTAAACTTATCCATCACAGATACATTTACACTTACTTTTAAAAAAAATAATCCCTCTTCAGTATTTCATATTCTACATAGTTAGTGTAAAAGGAAACTGCTACAGTTATCTAAACAAATGACTCTGCAAAGCATAGACAGGTCCTATCTTTTGAGACTCAAATATCTGATGGATGGCCTGAGGAAAGGATTAGGAGCCAGAATCAAATGAGTTCAGGCTCCAGTATTAATTCCATCTACACAAGGTGCTTATTCTCAAGTGTGCCTTTATGTCTCCACCCAAAAAGATGCAGCACTGCACACCCTCCCAGTAATAGGCTACAAGGAATTGCTCTTTTACATGAAATCATGTTGTTTAAGTGTAAAACATTTTGACAGAATCTTACCACATGCCCATATATCCACTGGTTTTCCATAAGGATCTTTTCTTAAGACTTCAGGGGAGAGGTAGCCTGGAGTACCAGCAAACCCTGCCAGGAAATGGATGACATGAAGTACTTACAGTACTCAAGCAGAAGAGATCTTGCCATATCATAAAATCCACTAGTAGTAACCAACAAATTCTAAAACCCAATTCCCACCCTTCATCTCGTATTTGCTAGAGCTGCCTCTTAGTATACCAACAGAAAGAGGGAAGAACATCTGAAACGGAAAATCAGATGGGATTGAGTGTCTATGTATTGCAGGAAAAACAGAAGACTAAGAGGGACCATGTCAACCAGCTGGGCACAAACTCGTATGCCAGGCCTTATAGCATCGTTACACATAATGGCTTGGAGTTTGAAAACACAAGACACAGATGGGACACGTCGAATTGCCAAATGGTGGGGGCAGACCAGGAGAAGCAGTCATCTCTCCAGAATCTCGGCAGCACTCAGTCTCAGAGCTGTTGTTTAACCTGAGAAGGTCTCATGTCTAATTATGTTTTAGCTAAACAAAGACAAGGCCAGGTCCAAATGTGTCCTGAGGAAGGCCAGGTCAAATGCATTTCTGTAAAATGACCAAACAAAATTCCAGATATCTACACTTCTGAGCAGTAGGAACGTTCAGATCAGGGTCTAAACTTAGCAGCTGCCTTCATCTCTGACACTAGCACCTACTGTAAACTGAGAAGAAAAATAGATAAACACATAGTCCTTTTTTCTGTCTTTATCTATCATATTCTTTCCTCTATTGCACTTAGGCTTGTGCCCAAGACCCAGAGGCTGAGATGCTTGAAAAAGAAGCAGCAATGCCAAATACACAGAAGTGTGCTGGACGAGCCAAGAGGAAGTACTCAGGGAGGGTGCAACTCAACCAGCCGGCAGGAAATGGGGGAGCAAAAGTGGGAAAGCTCAGTCTTACCAAACCAGGCCTGCTGCTCTCCCTGGACTTCTATAGCCAGTCCAAAGTCAGCCAGTTTGACAGCAGCACCCTTACATTTACTTGCCAGTAGTAAATTCTCAGGCTGGGGAGAAGAAAGAAAAAAGGAGGTAAGAATGAAAGACTCACATCCTCGTTAACACCTCTTAGCTTGTATTCACATCATCATATTCCACCTGCTGACTGAATTGAGCATGCAGTACTAAATCTCTTCAGGTGAAAACACAGAAACAGCAATGAATGGCACTGACCTAGAGTGGCAGACAATTCTCACACCTAACACAAATCCTCTGGCTCCTCTGTGGGAGCCAGAGCCTCTCCCAACTCAGCCCATACATTACATGCTGACACCAGAGGGCACTGGCAGTACAGTTCCTGCAGCACGTAAGCCAAAATTTGTTTCTGCCCTCCCCGAAGAGAATAACTGGAAGGGTGGGGAGGGGGGGCAAGAAGAGAGGGATGATGCAGTAGATACAATCTGCAGTGATGTTTCTCCCCATGAACAGTAGACAGTCCCCAAGGCACTGGAAAAGTAAATATGATGCTAATAAGGGCTGCCAAATTCAATGCCATAATGTGGGAAGGCATCATCTGGATAGGCAGTAGTTTTCATCCCTTACAGAAAAAGCCTCAGCCTCAAACTGGCATAAGTAGCACAGCAGTGAGTATTCTTGTAAGCAGTTTTTTCATGCCACACATTTACAGCAGCATAAAATATTCTGTCTTGCTCCTGCTGCCATCACCTATACAACAAGCAGCCATGTCACTTCCCCCATGGACCAGGAAAGGGAGACAGACTTTTGCCCCTCACATTTCCATGAATCTCACTTGGATCATAACTCTGTTGTGGTCAGTAGAAGACTTCAGCAGAAGGCTTAACACAATTCCAAAAACTGGAGTGAGAGCTGGTAGCTTCCTCTGAAGCACCAGAGCAGCCAGTTACATGGGATCCCTTGAAACTCCAAAGCCTTTAAGGTAGTAGCTATTATGGCTCTGCAGGAAGATCAACTTGGAGATAGGCAGGACAAATGTTATCTCTCATCCTATCCCCTTTTGATCATTTGTGCAATTCATATCAAGTTGATTTTTTAATTGAGCAAGATGGAAGCCTGGAAATCCAGAAAAAGGAGCTTGTCTCAGTTTCACAAATCTGACGAAGGTCTTTCTTTGCAGCCTGCTCACCAGTTTCATCCCATGGCAACACTTTACCCCTGTTCTGCCTGACAGGCATAAGATGCTTTGCTTATTCATCTGTCTTGAAGTACTGGGCATGTGCCTCCTTCTGCCTCGAATGAAGGGAGAACAGCCTTCCCCACCACAGCCCTTGCCATAAACAGCATGGAAGGAGGGGAAACTGGGTCTCAGTACATTTGAATGTCACTGGCTCTTCACTGTATGGGAAGTGGAAAAGATTGTGTTAATCAAGCTACACTAATGAAAATTCGCTGCTATAAACAAGACCCTAAAGCAGAAGACAAATGAAATGTTCTGAAAATCCCTCCCAACTCCATATCACAGCTGGGCTTAGCTTGACTAAGAAACAGTGACATTTAAGCCAGGCTTATGCTAACTAAGCACTATTTGTAGTTGTGTTTTAGAAGCGAACACCTTAAGGCTAATGGTGCTTATCCATGTGCATGTTTGCCAACATATGGGTTGTCTCAGGTTTCAAATACTTTTTGGTGAGGATGTGAATGCACTTTGTAATTTCTTATGGTCCCTATGGGCAGCTCAACGTTTGACATTCTTTAATAGCATGTCAGCCAAAAGACAGGCTTATGTGAGGGAGGTGCAAAAGACAAAACTTTACTTGAAGCAAGCTCTGCAGTTATTACACACTGATCCTGAAGGCCAAGCTTTTAGCAAGGAGCTAAATATAACATAAAAAAACACAGGATTTTTCATAGCTAAAAGAAATTATTAGTCTTCAGGCCTGGATAGTTTCAGTCAATCAGAGCAAGAAACAGAAGAAACACATTAACTACAGTGAGGAGTGTCTAGCAGCTGATAAGTTCTAAACAAGTTGCTAACTTTCATACAAACAAAACTTTTGGAAGGAAACCAGATTATACATCTGAACTCAGGATGTGAAGGAAAACTTACCCTGAACTGGAAAACACTACTGATTTTCACAAATGCCCTAATTTTGGACAGTAGTACCTCTTGAATATTGCTTTCTCAAGAGCAAGTGTCAGGTCTAATTGAGAGCAGCCATTCCACAGTAGATCATTTGCATGTTTTCACAGTGCTATGAATCAGCGGGTCAAAAGTGTTGCATGGGAGTTTGCCAGAAACACTAAGGGTTATCCACCAGATCAAAACACCAGAGGAACATTGCCACCAAGCCTGCAACGTGCTTTTGCCTTGCTCTCTGCAAAATATTTTTCTACTTTCCCCCTTATGCATTGTTTAATAAGCCAAAATCAACACTAGTAGCCTGTGTCACCCTGCATTAATTTAACTGGACTGCTGGTGACCATCACCATTTCCACTTTAGACAGAGAGGGCTTCAGGGCAGGCAGACCTTCCTGCACAAATCTCTTCATTCTGGAACCTGCCCAGCTCCCAGTACAGCAGGCACAGTGTGGGAAGGGAGTTTAGGTAACTACACTGTGGTGGCTCTGGGTCTGTAAATGTGTTATAATTTGGCAAATGGTTGATTCACCCAGTGTTAAACCAAACAGCAGTTTTGGTTTTAGATTTAAAGTGCTTCTGCTGATGAGAGAAGAAAGAAATGACACAAAAAATTCTTGTTGAGCATCTCTGCCCCAGCACAATGGCATGTGTTTGGCAACACTGCAGAATAAAAATACACATGCTCTGTGCAGACAAACTCATCCTGGCAGATTGAACAGAGATTGCTCCAGGTCTCTAGAGATCTCTTCAATCACAAACTAGAAAGCATCCTTCATTATAATGAATCCTACCCAAGTTTCTCTGTAAGTCTACTGTACTCCAAGATTCACAACTACTCCATCCTGGAGCTGCCTCAAAGAAGCTGAGAGCTGGCAAGGTTCACCAAGACTGAAAACTTCCTCAGGAGTTCAGCACACCCTCCAGAAAACTCTGAAGAAGCAAATCTGTGCTTCAGGAACCCCTGAGCCTTGTTCAAGTAAAAAAACAAAACAAAACAAAACAAAAACCAACAACAAAAAAACCCGCCAGCTGGCAACACAGTATTCCTGTCTTGCCTTCCAGTGATCCCCTGGCTGCACTCCTCAGACTACAGCACAGAGGAAACATTACCTTCAAGTCCCTGTGCACGATATCATGCTGGTGAATGTGATTCACACTCTCCAGTATCTGATGAATACAGTGGCTGAAAGATAAAGGGGAGAGACACACAGAGTTATGCACACAAATTTGACATCTCATCCCAGAACTATTTCCCTAACTTTTATACTTGTACTAGGTGGGAGTTCAAGACCCCAGGCTGAATCCCTTCGTCATGACCACTGGATGTCACAGCTCAGTACTGTCACAGCTGAGCATCCCCAGCCCCCAGCAACAGGATGCCAGATATCTCTTCTATAGCACGACCATAAAGCCTCTTTCCTACCTCCCATCATTTCCTTCCCATCACATTAAGCCTCTGACTTGTTCCTTCAGACAACAGTGCCCACCCCACACAGAACAACCAAGCCATCCAAGTATCTGCAAACAGCAGCCAAAATTGTGCAAGCAAGACCAAATAACTCCAGGAAACATTCCACTGGGCTAGTCCCGAGCGAAGAATAAACTGAGAGAGAGCAGCAGCCTCCCCCAGCAAATTCAGGATGACGATGCCTGGGCTCCTGCCAGTTTGCAAAGCTTTCAGAGCAGCATCTCAAGCACTTTATATACACAATGCGCACACACACCCGCTTGCTGGGTGCCTTTTAAGTACAGATCCCACTTAAGGGGTTAGTAATCTGAAAAGCAGACTCATTCTGTTAAGTGCAGTGTGCTGCACTCCCCCAGCTCACAGAAAACCCTGCCTCTGCCATTCTCACTGCTGTAAACCACAAGGCAAAGGCAAGATGTTATTTACACCTGTCGCATAAGAACAGCACAACACGCCCATGGGTGAGATTCCTGGTTGAAACCATCTCTTCCACTAAACGTTTACTCAGCTGCCAAGGGTGAATGTGTAATGGAATAGGGATTTTGACAGCTATGGCTGGGCAGTAAGCATGCAGATGTGGGCAACTCAGAGAGGGCTATGTCCTCGCTGCAGGATCTCTCAGTCACCTCACCGACTTCTACAAATCTCAGGGGAACAAATTTGAAACGAGTGACATATTTGAGGGAAGGGAAAAAGGCTTCTGGAAAAGATGGGAAGAGGGTGAGGGGGAGGAAGAGAAGACGAGGTGCAGCACTATGTGTTTGCTACCCCCACCCTTCTGGAGCTGGCAGTATGATCCTTAGGGTCGGAATCCATGAAAATCTCCCCGCTCCCAAAACAAAAATGTATAATTAGAACAGAGCTGAGTCTGAGCGAGAGAGATTTTCTGGCCAAAAATGGCAAAAGTGTGAGGTGTCCCAGGCAAGCCAAACACGGCAGATTGGCACGGACCTCGCTTCCTTGCTCTCCCAGCCTGCTCTGGAATTCAGCACGGCATGGGGAGAGAAAGGGAGGAGTTTCACTCTGTCATCTTGTGGGCACTTTGAGACCTGGCCGGCTGACAATTAGAAGGTTGAGCACCCCGAGGAGAGCTCACAGAGCAACAGACAGTTCTTCTTTTCCCCTAACTCTGCCATAATTTTCCTGAGCAGTGTCAGTCACTGACAGCTCTTGAGCTCTTCAGGGAACAGGCACCGGCAAGAGGGACAAGGGAAGGATTGTGATTGATAACCTCAGAACTTCCCAACGTCAAGGCAGAGCGGCACGACTGTTTATTCATCTGAGATGGTGTACCTACAAGGTCTGTACACCCCACTGAAAACATCTATGGGGCTCTCAGACCTCTTTGCCAGAAGCCCCACCAGAGTTGATGAGTTCACCGGCCTTCCCAGTTACCAGATGGCTCACGGTAGAGCACGCAGTGCAATGCCTCATTTGAAACCCTGCAATGCCCAGGAGACAGGCTGTAAGTGTACCACAGGGAAAGCAAATAAGTGCCTGCAGACTCCATCAGCAGTAGCTACACTAACACACTCTCTTCTTCCTTGCACTCAGTATCATCTTCCTCACAGGACTGCCTACCAAGCTCAACCTGCCACAGTGCCAACTACTTCCATCTGACCCCTCTCTTCTCATGGCTCCCCTAACTCCTGCTTCAGCAAGGGTTAGTATGGGATAAGAACACAAACACAGAATAAGCAGAGTAAAATGTCACCATTGGGTCACTTCCAGGCCATGCTAAAGCAAAACAGGAGCGGCCTAATCCCAGCTTTGATTCCAGATGCTGTGTGTCCAGCAGATGGATGGGTCAGAGAACACCCTCAGCTACTGCTGCAGAGAATACACTGCATAAAGAGGGACAAGCACATGCCACTTCAGGAAGCTCACAGGTAGGAGAGAAGGGACACATTGAGGAAAAGAAGGGCATAACTCTAAATATTTTTAACATTAAAATATAAAGGTTTCTCTCACATATTGTGCCTTTTCTTACTGCACTAAACAACTCACAGTCAGAGAGGGTTTCCACAGAAACACAGTCTTCAAAGCTCCCTCTCCCCACTGTCCTGTAAACCACTACCTAGACACAGGCAAATTGAATAGGTCTGCCCAACAGCAAGGGCACATTACTGGAAACCGTGCTAGGAGAAGGTAGAAGCCAAGCAGGCACACCTCATAACCACAGGACAACTCTCCCCTACATTTGCTCAGTAAGGACACACTATCACCAGAAAGGTCAGGTAGACAAAGCCGCTAGCAATGGTTCTCCCAGTAAAGAGCACAGCATCTGCAAAAGGCAGAGCCAGCAGTGTCTGCAGGTAGAAAGGGCTAGAGCTGCAGCAAGGTAGGTTGACTGGTGACAATAAGTTTATGCTAACAGCAGAAAGAGGAATTGTTTTATCCAGGCAAGGAGCAAGAGTGCTAGAACAAAGCCATGCACAGATCAGCAGTCAGGAAACTCATTCCACTTGTACATTGTACATGTATGTACAATGTGTGCACATGGCACATACATGAAAGGGTCTGGAAGGAGTCTTACCTGGCATCTGCTTCACTGTAGTATTCTCTAGCAACAATATCCTCAAAGAGCTCCCCACCAGTAACCCTGGAGTACAAAAGAACAAAGGAGGTTACGGAGCCCATGTGTGTGTATCTCAAGGATGCACAGGATGTGTGTGGCCCCCCCGTGTGGATCTTTTGCTGCAGCCCGTGTGGGAAACTGCATCACAGAGGAACCAGAGCAAACTCCACCACCATGGCACCAGCACTGGCATATCCATGTGACTGACTCCGTGGACTGCCATTTCACCAGCAGTGTACAGGACATGCTGACTGCACACGGATTGTCCATACACCTCTACAGAGATTAGTATATGTTAAGCTTGGGAACAACATCCCTCCTCTGACCTCCGCTAGGCTGCCCCAGGGGCAAAAGTCAAACAGTCTCCATACACGGATAGCCATTCTTTGCCATCCCATGCTTACACCTGGTGCCAGGAGCCTTCCTGGTCTGTCCCCACCACACAGTCAATGGATTTTTGTCAAATAGGCCAGAGGTATCTACAGGTCTCGAAAGAGAAAGGGAGAATTACAGTAATGCAGGTGTTTTTTATTCCACTCTTAGTCAACCATCAACATGCCTGCATCACTGGTGAAGCATCAAAGACAGACACTTACAGATCAAAGACGAGGTAATGGAAACCTTCTTCTGAAATGCTGTCGTGGAGTCGCACTGCAAAAACATAATCAAGAAATGGAGATTTACAGAGCATGGAGCAAATATGACACTTCACAAATCAAACTCATGCACACAGTCAAGTTTTCCCTCAAATCAATCAGTCTATTAATTCCCTATGCCCTTCACTTTGTGTGCTCCCTTAGTGACCCATTTCCTCCCGTTATCTCAAAGGAACAGATGGGTGTCCTTCACAAACACTCACCCCTCCCCAGTGTCAAAACAAACTCCAAGTATCTTTGACCTCCTGTTCATTCTCCTTCTCTAACACTTCAGTACCTTCCTTTCACATCTGCCAGTATTATCCTCCATGTTCATGTTTTGCCATCTCTCCCCATCCATCCTTATTCCCAAAAACAAACTCTTTTCAGAGTCTCAAAGCAAGCCTCCAATCCATAAATTAACTTCTGACCCTACCTGCATATCAGTACCGTTGGTCTTCCTTCTGTCTTTCATCTGTAAGGCTACATGACATTCCCTTCTCTTACTTCTATTTCCTCATTTCATTCTGACTTACACCCCAAATCCTTATCCAAAATTCAGAACCAGTTTCTTATCTCATTTTTCTGACCTGCTTGTTACAGGACATATCTGATCACGTTTCTCTTTCTCAAAATTTCATCCACCTTCAGCTTCCTTACCTATCTCCCCCAAATTCTGCTCCTATTGCCTAAATTAATCTTCACCTTTTACCTTGTCCCCTTTAACGTACAGGCCCACAATGGGCCACTATTCCCTGATATTCTGGGATCTCTGGGATCTTCTTTCCTCATTTTACACACAGGTAATAATTATTGCATCTATGCATCCAGCACAGTGCTGTTTTCTCCTGTCTGAATTAAATTCTCAATTTCTTTGATGTTTTTTGGAACTAATTCTAACCCAAGAGAAGAAACTTCATTTCATATTGCTACCTAACCCTTACTTTTTTCTTTTCTCCTCTTCTGTAAAACTTGACACTTTTCCCTGCCAATCAGTCACAAGTTAGCAATCCTCTTTGACTCAGTTTCTAAACTTTCACAGCCTGAATAGAACAAGGTGTCTTCTTCACATGACCATCTCACCCAACTAAAGCAACTAGTTGAGACAAGACTGAGCCTTAGTCACTGTAACACCTTGTAATCGACTATTGACCAAAGTAACAATACTGATCTCATTCTTACAAGAGAAATCTCATTATCCTCCTCTGTCACTTTAACAGTACCTTTGCCTCTCCTCCCTGTCTTCCATTCTCTTCCACATACAATACAGGTGACCTGCCTTGATTTTCCCAGCATCATGGTTTTCTCTCTGCCAGTATCAACAGGTCTGTTTGCACCTCTTATTGGTGCATGATATCAGATACCACCACTGTCTTGGGAATGTTTCAAACCAGCACTTGGCACGTGATCCTACCTCATAGGGGACAGCTTCTGCACACGTTGTCAATGCTCATCTCTGCTCCTCCTTGCACCTCTCCTTTGCTAAGGCACCCTTCCACATGCAAGCAAATATGCACAAACTCAGAACAGACAGTAGCACAGACGTGCAGAGACCACTGCCAGTACCTTATCTAAAAGGGTATCATTCTTTCCTTATTCTTTTTACCTGCTGATTCCTATATTTTTCCTTCCTTTATCTACAAGCTCTCTGACCAGGTCCCTTGATCGCTTTCCTTTCCTCAGCATTTCTACTGCATATGTAACTGCAGGGGTTTGGGAGGAGCACTCCACCCAGCATAATGCTGTAAACAAGCAAGTACAGTTAGAGTACCAGTACAGCAGGTGTTTCAGGTGCAACGTGCTGTTCCTACTGCAGCAAAACAGAGATACATCACCTTTAAGAACTATGTTCCTTAAATCATTCGCTGCAAACAAAAAAATCTTCCAAGTAAGCAGTTTCAGTTGGCTGTGTAATAACTTTATTGCAATACAATTTTGTGCTTACAAGAAAACTTGCCTCCCGAGCACTTGGCAGAAAGCAGCAGAGGCAGCATTACAAAAATGCAAGTGAGAAGAAGGGTATTTCCTAGGAGAAAAGATTTTCATTCAAGTCTGGAAACAAGATGGAAAGTGGCTGAAACAAACATTTGGATTCCCAATGCAGGGCAGTTTTCACTCCAGTGAACAAGACTATTTGAGGTGAAAGTAGGAGACAAGCACATCAACAAGAGCAGAGGCCCAGAACACAGGCAAAAGTCTGTGAAGAGACCTTATGAACAGATGGAGAAACTTCAAGGAAAGCTGAATGTGCTAATAAGGTCATGTCTGGTGACGCTCAGTGGGCATGAAAAAGCATTCTTCTTCCTCAGGCACCTAAAAGGTCACCAAAGCACTGCAAGAAACACTGAGCAGAGAAGAGAGTGGCATGAATGAAAACATGACAGAGGAGGAGCACAACCACCAGCAGGTTGAGAACAGTGGCTTGAAAAAGGAACAGCAAACATGTCTGCAGGTAGAAGTGAGAAACAGTGAACGATAAAACTTTGACGCAAAGATGCGGGCAGCAAATTACATCAGAAAATGAAACACAAATGAGCTGATTGGTGCTATTTCTTTGTCCTGAGGAAAGCATTTTGTCAGCTACATTATGAAAAGGGAAGGAAGTAGCAATTCAGCTGGCAGAGACTGGCAGAAGCAGCAAAAAGAGCCTTCAAGGACAGTAAAACACTACTTGCATCCTTAGGTGAGGAACCATGACAGGAGGACAGAGACAGTTCATAAATACTGACGCTGTACATCACCCTAGGGCTGCACAGCAAAAGAAGGCCTTGAAGGCAGGACACAGGTCATTAACTTAACAAGGGAGCCGCCTCCTCACAACAGCCCAGAGCCATGCTGGAACAAAATCTGTCCAGGATTTAAGCTGCTGAGGTAACAAAGCTCAGAGAGTAATGGTAGAACAGCAAAAGCTAGAAAAGCTACAGGAAAAATGACACTGGGCCCCACCACCCTGCACAGGCATAACTAGTGACAGCTCAAAATATTAGGCTTCAAGTATGAAGGAGGACAGCAATGAGAGGAGTCAAAAAGGATTAGAAAAAGTCTGAATATACCAAAATTTATGACTTTCAATTCCAGCCCTCACCTACTTCATAGTGATGCTGACGTGAAGAAATAAAAACAATACCCAGCAGTAGAACAGAAAGAACACTAGTGCCCTTTCACTGTAACGTTTTGCTTCCTTACCTTCCTGCAGAGCCACAAGAGCTTTCCTGACCAGCAAGGAGACTGCAATGGACAGCTCTGATGCCATGGTCCACTCTGCTGACACATGAAGTCAAAATGTCCCGCTTTCTAATGCAGTGCTAACTGCTAGGGACAATCAGCTTAAACACATGATCTGCCTTTTCCAAAACTATTCAGCCAGTCCATGAAATGGCATATATTTAGAAGTAACTGAAGGATAAAAAACATTTTAAAAGGTTCTGTGCCTCCTCTCCATTTTGGTTCACAAATATGATCCACACTGTGTGAGTATTCCTCATGACAATACACAAACATCAGAAACCATCTGATACCTCCACTGTCTAGATGGTAATGAACTCTCTCTGCTTAAGATATCCTATGCAAGTGTCCTTCACCTGAAGGCAGGACACAATTTCCTGAATGGCCAGTTCCAAGAGTGAAATCCAAGTACTGGGCTGTCTGCTGTTTCAGACACTTTCCCATGAAAAGACCATCCCATTTGTTCACAGGCTGCTAGTCCTGACACACTGCCTGACAACTCTATTACTGACTACCACAAGCTCAGCCTCAACCAAGCACTTGAGTAGAGCTCACAAAGACTGCTCATGTCTGTGTAACCTTTTGACACAAGAGGGTGAAAAATATAATAATATGTAAATACTGGAGGGTAAAGTCTGCCCAAAACCCGATTATACATCATAAGAAATATGGAGAAGTAAAAGTACTCATCCAGTTAACCTTTTCTTCAAAAATATTACAGTACTTTTTTTTTTTCCTCTTGTCAGGGGAGCAGTGATGTCTCTGTCTAGCACAGCAGGCTAGACAAATGCACACATCACAAAAAGTCTCAAGTCGCGGCAAGAGGGAAGTTGCACAACAGCAATATAGCGCCTTCCAAAACACAACCAAACTACAAAAGAGACCAGTACTCGCCAAGGAACCTCATCTCACTTTATTCATCAGAAGATGAAGTAGATTATTTCTATTAGCTCATTATGTTGCCCAGAAGCAGCAATTCAAACTGTATTTCCTTCCCAGTCAAACACTCTTAACACAATGAGTCTTATAGATGTAGGAAATTAGACCCTGCCAACACCACACACAGCTGGAGCCCCCTGATGACTCTTCCCATTCAAAGATCTCTGATGGATGAAAGAGCATGTACTACAATGGTTAGGTTCACAAGAACAGACAAAGAGAGGAGAGTAAGAAAAAAAACAGAAGCAAGTCAGACATTGAGGTCCTTTCAGAGCACAGAAAAAAATCCCATTGACATAAAAAACAGAGGGTTTGTAGAGTTCACATGCACATCTAATTTTGTAAGACTGGCAGGTCTTACTGATAACTTTAGAAATAATAAATAAAAAAACCCTAGAGCACTAGTAAGCACTGCCAGAACAAATGCTATCCAAAGGAGCAGAATCAGTTACAGACTGTTAGGTAGAAACATCTCCAACAATACCAGCTGCTCGGTCATCAGAAAGTGTGCATCACCACTTGGATATCTCCAAGAAGCACGTAGCTTCTGGGAGAAACAAGGACTTGTTTCAGTACAGCATCTTGATGAAACAATGTTTTCCGCAAGTTGTAAAATTCTAACTTTAATTATACATAGTCCTGAATCTGGTACTGCAGTGACGCTCCACCAAGGGTGATGAGAGTCTGCTACCCAAAACTGTTCACCCAATTTTAAATGCACACATGTAATTCTGCACAGTTAAAGATCTGTGATGCATCACAACACACAAGGCATAACCCAATTAACTGGTTTAAGTATTCTTTTCTACCCTCAGTCTCCTCTCCAGCCTCATCCTAAGTAAAATGGTCTTTCCTATACTGGAAGCATCTCCCACAAAGCTGGCCTTTGGAAAAAAAACACCAGAAAAACAGTGATACCAAACCACTCCTGTTCCCCAAAAACCCAGATCTTCAACACAGCCTGATGCAAGTCAGGCAAGTTATTTTCTGTCTTGTGTGGGTATGTCAGGTCCGAGGCCCTAATGGAACCCAGAGCATTTGCAAAGAGCCTGATCCCACAGTGAGTGGCTCAAGGGGATGTGTTGCAGCTACTGAACCTAACAGCAGCTGTGTACCAGGAATTCAAGCACTTTCGAAGAACATCTGCTGTGAATATTACTTTTCTCTGCCTGCTGTCTTCAGAGACTCACTGGAAATCTTGCCTCAAGAGCAGAACTTGAAGTTGCTACTTCAAAGTGTTTCAAAGTCCTCACGCACATACAGTTTTTATTTTTGAAAGTAATAATATTAATAGGCTATTATAATAACTACAGAAAATTAAGTATTTTAGTGAGAAACAGCAATACAGTAACAGTCATGCAACACGGTTTACATTCCCTGCTTGAATGAAGTGACCCTGTACAGACAGCCACAGCTCTCTGCTGACTGTGATATGAACCAAGGGAGCATGAGGGGAAAATCTCCTTCATATCAAACTGCACCAGCCTAACAACCAATGCAAATTGCTGCTGAGTCATGCACAGCAAGGCTCTGTGAATGTAAAAGTTGAAGTGAATCATGAAGAGATCAGCAAAGAGCTTTCAATTTTCACAAAACCCCACCTGAACTACAGGAACATAAGAAGACGCTAAAAAGCAACAGGCATCTAATTTTTAAAAGGTCACACATAAAAGGCCAACTGATATAGGGGAAACAAACACAGAATGTGCCTAGCCTGGCTTTGACCCACATCTCGCTTTCACTCTGTCCAGTGTGCTGAATATTATTATCTTTTTACTGTTATGTCAAGCACAAGGGCTCAGCCCATGGCTGGAGCAGGCAGGCTATTGTTAACACAGGGTGGTTTCTGGCAACATGCTGCAAGCAAGTATCTGCCAGCAAAGAGGTTTCTGAAGACACAACAAAAGGCAACTACAGAAGAATAATTCCACAGGACAATTCCCAGTATCTTCACCTGGCAATCACTCATCTCTGCTTAGGAAAAGGTAATGTGGACTGAAATATTCTTGCTCCTACATACCAGTTGTCTTTGCCTGTCCTTAGGGACAGTGTTCAAGCTACAGGTAACCTTGTCTGCTAAATCTAGGTTCACTGGTATTCTTAAATGTAAAATGGGATCTTCTGGACTGAACTATGTTATTTAAAGGTCAGCCACTTATTTGAAACAGCCACAACTTCACTTCTCAGATATTTCCAACCAGATGTCAGACTTTTGCCTGTATCATGGAGAAATGGAGGAGGTAAGAGCAACTGCAAGGGGTGTATTTCAAGAGACTCTGCATGTCAGAAGAAGCAGAATAAAACTGAAGGCTAAAACCTACCTGATGCCCTCTTCCAATGATATTCTCCAACATGCCAGGAGGTGCTGAAACTATAGATACAAATACACACAGCCCGACAGACTGCAAACTGAGCACTACCATCCATGGCAGCACAAGTGACAAGTGAACTGACACAGATGGCTACCACCCACTCTCTGCTTCCCCAGCTGCTCACCAGCCCGGGCAGCCAAGACGGGAACTGTCCCACCACCTCCAAGCCTGGCTGAGTGCCAGGACACTTCCTGCACGGTTTGCATCACTCAGGATGTCTGTCAGGAGCCACCACCAACCTGTGACTGCCTGTGAGCTGGGTGCTGAGCTCCCACCCCAGCTGTTTGTCTAATTACATTAAACACGCAAAATTCAGCTGCAGGTGCTCAGACTGCTTCCAAAAGACTCTCCTTTTAATTAAAAATTCACTATTAAAAAGCATTAAATTGTGTAATGCAAATAATCCTCTAGAAATCATCTGTTCCAGCAGTTAATGACCAGCTTTGTCAGAACAGTAACTAATGGTAGCAGGACAGTTAGCTAACAGGACATAGCAGGCTGCTGTTAACCAGTCCCTTAGAAACACGGACTCTTTCCCTCCTCTTCCAAATCTGACACAGAGAGGTCACAGCATGCTGGATATACACCAGCTTGCTGTGGACTCCCCAAGTCCCCAGCATTTCACACCAACTGCAGTTCTAAAGCTTTGGAAAATGGAAGAGAAGAAGGACTTGCTAACACTCTGCTCCAGTTCAGGTAGAACAAAGTTGCTGCCGGCTCTGCAAAGAAACACAAGGAACAGTCCTAAGGAAGTATGAAAAGGCAGACACACACAGAGGTGGGTTCCCCCACCACCATTGTTCTCACTGTAACCTTTGTAACACTCCAGCCCTAAAAAATGAGGCTAAAGCACTGCCCAGTCAGGAAATTCCTTTATGCACAGAAATTCACACCCTAGAAAGGAGCTGCAGGGAGAACAGTACCTTTCCTATTATGAAACTCATCCTTCTGCTGTGGTAAAAAACAAAAGTAAAATAAATAAATACACACACACAAAGTATTTTTAAAATACATTTCAGTTCCAACTAAATGTTACTTTTCCTTTGATTTTACAATGTCTGTATTGAAAAGCTGAAGTTCAGCATGATATATAACATTTAGTATGCCCTACTTAAACATTACATGAGCCAAAAGAGTGCATTAACAGAAATATTTCCTGCTCTCCTGATAACAGTGCAATCACAACCATCCAGAATTGTTATTAATAATTTCCTATTAGCCATATAGCAGATAAGCAAAGTACTTCTGATAACCACTGGTATTATATGAGAGTTTTTTCTAAAAGACCCCAAAATAATAACAAGCCGACTTCATTGATGTCTCAAAGAAAATACACAGAGAACACCTCCTTTATTTGAATTAACAGAATGCAGATAGTGGCCGTGACAAATTTTAGCTCTCTCAGGCAATGCTCTGCAACTTGGCTACATGTACTTCTGCCGTCAGGGATAAGTTGCCCTTCGGTGTGGCACTGCAGTGCTCCTGCCCACAGAGGCAGGTGTTCTGCCTGACATCCCCCAAACCTTGCTGAAGGACCCTGATGTTCACACCTCCTGTTTCTCATTGCCAGGACAGCCATGACACCTTCCCACAGACATGAGCTCTGTTCAAAAGGCAGGTTGTCGCTCGCACGATTTCACCTCCTGTGTGCAGGGCTCAGGCAGGGGGAACCCCAAAGGAGGCTCCCTCCATTCCTCAGTGCTATCCTAAATAGAGCAGGGAGGGGAGGAGTAGAGGAATTATCCTCTGATTTTTGCAGTACCTATGAGTGCACTGAGTCTGGCCCTCATCCCACTGTTTATTTTTTAAGGGATTGCTTGCATACAGATAAATCTCACAGCTAAAGAGATGAATAATGTAATCCAAATATGTCTCTAGTACAGACCAGAGAGACATACAGAATAAATATAACCCCTGGCAAGGAAAAAAGTGCAATTATTCCTCCGTTCCCAAATTGAGGGGGCTTATGGAGAAATGTTTTTCTTAAAACTACAGGAAAAGCTATAGGAAGAGGTAGCAGTAAAAGAAGAAAACATGAAGAGGTAAAAAATAGTGAAAGAATTAACTGGAAAATCAGAATGAGAAATAAAAAGGTGGACTGCCTGGGGTTTTGGGGAACATCCTATCAGGCAGACATACATGGGTACTCACCTAAATCTCTAGCAGTGAAGGGACTGCAAACAATAAATGGTAACTTGCAGCTCAAAGGCTAAAACTTTCCAGCAGGAGAGCACTCCAGCTGATAGTCTCTTTAAGGGTTTTTTGAGTGTTCGCTAGTGGGTTTTTCCCTTTTACCTTTTTTTTTTTTTTTTGGCAAGGTAGAAGGAGAGCAGGTTAAGGGCATAAGTCCACAGATACTATTTTTCGACCTCTTAGGAAGCTCAGCAACTTGCTGTCCTCTCAGACAGACCCATGACACTTCCAAGGAAAAGATGTTCAGTAACTGAGAAAGTCACAAAGCATAAATCTTGCTACAAGGTCTCTTCTCCATCCAATGGTCTTTGCACCATCCCCTCTCTGCACCAGAAGCAATACCCCAGCAACAGAAATCACAGGACAGCAGTTTTACAAAACCAGCCACGCGTGGGAGCATCCCACTTGGAAACCCCCGAGTATCCATAGGGCAGTAATTGTGGCCAAACCACTGGAGAACCCCCAGCATTTGAACGATTCTTTGCACATCACATCCTTTCTGTCCCAATTGCAAAGGCAGTCTGGATGCCTGCAGCCAAACGAAAACAAGGAAATCTGCTGTTTACAGCAAAACACAGCCTACATTTTTTTCTTGGTCGCTAAGGAAGCAATTCAAATCTCTTGTTAAGGAAAAGGTGATAGGAAAACATTCCAAGCAGCAGCAGGGGGAGAAATTTGAGGGTCTTGTTATCAAGACTAGTATCTTAGAATGAGGAATGAGTGAACCTGAAGTTGTAGCTGATACCACGAAGTCAACAAATCCAGTATTAGGTCTGCAGACACGGTCAATGCACATTTTCCCACACAGGTTAGTTACGAGCCTTATGGGATTCTCCATCTGGGCACTACACAGAAGGATACCATTCTTCTCAGTCTTTGCACCACTTTGCACCTTGATCATAACCATCATTTAAGGGCACACAAACTGGAGGCCTTTTCTTACACACATCCATCAAAATCGCTCCCACAACTCAGAGGTACTAAGAGAACAGACCACTTGTCAAAGGAAATAAGACCCATCCAGGTCAAAAGAAATTCTTGTAATTCACAGGAGATTTCTATAACATTTTCTTCCCATTTTAAATAAGGACATGTCCAAAATTGTAGTTTCTGCTGAGAAAAGCCAACAGATAGAAGTTAAAGTAAAAAGAATTCAGATGCAAGTATATTTTGGAAAAGAAGTCTGAAGTAGGAAAAACCTGAAAAAGCAATAATTCTGATAGATGCTGAGGACAGCATTTCACCACTGCTATAAATTCCCTCAAAGAAATTAACTCTGAAGCAGTTCAGCAGAGTATATGAAGGCAGAAATCAGAAACAGAATTTGGCTGTGGCTCTTGGGCTACTACCAACCTCTCTTAAAATATGTATTTTTATTATTCTAGACCTAAGTGCATCCAGTTCTTCAGAGCAAAGACTGCCATGAGCTGGGGCACAATGACAAACCAGAAGTGCTCAGTTCCAACTATGAACAAAAGATATTAAAGAACTACTTCTGTACAGCTGGGTTAAAAATATCTAAGACAGAGTACAGATCAACTAGTCACAGATCCAAAGATGAGGCATGTATTTAGACTGGCATAACAAAGAAAATTAGGAGGAAGGCAACACCTAACAACCCAGTCGACAAAATCCATGCACAGAGCAGACTGCTGCTCTGTACACTGAACAAGTCACACTGAACAATCCTACCCTTGTAAGAGAACATGGAAATGCTAGAGAAGAGTTTTCAAAACTATGAATGACGATTTTGATCAAATTTTGCATCATTATTACTTTGGGAGTCCTAGGACAGAGAAGGTCACATTCAGCACTGTTCTGAACTTCACATCTGCACTGAGCAAGCCTGCAGGATAATACTAGGGTTCCCAGCTTTAGTCACTGTTCTAACATTTAATGGATAGCAGGAAGCATGGAAAAGAAAAATGAATTTTCGACAAGAGAATCCCTGTAGTGAATGAATTATAAGATTTAAAAATTAAATGCACAGATTGACTGAGCAGAAAACCAAAAGAGCTGTTCCACTAAGCAAGAGTTAATATGCAACACATTGTAAGTTTAGCTCTACAACAAACAGAAGTTCATTTTATCTTAGCCATTGCACACGTTTCACTGGCACAATCAGGAAAGCATCTGCGAATGAAGAGTCAGGGCTATGGGTGTGCTTACAGAAATCTGCCTCTTTCCAGCAAAGCAGAGATCAAGGGAGAAGAGAGCCACATCATTCTCTTCTACATGTTCCCAAATACATCCATGTCTAATGCCCACAAGATTCATCCATAAGTGAATCACTGGAACAGTAAGTTGTTCAAGAAGTGGAATTCCCCATAGAGCCATGACTCTTGCAAACTTCCACAGGCACTTTATCTGCTTATGGACAATGGCATTTTAATGATGTTGCCTTCTGCCTCTTTAGCACATCCATATCCTCAGTAATGGGTGCATTTTTTGAAGTGAACAGATCACTGGTTGATCTCTGTCCAATTCTGCTGTGTTTGGCGACCATGGTTGGTAAATGGCTTCTCTGGGCCAGAATTCAAAGTTTTCTAAAAGTTGTCAGGAGGAAAAAGAACAAGTTGAAATTTAGGGAAAGAAGCCCTTTCTCTACTGAAGTCTGACCAGCTATAACAACACATTCAACATGGTACATACCATGAATTGGAAATCAGAAAAAAATTGTCTCGAGTTAACTTTTTTTTTTGGTCCAGACAAAAAAACCCTATTGCAACACTAAGTTCTTGGAAGAATTACTCCACTGTGATTACCTTGGCCATAATGTGCTTCTAAAGACAAGCAAAACACCCAACTACAGAGCAATAGCCTATAATTGGGGCTGAGATTTTATGAAGGTATGTTAGGATAACTCAGAAAGCAGTCATTTCACAAAAAGCAACAGCAAATGGAAATATCACCATTACTCTGTATCTAAAGTAATCTTTATTTTATCAAAGTAGCAGCATTATTGTCGGTTATGTTGCTGTCCAGAATCAAGTGTCCTGCAGTAAATGCATAAGAACCACACATTCAACAACAGTTTTGCTTTTTATTCTGTGTACTCTGCCCACCTCATAGAGTCCTAACTTTCAATCTTCTGCCCAAGACTCAGTGCAGGCTCAGGTCACTGTAGAAGAACTGGATTTGCTGCAACACAGTTTGCAACAAAAACAGTACCAACAAAACTTGAAATGGAAAGCAAGTTCAAAATCTGCAGAACTCTCCATCGTTTGTGCAGTGTTAAGCACATAGCTCACACTGAGGCAACACACCAAGTATTCATCCAGAAGAGTTTACAACATGGAATGCCAGTAACTAGGTGATTACTAACTGCTAATACACATTTCAAGGAAAAAAAATACCGCTATGTCAGAACAACATGTTTCCCTTCTATGACAACCTAACAAGTCCAAGGAACATGGAAGCAGCAGTGCATGTAGCATCTGGACTTCAGCAAAGCTTCTGACAGCATCTTATGTGCTCTTTCCACAAGCAATCAAGAAAAAACATGTATTCAGAAGTGGCTTACAATAGTGTATACAACTCATTCTAAAAATACTCAAAATTGATCACTGTCAAACTGGAACAATGTGTCAAGGGATATCTTCAAGAGTTTGTCCAGACTCCAACATTATTCAACAGTGTTATTAATTATCTACATGATGTAATAGATGGCATTGTTATTAAAGACCATGTTACTGTGGGAGCTGCAATCCTATTATACTATCAACAAATAAATCAAAATGGTCTTGACAAATCTGGGGAGGGGGGGAACCCCCAGACTGGATTTCTTCCTGTTTGTTTTAATAAAGACTTATATACACTTCAATAGGGAACCTCATCTATGCAAGATGGAAAAATTATTTGCTTGCCAGAAGTTGTGCAGAAAGTAGTCTGCAGCAATGATGTATCAGAAAACAAATGTGCATCCACAGTGTATGTACATGACAAGTTTCAAAGTCTGATGTACAAAGTGAGTATCTTTGGTAGGACCGGTGAAGTACTTCTTCCCCTCTACACAGCACTGACATGACCTGAGTTAGAATCCTACGTCCAGTTTTGGGCATCGCATTTCTAGAAAGATATGAAGCAACTGGAGAGAGTCCAGGGAAGGATGGGGGAGGGGGGAAGAAAATAAAAAAAAAAAAAAAAAGACAAGGTCTAGAAAACATGACGTATAAGAAAAGATTGAAAGAACTGGGTTTGTTTAGTCTGAAGAAAAAGACTAAAAAGAGACATGATAACAGTCTTCAAATATGTAAAAGATTGTTGCAAGAAGGAAAAACTATTTTCCCCAGATACTCCAGATAGAACTACAAACAACAAGCTAAAAGAGCAGCAAATTATGTTTTTAATGTTTATCCAACAGAAAAATTAAAATTTGAAAGACTGCCACCAGGGGCTGTGAAAGCAGTAAAGGTTTTTAAGAACAAACGTGCCTGGAACCGTCCAGGTATAAAAGGTTTTCACAGGACTGCTGAATGGATCATATGACTTCCTGAGGTCTTAACACACTTCAACTCTGTTGTAGGCCTAAAACTTAATTCCTCTGTTTCTATTTGTGAGCACTCGTTGAGTTTACAATGACTAGCTTCTTTTCTTGAAAGAAAAATTGCTCCTTCTAGGAAGACAAGAAATTCTCTGTAGAAAGGGCAAGAACCACGGGCATTCCCCCAAACTGTCTTTTCCAAAGCACAACAGGAGACAAGCATTACCACTCGTTACAGATGAGGAACAAGCTGTAGAATTGAACCAGGAACGTGATACGTTTGTTTTCCATGCAGTTTACTTATAAAAGTGGTTTTCCTCTTGTCTATCAGATTTACTTTGTGAGAGGTCTGGCAAGAAAAGATGTAAGAATTATAAAAAGGAGAGATGATTAAAGTGAAGTTAAGGTCAAAATAAAAAGTGACATCACCTACTAAACTAAGTGCAGCAAGTCTTACAGGGCAAATGAAGCTCAATAAATAGTTTTAGTCATTCTGAATATTGCCAAGAAATAAATATTCTGGCTAATATATTCATCAGTGCAAATTACTGCAGAAAGTGACCACTGCTCCTCTCCTCATTCCATCCTCCACAAGTACATTCAGATGCAAGAGAGCTCTTTCTGCTGAAAAGCTGCTACTATGGAGCTTTGAATTATGTGAGGTCCCGAGCTTGTGGAAATTCTTTCTTCATCACACATGTAATAGGCTACAGATGCTAGTCTATACTCTAAGGCACCCTTCCTGTCCCAGGCCGTGAGAGGATAGAAGCTGAAAGTCAGGAGACCAGACAGATGCCCTTAAAGTATTATCTACACTGATATGTAGGCAAAAGAAAGGCAGGTTTCCCAGGCATGGATGTTTAACTGTAGTTTGGGTGAAGGTGGCAGTTTGGTATTTCTTAGCATTTTCTTAAATAAATTAAGTCAGATCTTAGCTGGCATCCTAGAGGTTTTATTTATTTTAAAAAACCTAAAAAGGGGAATATTAAGGGTCCAAACTTCTATGTGCTTTGGAACTAGATAAAAATTCATGCCCTCTCTCTACAGTTCAGCAAATAACATAGTTTTTTATGTTGTGCCTTATTTTGCCTCTTCCTGTATTTCAAGACAAACCCATTCCCTTTACTCCAGTACTCATTTCCATCAAAATGGGCAATTTGGTTTTGGTCTCTTGTTTTCAGAGAAAGTTGACACAGTAGTGAGAAGAGCTGATGTATTGCCCCATCCTCCTTTAACTTTGGGCATGTTAGTGTATACAGCATTTAAACCCATGTGCCACAAAGGGCCAAGAAGAAGAAACAGAAGATGGGTGTGGGAAAAACAAACACAACACCTCACTCCCATTGCAGACTGTCAGATGAGCAGAGAAGCCATGTATCACCCAAGGAGCAGGGACAGCTCTGCATGGGTGAGCAGATGGGAACATGGCACTCTTTGGTGAACATCTGGATCAGGATGCTAAGGAATGGAACAGGGTTTAATGCAGAATTTGTCATAGAGAAACTGAGGTGATTTCAACAGGCAACTTTGATGAGTTGTTGTGAATGTTCAGAATACATCTGTTCTCTCATAGCATGCTAGCTGACACACGTAACTACTCCTGTCTCACCCCCATCCCTCTGAGCCCAAGGAAGTTTACCAATATTTGGATGCTTTAGAAGTCGGCAAATTCGAGCTTCACGTTCCAGTTTCTGGTGATCTGAAAGAGAATAAGAAACAAGGTGTTAAACACCACAACTCTGAACTAAACCCTTGCCCATATTCAACAGAGAGAGGAACACAGTGACCCAGCAGATATCCAGAGGGCTGGGAACTGCTGGAACACGACAGTCTCCCAAAACCTCACAGCCATTTCAGGTGATGGGAATGCCACTCCCACTAGAGAGCTATCACTAAACTGGTATTGCATCCTTTGATTCAAAGGCAGTAGCTGCAGAACAAAAGACACAGTTCTTCCATCCGCTTCTCAAATACACAAAGCCACTTGCAGTGACATCCCTTTCGAGACGCACCCCTTCTCCAAGGCTGAAGAGTTGGACAACGAGATAACTCACATGAAATGGGAAAAGGAAATACACAGCTCCTGCTAGCACACAGCCATCACATGAAGTAGGGAACTCTGCCAGCTTCAGTGAACTGTAAAGGTAACCATACTTCAGTACCCATGGACAGACTCACTGGTGAAATGCTGATCACGCACTCAGAAAACTCCAGGCAAGAAGTTCTGTCCAAATGCTAAGTATGCTTATTCCAGCCCAAAGGCAACATCAGTTCAAGCACGGCATTCATCTGGATTAAAGGAAAATATGAAGGATAGTAAAAAATGGTTTCTCCTCCCATACGCAAGTTCAAGGAAAGGAGAGGGAGTCACAGCAACTCTGCCCTTCTCAGTCAAGAAGCAGGGAGTCTTTTAGCCACTGAGATTTCTACAGCAATGGCTGAGTCCTAAATTTACACCACAAAAGCCTCATCTTCTCATGTGAAATGCTTACACTGGACAAGCACAGATTGACTGAAAGGATCTAAGGGAGACAAAATCTTTTAGGCAGCCCTGGCAGACTCTAAACTCTAGGCTTTGGGGATGCAGGTGCCTAGAATGAGACAAGCAACAACTTTCAGTCCTTGGACTCCCCCTTCCAGCCACCAAAAGAACATAGCAAGGGGAAGCAGCAGTCCTTGCATACTCTTGACATTTCCTTTCATGCAGATCTTCAGCATATGGGCTTGAAAACACTCCTTCTCTGCAGCCTTGTGACACACAAGGAGTAAGCAGGAGTTAGCAGGACCCTTGGCTGGTTGGACTACTCAGTAGATCACTGGTAGGAATGCAGCATCCTCCCATTTACAGGAACCACACCAGAGACCCATTTCAACAAGGCTGCACTGCACTGCTCTGCCTGAAAGCTGCCTGTTCAGCTCCTTGGTCTCTGCATGGTCTTCCCTTCTCTTTGTAAAGGAAGCTTTGGGCAACTGTTCTCTTCCCCAAGAGCAGAAGATAGAGACTGAGCCAAATGTCAGCACAGAACACTTTTCTCTCCCAGGCTGGGAACAGCAGCTCAGGGCATTGCAGGATTTCTGTCTTCTTTTCCACTGCTGAACTGCAGAAAATGTCCCAATTAATACTTTATAGGGCTGAGATGTGCTTACATCCTCATCTGCTACTGTTCAGGAATGGGGGAAGGTAAATTACTGCTTTCATCTCTTCTTCCTTCTCAGTCCTGGAAATTATTGTTGTTGTTGCATATATTTTACAGTTCTGTGCCAGAACCACTCTCCAATAAAGTAGCAGACAGCAAGAAAGCCTGGAGAGTTTCCATGCTCCTGAGGCCTTGGTGCAATGCAAGCACTTTCTCACCTGCATTGTGAGGGAGGGGTGGGGGTGCCTTGGCTTCCCTTTTAGCAGCATCTCTCACCAATGAAGTTTTGCAAAACACAGTTGCAAGGTAACAAACATTGCTGCACACTCCGCACTTGGAAGAGATTCTCACAGCAGGACAGCAGTTTAAGACAAACCATCCGCAGCCCGCTCGCACATTTGGGTCTTGCAAATTCTCTACCTTCCCTCCCAGTTCTACTTGGAACTTCTACGGGAGGGGATCCTTCATCCACCCAGATCACATTGCCCTCGTGCACAGCTACACTTGCTGAGAATCTGTTCCCAAGTACAAGGACACAGAGAAGCAGACAGCAAAAACAGCTGAGCAAAGAGGGAAGAAGAGGCAAGGGCTCACCACGTGCTACTCAGCCACCGAGTCCTGACAGCCAGGACAGACAGCTGACAGGAGCAAGGCTCAAACAAAATGACATAACCATCAAAATGCCATGGGAGATGTAAATCAAGAGCAATTGCTCCCCTGAAATTCTACACCGTCATGCAGAGGGAGGGGAGCTGGCAGGGCAGCTAGTGTTCATGGGCAGCAGCCACACCAGAACTTGTGACAAGAGGTCATCACCCCACACCCCATCCCTCCAGCACCACACAGCCTGGCTGGAGACCAGAGGAGGAGTACAGCACTCCGGTCACAAGGTACAGGAAACTATTTCTGGTCGGGGGGAAAGCATACCACACTCTTCTGTCTCCAGGGCAACAAAACAGGCCAACTCAAGCACAACTCACAGAGAAAAAGCACACTGCAGCCCTGGGAGCACCAGCCCGCAGCAGTCAGCCCCCACAACTGAGAGCAGCGAAAGGTCAGGCTGGGAGGGTTTCCTGCCGCGGGTCCTAGAGGATCGCAGCTCCAGTTCCTGCAGGATCGCTGTCCTATTCCAGGCAGCACCAGAACACAGCCCAGTCAGTGACTTGAAAGTAGCTCCCCTACCCCATCCCCAAAGATCTTCATCACTTGCTGGCCTTTGGCACAGTATAGGCATTTGACTCTCATCACATCAGCAGCAGAGTCAATTTGGTACTTGTGGGGAACAACCTGGTACCTAAATACATAAGGAATAAACACAGAGATACTATTTTCTACTTTACTCTGGTTTGGTAAAGGTTACTCCCAGGAGACAAAATGCCCAAAATTTTTTCAGTCCAGCAGAGCAGTCAATGGGTGGGCTTTAACATTTCTCCTATCCAGGCTCTTGCTGAACCTTAAAATGCAAAGCCTTAACGATATTAAAATAAGGATGAAAAGATCCCTGCCTTACCAAGAGCTTGCGAAGAAAATCATTTCTCCTCCCTATGTCCCAAAGATGAAACTTATTTCTGCAAGCCATTTGTGGATTGGAGCTGCTTATTCTTCAGGTACAATGGAAATACACCTCATGGCTAATAGAAACACGGCAACACATCCTTACAGTATCCCAGGCCTGGGACATTGGGTCTATGTTCCACCTTTCACACAACTATGAAATTCAACAAGTTATTTCCATAACTTACCTAAAACACAGTATATCCTTTAGGAAACATAAAGATTCACATTCAAGACTTCAAGTGATAAATAAAGCCATACACCCACAGAAATTACTCCAAATGTTAGTTATCCTCCCTGTTAAAATTCGGCACTGCTGTTCCAAGTCTGAATTCATCTACCTCCTGCTTCCAAATATTGGATTTCATTAAGCTCTTTTCCTGCTACGTTACAGAGCTGTCTAGCCCTGAACAATAGCTGATGCTTAGAACTTAAGTACAGGATATTACAAACACTCATCTAATATTCATTTACTGTTTTCCAGCCAAAAAAAAAGAATCTTGCTATTTGGAAAATTATTCTATCTACAGTCTGAAGCAATGAGTATCTACATAGACAGGAAAGTGCAGTCTATGTAGCTTTTTTGTAGTAACATTTAAAATGTAAATGCTTAAGGAGATGGTGCTTAAAAACAGGAGAAAACTTACTTATGTTTGATACCCAAACTGGGGTGTGAATATCTGTCTCTCCTTATTAGTCCTTTATATGATATGATCTCTGCATCTTGGTTCAGCATGTTCTGTGTGAATCCACATTTAACCAAAGTGCCTTTAACATTACTACTCTGCAAATATCACACTGTTGTTCTAGTAACGTTAATACTGGGTTTCTTTAGAATATACCTGATGAGAAAATGCCTGTTCAGAGAATTGGGATTTCTTTGGGTTGGGTTTTGATTTGGATAGGGATTTATTTTAATAGAAAACAAGAATGATTGTGTTAGCATCATCTGTGAGAGTTAAGGACCTGCAAAAATGAAACCGCTCCATTTTATACAAACATGCATTCCATTAACTGGGACAGGACTGTTTGTGTACAATGGATTGACAGAAATCGTTGTGCACGATTAGTAAAGTCACAGTTGTAAGAATCTCTAACTGAGCAGGTTAAAACAACAACGACCTTGCCTGAGCACAAAAGATAGCAGACCAAAACCATGATAGTTTGGCCTATTTGTCCTAAATGCATCAAACTTCAGCAGATACACAGGATAACGATGTAAAAGGAAGTATACCCAACAGAAATAAAAACCAAAATGCAGACAGCTTTACTTCACAAAAACCTGGCAATCTTCAGCAGGGTGTGGAATATGATTAGTTTTATACTGATGCACAACTTCTTACTCTTTTTTAAGAAAATAATTTCATTGTCTGACCACTTCAGTCTGCTACCCCAAAGATGTGGTGGCAGAGACGGATGAATGACGTGAGATCAAACTTCTGGGTTCCAGTCTTCTCCAGGGACAGTTCCTAGTTTTTCTACTCTAGCCAGTATATGCATGGCTGCTTTGCAGGAGGCTCTTCCTCACCAGGTCTTTCTCCTCTAGGGGTACACAGGACCTGGAGAAGATTTTCAGGCACAGACAGGGTAAAGGATGTCAACAAATACCAGTAGTCTAGAGCTGCCAATTCAGAACATTTATGTAACAACAGGAAAAAAAAAAAAAAAAAAAGGAAAAGAAGATTAAAAAAAAAAAGGTCACGGTGCCTAATCAGCCTGTTATGGAGCTGTGCTGAGGAGAAGGGGCTGCCAGGGAGGGATAGGGAGACCTGTTTGCATGGAGCTGTGATACACTTGCAAGAGGCAGACTCTGGAGAAGGACACCTACCACAAACCCAAAAAGGGGATGAGTCCCAAGCAAGAGAGGTAAGGGCCAAGCCTGAGCCAGGGAGCAGGAGGAGATGGTTTAGGTGTCAGGTGCTGACACTGCCACCCTGCACAGGCAGCACAGCATGAAATCCTCCCGGCTTCAGACATAGCTGTGATGCCCTGCCTGGATCTGGCTCCTGAGGGATGCAGAGAGGGATCTGTTTCAGCCATGGGCAGCTGCCATGCGGACACGCTCTCCAGACAGAGCTTTGTCACAAGCTCCTCAAAGGATCAGTAACCAGGGAGGTTGAAAGAGATGTGCCCTTTGCGCTCCATCCCCTCCGTCTGCCCAAGCAACACTGAAATTTATTGCTCTAGAAACAAATGTGAGCACCTATTTCAGGTTGTCCCATCTTCTGGCAAGCAGAAGTCAGCATTAAAAACTAATTGAAATACCGGACAAAATAGTTAATGACATAAATCAAACAAAGATTTATCAGTGGAAGTGATTAACGTCACACCTCCTGGAAAACAAGGTATAAATAATTAATTATAATATACTTTATTCAACAAGCATTAGAAACACAGTACCATTTCAAAACAGTTCCATGTGCAAAGGACTACATCCACTGCAGCATTTACTGGCTTACTTTATCAAACTGTAGCTATACTGAGGTCCAGTGGCTAAAGCTCATTCTTCATTTAGTATACCTGCCTTAAGAAGAGGAAAAAAAAGTGAGGGGCAACTTTTAGAGCCTAAAGTTTAGCCACCTCAATGGAAAGGGAGATTTTTTCCTAAGTGCAGTAAAAAGAAGATGCAGGAAAACTAACACTTAGATGTCAATCATCTCTGCGATGAGAATCTGTGTCATGAAGAAAAAACCCATGTTCCTCCCTTCACCAATATATAATCTTCTTGCTCTCAACTGGAATATACAATCTGGCTGCTCAATACTACAGTCCACCTGTCTTCATCCTGCACTAGGACCATGCTTTGTCCTTGCTGTTAAAGGAGGCTTGCAGCTATCATTCCTGTGGGAACACATTCTAGATTACATTTCTGAGAATGGGAAGAGTCTGGAAGAAGAATCAAACCCAAAGTAATAAACTCAGTTTGATTGCTGTCATCGTGCCAATTCTGGGAGATAGTCAATTGGTGCCAGCTGCTAAGATATCATTTGAGTTGCTTCAAGACAGAAATCGAATTTACATCAAATACATTTTGTAGCACGAGACTCGTCTGAGCCTTCAGGTTCCTTCATGCTTTTTCTTTGCTGGTTTAAATTTAATCTTCCTCACTGAGACATTCCCAGCAAGAGAGCTAGCTCCCTCCTCTGCACTTCAAGCCACAGACTTTCCCCCATATTCTCTCATTTTTCCAACAAGGTTGTGCTACAGAACAACTGAGATCTCTCAGCATTTGTAATAGGGTAGCAGAGGACAGTATGCCATGCCACACCACCACTTTAAACAGGAGTATCAGCAAGTCTCAGACCACCACTATTTCCCCTTCTGCAGAATTTAGTAGAAATGAACATAAAGAAATCATTCTAGGCCTTAGGAATGTCCAAAGGCCCCGATAGATTCAGTATATCTTTTCTGACAAGAGAGCAGGTGCCTAAGGAAAAATGTAAAGAAAATAAGCATATAATGATACTTCCTTCCCTCCCTTTCTCCCTCCCTCCCTTCCTCCAGCTATTTGATTTTGACATTTCCATTTCAGTGTTTCTACACTGCCATTTCAAAGACCAGCTAAAATTAATAAATCTGTAGCAGCATACTACTGCCATTACAGGTGACGTTTCTCAAAGCCCAAGTCTGTTTTCCAGCCTCTCGGTGCAGAGCGGCCCCTGCGGCACCACGTCCCAAGTGCGAGGGCAGAGGGGCTCCCACGCCCAACCAGCACCTCCAGCATCTCTGCTGCAGCAACTGTGCAAAAAGTCACCAAGGGGTGACACATCTGGAGCCAGCAAGTGAAGATGAAACAGCAGAGCTCCACTTTTCTCAGCCCGTGAAAGCCAGAGAAACGAGACAGTGGTGAAATCCTCATCACTTGCCTTCAGCTACTGAAAGAAGGAGGAGGTTCAAGTGCCAACATGACACAATAAACAAATACAAGATTTCTTTCATGAAATGTTGGCAAACATACTTTCTGACAAAGCCTTTCCTCCAGCAAAACCACTAATATTATTACCTTGTAACAACCTTTCCCCACACTCTCGCCACTTCCCAGAAACAAACAACTCCACAAGTAAAAGTGTAATACTACCCCTAAGAGTACATACTTATACGGAGCCTAAAGACAGCCTAAAGTTCACACAGTTGGTCACAAGCTGTGTTTACACACACCAGTATCTGTGAAACCCTTGGTATTACTGTATGGGAAAATCAAAAGCAAACAAATTAAAAGGGACAAACTATATAAACTTAGAAGAGTTTCCACTTTTCTGTTCAAGTAATGAAGAAATTAGACTATCAGCACCACAGAGTAAAAGTCAAGATGATTTAAGTAATTCTATTTGTATCTCCAATGAGCACAGCCTGAAGAGTGGGCCAGAGAAATTTATTCGCTTTTCCAGTAATTGATTGTCTTGTACTTGCTTTGCAAAGATAATCGAACTAAAGACAGATATTAATACGTGTACAACAGCAGCAAAAGGGAAAAAAGTATTAAAAATACCTAAAAGAGACAAATCTTTAAAAAAAAGTCATAGTGTGCACATTGCAGTTCTACACTCAGTGTCATTCAAAGCTGCCTTTTCTTTCCACATGTATATTTTTCAGTTTATCAGCAAACAACTTGTCCAATTTTGATTTGGATTATCCAGCAGGTGGACCTGGTAAGGGAAGGAGAATTCCTGTCCTCTTGCTTTATGGGAAACACTCAGGATGTGTGTATCCTGAGTATTACCTATTGTACACATTATGAAGTAAAACAACAGCACACTGATGTGCACATTAAGAGGAAGCGGGGAACTTGGGCTTTCACAGACACCAGCAACTTTCCAGGAACTTCAAGAGTCAAAGGAGGTCAAATTAGGCTATAGGTGATTGTGATCTCAGTCACAATTAACTATGTGAACAGAGGGGTTAAGTGTACTCCAGCCTAACATGCCATTTGTTGCCTACAAAGGCACAGAGAAAGCCATATTGGGTGTTTTCCCTCTCTCAGAGAGAATGGCCACCATTCTGCTGAGGTCCTTGCCTACAGCAGATCCCACAGTTTCACCAAAGCCAGCACTGCAAAGCAACATGGAATCTGAATACATGTGCATTCACTAAAAGGAAGGAGCAAGAACCCCAGCCATCCACTGTAGGTATAGCCCTTGGCTTCATATTTGAGATCAACTCAGAATCTGGGCAAAGGACCTCCTTTCTGAGCTTGCTACAGCACTCAGAGCAAGATTTTGTAAACCCCTTCATGAAACATCCCTGCACAGCACATACTGCCTCCTCTCTACAAGGCTCCCACATCCCCTGCTCTTCAGGCTGTTTTAAAAGCCTTACTGTTCCCAGTCTTAGTCACATGCAATGAGCCAAGTAAAGCCCAGTGGATTCTGTCTGAAGCCTTGGTGTCAGTGCAGCCACTGAAAAATGAGCCAGCACCATGACTGCATTAGGAGGGTGGAGGACACCTGACATAGGCTCAAAGCAGGTCCAGTCAAAGTCTTCAGTAAGCTCTGACATGACACAGATGCCATCTCTCATGTACAAACCCTGCTTGTGGTCCACATCTCTCAGGGCATACCAGTTCCTCTTGCTGGCAAGATAAACGTCCCTTCGTCTCCCCAGTCATCCTTCCCATGTTGCCAGTGGGATA
This sequence comes from Myiozetetes cayanensis, assembly GCF_022539395.1. Lineage (NCBI taxonomy): Eukaryota > Metazoa > Chordata > Aves > Passeriformes > Tyrannidae > Myiozetetes > Myiozetetes cayanensis. Next base: position 21,466,288 of record NW_026086605.1, read on the forward strand.
TGCAAGGCCTGTGTCAACTCTGCTTTATCTTGTGTTAGCCTTTCCCATTAACAAGTTACTTCAGTTACAAAAACCAGAAGAATTCCCAAGAGCCTCTAACCTGAATTTCATTTCACCTCTTTTCCTGCTAACCATCAGTTTATTTCCTGCCACTGTGATGGAGGCAAGTCACAGAGGGAACAACCCTTCCAGGTTTGATGGTGAACAGGTGGGAAGAAACGTTTCACCACTGAGGTTACCTTCCAAACACCTACAGCCACAGAAGTCGGCACCTACAGTCTGCTGGAATAATTAAGAGTTCTACCAGCTGACCATTAAAACTACCCACCAAACCACCAACTCCACCTGTTCCCTTGGCTACTGCAAAAAGTGCCATTTCTTGCTTTACAAACTTCTTTCTTGCTCAGGGTGGGATGAAACACAAGGAAAACCAGTGCTGTAGAGGGAAGTATGGGAACCATTCCTGAAGCAGCACATTGTAGCTCCCCTCTGAAGCAATACATCCTCCAGCTGACAACAACAAAAATGCAGCCACGTTCCTCCTCATGTGAAGCAATGGAGATCACCAACCACAAATGCTGACAGGCAGATAGAAGCACAGCAAAGGGCAGGAATTCTTTTATCTCATTTTATCTGCTGTGGCCAGGAGGCATTAGTGTACCCATTGCAGTCCTGACACAGGAAGAAATGTGGTGCAATTGCACTCCCCCTAAGAACGGTGCAACTGCCCTGCTGGCCAGCCTGGCATCTGGGAGGCACGTGCTGGAAGGTCTCCACTCAGTTTGTGGTGAGTGTAACGGCTTATTTTAGCTCTTCTCGGGCATACTGAGTAAGTGTCATTAAAAAAAAAGAAAAAAAAGCCTACATCCCAGAGAAAGGAAGAACTGTGGGGTACAAACAGAACTAGCAAAATGAATGAAGTTTTCAAATCAGAAGATGCTGAGCTCCCCGAGCTTTGAATGGTCAAACAACTTCCCCTTTCTTGCAACGAAACAGAATAAAAATTAGTACAACTCTCTGTCGTGGTCATTTCAGACCTCGTATCTTGTAAGAAGACCTTCAGTTCAGAGTACTTGTGTAGCCAACTCTCAAAGCACAGCCCCCCATACCACCTGCAACAGAGCTCTCCCTTTCCTTCCCCCTGCCCCTTGTGCAGCACCCCCACCTCCTTCCCCTGGTGGGGCTGTGGTTCGACACGTTCTCCTCCATTTTGCCTCCTGCAGCTTGCACTTTCCTCTGCAGCCCCACATCCTGCAGCAGGCGTTCCCCCAAGCCTATGTCCTGCAGCACCACAGCCCCCCAGTTTCCTGCAACTCAGCAGGGACACAACCCCTTCCCCTGGACGGCAGCCCCCCACTGCACACAGGGCAGCCCCAGTCCAGCTCTCCCATCCCTAGTTTTCCATCTGCAATGGCACCATTTTTTTTAAACTGCATTTTACAAGTAAATCACGTGCTCAGCTGCTAGTTTGGATGCAGAGCCAAGAAACACTGGTGCATGGGGGAAGGGAGCTGATGTATTTTTTGTTTCATGTGACCAGCTTACCAGAAACTTCACTGAGACCAAGAGCAGACTCTCCACCCACACCCCTCCTTCACCACCAACCCCTTCCCCCAGACACTCTCACGGCAGAGATGCAGAGCAAACACACAACAGGAGAGTCTGGCATCTCACATGCCTACAGCCAATCTTCCAGGCAGAAAAGAAGTGAGACACCACCTTTGCACCCCAGCTGATCAGCTGGAGGTCTACATTCAGGGAGCTGATCTTTCCTATAAAGGCTATGGGCTGCAACACAGAGACAGACGTCGTGGGTTAGGAAATCAAGAGGCAGGAGGTTGCAGTCACAGTGCTAACTTACACATACACCCCACACAAAATTTTTTTGGTTAAAAAGTTGGGGGGAATATTTCAGATGAAGGGGCTGGTTGTAGAATGCACGTTTAAATAAATAGCATCCCAACAAGCTTTCACAGAGATTAAGAGAAGACAAGTGATTTCTTAAACAAATATACAGCCTAAATTTTAGAGGGGTTCCATATGCTTTCTGCAATTAGATGGACAGGACAGTACACATGACAGCATGTCTTAGATCACATAGAGCTGTACAGTGATGTTTTTCCTTAGGAGCCCTTTGTAGAGTTCTCTTGAATTGCCCCTAGACCTGCACAGCACAAGCAGAGATTTGGGAAAAATAGAAATTCTGGAAAATTTCTAGAAGACAGATACTTAAGTGGGGGGAAAATACGTTAGAAAACAAAAAAAACATCGTCATAAAAGAACAACTACTTCTATAGCATCTTTTGCTGGAGAATCTCTAGGTGTGTAACAAACATTTACTATGCAGCCAGAAAACCTTTGAAGCACAAGGTTTCTTCCCATACCTTTAAGGAGCTGGAGAAGAAAAGCAGAGATACTGAAACCAGAGAACATGTCAATGACAAGTCTCTGAACAAATTCAGATCTTTGGAATCTGAGCCTCTCACTACCCTGTTTTTCATCCTTCTGCAGAAAGAGAAATGGAGATAGAAACAATGCAGTTCAGATCTAATGGATTTTGAGCACTCTCTCAAAGCAAAAACTGATAGAGGCAGCATTAGTACTGCTGAGATACCTCATCATGTCTCACTTTGGGAAGCATGACATCCTACCTCAGTGTCATTCTAGGACCTAAGGAATATTTATTATAAAGTCTGGTGTTCAGAATTTATCCTGTTTGGGTGGAACTGCCACTCAACAAAGCCTGCATTGCACTTGACAAGAGCACAGTCTGAAAATAGCTTCCTTCACATGAAAGCTCCAAATCCGGACTATCTGGTGAGCAAAACAGCTTTAAAGTGGTCTCCCTGTCCCACTACCATGCTTGATTTCAGATTTTCAGGGAAAGAGGTACCTGACTTGCATCTTTTTCAAAAAAAGCAGCTGTTATGCTACAGTTTTGATTTATTTTCTGGCTAAGTTAACTTCTTGTTTTGATGAATGTTTAATGCTCCTGGCTAGATCAGTTTAGATCTTGTTTGCCTGCAGGCATTTAATGCTGCTACATTACTGCAATACTAATTTTAAGGTCATCTACAGCTCCCCCCACCAAGTCTTTTGCTATTGTTTGGATCTAGCTTATGTAGTGCTTTTTGGCATTGAATTCCACAGCACCATATCAAGTTAACAGACACTTATCAAATCTCCAGAGTTGGCCAGATTTGCTGATTAACAGACAACACACCCAGAACAGCAATCCTCACTGATTATGTCCACCTCATGTACTGAGCCACAAACAAAGACTGAAGATGAGGGGTTGACACTGTAGATCTCAGAGCACTCAGTTCTGTAAATTGCTGCCTATCCCAGGAAAGAAAAAAAAAATGAGAGAAGAAAAGGAGGTGTGTCAGAAGGAGAAAGAAAATGCAGTGGAACAGTTATTAAAGGACTAACACTGATGGCTACAAAGGAACTTTTTCTGTTGAGATTCGGTTTTAACAAGGTGACGGTTAAGATGTCAACCCAACATGTCTGAAGACTAAACCCTCCTTTTCTATAGAACACACAAATGGGAATAGTGGCAGAAAAAGCTTTTCCACACTACACTCCAGATAGCTGCAGCTCTGACCTAAAAGGAACATTTCTGTACTACAAATGTTACTTTGACAAACAGAGGTTAAATTACAAACCAAAAAAAGAGAGTGGAGCATGGTCTGCTATAGCTAGAGCCTGAGAAACCTCCACAGTCCAATATGAGCTCCAGGGAGCCCAAATGTGGGCTCCAGACTGCAACACCCCTGTTAAAAGAAGCTCCCCAACAGGCACCATTCTCAACAGATGGCATGGTAAAAAAACATCTCCTTATGCATCTTCATTTTGCTATCTCTACCTGGACAGCTGGTCCAGCCAGATGAGACTTGGGACCCTGCTCATCCTATCACTAAAACTGCTATCTCCATTTCAAAGTGAATGTTAGCAAAGGAGATCCCTGCTCCTTCCTATGTCTGTCTCCTCTTCTCCATTCCTTCTGTCAAGCAGTGTATCCAAATACTGCAGTCCTTCAGCACAGCAGGCAGAGGACAACTCCAGGTGCATACTGTGAGGATACTGCTGCAGCCCCAGCACAGAAATACATAGCTCATATAGCTCGCTACAGAGCTGAGGAACATGGGAGAAGTACAGCCCATTACCTAAAATAAATAACTCACTAAATATTCATCTGTGCTGTAGGACCAGTCTCTGCAGCAAGAAGAGGTTCCCAGGTCCTGTGACCCAGCAGGGGAGGAGAGCAGTGGCAGGGCAGGCAGCCCCTTTCAGGACTCAGGGACAGCAAGTCTTCCAAGCTGCTTATATCTAACACAGCCAGCATTTGAAGTGACAGCAGCCAGAGGGCAGGAAGGCCTGGAAAGCGTGTCCTCCAGGCACCGGTAAATGCAAGTGTAAAATGCGCTTCGGCACTTGCAGACAGGAACACGTACATGAGACAAATATGACCAAAGAAGTGTCCAGAGGGAAGCCAAAGCCACGGGTATGGAACCTGGGAAGGACAGAGCACCTACCAAAAAGAGCAGTGCAAGGAAAATGGGATCATGTGAGATGAGAAAGCCCAGCTCAGAGATGAGACTTGGCCTTGGTTAAAGAGAGCAAAGGACAGCACAGTGGCTGTCCAAGGCAGGCTGTTCTCCTTCGCAGGCTGTAACCCTCAGAAGCAGCCTGCAGCCTTACAGTTCACTCAGAGTGGGAGTGAAACGTTCATAGTTCAACAGAGAGTAGGTCTGGCAACTTCTGATGAGTTTAGCAACTGTTATGATCACAAAGTAATAAGTTTTCCATTTTACAATTATTAAAACAATTTCCTGTTCTTCATATATTCATTCCTCCACTACACCTATGAAATGTGTTTCTCTGTTCAGCTGGAGCAAAGCCTTGAGACCCTCCAGTCATCACAGTCAAGGTGGCACCCAGAGAGGGCATTTAGCCTAATCACATCAGCCATCATCCAAAACAGTGACCACGCTGTTGGTGAATCAGCTTAGTAAGTTTCTGCCTCCAGCCCATTTGCTTGTTCTCACCTCCTCAGCCAAGTTTGTGCCAGAGCAGCTGTTTGGGTGGGCAGCCCTATGAGCAGAGAAGGAGAAGAGAGCAGAAAAGGCAATTTCAAGTCTTCTCTGAAGTCAGTTAGCTTCCAAGGCAGTTGATAAAATTAACAACCTTAACAGAAACTGCCCACTGCAAACAGCAACCAAATAAAGCTGCTAGTTCCCAAATGGCTGATGACCAAGCCACAGCTGCAACGGGGGGGAGGAGAGGGGGAAAGCGCACATGAATCCTCGAGTGAGTCACTCACTCCCTGCATCCCTGCTGGCCTAGATAAATGCTGCTGCCAGTCGATGATGGGTGCTGCAAACCAGCTCTTAAGCCCACAGCATCCCTGCTGCTCATCTCCTGGTGGGCACAAAGCCTGCACTGAACAACGCCATCTCTGTGCAAGTGGGTAAGCAGGAGAGGTAGTCACATTAGGTCTCAGAGGTTCCTGTATGGCTCCCATCAACTTTGATGTCTCTTCTCATCCTTGCTCCTGCTTTCATGTGTTCTCCCTCAAGGGCTGGGATCTCAGGCAGGTGAGGATGTATTATAAAGCTCCCCTTTTCAGACAAGGAAGATGTGGAAGCAAATAGATAAAAAAATAAAAACAGTAATGAAGACACTGTGTAGGAACTTGCTGTGAGTCCCTGTACTGGCATTAGTTTGTTCACAGTGCTGGCTGCTCACTTCTACCATCTGAGCAATGAGTCCTGTTGGATCACATCAGAACTGCCTCACCTCAGTGCAGAAGTTTAGGATGAAGGTAGAACTACCCAAAACATAAAATGCATTGGAATTAAGAGCAAATCATATCAAGTCTATACCACATGTGTAACATCTCCACTACAGATGCGCCAAGGACAGGGAACTGGTCTAAAACAGACACTCCAGTTAGATCTCTATAAGACAAAACAAAGCCTCAAGTACTGTAATACTGAGGCACCACATCTGTAAATTCTGCAGTAAAGTTATTCATTGTTTTAAGAATGAAGGGGTTTAATTAAGTCCTGTAGTGCCTGATGCAATCCCTATGGGAGAGCTATTAAAGCTTTAACTGTCTGCACCCACTGAGAATGTGACAGGTTTCTTCTACCCGGTTTCATAAGTGTACAAACATACCAGAAGGAATGGGGTGAGAAAAGGAAAAGTATCCCGAAGGAATAGACAGTCTCAGTTTGCTGTATCAGCAACTCTGATGTACACGCTGGATGCTGAGGTTTTAAGGAACAGAAGCTGGCTAGCTGATATTCACACCAAGAAGAAAGGGTCAGGCCACAAACTCTAATTTTCAAGCTAATGATGCTAAATTTTGCAGTTTTCTAAATTTCACCTTCTGTGTTGCACAGTTCTAAAAACTTCTCCCATGACTCTTGGTTGTGAAATTACAAAGTACTCAGAACTCTGGGCAAGACATCGTTGCTTTCACAATTATAACTGCCCAAGACTGCACCAGCTTCTCCTCCAAAACATTATCATAAGTATTCCAAGGAATGCAAAGAAATTAAAGAACATCTTCTCCTTCATCTAATCCATTTCTCCCTTTGCCCTTAAGACATATCTTAGAGTGGTTTTCCCACTCCTTACCACAAAAAACCACCAATCAACACATGACGAGAGGATCACAGTGTTGCCACACATGGTTAAAAGCAAGGAATATGCACAGAAGAGAGGGCAACACAAGGCAGCAAGTAAAATTTTGCACAGGGCACCCAGAGTATGTTAACAGCAAATCCTACCAAGAACACGTATGTGCAATAGCTTCATAAAGGGCCGCTGATATAACTAAATATTGAGGAAAGGTCAATGGATTAAACTACTTGTACAGTCTCTCTACAGCTCCCCCACCAGGCAGGATTGCTTGAAAGCTTTGATGACAGGTTCCTCTAATGACACTGCAGCCAAAACAAGCATATCTGAACTCCTTTACTGCTTTACTAACAAGTGAAGAGGAGAGAGATGATAATTTCTGAAGCCTTCAAACCAACACAGCTCACACTGAGAAACAGAGGAAGAGAATGAATGAAACAGAGTGGTCAGGACATGAAGTGCTGTCTACCCTACCATAAGATGGGCAAAGCAATTGATTGACACTAGTCAGGAGAATACTCTGTCCAGTCTCCAGCTGGGTACTCCAGCCCACTGATTCTCCTGAAGCACCCAATGCTGTTCTCCATTCCAAGAAACTGTTTGAGTAGCAATGCCCATGTGCCAAAAAAACCCAACAGGCCCACCCAAGACAATTCACGAGGGCTCTGAAAGTGCAAAGACGTACTGCCTTAAAAAGGTCTGTCTTCCACTCAGCTCTGGTAAAGGTACCCTAAAACACAGAAAATCCCTGCTTTAGAAGGAAATGGTCCAAGGACTAAACAAACTATGGGGAGCTAGAGGAAAGCATCTTCCCGTTACACTGAGCTCACATAAAAATACAGCAATGGACAAATCAATCAGTGGGCTTAGAGACCTGAGAAGACTTCTTTATTTCATTCTATCAGTCAACTTGGTCCATCCAATACTACTCTAGTGTAATCTCTGCTTAACTTCCCTAAGCATCTGGTTCCTGTGCACAGAACATACGTCACATGCCCCAGTGCTTATACGTCTCTGATAGAGGCAGATTTATATCAACTGGCTCAGGCCCTGCTTGTGCAATTGATCACCCTTTGTCATATTTAATGAAAGCACTTCTTTTGCCAAACTCTGAAACCTAGGGTAAGAGACTGTTCACCGAGTTGTCAAGGAGATTGAGAACTCAGAAATAAGAGGAGAAAGTCACCAGGATTGTTGAGCCTGAGTGAGACAGAGCAGGGGTTTATGTTCTTCAAAGAAAGAAACATCTTTAGGAGGAACAACTTGCTGCTACCAGCAATTATGCTACATTTTGAACAGTAAATATGTTTCCATTTAGTCATGAGAGTTTGATTTAATATATGATTCCAGCACAGATTCCTTGCTTTTGAAGCCAGGAGGGCCAACCATGTCCAGGGGGGCATCCAGTCAAAGTATCACCAGCCGGTCAAGGGAGGGGATTGTCCTGCTCTGCTCTGCACTGGGGTGGCCTCACCTTGAATATTGTGGCAATTTTGGGCACCACAACATGAGAAAGACATTAAGCCATTAGAGAGTGTCCAAAGGAGGGCAACAAAGATGGTGAAGGGCTTTGAGGGGAAGCCGTGTGATGAGCAGCTGAGGTCACTTCGGTCTTTTCAGCCTGGAGAAGAGGAGACTGAGGGGAGACCTCATTGCAGTTACAACTTCCTCATAAGGGGAAGAGGAGGGACAGGCACTGATCTCTTCTCTGTGGTGACCAGTGACAGGACTCAGGGGAACGGCATGAAGTTGTGTCAGGGGATGATTATGCTGGACAGGAAAAGGTTCCTCACTCAGCAGGTGGTTGGGCACTGGAACAGGCTCCCCAGGGAAATGGTCACAGCATGAAACCTGACATCAGGAGTTCAAGAAGTGTTAGGACAACTCTCAAGGCCATGGTAGGATTCTTGGGGCTGTCCTGTGCAGGGCCTGGAGCTGAACTTCAATGATCCTTGTGGGCCCTTTCCAACTCAGGATATTCTATGATTCTGTGATTCATTTCTACAAGCACCCAGGAGCCCTGCGAGTGCAAGTGTAGGCATGAGCACACAGCTCCCCTGCCACAGGAGTAGCAACTAAGGTCAGCTGTAAGCTGGATATAAAGAGGGGGTGGCAAAAGCCTGTAGTGAAGACTTGGTGTCACACCAGGACAGGCAGGGAGAGCAAACAACAAGAACAGGTCATGATCTGGCTGGGGGAAGGGCAGGATGGGAGCTGCAGAGGCAAAGAGAGAGAAAACAAGGCACCATCCTTCCTCAGAAAGGATCAAAAAACCAAAAAAACAAAAACAAAACAAGGTTTGAAAATTCTCTTCTGTAACAGTGACATGTAAACTACTGCTCTAGCAGACATAGAAATGCCAGATGAATGTGACACTGGCTGGTTTGCACAGAGGGAAGGAGGAAGATGCACTTGATGGCCTCCTCAAAAGAAGACACATGGTCTTACTAAGTACTGCTCTCCCTCCAGGAGTTCACAAGACAGAGCTGGAAAGACAGTATTTGACGGCATTAAGACACCCTTTCCTGTCCTTGCTGCCTCAAAAATAGAAATATATTTGACATGCAAAATAACCTGACCCAGCTTACCAATTTTCTAGATTTCTTTCCAGAAAAGGTCAATGTGACAAGGTCAGACAGGCTTTTATGGAATCTGCTTGCCAAATCCAAGACAGCACTCAAGAGCATTCTTGTTCCAAGTTCCTTACAGCTCTGTCTCAGATGATGAATAACCTTTGGGACCATGAAGGCAATTCAGAGCAGGGTTCAGAGGACTTCTGTGTGCAATTTTTCTATTTGATATGTAATTTCCACCTAAAACTAAGCTTTCTATTGAATTACAAGTTCTTCTTTTCAATAATGCACTTACCAAACACATAAGCAGTATCTCCCTAGACATCTTGGTGAATATTGTCTTTGATTCTTTTGGTAGCTTGTTAATATACCGTGTGTATCTTGTGAGGGCCAGGCAGCATGGCACTAGCACAGCCAGCTTTCTCCAAAAGCTTTTAGCAAGCCCACAAGCTTTCTAACCTGCAGGCTGGCAGCTGTCTGTTGGTAGAATGCCAAGAAAAAAATAGGATGCCCCCTTACAAGAACCAGACACACAATCGGGAGCAAGCGTCTGAGCACGGTCCAAATGTGCAGGACTAATGGCACGCTATCAAAGGTTTCATCAAAAAAGTTAAAGCAAGGTTTGATTCCCCTGCACTGTGGACATGATGCAGGTTCAAATATGAGAAGCAAAGACCAGCATATGGAACAGAAAATCACTTCAAGAGTGCACCATGACCCTCACAAAAAATGAATACACAGATTACCATATAGAATTAAGTTTCACGCAAGAAAAAGAGGCAATAAGGTGCCTTTTGTAAAAGACCTGCATGCCTTGCTACACCAATGATAAGAGTAAAATAATGCAGGAGGAAAGATCTCTGAGCAACTGCTTTTATTTTAGTGAGACAGGAGGGGAAGGGAAAAAAAAAGCCTTCATTAGTCACTGATAGGACTGATAGGAAAGTTGTATTTACAAAGAGTGCGTTAGTCATCCACTATTGTTGTGGGTTTTTTTCCCCAGAGGAAGCTGAGGAGGGCTTTTCATAGCTTCCATGGGAGAAAAGGCCTTCATGCCCCAAAGCGCGGCCACTGCACACTTCATCCCAGGAAGCACTCATGATGGCACAAGGTCTCCACATCCCTCCACCCAGCAGACACTGACTAGGAAGATGCAGGTGGAAAACGGATCCTTCCCATTAGCATTGGCCCACACTGTGTCTCAGGGCTCGGTCTATTAAACACACATCAAAACAGCATTGCCAGCTCTGGTGGGAGGAAGACGCAGGAAAATCCTGAGGCTGCAGCTTCTCTAGTAGCTGTCACTGCTCCCATGAAAGGAAAGGAAAGGAAGAGTGCAAGGCAAGCAATTCAGAGGTTTTGCAAAGACAGCCGCTCCTCTTTTCCTCCCTAAAGTCGCAGCACGCTGCAGAAAGCCTAAAATACGCAGAGACTCTACCCTAGCCAGGGCAGTATGAAGTGTCTGGACTACAGTGTACTTCTGCATAGCTTCAGTGCATGCCCCAGCTCTCTGAGCACACCTCATCCCCTGCAGTCAGACAGGAATCATCTCTTCCTGAACACCTCCTGACTGTGCTGGCTCTGGCCAGCAGGAAAGGCTGCAGCAAGAAGGACCTGCGCTGCCCCTCCCTCAGTATGGAGAGAGCACCAAGGAAATGCAGTGGCCATGTTGCTGCCAGCATCTGCAGAGAGGTTCACATGCTGGAGAGCTGAAGGGTCAGGCAGGCTGGGGAATGCAAGAGTTGTCACAGAGTAAGTATGCTGTCCCTTCAACTGCTGAGCTGTTATCAACTCTTCAAGAGTTTCTGATGTGAGGAATCTGTCTCCCATTCACATGAGCAATTCTGGGAAGTTAGCAAATTCCCAAGAAGAGGACTGCCAGCTTAGTGCATGTTTTACTGCTACTGTCCTACAAATCTGTTCCTTCCTGTTAAAAAAATAAACCAAAATCAAACCTGCAACCACACTCAAGTCTGCCCTGCTAACAGTGGTTTTGCTGCCTCCTTCCCCTGCCCAGCCACTCATTCATCTTCACACAAAATAGCAAAGGGATTACGCAGATGTTGCTTTGCTATCCTGACCTTCTTAACCTATGCCCACATGCCACCACTGATGTTGTGCGTTCACCATCCCATCAACAATACGTCAGAGGCTAATTCCCTTCTGGCTGTACCCTCATTCAGAAGCTGGATGATAATTCTCATCTCCTGCCACGTAGCTTCACAGAAACAGAGACAGGAACTCCCTGCATCATTGGCAAGTGAGGTTCAAAGCACAACCCTAATTGTAAACCACACCTGAAAAGGACAACACAGGCAGTGTACCTAGAGTTGTATCTGACTGAGGGGCAGCAGGAACTCTGAAAAACTGAATGCTCAGAGCAGATCCACAGCAGGGACAGCACAGAGCATCTGTGGATGTGTCCCAAGGAAGAGTAAGGGGTAAAAGGAACTGCACCATGAGGGACAGGATTTCACTCTAGTACCCAGCAGAAGCAGCAGTTCAAATGGAGCTGAGGCAACAGCAAAGGAACCACAGAAGGTGGCTGAGCCATCAGTTTGTATATCAGTTGTTTCCTACACCTGGGTGAGCCTCTTTCTGATCCAGAAAGAGGCTGCATAAGTCCTGCAGAACAGGTCAGCAAAGATTTTCAGTCATCACTTGACCACACTATGGACACAGGAAAGTTGCATTTGATCCAGCAAGGATACTACCTTCGCTGACTGATTGCCAGCTTCACAGGGCCTGAGAAGAGATGCTACGGGCAGCCTAGAATAAAACCATGGTGATATCTGGAGAGACGGAACAAACACCCTCGATTCAGAACAACATCTCGACAGATCTACAGCTGGGGAGATTCCAGGTGAACAGGAGGAAAGACTTGCTTATCAAACTGGAGGAAGCATACAGCACACAGCACACACAGGGCCAGGCAGCAGGGGAAGGTTTCTGGCAGGGACAAGAGGATAACTTCTGCATGGCTATGACTGCAGCAATCACTGACATCACCATTGGTGAGCCTTGTGTCGAGAGCCAAGCACCAGAAAAATGCAACTGTCAGAGCCTGTCCACAATCACCCAAAGCACGCAGGGAAGCAGCAGGTACCTGTTATTTTGACTTCAAGAGTCAGACCAAAGGTGGTCTTGGTCTCAGCCCTGCCATCCCCACAGTTCTCCCCAATTTTCTGCAGTGCTCAGCATCCACCCTGGAGAACTGTAGGGCTGACATATCCAGAGGGCAAAGCAGAGTCACCTTCCCAAGAGCAATTTTCTCTGGAGCTTTGGAGCAGGGGGAAAGGAAATTTAAAAAGAAAAAAATAAAAAATCAAGGCCTCTTCAAACCAAAATCCCACAGACAAGCCACATGCTAACTTCTGAGACTTACACACTAACACAGCTAGGAGCTCCCAGAGTTTTCTATGGTGCATAACTGTTCATTCCTTTGGCAGGAAAGGTGTAGAGGAGCAAAGCAAAGCATACTGCAGCACATGGCTTACTGGGCTTCTTGGTAACTTTCTTAGTTTTTAGATTCCTTTTTTATATTTCAGAAGCCACTAGAGTCATGGTAATTCCCCAAGCACACCACAGCCACAGCTATCTTTCTTACCTCCAAGACAGTAAAAATACCAGCATCCCTAACACACCACAGCTAGCACAGACACAGGCTATCAAAATCCCAGGCTTTCCATGGCCCTCTCTTTGCTGCTCTACTGTGAATGACAGTAGAGGTGGGACAGGACAGATGGGTGGCTCTCACCAGCATCTTCCATCCATCTGCCTCCTCACCTCGACTAAGGAGACAAGAAATCAGCCTTCCCTTGGATCTGATGACGATGAATCCAGCACCATAGACAAGCTGTTGCCTGTAAGGATTCCAGTGATCACACAGGTTTTTCTCCATAGGGTTAGGGGCTGGAGAAGTTCCAGGAGGCTGGGCTGTAGTGAACAAGACTCTGTGCAAGGGGATACCATAAACAGCTGTTCTCTGGGAAGCCAAGACCTTCACTTTTAAAGTGCAGCAGCAGAGTGAGAGCTGGAGTAAAACTGAAGTGATAAGCAAACTGCATAACAATTTCCTCTGGAGCTGGCATTCATAAGCAAGAGACAGACACCCAGCTTCTGATACTGTTCCTGCTGGGCACCTTCTGTCCTTGCAAAAGAACTCAAAGCTTCATGGAGATGTCTACTCTGCAATCAAAGGTTTAATCACAGCATGAATAGAAATATCCATGTTAGCACTACACTCACTAGCAGGAGTAGTAATAGTGGGATTCATAGACTTTAATGCAAATTGTACATGCCTGCTGGGGACTTACATATGTGCCTAAGTTGTGAGCCTCCACTGAAACCCACATCACTGCCACTTCAATGCTATTATCTCTACACTGTGAATAAAGTTAATGAACTATGTCCTGCACACTGCAATCACACCTTCTGCTACACTGCCAGCAAACAACAAGCTCTCACTTCATCAGCTTCAGATGGTCACTACTTGAGTACAGACTAGGAGTAGCAAATTAAGAGGAATGAAGAGACAAAAAAACCCAACAACAACAAAAAAACCACACCAAAACCAAACCAAACCAAAGAAAACCCAGACACAATGAGATATTACTAATTACACATGCTAGCAGCACAGCCTCCTCATTCAAAACTGTGGTCACCCCCTCCACCTGCCTTTTTACAATCACAGATGGGACAACTCTGGTAGTTATTTTGTTCAACTTACATCTCAACTGTATATTGGAGCATGCCATCCCTAGACTGAACTAATGTTCTCCCAGATCTGACAGTCAGAAGAGCTTTGAAATTGTATCAGAGAAAAGACAGTTAAAAAAAAAAAAAAAAAAAAAAAAAGGCCTCAAACACCCAGCACTTCATCCTTTCCCTTCCAAGTGGTAGGCATCAGAAAGAAAAGAGGTTTTCAAAAGTATCTTTCTGATTTTGTAAAAATTGGGCTACCTTCAAAGACACAGGTATGGGTATATGGGTACAAAAATGAGGGTATATCTACCCAAGGCCAGTGAGAAGCAGATCACCCATAACCACACAGTGCTAATAGCTCTTAATGTGTGTTTTGGGACTTCCAAAACAATGAAGTCCACGAGGGCTCAGATGTACTACTGCTGCCACAAGAGCAAGTCCCACCAGATGATTGTCTATCCTTCATTTCTCTTCCCAAAGCAAATCCCTCAAAATACATCATTTAAGAAAATAATCAACACTACTAACAAAAGTGAAGAACAGCTGAACACACTCCTTTCTTCCCCTAAAATTCATTTGATGTAAATCCTTTCTAAGAGTCCCTAAAGCTGGAGACACATATGCTAACAAAAAGCCCCAGAGAAAACAGAGATCTGGAACCCTGGGATCTACAAACTAGTTCATTTTGCAGGACCAGAAGTAATTGGGAAAGAGAGCACGAGAAGGACAGGGCAGAAGAAAACACCTTATTCAGTCTTCACCACTACCAGCCCACTATTGGGTAAAGAAGCACTCACCAGTACTCCCATATACACTGCCTCGCCATGTCAGGAAAGCAAGTGCAAAAAGGAAGGCTAAGAATAAATGTACACAAACTGTTATTAGAGTAATACAATATATCAGGAGAAACCTGTGGCCTTCTCAAGAATTCAACCTGATACTTTAAAAACTCACCGAGGAGGACAGACTCGCTTACTTGTTACAGAAAGCTTATCCAAAAGAATACTGTTAGTTTGTTTCAGAACTCTTCCTAAGGGAATGGATGGAAAGACAGTTTGTTGACAGGACCCGAGGAAAGAATGGATGTTCCTTGTAAAACCCTGATGGTAAAGGTGCTGGGGTGAATGGTAACAGCCTGTCCAGCTTGCTCTGATCACAGACAAAGCACACTGCCCTGCCTGCGCATGCAAACCCACGTGCACGGAAGGCATTCCTCCCTGCTCCAGTGCTTAATAGTGAAAAGGTTTGGATGCCGTCCCACCAGGCTACGGAGGGGACGTGGTTCTGCCCAATGATCTGGGGAAAGCTGCATCTTAAGATGCACAAAGGCAGAGAGCAGCAGCTGAGGGGGAAGGTCTAGGGAGATTAACGTGTTTATCTCCTCGCTTAAGTCTCTTACCGGCCAATGGTTTCAGCCCGATGGCAGCAACAGGACTAAAAATAAGAACTCAGGCATTACCAGTGACTCACCGTGTGGGTAATGACACTGTGAGGGATCACAGAGAAAACCACTCCCACTCCTGGAGCCTGGATCCTGAACTGTACAAAATGACTTCCCACAGAGGCAAAGGAGACACTGGGTAGAGGTCTCTCCATTCAACTGATCTTAAGACTATATGGAAGTTCTGTTCAACCATGCAGCAGTTTTAAATAGATAATCATACCAATCTCAGACTCAAATTTTGGGTTCAACACATGAAACCAAAGCTTGAGAGGATAGATAACACCATCAAGACCACACTTTCAGAACATTAAAATTCCCTGCTAGAGGTGATACTAACCACTGCTGGTCTTCCTTTCTGTCCGGATTATGTTTGCCAGTAAACAGGCATAGCAATTCCAGGATGTTGCATTAGAAGAGTTCCTTCAGCAGACTAGCAAACATCAACAGAGCTAGCACCACAGCAAGAAACCACTGTTAGAAGCCTGAAGAACCCCACACTTCATCCAAAAATCCCATACATCCTTCAGATGGTATCATAGTAATTCAGCTGCATAGAGATGCAGTAGCATCTGTGATTCCTCAGTAGCTTACTGGAATTGAGGATTCCAGTGTTACAGCTGTATAAGTTAAACATTCCACTACAGTATGGATTCCCCTGACTTTCTCCCCCTAAAAACCACAGCTAGGACAAAGTCAGATTTTTTTTTAATACCTCTAGGAAAAAAAAGAGATCACTCTCCTGGCACTGTCTGTGGTGCAGATTTGTCCAACAGCAGGTACAAGAGATCCCTCTGTTGCAATGCTGGCAGTCACTGCAGTCCCATCCTTCCCTGCCTCTTTCCTAATGGCCCTGCATCTTCTTTTCTTCTGATGCTGGCACAAGCATTTGTGCAGCACTGCACTGAACTGGATAGCTGAACTGATCCATCATTAACCTGGTTCACCACGCATCTATATAAAGAATTTGTGCTAGTGCAAAGAGGGAACAGTCAGAAGAAAAGCTGCCTCTTTCAGCAGCAGCACACAGCTTGTGCTGGCTGAGACTGCTCATGGAGCTATGGGCTACAATTCAACTACCCTTTGCTGTGATCCTCTAAGATACTGCTCACATGCAGTTTATGTCAGACAATATGATGTTCTAGTCTTCTGACTGAATTACCACTAGTTTCCAATCCATTGTAAGAGAAAACTGTTCACCAGAGCTCCCCTAATATTCTTCCTTCTTAACTCCTGGCACTCGTGTAAGAGGCCATCATCTTTCTAAGTACATAATGAAGATGAATTTTTACCATCCACTCATCACATAGTGAAGCAAAATAGTTTTGGAGACCGAAAACTAGAATGAGAATAAAGCAATTTACTTGAAAATTGCAAGGAATCAGCAGTGTAGCCCTAGATTCTGCACCTAAAAGAAAGAAGAAAAACCCACTCACGTAATACGAGGACATCACACGCGATCTGGATTATAGCAAGGCAAATATGACACTCCTATTGAGACAGTAGTGCTTTAAAGACGGGCTGTTCTGCAGTTAGTGAAACACATTGATTTCCCAAGAAGCAATTATGTAGCTGGCTGCTTACAGTCAGAATGAAGGACCTCTCCCATGAGAACAGACAATGCCTGTTACCCCTCAGGTTGCCTACTGTTCTTTAACAAGAACAGCCAAAACTAGAGTGTACTGACTCCGAAATCTGCACTAAGATTCCTCGCATTCATTCACTATCCTGGAGAACTTGCAAGGAGCAGCATCACCTGTGTCTATGAGCATACAGAACAATCCTCTCTCTTGCTCTAGGTGGTCAGGAAATCACCATGACAGAGCACTGAAGCATTTACAGTGTCTGAAGTTAAAACTGGAAATGGCTAAAGCTCCCAGTTTGCCCTAAAGGAACAGAATGGACCATACATGAGAATTATTCAAATATTAGAATACTAGGACACTTGACTCCGTGACTAAGAGAAACAGAAGCTTCAAGGGGTCAGCAACTCATCTAGAAAAGCATTTCAGTGACTGCTTATGGGAGAAGTTTTTTCTTACTACGGTCTGTATATAACCCTTCCCCATAAGAGAAAAAACACGAAGATGGCACCACAGGAACAAAGAAAGTGAAGACAGGTCTGGAGAAAGCAGTTACCAAATTGCCCTGGCAGGTCTAGGAGGAAGGGGTTTCAGAAGGAAGAGCCAGGCAACACCACCAAGAGCTGGGGCTGGCAGGAAGAGCTGCACCAGACTCACGCTGATGGCAGCCTGCACTGCTGTCTGCTAAGATAAACCCGTCTTGGTCTCTCTGATCCGCAGCACAGGGAAGACAAGATAAGCAGTCAGTCTGGAGAGGGAAAACACCCAGATTACCAGGAAAAGAGGGGATTTTGAAGAGTTTACTTTGTTTATCAAATAAGCAGGTCCCCATATAGGAGGACCTTGGACATTTCGCTCTCTAAGTCAGATGACGAAGAGGGAAACACATCTCAGAAAACCAAATGTCTGCATCTCTAAGGTGCTTTTCCAGTCTCCTCTGCCTCCAGTTGAGCTGAAACATACTTTGCCCAGTCCAAGGCAGCAATTCTGACAAGAGACTGTCTTTGGTAACTTCTGGTTGCCTTCATGATAACAAGATGCATCCTTGAGTCTTAACCCCTGGGCAAAATCAGTTTGCAGCTTTGTGGTGATCAGATGCTCCCAGGAATATAATTTGGACAAGAGAAACAATGAGTCATATTTTGGCAAAAATACACCACAGATCTTTATTTTGCATCTTCCTGTATTCATCAGTGCAAGTTAGATTTGGATGCTTCCCTCTACTCCTCACACTTTTAAAAGAGCAATACCCACTCCCCCAACTCCAAAAAAACCCCCACAAAACAAACAAAAACCCCTGCTTTATTATTTCTTCTGATTTTATGCTGAAGCATCATTTTTCCAGCAGGTTAATCCTCTTCATGATGT
Organism: Myiozetetes cayanensis; assembly: GCF_022539395.1. Taxonomy (NCBI): domain Eukaryota; kingdom Metazoa; phylum Chordata; class Aves; order Passeriformes; family Tyrannidae; genus Myiozetetes; species Myiozetetes cayanensis. The sequence goes on from NW_026086605.1 coordinate 21,484,608, forward strand.
TTGAGTTACCCAATAGGATCATTTGGATTCAGCTCCAGTTTGAGACACAGTCATGTTCTGTGATTCCCCGGCCTACGACTGCAATTCAGTGGCCCCATTAGCACTGTCAGCTTGAGATGTACTTTGAGATCCTTCAGCTTATGAAATTTTATTACAAAGATAAAATATTTTCTCCTGGTTTAGTTCCTAAGATTCTGATTAGTAAAGCTCTGAGGGCATCACTAGACCATCTCTAATCATCTACCTCAGTAGACTGCAGTGACCCAAATCATGAAAGCTTAGGAAATATTAGGAAATATTTAATGATATAGGAAAGATCCTTCTGCTCAGCACATAAATTGTTAAAGTCTCCATTTATCACACAGAAAATACATGTTAACATATAGACAGGTCACGACTAAGCATCAAGAAAAACAATTTGAAATTCCCTTCAATAACAATACAGATCCAGATTGTTCACACTGGTTGCAAAAAGAACACTCAGTATTTCCTATGATGCCTTCTAACACGGGATTTTCAGGTGCCTTAAACAGCAATTAATTTAGCCTAATAGCCCCAGCTATAACAGAATATACCATTTTGCAGAAACACGATGCAAGACACGAAATTGTCTGCATTTTAGAAAGTCGAGGCCCAGTATGACTCTCTGCTTTTCCATAGATGTTGCCTGTCCAGCAATCTGATTTGCTTTGACCAGACATCAGCTACTTCTGAAAGAATGAGACATACCAAAGGGAAAATAAAAAGAAAGAAAAAAAAAAAAAAGAAAGAAAAAAAAGAAGAGGGGGTATTGGGCTTTCTGTCTGAATTTAATATCAAAATTAAAAAAACACCTGAATGCAATGAATTGTTTATCATCACACAAGGTATGAGTAAGGCAAGATCAGACAACTGATAGGCTCACCATCTTTTACCCTATTTTTAAGGGAAAGGACAATATTGCCCAAGAGATACCAATTTGTTATAGGCACTTCTAATAAAGGGCACTTCTTTGTCCTATAAATGGCATCTCCTCTTCAATACCAGCTACATACAAACTAAGCTGTAATACACAAGTGTTAAATGCATCTCAAAGTGGCAACAGCCATTTATCCTGATCCTCTCTCATCAAAAGACATTCCAGACATCTTGAAAGAGGTGGCAGGTTGTGACAAACTTTGTTCCCCATACTCTTCTGCACACTTCTCACATGCCATAGGAACGGAGATAGAAGAAGGTGAAGTGGCAGCTACTGCAAAAGTCATTATCTCTTACCAAAGAATTCATAGATTAAAAGTTTTCCTTCTCTACCAGCCAACAGTTAGCCCAGGAGTGTGAGTAATAAAACATTGAATGACCGAGCCAATGAAGAGACAGGAAGAACATTTATCTCGACCCAGTACGTATAGCACATTTTAAAAAGTGTTATACCTAAGTTCTGTTCCAAAATGCCTGGAACTTAAAAAAAAATTAGCAGAATTAACACTGTCAAATTGGTAGTGATGCCACAACATAGGTTACATAACACATGATTAAATGTTTCATTCCAAGGAATGACCAAAAATATGATTTTCAGCAACACTGGGTATGTCAAGATAAACTATGCCCAGCAGAAGCATGGGTGCTCAGTGCTTCCATCTCAAAAACAGACAAGCTAAGGAGAGCAAGTGGCAATTATAAGGTCCAGATTTTACCACAAGCTCACATTGTGTTGTTCAGATTTGCAATTACTTTTTCCCCTCCTTTTGTTAACACCTTATTAGAACATATGAAGTTCAAGGGACATCTTCTCCATTTCAATTTTTCAGTAAAGAAATTCAAATCTTTTCAAACGCATCAGTCTAAGAAAACAGAATAGAGGCATATCCTTGCAATGAGGAGTCAAACTCACAAATCTTGGACTTGTGGCATTGTTAAGCAGAAGAACACAAGGCCTGGAAATGAAAATCTGGCCAAACCACATGCACACAAAGCTGGTGCTGCTGATTGGCTTTGGATGTCAGGCCACAAAACACTTTGCATCAAGAACTAATTTCTCCTCTCACCTACACAGCAGTGCTCTGGACAGTCCCATTAGTGGTCTGTCTACTGTCGCACTGCCAGCCACCTCCTCCTCCAAGCACTGGCCTGACTCCTGTTCAACACGCTCATGGCTCCTCTGGGGATGCAGCAGCTCACCATGCAGCATCTTTCTGGCTCCATTTTAATGGAAGCTGCTAGCCAATGCTCCTGCACACCCTAGGCATCCATCGGTTTCCAATTTCCACACATAAACAACTTCAGAAGTCTGTTTTCTTTTGAAGCAGGTGTCTCCCACAGATGGTTTGACAATCCCTACAGTAGGGTTTGAGTGCTCAGTGGCAAACAGTCCAACTCTTCTCTTCCACAAAGGACACACGTGCAAATATGTAACATATGCTGAAAAATTACATGAATGTCCCAAAACCTCCTAGAGACAAGGGCAAAGTGATTTGAAATGCTTTCATTATAGCACAGAAATAGTTCCTTTGTGAGTAGACACTGACACCTTTCTGCTTGGCATCAAAGGAAGAAGAGAAGAATCCAGCCACTGAGCTGGACACTCGCTCTCCACCCAGGACCGCTAAGCTTCAGGCATGTGATCCTGCCACAGATGGCAGTTAATAGGATGATACTGCCTTAGAAGATGAAGTTCAATTAAAATCCTAAAGGGTGTGGTACCATTAGCTTGAGTTGGCAGCCAGAACACAGAACCAAGAAATTAAGTCTGTCTTCACCAATCAATGCTGCCTCTGAAATGGGAGAAGAAACATCCCCTTTGTGTGAAAATCTCTCCTCTGTACTAAAATGTGCCCACTTTGTCCCACAGTATGGAGGTTCTCCCAGTATACAGAACACCTATAACTGCAGAGAACTGTAATTCTTAAGATCTGAGCACAAACCGAACAGTAAGAGAACAATCAGAGAAATCCTTTTCAACGAAGATGGACCCATACTAAGGGAAGTTATTCCAAGCCCGTAGACTGGCATGACAGGTTGTTCTAGCTCAAAAGGAAATTACTAAAATGTACATGTGAGAGCAGCACTGAGTGGGAAGACACTAAGGCAGAGATATAGGTAGTTTCTACTTCTCTTTCCTTGTAATGCCTTACTATTTATTCATACGCATAGACATCATCCATAAAGTTTCCTTGTGTCAGTCTAAGTAGGAATGTAGGGGGGTTTCGTATTTCCAATCCAGTGTAGCCGTTGCCAATCCTCCCCTTCCCTTAAGCAGGATTATTCACATATTGAAAAGCAATGCATATCCTTCCTAACTAAAACAGCACATGATGCGGAGGTGGCAACACACTAAAATATAAACATAGCCAGATGAATAATTATGTAAAAAAATCACTTTCCTACTCCATGCAACTGCTCTATGTTGACTCAGGCGTGTTCATTTGAGCAGACCAAAAAATGGGTTTTACTACTGCCACTCCTGCTGAGGCTTGGGAAAGCAAAGCCAAGCCTATGCCCCAGTCTCAGCTAGGCTCAGTCTGGGAAGCTCTTTAGCACTAGAAGCCCCAGCTCCACAAATCCCCAGCGGGAAGTGCAGATCATGGGTACATTTGTCGGAGAATAATTAGTTTCAGAGCCAAGACTGTGCTCCTCCCCCACCCCCTAAATTAAATAAGCCAAGAAAGAGTGCACAGCCATCCAGTCATTCTTGGAGAATTATTTTTCTGACTAGGTCTGCACTTTAAGGATGCCATTTTTCATTATTGTTAATAGGTCTCATTAACTAGAAGCTCTTAAGCACAAGACCATTACTAAATGCAGTTTACATTGCACAAAAGCAATGCCCTTATTGTGGCAAGGGCATGAGGGAAGGAAACAGTTTGCCTTTCCATAAACACCAATAATTCAAAACCAAGTACTATTTGCCCTTCATTTGGTTCACAGTTATTCCAAATGAGTAGACAGTTAAGAGAAAGATGGCTTTAAAGATCTCCAATTTGCAATTAAGCTATACCTCATGACTTAAAAATGAACAACACTTCATTTTCAAACAGAAGCAACTGAAAAAAGAAAAAAATCTAAAAACCAAAAAAACCCCACCACTACTTCTTCCTTTTGACTCAAGTAAAACTTTCAGTCCTTTTTGGGGTTAGTGATCACATCATGGACTTATAAAGATATGCAACCACATCCTTAAATTTCTGGCATATAAGCAACTAAAAGGAACAAATACATATTTCCCACCCCCTCCCAGCTCCCCTCACACAAACAGACTCTGAACAGTAAACTCTTACTTCTACCGAAAACCTGAAACGATGTGTGTTGTTGGAAGCCTAAAGAGAAGCCTGAACAAAAATTTCACTTCTTTAAAGCTACAGAACCACTGAGCGCAGGGGAAGATGACACACTTCTTCCTAGAAGAGTCAGCCCAGGCAATAGTTAAAAGGGACCTGGACAAGGTGGAGAAGTGGGCCCATGGGAATCTCATTAAGTTTAACAAGACCAAGTGCAAGGTGCTGCACCCGGTCAGGGCACCCCTTGTATCAGTCCAGACTGAGGGCAGCCCTGCCGAGAAAGACTTTGGGGTACCAGTGGAAGAGAGGCTGGACATGGCCCAGCAATGTGCACCTGGAGTGCTGCGTTCACCTCTGGGGTCCCCAGCACAGGAAGGACACTGACCTTGGATTGAGGCCAGCGGAGACTACCAAGATGATCAGAGGATGGAGCACCTCTCCTATGAGGAAAGGCTCAGAAAATTAGGATTGTTCAGCCTGGAAAAGAGAAGGTGACCTAATCACAGCCTTCCAGTACCTCAAGGGAGCCTAAAAGAAAGGGAGCCTGTGTGGTAGTTGAAATCCACTGTCAAGAGTCAGAGAAGTACCTCCCCAGTTTGTTGTGGTGTTTCAGTGCTTCACAAAACCTGTAGAATCACCAGGGCTTTCAGTTAATAATACAGTTGATACCCCTACAACTTGTGCATTGAAGCATCTAATAACTTAAAATATCATTTTCCATGGAGAAGGCTTGACATCATACTCTTCATACTTTCAATTAAAATATTGCTTAAATCAATGTGAATTTCTAGTCACGAACAGACACCCTCTTTGTTTGGAGGTGACCAGCATATCATCCACAGAGAGAAGCAGAACAATGTTTATAGCTTCAGTGTAAAAAGTTAATTCCAACCATGCACCACATTCAGGCAGTTCACAGGACTAAGCCTGGAAGAATGGTGCTTCACATCCCTCTTTCACGGTATTAACATTCCTTTTCATAGGAGGTAAAAAACTGGGTGTGTGGGGGGAATGCTTCTTAAGTGTCTTTTATGTAAACCTGCACCACACAGAATTTCTAAAAACAGCATCACGGGATGCTAGATTTTCTTGAGGCTCTCCTTTTGCTATCTTCTCCTCTGCCCCCCTCAAAAAAACATAACAAACTAGCAAACAATTGTTTGCAACCTGGAGGCCAAAGAGTTATGTGCAATAGTGCTAGCATAGGTCCATGCACTAGCATTAGTCCTCAGCAGCGTTACACACTACTCAAACGTGCCAAAGATTAAGAAAACAAAGCTCAAGTGCAAACAAAGACAAACACAATTTCCAAAAGTGGAGAAAGTCAAGTCGCAATGGGCAGTGTGACTGTCAGCTCCTAAATTTAATATCCACTCACTGCCAGACCACTAATTCATTTTGTCTCTCATTCTGTAACCAGTGGTGTCTGAATCCTGCTAATTCAGGTAGAACAGCAACAATTCAACTTGGAACATACTGGAACATTAGGACAGCCAGATGGCAGAAAACACAGACTGAAAGAAGATAGTGGCTGGATGTCCTTTCTAGCTTTTTTCGCTTGTTTAAAATTTTTTTGTTGTTGTTATTTGGGGTTTGGGTTTTTTTGTTGCTGTTTGTGTTGTTTCTTTTTTTTTTTTTTTTTTTTCCTTTTTTAATCATTCCCAATGCTGGACTCAAACCTTCATCCTTCCCTCCATCTCCCTGCTCTGGCACTAGGAGAGAATGTATCTCTAAAGTATCTCTACAGGGAAGCTTCTAATCTTCTCTAAAAAGAAAACAACTGTCAATTAAAAGAAAAAAAATCAGGAATCTATGTTTCAGGACTATCCTGGTCACCCTGTACAAAGTAGAAAAGGGATTCATCTCACAATACCAAACACAAATAACCTGAAGAAGTAAGTCTGTAAGACCTTTACTTTTTAAAATAATTCCTCTCCAAATATGCCAACTTTAATTACACACAAGTCTTTCATCCTTTATTCTAATCTACGATATTTGTCTCAAGGCAGCAAGTTTGAAATGAATTATTGAAAAGATAAATTTTCAATTCATTGCATAACGCATTTGCCTCTTATTACAGAAAGGGCACACCAGAGCATCTAACTAGTTTTCACAGTACACTTTAATTAACCTTAATCACATGCCACCTCTCCCTAGTATTTTCGTTTTCCCTCCACTCTCCCCCTTATATGGCTACTCCTTCCAGCACATCCACAGTATGGTTTCTAACTGTCTTCTACACAAAACCTGAATCATACTATTTGAAAACAAAGCAGTATCCCCAGCATACACACTTTAAAGTGTAGAATAGCTTTCTGGTCATTCCCACACGTTTTCTATTCCTTCCTCTGAAACAGCTTTCACAGTTAATGACAGGTCTTCAGCTCTGTCCCATAACTTCTCATTATTCCTTCTGATGAGCTAACAGTAATCTTCTTAAACACACACAAGATTTTATTCCTCCCTGGGTGGCATAGGATGTTCTACTCTTGAAGACTTCATATTAGTTTGACATTATCATATGGTCAAGAGGGCTTGCAGCAGTATACCTTGTGCACCTACAGCTGTTTCCTTTGGAAATACTTCAAATGCCTTAACTAGGCATTAAGTGAATGTTTCCAAATTCTCCAGGAGGTAGGAAACCTTTGCACACGCAGGGATTAGTTAGCCAAAAAGACACAGCAAGAAGAGAGCAGGAATGGTTTCCTGGCACTATCCCATAATCTAAATTTTCACAATTGACTCAATTACTTGGACCCTGAAATGCAGTCAGTTTTAGAATTCACCTAAATTCTTGTCATGAGATTGTTTTTTATTTTCACTCTTAGGTACAGTTGCTTATCTTAGAGATTTTTCATTTTTGCCACCTTACCCTTATCCACTTCAGAAAACAAACTATTGCAGATGTTACTGTCTTTACTGTCCCTGTTCCTATAGTTTTGACTGATATAAGGAAACAATTTTATATCTAAGTGACCTCCTTTACTTTTTCTGCTTAGTCTTCAAACCCACATACACACAAAACCCCAAACCCATGTGCTGTTTATTGTCATCTAAGAGCCTTCTGTATTAACAGCAGTTACCTCTAGTTTTCAAACTTCATCTCTTAACATCAGAAAAAAAAAATCACAGAAAGGTAGAAAGTCCAAAGGTATGACAAATATAATGTATTTCAGAGCTCTATTCCATAAACAAGCAAAATCAGAGTGAAAAGTAGTGCAGGAAACATATCAAAATATTATTCCTATAACCAGCAAACTAGACCACAACTCCTCGTAATACTACACGCTTTAGCCCACATTATTTTCCTGCCAAATGCCCACAGTCTTTTTTCTACCTACACTCTTCTTATCACTGTTAGAGCAAAGAATATGACTTGGACTCTTTTCCCAACTCATCATGGCTTATTGCCAAGTGTTCTGGAAAGCACTTGAAAATTTGCATCTTTCTCAGTATTTCCAAGTGCAAAACAGGGCTAATACTTCCCTACCCAGTGATGGTACTGGGAGGATAAAGGATGCTTAATGTGAAACCTATTGATGCATTACATTGTTGATAGGAAGAACAACAAAGCAAGATTGAGGGTACATGGTTAAAAAAAAAAGCTGCAGGAACACTTTTTCTGGTGGTGCAGAGGAGCACATTGCAGTGGAATGATGACATTCTTTCAGGCAGGGGAAAACAAATTTTGGGAGGACAAAGGGAGGGGGAACAGGGGGAATCAAGCTGCTGGAAGACAAGACTAAACACCCATCCCTTTCCATAGGTAGGAGCAAATCCCTAACAAAACCTTGGGAAAAGCCCTACTTGGAAGAGGAAGCTCCTGGCATTGACTTCACCTTTACCAACACACAAACAGAAACCATGAGACTGTCCCTGTGCATGAGGGGCTATGCAGGCTCCTTCTCATACAAACCCAATGCACTTCAATTCAGCCATTACTGTCAGGGCTGTCCAAGCCTGCAGACCTACTGCATCCAGCCCCCACTTTCCAGTAACACATCTGCCAAACGTGGCTCTTGAATAAAATGCTGTATGATAATGCACCTGGTCACCAAACAGATGCATTTCTTTTGAACAAATCAAGGAGATTTATGCTTGAACCCAAAGGAGGGAAACAAAACCTCAGAATTTCTGCATGCTCCTAACACCGGTATTCAGCAGCAGGCCATTTTTCACTGCATCAGACACTCTGTGGGGCCTGTGCCCATGCAACAGCAAGTCTATACCCATTGCTTCTTTTTCAGCTATTCCAGCCAAATGGGAGAAGGATGGATGTTGGAAATGCTGCCTTGATTTGATATTTGAGGGTCATGAATGAGAGAAGTAAACTAAATAGAAAATCTTCTTAAAGGCACAGATGAATGGTACTGCACCCAAATGCTGAATGATTTCTCTCCAAAAGAGATAATACCCTTGTTGAAATACATTCTTCTGACAAGAAACATCAAGCCTCAGAGGATTAGAATAATTAAAAAAAAAAAGGTCAAACGATCTATTTTAAGGCAAAGTTCCCCTAGCGATGCTGGGATAACTTTAAATTAAACAGAGCAAGCTGTAAATACAGAGCAGCTACTCAGAAATTTCAATGAGAGAAGACTTAAAATGCACACATATGCCACACCAGATATTACCAGTAACAGAGCCACAAAAACACTTGTGCACCAAAGAGCAAAGTGCATCATGTATCAGTAAGTCCACACGACATTTAGGAGGCAGCAGGGAAAGAGATAGTGTGACTGCCTCCAGCTCCTGAAGAGTCCAAAATCTTGATCCTATGTATGCAAAGTGCTCAGGCACTTCTAGGTATTGTATAGAAGCAGGACAGCAAGAAGAGATATTATAAGTTACCAGTCACTAAAGCAACTTTAAATATCAAGATTACTTAAAAACATAAATAGTTACGTGCATGTGCTATTCACGTAGAAAGAAACTCTTAGTTTGTCAAAACACACAAGAAGTTTCTAAGCACTGACAACTTTGAAGATGCTATCCAGCCAGGGAGGAGTGTCTCTCCACCTTTATTTTACCAGGTTCCCCTGTAGGCAACGGGCCAGGCTCCCTGTTGCATAGGCACAGCGTCCACTCCCTTGAGCCTGCTGCCACCATCCTGGCACCGCAGCACTGGGCTCCCTGATCCCAACAGCATCAGGCCATAAAACCATGTTAAATTTTTTCCTTACCTGGATCCAAAGCCACTCAAGGGTCTCTACTTCCCACAGCCTCTTCCGGGAGTACCATGCAGGCACATAAAAGCTATCTCCACATCACCAGTCTGGTGCACTAACATAGCACTTCACATGCGCTTTCCTCAGACCCAGCTGAGGAAGATCCTGATTTCCAGAGCTACACTCAAGCAACCCCTCCATGGCTGCTCCAAGAAATCTGAAGATCTGGATAGATCTCCAATCTACCTGGAAAACAAATATCTTCCTACTCCCACCACTTCAGTAATTCCTTACTGAATGGTTCTCTTGAATTTGATTTCTTGATTCAAGGGATAAAACAGAAAAGGAAAAGAGATCTGCTATGCTACAGAGGGAACAGACATCTCTGGAGAAAGATGCAGGTGCTCCTTAAGCCAACACTGACACCAGAGACTGTGTTTTGTCAGCCCATGGCCTTGTCCAGCTGGGCTCCACAATTTGCCTGTATTACATTCACGCTTTGTTAGCTGTAGCTGTCATAAAAATCAACTTTTTCAGGTGTTGCAAGCTGCAGACCTGGGGTGGGAGTGGTGTTTGAAAAGAATAAGCACACACCTTCTCCTCTAGTCTAAACCAGCCATTTGGCAGCAACCCAGTGCAACCTAATACATCCAGTGCAGGGAGCAAATTACCTGTGAGGGACAGCCCTATACACTGCCACACAGCTCTGCAGCACTGACATCCCCACACACAAAAAAGGGACAGAAACAAACTCCACTGCAATCAAAGAAAGGCTTTTGTTACTCTTCTTTCCTTTTTTTCCCTTTTTCCCCTTGGCCAATTCAGAAGCCCACTGTGCTTCTCACAGAAAGTCATGCTGCACAGTCACTGGGCCTCTGTCCTGATCACCAGTGACACAGTGGTAAGGGACTCATGTACTGTGAACACCCTTACAAGAGAAGAGATCAGGCACGCTATCAATGAGTTGGGAGTCCTTTCTGCATCTCAGTGACATTTTCATCACCATAACTGGCCACGGGTAGAATATCCCAGGAAGCAAACCCTAAAAATAACTTCTTACAACAAGTCAGACAGTCCTACAGCAAAAGGGGAGGGAACATTGCTTACACCCAGTTAGCACAATTTGGTTATTATGAGAGGGACAACAAGCACCCAGGCAAACAGGAGAGGCAGAGAGGAAACAGAGAAGGAAAAGCAGGAGGCAAATCATACATCACTTTCTTCTGCATCACCAGTGACTATCAATAAGGAATGCTTTCCTAAGTGGAAATAAAGAAATAGAAGTAGAAATCTGGAACCAACTCTGCCCAGAATATTTCTAAACACAGTGAAGGAAGAAGCCTTGCTTGCTAAGCACCAGAATGAAAACAGTGTGCACTCTCCACCAGCTGCAGTTACCTTTATGGAAGGTCCTGCAGAGCCCTCTCCAGCAATGGCCCATGGAGCTCTAGGTATCCCTGCGGATCCCCCTGAGAAGGCATCACGCTTCTCAGCTACTTAACTGTAGGAACCACTGAGGATTTTCTGCACCTGAATATCCTCAGAAAATTGTGAATGGCAAACCAGTAGGCAATCCTACAAGTGCTCCTAGTCGTGGCTGATACCCAGGCAGTCTTTGATGGGGCTTCTGCTTGCTGGAGAAGCAGAGTGGTAGGGGAAGAGCAGAACAGCAAGCCATCCACTCCTCAGCTTTGTGCTTAAAGCCATAAGCTCCCCAGCCAGCCTCCCTGACATGCACTTGAGGGGCTACTACCCTTGCAGAGCTCCCTCTCAGATGGTGCATCTGCCCCACTTGTACCAGGGCTAGCACAGCACGTGGCTGTCTCCTTGTACTAAGTCACTCAGCAGCAGTGCCCAGCCTGCCAGGTGCAACACCCGCACAGCCGTGGCGCTCCAACTGACTTCACCTGTGGGCTGCCTCCCTGGCATCACAGCATCCCCACAGTCACTGGAATCATCCCTTTGCACCAGCACGTGGTCACTCTGACAGTCTGTGCAATGGAGGACAATGCAGTAGTAAACTTGGAACTCATGGGGCTTCTGTGCACTTCTGAGTGACGTGCAGAAGCTCAGTAGCTCCGGACCGCGTAAGGTAGTGTGCAATAAAGACATCCTGACAGGATTGGCCCTAAGCAAACACCTGGTTACAGTCAGTGGCATAGTGAGGAGGGGAAAAGCATTACAGGATTTTCCAGTTCCAGGACTGCTGCTCGTTGTGCTTTTCCACATTTTCTAGCTCCTGAACAGCTGATGCACACACAGACACAGAAGGGAGGGGCTCCTAGCATTGTCATCCCTTTCTCCTCCTCCTCCTGCAAAAAGTCTTTCTGAACAAGTTTCCCTGTGGTGTGGGGAGGACCCAGCCACAACTGCAGACACTGGGCTCGCTTGCACTCACTCCCTTTTGATTTACAGAACTTCCCTGCTAACAGCTGCATTGCAGATGAACTCTCTTAAAGTGGACATGCAGCAAGTGAGACAGTAGGGCACGGAGCTGCTCCAAAGGCGATGCAGCCATACTGGCACCCTCTCTGCCGCATACACAGGGACTGCAACCTGTGCAAGAACTCCAGCAACTCTGTCTTAATCCCACTAGGCACAGAGGGTCCACTACTTAGCACAGAGAAACCCCACCAACTGAGCTTATTTCTGGACATGAGTTCCTTTCTTCTTCCCATCAGCTGATCACATCAGGTGTCAGTGGTTTTGGATGAACCAGTTAAGTAAGTATCAGACTACAGCTTGTTAGCAGACAAAGTAACAACGCAGCAGAGAGGCAGGTCTCAGCAGTGTCAAGTCACTGCAATGCAGGATCCAGGAATTCAAAGATGCAGAAGGAAGAATACAAGTTCCTCTGGCTCAGTCAAGGTGCATGTGGATTTGTTCCCAAGCCAACTCCCACCACCCCTTCAGATAAGGTAACTGCATCGGTGAGATTCATGTTTTGTTTCCAAGATGGGGAGGGAGTTTTGGCTGTGTTTTCAAATGAGAAAAAAGCTTCAGCAATTAACATTTCATAATTCATCAGGGAAATGAGAAACTTTTTGACCATATGTGAGGTGGTGGGAGAGAAAGCTTTTTAACCCCAGCTTCAGGACCACTGAAGAAACTAAATGTACACAGCCACAAAGAATTAACAAAGTATAATGTGCTTCCTTAAAGCTGGGTACCCAGCTCTCCAGCATCATAAACTGCTAGCAGCAACCAGAGTCACCTGAACTTGTCAGCAACATCTGATAATGGTTACCAAAAAAAGCAAACTCCCTTGTTCCTCTTTTTTCACATCTCTGATGCTAAACTTGCTGTCTGGAGAAAAAATGCATTATGAGAGCTTGACTTACAGCCTGCTGCTGTAGAAGTGCTTCCACACAAAAGACAAGCTGACCAACACTTCACTCCTTTACATCATCCTTATTAAGTGCAAGAGCAATTCACACATACAGAGGAGGCTGAGGATCATTGCTCTGCACTGAAAATTTTAATCCAGGCAACTTCATAACAAGCAGCAGACACAACAATATCCTAATCTGCAGAGCTGGCAGATTCTAGGCCAGATGACACACAAGTCAAACAAAAATGGGCAGAGCCGAAAGCCACTTCTCAATCTGCAGTCCAAAAGTCAGGAATATTTAAAGTAACACAGGAGCTATGAATCACTACTTTAACTTGCACTGAAGAAGCACATCGTCACAATCAAGCTTTGCCTCTGCACTGGCACCAGTTATAAAATAAAGCTGCGCAACTTAGCTGTCCTAATCTCTCTGACACAATCTCAACAGAGGACATTTGATACCCAAAGCCTAGATGGAGTGGCTCCGAGGCAGGCAAAATTAAACTTAACAGCACACCAACTCTTTTGGCAAGCAAGAGAAAACTCCTGCTTGGTATCACCAGACTATATTCTATAGTAGCCTCCAAGAAAAATGTCCCAGCAAGTCCCTGTGGGTTACAGGGGGTACTAAAGACAACCTCCTCCTTCTACATCTATTTTTCCTCCAACCAATGGGTGATTTCCTGGCCAACTACTCATGAAATGTTAAATGCTTTGACATAAGGGAGTATGAGGAAATAAATAAAATAAAAAAAAACCAAGATACACATGGACATTTTCAGAATGGCAGCTGCTCTAATACAGTAGAAACACTAAATTTATTTGGCAGGCACTGGAGACCAATACAGGATGAGTTTTAACAAGCTGTTTTCCCTGCAAAAGCTTCAAGGGCACCCGTGGTATTTGAAATGTGCATCTAGAAAGTGCATCCCAGAGAAAGCACTGGACTATCCCCTATGAAGTCACATTTCAAGTCAGGTGTATGACATCAGGTCTCTAGCAGCAAACACAGCAGCAGGATCAACACACACATCTCACACATCTCCAGAGCTGCAGAAAACTTTACACACTGACTATATTCTGCTGCACAGATAATGAGACCTTGTAAAAGAGACGTCCCTGTAAAAGAACAGGGATCAGAGGAAGGAAGAAAAAATCGGTGCACTTAAGTTTAAAGATTTCTAGCTCTTTTCTCTCTTTTTTTCACCTCAGACTTCAGGCTATGTCAGACTACTTCTCCTTTTCTCACTGTTCCCCCTGGGATTGAGAAAACCTCCTCTTTCAAAAAAGAGTTGTCTTCAACATCAAGAAACGACATCTCTGTCTCCACAGCTATCGCTTACCACAGTCTACACCAACTGACTTATCAGAGATGACACGGTAACTGCAGAAGATAAAGCACATCCAAATACTGAGTTACTCCACTAGACAAGCTGCAGCCTACACCAGCTAACTCAGGTGCCTGGAAGAGAAGTGAAGAAAAGGAAAGGAAAGAATCCTTTCCACAGGCTTTCAAAATCTGGCTTTGGAGGCTTAACATCCTTGTTCTCACTCATGGTCTGTATTCACAGGGGCTTAAAAAGTCCACTGGGATTTGGGCTAGTGGGAAAGGCCTATACCATTAATTTCCATAGACATTAATGTCTCACTTAATAAATAAAAGCCTTAAGTTGAAGAAGCCCTTCTAGAATGAAACTAATTTTTATTACCACAATACTGTCATACTAAGTCTACAGACAAACATTTTATACTCGTGTATTGCTGTTCAGAGGTTTCCCGGGCACAGCCGGGTAAGCCTTTCCTGAAGCTGCCTGCAAGAAGGTACCGTGACAATTTGCAGCACTGCAAACAAACCAAGAGATATCACCTTTTGCTATGAAGCTCTGAGATTCTGGGCACTGAGTGCAGACACTCCTTCACTAGCTCCTTGCTCCACAGCCAACTGCAAATCACTAATTATTTTAGGACCAGTCCTTATAATGGTCAACTTCCACAGAGGAGGCTGCAGCACAGGGTAGTAACAGGACTTCCCTCAGACCCAATGGAGGAAAAACTGCCCAACTTTAGCCTCTCCATGCACTACCTGCCCACCACGCTATCAGCGCTGATATGTGGGAACACTGCTCTGCTCAGCAGGGACAAAGGCAGTACACAGGGTCAATATTACTACTAGTCCTAATAGTGCTGACATGGTTTTGTATCAGACATTTTCAATGATGACAGCCCTGTGTTACCAATGACACTCATGCAGGCTGGTTAACATCATGTTCGATAGCCTGCAACCTACAGGCAACACTGAAACTTCATTATTTGTACAAACTCTAGTGGGGAAAAAGCTCTAAGCACAATGTAAAGAACTAAAATTATTTGTGGGTGTAGGGAATAGAACAAAAGACCAAAATAATGAGACCAGCTTTTCCCCCTTCTTATGTTTCACCTACCAAAGCAATGCAAATCCTGATGATTTAGCCAGTGAAAGCAGGGTGCATTCACCCTCTCTTCAGAGAGGAAATCTCTCAGAGCAGTGCTGCCCTGAGTTCAGACTGGAGGAGGAATGCCAGTCCACATTCCCCCCCACCATCCCAGTGGCTATAGGAGAGCAAGCCTGGTATTTCTCACTAGGATGCTGTCCTTCGTTAATACATCATCACCCACCCTCCTCCCCTCCCTTTCTCCTATGAGAAAGTTTAATCCTTTGGCTCACACGCATCTGGTAAATTTTTCAGTCCCTGTTTGCCACTGTCATCATGGCAACAGCCCCCAGAGATAACCCAGCAGCCCTGCCACAGCAGGCAGGCTGCTGCTCCCTGCCTGATCGGCCATTTAGCCTTTGGCTCATAGGCCTAAAACGAGCTATGCCCACTCCCAGGTTCATCTTTGCAAGCACCTTCCTTCCTTAGAGATGTGCTTACATGGGGTTTGTTTTTCCTAAAGTTAATTGTGTCTTCATTCCCACAATGCCTACTCTTTTCTCTGCCACAGCTCTCAGCTCAATTTTTGGGACTCCGACAGAATCGCGCTAACCACAGCACTGTAAAAAGAGTTGCAACCTTTGCTGCCCTGGAGAAGAAGGGTCTTGTGTTTACCAGCAAAATCACCCATGCCTCTGAGCAAAGAGAAAATATTAGCTAGCAACCCTCTCCAAAGCACAGCACTAACCTGGACTTGTCCCAGTGTCACTACTAAGCACACTCCAGCCACAGGGAAGACAAGACAGCTCAGGGCTGCAGGTGCTTGGACAACAGCTATCTCAAGATGGGAACTTTGGACTGAAGCAGCAGGACAGCGGGTCACTGCTTTGGAGAGATATGTAACTCATGCTCTCAGAAACTTAACACGAAAGTTATACGCACACACACATTCTCTGAAAGGTCATCGCATTTACTCAACTCACATCTCAGAGACGGGGAATTCTCCCTCTGACTCTGCCAGGAGCAGAGCGAAACAGATCCCACACCAGTAGTAAAGCAATAGTTGTCTCCTCCTTTCCTGACCCCATCTTAAAAAGGCAAGATACAGCATTAACCAGCTCTCCTTACATCTGTGAATTAGTCTCAGACATCAGTAATCAGCCACTTGCACCAAGCACCATATTTCCAAGTCTGCTCATCTAACTTGTGGGAGCAACAGGAATTCTGCAATATTCTCTGGGAGGAAAGAGGAGGGTAAAGCAGCATTACTAAAGGGCTATTTTCAATCAAAGCATTATAGATTAATATGAGTTACAGTAACCGATCCATGAGAGTCAAGTGAACAATCAAAACAAACTCAAAATTAAAACGGAAAGAAAGGGAGATGGATAGTAAAAGTGAAAAAAGCTATGAGGAATCAAAATCTAACAACTATGGACCCAGTTTCCCCAGAAAGCTAAACCCATGTTCCACTTATCTTTGGCTACCCTTAGTGTTCAGAAAGCTTATTTCTAAGATTCTGCCAGCCCATTTCTTCAAAAGTATTCTGCTGCTGTTCTCCAAAAATCAGGCAGGCAGCAATAGCAGAATGCTTTGAGAGACATTACAGACATTTGGAGTTATATTTAAATAGACAGTAAATTTAAGAAGGAACATGATGATAACCTAACTCATAGGACCCTGATTGTCATAAGGACCAGCAGGATCTACAGTAGTTGGAGTTACAGGGTATCATTCCCTCCACAGACTAAAAAAAAAAATCTCATGAGCACCTCAAAATTTTAAGGACATATTTGCCCATCAGAAACCAACGTGCCTCTGCTTTGCCCAGGATGATTACTCTGAGCATTGACATCACTTCTGTTGCAGGCAAACACACAGTGATGTCAGATCCTCCACTTTTCTTCTTTTCTTTCCAAAATTTGAGGCCTCTTTCCTCTGTTGGTGACCCTGGTGCCAGCCAATATTGCCCTCTTTCCCCAACCAAGCCAACAGCAATAGCTCACTCTATAGTCAAATACCAGCAAATGAACTTGTTTTTCTTCTGTAAAGTCTGCTATCTTGGTGAAAATCAGGAGATTTCAAGAACAGAGGAAACAAAAAGAAACCCCTGAAATACCAAAACAGATGACAAGTCAGAATTAATGAAAATGGGGGGTGATGCCCTGGTTGTCAGGGTTTTGAAACAAATCAATAATGCTCATAGCTGGCACAGTGGAGAGAAATTTGTTTATATGTGTGCTTCCCTTTTAAAAACTTTCTTCACCCAATTTGCAGGGCCAAAAAAGCTAGAGTAATTCCAGGAAAGGATGGAAGGAAACAAAAATGTTATCATAGTCCTCTCTTAAAACAGTGAAACAGTGGTGTTAACCCACTGTTGGGGAGGGGAGCACCCTTTAGAAATTTCTTTATGATCCACGGATGACTCCTTCTCTGCTAGTGATGTTTTTTGGTACAGTTCTAGAGAAGGATTAAATTTGGAGACAATGAAATCTCCATACTGCACACCAAAACCAACAAAAAAAGGTAAATAGTTTTTGCACTGGATCCCTCTTACAAGAAATTCAAGTCGCTTCCCGACTATCTACAGGGATACTGTAGGTATATACTTCTCTTCACTGGAAGGACATCTACACATATTTCAACCGTGGCTTGCTGACCAGAGTAAATGCTCTAGAGCCAAGGGCTTTGAGACACGTGCAGGAGTTAGTCTAATCACATTTCTGCCATACACAAATCCAGGTTATATTGGGAAAACAAGAAACCCGACTTGCTCACCAAGCCCCTTTCTCCAACCCCGTGCAGAGGCAGTAGGAACTCCTGCCCAATCTGTGTGCCCACTTCCCCCCTCTCCTCATTGTTAATGCCGGAAATTTAATACTCAACGTGACCACTGAAAAGACAGACACAAGCTGAAATCCTGTCTGCTCTGTTCCAGCTCCTTTATAAAATATACAGCGTAAAATGAGAGGCAACCTGGGGTAACCCCAGCCATCCACAGTGAGAAAGAGCCAGCTTCTGGCCATAACAAGCCACAGTAACGCAAGGCTTCCACCACTCACCGCGCCGCCAATCTCTGCCGGCTCTCATGCCAGGGCACCCTTCTGCCTGTACTGATGTGTTGTGACAGGCAAAAAGCCAGGCTGACCCTCAGCAGCCCCCCACTAAGCTCCCAGCTCCAGCCTCTCCTCCAAGGAGCTCTCCTCTTCTCCTCACACCTCTTCCAGTGGAATTTCCCCCAGTGATATATATATATATATACACACACACTCTTCCCCTGGGGGCTGCAGGCAGAGGCAGGTAGGAAGAAGAGGGGCAGGCAGGCTGCTGGTGTGAGGTAGATGGCTCTTGCTTCTGACATCAGCAGAGCAGCTCTGCCACCAGCCCCTGCCACACGTGTGCTGTGCTGCAGAGCAAAGAGTTCAGCTACTTGCTATCCACACTCCCATCCCACCAACTGATTCTTCCCCTGCAGCCCCTGTCCCACCCAGCCCCTTACGGTTCCTGCACCAGGCAGTCCCCACCCTCACACGCTGCTCTGGGAGGGTGCAGCACTCTTTGCCCTGCTCCCTACATCCCTCCAACATGTGCAAAGACCTTCAGAAAATACCCAGCCCACTGTAGCTGGTCTCCTACACATGTTCCCTAATCACAGCACCTCTCAGACACCTGCAGACAGCAAACAGGGAGGTAGGGGATAGAACTGGGGTGCAGGGAAGCTCTTCTCTCAGCCTAAGACCCTGCAGGAAGGGCAGCTCCTCTCACACACCAAACGACCAGACTCAATTTGGCTGCTCAGCAAGTACTGGCTAAGCAGACACGATTTGATTTGCCATTCTTTGCAAGAAAGGACATTTGTCCTCAACCTGCATCCACAGGCACACACTAGAGGACAGCTATTACAGGACATTTCTACACAAGTCTGGATTTTGGATTCAGCCATCTGTGACAGGGCTGCTGGGCTTCCCCACTCCCGCACAGAGCTGACCGCCCCGCTGCAGTGCACCACCGCTGCGTGCAGCCGATTCCAGAGGGTGTGAGGCAGCCCACGGGGGACTCGGAACCTGGCAGCCACAAGAGCAGTCCAAGAGAGTCCTAACTCGAGCAGCAGCTAAAAACGAGTACAGAGTAGATCAAGGCAGATGTTAGGGACTGATGCTGCTAAACGTCCTCTGCAGAATTCAAGCTCAAGGTTTTAGTGTTCAGGGAAGCTACTGCACACACCTCCAACAAAACATATTGTAAAGCCCAAATCAGCAACCACTACAAAAGCCAGGACAATAAGAGATGTGTGAAAAAAAAGCAGAGTTTGAAGAGTGTTTTTTTCCTGTCAAGGTTTGATACACAGAAGTAATTCCCTGCTCCTCCCACAATCCACATAATCTCCTCCAGGAACAAGAACAAAATAACTGGGTAGACTGCAGATTTTTATCTGGTTTACAAATTTGGAAAGATGAAAAAGAGTGAGAGAAGCCACCTCTATTTTGCAGGCAAGAGCAAAGCCACAGTAGGGAGAACACAGTGAAGTGGACTAACTTTCAAAGCAGCTGGTTTTACTATTTTCATCAAGAGATGTCACTTGCAAGAGTTGAAAGATACAGATTTTCATCAGCAAATTAAATTTAACAATAGATGTAAAGCACAGAGATTTGTCCTCCTGCACCTAAAAAACAAGGGCCAAAAATACTACACATACTGGCAGGACCACTAAATGCTATTTGATATAAGCACTATTCTAAAAATTATCAAATGGTAAAGCTCTGCCTACCTCTTTCCAATGCCAGACTCTCTCTTAAGAGAGAGAGTCAAATCAAGAATATTTCCCTACTGCTACTAAAGCTACTGCTTTTCTCTTGATCGTTTTGATCACTGCAAGTAATTTTACTTTATTTGAACTTCGTTGCTGCCTAGGAACTGTAGCACTACTTGCTATGAATTTTCATGATCAAAAAGTATTCTGCTGAAACCCATACGACAACTTTCAAAAAAATTACAGTTATTACTTTCTGCTACCCGTAGCTCTGGTAAAAGCCTGTGCATTCAATCCCATAGGAATTTCAGATGACTGAAGCATTGTATTTCCCCCATGTGTAATAACCACTGCTCTTATATGTCAGCTGAACGCTGACTAAGGTGAAGTCTGTTTCCTCTCCCTTTCCACAAGCATTTGGCCCCTATTTAACATTAAGCTTCTTGGCATGCTCCTCACTGGGCAGTCTTAAGCATCAACACAATATGAATAACAGCAAATACCTCATTAAAGCCAAAATTTGAATTTTAATCTAGACCAGCTCTTACTGACAAAACTTATTAAAGAAGAGAGAGAGCAGGCATCCAAAAACCATAGACAATACAGAAACAGAGACTCTCTTCTCAACATCTGACGTAGTATTTTATGAAGGGTGAAGTTGTTAGCGCCGCCCAAAGACCAGCACCACGTCCATCCTCCCAGCTTTCACAGAGAAGCCCTGTAAAACACCATATCTCTTCAAATCTTTATCCTTTAACTGCATACAATTTACCCTGAAGCATTCCTCTCCCTCCTTTTCAGATATGTACAGTAAGCTTTTCAGCACTTCCCAGTGAACTATCCAGTATTTTTTCATCAAGTGTCTTGAAAAACAAAGGTAACAAGAAGTACTGCAGAAGGAGAGCAGGGCCCTTGTACGTAATCAAGGAAAGCACTACAGCAGGCAAAACTTCTCTGAAGCAGCCGTGGGCTATACATAGGTTGCACCAGAAGCAAGATCCTGCCCCTCGAAGTAGCAGTTGCTACATCAGGTATCCACACAGCCAAACTCTGCTCAAATTTGGCTCAAATTCTGCTAGAGGTGGTCAAAAATGTTAAATGTGGCAATGATTAAGTTGGAGAGGGACAGGCTCTCTCCATGTGAGGGAATATTCTGGCTCTGTGACCATGCTTAGAAGAAAACCAACCACATGGGGCAGCAGGCTGGGAGGGCGGGTTAACCTGCACAGCAGAGAGCAGCTGGTGCACAGGAAAGCCCCGTGCGTGGGTACTGACGGGCAGAGACACGGACAACCTGAGGAGAAGTGCCAGGTTGAGGAAAGGACACATCAGGCAATATATATGCAGGATACTGCAGAATTAACACCATAATGCTCCTCCTGGGGGAGACAGCTTTGTAAAATGCCTTTTCCCAAGACTTCAATTTTCAGGTTGCTGAACCAAATTCTCCCTAATCACTGATTTACAGCTGCAGTGTCTAAATAGCACACATTTTTCCTTCTGTGTTTTAAAGACCTGTTCCAAGGTGAATTCACTAACTTCTTATCAAAATATTTAGTCCCTTTTTGTACTATCAGCTATCAGCAAACACATTCGGAATAACTGAGGAACCTATATAGTCAGTTTAAGTCACTTTTCACAGATTCTTTAGCCCTCAGATTCTTCAGTCTTCAGTGCAACCTGATCAGTCCTTTGTTTCTGACACTCTTCTGTACTAGTAGAAACATCCGATTTCTTTCTTGGATCTGCTCACACCCTTTATCTAACCAATACCTTTTTAAGTATATCATTGTCAGCTGCCTCAAGTTAAATAGCCTGAGGACCAGGCTAGCAGCCTCAATGTATTTTATGTATAAGAAGGAATGCAATCTAAATAGTAAGTATAGATCAAAACATGGCCATATTCACTCACACTTACTTTTCCTACTTGTTGGGCCATTTAACTGTCATCACCTTAATATGAAAAGCAATTACAATCTATATATTTCTCTGTAACTCATTAGATTATTAAACACTTAAAAACTGACTCAGTCAGCTTTTCTGTGAGTTTTGGACTTCAGCTAATATGTTTCTGAATTTTGTTTCACGATATTGACCCTGCAATTTTCCCCAATTTTCTTACCTCCAGCATTAACGTCAATACCATTTCCTTTATAAGAAAATGGTTTATCCTTTGCAATCAGTTTATCAATCTGTCCTCTCTCTTTTCCAAGCAGGCTGGTGTCCACTAACTAGCATCTGAGAACATGGCTCTCCTGAGCTTTAGTCCTCACCACAGGAAAGTCTGCGGAGCAATCATGGCATTAATGGTCGTCAGAAAAGCAAATCCACTCTTCAAACCTCTCTCATATTAAGTTGAACTAATTTTGAACTCAAGAGATTGGATACCCCACCTATATCAGCAGGCATTGTCACGTGACCGTGGAGCGGACACTAATTCTCACAAGTTCTGCAGCCACCTCCTTAACAATCTAGGGCTCTACTGGTTGGTCTCCAACATGACCTCACTCAGGTTAAATACCAAAACATTAGCACTAATGCTTACTTCCAGAAGTTTTAAAAAAAAAAAATAAAAAAAAAAAATCAGTCTTCCCAGCACTCTACCACTGACACTACTTCTCTATGCAAGATACAGTACACGGAAATTTTTCACTGTTCTTCAATCTGTCTTCTGCTCTCATCATCACATTGCATATTCTAGCAAAAAGGAGAATACATATTCTATTTTTCATTTTTATAAGGATTAGGCAAAACATCATTCACTTCTAAATCATTTATCAAGATCATTTGCTTTCTCCTCTTGCTTTTTCATTTCTCTGTGAACAACCCCTAGCAAGCCCTCTACTCAACTAGAAGATAGTCAAGGGCTTAATACATTCATTTTGTCAAATATGAAAGACTCCTAAAGACTTAAAACTTTTTTGTTCACCTCTTCTAGAAACAGTTGCCTCTGGCATCTCAACTTGTTGCACTCCCTGCTTTCAGCATCTTTTATTGCAGTTCAGTTTCTCATTCTCCCCCTCATCCACCCCACCCGCAAGGCAACTTTAATCCCTGTAGTGATTCCTTACACACTAGAAGACACACATTCTCTTCATACTACAAGGTCTTTGTGCATACAAATGTCCCTGGAAAACAGAAGACTAACAGCTTGGGGGAAGAGTTAAGATTTTTCATAGGGCTACAGTCTGGCTTCAGGTTTTGTAAGTCTCCAGGACTAATGAAAGCAGAAAAAACCCCCAGAACTTGTTCTAATACGCTGAGAAGTCAAATTCATAAGATTTCTCCACCCAACCTCTTTCTGCCTTTGAAGGCAGGCTTGCTAGTTTCCAAACACACCACCTTTAACTACAGCATGAAAGGAGCAAGGCCAATAGACAGCACTTATCCTTCAAAAAAAATAATCACATCTGTTCTGGTAAGACAGATCTCCTCAGTAAAAAAGACATCCAGCAAAATCAGTCTGTAACACTTCTGTTTATTATGAGTGATTGGTACACACACACATGTAGGTAAATCTACCTCTAGCTCAGCTTGAAGAAGAAAGATCTCAAGAAATAAAAAAGACAACCTCACTTTACAGAGTGACCATTTCTAGACATAGGAATTTTTCTATCATCCTACACTATTTTCTTTCAGACTCCTCTTTGCCATGCAACTCAATTATTTTCCAATGTTCAAAAAACGACCAAAACAAGCAACTACAGATCACTTAAACTTATTACAGCCTCAACTCCACAGAAGTATTTTCTGTTAATATCGGGAAGAAAGGTAGATTGAGACACTAACCTCTTGCTGACAGTTTTTTGGTGTTGATGATTTTTGCAGCATATTCCTGTGAAGAATTTTTCTTTACACATCTACGGACCACAGAGAAGGCTCCCCTGGAAGAAAAATAAAGAGGGTAGGTGCTATGAAACTGAACATGTGAATGTAGTAGCAACAACTTCTGTCCCCGGAGTGGACCAGATTAAGGATAGGGCAGAAGACGTACAGAAGAGAGAAACAACACATAAGAATCTGATGAAGGATGCATGCTATCTGATCAGCAAATAAACTTGGTCTAGATGGTACTCAAGCCTCCTGACAAGCCCCCTCAGAGACAGCGTAGTAACAAGAGCACACTGTGCAGGGAGAGAGAGACCATACAGGCACAGAAACAGGACATGAAGGGATTGATAAACAGGAGACAAACAGTCCAGAACAGTGCTGTGAACACTGGCCAATATGTTCATCTCCAAAAGACAGTATTCTTAGCAGTTACATCACATCGGATTTGTGTCTCCCACGTTCAAGTACGAGCTCGGTCACAAAACTGCTGCAACACTTTCCAGAAGTTATCAATTCTTTTATATCCCTCAACCCACCTGCAAAATGGGGATAAGCATGTACCTACTAATGAAGTGAGGAGGAAGCTATGATGCTTTGTACATTTTCTCAAGCTGAAACTATTGATATTATTACAACTATTGCAAAGAGAATTCCTCTTGGAGAAGAGGTCTGAAGGAAGAAGGATTTCTGTGAGGAAAAAAGAGAGAATACAGCAGAGACCAAGGCGAAAAGATAGGGACTCAAAGTCTGCAGGACTACACAATGAGTGCTTGAAAGCAGCACCTTGTTTTTTAACAACAACAAAAGAGGGTGGGAAAATAATAACTTGCTCTACAGAAAAGATCTGAAAAGGGGAAAAGGAAAAATGTGAGAAAACTAGCAGATCAGGACTGCAAACCCATGTCTAGGGACAAATGTACACATTTAAAGTATAAGAAAGGGGGACAGAAGCTGCACAAGGGCCCCACATATAGTTAGCACGACAGGGAACCTAAAATAGCTTGAATTCTCCCAATACTGCAGTCCTGCCTTTTTATCCCCATCCTCAACCTCTACATACAAACCAATAAGCATCAAGGTGAGCACCAGCACCGGGTTTGGTGACACACAGCTGCAGCAGTGTTGGGAGGGACGGGGACACCGGGCTGGTGAGGAGAAATGCAGCAGAGCCAGGCAGTTGGTGCAGGAAGGGAGGGAGAGAGCAGCAGCACCCACGAAAGCACTGTCCCCATAATCCTACCCTGATCCTTGCTACGCTGTTCTCCTGCCCAGTGGAGTCCCCTGCAAAGCCCTGTCCTAGGGTGCAGCTGCAGGTCTGCCAATGCGGAGACAAGTGCGGAGAGAGGGAGGGAAGGAGCGAGGGAGGGAGGGAGAAGCGCGGTGCAGCAGCACCTGGTCCTTTCACAGGGACAAGGAAGTGGGGACTGAAGCATCGCCGAGTGGCTGTGTAACAGTGTCGCGTCCCAGCGCAGAAACAGTTGCAAGGAACGGCAACGTGTAGCTGGGAGACGGTTCGGGGCAGCCAGGTCCTCAGGAAGGCAAGGAGGGAAGAGAGGAGACCTCGGGGTGCAACAGGAGCGCGCAGCACGAGGCAGGCTACGGGGACACCCGCTGCGGCGGGGCGACCCAGGGGGGCAGGAACACCTTTCCCTCCGGCGGCGGTGCCGCTGGGGTGGACGGGGGTTGGAGAGCAGGATTACAAGCGCGACAGCTAATCCTCCTCCGGCTCCCGAGAGAGCCGGGTGGCCGGCACAGGGCTCCCGGCAGCGCCGGCGGGTCCCGGGGCCGGGGCGGGCGGCGGGGCGCGGCGCGGGGCGCGCAGCGGGCTCCGTACTTGCCAAGCTCCTCGTAGAGCTGGTACTCGTCGGTGAAGCGGGTGCACGTTGCCGTGGTGGCCATGTTCGGGTTGCGGGAGGCTCAGCGCCGCTGGGGCATGGGGCAGGGCGGCGGGGACGGGCCGGGCGGCGCGCTGCTCGGCGGCCTTTCCTCCTGGCTCGGCGGGGCGGCGCGGGCTCCCCCCGCGCCCGGCTCGGCGCTCCCCGCTCCGCCGTGCACAGTCACCGCTCGCCGGGGAGGGGAAGGAGGCTGAGCCTGGCCAGCACCGCGAGAACTGGCTCGGAGACACCCCGCGCCGGCCCCCTCCCTCCGCCGGCCCCGGCCCGCCGCGGGGTGTGGCCGCCGGGGGCGCTCCCGGGGCGCCCGCAGCGCCGCCGCCCGCCGGGGGCTGCAGCCGGGGCGCGGCCGCTCCCCCCGCCGCGGCCCCGGCGCGGGCACTGCAGTGAGCGACCCGCCCCGCGCCAAGGGCGGGCGGACTGCGGCGGGCGCGCCCCCTCCCCGGCGCTCCGCGGGCGGCCGGGAGCGGACCCCGGCCGGGGCACGGCGGGTATTTCTCTTAATTCTCCCCGCGGGGGGCGCCGCGCCAGCCGCGGCCGGATAAGCTTCCTGCGTGCAACGGGAGGGGAGGGGAGCGGGAGCTGCCGCCGCCGCCCTCCCCCGGGCGCACGTCAGCGGGGCGAACACCGGGCCACCCGGCCCCTGCGAGCCGCGGCCCGCAGGCAGCAGCCGTCCGGCTCGTCCCGGCCGCCCCGTGAGCGGGGAGGGAGCAGCCGCAGTCAGAGCCCGGCGCCAAGCGCAGGGGACCCGGTCCGCGAGCGGGGCCTCAAGCCCTTCTCCGGATCCACCTCAAAGTTGGGCCCGGCTCTCCTGAGCGCTGTCGGGCTGCCCGACCTTGGGGGCGCGTGTGGGAGTCCCCGAGGAAATGAACCATCTGGTGCGGAGGTAAAGCGGTAACACGCGAAATGTCTTGCAACTGTTAAAAGAGTGAGACCCGGCATTCGCACAGGCGCGCGGTTTATGGTGATGAGACTTGGACACAGAAGACAAACAGAAATCATCAGTCTCCAACTACAAAAGAAAACAAACCGGCCTCTGTGCCGTCTCTACTAGCATACCATCTGAGAGTGCTGCTGCAGTGCCTTTATAAACAAGTTTGTTTTCACCTTTTACTTCAGTGAGTCTGTCTCTTCTGAACAATTGCCAAATCTGCTTAATATGCAGATTTATATAGGGCAGTCACTGATCCAGCCAGAGAGGGAAGGGCTGCACTGGCCTCTCCTGCGTGACTGGGAGTGAAAGCTGTGTTAAGAACATTCGGAGAGACAGATGAGTGTACCATAAGCCAAGAGTAGCATTAAACTGATCTGAAAATTAAGAGTACTGTATGAGTGCCATATATTACTGCACTGTGTCTGGACTATGAAATTGGCATGTTATTCAATCATAGGAAAAGCAGTGACAGCAGCCACCTGCATATTCCCCCCAACTCCCCATCTCCAGGTTAAGTGCAGCCAGCACAGTGCTGCAAAGTCTACACTGAAGTGATGCAGTGGGCAAAAATTCCCTCAGCCTATGCAGAAAGTAGATAGCAAAAGTAGGACAACATAACAGTAGCATTACAACAAAGCAATACCTCTAGAAGGTGATTATGAAACAACAGCATTCTGCGTCTTACACCATGCCAGCATTTAAACCTGGAAACCTGCTGACACAGCAGAATAATTCAGAGAACCAACAAATTATCTATCCAACAGGTATCAGTCAATCAGCTTCCTACCAAGCTAAAACTGCTCCAACAGCCTCATTTTGTGGTCCCCCAGTTTCTTTAACAGAACAGTTGCCTCCAAGGAGTAAAGCAGTTGACAACCCATGGTCCTTACCAGAAGCACTGGCTGATAACATGAAACTCAAGTGGAAAATTATATATGCAAAGGTGGACAATGTATCTGATACACAACCTGCAGTGCACTTCCACCATCTGAAATGACTTTAGATGTCCTTTGGGCAGGAAAGGTGATCTGTTAAGTTTGTGCTGTGGTTGCGCTGGGCAATGTCATCAGGATACATGCAACCCAGCCCCCAAAATTAAAATGTACAGAGCAACTGGAACAGGGCTTCATTCCACAACACAAAAACTGAGAGAGGATGTTTAAGACCAAATTTTAGCATGCTGTGCTGAATGAGCAGCCAGAGGGAGAGAATCTGACTTTTATGCAGAGGAAAGTGGTATGAGCCATGACAAAGAAATACATCAACAGGAGAGGTTTACCCAAAGCTGTGTATTAAACTGAGAGATTCTGCAGTTGAAACTGTCTTAATTGGACTCAAGAAGTTGTTCTGTGCCCTGCACAAAGCACTCCATAGTATTTAAGAAGTTCTGATTGCAGTGGTCTCATAAAAATACATAAGGAACATAGAAAGAGGGAGACAGAAAAGGAAGCTTCTCATCTTCAAGTGTTACAAGGAAAAGTGAGGTCTGGAAATCAGAAAAGGAACAGAGTAGCAAGTGTATAGAGAAAAGCTAACCATGTGTTATGCATAGCAAGTGCTACAGAAACAGATTGCTAAACGAGAAACTTGAGTTAAGCGAGAAGTGGGATATAAATTGAGTGACAGACTTGATTAAACCAAGTACTGAGTGGGAGACTAAATTATGGGAGTAGAGTTTTCAAAAGGAATGTAGACAAAATGAAGCAGGAGGAGGGGTGGCAATATGGATAAGAGTATTGTGTCAACAGAAAGAAATATTGATGTTCTGGCTGACATAGCAGCCTACTTGTACTGAGAGTAGAACTGCAAACAGAGGTGAATCTGAACTCTGCCTGGTCAGAATAATGTTGTAGGGACCAGAAAATATCTGAACAGTAAGAAATGGTTTTGACAGCCTGTGCACTAGTAATGGGAGATTGAGCAAATGAACAGTAAGTGAGATCCTAACCTCAGTTGTGTAGGATTGAAGTCTGGAAGTAATGCCTTGCTTTTAGTATTAGCCAATGCAGAGCTCACATTAGCAGAGTAGCAGTTTCGGTGTCTATCTTTTGAAGTAGCACAGTTTGGCTTATACAGTACACTGCTCTGTCAGGGATGTCTGAGGTAATAATCTGATTTTAATAACTGGAGCTGAGTAAGAGGCACTAAAGAAAGTAAGTAAAAATGCAAGGGATTTAATGCAAAGCCTATGGGCATAAATGGACATTTCCTCTGAAGTTAACGGACTTCGGATCAGTCCCCATCTGTCCATGGAGCCTAAGGTCAGCTTTGGTATGTTGAAGAATGTCTGTGGGAAGGCAGTAACACAAAGGTGTCAGTCTTTAGTGAAGCAGAGTGAAGGACTACAAAATTCGTTCACAGAAACTGACTGGAATTTGACCCACTGTGGAAAACGGGAAGGGTGCTGGAGAAGATGCATGGTATCATCTTTCCAACAAGGTTGAATAAGACCAAGGGCAGCATGTATCAGCGTGCTGAGTGGAGTAGTGCTGGCTAGTGCCAGATATGAAGAGAGTGTGTTAGCAAAATTAAAGGACTTGGGAAGGGTAAGAATTGGTGGAGTTAGAAATCAGCCTGGGAGGGTGAAGGCAAGAAGCAAAAAAGAAGCAGTAAAGGAAACGAGTAGGCATATTTTTAAAATAGACAAGGTTTGGGTTTCTGCTATTAACTTAGGGTCCCACAAAGAATCAGTAAATTTTCATCTCTATGCCTCCACTCCCCAGCCTGTGTCTTTAGAATGAGTAACTCCTGGTAGGTCTTATCTCTCACAAGGGCTTTACAGGGCATAAAGTTCAACCTGTCCTGCTATTATGTGGGGCTTCCTGGCACTACTTCAATACAGTAGCAAATTAAAATGCAAAACAAAACATCCAAACATCTAAAATTGTGTGAAATATTGCATCATCTTAAAATTAGGAACTTTTTGGCAGGGGAAGAAAAATTTTTAAATTCTTAACTATTATTTTGCTTCTGACTCTACAAAGAAAAATGCAAAGAGTTACCTCAATCAAGAACCATTTTTCATGACTATCCATAGAGTCACTGTCACATACACAGAAGAAAACCCCCTTATTCTCACAGGTGACTATTTATGTTGGCTATGCAGGATCTCTCAAAAACTTTTTTACTTAAGCTGTTGTTGAGTATATACCAAGAAAATCAGTCTTCTTTAATGTGCCTGGTTGTTCTCTTCCTTCTCCCAAACTGACATTCATTTGCTACCTCTGAGGATAGAGGCTGATAAAAGTAAGTAAGTGAGGCTGATAAAAATAAAAAGCATAGAAAGAAGGCTCATAATGGAGGAACTTTTTAATGAATGAATATAAAATTTATATTCGAAATAAACGATAGAGTTCTGGAGAGAAGCAAATATTAAATTACCCTATTAGTAGGGACTATTCAGCCATCCATCTAGTTTAGTGTCTTGTCTTCAGTAGTGACCTATTCCAAATGATAAATGTGATGGAAGAGGAAGAGGAGGGGATGAAAGGAAGACAGAAGAAAAAGGGATAGGAATCAAAACAGGCCAATAAAGAGATCCGTAAACTGTGACCCACATGCATATTGTGCTACTTGATTAGAGTGGCTTTCCTTCTGACCCCAAGCTGATGATCACAATATGCCCTGAAGCACAAGGATTGGTGGCCCCTGTAATTTTGATCCTCGCTTGTGTCAGTGCACATGCTATTCTGTTTCATGTCAATGCCTAATCCTTTTTGATACTTACTAAGCTATTTAAGTCAATAATATCCCATGGCACTGAGTGTCGCATGTTAATTATATGGCTCATAAAACATATAACCTGATCTCATTGCAAATTTGTTCTATTTTAATGTCTCTGAGTGCTTTCTGCTGTTATGAGACAGGGTCAGTAGGTAGTATGTCCAAGTGGCCAGCCCTGCTCTATACATCTCTGCTCTTCAGTGCTGTGGCTCTCTGCCCCCTGGGGACTTCAGCCAAAGGAGGGGGCAGCTGTGGTCTGGCAAGGTCTCAGTGCCTGGGTGCCTCTGGGTGGGCTCTGTGTACCTGCTGGCCTGCCTGGTTCCCCAGCTCTCCTAGTGATTCATGGGGACAGACACATGCCTTTCCCTGGGATTTTTCCAAGTCACCTCAACATGAGGTATTTTCCTCTCAGCTTGAAGTGATTGTGACTTTGGATTTCAGAAAAACAGGTTAGGTCCCCAGCAAGGGAAGCATTTGGTACACATTCAGCTCATTTAACTGCCATAAACTCACTCCACACAATCTTTTCTCTAGACCCTTATCTTAATGAGGGATCAATACCAGGTTTATTGACTGATTTCACAGGCTGTTCTGGATTCCTGCACAACTACACATGATATAGGCAAAGCCTGGTGGAAGATAACACATGCATAGTCTTGAAGAGCTGAGTCCTTCACCCACAGAGCCATTCAGAAAGGGATGCAGCAGCACGGTTTTATGTTTCTCATCTCATGAAAATCCAAGTCCCTCCAATACTAGCCTGAGCTCTAGGTTAGAAACTGAATGAGCTCCAGAAGAGTAGCCTTTCCAGATTCCTCTTGGAAGCTTTCTTTACCAGAAAGATATCTGCAAACAATTTCTGAATGCTGAGCTGCAATGTCTACTAGCTGCTCTCTTAACTGATTGGTTTTACAACATGTTTATGCTTTTATCACATCTTAACTATCCTTTGAAATGTATCCATAAGATCCTATAGAAAACACCAGTGAGGATTATGGAAGTCAGACAAATATTGTGAGCAATAAGAAGAATTTCCTCTAGTTCTTTATCTATAGCCATATTACTAATACTGCATTAAAAAATTACATGTTTTCACTTCTATCTTCTTGAAACTGGTCAATGTCAATTGTTAATGAGGTGAAGAGCAGGATTTCCCACCACTTATATGGCAACAAGATCATGTTCCTTGAGTTGCTTTTTAATTATCCAGTAACAACAAGTGGTATGTTAAAATCACCCCCAGGTGAGCTTAGCCTCAAAATGTTACATTTCTGTTGCCTCTCTTGGTGGGTGGACAACAAAGAAGCAGATTTTCCTGCCTACCAGAGCAAGTGAACAGATCTGTGTGCCCAGTGTAGCTTAATAGTGGCTCCAGAGAGCTCTGCTGTCACCGAAGGGTTACTGTGTGGGTATACGATAGTGGGGAAACATCTTGAACATTCATTTGAATATGGCCATCGCAGTGGAATGTTCAGGGGCTATTTTAAGATTCACACTGTTTGTTTAAACTAGATGGCATGACTCAATGACTGTTACGTAAAGGATGAACACAGATTTCTCCCTATATCCCAGACATCTCCACCAACTTAAAATATTGTGTGGAATTATACATATGCCATTCTGAATGGTATTGATTACTGAATGAATAATTAAAACTAATGTCACATCCTGGAATGGAGTCTTCCTCTTTTTTAAATAAGGTCTCTGTCAAAGGAAAGGCTAATACTGCAAAAAAAGATGATGGATGGACAGTCCTCATGAGCTGAATGCTGTTTTTCAGAGTGTTGAGAAGAATATGAACAAGTAACTCTCTCGTTGCTGTGGGTCACTCGTAACCAAAAGGAAGGAGAAATGAGCAGTTTGGTTTCTGTGGATCAGTCATTGTGATCTATTGCTACTGCTGAAAGAAAAGACTTCCATTTAGTGCCAGCTACAATAAATTTTGTTTCTTTGCTTTTTAAAATGGAGAACAGATCCCTCGGAAAATCTCCCATTTAACTCTCACCACCAAAGTCATCACAATATTTAGCCATTATATCTCTGTTGAAATTCAACTCAAATTAAGATAAATTTACGTATCTCACACTATACATCTTCCATTCTTTCCTCTTGTCATCTCAGTTGAATTTAAGGCACAGTCCTTGCAGAAATACTAAACTTTTTCCACTGAGTTTTCTGTTAGGCCTTGTTTTAAGTTGCTGTGGATTATTGTCTCAGAATAAGAGCTCTAGACACCAAACCTGCACTGAAGTGTATGTGGACACTTGAGATTAGAAGGAGACCAAGTCATTTCCTTGGGGAATCCGCTGTCATGTAGTATCTTGAAGGATCAGTCTCAAAATGCAGTTTCTTCAGAACAAGGCATCTGTCTGGTCTTGTTTGGTAAAATACTGTGCATGTCTGGTAGCATGTGACCACTTTAACTGATCAGTTTTAACTGCATCATCTCTCAAATCACAGCACCCCACCAATTAAACATCAAACTGAGTTATTTATTGTTATCAAAAAAAGAAAATGTTTTTTAAAGAAACCCAACTTATATATAACTTAATAGCATTATATATAGCTTGGTTATTTTTTTCAAACTTGCAGTTTGAAAGTTTTTGGTTTTGACAAGGAGCACGCTGTGCTCCTTGTCCACATAAGAGTGTTTTATTGTAATATGCAAAATGACAGACTCATCCAGCACGGGCATTCTCAATCCTTTTTTCTCCCGAGAGATTTCTTCGAATCTGGGAGACCTCACAAGCAACATTTAATCATGAAAGCCTCCTGGTCCTTTATAAATCATGAAGCAGTGTACTTCCACAGCACAAACGTCACTGCCATAATTGGCATGAATGGCCCCTCCTGGCAGCCTCAGGAAGTCAACGTTTACAGAGCCTGCGCTTTCCTGTCATCACCAGGCAGAAGTCCTTTCAAATTTAGGACTAAGGCAGGAAGGGTGTATTTTCACTAACAATGTCCAGAGTACAAGTACAAAGGAGTAGATGCAGAAGCAATGTCTCCAGAGTATTTCACCATCACTTTCACCAGCACCAAACTCTGAAATAACATCTGTTAGCAGAAAATACTGGTTTTCATTTTTTCATCCCTGAATCCTCCTGGTCCAGTGTTTTGCCTCCTCAGTTTAAACAGCAACTCTTTAAAGATGACCTTGATATTTTTAAAGGAGCCTGTAAAACCTCTCCACTGTAAACCAGCCAGATTAACATTTATGCATCGTTAAAAAAAATAAACATTTTAACCAAAATTGCCTGAATGTTTATGCAAGGGGAGAGATGGCTCACAGGACTCTTCAAAGAACATTGGCAGCAATTTCCTACCCTGAGTAAAATAAATTAATTAACACACACATCCTGTTTCACATCAAAAGAAAATCTGGCTCCAAGGAACAATCCAAAGGAGAGGGACTGTGAGTGTTTACAAACACAGCCTGAGCCAACAAGAGCAGCAAGAAGGTATTTGGGAACCACAGCAAAAACTCCATCCAGTAGCTGGACTCTGCAGCTTCTCCAGGTTTCAGTTCTGCTTGTGTGTGATGCACAGAGAACACACAGTGAGAAAGATAGGCCTGATTTCCCAGCCAGAGCAATAGTAAAATGATTTACACTCCCCATTACAGCCACAAAACCTGTGGGAATAAGTGAAGTAAATCATGTTTTACAATGAGAGAAATGAGGCAGAGAGTGGGATAGTGACTCTCTCATGACCTCATGGGAGTGCAGCTGCTATGGAAAGGCAGAACTGAGGTCGCTCCTCCAACATGAACAGATACAAACACTTTCCTGTTGATCTTGACTTTGGGTGAAGATAATGCAGTGCCACTATGAATTAAATGTGCAGCTCTCACCAGATATCTCCCCAACATTATACCTCAGCATGAAGTGCCATTCACAATTAAAAACTCACTAAACATTTTTTATGTTCCTGCAACTCTTTTCTCGGGAGTGGCTGTGAACATTACTGCTTTCTATGCTTCCATCTGAGTGTACTTTGTTCTTTGTATCTTGTTAATAAAAATAAAATGCAAAAGAAAAAAAGATGGCTTTTGACAGGTTAAAAGAATTACACCCAACATCTGTCAGTTTGGGTTGGGATCCCCATTAAGAATCCCGCACTGTGAGTCTGCAGTGACACAGACTTCCTGCCTTTCAAGGGCAGGAGGCAAACACACCTGACTGTGCGGAAACACAAATATTTGCACATTCAGAAGCCTCAAGTATCTAAAGGAATTTCTATACTGCAGATGAGGTTATTATTTCTATGTTTAATGACCTTGTGTTACATTTGAGAAGTACCAGTGAAAAAAATACATCAGAGCAGCAGAATAAGATGCTAGCTCGCAGCTGTTTGTTTCTTGAATACTTGCAAATCACAGAAGTGCGTGCGAACGCACGAAGCAGAACTGTGTTTCTGGTCACAGAGATGTGGATAAGGTGACTCATGCTGAGGTGTGCACGTGTACATGCAACTGGATGGTGTATAGGACCAGGTGTATGTATGTACTACAGTCCCTGTGTACTGTGGGAACAAAAGCAGAGAGATATCACAAACTGTGCAAGCAAAGATGAAAGGCATTTTTACATATATATTCCAAACCACAAAAAAACCTATGTATGAAGGCCAAGGATGTGGAGACAACTGGGAGGAATTGACTTAAAGTAAGCTCCCTACAGCAAAGAAGGAAAATCTAGTGGGTGTGTCAAAGAAAGTGACCTGTCATTTTTACATGACAAAACAAATGCTGTCAATAGAATTAAGAGCCAAACTCCGTTTAGCTTTTGCTTTTGAGTGAGTTTGGAAGAGGATGTGCACTCGGTGATCCCGTGCAGCTGTAACATTCGTCTGTCATTCTTAAGGGAAGAGCAAGCTCCCCGTGGGAATGACACCTGCTGCCTATAACTAAAATCCATAGAGCTAACATCTGTCTCAGCTTTGGCATCTGTCTCCATTCGTAAACAGGCATGAAGGTAGGTGAAAGGACAATCTGAACTTGCTGAACTGTATAAGAAACATTGTGATGGACGCAGATTTGAGATATGATTACCATACAGCTGATTTAGAGATGCAGCCTCCTTATGGACATCAAGAACACTTAGTGCATTAAATGTATTTGTACTTGTTTGTCTCTGTCCACCTGCTAACAGGCCAAACCTCCCAGAACTTATCTGAATGTCAGAGACTAGAATCTAGCCTCCTGTGTTTGCAACACCTTCCTCAAGGTAAAACTTTGTTCATTATGAAGTATATAGCCAGAACTATAGCAAATGTTCTATTAAGTGCAAAGGATACATATCATCAGTGTTTTCTGGTTGCTTCAAGTCTACCTTTGCACCATCTGCTTTTCTGAAACACACAGCACGTGGTTGCTGTGACCTTAGGCTGGTACAAACACAAGGCCCAGCAACAGCAACATTCACAATTTGAGTTTCCAGCACAACTTCTCCAAATACCAGCACAGGCTGACAGTCAACAGCATGTGGCACATGCTGGGCTTGTGTGCCACCCTGTCCATATGTGTTGCTCCTGGGACTATTTTTGCTTTTGATACTGTTTTAGGAACAGGAGCAGAGGACAAGTGACATTCAGGACTTGTCTGTGGCTTTCAGCACCACCTTGGAAGTACCGCTTTGGTAATGATGCTTGTGGGGACCCATCCTCATGTAAGTCTGCCCTGAAAGGGAAGAGAAGCCCTGCTGAGTACTTTCTCCATATGTATTGTTTTTTGGAAATTTGGAACAATAGGCATCTAAGAAGCAGCAGGGAAAAATATGCAAGCTGCCTACAGTGGAAACAGATGTGGGACACCTGAGTGAAAGGTGAGGAAGAGAAATAGTTTCAGTGACTCTTGGAGCACTACAGCTACTACAGTCTCATAAGAAAAAAGAGATCACTGTGAGAGAAATAGCAATCCATTGCAACGAAATTAGCAACTTATAGATCAAGCACTAATATGGCAAGATCTCAAGACTTACAGACAGTGGCAGTGAAAAGAGATCACAGTACATAAAACCATGAAAGACAGTTCAAACCAAATGGCTTCAAATTTTTTCCCTAACAGTCAAAAAAAGCTAGTAGAAAAAGAGGAGAGCCTCGGCTGAGCTGTGCTGGAAGAATTTTGATCACCAGGTAGGAACTTGAGATGCTCAGACGTCCTCTAGAAAGCATCGTCGGGAGACACCTCGCGGCAGTGGCCGCCCTCGCCCTGCGGAGCTGCTGCCGAGCCTGCCCGCGAGTGCCGCGGGACATCGACGGCAAAGGTGCCCGAGCGGCACCCCGGGCGGGCTGCGTCACTGAACACACGGATCTCGCCCAGGTCAAGACTCCAGCTTTCAAGATCTCTAGGCTGCCCGAGGATTAAAACCACATCCACAACAATAATTTTAACTCCGTGGCTTAAGTAGTTTAACTTAAACTTCCACTTTAAGGAGTTATGAATTACCCATATGGCCAAACTACGTTCCTTTCAATCAGCTTCAGCTCTGTGTGTGTGTGTCTGAGCTATTTTTGACATCACAACTTCTGCTTTTGTTGTCCTCTGTGCCTGTAAAGCTCTCTTTGTGCTCATTTGTCAGTGTTCCCTTGTCAAAATCTAACCTTGCAATAGGATCTTGAAGCAGGTGGCTCTGCCTTCTTATCATAATCAATTTCCTCTGCTGAATGGTTATTGTGCCTTCTTGGAGGTAAACAGAGCTCTTTGGAGATGCACAGGTCAGCAAGTATTTACATAGTGATGTACAGCAATACAATGGGATAAGAAGAGAGTTGCAGTAAGTCATGTCTGGACATCATTAGAGGCAGAACTGCTAATCAAGGCAAAAAACTATTTAGAAAAAGGACCCGAAAGAAATTTCTCTCTCCATTTTCTGGGTCGTTTACCTCAATGGAGAAATCAAAACCCATCATTTAGATTCAGTTTAGTGGGTTTAAAGAGATTTTCGGCACTGTACGAAGTTATCTTTATCACTTGGTCTTTTTTAACTATTTAGAGGAGAACTGACAAATACCCATGAATATATTTGAGGAAAATAGCAGATTTATACACGATAACCCAATACATATTTTCACATTTAATTTCTAAGAATCTATTTAAAACTGTTTAAATGTATTTAAAAATCTATTTAATATTACATATAAAAAGGAGTGGGAAAACACAAGAACAAATGTGGAAGCATACCCCGTGATGCCATCATAATTCACTTAAGTAATTACTAAATTACTAAAGTAATTTTTCCTGAAAATTACTGCCCATTTAACATCAGGCTATATACACAGTAACATGAGAAATCAAAGACCCCAAAGCCTATCTTTCAGCACCCAGAAGTCTAATATGAATTAGGGTTTTCCAGGCTGAAAGTGCCACTCTTCTGTCATATTTCAGGTGGGAGCACCTCTGTCCACTGGCTTTAACAGCTTGCAGCAGCATCTTTACTGAAACCTCAGCTTCCACAAAGGGTTTCTCTGTAGGATCCCTCCAAAAAGCCCTCTACTAGGAGGGGGTAATAAGGGAAAAATCAACATGCCTACATATTGATTAAAAACATATTTATTCCAAAGGTAGTTTAAGTAAAAAGAAACAAAACTCCGAGAACTGGAGATGCAGGAAGGGGAAGGATTTACTTAATTACTCAGTTGATGGCCCCGCCGTTAATGAGTAAAGGAGGTGTAAAGAGATCCTATGGGGATCCCCATACGTCCTATGGGGAGGTAGTTCCAGCGTGAGAGGAATTCTTAAAACAACTTCCTCACACTGCTCTTGAGACATACAGCTGATCACATTTACGGTAATTTCACAAGCACACACTGCCCCCAGGAGGCAGCATCCCACACTTCTCCACTCTTGTTGCTTTTTTCTCCTCTTTCTCACTTGTCTGACTAAAATTTATTGCAGATAAATGTCAAGTGATGCTCAAGGAAAAGAAAATTCCATCTTCAAGTATGAAATGATGGACTCTCAGCTGATCATTGCTATTTACAAGTAAGAAGGGCACCAAGGACAGTGAAATACATCGAATGCCACCCTCACAGAGAAAAGTAAGTAAACTGGGATTCTTCAGATTAGAAAGGAAACAAATTAAAGTGATGTGAAATTTGCATATAAAATAATAAGGGGATTTGGAGAAAGAAAGAAGAGAAACTGCTAAAAGCCATAAACACGTACTTTCCATTAAGAAGCTAGTCCTGGTATTGTTCCCTGGAATTCACCAAGCCAGGTAGCTTTAGGCTTGCTAGGTGAGTATCAGGCTAGTGGGTCTTACAACAACTGGATGACATGGTCCTCTAGAGTTCCTCACATTGCTGCTGCCACCCTGGGCTCCCCAAAAGTACATCAGGGCCAGCAGAAACACACTCCTCCCCAGGTGGTCGGCCTTGACCTCCACGTATTCATAAGCAACACTCTGTACCTCACAGCCTGAGCTTTGGCACAGACTGGGCTGAGCTGGTACTTCCTGAAGGATTCGGGCAACACCTCTTGATCCCGAGCAATGTTCTAAATGCTCCTCTGGCTGTCTGCACAAATAGATCACAGCCCTCAGCAGAGGTCTGAAGATCTTGAGAGAGCCAAGGAAAGCCATCCTAGGATATCAAAGTGGCTGCCATCTTCAGAGCAGCGTTTTCCACAGTTTTCTCACTTGGTTTATATTTAGAGATACTGTTTTCCTCTGAAGCCTGAAAGAGCTTTAAAGGCTTTTCCAAACTTCCCCTCTGCAGAACACACACACACACACACCCCTGCAGTAATGTAATTCCCTTTACCATTTCCTAACAGGTTTAAAATATTAAATTCTGGTCTCACAAGACACTTTGCTGTCAACAGACCTCGGTGTTTCATAAATCCACTGTTGAGCAACATCAAAAGCAGCACTCTTGGAATTGCAGGCGGGAAGGATGCAGAGGGATGCCTGGCACAGGTGAGCCGGGAGAGATAAAGACTAGAGCAATCTGGGGAGCCCAGCAGCTAGTACATTCCATACACCTGGAAGAGTGATGGAAGCACTCGGGTGCGAAACCCTCCTGGCAGCAGACAGACAGCAGGACAGCAGACAGACAGTAGGACAGCAGACAGACAGCAGGACAGCAGAGCGGTGGGGCGGGTGGATCGCGGCCGTGACGAGGCGGGCGGCGACCGCCAGAGGGCGACTCCGGCCGGTGCCGCTGCCCCGCTGGCTGGGCGCGGGGCATCCCGGTGCATCCCGGCGCATCCCGGGCATCCCAGGGCATCCCGGTACCGCAGGGGCACGACCGGGCAGCCGCCACCGGGACCGCGCGTCCCGGTGCCTGAGCTGGCCCGCGGGCTGCCCACTGCCCCTGCTGCTTGGCTGCGGCCAAAGACACCACAACAGGTATCTTTATGTGTAAGGTGTTCAAAATGTGACAGGGCT
The DNA here is from genome assembly GCF_022539395.1 of Myiozetetes cayanensis. NCBI lineage: Eukaryota > Metazoa > Chordata > Aves > Passeriformes > Tyrannidae > Myiozetetes > Myiozetetes cayanensis. Next base: position 21,524,287 of record NW_026086605.1, read on the forward strand.
GAGACTTTTTTTTTTTTTTTGAGCCGTATTTTGTGTCCTTATGAGTCTGAAATTTAGTCAGAGATTTTAAGGACAGAACCTGTTCAAACTCGTTCAAAAATTTACACTGACCCACACCGCAAGGCTTGCTTTGGCTCTGAGGTGTGTGAGGGAATGGCTGGGTGTGGCGCTTACCCTCCTCGAACAAATCACCTTTCTTCAGTCTAATTCTTGCAATGCCCCAACAAGTTATCAACAAATCCAATTAAAATTGGGAATCTCCTGCAAGATTCTTAATTGCAAACTCAACAAGAAGAAAGAGCTGATCAAAGAGCAAACAGATAATACAACATGAGACATGACACATTTCTGTAGCAACATCCAGTATAAACTTATCAAAAGCTGTGAGTGCTCATCATTCTTGAAAAGTTCTCAAATACAGGATCTCTTTGTGGACTAAAGCACCTTGCAGCAGTTGTGACCAGTTAGAAAAGATGAATGCCATCAGACAATTGTCAAATTTTCAGCTGCTAGCTTCACAGTAGCCTCAGATGAGCCCTACACTTCTTTCTTTAATCTCTTTATTTGCAAGATGATGATAGCACTTATCTCGCCTATAAATCACATACAAGGCTATGACTGACAAGTGGTATATAAAGAATGAAGGCTTGTTAACAGTCACTGAAGTTGTGCCAACTAACAACCCCGCAAATTCATTCTGTCTGGCTGTGGGTGTATTCATTTAGCTAATGAATATCAGTGTGTGGGATTAACCAGATAAACCTGTAGCCAGTGAGAAATGAATACTATGCAGGGTGTGCATCCCTCTCAGTAATCCATGATTAATTCTTGTTTCTACAAGAGTCTATGCTTTTCATAAACTCCAGAATAATAAGCCCCAGTTTGCTCAGGGGGACTTAATTTTTCCAAATGCAGTACTCTAGAGGTTGTGGCTCTCCAGGTGTCTTACAAAGGACAAACAAAACAATGGGGAGAAAAATCACTTTTGCTGTGTTGAACCTAAATGTGCATTCCCATTGCAGACAGGAGGAGGGGCTGTTGTTTGCAGTTTAGAGTTCCAAGGGCTGTTTGCCACGGCCAAGGGAAATGTTTACTACAGCTGTAATATGTTACGTGCTGTTGATTTTAATTGCTTTTCAAAATGTGAAGACAACTGTGGTATTTGGAGGAGACTGGTGAGCTGCACTAAAAAGCTCTGCTGTGCAGCAGATCCAGTTCACACAGCACTATGCAGGCTTCTCTGCAAAATGTTGTCAGTATCCTGGGGAGCAGGGAAGGAAAGGAAGGATCTTAGGCATGCCCAACCCAGCCAAAGAAGTGAGCCTGATTCACTCCTGATCCTGGAGCTGTACCAACAGAGGCCCATGTCCTTCCTTACAAGACCCTACAAAAGCAAGTAGCACTGGAGCTATTGGGGCCTACTGCATGAAGTCTTACTGGGAGTAAAAGCAACACTGAACATCAGATTTGGCACAAATTATTTGGTCCAATTTAGAACTATCTTGGGAATTAGTGACATAGTACTTGAGTTAGAAATGGTTGAAGGCTCAGAGGAGTTCCTCAGTTATTTGGGAACACACCATTTCCAGGCTAATGTCCATCTGGAGGCTGTTCCCAAGAGGTTTCAGACCCTATTCCCAGTTGGTGACGTATGAAAGAAATTCTTTGCTTCCTTCCACTAGACAATTGGTATTCTGGGATTTTGACTCACCTAGAACTAGGTTGGAGGTGCAGGGGGGTGCTGGTTACAGCTGGGTGCTCTTGAGTGATGAGAAATGGTACAATTTGCTTCATTCAGCTCCTTGGAATCCAAGTGCATAGGCTTCCTTCTGGAGCTTGTGTAGAGTCTCAGTCCCAAACGTGGAGTGCATTTTTCACTAGCAAGAGATGAGCCCAGGGACAACGACATGTCAGAGGGTTAAGAAGCTTTGCCTTAGCAAAGCTGTATTGTAGAGACCCCAGAGACAGCTTTTCTTTTGGAGCTGTGAGCTGGAAAAATGAGAAAATGAGAAAAAACCCATCAGCAAGGCAACTAGTGTAAACTGGCAGATTCAAACAGAGCAATGGAGCAAAGCTACTGCTCTCACCCTGTCACACCCAAATAACTGGATGCTTTATAACAAAACTGGATGTAAATGTGATTTTCAATCATGGATCCCAGTTTCTAATCCTCCATAATAGCTGGGTGTGAATAGTCTGTATGCAAGGTGCTTAGCTCAAACTGCTGCACCAGAAGTTATCTGTCTATTTAGAAGTAAAAATGGGTGACACTGATTTTCAGAAATGCTTGAGTTCCTGGTAATTTCAAAGCAAGCTATGGATGTTTAGTATCTCTGGGGAAAAATAAAATAAAATTAAAAAACCCCAGTTTGCTTTCATGTGCCAAATAATTCTTGGAAGACTGACCTCACACATGCTGGCTCATCTCTTGTTTGACCTTGCTGAGACCTGTTTTCCTCCTCTGGATTATATAAATAATAATGATATCTCTCCTTATAATTTATGTGAATAATGCTATGTAAATACTAGATATGATTAACTGCTGTTCTCCTCACACATCAGGAATAGGCAAATTGGTAATTTAACCTTTTCTAAAGATTTTGGCTTTCAAACTGCTTTAATTTGACAAATAAGCTGTACTGAAAACCCTGAACACTTGCAGTTACATACCTTGTGGAAATCAAAGACAAAGCCATAGCCTTACTGACATGAATGATGTCTGAAAATAAACAGGTACTTCAGATTTCTTTGTATGAACAACTAGGTACATGTCTGAACAGAGACAAGTCCGTGCCAGCCACCTTCATCAGCCACTCCCAGGTGCCAGAACAACATGGTGCAAGTTCTACTTGCCAGTGCCCAGCCCGCACCTCCCCTCCCCCGGGGTTCATATGTCTGTGCTCTGGGTCTGGGCTAATGGTGCTCAGCTGTAATCTGGATTCAGGTTGGGAAACTGGGGCCTGTCCTGCTTTTGCTGAGGAGCGGTGCTGAAGCCAAGATGCTCAGCCTCAATCCTCACCCAAGCTGTGTGAAGGGTAGGGACTTCCCGGTCTGCTACCTCCCTGCCCCACTGCCCTCCTGGTCTGACCTCCGCTGTGCCCCCACAGGCTCACCTGGCAGCCGGTGCTTGGCTGAGGCTGCTTCCCATCCCTGCACCTGCCCCGCTCGCCCACGGGGTGGGCACAGCCAGGGTGGGCACAGCCCTGTCTGCCCTGGGAGGAGTCCCCACTGCCAGCTCGCCTCCCCATGGGAGAACCTGCCCTGCTGCTCCCTGGCACCCCCATTCCCTTCTCACAAAGGGATCAGAGGTGCAAGAAAAAGGTTTCCTTATTGTATTTCTTCATATTGGTCAAACAAATATAATTTATTTGACTGCTTTAGGTAGGCAGAAGCCCCTTCATACTTCTGTGGCTATGGTGACCTAGCTTAAGCTGTATTGTGAATTGCTAACAAAATTTCTTTGGATGTAAAGTTTTCCCGGAAACTCTGCTCTTACAAGACAGGTGCCTAGCTCAGCCTCACAAGTGAACCAGGTCTATCTGGAAAATGCACACCAAAACTTCCTGTAATCTAAAATGGAGACTGCTGAGCGCTTTCAGCACACACACATAACCAGCTCCTTGCCACATGCAGGTAGCTGGTGTGCTGAGGAGGTCTGTAGAGGTGCAGTGTGTACAACCCCTGACTCACTGAGAGTCCAGCTCAGAGACAAACCTGCCTTGCCCGTGGCACTGGCGGGGCTCAGGGCAATGAACACACCATGCTGCCATGTGGGCCATATTGGCCTCCCTTTGCTGAGGCAGATGAAGCAATGGCAGTGAAGACCAACCAACATCCACCTTGTGTCACCCAAAGCAAAAAATGCTATTTGAGGCTCCTGTGCACCTGTAATACACTTGAAATTATCTCAGTTGCATGATGATCGATTGCTGAGATTTTCCATACAATTAGTTTTACTCTGATTTATTAATTTTCTATATTTATTTTTTATAACACATTTTGGTGTTTCTGAGGCCAAACATTTTGTTTCCAGTGTCTTCTCTAACTAGCAATAGTTGAATGATGCAACCAATTAAAAAGAGATTACATTGCATGAGGTATTTCCATTATGTCTGCAGCCTATGCCTAATAGCACTGTTTTTCTTACTACAAAATATTTTGGTTTCCTTGAAGAAGTCCAGTGACAGAGATGAAAACAAAGATTAAATTATCCAAACACAGATGCTCAAAAGCAAACATACAAGAACCTCAGTATAGGGATTCTTAGTAAAGTAATGCTTTAATTTGCTAGAGAACAAACATTAAGAATATCAGATTAACGGGACATGCTGAGCCTCACATTTTGAAGGAAGCCACTTCATAACATCCTGTTTCTTAAAATGACAATTTTTGTCTGAAAGAGTGACATGCTTTTTGTCTCACTTCGTGATTTGTGAAGGTGCTCCAGATGATCACTAGCTGTTATCATCAGAGAACTTCAATTTTCAGCCCAAACATACTTACAATCAGTGGACACAATCTGTACAGTCTGTTCCAGGGGTTTCCCTAAGTGACATTTCTTTCATAAATAGCTTCTGTCACGTAAATGCCAATGGAGATGTACATTTTTGTCAGCTTTGTGCCCTAAATAATTCTCCAAATCTCTTTGAACAGTAGTATACCCTCCACTCCTTGGGTGACCAGCTCCCTACAGACTCACCTATATGGACCCTTAGTTACTGCTTCTTGTTTCCTGGAGTCCCCTGGTCTTGTCTCTGTATTTTGTAGCTTTTTGTCCATATAACATACAGTGTTAGTAGATTCATCAGCCATGTGCAAAGGAAGGAAGGAAACCTCCTCCCACACTACAGCTGTATGCTAGGCCTTCATCCTCCTCCCGTTGAGGTGAAGCTGCAGATGACATGGCACGTGAGCGGAGTTCAGCTGGGGGAGAGATCTTCAACTCAATAGACTGACACTTGTTTAGCCTGACAGACAGCTAAGTGTTCTGACTATCAAGAGTTTGCAGGTACCTCCGTTTAAAGAACATGTTTTAAGATGTTGGTTCAGGGAATTAATCTGAATATATTTGAAAATATTTGATTGGCACTGAAAATAGATAAATAATAACACTTTAAAACATCACAGGAATCATAAGAACAGACAAGCCTTAAATGAGTGGGCTGGACATTTTAAATAATCCAACAGTAATGAAGGTTCATACAGCCAATGTGTGAATCAGTGGCAGAGCTGGTACTAAAACTTAGCTTTCCATCTCATGAATCAAGGGTCCCTCCAAGCCACAAAACTGTTTTACTGTTTTCTACAGTAAAGCAGTTTATGTGTGTTTTCATGGTGACAGAAGAGACTGGAAACTGTGCTGATCACCTAACTCTCAGTTACCAGCCAGGTCAAAAGGCAGGATGCCAAACTGGATAGATGAAATGTCTATCTATGATGACATTGCTAAAAGCATGTGAAATATGTAAGTGTCTTAACAGATTCTGTAGTGGACTAGACCTCTTATTATCCCAGGCAACTCAAGTAGGTGTACCATTTAGAACTACATATCAGCAAATTTCTCAGTTGATCAAAAGCAATATTTTTATAAGCTCCTTGGCATTCCCTCATTCTTGTCTTAGCTTGAAGAATAGGAAAACCCCACACTGACACATGAGAGAGCAAGAAAATGGACACAACAAAAAGCACAGCATTGCTTAATGAATTTGGAAAGGAACCAGAATACCTGTCTTGTAGCTTTTTGTGTACAACGTCCTTCCCCCAAAATCACTTAGGGAGTATGTACTTGACCTGCTTTTCCAATTATCACACACCAAGCAACAAAGAAGTAGATTCAGTCAAGAAGCTTAAAGGGTAATTTCTAATGTCCACTCTGTTCTTATCAATAGTATCTATGTCCCATGTTTTGTCTAACTATAAGCTAAATTGTAGGTATAAGCTAACTTTGTATAAATCAGATTTAAAGTTACTGAATCCATTTACATTTGAAGCTGCAGTAGCTTTATTAAATGGGTTCATCATTCAACTATGCTACCTGTACCTTTCTGCTTACCGACCTTCTCCAGTACTGATACCCTGCAATAAAGTAAAGCACCAGAAACTTAAAATGATTGAATGCAGTGAGTCTGTTCTTCCCATACCCAATTTCTGTCTTAGGAAAAGAAAAAAAAGAACTGAAAAATACTTCACAATTAATTAGACATTAAAGAATTTCAATTACTCACTCATTTTAGGAATATGATCTACATATGGTTGGTCAAATAGGTAGGCATTCTTTCTCAAAGGCTGATATGATATGAAAAATCACTTGATTACACTAAAGCGGCTTCTGAATGCAACTTTTTTTTCAGCAACCCATAACCTTTCATTAGTTCTACAGGAACGCACTACTCTCACCACAAACACAAGGCCTGAAAATGAGTGTAAGGATAAATTAATTAAGTAAATATAAGTAGCTGATCCATTGAGCATAGGGGATTGTGGTTTCTCTGGAATCACTTACCCAAGCCATTGTCAGTAACAAAACTGTAATGCAGTATCACATAGCATGTGAATCAGCACCTTCAAACACATTCACCTCTACACTGACAGGTGTGTACAAAGGCACGAGCCTGCAGTCAGAGCTTCTCAGTCTCTGCAGAAGAAAAGGAACCATTCATTGCTTTTCTCCTTAGACATACCCTTCCCTTATAACATTCAGACTCAAATTTTGATTTCAGACACACTAAAACACAAAGAGTGTTGATGTGTCTGAGTTTCCTTTCATTACAACTCCATTAAGAGTTTGCAGGAATAGATCATAGAATCATAGAATCAGATGGGTTGGATAGGACTCCTGAGATCACTGCTGTAGTTACTGGACTGTGGCACTCAGTGCCACATCCAGCCTCATCTTAAAAACCTCCAGGGATGGAGAATCCACCACCTCCCTGGGCAGCCCATTCCAGTGCCTGATTACCCTCTCTGTAAAGAAGATTTAATTATCTGCCCCACCAACATTATTTCCAGCAGATGGGAGTAGAACTAGTCTTCTGGTTGGTTTCCATCCACAGAACATACTGAGAGCCCCAAACACAGTTGGGACACTACAAGGTATTCAGCATGTTATGATATACTGCTAATCCATATTCATCAAATCCCAGAAAAGATTTCAGCTGCAAGAAACTAGCTCCTTGAAGGTTACACACTATTCAAGGGAGGAAGGAGATGAGCCATCCTATAAAGGAAGTTTGTAATCAGCAATCAATACAATAAAGGAAAATATCATCATGTTGGAAAGCAATGTGAAAGGAAACATGGAACCATTTCCTCCTAAAACCACACACTCACCATGCTATTTATTCCCAGCTGCTAAGAGTCACATTATCAGTCACATTATAATGTGAGATCAACTCCTACTGTTTCCCCTGAAATTCATGTGAAAACTTTATAGAAAACAAACAAAAGGCAAAGATATTGCAAAGTTCTCAGAGAGTTTCCAAAGATGCATCTTCATTTTGGTGCTTTTTTCCTGAGCAGTACTGATGCCACAGACAACAGAAACCTATGCAAACAAGGTAAGGCCACTTTACCAATTATTTCTGTGAGTGGTGCCAGTGAATTGAGCAGGAAATGCAGTGAGAACTGGCAGAAGGAAAGGCCATCTTCCTGTTTAATAAGAATGCTGACTGACACAAACACTTCATTCAAGAGTCTCATGGCTGCAGAGATTAAAATACCCCAGAGACGGAAGGACACTGAATAATTTAGGGTTTGGCAAATTCACCTCCTGAACGTTGTTCGTTGCCAAGAAAATTCACTCTGACTCACATGTAGCCATATGTATTGTTCCACGAAAGGATATGAATATGTGTAACATTGGTGGCCCATAAAAGCAGTTAAAAAAATCCAGCAGTTTTAATAGATTTCTATCTGGTCTGAAGAATAGCTCTGGTCTGCACACCTCCTTAGGTTTGCTGAATGGCACTTGTCCAAAACGACCGGGAGGGTGGCCTGCCTGGGAAAAAGAGAGTAAAAGGACGGAAGCGGAGGTGACCTGGTAATGTGTCAGCAAGGAGTGGCAGGCCTGAAAAACACCGTATGGAACCAAAATGGGATAGAGGCATATAATCAAAGGCTACTTTGCTAGGACAGTTCTGCCCTGCAGAGCTTTTTTTTTTTTTTTTAATCCTGTGCAGCAGGAACCCTGAGGGAACATCACCTGACTTTCCCAGGACTGATGCTTGGTGATGGACAGTGCTGTTGACACAACTGTCAGGTTATTTCATCACAAAATTTGGCCCTTAATTGCTAAATTTAGTTCTGAATTATTTCAGAGAATGGCTGACTCTGAAGAGCTGCATGTTTGCCAAAAAGATTTACGAAGGGAACAAAACCAAGCCATAGTATTCTGGATGTTCAGACTCTCCTCTGCTGAAAACACTTTTGGCTTTGCACATCTCTTAAGATCTTCTGTCTTGGACAGCAGCATGTTCTTCACATAGTCACTAGTCAAATTGCACAGCATGTCTAGGTGGTAACTGAGACTTATAATCCACTAAATTAATATGTCAGTGAGAAACTGAAAAATTCTGATTCATCTAAAGCAACAAAACAAGATAATAGTAAACAATTCAGATCTAGATGATAATATTTTTCTGCTTTGCTTGATGTTACTCTTTTAGGTTAATTAGCAGAACTTTTCAACTGTGTTTGCAAAAATAAATATCTTCATTCCATACATGTGGGATCTCCCCATTCTACACTGATCAGGTTTCTTGCCATTAAAAACATGTCTGCATGTCACAAGTTTCTTTCTTCACTAGTTTCATGCTTTTAACAAAATTTTAAAACCCCATCCAATGAAGGTATATCCCTTGCATCTGATAACTTCTCACTTCCCTAGGGTCTATGTTCCAGCTGTTGATGTCTGCCAGCATAAGGACTCAAGCATGCTAACAGTATTTGAAAGGGAGAACAGACAAATGGACAAGACACGCCATAAACAGCCAAGATACACCAGTATAAAGTAGGGATAAAAGAGGTATCTACATCCCTTAAAAAGCTGGAACAGAGAAAAGATTTAAGAGCCCTTTTTTCTTACTGGCATCGGCCCCAAGGCAGGACTGCCCAGATCTGGAGCCCAGAAACACTGCTGTTCTTTGTAAGTAAAGGACCTCAGTCTAATTTTTTGCTGAGAAATCACTATTTGTTTTAATGTCCCCACAAAGTATTTGGCAATGGCACAAAGGTTTCTTCAGACAGCTGTGGGATATTACTGAGTACTTCATGCTCCTAGCAATGCAGTAATTCCTTAACCACTGTATAATTAAGGGCTTTGTTGAGGTCCAGTGACATATTTGCACACTTGAAGAGCTGCACCTTATTTCATAGGTCAGACTGACATGCACCCAGAAAAAAGCCAAATTTCTAGCCACTATTTTATCTGCAAAGGTGTGTTCTTTAACAGCCCTTCATAGCTGGTGGAGGTGTAGTCCATTCCCAACCTGCCCCACTTGTACTCCTCTTGGAACATAACCATTTTCTGCATTTGCTTTTAGTCAACATTAAAGCCCCAGTGCTCACAGAACTGACTTGGACTTCTCGAGGTCGGAGCAGCTAAACATTGAGCCTTTTGTTCTCAACATCCAATGAAAGGAGAACAAAAATCCTGAGTGGATGATTCTATCTGATTTGATCATAGTTTATAATTTCTTCCTTTGTTTCCTGTCATAGACTTCCCTGGGAAAGGAAAGAAGAAGCTTTCCCTGCCTGGTGTGTGATTTCTCTGCCCTTCTGCTGACAAGCTAACCGGCTGCTGCTGACTGGTGATAATATTACACTCTATGCAAGAGGCAAAGGGGAAATGACCTGTCAGCACTCAAATAATGAAACTTGCAACTGCCACATTTCACTGCTGATGACTTACTTGTACTTGTCTCTTTAGAGCCTTTTTCACCCTGGAAAATCATTAAAAAAAAAAAAAAAGGAGTAAAATACACTGAGGAATTAAAGGCTGATTCTTTTTTTCAGGCAGGTGTTTCATGAACATCTGCTGTAAAATCATGGGGATGATGCATACGAATGAGTGCAGAGGCAGGCATTGTTCTTCTACTCTAAGTAAATTTACTGAGTTCACCACATGGCAAGATGGGGGTTCCATCTCTAAAACAGGTATTCAGAGAGCTGATAAAAATTTTAAACAACTTGAGTGTCAAACACGGGTCACCTTCAGTTGCCTAACTTTTTTGTTGTAAGTGCCATTTCATGTTTCATGTCCCAGAAATGTAAAGATATGAGAACTAATTGAGATGCTATAAATCTGCAGCATTTTTCCAGTTTAGCACCATCTGTTCCTTTCATGTACAGGTATTTCTGAAGATTTAAGGAATTCTGGCTCAAGCTTTGATATATGTAGACAGAAGGATAAAACATTGTCTGAAAGGATTTTAGACAAGTTTTCCAAAAATCTCACATACAGGAAAAAAAAAAAAAGGAAAAAGAAAGGAACCATTTTGTAATTAAAGACCAGTATGTTAAATAAAATTCAGAAGGTGGTATAATAGAGAAGTGGTATGCTGGGCAAGTATGGGCATTCCAACCTGCTGGTACACTACAAACTCTAGACTGACTTCTCTGTGGTGACTAAAACCCCTTAAGGCTTAATGTAATTTAGCCTGCTTTTCTTAAGGAAGTATGTTCAATGTAGGTTTTGGCAACATTTTGTTTTTCACACATGACGAAATAACCAGCAAAACATCCTGCCCTTTCTCACACAGATGAAATAAACTGTATTATTTTCCTTGAGAGTTTTTCTACTCAGAAGAAGACTAAAAAAAGGAAAACACAGAGCAGTCTAATCTCTGTTGAAAACACGACATTTGGTAGAATATTCATTTTTATGGGAACTGGAATGAGTGGGATTTTGCATATCCATTGTACCTGCAGTGTGGGGTGTTTTTAATAACCAAAAGTGCCCCCAAAGACTAGGGTGACTTAAAGACTTCAGTCCCACTAGTGTATCTCTTTCTGACCCATAAAGGAGGTTGGCTAAGAAAGACACAGGGCTGAAACTCATTGCATTCCCAGACAACACCTCTGATTCTCTCATGGATACTCTGCAAGACATCAGGCAAGTCAGTGTCAATCTGCTGCAAAATCTAACTCTTGTTTATGCATCACCTTTCCATTAATAGAAGAGGGACTTTTTAGAATAGAAAGTCTTCAGGGCAGGGAGGGTGACTTAGCAAGTAGTTAGTTGTAAATTCCCTGGCAAGTTGGAGCCCTGATTTCAGCCCTGGCCTCCAGGCAAAACCTTAAAGGTAATGCAAGAGATAATAATAAACTTTGCTGCAGCTTCCTTCTGGAGAAAGGTGCTATCAGTGATCACTCTCTGACTCCCTTCTCTGTTTGATGGCTACTGCATTCCTTGAAAAATGCTAAGAGTTAAATCTAATGGTGGTAGTTTCATATTCCCACATGAAAAAAAGTAAAAAACTTCAAGTGTCAAAGGCCTCACACATCTTTTAGTGTTTTAAGGTCATTTAAACCCTCTAGATGCAAAAGTATCTACAATAAGTAATTTTTTCTGGGTCTTTATACCAACAAAAAATCACAGCTCCATTCCAAACAAGTTGTTTGGAAGTGGTCAGGCAGAATGAAGCTGGAAGAACAATGATGCCTGGAACTATAGGTTGAAAACACCTTTGAAACATGGTTGTACCCGGAATGAAAAAACTTGGGTACTGTTACTCAAACAACAAGACCTGGAGAGATCTGAAAAAAAAGACCATATATATGACTAGTTCTGAAAAAGTTGTTCTAAAACATGTATTTCTATCATCTGGAAGAATGCAATTTTATCTTCATGTCTGTAACATTGTTTCTTCTAAATCAGAAGGGCTAGGTAGAGTGATTCTGGTGTAAGATAGTGTATATAAAATCTACTGGTGTTCTAGCTTAAAATAAACATGTAATACTATTTTAAATTACCTGTATATAACATCAGTGTTCACATTCTCTGCCATCCACCTTCAAAGCAGATATGGCATATCCTCTGAAGTGCAAGGAATCACAGGCTGCTGAGTAGATAATGATCTCAACATGAATGTGCTTGTAGCAGCAAAACCAGTTTCTACAGGGAGATGAACATTCTGTGGGTGCTGCCATTGAATATTTTAATTTTCATGCGATTGCTAACTTGGGAGTCTCCCCACCCTCTGGTTGCTTGCTGAAAACAGATGTCACATAATACTCAAGACAGTTGATTTTTTTAAATTCTATTTCATGATATCTTCCCTAGTTCAAGTCTGGGCCAAAAGGTAACAAAAACCATGTATTTTCAGATTTAGGAAATTAGTATGCTTTATCTTCCACCATGGAAGCTGCTTTCTGTGTGACTTCTTCACATATCTCAGGGATCAGGTTCTAGAAATATGAGGCACAATTTAATTCCTATCCTCTTTTGGTGACAGTACCATCTGCAAGCTGTGATGGTCATGCCTTTTCTGGAGTCACTGAAAGAGCAAGCCTTGTCATCTGAGCCTTCACTGATGATGGTACTGTACCCACACACATGCTTGTGTTTGTATTTCTTCTCTTAAGCCTTGGAAGTGCTAATGGGAAGCTAAAGTGGTGTGCCTTAGCCAAGAGCATAAACCACAAAGATTTCACATTCTAAGTAAGAAAGAAAAAGTAAAGAAAGCAGTGGGTGAAAGGAAGCACTGGTACCCAGTTTGATAGATGACAATCAATTTGAGGAGACATAAAGTTTCAAGAGGTACATATGCATGGCAAGACCTTCAGATGTAGGTAGACTATTTAAATTGTTGAACTGTTACTGAATAAGTTACCTGTGCGTAGGGTCAAGTTCCAAAACACGGTCCCTTTTCATCCCTAACTGGAAGTCAGCTCTGAGGAGGTTAAAATCAGAACAAATCTCTTGTACCTGTGACAAGCAGCAGCTTAATACAGTAACTGGCTTTGGAGACTGCTGTTTGGTGTTGAGACTGGCTTGTTCTGTACAGCAAACACTCCTGCTGGTTAATTCTCTCCAGCTCTTTTGCAGGACACACCATTCTCTTCCTGGAGAAGACCCAGTATCTTTCCTCTTAAAGCTTTAGTAAGCTACAGCTTTATTCCCAGAAAACATCTGGGCCTGAGTGTATTACAGCATTGTTGCTATAAGGTAGCCAGTCAAACCAATATACAGTCAAAAGGAGATCAGCAGAAGTCTATTTTTTGGCTATTTTTATGTATGTTGAGTTCAGGTATGAACCTTTCCAGGTTCAAAGATGGAAAATCCTAGCCACTCTGGAATCCCTTGAAACTCTCAGCTTTCAATTCCTTGTCTTACTAATCTTGTATAGTATAATTTTTTTCTTGCCTCCCTAACGTCCTGTAGGTACTGGGTATTAGCTCCAGCCACAGCTCTACAACTGTGGGTCAGTCTGACCACCTTGACACCTTGCAAGAAGTCAGTGGGAGAGTCTGTCTGCCTCTTTGCAGCAGGCTCTTCTTTCTCTGTACTAGCCATAAGTTCTGTTTCCCAGGGTGGCACCAACTGACTTGCCTTATATTTATATATAGCTACTACCGTCTCATGATGTTTCAGAATATCCTCAGGTAAATTTACTAACTCCTCTGTCATGAGTCAAGCCAGACAGTTCCTACTGTCTCACATGTTTAACAAGGTTAGTCCTCAACAGTCTTTTTTGATCAGAGTGTGATCTGTGTATTAGATGAGACAATGGCATGTAACTTAACACATCTGCTCACTTAAACTTTTCTCAACCAAACAGTCAATAAGCCTCCAACAACCAAGGGAGAGAAATAAATGTTCCCACACAAAGCTGCAATACTCTATGTACACTGCAAAGAGAAAGTGGATTATGAGGCCTCTCCTTTAGCAAGATCTCAGGACACAGGACAGACAGCCAAATTCAGAATTCAGAATGACTTTCTCATTGCTGGGGTGCCTTCCACAGACAGCCAGAGCTGGAAGAAGAGCTACAATCTCAACAGATTGTCAAGATGTATCAGGAAAGAATGTGGGATTTCTGTCTAGTTTCCATTATGTTGCCACTGTGTCCTCTCCCCAGAACTCTGTAATCTCAGTTCTCATCACAGAGATATGCGTAAAGATAGTGAGTAACTTGCCTTGAAAGTGCTGGCTTGGATGTTGCCAGGATAAAATATCCACTTGGCTGAGCCATGTGGGCATCTGAGAGAGATCTGCTAAAAGGCAGCTGCAGCTGGGAAAGAGTTAACATTCAGTAGGAAACAAATGCGCGTGAGAAGTAGGCATAAAACTAAGATATGGCATAGAAATATAGGAAGGTGAATTTCCTCTCTAATGAATGTGAATCCCAGCTTATTTGTTGTTTTCTCTTCAGCCATACCTTGTTTGTTTGCATGATCCTTCCACACAACCGTGAAGCAGGTGGGGGCTCATGAAAGGCAAGGTACATGGGGTACTGGAGAAATGTAGTCAAGTGTCTGTAGAGTAAGACAGAGGATAAGACCATTTCCCTCTTTGATGGATAATCCCACTTGCTACCCCTCTCACTCCCTGCACTCCTTAGGGAGCTGGCTGGTGTGTCTATCCAGAGCTGCATGAGCAGCTTTCTGCAAACTGCTGTCCTGTTTCGTGTATGCGTCACCAAACTCTGCTTTCATCACAGCCCACTTTCTTTCCAAAGAGCTCTCAGTCTCATCCCTCAGTGGAGATGATGATCTGCACTTTCCTCTGCTCATGCACTCCGGATGTCTTCAGATTCCCAAACCTCTTCAGCCCCTACACAGAGCCTTTGAGGGGTCCTTCCTGGAAGTTCACACTGCTTATATACTGCATCCATCTCATGTGGGTGCAGGGCATGTCTGCATTAACATATGCTCATTAGTTTATTATTTGCTTTCCTATTTCACCTATAATCTTCAAAATGCTTTCTAAAAGATCTGGCACCTCCATTCCCTGTCTACCTTATTGGGGACTTTGACCTGAGACGCTCAAATAGGCAAAACCCCCTTATAAGACCCAAGCAATGCTTTCACAATCATTCTGCCTGCCTGGAGGGGGTGTTGGGAAACATCTCAACTACAGTGCACAGAAATGCCCTGTAAGAGCAAACAACTCCCCAGCTTTCTTTAGTGTGTTAATAGGTTACTAAATTTGTAAAAGGGAAAAAGCTCAACAGGAAAGGCAGACCTGACCAGTTCCTTCCTTAGTCTCATTGAGTTCAGCTCTGCCACTCTGAGCCAGCAAGGGCAATGGGGAAGGGAATTCAGGGGAAGTAAAGTGGGGCAATGAGCTGCACAATACAAGCACAACTTAAATGTTGCAGAACCAGACGCAGGCCCAGGCAAGTCAGAGCATCACTCAGACCTCTGAACAGCAACTGGGTGTTGCCAAAGTCCAAAAGCAACTGCAGGCAAATCTACAGTGGTCACAGAATGGCAACTCAAATTTATTAATGGTAAAGAAGATGGTATTGAATCAATGAGTCTGTGAAATATTGTGAAAAAAAAATCTAGTATGCAGGATACTTTCAGAAAAATAATACACAGTTGCTACAACACTGAAAAAGTCTCTATAACGGAGTGGTAATCATTAAAAACTTCACACAGCATCTTGGGTTAAAAGAGAATATGGATTTTAGCCAAAAAACCAAAAACCTATAACAACCATTTGCCAAATACTTGTGGACTGCACTTTAAGACTTACTTAAAGGAAGGCTCCACTGGTCACCTTTGGACAAAGCTGATGCCTCTTTAGTGCTAACAACACATTAAGATATTTCAGAAAAATACCTACATCAGCTCTACTGATGTTGGCATTCCCTTGCAAACTCTTAAAAGGCAGACAATGACATTATGTTCCCCAAGATGTGGGGTTTGTTTTTCTCTCTGACTGTACAGGAGCTAGCTCACTACCAGACACTTGCACACACAGAGTTCTGTGTCTCTGAATTGAATGTCTATTAAAGAATTTCTAAATCATAATTTATATCTTACACTATTGCAGGGCTCCCCAAAGCCATATTATCAATTGTCCATTGTCTTACATTTATGGGACGACTGGTGTGTATTCATGAGTTACTTGGTACAGCCAAGTGCCCTCCAGCTCGCCAGCATCCTTCATCAGAAGTCTGGAATCAGAATACCTATTTCTTTTTGTTTCCTTGTTCAAAGGGCACAAAAATACAAAAAGGGTTTCAGTGGTATCAAAAGTGCTTCTTAACCACCTGGTGATGACCACCAGCGGTCCTGCTGATGACTCAGAACTGGAGTTCCACTTAGTTTCAAAGGACCTGTGCTTTACTGAATCGAAACATAGACCCAAAGAGACTTTGACCTTGCTTTGACATACTCAGTGCACCTGTAAAGGAAATAAATTTCCTTCAGATTTGCAAACCCAGAAGTAAGTACTCTGCATAGCTATTTGCTTGACTAATCCAGCCAAAGGAAAAATTTGCCTGAAGGAACATGTCAGCAGTTTGCTGAACAAAGGCTGCTTATGTTCCAGATGAATTTCCAGCCTTTTTCTGATTAAATCCCTGACAAATACTCCACAGACTAACTTCACTTTGTGAAACAGGTTCTGACTATGATGGTTCGTCATTATTTCAATTGCTAGATTTCCAGCTCTATGTAACAGCTCAGAACATTCAGTACGTAATTGGACTTTCCTTTTCCACAAGTTTTGTGTTTATTTGACCACAAAACATTTGTTAAAGGTCACTTTCATAAGCATAATGAAAAAATCCTTGAACTTCATCTAACTCAGGGTTATATGACAATGCTGTGGCCAAAATCATAATGGTGATTTGCTATTTTTGTTGCCACGTGACAGATGCCAATCCAGATGCTCTGTTCTCCCTCCACTCCCCCTGTGTCACCATGAGGAGATGAGACATACAGAGGAGCTGAATACTGTAGGCAAAAAATCTTCTGGGAGCCAGACACTTTGTTCCCCCAAGTTTGTAGAGCACTGTGTGAGTGAGAGGTACCCAGATACCGCCTTTGTATGAGCAGAACAAAGCTGCAAAAGCAGCTCTGACCTCTCGTGCACTGGAATCATTCCTTTCTGTATATAAAAAGAAACAGCGAATGAGTCAGAAACGGGGAGAGAGAATATGGGAAAAGGGCAGTCATGTTTCAGACCAGGAAAAGGATGGGGATTGAACACAGCCCTGTAGACCAGAGCAGCTAGTCCAGCTGACCTTTCACTGCCACCCCAGCAGCACAAGCTGAAATGGTTTCCTGCAGCACACACCTAAAAGCCAGGAAGGCACCCTGAGAGCATCAGAGTGAATGGTAGAATTACACCCCAAAGTTGCTGGAAAAGGAGTAAATTCTTAATCACTGCTTGTCAGTTATCCCAAGCTGCCTCGCCCTTCCTTACTTAATGTCACCTCAGGATTCAGGTAAGGAAATTAAAAACCAAACCAAATCAACCAACCAACCAAACAAAAGACAAAAAACCCCACCAAAAAAACCAATCCCTCCCCCTTAAAAAAACCCAAACAACCAAAGAAAAAAGCTTCCTGTACTAACTACAAGTACTGTAGCACACCCAAATCCCAGGTATAACCTTTTGCACTTGATTCTGTATATAATAAAATGTATTTGTAAATGTTAAAATCTGTTTTTACTCACTCCTTCTGAACTTTGAAATGAAATATTTGTTTAAGTGTTTGTTTGGGGTTTTTTGTCATACATTCACACTGGCATATTATTGCAGAAGTGCAGGCAAATGCTGAGCTGAGAACATTGGTTTCCCATCATCCATATGATCACAAAGTGCTGAGTTTTGCACAAAATAACTTTTTGCTTCAAGTTTCTCAGATGTGAGTTGTTTGCACAGGTTTGCTATTCTAGGGTTGCTCACAAGTGCTGAACTATAGAAATGTTTGTTATTACATTAAAGACACCAAGTGCTAGAAGGCTGTTCAGAGTTTTTTGTTGATTTTGGTTGATTTGTTGTTGGGATTTTTTTAGGTATCAATTGTACTGAAAAAAATCCAACAATTAACCAAACGCTCAAACCCCCATTAAAGCTAATGCCTTAATTAATCACCTGTTTCATTTCCCTTCTTCCTTGTGGCAAACATAAGCATTGTAAAACCAAGTTATGCCATTTCCATATCAACTACTAGGCAAGATAAAAGAGTGGAATTACAACCATTATATGTTAAATCTTTGATGAACAAATTTTTAAACTATCTACAATTAACTACATAAAAATCTTAGAAGTGATAGTATTCATAAATATATACATATAAAAAAATCTTAGAAGTGATAGGATATTTTTCCTGATGAAAAAATACATCTGAGTTGTGTCTCAAGTGCAGGTATATTCCACTCCCATGTGCACCGTGTAAACAAAGTAGCTCCATTTAATTAAATCCTGTGGTATCCTGAGGACCATACTTTGACAGTCAATTAAAAGAGCTGAGAATTATAGATCAGATGCAAGCGAGTGTCATATTACTTTATGGAAAGGCTCTCATCCTGAAAAAAGGGAAGATCCAGCACCCTTTATGCACTCTTAGGCATGTCAACAAGCACAGTCTTTGCCTTCCTCATTTTTAACATCCTCCAAATAACATGAGACACAGAACAGGAATATACAGATGAGAAGTTTCATTTTGGATCTTTTGAACATAAGAGATACTAATAGAGGCAACAGTTTTTACAGAACTGTGTGCTCTGGCCCTAAGGCATTTCATTGCAACTTGGGCATTTAAATCCCCAAGTACATATTAAAATATCACATTTAAATAAGAAAAAAGCAGCCCAATAATTATTTACCTCAAGGGTAATTACATAAAGCAGTACAGTTACAACTGACATAAAAGAAGCAGAGTACTCCTATGGTAAAGTTCTTGGAATTCCTCTACAAAATTTCAAAATATTTCAAAAAAGAGGATTTGAAAGTATTGCTCCTTAATGGACAGATACATGCCTGTGGAGAAGCCCTGCCTTATACATGGACATGAGCTCTCAAAGGGATATTTTAGAATCATGAATGCTGAGTTAGTCCATTCTAATATATGCAAAGGCTACGGTCCTATCTCATACTGAAGCCTGTCTTAGAATACAGAATTTTATTCTTTCCTTTGGAAGTATTTAATAACTTTGCATTACTCTGCATTACTCAAAACTACAAGACCTGAGGCTTTTCCAAATAAAGATGATGTTGTACTAACACTGTCAACAAGAAATTGCTGTGTCTATGCTGTTTTCAATTACTGTACAGTTGGAATTAATTATTATGACATCTGGTTGGTCCAATCTGTGAGATTCACTGAGTTCACTGTCTGGCAATTTGGTGGTCAAGCTCAGAGCAGCCAGCCTGTGAATGGGCACACACCATAATATTCGCCCTTTGGCTGGTTTTGCAGCTAAGCTCTTTCTTTGCCACTGTCTCTTTTCAGTAATCCTCTTCCTACTGGCCAGTCTCATCTCTTTTCATGGGCTACACAGCTTCTGGTACATCGCTGTTCAGTGCATGCATTCTCATTATATGTATCCACATCGCTCTTTTTCATTTAACATTTTCATGGAATGATGCTTGAAATATTGTGGTCTTTCTGCAGCGTTAGTGAAACACATTTCACCCAATTCCCAGTGAGAAGTGAGCTTGGATATGAGTAAACAGAATGTAATCAACCCTTCATATCAATCTCATAGTTTACATCAAACTTCTTCCAACTCCAAACATATGTCTGCAACATACAAAGTATTTGTCCATCATTTTAGAAATATTTACAAGAAGTGGTAGGTCAGGGAGAAAGTGACCTACAGATAAAGATAAGTCTGCCATTTAGATAGCTGACCTAGGATGCTCCCTCTCTCACTGTATGGTAACACTAAGAAAAGCTCTGTAGAAGAACAGCTGGTTGAACTGCAACTGCACAACTTGCCTGACAGCCCCCTCTGTCTGTGTTCATAACTGTCCTTAACTTGGAAAGCATAAGGATGGCACTAGCTATTGTTGGTGACAGAGCACTGGTCATTATGCTCAGGACTGTAAAGATTCTGTTGCTGTTGGTGGGAGTCTCTGTGTTTAAGTTCACATGGCATCTCATTTAACTTCAGCTTGTGGGGCAACTTCTGAGGACAGGCTGTGTGTTCCTACTAGTACCCACCATCCAGGGCCATGTCCCTCCCTTTGGTGTAGTGAAGCTGACAGTCAGAGTGTACCCTCTCCTTGTGGCAGAGGGAAATCTGACCCCATTGTTACAATCCCGTGCACTACAACTAGGTCAGTGACTCATATTGTGACTCACTGTGGTGCCTGTTAATTATATGCACTCCAGTAGACGCCTGTTCTTGAAAAACATTGCTGCAGAGGCCAGCACTTCACAAAACATAGTTACATGAAGTTGGTGGTGTTGAACTTTAAATGCAATACACAAAAAAATACCCCAAATCCATAGAAAAGCAGATTCATTCCTCTCAGCTCATTCTTTGGCTCTATTGACCAAGGCCCAAGAGAGATAGGCAAGACAGTAGTTCAAATCTTCAGCTGGCAAGAGTTTGCATCATTACTTTATCATGACATGGCATTACCCTGCTGTAATATAGTGTTTCATATATTGCATCAAGCAGGACCCTGATAATGACCACAGAAGCAAAGTTCTCACCTCAAATGCTTTAAAGAAAGATCTTGCTTAAATTACTAACATTTTCAAAATACAGTATCTTGTGGGTGCTATGATTTCCTATCTGAAGCCATGCTTCAAGCCTTTTTCCAATGATCAGGAAGGCAAACAAATATAACTGAGATTCTCCACTGCTTTGATACATCGAGGAACCTTGAAGTATAAAGCAGTCATAGAAAATCTTGCCACGAAGTTATGAAATTTAGGAATACTGACAAACTGGAGGGTGACTTGCTGCTCCCTTATAATTAGCTCATAGGAGCATCCAGCCAGGCGAGGAGATTGAGTTACTGCACAGACTCCTTTGGGTCCACTTTGCGACATGGTGTCTATGTAACAACTCAAATGTTTCCATGATTTTATTAAACATGACGACCAGCCTTTGACACAGCATGAAGTCAAAATTCCTGGGTTTTTTACTTTTTTTATTGCAACTTTCACAATTTCTGAAATGAAAATTTGTTTTTCTTCCTTGTAGTGTCCCCTGAATCTGTGGTGCTGGGATGGAGGTGGGGGTGCAACATTGCTGGACAGTTAACTAGGAATTCTTCAAATTCTGTATATTCAGTCTCAGGAGAAAGGAGTGGCTTGCATGACTTGATTGGGACTCCTTTACCTGGTTTGGGATTAGCACCTCTGACTTTCCCATGCAAATAAGAATTGTGACATTCAGAAGTAAAGACTAAATAAAGGCATCCTTAGCAATGTGGTGAAGTTCTGATCTGCCAGCTGCAGTCCTAGCAGCTGGCCTCAAACTCTGCTAGCCAAATCCTTGGACTTTCAAACTTGTGATAGACACATCACTTCCCCTGCAGACCACTTCCACTTATTAACAACAGGAAATGGTGTCTGAGAGAGACACATGATTTGCCTGGAGTGCCAGCTTGGGTAGCCTGTAGGAAGGAACACTTCCTCTTCACATCAGAGCTCTTCAATATCGTGCTCTGCCATGCTGGTTGTTCTCTGTTTTGACCACTGTATCTCCTTCCCACTGCAAATAACCAGCACTAAGACAGGCCCATCGTTGTAACATTCACTTGAGAAACAAAAAACCAAAGCCCTCCAAACCATTAAAATGCAACATATATTTCTGTGTCTCCTTTGGAGCTACACTGAACTTGCTGGCATTTGTCAGTAACAGGTTCTTTATTAGCGTGTCCTCCGCTACACGGTCACCAAGGGGCTACGGCAACATTAACGCGTCTACGCAGGGGCCCTTGCAATGCCTGCGCAATGTGAATTCCTCTCAGGAACACAGTGATGTCAGAACCGACAGTGACCAATAGCGCCTGGACAATGGTTTGGATGATAAAACTTAGGTCGAGCAAATTTGGCACATTCTCTTGCTAAACGCAACAGACTCGTTTGTACAAGGGAGGACACACGGTCCCCTAAAGGGCACATTCCCTAAGCCTCATCCCAAAGCTCTTTACTAACAGTGAAATAACAAAACAATTACTTAGAAGCACCACCTACAACACCACTTGTGGCCTAATGTTACGTCTGACAGCTGCAGTGCTATTACAATGGCTTGTTTTTACCAACTGGGTTTTCTTGGCCAAGGTCTGATTCAAGCCATAGGGAAAGGAAAAACTCTGAAAGCTCTGAAATGCTGCCAGCTCTTTCTGTAAAAATATGTTCTCATGGGATGGGGAGGGGGTTCAGATGTGTAGTGATTTGACCTCTTCCTCCCCATTTCTGTGAAAAAAAGTGACAGTCTGTGACTAAGGAGATCGAGAAAATGAGAATGTCCACTGTGAAAAGGTGGTGGGGCAATACTTGGAAGTAAGTCATTGATGATACAACGTCTGTTCTCAAAAGAATGGGTGGCTGGAAAGTGACAAGTGGTTTTTTGAAACACATGAATAGAAAACTTGAACATGGACATGAACATAAGACTTAGAAAAATTGTACCCATTCTTCATTAAGCTGTTTTATTGTCTCACCTCCTGTTTTTGCTTAGGTATCATGAGTGTGAGAAGAAATATGGAAGAAGGCAACAAAAATTTCCCCAAATACAAATCCTCTGCACTACATGTGTTGCTCACTACATTGCAGCCACTCCACAATAAATTACTTTTACCTGAATGCCTGGCTGCCCTAATGCCAGTGAAGCGCTGGTACTTCTCCATCTGTTGCAGCATCAGCAGCCCAGCTCTATGGTATTTATGTTCAGGAGTTCTGACAATTTTATCCTCTAGATTTGTGTGGCTGTGTGGGCAAGCTGCTAAAAAAACCAAATTGTTTCCACTCTACCACAGGCGATATGTGATAAACAAAAATTCAAGGAGAAATTCCTAAAACTGCCAGTGTTACACAGTATCATGATGAGATATAAAACCACAGATTCTTTTTTTCCAATTAAAACACTCTAAATGCATAAACTTTGGCTCAGAAATGCATTTAAGCAGATTTTTCATTTCCAACACATATGACTTACAGGCAGGTCTGAAAAGACATGATTTATTGAATCAAGACAATATGCATTTTAATCACACAGTGCATTCCTACCATACTGATTTGATTACAAAGTAATCTCAAATTTAACATTATGTTTCGTTCTGGAAGGTTGGAGATGAGAAAGAATAGTGATGAACTTTTCTCCATCTTTAGTGGTAGGGAAAACAAGAAATAAGCATAAGATGCAGAAGCTGAGGGTTAGTACAAACACTGCATTAATAAGGAAAAAGCTCTTAAAGAAGTTAGCTGGGGAGCTTTTAAGTCCCATTCACCAGAGATTTGAACACAAACATGTCTCAGGAATTTAAAACTAATACTACATCAGTGAGGAGATTACATGACTTCTCAAAGCTCCCTTTCATTTTCACATTTCTGGATCATTTTAGTCATATAGGCGAATATAAGCATGTAAGTATTATAACTTCCCTAAGCTGAGAGAGACTAGAAAGGGCCAAGAGTGAACACAGATCACTGGATTTCAGTTTCTCTGCTCTAAGAGAAATCCCCACTATGCACACAGCACTACACAAATTGAGATGCATTTCCAAAACTCTCAGGGAAATTCCCAGTTTTCCCTTTGTTTTTATACATCATAAATTAACTGTTAAGACTGGTAACTTAATGGTACTGAACATGAGATGAACTATGGTAATAATGCTAAATAGTCTCACATTTTTTATAGGGATTACAGATAGAGAATGTGAGACTGCCAAGGACACATATTCCTTTGTGGTGCTTGTACACTGATGAAAGGATATGTGACTCCTCTGTGTCAACATTTATAACCCAGTCTGCCCACCATGAAGAGAAGAGTCATCACAGCAGTGGCAATCTAGAGCCATAGCTAAATTTCACTTTGGGCAGGGAGGCTGCTCTTTGCATTCCTTTTCTCAGCCCTGGAGAGCACAGCCTCTGCACGCAGGCCTGCATGGTAGACAAGAAGCAGATTTCTTATCCTGGCATGCTAAATGTACTTCAGAGCAAACCAGAGGAACCTGTTTTTTGGTTTTTGTTTTAACTGCCATAGAGTTGATATGGGTTGGGGTTTCACTGGGTGGGGTTTTAAAAATTAGTTTGCCCTTGACCCAGGACAGGTCGATATTTCCAAAACAGAAAGAAGGGTGGAATAGACATAATCATTTTGAACAGGCAGGCCTCAAATGCTAGTGAAGATCAGGTTAGAAATTTGGCAATTTTGGCGAACTAGAAAAAACCCAAAACTTAAAACACCCGTAAACCTCTTTTGGCAAATACAAAAGAATGAGCTTCAGTGAGAAGATGGCAGTGGCTGGGATACTACTGTCTCAGTAGCAGATCTGTGGGAATAGATCTCAGGGTTATAATCATTCACAGAGTCAACAGCGTTATGGTGTCAGGGAAAAAGCAGGCATTATACTGAAGTGCCAACATCTGAGCATGGCCTGGACAACACCAGAAATAATCCTGCTTCCCTCTCCACCCTGGCACTTGTAAAGCCTCAGCTGAAACACTGAGAGTGGTTTTAAGTGCCAAGAAAGGCACAGACCAGCAAGAGACAAAAGTAACCCAACTAACGCATTTAAGGGTTCAGGAAACACTGCGTGTGAGCAGAGACCAGACACATTGCACCAGTCACAGGCAAAGGCAGGACAGGGGATGCCAGAGAAGTCTTAGAATACATGAGAAGTGTAGAAATAAAATGTTTAAATGGCTGCAGTAGACAGGACAAGAACTAATGGATTTCATTTGCAGTGAATTTCCAAGTTCTTATTAGAACAAATTGATCAGGAGCAGACACTGTCTCTATTATCACTGTTCTTTTTAATGGAGGTGAACAATGTCATAGTAGAATGATCCTGCCATTGGACAGAGTGATGAACCTAAGGTTCCTTTGAATATGATTTGGCTTATAATTTAATGAAAGAAAGAGTAACACAGGACATTGTACTGTAGATGGCTGATTCGTGAGCTTAAGGCTTTAAAAGAAAACTAATCTAAAAATTTATGTACAACCCTCTACCTTTCAGACGACATCATTCTCACAAGACCATGTGGATGTGAATGTTACCAATTCCTGTTGCAGAAACATAAAAATACTAACATGGGAAAAAAGAACCTCAAGTAAATCATCCTCTTCCTCTTTAATCTTTAATGCAAGTTCTTTCAGTCCAACAATAAAAAAAAAAATCCTCTAGTTTATGCCTATTATGGAAATGAAAAAGTCTTTGACACAGTGACTGCAAATCTTTCTAACAAACATTACTCCATCCAGAAGTTAATTCCTCGCCCAACATTATAATCCATTACACAGCCCGAAGCCTTGGTGACACACACTGCCTTCAGGTACCTAGGAATTAGTTAATCTTTTCAATTTGCTGTGACTGAAGGCTTATCTCATTTTCTATGCCTCAGCCCCCATTTCCTGGGAATATTGAAGGTTAAAATTGTGACTATCAAAGAAAAGTCACTAAACAGATACATCACAATATACTCAAAGCAGTCCTTTTCTTGCCAATACACAAAAAAATAGGGAACAGGCTCAATAGGACATTGGCTAGAATGCATATCAGCTATTCCTATTACATGCAGCTTTTAAAATTAACAATATTTTATCGGCATTTTATTTTGGTATTATTTGGAAGATGCTTCCAGTAGTCATAAAATCTCAAGAAGTTCTAATAACCAGGAAATGCACCACTCCTCGCTTTCTTTCATTTAGTGAAAATGGTTGTTACAATTGCTAAAATATCTTCAATGACTTGTATAAGGTAAGAGATACTTAGATTAAATAAACACATATTCCACATGAGAACATCTGAAATTAAAGATCCATTTTCACAGCTGGAAGTATTACTATAATGAAGATCTTTATGAGGGCATTCCTATGATGGTTGAGGATTCGAAATAAGAAAGAAATAAAGTATATATAAATCTCATCCAGATTCAGGGTTCAAGATACTGGGATCAGGGAACTGAACTTCATTAACTGATTACAATCCTGCAAAGAGCATGCTACAGGAGAAAAGGAAACTAACATTCCCACCTTCTGCTAAGAAATTGAATTTACACAGTGCAAGCACTACAAGAAGTAGGAAAATTTGGATTCTGACAGGGAACACGGACATAATCCTGCAGCCCAGGATCTCTTGGGTGCTTGGCTGGACAGGAGAGACAACCAGAACACGGCTTCTACTGCCCAAAAAATATGTCTGATGGTTACACTTCATTCAATTTGAAGACAGTTGTAAGACACAAAATACTGGGTGATAACATGATGACCTTTGCTCACCTTTCTGCTTCTGAAATAACCACTCCGAATGAGCTTTCCTATTTGCCTCTTCAGAGCAAAGAAAGCTGGTTAACTTACAAGAAATTTCAAACATATGCTATGTACTTAAATGTAAGGATATTATTAGACAAATTGCCAAATAGGAATGGTTTTCTAGATAAGGCCTCCAAAGTAATAAAACACAGAAATCCAGAGGTTACAGAGGACAGACCCAGCAATCTCACTTCTGAAAACAGTGCCAAGAACAATACTGGGAATATTGACTCATGGAGAGCTGTTTAAAATCCCAAGTAAACTGCTGCACATCTGCATTACATCCTGGTGAAAAAACAGACTTTGAGATTTTATCATCTTCTTTGATGAAACTCCTTAAAATTACTCTTAGGCAATCCCAGATAGATAACAAGTAACAGAGTTTAGGAAATGCAGGACTGCACTGGCTAATGTGGTTGAACTAAGATGAAGGCAGGCAGCTTATAAGCATGCCAGCTTCAGCCCAGCAGCCATTTGCGCCTCTAAACCCAAGTTCATTTGACAAAGACAAGTTGCTTCACCCGTACAGAAGTTCAACCAGTAAAATTCAGATTTGTCTCAGACTTTTAAGAGCACACCTTAACTTTTGGCCGTGTATTCCCAAACACCCTTTCAACGCAAAAGCCTTTTGGAATAGAGTCCTGCCTGAAACGTCTATTTTTTTCAGCGTATTACCAGTATCTGAGAACAAAGAACATCACAGGGTGGTTTGTCATATCAACTGTAACAATAGCTACCACAAAAATCCCGTGCTTTTGCATTCAG
This sequence comes from Myiozetetes cayanensis, assembly GCF_022539395.1. Classification (NCBI taxonomy): domain Eukaryota; kingdom Metazoa; phylum Chordata; class Aves; order Passeriformes; family Tyrannidae; genus Myiozetetes; species Myiozetetes cayanensis. The sequence goes on from NW_026086605.1 coordinate 21,551,458, forward strand.
CAGGAAGTCTATTACAGCTCAGTAAAGGAGAAACTGCACTGTAAATGGGTTTGGTTGTAACATTCTGAAGGCTTTTTTGGTTTGCAAATATTTCATGAGTCACTTCTGATTTCTTCAGATCTAGCCACTGGGCCATATAAACATATCATAACATTTTCACAAGTACCTGAAAATTATTTGAATAAGATCTCACAAACAATTGTGCTTCTACGTCTTACAATATTTGCAATGTTGATTCAACAAACTCCCTTTGTCCTCTTCAACACATTTTTTTCTCTAGTATATTGTGATAATAATAAATTTACATTAAATAATGCCAGAATTAATTGCACTCAAGATGGCTCAAACTACCACACTATATTTCATATAGTAAAGAGAAAGTCCTGTATGATCAATATTATTGAGCTTTTAAAACTAGTAAAAAACCAACATGACAGCCTTCTCCATCAGCTCACAATTTATGGGAGGATTATTTTATTTCCTGGTACAGGCTGTATCTCTGAACATGTCTCCAGATTATGCAGCTTTTCCATTAATTCCATAAAAAATTAACAGAAAAACCAACAGCTGAAACCAAATCTGAGAGAAACACTATCTCCATGACAGAACAAACCCATATAATCATGGTTTAGTTCCACATCAGTGCTATGAGGGAGAAGAACAACAGAAAGTCCACAAACCTATTTATTTTTTTCCATTCCATTTTTTTTTTTGTTCAAACCACAGGTTAATTTAATTTCTTGAAGATATTAAAACCAAAATTTTAAAACATAAAACTATATATTCTGTTTCACATTCATTCCTCATTCTAGTGACATATTCAAAGAATTCTCAAATAAGAGAAGCAAGATTTACCCTTGCAAAACCTGTATTCTCTCATACTCTGAGAACATCATCTTCCAATGTTCCCTCTATTTCAGCTACAGTTTCAAAAAAGCTGTTGGGAATAAGGGCAAGGTTTTGTTGTATAGAATACTGAGGAATTAACCTTGGAATATTTTTCAACACAGGAGCAATACTTACTAATTCTGATCTTCTTCAGCAGCAATATTATTTAAAAGGCAGATTTGTTTCTAACATTCCTGTACTTCACATGAAAGCTCATTCAGAAGTTTCAGATGCTGCTTACCTCCTAGCAGCACTTCTTCTTTCCAGACTACTACTTTGATCAGGAATCCCTCTTTTTGATATCTCATTTTTTGGTATATACTACAAGGAGAAAGCCTGTCTAAGACAGATGTATCTCCAATATTAACTGAGAAGACAGACACACCATGTTGGTTTGCAGTCACAGAGATTGTCTAATGTGTTCCCTAATGTGTTTCCTAAAATCTCATGATCCACTAGGCTCAAATCAATCATGGGCTTGTCTTTTCCAATAAACATAAGGTGGCACATGATTCTTTTGTTTGATTCTATAGCATTAAACGCTTTCTGAATGATTTGTAATATCTTCCCTTTTAAGTCCTGTCATAATTTATATTTCAGTTTACTGATTTCATCCATCAAAGACCTCTGCGTGGCTTTAGTGGCTTTTCAAACCTCACCATGTAATCAAAATAATTCTGTGGAACCAAATGGAGCAAGTTTTTTCAAACTTCTGTATTTTGCTCCAATTCCTTTTAAAGGAGTTTAAATTAACTGAAATCGAGCACATATGGATAAAGGATCAAATACCATCCATCACACCAGTGCAATGCCTCTTTGAAACAGCACAAGTGTCAAATAAATCAGGTTTCAATGCCATAAAAGTGGGGCACCAAAAATGGCACACCAGATGGAAAACACCTGAAGCAAAATCACAAGGTTCATAAAGGAACGTGGATATATCAGTCAAGACCTGAGGTGTAAATTCAAACGAAAGACAGAATGCAATTTGGCTGGTGGTTAATAGTCATTAATAAACTGCAAACATCAGATTGAGACCTCAATGTACGGTATGCAGTATCTATGCAGAGGAAATGAATAAAGATGACCCTACAAGGCTGACAGTCATATTTGGTCTTAAATGGTACTTAAGTCACATCCTACTTTGTTTGGAAACGCAGCCCACAGTTATGTAAAGCAACATAGACATAGCGTCAAGTCACGATTGCATAAACTTATTTACAACAGCGTAAATAAAGGAAGCAGCGTGAGAAATATGTTGAAAATCTGACTGATTCTGTTCTCTTGCTCATGCTATTGCAATCACTTTGCTCCAGTGGTGATCAGCAAAGTCACATAGGGACAGATATGTCTAAAAATTGTTCCTTGCCATCAGAAATACTGAATATGCAAAGAAAGTTTATTTCTATGTTGCAGGTGTCTGGCCTATACTCTTCTGTGGACTCAAATGCAGATAAGGTGACACCTGACAAGCAATATGGTATGCTTTCTAAGGAGATGCACTAACCTGCTTCAGGACAGCTGTGCTGTTTCCTGTATATTTGAAATGTCAAGTACATCAAAGGGGAACCTTATTCTTCAGATCCTGTGTTTGGTACAACTAAATCAATTAATATTTCACTCATCTAAGACCTGGATTTTGAATTCTTTGATAATTGGATGGAAAACTTAGTATGTGTTTGCTCTGGCAGCAGTACTATCAGAAGAGGCACATCTCTTGATTTTTATTATCACTACCCACTTGGGGAAGGTTGCATACTATTCTGTACTTGCATGATATTAAAACCAATTTTCTTTTCCAGATCTGGCATATCATGAAGTCTATTGGTAAAACAGGCACTTTAGGATCTGATTTACAAGTCTCTTGACAGCAATAGAAACACTGGTACTAAAAGATGCTTCACAGTAGACTCTCACTATACATTTAGATATCTATGAAACACCAAAAGAAATTCATGCAAGGACATGATCTAAATACTGTTTTAAGAGGTTCTTTCCCCACTTCATATTACTGAATTTCAGAAATTAATTCTGAATTTCTGAAATTAATTTATGTAGAATAAATTCAAATGTAGATTTTAAGCTCTGTGTTTAGGAACAAAAACCCTTGAAAGATTTCAGGTAGGTAAACCTCACACAGCTGTGTGGCTGCAAGTGTCAGATTTTATTTGTGCATGTCAGCAACAACGAAAGAATCCTGTAGATTAACTTCTGACAAGGCCAGTAAAGCACACAGGCTTTCAAAATTGTTGAAGAGAAGAGACAGGTCTGTTGCCTGGGCAGAACACAGCTCCAAGCAATACAGGAATTCATAACACTCCAGTTTGTCAGTAAGAACCTTCCTGGGGAATCAAATAAGTGGCTTATATTTCTTTAGCATTGATGGCTCTCAGAAGCCAAGGAGTTTTAACATACATAAATCCTGTGTTGTTCTTGGTGAAGAAAAACTGTGAAATCCACTATTTCAAGAGCACCAGTTCATTTCTCCTCCCTGAGATTTGCAAGAGGATCAGTATTCTGTGCAACCCAGGAACACCTCTGTAAGATTTACAGATTTTAACTTTGCAAAATTTCAGTTAAAAAGGAATTTTCAGGTTTCATTAGAAATTTTTACCAATGACAAGCCAGTAGGAAATTTTATAATATTTCTATGCTAGTAGAAGCCTTTGTGCTGGTAGTACTATGCTAGAATAGAAGAGGGTTAAGGATACTAATATATTTTATTTGGGTAAAAAAAAATACTATGTGCTTATTCTTCAAAGTATTCCAGATAAAAATTTCTAAAATAAATTAGACCAGAGGGATTTTCTAAACAACATGAGAAAGTGGTATTATAAATCTCACTGAACTCCAGCTCATTCCAGTCACTTGAAATAAGCATAAAGGATTAATGCAAGTAGTGTGACAGTTTTATCTTCTGAGCCTCTATCTTTAACTGTATCATTTCCATACATGCTGAACAGTCTTTTGTGTGAAATATGTGGGATCTGTGAAATAGCACACAGGGAGAAATGCAAAATTATCAGTATTGACCAATCCTAGTTCAAAGAAAATTAGTCCAGCTTTTGATCTGGTAGGGATATTAATCATAGGAAGGAAATTCTTACCAGCACTGGAAGAAGGGGTATCTTTCTCAGTCAAACAGCAAACACAATATCTTATTATTTTGTCATATTAAAATTAACATCTCTAGAGAAGTGGAAGTCTGATTCAGAATTTCTACGGAATTTTAATGACTAAAAAAGTCAGGAAAAGTGATTGGTGATTAAAAAAGTATCTACTTTTCATGTTCCTATGGCTTGGACAGGATATGTAGACAGAATAATGGACAGCAGAACACTGAAAGAAAAGGGAAATGGGCTTTATGGGAGAGGCAGTGGGATCGCTGGCAGTGAGTGCCTGCAGCCCAGAAAGCCAATTGTATCCCGGGCTGCATCCAAAGCAGCGTGGCCAGCAGGTCAAGGGAGGGGATTCTGCCCCTCTACTCTGCTCTGGTGAGACCCCACCTGGAGCACTGCATCCAGCTCTGGGGTCCTCAGCAGGGGAGGAACATTGACCTTTTTGAGTGAGCCCAGAGGAGACCACCAAGATGATTAGAAGGATGGAGTACATCTCGGGCGAGGAAAGGCTGAGAGAATTGGGATTGTTTAGCCCAGAAAAGAGAAGGCTCTGGGGTGACCTAATCACAGCCTTCCAGTACCTGAACGGAGCCTGCAAGAAGGGTAGAGAGTTTTTACAAGGACATGCAGTGATAGGACAAAGGGGAATGGCTTCACACTGAGAATAGATTTAGACAGATGTTAGGAAGAAATCTTCCCTCTGAGGGTGGTGAGGCACTGGCACAGATTGCCAAGAGAAGCTGCGGCTGCCCCATCCCTGGAAGTGTTCAAGGCCAGGTTGGATGGGGCTCTGAGCAATCTGGTCTAGTGGAAGGTGTCCCTGCCCATGGCAGAGGGGAACTAGATGATCTTTTAGGTCCCTTCCAACACAAACCATTCTATGGCTCTATGATTTAATGAGTACCAGAAGCAAGCAGTCCATTATGGAAGAAGAGCAAGCACTATTTTGACCAGTGAGGAAATCAGATAGCATAATTTCAACTTATGTTTAACTTCATTCTGTCAAAATCATAAAGATTCTATAAGTTAGTACTCAACCTCCATGGACCAAAATGTTTGAATATTTATTCAAACTTTGGAATGATGCTCTTTTTACCAAAATTAAACTACTTTCTCCCAGTAGGCCCCAAACATACCTCTCTAGTGTTTCTAGCAGGCACTAGTATTTCCATTGTACCTCTGCGTGTCCCAGTATGATGTGATATTTGCTTTTTCCCACATGCCTCTCTTAATCCCTACTGACTTTGAGTAGTCTTTTTGCATCTAGAGTAGTAAACTCCTCAATTTATATCTCCTAATTATCCTTGTATTACCCTTGTGAGGTGCCTGGGGAAGTATGTTTTCTTCTCAAAGAAAATCATGCTGGAATTAATTTAATATTGCCTATTAGTATCAAATAAGTTATGCCCTCAAGGCATGAAAATGTGCAGTCTTCAGTCATCTGCACTTTGAGGGCAAGAGAAAAACTAGCAGATTCTTAGACTTTTCTCCTTTCCTTGCAAGACCCATAAAAATGAAAATGAGTGACTGATGGCAAAAGAATTGTTGAAATGTTTCCATCCCTTTGGATATTTGGCACATCAGAGATCTTCATTTTAAATTAACTTTATATAGGTTTAAAGGTATAATGATAGACATTCATGTGCAGGAAAAAGTTCTTTATACCCATGTCTCCAGCTCAGGGCCAGGAATTCTACAGAAGTTCTACAGAAATTCTATAGAAGTTTAGGGGGGTTTGCTGCTGAATCACAACATCTATCATCATAAACCAGTGCATGAAGACACTTGTAATTTTCTTAAAACATGGGCCTTGCTTAGTCTAACATCTGTATTCCGTGGCAGTCCTTATTCCAAATAGTTGAAATTACACATTTGTTCTTCATTTCACAGCGATCAGATCAAGACTCTGTCACCATTACCAGCTGCTGAATTTTGTCTTCAACACAAGAAGCTGTTTTTCCTAACAGGGCTCTTATTTTAGGACACTTCAACTTAAATTGAACAACATTTTGCTTGAAAAACATAGTATCTGTAAAATATCTGACTAGAAAGAGGATAAAATTATCAGTACTGACTGATGGTAGTTCAAAGAACAGTAGTTCAGCTTTTCATCTGGTGGAGAAGTTAATGACAGTAATTGACAAGCGATGGTGGATAATACTGCTGAAGCTGGGGAGCAGCAGATGGGAATGCTCCTCTTAAGTATGCTTTTTTTTTTAAAGTCTGAAGTTTCATTTCCCAAGTGTCATGCTCTCTAAAGAACTAGCATATAAATATATTTTTGGCAGCCAGTAAACATTCCAGCTGGAATGCCAATACCATGTATCAGTGGAAAGTAAACAACTCTTGTTTTAACCCAGTTAATAATATTCACTCAGCTAATGTAATGGACAATCAAACACAAATCTCTGATCTCCACAGAAATTACCACCATATCAAACCGCCATAGACTGTTTCTGATAGATATGTCATCTTTAAGATTCAAGATAACAATTTGTCAATATTTCAATGCACCTTTCCTGATATCTAGTAGGTAGGCAGATGTCTATGAGAAATACTAATTTTAAGAGAACAGAGATACCCAGGAATTGACTTTGCAGCTGATGGAAATGATTTGGGGAATCTTTATTTTACTGCCATTGATTCCTCTTTCTACATTTCAATTGTATGACCTTGCTCTGCCAGCTGAACTTTCCATATCTTAGTTTCTCATTTGCTTTCCTACCAAACTGTGGTGTATTAGTTGAATTGAGAATTTATTTGAAAGCATGACTTTCTATGCATTTGTAAAAAGCTTAAAACAACAAAATCCTATTCTGTTGTAGGCTTTTGAAGGACCAACAAAAGAAAATCTGTGTAGATTGTAATAGCTTTCAAAAAATGCCTGAGAAAAAGTTTTGGGGTGATCAACTTAATATACTGATGTCAACTTCAAACAAGTGCTAACTCAAAAAAATCTTTAAAAGGGGTGAACTGAAGCACCCATTAAAGAAACCTCAGCACTGTAATGTACTCAAGGAAATTCCATACACTTCAAGGACTTGAATCACCTGTTAGCACGGCACATGAGTTTCGCTAGCTTTTTTATTCTAAATATGGAGCACACATATCGAGGTCCTTTATGTAATCTTAGAAATCACTCCACACCCAAACTAAACTAATCTACCACGAATGACCCAGAACTCCTCTGACTGCACTAGAGACAGCAGGCACGCCAGGAAACGCAATGTCCCAAGTGCTGTGGGAGAACTGTATACTTTGGCCTGACAGGCCACTTTATTTCAAACTTCATGAATAAACAAATCTGTTCCAATTACTAAGTATTAAGGATTCCTGTAATAGCTTGTATTTACAAACTTGAACACATTAAATGCCATGAAAGAATGTGGAGTATGCAGCAACATGAAAATACAAATATTTATAATTTTTTAAAATTACAAGGCCAAAGTTTTGAAGGAAAGGAGTCAGAAAAATATAAGCATCGTTCCTATTGCAAAGGAACTTGTTGTTATTAATGTTTTTAATTTTTTTCAAAACTATTCTGTCTCTAGAACAGGAGGCTAGTTTTCTTAACATTTTCTGAAAGACAGAAATAATAGTTGAGGGGATTTACCACCGTGGAGCCATTAAAAATGCAAATAATGAAACCAATAACATCATGCACAGTCACACTCACTGCCCTGAGGGCACTTCAATGTTCACATGATTTCACTAAAGATACCTTTAAGTAGAGCCCTGGAATGGAACTCAACACTGAAATTTGCACCCTGTTTTCCCACTGACCTATAAACAATGTAATTTAAAATTTTGGTGCCTCCTACTGCAGCTAACCCATTTATTCATACCATTCGTGTATCCAGAATACCAGATGCAATTTGCAGTGGGTATCCCCCACAAATGTAGTATGTTTATCAGGGGTTTAAGTCCAGAGGTTTGCAGGGAGGCTTTGTCTTACATTTCTGAGTGGGATGGGTTTTAATGCGGGTAAAAGTGCAGTTGCCTAGAGCATGTGATTCCTAGGGCACAACTGGAAGTGAGTAATGACCAGAGCTGCAAACAATCAAATGTGCTCCTGTGATTGTCTTTAGAGGAAGGATCAGGGTGTGGGAGATGCCAGCGCCAGCTGGCAGTGAGGGGAATCCCTGCCCTTAGCTATACCAGTCTCTGCCATGGCTTTCCTTCCACCAATCACATACACTTGGGAACAGCAAAAGCAGCAAGTTGGTCTCTTCTCCATTTTTAAACTGAGTATGCCTGTTTTAAGGATGTGGGTTTCATTTTGTCTCTTCTTATTAAAAAGGACAAAACAAGAGCTGATCTGCTAGCTAGGAAGCATTTCAATACTTTTTAAACTCATTTTGCTTAATAAGAAAGGCAAATGAAATTCTAGTTTTATTTGTATTTTTATAACAGACTGATGGAAAACCTGTTTGACTCTTGGATGAGCTTCTTCCCAGTTCATCTCGAGTGGTTAAAAATAGTTGGCCATCTTCCTTACAAAAAAAAAAAAAAAAAGAATAAATGGAGTTAACCAAAGGCACTACAGAAAGGTATTAGGTGGCTGTGACTATTAGTGTTACTGTTTCCTTCTAACTGTATTATTAAAATCAGAGTTCTTACTCTTACAGCTAATGATTCTGTGAAAGTAGCATACAATAGCACCATCATTACATTTCCTAATTGCATCACTGATAGCCATGAATACAACTGTTCGAAGGTCACAAACTGTGACGTCAGTGGCAGCGTAAGGGTGTAGCTGGGGACATATTTTGACTCACTATTTGTAAATGATCAGTCTAAATGACCAGCCCGAAACTGAGCTACTTCACCACAGTGGAATATGTTTACTATTTTTCTAGATGTTTTTCTCATTATTTAAGTCACATTCATACCTTAGAAAAATGCAGTCCTGCTTTCTTCCTGTACGCACTGAATAGTTTACTTTTAAAGCATAGTGTGACAAGCACGATATTTGGCAGTGCCACAGTATCTTTTCAAAATTGTTGTCAGCTGTCAAGATGGCACAGCCCTAGGCTATATTTTTGCTCATGGGAAAAAATAAGCAGGAACTTGCAGATATAACTGGCTGAGTTGCTTTTGAAACACTTGAAAGTTAAAAAGGTAAGCTGATAATACACTTTTAATCACAAGTTTTGGTTGAGTCTATGAAACAATTTAAGACTGTGGACAATGTGACAGTTTCCTTAGCCCATCTGTGAATATTGATTTTTTGGTGTTCCTAAGTTTTCATCCCAGCTGGTAATGTGAGCCATTTCAGAGTTCCACCTCTACTTCAGCAGTTAAAAAAACCCAGCAGCAAGAATTCTCATTATATCTATTCAAGAGAACTACACTGGTTATTGACTGCAGAGTTATCATCAGATAGAAGTGTTCAGGCATAGACGGAAACCAACACACATAGGAAGCCCTAACTGTTCCAAATTCCTTTGTAATTTGAGAGAGAATAGTAACTTGACTTACAAAACCAGGCTGAAGGGTGTCTGCTAGGCTTGCAATTTGTGATCCCCTCACTCTTGTAGTCTCTCTCTACCGTGAATAAATTGCTGGGTTACATATCCAAACCATTAGCCTTTAACATATAGCTAGGAAGTAAGTAAAGGATACCCTTCCTTTTTGCCCTGTCCTTGTGGAGTGACACAACTTTCCAGTCATAGCTCCACACAGCAGTAAGAGCAGAAAAACAATCTATTTCAACAACCACATGATTGCCACAAGTAGCAAACAATTTGAGGAAAACAAAAACCATTAGAGATGGAGGGAGCTGATGAAAGGGGAGTTGGGTTAACGGTGTCTCTGGGCACACCTCTGATGGTACAGGGGTATCTTTAGGGGATCACATTCTGGCCTCTCCAGGAAAAGATTGCCCACAATGAGATAGTTGGGGAAAACAGTTGAACACAGGTAAGATAACAGCCCATAGGACAGTAGGTAGAAGGGAAGTGGACAAGTCATCAACACCTTTCACACAAATTTCACAGAGAACTGTAGCCACACACATCTATCTTAGGAATACATCCTACTGTAAATATGACATTCTACAGTAAATATGACTAATTCATAGGCCTCCATCAGTCAGCTACTTTGCTCATACTAGCTGGTTTGTCCTTTTCTAGGTTAGTGATTCAATGAAGAGCTTCCTGCACTACAAAGCCAACGAGCAATTTATGACAAACCTTCCCAGTGCTGTGTGTTACACGCACCTCAGCAAACAGAAGGGCAGAAGCGCGTACAGCTTGATTAATTTCAGGACTGAGATACAAAAATTACGTAGGACAAGGAAACACACATGCTATAGGTGAGAACATAATCTATCCCACTACCTTTATGCCTGGAAGCTGGATCAATACGTCACTGAGTTGGCACTTGAGTGGACAGCAGGATAGGGTTACAAGCCTTGGCATGAGAGGTGTTAGAGAACTGGAGTTCAGCAAGATTTGCTCTATGCATTTGAGACAGTGGTGCAGCCCACAGAAAAGCAGCTTGGAAATGGTTGTAACTTGGATGCCTCTGCAACAGAGATTTGAGCAGGGTTCACATTTCTGATCTGTCTACAGGGCAATCCAGTGGCACTGCAACTTGTGTAAACATCCCAAGAAGCTTTAAGACAAGTCTTCAGTGCTGCCAGCACAGCTGTGGCAGCCTGAGCTCTACACGCCCCAAAGGGATTGCAGGCCTAACATTGAAACCCTTGTGTCCCTGCAGCTCCCCTCGATGCAGAGCTAAGTTAGCAAGTGTAAAGCTACCTCAGGAATATCCACACCAGCTGTGCTTCCCACCTGAATTACAGGAAATTTCAGGTGCAGTTTGCAGGGAGTTAGCTAGCTCTTTTTAAGTTCTGTCCTAAAATATCTATGTTCCTTAATGTGTGTCAAATCTAGCAAGACCTGAACATGGTGCATGACAGCTACAAATCTTTCTTCCAAAGGCTGCTTGTTTTAGTATTTTTCACAATAATTAAGAGGTTGCCTGACTCAATCTTTCTGTATTTAAATGGTCCCTATGGCTATGCAACTACTAATTCAAGAATTTTAACAACTGTTTTGTTTGCTACTATTTTATTTCAAAAATATAAAAAAACCCAGCCTAAACCTTATTCTTTCCTTTTTAGCCAAGAAGTTATCTTAATTAATTTCAGCTGTGTTTGCATATTTGTTGTCAGTATCAGTTCTAGATTACAAGATAAGACAACAATGGCTTTGAACTCCACGGGGAATTTATTACAACACACTAGAGTATTCTTATCATACTTTAAAAATCTTTAAAAACCAAACAAAACTATACAGCCCCCTTTTGTTTATACACAATGGGTTCAAATATGACGTGACCAAATGCCCATGCAATGTCAGGCAGGATGCACTGGTGAGTTCTGAGATGCTGCAGATCGGCAGTGAGAAATTCATACTGCTAGCATTCCCTGAAACATATCTCTTTGCGAATTTTGGCTCCTTTGGAAGGGTGAAAATAAAGTTTCCATAACAGGAGAGAAAAGAGTATGTTGTACCCCTTGCCTTTTATTACAGCATCGGGTAATTAAGTCCCTTGCTTTAGAGTTTGACAATTTTTCATTCTGTTATCACAGACTACTTTCAAACGTATTACAGAAATCTCTCTCTCTGCCCGTCTTCAGAGTAACACAGGATTTCTTCCCTGTGAGGATGTGATGTAATTTCAACCCATGACCCCATCATGTCAGATAACTTCTAGAATTAATATGGGAAAGATAAACTTCCTTCATTTATGGTTGCTTATGTGGCAATACTCAGCTATACCTTACTTTCAGGTGAGAGCTGTATTATTGATCTATCTGGAAGCTGAAGAAAAGACACTTCTTCCCACGCAATTCCCACTGTCAATAGATTCAGCTCCTATCCCATCAGAACAGTGCAGTGGAGAGCCTTCTGTCATGGAACTGTTTCTCTTTACATCTTTTCCATGTGTGCTAGATACTTTTGATCTTTGTGGAATAATACTTTGTGCAACATTCTACTACATTTTAAGGCAAGCAGCTGCATAAAAATATTTGGTTTTCTTAGAAGGCCTTCCCAAAATTATTTCCAAGGAAGAAGTAATGATTTTTTTTTTTTCTGAAAGCAATAAAATTTATGTATTAATTTTGCAGGCAAAATAATTCACTTTACTGGCAGAAAGAACTGAAGCAGACTATAACTTCATAATGTGAAACTCATTCCTGCCTGGTAACCTTCAAAACCGAGTGGGTTTCATGATGTCTGGTGCATTCTAGTTCTTGTAGAGTCAAAACTACCAACTATTTATTCTTGTGTTTTTAAATTGACTGTTCATAAGCATTTAAAAATGAAACTTGGAAAGAGAACTCAATTCTGTCAGGTCAGAGAAAAAGATCAAAACTGGACTTTCATTTCTAACATCTTATTTGGAAACAAGAACAATGAAAAGGAATTACATTTGTACGAAGTTTGCTTAGAGACAATGAAATTGTCTTAACTTTTAATATCATCCATTCTAAGGTATTTGACTTTTTGTCCATGAAACACATACAAAAAAACTCTTCAGAAATATTCCAGTTGAGTGAATCACACCTCAATAGGGAGCTTACCCTACATTACCTTCTCTCATAGCTGTCAACATACGCCTACCCCTAATTCACAACCTCCCTACCAACCCATGGGAACTCAACAAAGTAGCAGGAAAGTGAAGTAACTGATATGAATAAATGGCTGTAATGCTGAAGGTGTGGTTGGTTCCAGCACCAGTCTTTGCCCTCTGTACTATTCCTGATAATTGCTGATGGGTGCATTGGCCCAGTGGGCCTGGAAATTACCTCTCCCCTGAATTCTGGAGGGGAGATGGTTGAGCTCTTCTTCTTTGTTTGCTCTGTGTATTTTCACTTTGGTAGGTGTCAAAAGGTTTTAGGTTTGTTTTTGAGGCCACTGGAAACAGCTGAATGAGGACTCATAATAATAACCCAGCCCTCTTCAGGCAGCAGTTTGGGAAACCTCTGGCTTAAAATTCCAGCACTTGAATAATGGGCAGATCTCTGTCCTACTCTTCAATATGACTGCTTATGACCCTGAAAAACTTCCTTTACTTTCCCCCTGCATTTATAGATAAGAATTTAAGGCAAATAAATGTGTGAGGCAGAGACAGGCAAGGTGATCTGCTATGAGCTTCTTCAGCTAGACAAAAAGTAATATGCAGGTTTGCATCTGACAGAGGTCTTCATCTGGCAACTATGCCTACTGCCACACACTTCAGAAGGAAATTTCATGGCTGGAAAGGGAACTGTGAAAATGTAATGTTTTCATCCTGCACCTACAAACAACTCCATTAGCTGCTTTCAGAGAATGACATGACAATCGTTTCTCACCAGGCTGAACCACTGGAGAAAAATCTTTTAGCAGAGGTTTGTTTGCTACAGGCCAAAAAAAGGAAAAAAAAAATTAGAAAAAGTACTTTCCCAGGAAGTGAAAGAAACAGAAATTTCCTGCTGCCACTAAACATGGTGTTCTTGTTTATGTGTCTGAAGGAAATGGAGAAGTTGTCTCAACACACCTAAAAAGATCTGTGGGTACAAGACACGTTTCTTATCAATATTTGACCTTCAGTTTCTCTTAAACTTCATCCCAGAGAGTTGTGTGTACCCTGGCTACAACTCTTACAGTTAGGTAAGACAGTATCTAATTTTTGCTTGCTGGCAAGCTGGATAAAGCAAATAGGTCCAGTGTAAGCAAATGAGTTGTATAAGAGCAATGTAAGTAGACATCAAGGAGTGGTGCCATCTTACCTATTCTTAGCTGTTTTATCATCAACGTGCATTTCCAAGGAGAGGATGAAATAATTCTGCCCTTTCAATTCTTAATCAGATACACAATAGTTTTGCCAATCCCACGAGGCTCAGAAATAGCAGAGCACAGGAAGCAGCAAAAAGTTCTATTCATGAACCAGGCCTAGCACAGGAAGGGACACTGCATTTTGTTTGATGATGACTTTTCTCTGATGGACTGTGAAAAATCTCCCTAAAGCTAAACTTTGAGCTGCCTAGACACTAGGCAATGTAAGACCTTTCCAGAAAGATTTCAAATACTAAGAGTATTGGAACCCTTCCCCACAACTTGAACTAACTACTTCAGCATGTATCTATATCTTCATAGTTCCCCCAAAGGCTAGGAATCATAGAATGGTTTATGTTGGAAGGAGACCTGAAAGACCATCTAGTTCCAAACCCCCTGCCATGGGCAGGGACACCTTCCGCTAGACCAGGTTGCTCAGAGCCCCATCCAACCTGGCCTTGAACACTCCCAGGGATGGGGCATCCACAGCTTCTCCAGACAACCTGTGCTAGTGCCTCAGCACCCTCACAATAAAGCATTTCTTCCCAACATCTAATCTAAACTTATTCTCTTTCAGTTTGAAGCCACTCCCCCTTGTCCTGTCATTGTATGTCCTTGTAAAAGGTCTCTCTACATCCTACTTGTGGGCTCTTGTCAGGTACTGGAAGGCCACAATTAGGTCACACCAGAGCCTTGTCTTTTCTAGGCTAAACAAACCCAATTCTCTCAGCCTTTCCTCATTGGAGAGGTGCTCCATATCTGGACTTGCTCCAACAGGTCTGTGTTCCTCCTCTGCTGGGGACCCCAGAGCTGGATGCAGTGCTCCAGGTGGGATCTCACCAGAGTGGACTAGAGGTGGGGAGTCCCCTCCTCACTCTGCTTTTGATGCAGCCCAGGATATGAAAGGATATCCAGAAGGTAGCCCAGGATAGGAAAGAGGTAGTCAAGTCAAAAAAATCTAAAAATAACAATGTTACTATTTTTTAGTTCTTGTTTTTTAGCCCTTCAGAGCAGAACTTGTCAGGAAGCCAGTGTGCTTGCAGAAGGGCTCCACTGTCTGTGATCCCACAGCTCTTGCCAACCTGCACTCTGTGAGCTTCCATGCTATGTCAATATAGGTCTAAGATACCAGCATTCCTGACTGAAGAGCTTTTAACAGTTTTTAATTTTCTACACTGTGCAAGTCTTTTCAGCATTATAAAATTAGAACAATACACCTACAAAATCCCAACATAATCAGAAACAGCTTGCTTGGCTCCTACAGATGCTCACAGAACTACAGGAAATGTGCTAGTTGAAGAAATACCCTAAAAGCAACACTTAGAACAAGCAAAATCTGAAAAAAAAAGAGTGAAGAAATACTTAGGATGGGCTAACACTAAACACATTAGTGTATGTTTGCACAGTATGAAGACCAACAATTATTTGGTTTTCTAACTCCAGCAGTCATTAACAGACACATGCAAAGTACACCAACATGGTAACTGGATATGATACGATCCATTTCTTGTGTTGTTGGGGCTTTTTTCAGTGTTAGAATGCAGCCAGCCTAAATCATCATATCTGAGGGAGAGAGATGCCACAACGAAAGGTCCTGCAACAGGCAGGATATGACAGATGAAGGCATCAGTAAGATTCTGATAAAAATGTAGTTCCGGCCAACCAGGCTACTACGTGGGTGGGCTGTAGGGTGAAGCAGTACCAGGAATTTTATAAAGACAGGCATTTCTGGTACAATAGATAGTGAGAATTGGCACTCTAATGTTCCTGGCAGTTGGTCTCACACAAGGCCATAGGCTTTGAAAGTTCCATTTACTAATTGCATATGATTAAACTGCTTTGTCTTTATTATTCCCATTCCTCAGCTCTTTAGAAGTGTTTCAACATAATTCCAGTCCAAAGCCCTGTATTTAGAGCCTTATTTTTCACTGACCATTTCCTTCTCCTCCTGTTTGCTTGACTAAGTGAACCAGCCCTTCCTCTAGCTTTCTTTCCTAGGGTAGCATCCAGGCTCCCTCTCTTCCTTCATGACCAAGTGGAAAATTTTGTTTTGGACGGTGAAGGAAAGATAAAGGAAGGAGATGGGGAGAGACCAGGATTATTTGGTGTGCTGTCCATGATCCATGTGTTCTCTAAATGACACTAAGAGAACTTCTTGACATGTTTCAGAGTGAAATCTTGGCACTGTTTCTCACATTAAATAATATTCTATTCCTCACTCTGATTTGAATAATTTACTCCTTTCAGAAAAAAGAAACTTAGACCTGCAAGTCCAGATCCAGCAGGTGCTTAGAGTTAGTACTGTTGTGCCCAGGGAAATGAATTTTGCATGCTTATGTCCCTTTCCCTGCTCTGGAGCTACTGCATCACCCCTTGATGAACCACTTCTTCTAGCCAAGGTGATACATCTAATGTTTAAACACATTCCCAACATTAATGGAGGAATTCATATGTTACAGACTTCACCTACAAACACCTGCCAAAGGAGCTATCTAATGTTCCATATAATGTTCCATAGCCCTAGAAATCAGTTAGACACTATGTACAGATTGCAGAGTCTAACTAAATGGTCCAAACCACATTACCTGCTACAAAATTCAACGCATTTATATGTAACTAGCAATGATTTTAACCAAAATGTTAGCAAGTCCAAACCAAGAGTTACCAAAAGTCCTACTAAAATTTCTCTTAGGTCAAATGGAGGTAGGTATTATTTCATAATTACAAAAAATGAAAATCAGGAAAAGGACAAAAAGATTTCTGTGAACAATTAACATGAAAATATTTACAATTCTAAGCACTATGTTATCAACTGCATGCAGGGTCACAGCACTCACACTGCCTGTTGGACAACTTCAGATTTGTAAGCGTGATTTTTCACAGCAACTTCTGGTATTATTTTACTGCCCCAAACCTTCACATAAATTAATGTGTATATAAGTGACATTAGACATCTGTTTTGAAGACTTATTTTTTTAAATTTTAAAGTCTATATAACAACAGGATTAAAAAAATCAAACAAGCAAACACTAGAAAACCTATTGAGTAGAGAACAATTCTGTACTGGACATGTGAAAGCCAGTAGGAAAGATCACATGTGGAGCATCTTCAGTTTAAACTTAGCTGAGGCTTGTTCAGTTTCTGTCCATACATTAAGACTTTCTTTAGAAAAGGCTCTTGTGAGTCACTGGGCACATCTACTGGGTCACGAGCCTGAAGAGGAAATACACCACAAATGTCTCAGTGCATCCCCTCAGCTGCAAAGTTGAATTAGCTGGAAAAGCTCTGACATGCTACAGTGATGGTGCCTGTTGAAGGTTCCAACTGGGGTAAGTCACGAGATTGCAAAACTGCAGGTGCCACACCTGGCATTTCCAGCAGCACCCACAGAAAGATAGACTGCACATCTGGGTTGTGGTGCTCATCCTTGCTACATGCCTAGAGGATGGTGATCTGTTAAGCACAGGAAAATGGTACAGGGCTGAGAGAAAATGAGAATTAATCTCCCAGTGAAGTAAGTGGGGGAAAGTTGTAATTATCCCTGTCTGGAATCTGGGATGTTGCGGTTAATATCCCTGTTCTCGTCAATAGTTCAGTGAATTTCCCAGCGGCCACAACAGTCATGACTTCAGTTTTATATTCCACACTCTAGAAACACATTTGGATCCTGGCTCAACACTGACTCAGTGGGCAAGGTGCCGTTGACTGAATCACAAATACCACTTCCTGAGGGACTCTTGCTGCCTGTAGTATTTCGAAGGACTGCTTGGCTGGTTAGCTGAAAATCAGTCTCACAATTTAGGATAACAAAGTTGCAGAACACACACAGTCTGTATAGCGTTTGTTCAAAACACACCATTCTATCCCATAGTCTTTGAATGAGGTTATTCAAATGCAGTAGCATTTCATATGTGTTATACAATATTCTTTTTTTCCTTAGGAAGATAAAATAAGAGTTTTATTCCAGTTAAAACTCAGAAAGCATGTCTATGCTTCTCTTCCTTTATGTCCTTCTTCAATGGCACTATAAGGCACTTCATTATAACAGAATGGACATCTTATTGAATAGGATGATTTTTCTTTATCAGGAATTCATGACAGCTCAAACTTTCTGAGAGTCAGACTTCCATATCTTAGGCTGTACAGCATTTTTAGAAACAGACAAAATCAAAACGAGCAACTCTTAGGTCACTGTAATATTACACATCTTCAAAACAAATAAAGTACTTGTGGGGGAATTTTACATGGTACTATTATCAGAAATTACAGAAATCAGCTCATAAATTTATTGCTAAGTCTCTGGTCAATAATCTTGATAAATGTACTTGCCCTTATGATATGCAAAAAGAAGATAACAGCCTCTTCCTCTTGGTGGTAGACTGTTGGCTGGAAGCAGCTAAATGATTAATTGTTAGTGAGGATCTGTGAGTTTATCCTGATGTTATGCTTGCATGCCAGTCCTAACCACTTCAGCTGTACAGGGACAGCAGAGCTGCTTCTGCAACCCTGCCAAGCCTAGGCACTCGCCTACAGTTTTGTGACTCTCTTGCTATGATTTTCATTAGCTCATTTTGGCAAGTTGTACTTAGATGTTTGTCAAGTCCTAGGAATATGCATGAAATAAAGCTATAAGTAAAGGATATTTCTGTTTAGATTTCTTATTGTTAACGCAGTTATAAGTTCTCCTTTGAGAGCTTATATAAAATATATCTGATTATTTGCATGTTCACCAAAGCAGCCAATATTTCACATCTTCTTTAGTGGGCAGTAAGCAGTAAGCCACTTCTCATTCTAAAAGGGACCAAAGATTTAACTAGTCTGGAGCCTCAGTTAACTAGATTTCTGAAAAAAATTGTCCAAAAGGAGACTAGTGGAATAAGAAGACAACTGTATAAGCCTAAATGTGAACTGTTAACACATTCAGATTTCTTTCTGAAGTTTAGTGCAGAAGGAACTAGGACATTATCTTGATGACAAAGTAACAGCACTGACCTCTTATCCCATACCTGAATGATGGAAACAAGAACCACTGGTAAGCTTGAAAATTCAAATTAGAGACTCTCAGATGACCTAAGGTAGGCTGCATAAGTGCCAGGAACTAAGAGTTTACCCAAATCGTTTGCAGTTGATGTAATTTTAGTTTATTCAGGCAGCCCAAATAGATCATGGCATTCACAATATTCCTATACACCCAAAACATCAGGTTCTAAGTAGTTATTGTGGAATAGCTACAACTCAGCATGGGGCTGCTGTGGAATACAGGTTTCAGTGCAGGTGAGATGGCAATAACGCTATATCAGAACTCAGGAGTTCACTGTTTCTTTCAGTCATTGCATGAGATCTACCATTTCAAGGCTTTAAACAGAATAACAGGTAAGGACACACTCCTATTGTTAAACACCTGTTTAAAAGCAATGCTTATAAACACTTATTATATCAAGAGCTAAAAGGAAAATATGATGTTGGCTTCCAGTTGATCAGCTTTTTGTCTCCTTTTCCTAGAAAAACTTATTTAAAATAAGTGGTTCAATTGTTTCAGCAGGTAAACTTCACATCAGGATTCAGAGAACTACCTATCAAATCAAAGGTGCCTCAGCACTCCTTATGAGTCACAGCTCCTGGACTCTTCTGGCTCTGATAGCATTGGTCCAGTTAACATCTGAAGAAATCCTTTTGTAACATGAAAATCACCTTGGACATTTGTGTATCTGCTCTTATTTTCACTCTTATTAAATTTCTGTAAAATTTCCATCTGATTTGCTAACAACTAATACATAGTTTGTAATATTTCTCTTGCCTTTTTTATTGTCTATGGTACATACCTTTGTATTAGAGCTTATATTTATATTTGAATATTTTTTTTGAAGGTGCTTGAGGTAAAGTTTGCCTGTGTCTGGTCTCAAGTTGAAACACAAGCTGTTTCAAGTTACAATACTTGATACATGCTTGCACAGACTTGAATGTCACATGCTCAAACTGTGGTTTCCTTATGTTCCTTAAATGATTTTGTCTTTCCTCTTTTCCTGTATTTTCTCATTTTATAGGGTTTTTTTAGGAATCAGCCTCCTCAGTACTTATCACAGACAGGGAGAAAATGTCAAACGTGCCTATAGAAGTTAATGCAGAGAAACACAGAGGACCAAGTGTGCCAAATTATCTTGCCATAGAACTGAGAGCTGTGAAACCATAACTGGGCAGCACTGTCAGTTTAATAATCGTCACTTTCAGGAATTATCTCATGTTAATGTAGTGACATGCTTTAGGGATCAAACACCTCTGCCTGGCACTGAATACTATTGTGGAATCACCTACTAAGATATCACCATACTGTGAAAGACAGGATAAATTCCTCTTTCATTATGAATCACACGGGGAAGAGGGGGAGGGGGGGGAAGAACAAAAGGCAGATGAATAGCAATTAATCAGCTGCAACTATCTGAGGCAAGCAAATGACCTAGTAGCCTACATTGCCTTTATTGGAATTTAAGTTGAAAATCATCACTCTTATGAGCTTAATTTCCATATATATCAAATTAAGGCATGGAAACATTTTTAAAAAAACACGTTTCTTTGCCTGGTTCAGAATGCCTGAGGTAGGCATTTATGTCTTTGTGTCCCATGAAAGCAACCCCTAAAAACATTTAACAGGTCCTTTATTTGTAGAACCATTGCAAAACTGATATTCAGTACCTGCACTAGAAACTGTCTTCCTCCTCTTAAGACATAACAAGTTATCTTCTAAGACCGGGAGCTTGACAAAAGAGCCAGCAGTAGCAGCACCCACTTTTTGCAGTTACCTTGAAAGGAAAGATTGGGATTCCAGGCTCTTCTCAGCTTAAGGCATGAATTTCTAGCTTTTGTGAAAAGGGTAGCGTAGGACAGGAGTCATTCTTCACCTTATTATGGGCTAAATGCTGATTCCTGTTAAATCAGTATAAAGATGTTAGATCAATTAAAGATGTCTATAAGCAACTGAGCTTATAGATGTGTTTCAGAAGAGAGTTTGAGTCGCTGATTTAGTAGGTATTTTAGTCCCCGGACCAAATAATATTCAGTGTAGCACAAGGTGATTTCAAGTAATATTCAGTACAACATAATACAGTAGCCTAGGATTTGTCCTGACGTTCCTGACTCCCACTGAGTAATTCTTATTCATAGAAGTAGTTCCATATAATGAATTGTGTTACACAGACTGTGTTAGAAATTTCCATTTATCTCAGGGGAATTCACACGGGCTGCAAAAGCTTTCCTATTGGCCTGCAACATGAATGTTCCTCACCAGGTGCCGTGAGGGGAAATCCAGTTCTTTCCTATAGTAAGTCTTACCTTAATAATATCCCACTACATGCACTACTTGCAATTCCGTCACATAACGATCCCTTCAGAGCTCACCAAATACAAACTTAACAGTGGAGTTTCTCCTCCAATTCTAGTTGAGGTTTCTTCCAATCTTCATCTGTCCTTTGCATGGAGTACAATCTATTCACACCAGGACTGCTCAGGGGCAAAGTTCTGTCCTTATTTTTCTGGGCTTGGGAAACTACCTTTACCCATCACTGGCCAAGTTCCACAACTCTCTTCCTTCACTGACTCTCTTCATACTCTTCTAACTCAACACTTTTTTGCTTTAAAATGGCTCTCATTTGGTTTCCTTTTTTCCTTCATTTTATTCACTTGGAAACACCAACTAATTTGTCATCCCTATGTGGGTGATGTTACACCTCTCCTGTAAAATTTCTGTAAACTCTGTCAAAGAGCAAATTCACATCTCTCTGGGCTCACCTTTTTGTAAGACCTTTCATGAGATCAAAATCAATTATAACACAGTTAAATTCTTCCTGGTCCTTTTGAGTCCAAGACCACGGTCCTCCACCTTCTTTGGCTGTCACTGAAAGCAATGCAACTTTTCTGCCTGCCAGAAACCTTGAAAAATGCAATGACGCTTCTCTTGTCTGCACTCAGAAAAGCTCCTGCAAAGGCATCTCCTGTGGAATTCTCTTTGATCAAGTCATCCTGTATCATCTGCCTGTTCTTCACTGAGTCAACTACACATAATTTGTTTTCACTCTCAGAGCACCTCACGACCTATGCCCTCTAGGCCTATCCTCTCACATTCATCCTCTGGATGCTGACTCTTCCTCAATAATCTGTGTGGCCAGCCTGCCCTGTCCACATAGTAACTTTTCTGATATTAAGTCCATGGATAAGTGTCTTTCAGCCTTTTCCAGCAGTGTGTTCTGCTTCCATTTCTGACAACACTTTTTCTTGCCCTTCTCCTGCCAAGCAACATTTCATGCTGCCTCTTCCCCCTGTCTCCCCACTTTCCTCCCTCCCTCTCTGATCGTGACTACAGCAGCACCAGCTTGCAGCCCCAGATGCTGAACCTCACAGATTTATTAGCATGCAGTCTGCTCTATACCTTGCCTTCTCCATCTTCCCTGTAAATGCCTGTCTCACTCACTGCTTGGTCCACAGAAAAATGTGAGCATAATCCTGACTCCTCTTGAGGAACAGAGGGAAGACGCACTCCAAAATACCCCACGATGGAGGCTTTGTTGTATGTCAGTTTGAGATATTTTGGTCAAAAACAGACATACATTTCAAAAGAAAGAAAACACTGTCATTTCCAACAGTTCTAACCAAAATCCCAGAATGGCATAAGGGGTCAGTATGGCCAAGAAAAAGCCATGGAGACAGAAAGTAAAAGTATTTCTGTTTTCTGGCAGGAATACCCATGGTAATGCTGATGATAGGTCACTATATGCCAGAACATCCTTCTGGAAGACATTGTACAAGGATTAAAAAAAGGCCTATTTTGCAAACAAAACTTATTTTTAAAAGTTTTTGTTTTCTATTGAGCTTATAATGTATGAGAAGGCTCTGTAATCTCTCTTTTTCGTTTTTTTTTTTTTGGTCCTCTTTGATTTGTCCATAAAATCTGCAAAGCTATGGATAGGTGTTCAAGTTCCTGCAGGAGAGCTAGCACAACTTTCTTTAGAGATGTATTTACTTGAAGTCTACAAACTTTAAAAATCAATCAGCAAACAAAGATTAGGGAAAGAAGCACAGTGTCTATACTACAGATATGTTACAGGAAGCTAACTAGAAAAAAAGGAAGAATGCAGCCAAAACATCTGAAGGAGTGGTGGTGGGGAAGATAAGTACTGTTATTAGAGCACCCAAGACACAGACTATTATTAGAGTACCCAAGCTAATTCTGTTTCTCCTTTATTTTCAGCACAGTTTCTTTATGAGCTTATGGAGGAAGAATGCTGTTGTTCAACAGTACCCAGAAAACAACTTATTTTTTCTCCTTAAAACTCATCCTCAACAGCTGTTTACTTGCAAGTGTATTGAGACTCTGCCTGACACACTGGGCAGTACTGCCCTATGGACTCTCTACACTTCCATTTTCCTGTATTTGGTAACCTTATCCATCAGCTGTAAATTCAGAGATGATGGATTTTTCTCTTCAGGGCTTCTTCAGTACTTCACAGAACAGTCCATTACTAATGTCAATAATGTTAAGATTTCAGAGTTATTTTTTCTCTAGCTTGTATTTATTTAGATAAGTAATGCTTTAGACATTTATACTGCAGCCCACCATCCTGGCACTTGGATATTTACAGTCAAGACAAGCCTACTTTTTAAGGACTGTAGCACAATTCTGTGCCATGGCTACAAGCGATCTGCATCTCTGGTGAGCAAGGGGTACCCTCAGCCCAGCTGCTGCCGCTGGGCAGACAGGGCTCCCTGCCACTGATCCTGCACGCCTGGATTCTACCTGAGAGGTGCGAGACCTGCACGACCTGCTGTGCTCTCCCCAGAGACCAAGCTGATAACAGCAGGTTGTGTCACACCCTACTGAGGGCAGCACATTAATTGTCTCTCCACTAAGAAATCTGCTACAGCATTAGTGCTGCTTGGCACTGGTGAAATCAACAACTGTCTATGTTAGTTTAGGCATTTGTCTTCCTTCATGAGTAGGAAAGCCAAAGACAGAGGAGGAGGAAGTAGAACCCTAAATGATCTTCCCAGGCAACCTTTCACAGAGATGAATGGTGCCAGTTTTCTTGCCTGGGCTGTATTGCACAGGGGATTTAGGGTATGCTGCTTCCTTGGACACGCCATCGCTGGGATAGCTTGCAGAACTCAACTCCCAACATTTGCTTTTTTCCCCCAGATTTTAGCAAATCTTTTTTCTCCACAAGTACGCCAGCTGGCACGCTTTCAGTTTGCTGGTTTTCCTGTGGAATGTGAATCTGATTGACTGACGCACTGCAGAAATAATAGTCCAAATCAGCTGTTTCTGTAAATTTCCAATGTTAGATTTTAATGTGCTATTCCAGACCAGTAAGTGGTAGTAGACAAAGGATTCCCTTGAAAAATATCCTACTTCAGGATTTAAGATCACCAAATGAAGCACAACTTAATCACTAAAAGAACCTGTATTTGCCTTCTGCCTTCTCACTTCACTCAGAAATCTTCTCTGTGTTTGCCCCAGTGCCTGCAGCACTTTAGTTTCAACTAAAGATAGGCCTAGATCTAAACACAAACATAATTTTCAACTATTTAGGATCTGGATGCAAGATCTGTAGCTCAGACTATTTTTTGCTGTAGATATTAGCTGTCTCAACTGGTCAATTTGAACAAATGTCAAAGAGATGGCTGATTTTCATAACCAACAAATGCTAAATGAGATAGCAGAGTTTAAACACATACTGAAAACTAAAGCATAGTTTAAAAGCAGGTGCACATCAAGTTGATGAAGAAATCCTCAGATGTGATCATTGCTGTTCAAAAAAATATCCGTATCCGGACAGCTCACTGAAACAACAAACACTGTATACGAAAAAAGAACACTTGTCAAGTAGCTGCTCTCTGTGCAGGAACGGAATGGGCCCGGTGACCGGGGATTTCACAGGCACCCAAGGTGACACTGGCTTAGTTCAGAGATAAACACCGGCTGCTCCTGCTGCCTACAAAGCAACAAGCAGCGCCAACAAGCATCTGAGGGAGTGCAGTGGCTCTCAAGAGATAATGCTCTGCTACTTCTACCCGCAGAGATAACACAGATAAGAGGAAAAGCAGTAAGCAGCAAGGAAAAGGAACAAAATTTTAAATAAAGAAACCTGAGCAGCTGAATACCTAAAGGAAATGAGATCACCATTTGCTTCAGATTCCAACCACAAACAACTGACAAGTAATCAAGAGTCATTAAAGTAGAAGAATTTTTATGAATCACATCCAATTTAAAATCAGCTACTCTGGAAATTCCTGGGACTCATACAAACTGTAATTTGAGAGAATAAGATTAAAGAGCGAGCTTTATATTTTTAACTTTACGAATGGTGATAATGTAACATTTGAAATCTTTCTGTTTACATTTCAAAATCTAATGGTTTATTCGGTCATTACTATTATCATCCCAAGAGCTAGAAGTAAACTGATTAAAAAATGTAACTTGGCTAACATCAGAGAGAGAATACAAAATGTTTTACTGTAAAAGTATCCATGTTTTTCAAGATGAGGATAGAATAATCTAAAACAACTTTATACTGGAAAATTTTCCTCAATCTTGTAACACATTTTCTGACTGCCTTAAAATCTTTCTGCTATAATCCAAAATTAACTGTAACCCAATACAGTTTGATTTTGAAGCTGCATTCCAAAAGGAGCAGTTGTAAATATTCTTTTTAATTCTAAACCCAGCTGGGGCTACTTAAAAAAACCCAAACAACAAGAAGCTATTATCATTATGGACATGACAAGTCATGTCAATCTTTTGGCATGACTTCTAGGTGTTTTCTTAGCTTTTGTATTGTTAATCACTAACCAAATACTGAATGTGTGGCTTAACACATCTTTAATGTGAGATGACAGAGGCTTAAGCACACATAACTGCTCATATGTAAATTTAGACTTCTTCATTCTTAATGTACCACGAGTAGAGAGGACTTGCAAATGATTATTCCATTTCATGGTAAGCCATGTTGGCAAAACAGACATTCTACCAGTCAAAGGACTAATTGTGATGTTACTTATACTTGATACAAACCAGAACATAATACAAACTAGAACAACCACCAGACTTAAGGCAATATAAAGCCTCAGGCATACCTGAGCTCAGACTCTGCAAGTGCTATGTACAGTGCCCCTGCACTGTGACCCATTACTTTTAGTAGGAGCTTGCACAAGTGCCTGCTCACAGAGCCAGGATCTCAGATTTAGGGTAGATTTTCAAGAATGCAATTTTAAGCATGTGGAAATTCCTATTAGGCTAATGAATGTCTGTGACTGAGAAAATCAATATGGAACATCAGGGTATCACAGTAAGGGATATTTTTCCTTATAGAACAGCACTTCTGTAGCAGCTCTTGTTACTAATATTTATAGCATTATTTAACTCTCTGTGAGTTCTAGTCTTTTGAGGTTTACTGATGGACCACCAGTCAATGTGTGGCAGATGGTATTTCTCTTCAGTTTTAAATATTTTATCATCAGCTGATATGATAAAATGAACATTGTAACTAATATACCTCCACCCTAGAGCAACTTCTGCAGAACAATGCAAACCTCACAATCTCTTTCAGTGCACCACGATGTGATAAAACCCATGTATTTCTTTAAGAGGGTCAGTGTCATCATCTAGTTGGAATGGAATGTTACCTTTTTTAAATTTGCTAGCTCAGGCTGGCTGATTAGTCTGAAACATTCAAGTTACTTCAACTATAAATTAAAAGAATCAGCACGTTTTGGGAACTGAAAACCAAAACAAAGAACCACAGTAACCCAAGAACTGCCTGACTGTGGGTCTGATCCTACTTGCTCTGCAGGGTTGGATCCACTGCATCTGGCCTCTGTTTCAGAGAAGTGCTATCTGACCACAGGGGGTTCACAGACCGGAATCACGCGAGCAGCTCGTAATAGATGTATACATTTTCTTTACTCTGTGCTATAATCCAGGTGCAGAAAAGAGAAATACATAAAGCCCTATTGTTAACAGCCCTGACTACACAATATACTTGAGATTTTGTGAATAATATTTTCTCATTTAGATGCTGTACTCCCACTGGGCAGGTAAAGCGTCTTCTACAAGGTCATCTGTAACCACTTCCTGGACCACCTTTTTTCTTCACAAGTCTTTTCCCCTTCCTTCCTGCCTACCCCTCTGCCAAATTTTGGTAAGAGACCAAAGTGATGAAACCACAGATTCATATAAGGAAAAGGAAATAAACAGTGGGAAGCAAAAAGTGCCTCTCAAAATACAAAACTTGTTCAGTGAGTCTGTAAAAGAGTTTCTCTCTGAAGACCCATGGCTAGTTGTTAATCAGTATCTACTGGGCAATTAAGTTCCACTGAGAGTCTTGCAGTAGGCATTTCATTTTATTCACTGTTCTTCAAAAAATACCTTTGATTTTGAGTTATGAAGACCTGATTTTCCTCTGTCCTATCACAATCCTATTCTGGAGAAATAACACGGCTTGTAACAGGTCTCTTCTAAATAAACCCTTGAGACATGCAGTAGTGAACAAATGCTGACCCTGAAGCTACCAAAAGTCCCTTGGCAGCAGAACCAGTCCAGTTTCATCCCTGCCACTCCCTGTGCCTGAGCATTTCCTATCTGTGCAGGCAGGTCCACCTTTGAGGTCAGATGGAGGCCATGGCAGAAATACTAGGCTACAGATTTTCCAAGATCTCTGCCTTAAGACAGGGCACATAACAAGGGTCCAAGGGTTTCTTTCAGCTGAAACCTCATTTTAGATCTTGTGCTAGCCATCAGCCAGCTCAGTGAACTTAGGCACTGGAAATCATTTCATGCATTTCCCTAAGAGTCACTTAATTCTCACAGAGATCATGCAGCCTTGTTTGCTGTGAGATTATTTGGAATAGCAAAACAAACTCATTTGCAGCCAGCTTGGATATCTTTCTACTAAACCACAGTTTCAGTTCAGTCATTCAACTACAATTCATTCACCTAGCCAGGTGCAAATATTCAGACCAAAGGAATTTGATGGCACTAAAGTGGCACTACAAACAGGAGAGAATTTCTGATCAGTAACTGCCACTGGTCTGATTGAAACAAAGTGACACCACAGCCCAAGTCACTTCTCCCGGTGACCTTCTGGATATATTTAAGTAATACAGTATTTTAGTGAAACTTAAGTACGTGAAAAATGGTAGAAAAAAGGAGTTTTGAATCTTGCTGTACCTTGTATCAGAGTGAAGACAACAAAAGTTTTTGGTTGTTGGTCCTGGGAAAAAAGTATGAACTTTCAGGTTCTAGGGGGAAAAAGAGGAACAGAGGACACCTACAAGACTTGGTCAAAGGTTCATTGAGAGGATAACTGCTCACACTTCTACAGCACTTCTCAGGGAGCAACAAATGCCAAAGAGGAAAGCTGGTTGCTCTAGAGCTGACTCTTCTTCCAGAAGGAGAGTTTGAGGAAGGTACCAAGGTCTAGCAGCTCTTCCTTGGGAGCAAGGAGGAGAAAGGAGAGGTGCTGTCCAGGCCTGGGGAGCACTCCTCTTCCTACATCTTGTTCTTTCCCTGCTTTTCCTGCTGAATCAAACCACGTCCCATTTCTTCATTTATTACGTGTAGTGTTGGTGTACTAAAATTAACTGAGAAAAGTTTACAGATCACTTTTAAAATCTGGATTATCCCTCCCTCTCTGTAATTGATTCCCCAGGATAAGTTTACTCGATAACCACTCCTGAAGTGAACAGAGTGCCATGGGGATTCCACCTTCATATTTTCTGTCCTGTTTCTTAGAGGATCTAATTGCTTGTGATGTTGATATATTAAGCCACCACAGAATGAAAGAAGAATTGCTCTCCTGAAATTCAGAAAGGCTTGTTCCTTACCTATGTTCACTTTTGGACTTCCAGCTTCAACTGTTTCTCTTAATTCAGTTCCTGCCATTCAGCGAAGTGAACTCAGTGTTCTGATGTGAGCCTGAAGATCTGAACAGAAAGGAATAGAGAATGTAAGCAGATAGTACCTAAATAAAGGCATGGTTATACCCCAGACTTGACCCAAACAGAAGGTGGAGAGGGAAGAAGAAAGCTGAGCCATCCTCATACCAGTTTTCACATGTCAAACATAGAAGGGTGGTCTCCTTAAGCCCTGAATTGTCTATTTATGAAAACATTTTTCTTGAGGGAAGTTCAGGTCAACTCCTGCTCTGACCTGACCTCTGAAGAAACTGCACTTCATCAGCTACAAGGCCTATGGAAACCTACCTCAGCTTAGTCACCTGAACTACCTGAAGCTAAGCTCGATGAATATACCCACAAATATTATGTATTGGTTTGCTGCTATTCACTGTACTGCTCTAACATCACAGTATAATGTTAAAAAATCACATCTGACTGGGCCAGGAAAGACTATCCTTTTTGCTGGGCTTGCATTCTTAGATAGACATCTGTCAGTTTGTATCTCCATCCTCATCTTATGAAATGAATACGCTTTGAATACTTCTTCGGAAGATAGAAGTTATAAGAAAACGGTGAACAATTTCTCACGAGCAGAAGATTGCTCAGGGGCGAGGCAGCTGTAAATAACTTTGGAGAAGATTAGTTTAGCACCTGCTGTGAGCCCCGTGTCTAATAGATTGCAGCTGGTATGAATAATGTTCCCTGCTCGCCCCATTGTTCTGTGTTTCTGCTGGAGACAACTCTCTGAAAACACACCCAGTGCTTCAAGCATGCATTCTGGCCCAATACTCCCTCCCAGCGGACTGTGTTTAACCCACACCTGAAAGAAATTAATCCTCTATTAATTAATAAACCACCTGTGCTTCTCTCTTATGGGTAGCACCCTATGAATAAAACACACCACATTTGCTTGTATCTCTAGACATGCTTATTGACATTCTATGTTTACCACTAATGTATGTATACATAAACGTTATCATTCTATGTCATGTCTCCGGGCATGTTCCTCATCGTTCTTCTAATAGCTCTCACATTTCTCTTTCAGTTTTATAAATGCCTCTAAGGAACTGCTGTCCGCCGCGGGGAAGTCAAGGAGCTCCTTCCAGAAATCTTGCTCTGAACAAAGCTGCCCTCCCTGGCCGTACCCCCTT
Organism: Myiozetetes cayanensis; assembly: GCF_022539395.1. NCBI lineage: Eukaryota > Metazoa > Chordata > Aves > Passeriformes > Tyrannidae > Myiozetetes > Myiozetetes cayanensis. Next base: position 21,581,386 of record NW_026086605.1, read on the forward strand.
TCCCCGAAACCGAGGAGCAGTATTAAAAATTCCCCCCTTGAGTCACTCCAGCAGGTTTTGTCTGCAGAGACCTAAGGACCGGGGCATTGGCTTACTCCCGGGAGCTGGGGCGGTGCGGACCCGCCCCGGAGCGGGGCCGCGGCGGGGGCGGGCCCGGCCCGGCCCGGCCCTTTATAGAGCCCGCTCCGCGCTGCGCCCCGACAGCCGCTGCTGCAGCTCCGCCATCGGCACCGCCGCTCCCCGCGCTCCGCCGCCGGTAAGTGCTGTGCTTTTACAACCCCCTTGTCATCTAAGGGCAGAAAGTGCCGGGTCTAAGTCGAACAGAATGAAGCTGCTCTTTAGATGAAATTTTAAAAGAAAAATATCTGCTGTGATGCCGTATTGCAGCAGCGGGGAAGGTCAGTTCTACGTGCTGCAGTATGTCAGAATTTTGACGAGGAATCAGCAGTACTGCTATTTGTCATGTGAACGTTGGGCCTGAGAAACTGATTATGGTAACAAATGATAAGTTTGCTTGCTGCCAGAAATGCTAAAAATAATTATCTTAATTACGTTTAAGGGAAAATACATCTGCTGAAATCACATCTGAATCTGGAAAGCATGCACAGCCAAGTACCTGAGGCATGATTTAGCTTCTTGCATTATGAAACCTACTTACAAGCAAAGGGTGTGCCTACATTAGCACTTTGATTTTCATAATGTTTATTTTCCAAATGAATCCAGTGAGCTCTATTGCCCGTGTTTTGGTTCACGCCACAGAGTGTGTGAACTTTAGTGTATGCACTAATGACCTTTAGAGTACTTGTGCTCCATTTCTCCCCAGTAAAACCAAACTGGAAGGTACAATCCATATATTAGCAGGCACTCAGTCCACAGGAGCAAATAAAATTAGTCCAATGTAGAAACCTCTGAAGAAGGTACAGTATGGAGCAAGTCTTCAGCACCAACTTAGTTCTGTACATCCTCTTCTATTGCAGTGCTTGCCAAGGTTAATACAACTAAGATTCCCATGGAATCTTTTAAACACTGAGTTTCACAGTTTTCTAGAACTGAGGATGCTTTTAAAAATCATCCCATGACTTTCATTGCAATTCAAAAAAGAGAAAAAGATATCTTGCTACCTTAGTGTACTCTCCAATGTTGTTACAAGGTAATTATTTACCAGTCCCTCTTGGTGAGATTGCTATACATGCTTGGCTACAGAAGCCAGCTGCATATAAGACAGAATGTGTTGTAAGCCTCTAATACTGTAAATAAGTGAGGTAACATTACAAGCAGACTTTCAAGAGTTTGCAGTGGTCAGAGGCACTCAGTGAGGTGGCCAGGCTTATGTAAGTGTGGAGCATCAATAAGATGCAGCAGGTAACTACAGAGGTACTGAAAAGAGCTTTCCTGTTCATTCCCTGAAGTTGGAGGTTCAGTGCTTTTGTTGTAAGGTAGTAATGATTACTTAAATAGGTATAAACAGCTGGACAGCAGCTAAATGAATCTACCAACTTCCAACTTTCAGTCCACACTGCAGTAACTGACAATAATTGATTTTTCCAATTTTCCTTTCCCTGCTTAATTTATTTTTTTTAAAAAAAATCAGTTGTATTGCTGAGTGTACAAGGAAAAAGCTTCAAACAATAATCTCCAATTTAATATGTGGAAATAATAAGCAGATATTCCACAGCAAGTTAATGCTTAAGTCTTCATCAATTGTGTTGCGACTTATTCTGAAACCGAGGACAACAGAAGCAAGAAAGCTGACACTGCAAGCTATAGTATAACACTAAGTTCCTCTTTTATTTTCAGAATCAAACAATACAGATAGAAGAGGCACAAAGTGAGAAGTTAACAACATGAAGTTACTCCTCTTTCTCACAGTAGCCTTTGTCACAGGACTAGATTCTGTAAGTTTTGAAACAAATGGGGGGATGGTTTGCTTGGAACCACTTCTGGGTTGGATTATACTTTCTGCTTTGGACTCTGTAGCAGGCTTTTGCCTTGAATTCTATTTTGCTGCTTTTGCATGTACAACATACCTGTTGTGCATATACCTCAAAGAAGCCTCTTTGGAGGCCCTTTGGTTTTTCTCCCAGTTCTGTTCCACATTAAGATATCTGCCAGCATTCAAATAGTGAAGACATTTAATAATCAAGAAATACAGCTTTTCTATTTTTCTCTTAAAGCAATTTAGATCTGGACACTGAGCACCAAGATCTTGCTGGTCTGGAGGTGGATATTGGACCTTAAGTAAATTTTCCCCTCCCCTGCTTGAAAGTGATCACACTTTCAAGTGCTAAAAAAGGAGCAATAGATACTAATTTGAGTATTTTTGACTATCAACTTCTATGACAGTCGGTGCCTGTTCACCAACATTATGGAACTATATTGTTAACATTACTTGTTTTAGCTCAAGCAAGCCCATTTGACCTCTGGAAGAAATATAGTAAAAGCCTAATCTTATTTAATTTCATGGAGAGAGAAATATCCAGACAGCAAAGCAGAGGCAGGGCCTTGAAGGACAGCAAGAATCTATTGTTGTATAGATCTCCTGGCTCTTATTCTGTGGCCCAAATGTGAAGCACCAAGGTCACTAAAATGACAGAGGCAGCTGGCGAATGTTGTATCTTTGCTGCAGGGGGAGAAGATTCCTTCCTTGTTCTAGGGACACTGACCATTAAATGCTGCCTGGGTTCTTACAGCATAAATAATTGCAATGTTGCCCTGATGCAGTGGACCAGCTTGGAGGGGCTTTTCTGAGCATTTTTTTGCATGATGTGGGATTTTTTTTTTTCTTCCCCATACTGCTTTGCTCAAGTACAGTTCTACTCTTCATTCATATCCAAATTCCACAGAGCAGGTTCAGCTGGTAACTACATGCAAAAACCTAAACTGTTGAAGGTATGCAGTAGGGAACAGAGCTTGGTGCTGTAAAAGGTAATCAAACCACATAAAATAAACTGCTTCCTTAAAATCCTCTTTTTCTTTTCCCTTAGGGTTATAGCTGGAAGTACTACAACCTGCTATATAAACGCAGATCAGATCACAAGGGTAAGTATCTGCCTGTTTTACTTAAACCTAAAAACTTATTACCCTGCAATTACATTTTCATACGAGAAGGAAGGCTCTTAATGACACTTAAAGACCTAAAACTAGTTTGCAATTACATTTCACCTCATCATTCAGATGTTTTGCCTATAATAAGCAATGTCTTTTACTTACAGAATGCTCTTGTTTGAACGGAGGAACTTGCATTAACTATTACCTCTTCAGTGGAATTAGTCGTTGCATATGCCCAGAAGGATACACCGGGATTCACTGCGAACTAGGTAGAGTATCTATCTTTCTTAATGCCAGCTAAATTGACTGAAAATGTCTAAAAGGTTAGTCAAATATTTAAAATGAAATGCCAAGTGAAAGTATTACCCATAAATGGGGCTGGATAGTCTTTAGCACTTTACGCTAACAGAATAAATGAGGAGAAACAACTAAATGTTGGTGCAACATTTAGTCAGGGTCTTTTTTTTGTCTGCCTCTTCAATAAGGTTGCTTACCTCAACCTTTCTTTTTAGTTTGTGCTGAAAAAAGTGAACTTGTTTGTGAGTCTTCAGAAGCAGAACTGATTGTATTGTGAAATTCCCTGAAACTATTAAAGAATTAATAGCCATGCTTTAAAATGTGAGATACTTGATGCTCAAATTCATACAGGAAAAATGTAATAAAAATATATAATCAGTCTAGATTTTACATCATCTGTTTTTATTGTATTGTAAGAACTTCTTCCTTGTTAAAAGGCTTTATCCATGTCTGTCACAGAACAGTTATAAACAAAAACATACTGTTAATAAAATATTTCTCTTCTCAGACACTGACAGCATCTGCTATACTCAAAACGGGGAGGACTACAGAGGGATGGCAACAGAAGATGAATGTCTGCCATGGAACTCACCCTCACTGTTCAGGAGGGGTCTTTACAATGCTTACCTGGAGAACGCTTTGCAGCTTGGATTGGGCAAACACAGCTACTGCAGGTATGAAAAGCATCACTCTCACTGGGGTGATTTCTATTGTCACAGCCCTGGAGGTGTTCAGTGAGGAACATGTTTTTAAAAAATAACAATATTACAGAGATGATTTTTGACTAAAAATACTTGGAATGTGTCTGTAGAGTTCTTCACTGAAGCTGACTGTACTGCAAAATTCACAGTATATAAGAGTAATAGTTGCTAATTATTTTCTCTGGTGTATCTTGCAACAAAACACTTGTTTTTCTCAGGACATTTAATATTAAGGTATTATTAGTTTTTAAAACTGTTTTTATGAGAAGAACACTTTATTTTTCTTTTAGAAACCCAAATGGAAGGAACCAGCCCTGGTGTTACACCAAAAAGGGACGTGCCATTCAAGAAATACCCTGTAACATAGGGAAATGTGGTAAGTTATATTAGTTTCAGGACAACTGGGGGTTTTTTTATTTGTGGGTTTTTGGGTTTTTTTTGGTGGTTTTTAAAATTCTTTTTATTTTTAATAGCTCACAAGGTTGGTGTTTTAGTTGTAAGAACATCTGAACCAAACTTGTCCTTTCACAGGGCCTTCATGTGGTCAAAGGAGCATGAGCAAGAACTTCAAGATCGTTGGTGGAAGGCAGGCAGAGGTTGAGTCTCAGCCTTGGGTAGCTGGTATCTTCCAAAACATAAGGGGCACGGACCACTTCCTGTGCGGTGGCAGCCTCATCGACCCCTGCTGGGTGCTGACAGCAGCACACTGCTTTCACACTCCGTAAGTTTACAGTCCTGTGTGCTTCTGATTTGCAACTGATTTCTTTGTGCGATGCTCGCTGAGCAACCCCTCAAAATGTACTACAGTAAGAAGGTTCTGTTGATCGAACAAAGCAAGAAGAGCAGGCAGAAACATTAAGTCCCTGTCCAGCAGAATGAGCTAGCAAGATGTGAGCTGTTTGGTGGATGATGTGACTTTCAACAACTTAGCCTATATTGGAGCCAGGGTTTCATTTTTACCTTAGCTGTTCCCAGCACTTAGTAATGGTACTGATGGTTATGACCTGTATGAACAATACATCTACAGGTATTCTTTGTTGGTTTTCCTGTGGAAAGCTGATCCTTCTGGCATCCTGCATAGGATTCTTAATGCTAACACCTTACATTAGTAGCACCTAGATAGGTGTGCATTTCAAAATGTCTGAACATCTAAATTAATCCCTTCAAATGGAAAATCAGAACATTTTCCTTTAGAGTACTGGATCAACTTTCAAAGCTGACTAAATTTTTGTTTTTTCTTAACATCAAAGTAAACACAAAATAGAAGCAGGAGTGTTGACCTCACTCTCAGAAATCAGTACACTTCAGCAATCTCTTTACTCTCTCAGGTCAAGAAGACAGATAAACAAATCCGTCTACAAAGTCTTCCTTGGAAAGTCCATACTGAATGTCACTGATGATAAGGAGCAAGTATTCATGGTTGACGACATCATCTCTCATCCTGATTTTACAGATGACACAGGTGGCAACGAGAATGATATCGGTAAGTGTCCTCTTAAAGACCCTTTAAAACTTTTAGCACAGGTGAAGGCTATGTAATTGTGGCACACTTCTTCTAAAAGAAGAACAAGAGATGAGATGAAAGGGAGCAGAAACTAGGTGTTTCTACATTAAGGGAACAAGAACAGCCTGAAAACTAGGCCTGTGCTGAGCACAGGTTTTTCCACTTGTCTAAATTTGGGTTGTGGCACACATCAGATGTATTACCTGTCAGGACAGTCAACTATAAACCTGTTCTATCCCTGGACCTGTGCAAGACATGGCGTTTCTATAAGCATTTTTGGCAGCATTCCATTTCTACCATCTTACTCTTTGTCTACAGAGATCCCACTATGTACAGCAATTGATGAACAAATGCATGCATGGTAGATGCCATCATGTTGTATGGGAATGCCATATCAGGCACCACATTAGCTGAAGGTTATCCTGAATTAACCCTGACTTTTATGAGTCTCTGCGTTTCACAAGCCTACTCCTAGAGCAACAGTGTCAGAGATGGGTTTTTGCAACTTGCACAGAACAGACTTGCCACTCTTGCACTTGACACGTAGAACTCTACCACCCCTTCCAGATTCCTCCTGCTACTGCTAAAGTAGCAGTCAGGAAGCTGAGGTTAAAACGTCTAAAGATAGACTTGCAGAAGACTCTCTTCCCTGAGCTATCAGCTGCTATCCTCCTAGGAAGGAAGTTCAAGTTGGAGCACTTGCCAGTTTTAGTGCTGGGAAAATAATTTTGTTAGCAAATAATGACTCTCATTCCGAAAGCAAAGAGGGGAACTATATGTAACCAAAATTAAATATAATTGTAACTATTCCAAGTAACTCTACCAAATACTCCTATTGTCGGAGAACTTGAGGGGAAAAACTTGCTTTACAGATCTAACTGTATCTTCTCTGACTTGTTTCATAGCTTTGATAAGGATAAGGACAGCTTCTGGACAGTGTGCAGTAGAATCCAAATATGTCAGAACAGTCTGCCTGCCAGAGAGGAACCTTTACTTACAAGACAATACCCCTTGTGAAATAGCTGGCTATGGAAAACAAGATTTCTGTAAGTGAATGATTTTCCTTTCCAAAGTTGTACTTCCACAGTTGGGAACTTGATGTTTTTCACACCATGACCTGTGAAGTATTAAAAGAAGTTTCTATTCTATGTACTCCATGTGCATCTCTCAAAGATGATCTTTGCTGGCATCTTTGCTAGTTGTCTATGGCATGTCCTTATCTGATGCTTCTCATGCTTATCAACCACACAGAGCAAGCCAAGATGTAAAGCACAATTTTTTTCATTCCTGATGTGGTGAGGGATAGAAAAAAAATTACAGCCACGTGAGAGTATCAGCAAAGGATTGCATTTGTGCAGAATATCCTTTGAAAACCATTAATCTTTCTCACTAAAAAGGAAACTTTATATTTTGCATTTGCAATTCTTGTTCTTCTCTCTGAAACTTAATATATTCACAGTAAAAGCAAACTAATACTGCATAAGCTGGAAATAAGAACCTCAATGCAGAACTGGAATGGTTGTGCTAATTTTAAGTACTAAAAGTGTGTTACATAGGGGTTTTCTTGTTTTGTGGGGGTGTTTTTTGGAGTTTTTTTTGTCTTGGATGGTGAAAATAATGAAATCTTCTTTGTTTGCAGATGACATCTTCTATGCTCAAAGACTGATGTCAGCCACTGTGAACTTAATATCACAGAAAAAATGCAAATATGAATACTATGACAATATCAGAGTTACTGACAACATGGTCTGTGCTGGAGATCCCACATGGCAGACTGATGCATGCAAGGTAAAACTGGATTATCTTCTAAATAATTCTAAATGCACATACAGTATATGGATAAGCTGGTGATGTCTTGTAATTCTACCAGTCACAAGAGTCTCACTTCATGTAGCAGGAATTCTGTATATCCAGTGGTGTTGATCTGTAGTGTGGCCAAATATATGGAATAAGGTTGGAACCTAGAGTTAGGTGTTGCCCCCCTCCACACCTTCCTTTGGAAGTGCAAGAAGTACAGTATCTTTAGCCATTTTTTTCCTTAAGGTCTTATTCAGGATGTATTCAAGCAAAGGCTGATGGGCATCAGAGGAATACAGCAACTTTTCTAATCTCAACTTGCACTTTAACTATAGCTTTGCAAGGGATAAGAGGTAAATTACAGGGGAACAATGAGCTCCCCCAGGTTCCTCAAAACTAGGTTTACTTCCCTGTACCCTTACAGGGCAGAGTGGCCATAGGAGTCACTAAAAACAACAAGTGTCCTCAAGTACACCTCCTGAGTACCTTATGGACAGGGAAACAACTGATTCTATGAAGAATTGGGCATGCTGGCTTTGGCCTTAGGTTGTTACCCTAATATCTGTGATTATAAACTTAGGATGAAGGGTTGTTTGCAAGGTAACTATACTCTGTATCCTGGTATGGGGAACTAAAACAGTCTCCATAGGTAAGGAGTTCTCAAGTCACAACGGAAGCCAAACCTTCTGTCCCATCTAAGCAATGTTCTCAAAGATCAAAGCTTTATCTTGAGGGTGTTTACGAGGGTATTTAACTCTAGTAGAGCAATAACCACATTCTCTCTGTTTACAAAGGCTCCCTCTGCAGAAAATGGCCTAATATGTTCTCTTTCTATTGTCAGGGAGACTCCGGTGGCCCCATGGTCTGTGAACACAATGGCAGGATGATGGTTTATGGGATTGTCAGCTGGGGAGATGGCTGTGCAAAGAAAAACAAGCCTGGTGTTTACACCAGAGTTACTCAATACCTTAACTGGATTGACTCCAAGATGAATGGGGTGCTTGCCAAGAGTAATTTTCTTCCTGAACCAAAGTGACCTTTTTTCTACAGCTGGAGCGAAATGAACAAGATTCAGCCTGTACTGACACCAGGACTGTAAAGACCTGAATGTCATAAGAGGCTTTCATTTTAAATGCTTGTGTGGTCTGCCACTCACATCAGTGTTCCTGAGGCATGAGGCAGAGAAACGGTTGCTGTATTATCTTACTACTCTGAATTACCTGAAAACCACTCCATGGGAAGATAAAATATTTAACATTTAAATGACTATTCCCATGCACGATACTATGCATAACAAGTTATCTGTCCACTTCATTTATGAGCCAGCATTTGGTCTGGAAATATTGGTACAGTTTTAACTTAAGTATTCATTTTCTACATGATTTGGGACTAAAATCTCTCCTCTCACTACTGAATAATACTAAGACTCAAGTGCTACAAACCTAACCACTTAAGACCAGTAATGAGAGACTGATCAGACTTTGCATCAAAAAGTGGAAAAAAAATGTAGTAGCTGTGTCAGTATTACAAATTTCTTAATGTATTCCACTTAAGAACTGGGCTGTAAGAAGGCATATTGGAAACTTGCTAGACTTCCAGGTCACATCTGAAGGTGTCTAGGTCCCTTGGAATATGTGATTATGTAACCTCTCTACATATACATATGTAACGAGGAAAAGATTTAAGGACTTGGCACTCATTGAATGCTGCAGGTGTCAAAAGTCAGAAATTTATTTCCAATGACTTAACTCATATTAGATGGAAATTACCCCTCCCCCCCCAACTTATACTTGGTTTTATTTTTAAACTTCTCTTTGTTTTATATATTTGAATTGTTTTATAAATTTGCATTATTTGTATGAGGGCTGGCACCTCAAGCTTTATTTAATTATTTTTACTGTGTTTAACTTATTGTTTGTATTATGGATTGTAAAATTTTATTAAAAAAACCCAACTTGTTCTTCTGTGTCTGTTCTTTCTCTGTTGAAAGGAGAAGGGTATGCCTCAGAACTGCCATTATTACTTTTTTACTAAAGTTCCTTGGTAAAACATAAATGTTTGAGCTTATTGATTATTAAACTATTTGATATGCAAAAGCTAAATTCTCTTTCCAAAAAGCACAGGGGTATTAGTGAGAAGCATGCTCCATCTCGTAGTTTATTGTAGCCTGGATACATGAATCTTGCACACTTGTGATGGAATGATAGGAATAAGAATCCTAATGAAATCTTGTCCTTGAGGCTCAAGACTGGAGCAGGCACCATCTCCTCTATTTCCAGCTCTGTTGTTGTTAAGTCACGTGTCTTTATACTTCCCTTCCCTACCCTTTCTATAAAGCAGGGGAAAAGGTACTTCCCTTCTCCCACAGAGCTGCCTGGGTATGAGCTGTCAGGCGGAGGGGCAGTTGACAACCCTGGGAATGTTCTGTGACGAAGGCCCTGACACCCCTGTCTTGTACAGGGACACCGAGCACCACTGAAACACAAAATGATTACTGATGGCCCTGCATTGTGAATTGTTAGGCAATACAACTTCTGGCTGTGTTCTGCAAACAGAAACTTGTTAGCAGAGGTAACCACTGCGTGTGGTAGAGTTAGTGGGCACAAGTGTGCTGTCTGTGCACTGCTGATTAAAGTTTGTGCAGGGACTTAGTTAAAATTGCATTGTTTCTAGACAATGAGGTGGAGATGTCCTGTGAGAGACTGGAGACTGCAAGAAGAAAAGGAAAGCACGTCTTCACTGCTTTTCTAGACAGCAAGTAAATAGAACAGCCTGACCAGAGTTAGCAGAGAATGTTTCAGGCACAAAGTGGACAATGATAACAAAGTTTTAGACAAAAATACGCGTTTTGACCATGTCTTTTGGCATGCTACAACTTTCTCACCTCAGTATTCCATTTAAACAGTTATCAAAGTACTAAAATCAACAAATCTCCAACAAGTGGAGAATATAAATATCTTCTGGGTAATTGCATGTAATTCTCATTGCAACGAACAGCATGTTTGCCATCGACTTCTCTGGGCTTTTTCTATGTATGAAGTCAATACAATTTAAATTTCATCTTATTCCCATCATTATGAATATAAGTAAGAACGAAAAAGGAGTAATAAACAAAATTTGCATTTAGGTCTCTTTAATTTTAAAATCTAGGAAGCTCTGGAGAAAGTATGAATAAAGACAGAATCTTGAAAGCAGGGGACATCTCGATGCTGTTTAGGTGTGCAATATTACTTGTTCTTTAATTTATGTTGGATAAACTGCACCAACAAAAATTAAGTCATTAAATAAATACACAGTATACATACATCTCTGCCCTGGCTGTTATATAACTTTATATACTCTCTTTCAATGTTCTCTGCATGACTTTGGCCCCAGAGTTACAATATCATCTGGTTGACAAATTATCAGACCCTGGGAAAATGAAGGGCAGAAGAAGAGAACACAGTTTTGCAAAACTTCCTCTTCCTGCAACAGAATCCACAGGAAACACTTTCTTTCCCTCTTACAAAGAGTGAGCAGATGTAGATCCAAGTCGAGGTGATGGTGAAGATGAAGAATAACAGCCTGGAGAATTGTGCATGGAGTTTGGCAAACACAACTGCAGAATGACAAGACAAATACCAGAGAGAGGATGTTTTTGGAAGATATTAGATATCTAGTGGGTACTAACATACATGCAAAACAAATCTTGACATCATAAAGTTACTCTTAGTTAAATATATCATTCATTGATTTTGGGTATGTGGCAGGCAACAGAAAGGAGTAGAATAGGGGTCCAACAAGTATTTAGAAACAGCTGAGAGGTTGGCATCAGCCAAAGTGGAGAGATCATACTCTTGAAAGCCTTAAAAGTATAACCAACATAACTCCTGTTCCTACATAAACTCCTGTTCCTACTCATCTTCAGTACTTCCTCAGAAGAAACATTAAGCAATGAGGATAAAGCAGTATCTGATGAGTCCAAAGCACAGGAAACTCATTTAATTTGTCAGCTCTTAGAAGGAAGTGATGCATCCTGAATGGACAGACCACTTGACCTTATATAGCTGAAGCCTTCTTCATGGAAGTGAAACTAAAATGTGATTCAAAGCACTCAAAATAAAATCTGTGTTAAATAAACTAATGTATGGGGAAACATGATACATAGTCACCTATTGCATATGCTACACCACTTCCATGTGAAATTGTATGCACGAGAGGATTTTATTTGTGCATATTGAAACCTGAACTAAAAAAACCCAATATGACTATTTGGTCACCAAGCCTTTGGGTCACTTCTGACACTTAACCACAGCTCTTGCTTTAGGGCAAATGAGTACAGAATTTATCTATCAAAAGAGAATCAAACCTTTCTGCATTCATCAATCTTTGTCATTTCAAGTTTCAGATACATTTATCTCAAGCTGAAGTAAAAAAAAGTAAGTGACATACTTGGAAAAAAACATATTCATTAAAGAACAAATCTGGGTTCAAACTTCATCATCTCAAGCAGTATACAAAGGAGCAATCTCAGCAGAATTTGGGTTGTATTGTTTAATCTTTTGGCAAGTGAAGGAAGTGGAACTTTAAGTAGTGGAAATGCATGAAGTTGAAGGAACAAGTACTATGTACTACGTAGACCCACAAGTCAAGCATGAGAACACATGCACACATGAGAAGTACTCTCAATTCCTGTGTCCTGTTCCAAAGCTGCAGCCAACAAGTTGACTCATTCAGATTTAGGCTGCATCTGCCTGGTAGGATACACTAATGATCTTTGAAGCTGGAAAGGACTGTGAGTATCCCAGCATCCAAACTGAATTCAGAGTGAATTTAGCAATCCAGATTTATAAAAAATGAACACGATAACGAACAGGAATAACCAAACACAGAAGTAGATGAATGGTGGCTAGTCTTAAAACAGATCCAGAAGGCACAGCAGACAACAGGCTGGATTTAAGTCAACAGTATTGAATAACAAAAATGTAAATATACTGACACATACACCAGATCACAGTTTGTAAAAATAGGGAGACATTCAGCTGCGTCTCATTTTGAGTGTCATTCTTCTTGAGGAGAACACAACAATAATAATCAATGGTTCAGAACAGACAAGGAGAAAAGCCTGAAAATATTTGGTTTATTTTATCCAGAGAATCAAAATCTACAAGGGACACTTTCTTCAAAGGGGAAAAGGCTGCAGCAGAGAAGGGAACAAACTGTCCTCTGTGTCTTCAGAAGATGGGGTGAAAAGTAATAAACCTGACTGCAGGAAGAGAAAGTGAAGTGAAATATTATGAAATTACGCTACTGGTATGAGTAGTGAAGCACAACAGTAAATGGCATTAGATCTTGTTGAAACTCATCCAGTGAAATTTTTCAGAACAATTCAAACGGAGATAAAACAGTTGGTTTGGGCTCTCCCAATGAAATTGGAAGATATTTTGAGAAATCATCTAATCTCAGGTTCCCTGTTTTATTATGAAATCAATGAACATGCTCAGCAACTGAGATGACTACAAGAAAGTACATCTATTACAGGGAAGTTTAGAAATAGTGTTACACAACTTACCCATCTTTTTAAAAGGTGGCTTTAAGAAATGGGTACTATGAGAAAAAATGGTCTGGATTTTTGAATTAAGAATTAAAGGCAAACCTCTTAATGGTAGACAAATAACTATAAAGAGTTTTGAGCAACCCTTTCAGTGACTCTTAACAAAATAGTATTCCAGAAAGGACTAGAATCAAATTAATTGCTTCTATGTCCCACTGGGCAAAATAATTGCAATGAATAACATGTGCAACTGGCAAGAGAGTAAAATTATTATCCCCCACTGGACAGTGGATATGTTATTTTTCTACCGAGTAACTGGAAAGTGGTTTGTATGTAATGCTATGACTTGGCATCCTACGCATGAATTACCTCAGTATGGTTTGAGCCAGAGGCCTCTGGGTGTGATAAAATCTTCCAAAGCACAGTATTATCACAAGGAGGCAACCATGAAAGAAGTTGAAAATCACAGGAAAACATCAGGCTTTGCCAGTCACTGACTTATGCACTGTAGGATCTGATGCCTCTTTGGTGACAGTATAATTCCAGAAAACCAGATGGAGACATTTACACATCCTCAGGCAGTTTCATGTTTATTAGAAATGAAGCAAACTATCTCTGCTAGTCACAGCTCAGATGTTCTAAGTCCAGTAAATTCAGAAAATCGACAGTAGTAGTTAAAAGTTACCTACCACTTACTAATTCTTCCCTAGATTTTCTTGCCTTGTGGCACAAAACTTTAGCCTAAGTTAAAACAAAGCATCCCCAAGTGACAAAAATCAGAACATCAACACAGCTGTTGAAGTTGCAGCTGTTCCATGAAGATCACAGCATGTACTTGGCATTACTACGGCACGTCAGCACCAAGGATAAAAAAATCTTCACTGATGTTCCAACTCCTTCATCTTCAAATGCACCTGCAAAGTCTGACATGTCACAAATTTATGTGGTTGGGTAACTTTTTTATTTTTAAACACACTTACATATTATTAACAGCAGCCCCAGCCACGTGAAGAACTGCCTTGAACAGGTACCAGAGACCATCTCAGTCAAATTTTGCTCTGAGCCAACATTGCAGGAGAGCAAGAGGCTTTAAGTAGCTGCCATTCAAAATTGAATTGATTTGTCTCAGAAATTATTCCAAGTAATAATCTTTCAGAAAAATGAGATAAACTGTTTGACTTTAATCAGCATCAGAATTCAAGTGCCATCACTCAAGTGGGAAGACAATTTTACCTTCTTATGTGATTGACAGATTCTGCTTGATTTCTGGAAAGATCTTAGCTGTCATTTTGCAATTCTGCTTCTTCACAGAATATGTCCTAAGCATCCTTGCCCTGGGTGTTTGATTTAGCTTTGAGTGTCAAGTGGGGTATAGGAGGTGGAAACTGAGGTACAAGAATCCCTTAAAAATGTGGGTAAAATTCTCATTGAATCTGTCACACGAAGACTGAGCACAACAGAAATAAAGTATTCAGTTTTATAGAAGACTGCTGGAGAGATCGAATCTAAGCTTGGCTGTTTCATTTCCCTTAGATACCTTGCATCTGGGATCAGGTGCATTTGGACATTACATTTTTATGTATCCTCTTCAAGAACAACCAATTGCTAATTTCATTTCAAACTAGACATAAACAGATACATTTGAAATAATTTTCCAGAACAATCCAATTTTATCTAAAATAACTGCAATCAGGTTTATTTTTCATATTAAATCTTTTGTCATCTAAGGACACGTCTGTCTTATATTGACTGTATCCTCTATTTACAATGGGCTTGTCTGAATACACACAACAGCAGGAGTTCTTTTGTTTATTACCTGGGGAGACAAATCAAAGAAATTTATTACATTCTGTAGCTGAAACCAGGCTACAGAAATGTTTTCTGATGGTAAACTCGACTCAGCCTTAAAACTACATTAAAAGGGCTTTTAGAACATTCAAGGGGAAAATTATATAACCTACTACCTTTGTTCTAAAAAAATTGGAACCATTTTTATTTTTACAGTCATATTCTGGCCATAAAATACACATATGTGCTCCTAAAGCATGAAAACAATCATATGGGCAGGAACAACACTGACTGTTCAGAGCCAACAGAGCTGTCAAACATATAATTGATAAATGGTGGAAGGACCTAGAGGGAGTGGATTTCAGTCTCCCAGGGATGTTAGCTTGTGAGTGCTTTCAACTGCAAAGCTTAAAAATAAACTTTGTCACCTGTCAGCAGTCTTTTAGATCAACAAACTTGCAAGAATAATAAAAAGATTTATTATTAATCACAGCATTGAAAATGTCAGGAGGCAGCAATGTTTAAAGAACCCCTCTGGAACTAGATACTGAATCTCAGTGAAAATGCACAAGACCACAGGGCCAGGCTATACACCCCTGTGCTGGCACTTATGCTGATAGACTTTATGTCTATATAAGAAAAGAGATAAGTATACAAGTACATAATGAAATTTTATAGTTTTCACTACATTAGTTTAAATAAGTTAATAATCTTTGCCTGATGGACAATTTTACAGAAAGACTGTGGTAACAAGTTCCAGATTTCACAATACAAGAGCTTCAAATTTTCAAATACAAGAGCTTTTCTGCTATGCTTTTTCCTACTAAACATTCATGACAAGGGATGAAGCTTTTATAGATATATATAATATATTTCACCAACTTAACCCCAAAGGATCTAGTACACTTGCCTGGACACTACAACTGAAAAAGCCTGTGGGCTATTCCAATGGCAAAGAGCATTTCTGTAGGAGCTTTCTTACTTAGAACGTTACCAGTAACCCAACCATGTTCATGGTATCACTGCACAGGAGCCAATGGCTCATTTTTCTTATCAACAAAACCACTGCCAAACAGAATCTTTAGTATTTAGTTACAGAATCTTGCTATGAAAACAAATGCGCATCAAGACAGGCTTTATACGGATTCAGTAAGAGAAAAGAAATTTAAAAGTCTTCAGATCAAAGACATGGGTAATTAGATCAATTTGGGAACTTGTGAGCTTTTAGAGAAATAAAGTTTTGAAGGGATGACATAAATATAGGACTGACAGAGGCACCTTTATTACTGAATGATCTACAAGAGCAATTGAATTTTTTATTTCCAGAGTTAGTCCCACTTGTTTGGGCCAGCCTCATCTCCTGTTTTACACAAAACTATCTCATATCTACAAAGCTCCCAGCAGACAAGGTGGCTTCCCTGATTTAAATGCCAGTCTTCTCTATTAAAATTTTTAAGAACACCTGAAGAAAAAGTAAATACGTCTTTTATTGATTGGCCTTGATACACTCAAACTTTGATGGGCTGCACTTGCTTTTGTTCAAATATATGTGTACATTTTGTGCCTGCAACCCCTAAGGGGGGCACGGAGGCGCCAGCAGCTCCACTCCTCTCCCGGCACCCGCCGCTAGATGGGGGAGCAGCCTCGGGAAAGGAGATGGCGCCGCTCGCAGCCAGTGCAGTCAATTCACTGAGCACGTAAATCACACTGAAGAGCTGTTATTTATAGCACAACCTTTGCTCCCCTTCCACCCCCAGCGCTTATAAAAAGGTGAGCAAGGGATAAACAGTACGTGCTCAGCCGTCTACGCTTATAACCGGGCACTTCTGACTGTGACCCTGCCAAGCAATGCTGTGATTCCTCACTGACATTTATAATCTTGCATTTTCCTCTAGATTTCAG
Source organism: Myiozetetes cayanensis (assembly GCF_022539395.1). Lineage (NCBI taxonomy): Eukaryota > Metazoa > Chordata > Aves > Passeriformes > Tyrannidae > Myiozetetes > Myiozetetes cayanensis. The sequence continues at coordinate 21,597,956 of NW_026086605.1, forward strand.
TCAAGGCTAGCACACTTTCCAGCAGCAGAATGGCCAGAATGCTGACCTTATGGGAACCCCTTGTCACAACAAAGCCAATTATTTCATGAAAAACCCCAAACCAAACTACAACAACAAAAAAACAAACAAAGCAAACAAAAGCTAATAAAAAAAAGCAGATTATTTAATGTCACGCTCACAGGAAGGCATTGAAGGCGTGAAAACAGGGAAAAGTGTTTAAGGGGAACCTGCAAAAGTGTAGTACACCACATAACCGTTTTTCTCCTACAACGCACGAGTTCGACTGAAGTAGCACAGGCAAAGATAAAGTGGCACACAGAACGCGAGCCAACGCGGCAATGCTAAATCTTACCTAAGAAGAGTTACAGTTATAACTGTTTTAAGTGGGAGCGATCACAGTGATCCTCCCTGAGCCGCTCTAAAGCCCTAGATCATTAAAACATGCCCGCCAAGTGCAGCCGCTCCAGATAGAGCATTTCCTGGGAGCGTCTCCCCGCCTGTCCCGGCCGGAGGCGGCTCCGTCGGGGGCGCCCGCGCTGCGCGGCAGCGGGGCCGGCTGTGTTGGAACACAAACCACACAGGGAAGAGATGCAGGCTGCCTTCCCCCCGGGGCACCCCAGGCACCCGCAGTGACGCGAGGCTGTAACTCCCGCTTATGAAAATACTAATTTTCAGATTATTATGGAAACAGTAACCTCAGGCCGTGTGGCCGCGTCCATGAGCCAGCTCGTTGATCCTGCCTGAGAGCTGCGGAGTGTTATTGCTCCTGGGACAGAGAGACTAGGGGAGGCATCGCACGACACCTTCCTGGCACTAAGTCTCAGCCAGTCTTCTCCAGACCGCCTCTGTTGCATGCTACACACAGAGACAAGGACTTTGCTTTACCCCAATTAGAACAACACAATGCAATTTGCTCTGAACTGGTTCCATCTCTTGGATTTTGGATGCTCGAAGTTTTAACTTCAAGGCAACACCACGAAGTTTCTCCAAGTGCTTTGGGAACTCACTCCTTAACTGCTTTTTGAAGTACAGCAAAGTACAGTCAAATAACTTCTGACAACGTGACCAGAAGCTGCACCAATTTCTTCAGAACAGAAATGAACTTACATTGACTAATTACTGTGATCTGTTCATGCATCAATGCACAGCTAAAATGACAAATCTCATCAGCTGTTCAAGAAGTTGTCTCATTCTGAAATTAAAATGCCATTACAATATCAAAGTAGGTGTAACACTAAGATTAACAGAACATCAAGCCAAAGAGCACTTGCAGGTGCTTAACAAATAAGCCTGCACACTCCTTCACTACAGTTGTCTGATTTGTAATATCACTTGATGGCAAATTTTAGGAAGCCCATGACCTAAACATTATCAATCTGGATTTTGGAAACAGGAAACTGTTAAAGCACTCATGACTGGAAAATTGTAAAGTCAAGCAACTTTTTCAGGCTCTGATTTATCAAATTAACATGTTACATGCTACAAAAGAAATATTAAATGTATGGCAAAGATAAAGAATCCTAGTTCATCATTCCATTAAAGAGCACTTTAAAGATTATTTTCTTCTTGACACATGAAGAGAACTCATTGTTGCTTAAAGAAGCAAATGCTACTTTTGCAGAACAAAACTGAACACTTATTTAATCTCATTCTGCAGATGTCAAACAAACATGACATCAGTCAGAATGCCTGAGATACTCCACATTTCTCACAAATTACCCACCCCATTAGAAAATGGTTTTGTGACATTTAAATAGGTTTGTTACATACTCTGTTAGACTATTATAAGAGCACAGCACATAAAAATTACCCAGTTTATAGGTTAATAGTGATCTTCCTTACATTCTAAAATGATGCCAAATCCCCCATTCCTTTTATATTCTTTTCTGCCACAAGTATATGACATATCCTGTTTTGAAAGCAAATGAGATTAAGCTGTGGCAATCAGTATTGATTCAGAAGTTAAAAGAGGAGGTAAATAATTGTCATAATCTTCACTGATTTAAAAAAAAAAATTCTAGAATTGATATCTTTGACAAAAATTAGTGATCTAAATGCCAAGGAGAAGTCAATAATTTTTTTTTTTTTTTGCTTAAAGGATAAATTCTAGCTGAGAATGTGAAGATAATTCAGCATAGAAGTCTTTCTAAAGCATTCAGTTATGAATTAAATGAAAGGTAACAGTCAAGTAATCAATTTCTTCAACAAGATTCATTTGACCTATTAACATATGCTACATAAACTCAAGATTGCATTACACAGGAAAAATCTCTTCCATGCAAGAGATGGGAATTAAATGGCTGTCATTTCCAGGTCCTACTGGAGAAGGGAGTTTAATGAAGAAGCTCCTATTGTTACTGCCCAGGCTGCACTCTGTGTGGCAGCCTTCCAGCACCTGCAGGAAGGTTACTAAAGCCACAGCAATGGGAGGTATTTAACTTGTGTTGCTGAAGTAAACAGGGTACAGAGGACTGGTATATTCTAAAATATGCATGAAAACAGAATTCTGCACCTTAGTGCAAACACACATTGGCTTCCAGAAGTTAATTCTTCTATCAGTGCCTTTCATTGCAGACAGCTCCTGAATTTTCAGTTCTCTGAGACCAAAGTTTATTGTGCCATTCATGGCACTGACATAGCTGATAACTTCTTCAGGTCTTTTGCAACACCATGCAGATACATCACTATTCAGTTATCAAATATTCAGTTCTAAAATCTCAGTATCAGATGTTCTAAGAGTAGTTACAGACAATGCAAGAGCCATGGGTGTATCTCCTGCACTCTTTGGATGTACTCCTGGTCTCTTCAACACAGAATCCACTCTAACCTGTGTGTCCCCTTCCTGCTTCGGTGTTTGTCTATCTTTAAAAAAAGGTTTTACCAGTTAAAACATTTCTCTAGTCACTAGATAACTATGTCTACTCAGTTCAAATGTGTCCATATGCCAGTGTTTGGCATATGGCACAGAATTTGAGAAGTAAAGAAATGGAATGGGAACACTATCACCCCCCAGACCTGAGGCACTGAAGCCACTTTGTAAAATAACTGGACAGACAATATAAGAAAAAGGATAGGGGACTCAGAGGCAGCAGTTAGGATAGAGCTATACTTTGGCATAAACCTTTCAAGAATGGGTGGAAATTTTGCTCAGCCAAAAAAATGATGGAGTGCTCAAAATATCTTGTTTTGTGGGATGTGATAAACACACACATGGAATTCTGACCAAGATTTATAGAGAAACTCTTTAATTTATGGCTATTGTAAATATTTTTAGGTGTAGAAAGGAATCTATAATCTGTGGATGTTTCTTTTCTTTTCCTGACTCTCTGCAGAAGGAGGGTACAAGGCAAGGATGACTTTCCAGAAGCTTTATTGGGACTTTTGAATGGTTGGGTAGCTGAAGAATGTTGGGACCCTACTTTTAAAACAGGTATAGACTAGCACAAACTTGTAGCAACAATCATTAGTTCTAATACTATATTTCAGTATTTACTAGTCAGACTGTCTTGGTTAGCTAAGGAAGAAAACGGTTTTAGGGACAGAAATTAATATCCTGAGCTATGAAGAAAAACAATACAGGACATGGAAGAATATTCACAACACGTGGGCTCAGCTCTTTAAAGATCTAAAGATCACATATATGCATTGAAGGGGAAAATTTTACATTTGCAACAAAAAAAAGAAAGTCAGTGCATTCACAGCTTAATAAGAGGAAAAGTGATTATCCAGTCATATCTTCTGTTTTGATGCAAATTATTCCCACTGTTCCAACAAGGTGTAGATGTGTGTCTAAATAAAGTCTTTACTACCCTACAGGACACTTTAAATATTTAAATAAATATTACAATTATGTCAGTTGAAAAAGCACATAGAAAGCACTTGAATTTTGTCAAAAAACATGTCACAGCTTTATTTTAGCTGTCGTAAAGGGGTTAAACTCTGCTAAAGAGGAAAGCAGTGCTTCAGCAAATGAACCCAATTTTCTTTCCTAACTATACAAACTGTTGCATATATTTTCCCCTCTAGCAATCTCATTTTCGTTGTTTCACACTACCACCCTGAATAGTAATTTGGCTGTGAATAATTCCCCTCATCAATGCAGATGTCAACACCAAACGATACAGGGACATGCTACAGTGTATGCAGCAGCTCTGGATTAAAATGCAGACTCTTGTACACAGAGCCAGTGGACCATGTGGTTTTTATTTTTCAGCTGTTTCCAGCAGATTGAAAATTCCACAGACTACAGAGCTTTGAATAATTTAGAATGTTGTTTGGAATACTTTGTAGCTAGAAAAGTTCATAAAGAGGGGGGGAAATCACTTCATTTTAGTTTGCTGGATAGATTTGATTCCTAAATAGTAGTGTCTTCCTAGGGAGGAGAGACTAAGAACATAAAACATGCCACTTCAGGAGAACATATTGATTCATTTTATTAATGAGACTCAAAAGTAATTTCATCTTTGAACAACACCAGCAGCAGGGCTATTTCTCTGCCTCTGTGACAAGAGAGGAATAAAACTAAGCTGTGGACTTGCTTGACTACTCAGAACTGGCAAAATTCAGTTAGGTGTAGAATAGATTAGCCTGCAATAGCTTTAACAGCACAGTGTTGGGGAACCAAAAACCATGGCAGTTGTTAGAAGGAAATGGATAAACATATTTATTCAAATGCACTTGTGATTTAAGTTAAATTTGTAAAAAAATTAGGTTAAATGTTTTAAAAGTCTAATATTTATAGGCCTCTCTTGAGTTACAGAGCATGCACTCAGCAAGGGAGTAGGTTAAGGTCAGATTTTTCATTATGCATGTTTTTCTGTCTCCTCTGGTTGTGTCTCCCTCAGCTGGAGCCAAATTCAGAAATGGAATTTATGTTGCACATCATTTTTCAAACAACTATTTTACCAAATATAAAATACATGCTAAAGAATCTCACATAAAACAAAAATTAAAATCCTCTGGAAATCCTGTTTGTCTAGATCATGTCCTAATGAATAAAACAGCAGGACTTGAAATTGTTTTTCAGGATCAAGCCCAAATATTCAGCCCTGACCTCAATGCCAGCAGCTCCCATTGAATGTGACAGGCACCAAGTACTCATTCCAGAGGCAGAATCTGCCAACTTTCTTTTACCCTAAAGTCCAGTTTGTCATGAAATGACAAACATATTGAAGTGAGATCAAATGCCTGCAAAGAGAACTCTCAGACAAGAGATTCAAAATTACAAAATGAACAAATATGAACTTCCTATACAGTTTATATTTTGCAAATGTTTGCAAGTCCTAATTTCAAGGCCAGGCTGCAGCTCTAGCAAGAGGTTTGCAAGGAACAGAACCGCAGCAGCAGTAGCGTTCTTTCTCCTGAGAGCCCCTCTGGGCCTTTCCTCACTTAGACCTGTTAGGTCTCATTGCTCTGAGCTGATGACTCACTCAATTAAACCTCAGCTTATGCACTTTCACACTTCTGCCACAGTCTGCATTCCATGTACTTGCAGCGCTGGGATTCTCCTTGCGATCTTTGCTGTGCCTTGTTCATGGTGTTTCAGAAGGAGCAGAGGTGGCAGCAGTGCACATTTTCTGGACAGCTCTCTAGCAGCTCTGGGCTTTCCCACAAGCACGTGGATCCATGACATGACCTTGAGCGTGCCAGATGCACGACCTTCTCCCCCGTGGGCCAGAGTCCCGTGAGTCAGTGTCAATATCTGCTAAAAGATTTATGCTCCGAGCATCGACCGAGTGAGCAAAGGGAACATAATTCAACAAATCTCTTCATGTCTAATTAGAGAGTGCTTGCACTCAAAGTGGAGCCTACCAGAAGCAAACAGCCAACACTGCCAGATTCATGTGGACTGGAAACTAGTCACCAACTTGACTTGACTGCAACTTTCCCCTCCTCCAAACAACAAATGGAGCTCAATCACTGACTGAGGGAGGAATGCCTGTGGTTCCAGCTTTGCTTCCTAGACTGACATGTGCAGAGGGTGGAAGCCCTGCTGATCATGCAAAAGCCAGGTAACTCATCTCCTCTTTCTCAAAGCCATGACAGAATCAAAGGGCTGCATCTTCAATAGGTTCTTGGCTTTACTCCCGTCTGAACTTGACTCCCATTTCAAGGCATAGTGGAAGACTATTCAATAAGAACAAATCATACTTATAACTAGCATCCTTTATTGACTGTAATTACACAACTTTAGCTTCTTGTATTGAACTTTCATGCTGTGTGTTAATTTTGTGACACATTCCTAGGACTAACAAAAATACAAAATAAAAAAAGCTGAAAACTGTAAACTCAGGGAAGCCACATTAATTTATGCATCCACCTGGTAAGTGCTGTTATTGTTTTTCACATAGTTCATAGCAGAAGATAGTTATTTTCTATGGCTCAAACAGCTTCATTATTTCATTAGCGCTTATATTAATAAATTGATGTGTGAAAAAGCATCAAAGCATAACTTCTATTAAATAGGGAGTTTATTATCATCAACACAGCCTAAAAGTGATGCCTTGATTGAATTTGCTGCAAAAGTTGCACTGCCTACCCAAATGAACAACGTTGCAATGTCATGTATTCTGTACCTAGATGGTTGCTTGTATGTTCAGAAGGAAACTAAGCTTAGTGGTGTATGAAGACAAAACTCTCCAGGCATTTAGACTAATTAAAACAGGTAATTCCAGCACAAAGGAAATGGGCAATGAGATGAGTCTTCATTTGGAATCTCTAAGGGCAGTTAATGTGTTAAAAATGTCATATTCCTTGTGAAGAGAGAGGTTCATACAAAGATATTCTGACATTCAGTTAGCTGCTAGTAATTTTTTTTTTTTTAATTCAGAAACAAGCTAAACCCTATATAAACCGAAAGGAATGATGGATTTAGATTTTCACGACTATTTATCCTCATGACTACAAGCCTTTCTACCAACAGTCAAAGCAACCTCTGACTGTGAAAGCTGTATTGACTCTTCCTTTGGCTGACATTGATCTCAGTGGACTTAGAGGAGAATAATGACAGCTTTGAGAAATGGCTATGATGCAAGCCTGCCTGCTTACAGAATAGGACAACACTGATGTCAGAAGATGATATGCAGCAAATACGTGTTTTCTTTTTCTATTCTCTGTGTACAAAGAGGCCAGTGTGCTTCCTAAGATAACTTTATGAGGGTGCCACCAAGCTGCCAAATGCTTATTATCAGACTGGGAAAGATCATGGCACACCTATTTTATCAACTGAATTATGTTTCTCATCTGGGGCTGTATGTCAAGTATAGAAAATAACTTTAAAATTCAGTCCCCATTTTGAACCTGCAATGTTCTTGTCTTCCTTCACCACAGCATCTCTCCTGTGGTCACAGACAAGACGTGATTTAAAACAAGCAGCCTAGTCAACAAGAATCCTGTACTGCAGAACAAGCTAAATAGTTTTTTTTGGTGAAGCACCAATAGTATTTAACAATGTCTTCAGTTAGAAATAATACCACTTGGGATAACAAAAGCTATGAGAACTTGTAATCATAATTGGTGTTTTGCTCAAAGCCCAGAGTCAAGAGATTTAAGCTTTCATTCACAAGAAAAATTGTATCCCTCGTGGTTGGAGAGAGGAATATCATGACTCAGGTGTTTCCTTAAACAAAACAAATAAATAAATAACCATCCCCTCCCCCTCGTGGATCATGCCCATGATTTTACAGGATGGTGGGCAAGGGGACAGAAGGGATACAGACATTGCACAATATTGAATACTTGACCTCTGTATAACTGTATTTGTGGTGCAATGTATTTTAAAGATCATCCACATGGAAGCCTAAGCAAACGGAAAACAAACCTGAGTGGCTTTAAGATGGCATTTCACTTTCACATGCTGTATCAACATAAGAAAAACACAGAATTAGACCAACATATCTTAATTCTGTCCTGCAGAATCTTTCAAGCTCCCAAAATTAGTGTTATTTTCCCTCTGCAATGAAAGCAGGCCAAGACTTTCAATAATCTTATAACAATGGAAGGGTTCAGGCAGTCTGATACAAATCTCTGCTCTAATATTTGAATGTGGATTATGAGTATTTACGGTGAATTTTCATTCTACACAATTCTAAATCTGGGAGAGCGTGGTTTTAAATGGGCTTTTTCACACACCATGAAGTAGTATAGCCCTACTTTTCAAGCTGTAGTCGACCAGCAGGCTGTAACTCAGTTTTTAAATATCACCTGCCTATTTCTGGGAATTTTCACATTAGCCAATAATTTTACCAAAGAACTAATTTCCACAAACTGAGTTTATATATTACCCAGCCATGTTACTGCTGTCTCTTAAGAACCTTGTTTCTGCACGTGGAAGCAAATTTTAAATCTTAGAAGAAAAGCTTATTTTCTAGGCCTGCGTGTAGCAAGAAGGATGTAGCAGACTTTCACATCACTGTTTTTTTCTTCATCGGAAAGCCAGCTTGGGAGGGCCCAATACCCAATCACCAGAATTCACCAGGGTAACACTTGAGAATACGAGAGACTAATGTAATCTCTTTCCTCTTGTTGGCTAGGCAGCATTTCACTTGACTGACACTCACTCAGAATATCCAAGCCAAACACTAGGTGAGAATTTTAGCTGAAGGCACATACTTTCATGTAACTGTGCTGCTTCCACCAGCCAAGCTAAATTGCCCAGACTTAGCAGGGCACCTCCATGCTGCGCTGCACAGGACTGGGTGTGCATTGACTGAGAACCAGTGCAGAGGGAAAAAATCACTTAGAAAAATCACCCTCTTACAACAACCTCACTTATTCATGACAGAGTGGCTGAAATAGCCTTTGCAGTTAGATGGGGCAGGATGAATGTCTCTGGTGGTTTTGGGCACACAGTCAAAGGATTCTGAAAATGCAGCAAACATGAAAGGTTACCTTGAAAGCAAACAGCAGGAGCGAGTCCACTACTAAACCACAAAAGTACAGCCATTAAGGATCTTGTAATGTCTTATTTGGGAAAGCTGGTAAGTGCCAAATCAATGAAGATATAATTTTAGATCACTGAGTAAGAATGTAGCAAATATAGTCTAGCCATTTTTGAAAAAACAGACCTACTCACAGAACCAGGAAAAAAACCACTGTCTACTGTTTTATACCAAGATGCCACTTTGAATAATTTATTTACAGCATCAGGTCACAGAGGATTCAATAATTTTACAATGAAGATGAAGGAGAAGCTGAAAGCAGAGAAATTAGATATAATTCCTTGTCACAGCACTAAAGTAATATACATATATATATATATATATACACATGAGGGGTCTTTCCTCTTTCATGGCCCTGCAGATGAAAGCAAGAACACAAGGCATCACCAGCCTCCACAAACTTCTCCCAGAGAAGAAAACCCAAATGGATTTCACAGAACCATTGTCTGCCCTAGCTCTTCTCTTCAAGCCAGAAGATTGTTCTTAGCTAAGGTAAAACAAATCAACTCCTCTGGCACAACTGAAACAACTGAGGGATAGATCTTTGTGATTTCCTGACCTCAGTCCTGGTTTTCCCATCATCAGATGGCACAGCTTTAGGGCTACTCTGACTGGCATTATGTGAGACAGCCCAAAATGTTTTTACAGCTTCCAGATAAGCACTTTGCCTTATCCTGGCACAGCCATTGTGCCAGTATCTGAGAAAGCTGTGATGTAGAGCTGACTGTTGTTTTTGCAGCAATAACATTTGCCAATATTTATTCAAGGAAGAGGAGTGGCAGATGGTTACAAATGAGTCATTGGTAAATAATGCAAGAATATTTTTTAGCTAACCCTGAAGCAATCCCTTGGGATTGCTGAAGATCCCTATGAGACACACACCACTGATTTCATGGATGCAGCTTTAAGGAGAGTCTAGTTACAAACACAGAGGTAGAATGTTGATTTAAAGTAAATTTCATAGTGCTCCTTTGTGTCATCTCCATCTATGCTTCCAAATAATTGTTTATTAACTACCTTTGCAAATGTTTGTAGTCTTTGAAGTCAGAGATTGTTCCTGGAAGCTCAAATCCGGCTCCATAGTATCATTACCTCATAAATAATTTTCTATATGTAAGCGAGTGTAATGCTTTTTTCCCCTAAATTAGACATTGCAATGCATGCATACTCAAAATCAGACCTAACAGCAGCTGAACCACTGAGCTGAGCAAATAATTGTGTCAGTGTGGTGTGACTCATATCTTAAATAAGAAAATTCTCATAAGGGCCAGCATTCTTGTCTATTGAAATACATTCATTTTCTTTCCTCCACTGCCATTGTGTAGCTATTGCTTATAGATTCAGCCTTCAAGGTATTACAAGCAAAAAATCAGAAAATTTAAAACAAATTTATGTGAGTCAACAGGAAGTGGATTTCTCTGGGAGCCACCATTCACTGCGACAGAAAGATTTCAAAATGAAGGCAAGTGAAGGCAAGGTCACACAAACAAAATGCCAATTATGATTCCTTTTTAGCAATACACTATATCTCATGAACATGCCTTCGCTCTATTTCCTGCAGTGGATTAACACGTATTGCCCTTGACTTTTCAGGCCCAGCCACAATGGGCTCAGCACTGTGTTATACTTCCGTAAACTCCCCTCCAGCCAGGACCATCTTTAACCACAGCAATCAACTGGCCACCATGTGGCTTAGTCACTTCCTTGCAAGCTTGTGCCCTATCCCCAGTATAGATCCACATAACAGAGGCAGTTGCGCAAATTTTCAGAACCAACAGAAAAACCATTTGAGCTAATTGATCGTGGAAGGAGGCAGTGAAAGTTTCAGACTTCCACTCCTCACCTGTGCCTCAGTCAGTATATGCTTAGATCTGAAATGTGGTGGTGCTGCCGTTGCCCAGCATCATGTACACAAGGCAGCAAAAAAAAGTTCTGCTTGTGCCTAGAAAGGCCCAGCACAGCATAAAGTCATTGTAAACTTAGCTAGATGAGCTAGCATTGCTCATCAGTCATCCAGAATTTGCATTACACTGCTGAGTGGCTGAAAAACACAATGGCCCATTCCCAGGCAAAATATAGAATCAGAGCTGACTATTAGAACCCTGCCTTTTTCCTGCAACCAGAACTGAAACGTTATATCCTACAGGTCATAAGCTGCACCAGTACTCTGAGAACATCCAACAACTAAAGGGCTATAGCAACTCTATTCTTTTTTGCCAGGACTAACACCTGACACAGCAAGAAGTCCCGTGCCTGTGTACAGTCACATCTCTTGTGTGCAAGAGCCACACACACGTACATGCTGTCTGATGCTTGAGTTCCTGTACGAAATGGAAGTAGAGATCCTTCTACAAGCACCAAGCATCTCCTCAGACAGTAACCATATCATAACTTGATTCTGAGGAGCAGGAAGACAATGTCACTTCTTAGAGTTATAGTGTCATATCACAAATGTAAAAAACCATATTTTCTAATGAAGATAAAAACGTATTTCCTGAATTATGCATTTTTATTTTATTAAAATATTGCAGCTTACAGTGACCAAGTGCACTCAGATTTGTTACCCCAGAATCAGTCTCCTTATTGCTAATTGCATCTTTCTCCAGATGACTAGGAAATTACAGCTTACTGGGTGCAGAAGCAAATTACTGTATAGATAGTGTTCTGGTTGAAGAGACAGAAATAGTGATGTATTTGCTTTAGAGTTGGCTGGCACTTGCCATCAACCATGTAAATCTTCCACCTTGACATGCTGATTAGTGTGCTCTATAATTTATCAGCCAGATGTTTCGGGCTGGAATTCTGTGCCTTGTAATCTGTGCTCTAAAAATGCTGTATTTAACTGCTTTTGTTACCTGCTAGACTATAGTTTGAGACTTTTAAGTGCAGAAATCTCCTAAATCATCAAGAGCAAGCAAAGAAGATATCATTAACTTAAAAATTTGTCTATTTAAACATACATTCCTAAAAAGCAAAATGTAGACAGGTAGGTCGCTGAAACTTCTAGATACTAATGAACATAAAGCCATGTGTGCTATACCCTCTTTTTGAAATTCCAGCAGAAGCTCTTTACAGTGTCCCTGACAGCCCAGTGACATCACCAGTACATTATAAGGGCATTAGATTAGAACAAACTGCAATCTATGGCAAGCAGGTGCAACAGAGTGATGCCAGTTCCCCATCACCACAGCAAACCTACCCAATTGCAGAAGTGCTTGTAAAAATAAGGATCCTGAATTTGACTTTGAATAGAAACCTAAGAAATTTTGGCTAGTATGTATCCTGCCTGTTCTCTTTTTCCTTCTGTTTAATTACTTGTGAGAGGGAAACAAGCAGGAATGCTGTGGCCTACAACAATAACACAAGAGTGGCACTTCTGATGCAAGTAATTTTATAGTAAGACGAGAATAGGCATGTGCAAGAGAATAGTCTTGAGTAGACAACATTTAGCAATTTCGAATTTTTCGGTTTGCTTTTCAGCAGTGCTCCAGCTTGCATAATTCTCTTTACGACTCTGACCCTATAATGCTTTGGCATCAATAATCTTCAGATTTTGCATCTTCACTGACTTCAGGTCAGATATTGTGAAGTACTGTGCAAAGAGAAATTACACTAGTGAAAAAGTTTGGGAAAAGGATATGGTCAGAGTTCTATGAAAAAGAGAATAGTTCAAGAAAAACATAAATAAAAAAGAAAAGAAAAGAATGTTATGTTCTGATCACTAGGAACCACCAAACACATGAGAGGCAGAAGTGAGAAAGGCCAATAAATCAAAATTTTTGCTTTTCCACAATTAATTTCTAAGATTTATCTCTTGGTCTGACATAACAGATAGGCTCTTTAATTGAAAGTTTGTAAGATTAAATATATATTTCAAAGCTCTCCATCACTATGGCATTTGGATGGCTTTTGAGAAATGCACCATCAAAGCAAAATCACCACTCTGGCCACTGCCTTCGTGGTGTGTTCAACTGTCACAGCCATCAACAGAGAACACACAGAGCCTAAAGCAGCAGAAAGACTCTCTTTAGGAGGGAAAAAGATACACCTGAACAGCTGATACACATCACACAGCCAGACATTGCCGTCTGCTGAATATTGTCTCCAGACAGAGGAAAGCTAATTGAAGACAAACATTTAAAGTAACAATAAAACCAAAACTAGTCATAACTAGATGGTTGGCAGCTTGATAGATCTGCAGTAATTAAAATACTGAAGAGTTTTAGTTCTTAGGCTTTTAACAGTGGGGAAATGGAAGACTCGTGTGGGCCAGACAACTGGTGAAATCTAACATATATGGTTATTTAATTGAAAAATTACTATGAGTGTGGAGGAAAGAGTCCTGGAAAAGCCTTTGCTTCACTAGAAAAGACAATAAAAACCATTTCAGTGTAGTTTTGACCAGAGGAACCACTACTTCCCTGTCATCCTTCCCCGGCTACATTCTGTTTTCTAAGAATTACAAAGATTAAAAAAAAGAAAGAGGAACTGAACAACTAAAAACAAGTTTGTGGTTGGTTACTATTTAAAATATTGGTATGTCTAGATCTATTAATTCAGAATGGCCTCAAGCCTTAAGGACTGGTTCTTGTTTCTGTAGTTCATGTTTACAAAACATCAAGATTTCCCAGTTGCATCACAACAATTTCTAGGCAGGATTACAACAAAAAGTTGCTCGATTCTTGACTCTGCAACTGCATCATAATAAAGCATCTCATTTATTATCCACAAAACTGTGTTATCAGAGTTTTGCACTAACCGGAGTTTGAAATAAAGTAAACAAGATATGAAAGATATTTCTGTGCATTTATGTGATTGGGTCAGGACAGCAAACAACTGAGCTTGTACCTCTCTTGCAACGTGAGCCTGAGATGCTGCTTTGGACACCAGGACTGAGGATACACTCCCTAATGCTGATAGAGAGGTTGCTGGCTGTCCCAGTGTATGCATTCAGAGCATCTTAGTGGCTTTCTCAGAGTTTAGTCTTCTATTAGAGACACTGAAAAAATTAGCATATCCTTTCCTTTGAGTGAGTCACCTACACAGTGTACACCTCAACACTTCTCTCTGTGTCCTGTACTGAGCAATATCTCGTTGTGCCTGCTCTGACGTGGTGCAGTCTGAAGGCAAGAGGAAGCACTGGCATTGGCAGGGCAACCCTAATCAGCTCAAACCTTCTGCCTCTTGTTTCCAAGCCACCAGCCCTTCTATTTCTGTACAAGCTTCATCATCTCTGATGGCATAACGTAGCTGTGGTGCCTTGCCTGGGTCTCCAGATGCTCCATATCTGTGGCCTGTCTGTTACACTGACTACACTGACCCATTTCCTCACGTGACTCAGGGGGACTCGAGGAAAATACACATATTTGGGAATATAGGCAGTAGCATTACATGCTCACATTAGAATTTGCCCTCTGGTGATTATATATATCCTGAACTCTAAAAGAACATTATACTTTGCTTGAATAGTATATTTCATAAGTTTGCTATCATAAACAGTGATGTTTGATAGGTGCTTCTCATTTGCAAAATGAAATATGCCGTACTGCATTTAGAATTATATGAATAGTAGTAGCTAAAAGCAGTGCAAAATGCAGACTCTGATGTGAGTATTATTGGCACTTGGAAACCATATGGAAGTCTAAAAGAGCAATATTATTCATATAACATCATTGCAGAGGCATTCAACACACTGGAAATAGAAGAAGAGGTCTATACTATTTTATTCCACAGTCAGTCACAAGAAGTAGAGAAAAACAAACCTTCTTGTTTAGAATTAAAAGTATCCTTCAAGTACTACCACAGAATTCTCTACTAGCCAATGTATTTTACAGAAAGTTATTCTATAGCATCAAAGAGCAGACTTATTTTCCTGTGCTGTTACAGTAGGCCTCCAAACCCCCTGCCCTGGCCCAGGAGCACCTTCCATACAATGTTCTCTCTTTTACAGAAAATGGGCTTTTCGGTTTGCTTTAGGAGTGACACACAGAAAAAGACAAGTATATTTCTGCTTGGGATTTCCTGATAAAAGCTGCCTGCATTCATGTGACGCTGTACTTGCACGGTAAAGTCACCTGCTTTTAGGACATGCCAGAATTACTGTGCATGCATAGCTGTTTTACTCAACATTTTCCAGAATGCCTCTGACAATGAGCGTGCCCAGGGTTTTTGGAAGTGCAAACCTGGATCAGAGCTGTTGATCTTACAGCAGCGTTCACCTCAGGAATTTCATATATAGTTGCATTTTGCTTATTTGGGAAAAGAAAAATAGGACAGAGTTGTTGTTATATTTTTAATTGTGTGTTAGCTTCAGTCAAAACTAGAATTACCATTTTTATCTATATTTCCTCCACACACAAAGCTCAGAGTTTTACACACAGTCGCAGCCATTGCATATAGATGATATTATTCCCAGTGTTGGAATATTTATTTACCTGTGGGCCTTCTTGCTTACATTAGTTTCAAATCAGCTGAAAAAAAGAAAATTAAAAGAAAATAGCGAATAGTCTAAGTAAAAGAAAATTAAGAGAGACTTTCAAGAAACTCTGGGGCACACAGCAAGACAGTGCCAATGTCAGAGTCCTAAGACTCAGCAGTTTTTTGATTTGGAGCTCCTACCTCAAGCAGAATATGCTTTTATCTCTCAGCTCAAAAAACTGCAGATTCAATTCAAAATAATTCATGTTGTCCTCAACCTTAAGCTATTATCAGGCTTCTCACTGTACGAGTTGTTCAAAGATTTAGAATAACCTAGCTTTCTTAGCAGTGATTCATAAAAGCAACAAGAAATATCATAAATAGCAACAATTATGGTTGATATCATTTGGCACTGATGCCAGGAGGAGGCTGCCTGCCAAGGGGAACATTCCTTGCAAGTTAGTCCTACAATGTGCTGGCAGCCAGCAGTGCCTGGAACGAATCCGATGTTCTGCTTCGTCGGGCTGCTCCCAGGGCACCAGCGAGACAGGGCAACATGGGCTGTTTCAGGGAGCCCCCCGGGGTGCATGGAAACGAGGGCATTCCCTCTTCATCTGTACAAGGGAGGCTTTGTGATACGTGGAAGCATTTTACTAAAGCTTGTGGTGTAAGGCACAGGAAGAAAAAGCACACTAGGGAGGTCAGGCTCTGCTTCTCATTTGTTTGCATCTGTTTGCAAGCCTTAAACTGAACTATTTTATTTAAAATACTGTGTTTCACAGTGAGGAAAGTGTCAAGAGTTTTAGCAACCATCTCCATGACAGAGTTGATAGCAAGCACAGAGGATTGTTTCAGGCGGTAAAGCATATTGTAGCTTTTGGACCTGTAAGCATCAGATTTTGCACTCTGTAGTTAGAGGGGCAGTTGTCAGAGAAGAGATTTAAAACAAAAATAAATCCATGTTAAGTGCAGTCCTATCTGGAATCCAAAAGGTTAAGGGTAATTTCTTTAAATCCTTGATTTCCATCAGAGAGAAGTTCAGGCTGACTCTGTTGAAGGTTGAATTGCCTCTCCATTTTTGAGTACAGCATTTCCTGATACCTTTCTTATGTCTGGTAAGGTATAGGAATGTGTTTACCCAGTAACTTCGTTCCAGATTAGGACAGTAGATGCTACCACCATGCCACCTCACCAGAGTAGAGCACTGATACGAGTGTCTTAAAACACTTTCTGTGAGCATCTTAAAACACTTCCTGGAGTTCAGAAAAAATTAAGTAACTTCCATCTCCTGCTGTTCATAGTAGCTGTGAACATTTTTATTTCACACTAAGCAAGCACAGAGTTCCTTATGCTGACAAGTTCAGACAATTTCAGATTCTCTCAGATCCCATTTCCAGGATGATTGATTACATTTGACTCTTTGTGACCTTAAAAGAGTATTCTAAGAGCAATTTCCATGAGAAGTTGAAAGTTGCAATTTGTTCAGTAAAAGATGGCAACTTCTGCTGTTGAGAACTTAATGGAAACATATATTATGTTCTGCAATGTTCTTGATTTTAACTAAAACAAAACAAAACAAAACAACAACAACAACAAAAAATTAGAAACAAAATCCCTTTTATGTCAATATCTATCTTTCTTAAAATTCACCAGAGTTAATGATCACCATCTCGATTCCACAAAAGACGGGGGACACTTTTGTCAGAACACACTAAATATCACTGAAGCTCTGTAGAATTTCACAGATTTAATAACCATACTTACACTTTCTCTATTTACACTTTTTTGACTGTTAAAATCATCAAAGGTCTTGGTTTCAAATTGACACTAAATAAGAACAGAAAATAGAAAGCAAAAATAAACAGAGAAGTAATTTTTGAGAAGTTTAGACACTTTATAGCTTGAAGTAGCTTGATTCAGGGAATTCTCACTTCTCTCCAGTGTGATAGTATTAGAAATAGTGACCCCTCCAAGTGTCCAGGTTTGGGGACTGCAGTGTCAAAGTGCACTCAACATTTAAGAGTCCATGACACAAAACTTCCTTCTATCTCTGTCTCAAAGCCTCTTTATATGAAGCATTGACTATTCTGAACTCAGGCACATTATGCCATTTCATTGCTATTGTCCTGTATTCCAATCTCTAGTTATGTTACCTTGAAAATCATGACATGATTTGCTGGCTCCTCTCTTGAAAGGAGATTTTCTGATGTTTTATTGATGAAGAATTTTTTTAAGCAAGACATCAGATAACCTGACTACATGTTTCATGTCTTCTCCTAGAAAAGACGATTTTAAAATATGCTATCAATGTGCTTTAGTTAATTAAGCACATCTATACCTCAATAAAAAAAGACTACTGTCTGCTTACTGATGTTGCCAAATTTTGCTTAAAAAATTTCTTTGCAGTTTTCAGTATTATCTTACATACAGGAAGAGCCTTGAAATGAGTTTTTAAATCCTGAAAACAGAACATTGAAAGTGTCTGGATGGAGATGTAACCTTTTTAAGCCTTAAAAAAAAGAGGATTTAAGAGGACTGAATAGCTCAAAGGATTAGCAATGAAAGACAGACACTTTCACATATAAACTTGTCTGAGTTCATCCAAATTCAACAGCAACTTAGGTCATCAAATTAAAAGAAGCTTTGGTGGTTCACTGGAAGCAAGTCTGTGGCTCTCAGCCCAGTTTCTAGAGAAAAGATACTTATCAAAAACATGCCTCTATTTGGCATTCTGGCATACTGGAGGTTTCAGAAAAGACAAAGCAATGAAAATATACGAAGCAATTCTCTTACAGTAAGAGACAGTAGTGGCCCAGATAGAAGAGCATATGGGGAGCAAAACCTCCCTTTTTTCTATTGTGGATACACATTACAACTCATAATCCAATAAAAGCAGATTTTTATAGTATTACTAATGCAGAATTTTCTAAAAACATGTAATGTATTCAGTAAGTGGGAAGGAGAGTTCATGTGATTCACCACTGAATTCCTCATTCCTAAACCTGAACTCTGTTTATACCATAGTGTGACTTACTATTCTACATTTTTGTCATGGGCTTTCTTTTCTACAGTCCTTCTCCATAGAACCTGACCCTGATGAAGCCGGACTCCTTTCTCTCAGGGGCACATCAGGAATGAATCCTGCTTTTATAAGGCACTGCTATCCTAGACACACAGGGGACACTGGTGGGCCTCAAGTACTTCAGCAGACAGTGGTGTCAAAGGCACTGAAGTCACTGCAATGAGTCATGAGCAGAGCTGCCAGGCCGGGGAGAGATGCAGGTCACTGCCCCTCCGCTCGGTTGAGACAGTGGGGATTCCACAAGCAATCAAATCTCCTTCTTCCTCAGCTAAGCAGTCATCAGGCAAGACTACTGCATGCAATTACCAGCTCAACTTTCTTCACAAAAGTTATTCAGTTTCATGAGCAAGCATGTTTCTCCAAGTGTAAAAAACCAAAGCTAGACAGTAGGAAAAAGAATTTTCTGAGAAGCTACAAATTCATAATATTCATAATCTTTCCTCAAGCAAAAAAAGGATGGAGGCAGAAAAATACCTTTTTCCTTAGATGATTTCCTATATATAAGCATATGAAATTCTAGATATAGAATAGTTCACATGGCTGTAAACTTATTGTCATCAGTAACCCTACAAAGACAAGATGCATTTTCATTCAAAATATTTCTGTACATTTCTTTTCATCAAAGCACCTATGGAACTTGGTATTTGGTTCTGTCTATTCCCAACCCAGTTCTCTGTCTAAGTGATCAAATTAATCCTGTGCCTAGAAATCAAATAACGTCCTTGTGTAGGTGTTATGAATACACAAATGCCTACACATTATCAGACTGTTTGCCTCTTCTGCTTTAAAAATGAGGAGGGTCAGGTCCAGAGCACTCCAGCTATAAATGCTTTCTGTATATCATTGCATGGCACACTTGCACTCACCAAACTCAGGCTGGTGGTAAAAATAACCCTCTCTTGAAGAGCAGACGTTAAGTTATCTACTAGGGCTTCCACCTGTTAACATTTTTCAGAGAGGGGCCCTGTCTGGAAATAACTCTGTATTTCATGATGAACTCTATGTGCTTTACTGGACAGAACCAAGATGTGACTCATTGCTCTGAGCTGTGTAAAGATTACATCTCTTTCAGTCATGGAGGCTGAGATGTCTGATAATAGACAGACATCAGAGGTGGTGCTGGAAAGAGACAGCAAAAATCTGGACTCTTAGGGTTTTTATTTTACCTGAAATAAATGTTTGTGCTCTCTGAGTAATCTCAAGAAATATGTCACTATAAGGAAGACATCATAGAATAGGAGCAGCAAGCTCTGCTTTCTAGAAGATAAGAAAGTGTTTGTATCAGTTTCTATGTTTAAGTCAAGCTTCTCCCCCCTGCTGGTCACAAGATCATAACAGTGATCACTGGGACAGTCACACTTGCTGATCACTGTGTGATTTACTCATGTGTTCTTGCATTACAAGCCCTGCTCTCAGGTTATTCTCAAGTTACCTGCAAGAGTTTTGTGAGAGATTTCAAGATGTGCGGGGGAGGGAATGGACATATATCAGGACATTATTTATTAAAGGATACTCCTACTGCCCTAACTATCATGATACTGAATCATCATATCCAATTAAGCAGATGGCTGATTACTGAAACAAGTCAACTGCTCCCTGTACTGTGGTCCCAGTTCTTTCCTGTCTTATCAAGCTTTTATGGATTTACAATCTTTAAATTGAATGAAATAACATTTTTAAATTTACATGAGCTATATGTATATATATAAAACATACTCTGTCTTTTTTCAGCATTATGTCATGAGATTCTAGAATTCCTTCAGTTAAACGTATCTGAGTTTAAGCGTTGTTTGGCTATTGGGGTCATAAAATCATGCATTTATATATTAGGAACAGTGATTCTGTTTAATGCAGAGATTGCCATTATCATTGAGAGATAAGACAGACAAAGTAATTACAATATTTTGGATAACTGTGCACTAACTGTGCACTAGCATTGTTCAGCAAGAATCAGAAAAAGGTGCAGTACAAGATAAGCATCACATGATGAGGTATTGCTCCCACCCTCGTAACACTGAAGGTAAGTTAAATGTATGTATACAGAAAAAGAGACACAGCAGCATATAACCACTCATTTATGAGATATGTTATGAAAAGTAATGGAAAATGTTTTGGGTTTTACATAAAATATTCCCTATCAGAGAGGATAGAGTAGAGCTGGAGAGTGGGAAGAATAATTTTTTGTCTTAGGAGTGTGGCAGTTCAAGAAAAATTCCTAGCAATGTACAACAGCAAGAATCAAAAAATCACTAGAGAGAGTGTAGTTTAGCTGTAGCTCACACAATACAGTGAGGGAGACAGAAAACTAGGTGGAGGGCAGTTTTGACTGTTAACAATTCAGACGCTACACCATGACAAAGTGAAGACTGCACCAATACATGGGCTCATCCCTACTCCTCATATGCATGTTTCCTACAGTTCCTAGCAGTATGACCTCCTCAACATTTCCTCAGCTTGAGATCCAGCAGTGTGACTGCTGAGTTATCTTCAAGGGCCCCGACTGCTGTACCAACCAAGACATACTTTTCTAGGAATTTTAACAGATGTCCCACTTTCCCACCTTTCATTTTCTCCCCCAAAATAAGAAATAACCTGCAACCACTGACACACAGTGGTGTCAAGACAGAATAGCTTCCTGAAATAGTCTTTAACATTGTAGGGAAAAAATTAGCAAGTAAAACCTCAGAAATAATTCAGTACTGATACAGATACTCTTTCACAGGGGCAGAGCATGTCAGCACAACAAACCCGGGTGAAGCTTCTTTAACAGATTAGCCTAAGAGAGATACCAGCATAATATTTTTGTCAACAGATAAAGGAAAACAGAATCAAATCAAAATTTTAATATCTCTAGCAGCTCTTCCCCCAAGGCTTTCTTCAGGGACAGAACAGTCCATTTGGGTATGTGCCAGTTACACAGCCAGTTACAGCAGAGTGAAACAGAGCAAGGAAAAGGGATTCTTCTCCATGTAGCTATCACATTCTGAAGAGTTTTCTTCTTGTATGACTTCCATAGACAAAACAACAGAAATCCAGGTCTTTCCAAATAAACAGTGAAAAAAGTCTGAGTCAAGGAACTCTGAATCTGCATTTAGTTTCCCACAGAAAAACAGCAGCTTTATACTTCCGGTCTGCATGTCTTATTTTAGATTACAGAAAGTATTTTCACAGATCACTTTGTGGGGTGAAAAGTTAGGATTTGATGCTACAAGATCCCAAATCCATTTTTTCAACTAAAGAGAGCCTGTCATTGAGTTCTCAGTGAGAGCCATGAACTGTTCCTGTATTTCTGAACAGATTAAAGGTGATAATTTTTAAAAGGGGATTTTAAATTAGCTTTCATGCACAGGAATAATTTTTACTCCTTTTTAAAAATTTTTACTCCATATAAATACTTTGAACTGAGAACTCTTTTCTCATTCACAGTGAGTTTCACACCTTGGGGTGTTGCTCTTGGTGTCACAGCCCACGTTGCACTGCTGCAGACCATTTGAAATCTATGGCACTATCTCATCTGGAAACCACAATGGCAGCTCCTGACGTTCCTGCACAAGGTAAACTCACAAGAAAAAGGGACAAAAAGTCGTCTGAGCAGCAATTACACCGGGATTGAGAAAAGCACCCGTTTGCTGTCTCTTACAAAACTGGAAGTTTCCTCTACCTCAGTGTCTGCAGGCCTAATTCCAAATAAAGACAAGGCCTTTGTGTCTTTGCAGATGACAACATGCAAATATAACAACAGTTTACACCACCTTACTGACCTTTTCATGGTAACTATATACAATTTCTACTGCAAGAAGAAATATTTGTCGTTCTGCTAATCTTCTGTGTGCTGCTTGGTACATCCAATTCTTCAGCAAATAGAAAATTAATATTGTCCCACAAGAAGTGGGCAGACTATTCCTATACTTACTGGGAGAGAGGGCATAAATGATCTGGTAGGAGAAGTTTACAGCTCTCCTCTGTATGTTGTGACAACTCTATAAACCGTTAACAAATGGGCTGCACTGCCCTCAACTGCAGTTGAGGCACTTCCTATCAGGGATTTAAAGATAACCAAGGGAATATGCTCACCTCTCAAGAGAATGCCAATAGCAGTTGTGTAATAGTAATAGACTATTGTTACCAAAAAGCACGTTGGAATATCACAGACTATATAAATTCTGTCTGAGGGGCCCATATGAGCTGTTTGTAATCTCCCAGAGTGTCTGAAAGCTCTGCAGACTCTGGAAGACATTTTGGAAGATGTTAAAACTCATCATCAACACTCATGACTGAATGGATATTCCCCAACTTCCATCCCAGTTATAAATCCTCCTTTACGTTGCTTATTCCTTTGTGGATCGTTGCAAAGGTACCTCACGCACACCAAGCCCTGTGCAGTTTGCTAACCAGAGAGACTGAGCACTGTGTCTACCATCTCACTATTCACTGTGGTCAGACACTGTTGACACATCTATTGCTGAGCTACTACCTTGAACTTCTACAGCAAAAGAAATTTATTTGCTTCAAGAAGTTGAATTTAGTTTTAAACAGACTAAGTAATGTTCAGAGTGTTTATGCACATAGTACTAGGGTAGCTCCTGCTCTGCTTCACAGCTCCCTTTGAAATATCCAGGAGCACTTCTGGACTTCCAAGAGTGTTTAAATCTAGACTGAATGTGTTTGGGAATAATGTGCACATATCATAAAAATACAATTCAAATGCATTAATTCTGGTAATGATAAAAAAAGGAGAAAGGGAAAAGAGATTTTTTTCCAGGTCACATAAGTTCTTTGAAGTTCAGGAGTAAATTCCTTGCTCTATTAAAATAGGTGTGCATTCCATTACTTAATTCAGTGACATGAGAATTTCAGCAAAGATATTTCTTTGTGTATAAGTTCCAGCTTTTTCTGGTCTTGTTTGTATGTACAACGTAGTGTCTTACATTAAGTATTCTCCCACACATTCAAATATTCCTATAAACATTTGAGAGTTATCCAGAAGTCTTACAATAGTATAATTTACAGAGTAAATAAATCACCCCATGTAAGAAAGCTGTAACTATGCCAAACATTTCAAGAATGGGAGCATGGAGAAAAAGAGATTGCCAAGACATAAGTAGTATCACATCATCTCTATCTGAAATCTAACTCCTAAAGTTAAGAATTCAAGAGCATGGATTCTCAGCTGTGTATATTACTGGTGCTAGAGAAGTTAAAAGAATTAGCTCAGAACACCCAGAATTGGCAGAATAGAAGTAACAGTGTACTCTGGTGCTAATTCAGAGCTGGCTAAAACCCATAATGGCATTGAACTGGGAAACTAATTGTGAGACCACCTCTTAGCACCTCTGAGTCTGTTAACACTCAATTGTGTAATTACTGTGTTCATGTCAAATCACCTAATATAAAAGCACATAGAAACAGTGCTCTCAAATAGATCAAAAAGAGGCAGCCACAGACTAAGCCTAAAAATATAATTTAGCAACTTCCAGGCACTCCTAAAGAATGAAAAAATGTTTATTTATTTTCAGATAGTCTCAGTTCCTTCTTTTCTAAAATAAGGACTTATTCCATGCCAACCTCAGAAGGGAGAACTACACATAAGCTAATATCCTTTGAAAAATACAGTGCTGAAGGAACTTGCAAAAAGCATCAATAGATATAAGTAATACCATTATGTATAGAGAAAACAGATCATCCATAACCATCCAGTAGATAAATTGATATTATTATTGATATTATATGATATGCTAAACAATACCTTCAGTTACTTATTAACAGTAACTTTTGGTAGCAAAAAGATAGTATTTACTGTTGATAATCTCAAATAATTATGTGTTATATCTGCATTATGTGTTATATCTGTACTTCTTGCAGACTACAATGGGAGTTTTGTGAGCTCAGCAGTTTTGTAAGTCCAAATACTTATGAATGTCATTTTGCCAGTATGTGAATCGTGGCCTGTAAAATCCCACTCTAGTGGGATTTTCACATGTAGGGGAATTCATACACCTAAATTTTGATCCAGCACTATTTCATGTCCAAAATGAGTTACAGGTTACAAGAAAAGTAAGGAGAAATTCACTGCCACATTACTAAGGTGAAAAAAATTCTTGGGTGAGAAATCTAAGTAGGGTTTCTTACATCTTCTTCTGAAAGTGTCAGGACTGGCCACAACCTGATTGGACTTGAACAGGGCAGTGGTCTGATCTATATGACAACAGCTACCTTCCTGTGAAAAGTCTGTCTAAGTATTTGTGCTCCTAGGAAACCATAAATAGGAAGTACTTTCTATTTCTTATGTCAAATGAAAGTATCTTTCTCTGCTTCTGGAATACTAACAAGTCTGAATTTAGTGTGGCTGTAGGGTGTTAGCTGGGAATGAACAATGAGAAAGGAGAAACATCCCAGAGATTTTCATGAAGCTCTGGAGCATTCCATGCATATGGAAACATTTGCAGTAGCAGTAGTGCCAAATTACCTCTTCTCACTGTAAAAGCTACATTCTGACCACAGCAACTGCAAGAAAATACATTTCTAAGGTGTCAGCTGCCAACTGTTTAATTTTGCAGGCCAGGGGGGCAGTGACACCTTGTTTCCTATGTATTGCCCTGCTCAAAATTCAGTCTATAGAGAGCAGAAGAGGAAACAGCACAGCAGAAAGAAACAAAACTCTTCTGATTTTTGATGAGGTGGGAGAGCCACATACTGGATGTAGAGCAAAGAAGCACAGTTCTCCATTCTGCAGTTATCAGCTGCATGGGTAGTTCCTGGAATGCTTCTGCAATGTCTGTACATTCAAATGTACTGCAAGTAAGCCGTAACTTAAGAGTATTTAACATGTTTTGTTGCAGGCTCAAAGCTGACTGTAGGCCATTATCACCATTTTAAATATTACTCAATTTATCTTTGCATGTACTTTTAAATTATTTTGTTATCAGAAAAAAAATCAAATTATTTTATCTTAATGGCTATTTCTTTCCTTCCTCTGTGACAGAGTTGAACCTTTCCTAAATGACTTTTTCCAAACGAATGCCATCATTATCATTGTCTTCTCTTTTTTTTTCTTCTCTTTTCTTGTTCTATTTTTTCCTCTCCTTCTTTTCGTTTGTTTTTCTATTTTTTTTTCTTCTTTTTTTTTTTTTCCCCTAATATATTTTGGCATTAGATGTTACTACAGAACAGCCAAGCCTGGGACACTATGGACAGGTGCTGGGCAAGATTCTTTACATAGCTCTTCTGTGACAAGGCACCTCAACCCTTGGCCTCTGTCAGCTGCTGTTCTTCTGGTCCTGCATCTATTAGCGGTTTCTCTCTCTGCTCCCTGCATGTCCACACTCTCTCTTGTTCTGCTCCTGGACCTCACAAGTTCTTGCCTTTATGCAGCTTCTGCAATTACAATCCTTTACTGGAGAGACCCTGAGCAGAAGCTAAACTATGCAGATTCAACATATTGGGCTGTTTATGGGTTAGGTGGACTTAGCTTTTTTTGTTTGTTTGGGGGTCGGGTTTGTTTTTTTTTTCTTGTTCGTTTTTTTGTTTGTGTCGTTTGTTTTTTAGTTTTACTTCTCTTGTCTTAGAGAAATAAAATTTTGTCCTATTTTGTAGGTGATGAGGAGAGCAGAATGGCAGCGGTCAGGGTGGAGTAATTTACACTTCCTCCTTCCCTCTGCCGAGGCACAGACTGCCACAACCTTCAGTGTGATCAGCTGGATTTCAGTGCACAGGTCACGGTCCCCCTCACACAGCACCTCTGTGCTCATCTGCCTGCATGCACTAAAGGCTTTGTGAAAAAGGGACACAGGTCCCTCACTACTATAATCTGCATATCTGCTTTGCATTTTGGTATCTGTGATATTATTGTTTCTTAAAAACATATTCATGGGGGTTTTTTGTACTCAGGATTTCTTTGTTTTGAAGAAGACTAGTGATACTTGTTTGTTAGTGTGCAATGGGACATAAATTTTCTTAAAGCCTAAAGACAAATCCACAAATCCAAAGACCATGTTATCCGTTGTGTTACTCTGTTGATCAGTGTCATTGGACATAATAATCTCTCTTTCACAGTCTGTGTAAGAACAATGTCACACAATGCCATCTGCTCTTGCACTGGCAGGTATATTTGCGAGACATGTGGCAATTAACATTTATACCTCAGCTTGGCACTGGACATCTGACATGCAATCAAAGGGGTCCCCAGAGTGTTGGAGCTCTTTCTACAGCCACTTGAAAGGTACTCACTTTTGGGGTTTGAGCCTTGCAAATCCATGAACCTCGATTCTCTCGTGACTTCAGATATTAAACTGACATTGATCCTTGTGTACTTTAGTGAAGTTATTCCCAGGATTCTCTCAGCTGCAAGATTTGTAAAGCAACTGTGCCACAGGGATACACCTTGTAACCATCAAGAGCCACAACTACCCCTCAGAAACACATTGCCTGTTCAGAGCCTTCCTGACAACAGCTAGTGCTGCTAATGGCCTTCCCTGCTGATACTCACATTTGGAAATACACTTAGTGATATTATTTTTAACTCTTCCTGAAAGTTATAGAAGCACTGGTTTCCTACAGCAGCAGAAGGAAGCTGACATCCCAAGGGTTTTGTGCTGTGGACACAAGAACTGTATAAACTCAGATGTGTGTGTATGTGTGCAAATTTGTTAAAATGTTTTGCTTCAGTTTAAACCCACATTTTTCATCTCCTTTAAGAGTAATTTGAAATTAAAATATAGAAGGCGTGTTTCCTTTGCTAAAAGGAAGTCTATGCTCACTGTCATTTCATGGGCTGAATAAATCTCCTCCTTTCATGAAATCTCTCAGATACACAAAGTAGTCAGTAGAATACTTAGGTGATGTTCCCAAATAAATTTTCTTCCTGTCTCAGTCCTTTGTTCAGAATCTGTTTTGTTTATCTCATTTTCAGATCTAATTTTCCCAGGGTTTCTATTGCATTATGTTCTCTCTGCCCTTGCTCCCAGTCTCCAAGAGAAATGCAAACCTAATTAAAGACACATGGCATTTTTAGGCTATGTTAGTTAAAGATATTTAGATTGAAAATAGGCTTGCATGAAGCCATGGGAAGTTGTTTCCAGGCTTGGTTTTTCAGAAGAGAATTGCCACAAGCGTACTCTCAACTTACATGGAGGACATGTAAGGAAAATATTTCATAGAGAGTGCCATAATTACTGGCACCAGTACAGGCTGGGATCTGACCTGCTGGAAAGTAACTTTGCAGAGAAGGACCTGGGGGTCCTGGTGGACAACAAACTGTCCATGAGCCAGCAGTGCCCTTGTGGCCAAGAGGGTCAATGGTATCCTGGTGTGCATCAGGAAGAGCATTGCCAGAAGGTCGAGAGAGGTGTCCTTGCTCCTCTACTCAGCCCTAGTGAGGCCACATCTGGAGTGCTGTGTCCAGATCTGGGCTCCCCAGTACAAGAGACAAGGAGCTCCTGAAGAGGTCCAGTGGAGGGTGACAAGGATGATCAATGGATTGAAGTGCCTCTCTTACAAGGACAGGCTGAGGGAGCTGGGCCTTGTTCATCCTTGAGAAGAGGTGACTGAGAGGGGACCTCCTCGGCATACAGAAGTATCTAAAGGGAGGGTGCCAAGAGGATGGACCAGACTCTTCTTGGTGGTGCCCAGCTATGGGCAGAAACTGATGCACAGGAAGTTCCACCTGAACATGAAGAAAAATGTCTTCACTGTGAGGGTGACTGTGCACTGGAACAGATTATCCAGAGAGGTTGCTAATAGTGTAATTTAGTAGCACTCCTACTAATCTTTCACTGATCACACAGTAGCTGAATCACTCTGACTCAATTTTAACACTACACTCCTAATTTGAGACTTGTGACTTGAAATCTAGGAATCCTTCCCACTACAACTTGCACATGGTATCCTTATTTTGGCAGTAGTAGTAGAGGAAAGGCAGGAAGGCACACAGGAAGCTGTCTAGAACCTGAAAAGTGTTGATGCTTTTACCTAATCAGATATAAATAATATAGTCTCATATATACTACCATACCACCTTAAAGAAACTCAAATTCAGTCGTTGTTCAGACAGCAGAGTCAGTTCAAGAAGTTTAAAACACAATCAAATCTCTCTTGCTAACAGAACAAAGGATACTTCCTTTAGGTAATTCAAAAAGAAAAATAGAATCTATGATCCCCACCTTCACCTTAACAGTGCTCCAGGACAAGCACCCTGTCTCTTTCACAGCCATTCTTGCCTGACCTGTTCTAGAAAATTCATAGCACTTTTCCAGTGAGTAGGGAAAGTAGCCTACAAATTATTTTCCTTAATAAAAAGCCCACATACATAAGAGGGCTTTTTTCACGGCATTTCAATTTATAAGACATTGGCTTAATTTTCCTTGTTTGTTACTGAAAGCTAGATTTATCCTCACGCTAATGAGGTCTATAAGGTAGCCAACAAAGACCATTTACAAAGAATTCTGTAAACAGTGGCCCGCTAGAGATGCGAACCACTTTATACCCCTCTACTCTCTCAGAGTTGCTCTTGCTGGTTTGACTCTGTACTCCTTTGGCCTGTAGGCCACTGGAGTGGCACTATGTGTCTGGCTGATACACAGCTACTGCTGTTCATGGAAATCAGAAGCCTCAAAAATCTGCAACAGCTAAACAAAACTGAATCTACCAGCTAGCAGAATCTTTTGAACCTCTACTTTCTTGGGTCTATGATAAGTGCATATTAATAGCTCTTCCTAAGCCTTTGAATAAGAATTTGCAGAATGTGGGTTCTAAATATTGGTGAATTTGTTTCTGTTGAGAGAAACTGTTCGGGCAGAATTTTAAAAAGACCTGGCACTGAGCCCCACTAATCTTCTTATTAATGCTCTTCTTATGAATCTTCCTGATAAAACTGTGAACCCAACCGATTAGTATTGGCAGAGTCTGTATACACATTTGGATTTGGAGTAAGCGCGTTATTATCTGCTGAAAAACAGAACTAAAAAAAAGCTGCACTTCTGTTGTTCAGGCAGCCCTGGACAGTTAACATACAACAGTGCTTCTTTCTGCTATCACAGTATTTGTATTTCATTCCCTCACTCAAAGCAAGGCATTACGGCAGTTACCCTGCTGAACAAATTCCAAAAAGCTCATGTACTCCCAACTATTTTGTCCCTTGCTGTGCTGAGGACGGCTTCCCAGGCTACTATAGCTGCTTCTCTTCTCCCGTATTTGGAGCTGGCCTTCAGCATGGAGATCCCTTGTGGGTTGCTGTTTAAATTCCAGAGTCACTGTTACACATTACCATTTCCTTCAGCTGATGTAAATCAAATACAGTATGAGTGAAAAATGCGAGTATAAGCTTGGCTAACTGCTTCGTGAGGGGAACTGTGATGAATGCAGAAAGTTTGTCTCAGGACACACCGTTTCACAAGCACAGCATGCTTTGCACAGGGGGATGTTTCTGAGGCCATTGCCCCTCCTTCGGCAGCAGTTTGCACACACTTTACCACTGTGTACCGCACTGAATTGGCAGCGCTGGCACAGTCTGCAACAGTAAAGAATCACACTCGTATGGAAAATATTGTTACCTGGCATCAGGGACCTTTTTCTATACACAAGCCCAGAACGTGCACAGGAATTTCATTTCACCCCTGACATGTTAGGGCATCTGCAGCAAACTTAGTAGCCCTCAATTTTTGCTTCTCATCTTCCAGCAGCTCCAAGGCAGCAGAACCCAAACATCTCCTAGTTTCAAAAAATGTTATTATTTTAATTAATCAATTGTTGTTTTTTGTAAGTGGACTGAAAACATGATATTGTATGGAACACAATACCTTAAATAGGAATGATTTTGAAATATTTTAACAGAACTAATAGTTTATTGCTAAGTTCCTTTAGGATAAGGTTTATGAACTTCTCATTCCTATCTCTGAATACTTGCATGGCAATGTCACCTGTGTTGTGGGCAAAATGCCAGCCCACTAACACTTAATCCCTACAGGAAAGCAAGGCAAAGCACAGAGATCTTCTCTATGGGTAAGAGATTTACAATTTAATATTTAAGAGCTATGAATCTGGCTATAGAGGAGACTTAAGAGAAAGATGAGCATATTTTCAGTACACTTCAAAAAGATTCTAAAACAACTCTTACGGACATAACACGTAATGAGGACAGTTTTTTCAAGCCCAGAAGTGTAGCATGAATTGATGTAATTCTGGATTCTTCTCTTTGCTACAGGATAAAACCCTCACTACAATCCTAATGATCTTTAAACTTATGAATGGCACAATGTTGAATACACAGTGTCCTTTCTGTGACACTACTGCATTTTATGAGGAACAGAGAACAAAAAGATTCACAGAGCAATCTTACAATGAGTTCTACTGAATTTTCTGCAAGTACAAGGTCCAATTATACGAAAATAACTGCAAGTTCAAGATCTGGGGGCAGGAAGAAGGAATTATCTTTGCATTAGGTTAACTGTCTTTATTGTAATTATTTGAAGCTCCTCTGGGACACTTACAGAGTTTTAGTCAAGATGTAATAATGAACAGGACACAGACAAGACACTGTATGTAAAAAAAAGTATATTTATTCTGTGGAATATTCCACTGTATATGAAAGGAGTTTATAAGTATATACAAAATTTCAGTGCTGTCTAGCGATTTATCTTCTAAGTTTTGTCTAATTTGGCCATTTAGTACTTGGTGATGTCAGTAAACTCCTATATGTACTAATATATGGCTACAAATCCATAGCATGCATACTAAATCAGATAATTATATCAGCCATAAAGAATCGATGAAAATGATAAAGATCTTCACGATAATCCAGTTAAAAGGCAAATACATACAGGCATACATTCAAAGAGCTCATTATTACTAGATATAGTAGTATTTAATTTTAGCCAGTTTCAGCCAGTCTTGGCTTTGGTTTCATGGTGAGTTTGAACATATACAAAATTGCAAAGACCCCTGAGCCTGTTCATTCTGCTGTAGGGAAATAAATAACTTATGGGACTCCAAACCAGCAAAACACTTAAAATTTCTGACTAATCTTACACCTAGCAATACACACATGCTCTAATATTTTAGTACATCAAATCTAATATGAGGAACTATTAGGAAAGGAGTTGATACTTACAAGCAGACAAGAAAATATTACAGACAAGAAAAAAGCCTACAGAGGCACTGATAAACATGTAGCCAAAAAAAAAAAAAAAAGGGAAGTAATTCATAGGCCATCTTATGGGTTGATTTGGATACAGGGGTCCTCGAAATGGAATTGAACATAATCGCATGCAAAAATACTTCATCGAAAACTCATTATCAATATGTGTTCTTGCAAAGCAGACAAAAAAATCGTGAGACCTTACTTATCTCAGTTGAGTTATCTGTCCATTTCAGTGCAAAGTAAAATAGGGAAGACTTAAACTGAGCAACAAGAATAATTGAAATCAGCCTTTCCATTTTTAAAAAAGATGCATAAAGATCATACAAAAAGTTAGTTGCCACATCTCAGCTGGTAGATGCAGAAGCTCTGTAAACTGCTTGATGACAAGACTTTTACTGCTCTCACAGAGCATTTTCTTGGAAAGGAATCATAGTGCAGCAAAGGCCATTTAAAGCTGAATGACAGCCTCCACATGAGGCTTAATAATCTTAACTTAAACACATTTAACATCTTCAGTTTATTTGCCTCAATTTCCCTGTGTATGTGTGTAGAAATTATCATAAATATTAACCCAAATCTTTATTGATAAAATGAATGTTTAGACTATTAAGATGGTCACCTACTGTGAATAAAGCACTTGGATTATTTACCAGGTAGTTAATTATATTGACAAGCTCTGAGCCAGTATACATATACTCAGAACATATGTATACATCTCCCATTGCCTAAAAATGTTTTTTAAAAGAACATTATCATAAACCCCAAGATACTTGATGGGATTTATAGAAATAGCTTTGTCTCTTTTTCTTTTTTTTTTTTTTTAGTCGAACTCATTTATCCAGTCATAGAGTCAAGCTCCTGAAAACTACCTCTTACTTTATGAAAAATAAAGTCTATTGTCGGTTCACAGTAATGTTAGCACAAGAGTACAAACACCTTGTTTGCACTTACTGTGAGTAGTGTATAATTTTAGAGTATAATTTTAACTACACATGCACATCGTATATGCTTTACATATACATGATAGTACATTTTTGTCTGCAATTTTTCAGAAGTTGGAAAATCGGTTTTTTTTGAACCTTACCCATAATTAGCAATTTCTAGAATAAATACACACACACATATATGCAATATGCTTACTTGTTTTTCCTACATGTTTCACATTCTTAAAAACTTCCTTCAATTTTGTTGCTACAACTGTTGTGATACTCCACAATAAACCACTTCAGAATGCACTGCAGTTAATAACATGCTTTGGGTTCAGAGCAGTTGACACAGTAATTGAGAAATGACAAAAATGAACTACATTTGCACTCTTGGTTTCCCAGTAGAACTTCTAGCAAGAAACCCCTCAAAGGAAACAAGTGAACAGGTAGCAGCAGGCTCTGCAGACCTAAGCCCCACTGTGTTTTAACAACAGAACACGATTATAGAAGGGCAGCTAGGAACCAAGTGATGGTGTGGGATGAAACAAAGTTCATATTCAGGAGAAGGAGGACAATTATGATTTAAATTTTCCAGTTGTAATAGGTTGTTCCCATCTAGCTAAGACAGTGACTGGCGATGAGTCACTATATAAAAATTCTGAAGTGTTGGTCTTGTTCCTAGAACACAGCCAGCCAAGGCACAGAACTAAACAGAACCTAACCTAGTTTCATGGCAGAAGTCATCTTTAAAATAGCAAGGCACATTGACAGGCTGTCCTGGTGAAGTTACAATGCCATAACACCTTAGTAATCTGCTCTATCTTTCCCCTGGATTGTCATGTCTTAGGTGTGAAATTTATTCCATCTTCACCAGTCACTTACACAGGAGAGCTATCAGTATAGTAATATCATTCTACAACAAACCCATGACAGATTTTTAAGTTTATGTTTAAGGTAGACATTACCACAGAAAGAAAAAAAAAAATCTTTTTTTTTTTTTTTAACTTCAGTCACCTATTGCTTACTCCTCAGATGACCCACAGTTAATGCTTGAGAAGAGGGAAGTGCAAAACACCCACTGATCAACAGCAGCCTCCAGTCCTCCAGAAGCTGATAAAAGAGACTCTAAACCTTAAATTTCAACATATGCTTACGTCTTCACAGGACCAAGACAGTAAGACAATCCAGTTTATGCAATCTATCAATATGACATTTCTGTAAATTTTCTCAGGCATCTAATCAGTTTTTACTCAGAAAAATTAGAAAGTGGTATAGCAAAGGAACAATATCAGGTCATTCCAGGGAAAAATAATTAATCACAGCCAAGTGTATTTGCCTAGAAAACATATCTAATATTGAGAATAACTACTGTAAAATGGAGGCTAGTGCTTAGAGCTAACCAGACACATGCACTTTAATGAAGTATTAATACTAGGCAAACACCTTTTAATTACAGAGCTGCAAGTTTTTCAAGCTCTTTGCAAGTTGTTCTGTTCCACTGCTCCTGCCACTTGCAGCTGCAGTGCCATGTACCCTGAGCACAGGATACAGGACTCTCCAAAAGATATTGTGGCAGAGGCTGCATTGCAGCTACGCTTTTTGTAAGCACACGGTGTCCTCCGTTTTTCTACCAAAGCCTATTACTTCTGTATTCATACATCTCACTTACTTCAGTGGAAGAAAAGAGAGGATTTCTTTCCTTTGTTAAAAGATATGTGAGAAAAGGAGAATTTATTTATCTGGTCATCTGGGACAGAGAGACATTATGGCCCTAAAGACAATGGAGATTTTCATAAGCAGAAGAGTCTGCAGAAATGGGTTTACCCGGACTCACTTGAGTTCTTATAAAATATTGAAGGACATGGAAAGAGTGTCTTAAAAGCTAATCCTTTAATTCAAATCATATTTACTTATTTGAGGTGCTGGTCACCACTGTCATGTTAATAATAGATACTACTTCTTAGCAACACTACGATTTTGAGTGTGTGAAAAGGAAAGGAGGTTCAATATTTCTTTTTTTTCTTTCTCAGTGGGGAGTCCATTGTTGCATGTGTAATACCATTCTGGAAGAGGACAAAAGAAATCACACATTTCCACCTTGGGTTCAATAAATGGAAAATATCAAATCTATCATTACTTTCTAACCATCTATTAGGACCTGATGAATTAATGAAAGTGTATAACCTGGGGAAGCAATCTCACACTAACAGCAAAAGTAATATAAAAAGTAATAAAAAGTAATATGAAAAGTAACAGCAAAAG
The DNA here is from genome assembly GCF_022539395.1 of Myiozetetes cayanensis. Taxonomy (NCBI): domain Eukaryota; kingdom Metazoa; phylum Chordata; class Aves; order Passeriformes; family Tyrannidae; genus Myiozetetes; species Myiozetetes cayanensis. The sequence goes on from NW_026086605.1 coordinate 21,632,714, forward strand.
TATAATTACAGACTGAGTTGTGCAAAGGGCAAAAGAAACTGAACTTTTTAAAAAAGTACTTGCCTCAAAGCTGTTATTCATGTGACATCAATGCGACAGTTGTGAATACTGCAAAGGAAAGAGAAAACACTGTAAAGGTAGTACTTAAGAAGAAAAAAAAACAAAGTTGCAAGTGTTATGTGTATTGCTTTAATTGCATGGAATTTTGCTGGATGTGGCTTCACAAATTAGGTAGCCACAGCAACAGCATGCAGGAAATTTCAGTGATGGGCCTGCAGTACAGTCACATAGTGCAGACAAGAAAATTTGATTTTTGTATGGGCAAAAATGCCACCATTATAACCCAAACAGTGAAAAAAACTCTAAATACCACCACATCCCAAATACAAGCACATTATTTTGGCCCTATAGGTGAGCAAGGTTTCAGAAGGCCACAAAAAAGTTTCATCTGTTCTATATTTTATTTTACCTGTACTAACTGTACCTATTTGAGCCACCAAGTCAGCCTTTTATAGTGATCAGATATCACTTTTTTTCTTAAGGACATTTGCACACCCATGCACATTTCAGACAGAAGTCAGTACACTTGATCCTAAACCTAAAGCAATTATATTTAATCAAAGAACTTAGCTTATGTGCAAGTCCCACAAATTACTAAATATGTGGTTTATTAGGTCTGCATAGTTCCACAAAACAGAATTTAAGAGATTATTATTTCATTACATGGACTAATTTGATTTTTGTAACTCCCAGCTCTAGCACACTGCTATCCAGAAGGATTTATATCTGTGTTCATTATTAGTGATCCATAGTATGCAAAAGAAGCACTGCTGAGAATACATATACTAGAAATGGAAGTACCTGCTATAGAGGCAATGGTAAACAACATAAAAAGACTCTTATAGTGCACAGTTCAAATAACTTAATACACTCAAAACTGCTTAGAGGCTGCTATTCCAGGTATGTTTTGCATGCCAATAGCATAATTTGATTATGCTATCAAGCCTACAGATACACCTCTTTCTGAACAAAACGGGATTGTACACCACGGAAATTAGTAATATGGCTTCTACCACTGCAGATTCAATAAATACATACACATAAACATAATTCTAGCACACTAAAAGAGAACAATAGAAAAAAAAAATCAGAGGTGTGGCTAAGATTTCTAACCCTGTCAAAATAAAATCTTAGCTCTTTAGGCCTACGACTTGTAACTGTCCCTGTAGCTCCAACCATGACAGCACTGGTATGAGAAGTTACAGAGACAGATCCTTGAACCCACACAAGCCTTACTGATTTAATTACTCATTCTATATGTCCCCATGTCTGCTGGTAGGACCGGCTGCGTTCAAACACCGCACAGAAAGAACATTGTTTGCTCTAAAACATTTCGGAGTGAAACCTAACCTGATAGAAACATTGATTTATAGCTTAAAATAGCAGAACAAGGACAAAACCGCCTAAAAGTCAGCAGTAACTTTTGAAATCTAATTCTGTGCTCGTGTTATCAAGGAAAGGAACTAGTGCAGACTGCAACCCTGTAACTCCTCACTCACATGCTTTATTCTATCACCATGAGCGCTGCCCGTGTCTCAAGAGACCGGCCGGAGGGCGGGCGGCGCAACGCTCCGTGAGGGCTCACCCGGAGCTGCGCCGGCACTGGCGGCCGTGCTCCCACATGGGCGCTACGGAAGAGCGGGAATTTATGTTCCCCTCTGGCTACGGCTTGTACTCCTTCCCCCGACACCACGCCGCTCACCTAAGGGTATTTAAACGAGCTCCTGCGCCCGTGCCGCTGTTACCACCAGTTACAGGGGTGAAACCTAAGGCGAGGTTCGCTCTCCCCACTACGTGACGCCCCGGCCCGCCCCGCGGAGCCGCCGCCGCCTCAGCGCTGTCCCGCCGCGTCCCCTCAGCCTCAGAGGGGACACCGCTCCCCACCTCAGGCGGGAGGAGAGCGGGACAGAGGGGACACCGCTCCCCACCTCAGGCGGGAGGAGAGCGGGACAGAGGGGACACCTCTCCCTACCCTCAGGCGAGGCGGGGGCAGGAAGGGGCGCCCGCCACCTCTCCCCACTTTCCCTCAGTGGGGCGGAAGCGGTCGGGACCGCGCCCCGGGCGTTCCGCACCGGGCCGGCTGCGGGCGCTGAGGAGAGAGCGGAGCCCGGCACAGAGGGGCGCGCCCCAAGCAGCGCCTGGGGACAGGGCTTGGGTCGGGTCCGATCTGGCCAGGGGCGTCACCTCCCCCCGGCCGCCCCCGTCCCGGTGATGCCCAGCGCCACACACCCAGCCAGGAGGTCTCGCTCCGCCTCAGCCCAACGGAGCGAACTCGCCCCGGCGGGCGGGCGTGCCGCAGGAATCCCGGAATCCCACCGCCCCCTCGGCCCCCGCTATCCCGGCACCCCGGCTTTAATCGTCTCCTTATATGGACACCAGAATGTCTGACGTCATCCCGACGCTGGGAAACCAGCGCCCGCGCAGCCAAGCTTGGTTGGGAAGGCGGGTGGTGCGGGAAAGGCGGGGGGCGGAGGGGGAAGGAGGCTCTGGAATGTTGATGGACGTGGCCTTTCGCCACTGGGAGCGGCGGCCCCGCGGCGGCCATTGGGCGAGGAGGGCGGGGGCGGGAGCGGCGGGAGGGGCCGGTTGTGGCGGTTGAAAAGCCGCCGCCTGGCTGGGGAGCGGCGCTAGTGCGGGGTGTGTGCTGCTGGGGGGAGGCAGGAGGGTAGCGAGTTCGAGTCCCGCCTCCGCGAGCCTGAGCCGGGAGCTGCTTCTCCGGGCTGCCGCACTCCGCTCCGGGGCGAGGGGAGGTTGGAGTAGTCGTTTGGTTTCCTTTCCTTCCTCGTTTCCCTCTTGGCGCGGAGGCCGCGGCTCTCGCTGTGGGGCGCCAGCTCGCAGGGACAGAGTTTGCCAGGAGTTTGTGCGGACTTCGGGCCCCGGCCCCCCCGCCCTGCCGCCGCCATGCCCGTCTTCCACACGCGCACCATCGAGAGCATCCTGGAGCCGGTGGCCCAGCAGATCTCCCACCTGGTCATCATGCATGAGGAGGGGGAGGTGGACGGCAAGGCCATCCCGGACCTCACCGCCCCCGTGTCGGCCGTGCAGGCCGCTGTCAGCAACCTGGTGCGGGTGAGTAGCGGCGGCCGGCGCCTCCTCCGCGCCTCCTCCCGGAGCCACTTTGGCCGCCGCGGCCAACTTGGGAGCCCGCCTTGGGCGGTCGCGGACAGGTGAGCCGACCCCCGCCCCGTAAAGGACCGGCTCCCCGGCGGTGGTGGCCGGGAAGGGGTTAAGTTGGGAGGCTGCCTGGACCCTTGGAAGCCGGCTTGGGCTGTTCCCGCCCCGGCCGGAGAAGGAGCCGGGCGAGCCACACTGCAGAGCAGTGAGTTGTCCCAGCAGAGAGTTGTTCGCCGTGTCCGAGCCAAGAAGTCTTTGCCCACCTGAGGAGCGGCATCGCGTTAAAGTGCAGCAAAGCGCGCTGGTTGCTGCTCGTACCCGCCCCGAAACGCCTCACAGATGGCTCTGATACGCTGTGGGGTTCCTCGCTGCCTTGGAAACTCCTATTTTAAGTGTGTGCACTATAAAAGGCAAAATACTTGGCGTGAACCTATCCTAAAAAAAACCCCAAATCCCAACAACTAAATCCCAGACTTTCGAGGCATTTGGTTTTGATTGTTAATTTGCTGAAGGTTGGCCTGTCGTTATCAGCGCAGGAGTCGAGGCGGGACAGACCTGTGGTTTCCAGGCAAAGTCTGGAGTTGTAAATTATTCTTGTTACGTAGCCTCGAGTGTGAGTTACTGACGGCTGGTGGGAAGCTGAAATTCCTCTTGAATCTCTCCATTTCTTGAGACCAGCTATGCATCGCATGTCTCTTTAAGGTCTGAGCTTCTGCGGTATGGACACTTCAGTTTGAGAAGTGCAAGTGATTAATACGACTGAAGTGTTTTACTTGTATTAGTACTTTTATAACCATCAAAAGAATAGCGAACTGTTGCAAGGCAGAAGTATTTTGATATAGAAAGTACTGTCATGTTGCATACTCTTTAATTGCATTTAGAATTACTTGGCAATACTTAACTGACACTTAAGCTAATTTACAGATGCTGAATTAATTTTTGACCATCAGATGTTGCTTGCTCATTTTGAATCCTTTAAAATTTTGAAGTAATTCATGGCAAGCAATACCCTTTACCATTAAACCTTACCTTAAAATGAGTAGCTATGTAGAGTTAAAGTACTGTGTCACTATTAACTGATGTATTAATGCACTGAAATCATAAGGCTTGTGGGTATAAGAAACTGTCAAGATGACTAATGTGTGTGATGTGTTTATCGTCTTTTGGCCTGTAGTACTTGCTACTTCTAGAATAACTTGCCACTTTGATATTCTGCAGTTTACTACAGTGTAACTGCATCTCTTCATCCCCATGACTGTGAATTTTACAGGTTGTGCTGTCTGGAATACTTGTGCTTCCTGCTGACTTTAGCATAAACTCGTCTTATGTAGAACAATTGGTCTGCAGCAATGAACTGATGTAATAGGTGTATTGGCTGTGAGGGTGTGAAGCATGAGTGTATGAAATACTTTTCCTTGAAAGGAAGACTTTGGAATAACACTTTGCTTCTCTGAGCTTAGCCTGTATCATTGGGTTATGTGACTCTGTTTCCCCACCCCACGTTCCTCTCAAAAGAAACTTGATCTGATAAAGTCTCATTTATTGGAGAAATGCAGAAACAGAACTAGCTTCATTCTGCAGCTTGCTAATGCTGCTCTTTTTTCATTTTAGACTGTTGTGGAAGCCTCTGGTTTTCTTTTCTTGCCTGCTAGTTAGATAAAAGAAAAGACTGTTGAATTATTTTTTGTGTGTGTTAATTCACAAAGAGCAAATAGAAGTGATGTAATCTGAGGCAGTACTTACCAGGAAGATACTTTGATCTGGTAGAATACAGCTTTGACTACATTAGGAAAAATACAGAATTAAAGTTGTTTCCTATCTGGAGCTGTGTTTTCAGTGCATCATTCCAAAGTGTAAATGGGATTTGTGAAACAGCAGTTTCACTGGAGCAGGAGTATTTATGCAGACAGGTTATAAAATTATGAGCCTTCTGGTGTCATCAGAGGTGACAGCAAAGATGGAGTTGTCAGTGCAACCAAGAGAGTAATGCCAGTGAGCTGCCAGCTCGTTGCGTTGCTTGCTGTCTGCTCTGGGTTCTTCGTGTAGTGTGAGTATCACAAAGTGCATATGGGGAAATACTGACGAGCTGAGAATTTTTTAGTGATAAATTGTCACACACAGCACCATTATTTCCAGCTCCCCAGCCTACAGTAAGGACTCCACAGTTTGGAAAATGCAACATTTAATTGATTTAATTGTTGCATCTGTAAATAACTGCTGGTGGCAGTGTTTGAAGTCCTGAGACCCATTCTTGTGCAAGGGCTAGGAGATATGCTGTGTGGGGAAGTGGGTTAGGAAATGACTGTATGGCTGTGAGGAAGGACCCATGTGCAATAACTTATTTTGCTGGTGTTCCTGAGATGGAGTTACCACAATACTCTATATTCAAGATGCAACAGAGGTGATAGATATGAGTCTTAATTTAAGACTATTAAATAAAAGGGAGACCTCCTCCTAAATACCTTGACTTGAGACATCTATATGAGAACTCTTCCTTCAGTTTGCATTTAACGTGCATTTCTGTACTTTCTGTCAAATGTTTATGCTGTATTTTAAGGTTTGCCTGAAGGCATCTTAAATTACAGGGGTATTTTAATGTGAAGTTTGCACACCCAGGAAGACCTACTGTAGAGATGCTTCCTTGTCAGAATGTAGTTGTAAAGTAATCCTGGGTAAGAGATAATACAATTGTTACAGTTAATGAAATAATTGAATCTTTACAAGTTAGTCTTTCCCATGGTAAATGCTGAAGAAAGACTTGGTATTCTGTTTCCAATATGTGGGTTTGATTCTGCTGCATCTTGAATATTCTGTTAGGACATAGATTTTGCAGAACAATTGTCAAATTGTTTTAAGTATTTTGATGAAATTTCTTAACTGTGAGATAAAAGTTCTTGTTGCCCGTGCAAGAGTTCAGCATGTGGAGGGAGGTAAGCATCAGAAGCTGTTTTGCACAGAAATAAGCTTCTACTGAAGCCAAGTATTTGAGGGAGAGACTTCAGATACCACAAGACTATTAATATACTAAATCTGTTCTTTTTCAGCGGAAAATCTTTGTTTTTATTGGCTTATATTTGTAGTGGATGTGTGCCTCTTATGGGAAGGTTGGTGCTTGGTATTAGCTGAAGATGTGATGCTGTAAGTCAACAGAAGTGGTGTTGGTGAAGGCAATAGTCAAGACCACCCCATGGGTAGGGAATAATTTTGAGCTCACTAAATATAGTATTAGTTCACTGGAGAGTGAAATGAAATTGAGTTCTAACTAGTCAAACATCCTAGGGGAGAAATGAATCATGTGGTGGCTTTCTAGTTGTTTGTTTATGGCTTTTTTTGTTGTTGTTTTGTAGTTGTTTTTTTTTTTTTTTAAAACACTCATCAGACTTTTAGCCTATTTTTAAAAAGAGGGATTTCTGTCAGATGACTAATGATGATGCAGAAATCTTAAACCAGTTGCACACATTATATAAATAGCTTCATTTCATGGAGGAGAAAAAACCCTACTTTGCAATAGTGAATTTACAAGCATTTATGTTCAGACTAATGTTACATTGTAACCAAACAGAGAAAGCAAATTGTACTCTGTTCTAAACTCCATTCACTTACTGCCTTGTATGGATTCTGGCGTTGTGTCAGTACAGGCATAGCCCACTCTGGTCCCTTCTCTGCTGTTTTGGACAGAATTGCTTCAGAGCAGTGTTGCTGTTGCTGTGCCAAATACCAACAATTCCATAGGTGAAGCTGCTGAGCTTGACAGAATGGGAAACAATTTTCTGCATAGAAATTAAGGTAACAGAACGGATTTGGGAAGTACACGTAATTTAAATACCGAGTATTGGGTATTTGGGAAGTACACAATTTGAATACCGGAGCAGGCTCAGCAGCTCAAGGAAGTTTTGGTTTTTCAGAGTCTGGGTTGTTCAACCAGGTGAATGGGTTAAAAGATCTGACCTGCTTTATCTTAGACCCTTTGCCTGACCAATTATCCTGTTTTCATGTCCTTAATTTTTACGGAGTTTGAGGCATCTGAGCAAAGTGATACTGCTGTGGAATGCTCATAATGGAAAAATTAAGGACATGGTAACAAATGAAGTGACTGAGATCTTTCAGAACAGAGATCTGCTCTGAAAAAACAGTGCTTGTGTAGCTGATAATGCAGCTTCTGCCTTTCTATCCTCTGTGCTATAGGTGCTATATTGCTGTATGTGAATCTATGTTTCACAAGCATCTACATGCATCCACTTTCTCTTTACATTATTTTTTAATGGGGAAAAATTCCTTTGCTCTCTATTAAATTGTTACTCATGTTTCTCAAAAATGTGTTCTTGTTGGTTCCTGTGATATGCCTTTATTTACCTCCTGATATTTGGAGGGTTGTGGAAGAGTACTGACATATTTCTCCATCTCAGTTACTAACTGTAATTAGCAGCTCAGAGTAATCATCAGGAAGGGTCTCTTAGATTATAAATATCCTGTCTCATAGTCATGGTTTATCAGATGTTTCCTTTAAGTAGAGCTGGGCCAAGCACTATTTTAAAATGTAAATAAACACAGTCTAGAGTAAGATTAAGCTTAATTGGAGATTGTGCTCAATGAGAACAAGACCCTATAGCACTGGATCAGTCAGTCATTTGTGTCTGAGGTTTTGGTCACTTCCTAAAGTTGTAAGGTCAGTCTCTTTAAACTACCATCAGCTGAAGCCCACCTCATCTAAGCACAATTAAACCCATCCAGATAACTCTTAAAACAGGTGAAACTTGATACCAGTCCTTAGGCAGTGACATAAAGTTTAAACTAAACAAAAAAAGTTAACTGTAAGAGAGTTGCATTTAGTGTAGCTGTAGCAGCTATCTTATCTCATCCTAGCAGATGAAGTAGTAATCACCTGAAGCCATTGGCATGTTTTGACTGCATAACCATGGGCCTCTCTCAAGTGAGAAGTTGACTGGGATTATAGGGCCATGTGGAAAGCACTGTGCATTTTCCCTGGACAAGCTGTAAATGTCTACTAATGCCTGCAAATCACCAGCTTGGAAATCACCTATTTAAATTAATTTGTGAAAAATGCAGCCTGCCTTGAAATCATTGTCATGATTGCAGCAAAATTCAAATACATGGATAAACACCTAGAATGAGGAGAAATGGTTTGACTGTTGTGGACAGTGGATAGTAAAACAGCTTTATCATCCCTGAGTTTTCTTTTGGCATAGCTGGCTTGCCTGTAACCCAGGGTGCACAAGGCAGGAGTGAGCTTTTGTGAACAGCCTAATGTTTCTCTCTTTTGAGGGAAAAATTAGCTTACAATGTTTATGTGTCTTGGAAAAGGATGGAGAAAGGAAAAAGATAAGCTGCTTTTTTTCTTGCAGAATTTTCCACACAGTGCAAAAGATGGCTCTCAAGGGGGTTGTAGTTGCTGCATTTTTTTTAACTGATGTTTGTAACTTGCCATGGGATATGTACAGATCTGTGCCTTCCCATCTCCAATTTATTATATTGTTATGTTTTGAAGCTCAAATGGTCACTGGAGCAGCTCATCTGAACTCTACAGAACTCAGACTTAATGACAAGTGAATAAGAGTACCAGAATAGGCCTGATGAGCTCATGACAGAGTATTATCATTACAGGTTTCTAGGTCTTATGTATGTGTAGTAGAAAACTGGGATTAGTGTTTTACAAATAAGTTTCCTTTTCTTTTTGAAATACAACATCCTACTTCAGTGTACCAGCGATTTCAACAGGGATCATTTGCCGTATTGTGGGAACTGTGGCCATATGCTCTGAGAAAGTGGATAAACCTCATTAGGGTGTGTGTATGGGAGGGACTGGGAGAAGAGTTATTAATCAGACAGAAAGCAACTTTGTAATAACAAAAGCACATCATAAACTTCTTTCTTGCTTTTATCTGTTAGGAATTATCTTTACGCAAGTGATAAATTAGATTCTGATTTGAATGGAATCATCTCTTTGTTCTGTTATTGTGTTTGGATACTTAATTTATACCAGTCTCCTCCATTAGCTTTAAGAGGGATCTTTTGTTCTCTCTTCCTATAAATGTGCATAGAGATGGTGAATGCCTCCATTAGTAATTACATGCAGCTTGGTTTTTGGGCATAAAACCAGAATATTATTGTGGAATGGATAGCCTTAAAGTGGCAGTTGGACTAAAAAGTTCCATATGCCAAGAATCTGGAGGATACCACTCCTGCACTGGAAAATTTAATATATGCTTTCTGCTGCATGAGCGGATTACACCAGTGTAGGAGGAGTTGCTAAACCCATGTTAAGTGCCAAAGTTTTTAGCAATTAATTCTTCCTGATGTCTTGTAACTTTATAGTGTGATGTAGCTGTGCTTTGAAACAAGAAGATACTTTTCTCCACACAGTGGTATTAGGGTATTGGACTGTAGACATGGAATTTCTTTTAGAGGTTAATAAAAAAATGAAACCAACCAAAACATAGTTCAGGAATGTGTAGCTTCAGAACATTAGTGGAGTAATGTACAGGTGTTTTCCCCTTCCCAATACAGTTGAAATTTGGATTGATGAAACAAATCTTAGAGAGGATTTGGGTGGAGGTGGATCCAAGCAGTGGTTTTAAAGATGCATTAGCAAATGTGTTCTTAATTCTAGTTACTGGAAATGATGCCAGTTTTCCAAAGGAGAAGATAGGTCAGTCTTAGTCAGTTCTTCCCTTGAGTGCTCCCTAATTTTGGTAGTGGCTTCACATATAGCAAAGATTGGCTTTTTATCTCTCCCTTTCTGTTGTACAGCTTGTGTGTGTTGTTCCTAAGCTCTTGTTTCTGACTGCGTTGTCTTACTAAGTTTTATTGTCTTTGTATTTTTTCACCTTCAATGTGAAGGCAAAGTATCTACTGTTAGAAATGACAGCAGAAGATTGATATTACTCACGCTGTCAGACTGGCAGATTAATCTTGAAGAAACATTGCAATGTAATTTTTTTTTCTTTGGTGACACTATTTATGTTCTATCACTTGGTCAGTCAGATGATATCACGAGCAGTTCTTGATACAGAACTTGCCTCTGCAGCTATGGTTCTTTATTTCTGCAAAGTGATTACTCCTTTGCTGACATTTATCTTTAAATACAACTGTAGGAGCAGTGTTACTCAATTTGACAGTTGTCGTGGGTTTGCTCTGGGCCAAGTACTTTTGGTAACTATATAACTGTTAAAGGCTTATCCACCAAATTAATTGTAATCTTTAATTGACTTGTGTTGATGCGTGGAAATAGACCACAGTGGATATTGCAGCTACCTGGATTTCAGAAGATACTTTGTGAATACAAGATGACTTGCTGCATGGGAAGATGAAATGATGAAATAAAGGCTGGATCTTTTCAGTTATAAATACTTCCCCAGTAAGTATCTCTTCAAAACATAAGCCTAGCATCCTAGCCTCTCAAAGCCAATCATTGGGAATAGGGGGCATGACCCTAAGTGCATAATATTTGGTGGTAGGTCTGGTTTGTCCCTGTAGTAATTTCAGGTCCTAGTGAATCTCTGAAAATATGAAAAACTGGCTAGAGAATCAGTAGAGAGAGCAAACCTTCCCTTTGCTTACTTGGCCTAATAATTAAAGTGTACTAAGTATGACTCCCTATCCTGAGACTAGAACCAAAGCTTTGTGTCAAAATACACTGAACTCACTTTGGAACAAATCTCTTATTCAGAAGTAAATATTGTTCTGATGCTTCAGAATAGTTATTGACAGCATGAATAATAAACAATGGACACAATACCAGCTAATGAAAGGAGAAAGAAGGCCAAAACCTCTTCATTATCAAAGGCTTTCCACAGTGACTGTAACACTCAGCTCACTGACTCTTAGTAGATAATGATTTCTAACTCCTTCTCTCACTGAGAAAACATGTTTGAACAGTCTTCCAGTATCCTGACTTCATGGGTAGGGTAGGAAACTGATGATTCATGGCAGGTGTCTCCAGTGAGAAGTGGAGAAAAGAAACGAGTTGTTTATCTTGGTGTTGGTCTAGGATATTTATGAAGAGACCTATTGTAATAATGCTGCGTTGCATTTTCCATCAATGATTACACCCACAGAATGACAAATGTAACTTGGTCTTCTTTCACCAAATAAAAATTTTCCTTGTGCCAAACTCTAAGTGCATCTTGGGGACCTGGGATTGCTGAAGACAGATATTCTAAGAAAAGATTGAGGTAAATAAGGTTCTGAGTGCCTCATCTTTTTCTGTGTTGTGGTCAGCCCCCTCCCCCCACCCTCATTCTACAGTAGGCCCACATTTTACCTAGCCTTTGTTATTGCTGTATTTACACAAGCATTTTTGTTTGTTATCTTTCATGCCTCTCACTAGATTCAACTTTAGATAGACTTTGTGATGGACCCTATCCCTGCATGCTCAGCTACTGTGTCTTCGTTCTTCCTGGCAGGAATGTTCTGTTCATCCATGCAGGCCTCCTGCCACCTTTGCTTGTCTTCCTGCTCATCAGAGTGACTTATCCTTGGGCTTGGAGTAGGTGACCCTTGAAAATCAACCAGCTTTCCAGAACCTCTCTTTATTCTAAGACTGTTTCCCATGTGATTTCTCCAGTTAGGTCCCTGAAGAGGCTAAATACTGTTCTGAAGCTCAGAAATTTATCTAGTTTCTTCCTTTCAGGATCCTTAATTCCATCATCTAATGGTCACTGCATCTGGCACTTGCATTCCCAGATGATTTTTATCCTGTTTCTAACAGCAGAGTGCCTCCTATCTTTAGCTCCTCAATCTGTATCTACTAATGAGAGATGGTAATTAGAGCCTTTCAGTCTGGGAAATGAAAAATACAGGCAAGCGGTTTTCTTATTAAACTGTTGGGTTTTGTGATGGCCTAAAAAGGTTTGACTTGAGCAAGTATCATCCTTAATCTTTGTTCTCAGGTATATATAATGCATAAATTTAAAAATAACAGAACTAAAAAGTACTGCTTTGGTTAGTTTTACAAGCTTTATGCTCACATAGCTTCATGTGTGCAGTTTAAAGTGTTAGGGTTTGTTGCAGCTGTTCTGGTCTCATTGCTCAATGTTTTTCTGTTTGTGGGAATAGTAAAATGCAATGGTATTCAATTGGAATTGCATTTTAGTAGCTGAGTGTTAGCATGAACTAGAGACTCCTTAATTACCATGGCTAATGGTGGTAGAAATAACGGTGGTTATTTCTGCAGTGCCTGAACTGGTGGGAGGCACTGCAGTCACCTTAACTAAGTCACTGTATGATGGCAAACAGTAATGACTGTTCTCAGCCTTTCTTTTTGAACAGGTGCATCAAAAGGTGCTTGTTAAAGGCCGAGCCAGGAAAGTTCCTTATGAACTTCCTTGCCTGTTGTAGTCCATCAGCCATTTTCTGGCTATCAGCTCTCCAGTTTCAGACTCTTCCGGTCAAGCAGGGAAGATGTTAACAAGCTGTCATCTGGAACCTCAGTTATTCCAGCTGAGTTGCTTCCTCTGCTATCTTCAAACCTTCTCCCGAATTTGAAAGAGGCTGCATATTGCAGCTGTTTTCGAGGGAAGCATTAATAAAACTTTCTTTTTTTTTTTAATGCAGGCTTTTTGTTTGCCTGCAGAGACAGACTTCAAGGAGACTGATAGTCAGTGCATGTGAGACTCAGATAACTTGTAAATTGCAAGAGTTTTTGGGTGGATTTGGTTCCTGGTGGCCACAAACCCAGTTACAGTTAGAACAAATGCACTTACTATAAATGAGTATAATACCTGTGTGTGCATAGGCAATGAATGGTTAAACTGCTTAAAATGGTATATAGTAGTACATAACTGAGGGAAACAATTAATGCTGAGTTTTAGTTGTATGCAGGCTGGTATGTTCAGTCTTCCAGTTTAAACTCTGGAAACCTTGTCAGTTGCTAACATACATGCATGTAATCATCTCACTTAGGAGGGGTTTTGAATACTGAATTATGTGATACACCGAATATTTATCTAAAGAGTTATCACTGTAAAAAAAATTGCTGTGTCAAGCATATAGCTGGAAGTTATTGGAAGTTCACTTGCTGTTGTGTGTCTGTTTGCTATTAAAATCACAGGGTTTTTTGTAACTTTGTTCAAGATTGATCACAAAAACTGTTTTACATTTCAACCTCTGAATGTGTATACAGGTGTCTATATATCCTTCCCCTAAATCTTCAATAGATTATTTGGTCACAAACCCACTCAATACTTGAAATAACTTATCAAGTGTAAAAGCACTTTCTCAAATTACTGCATACCTCTTACAAATTTTTAGGTGAGATATTACACTGAGTAGTGTTTAGACTACACTAAAAAAATCACTTTCATGATCCTAGCTGTCTTTGCAGCTTTTGCAGCACAATAGTTGTGTTGAATACCAGAGCTGAACAAATGAGATTTCTCTCGAACTACAGAGAAGTAGCAAAAAGGTCACTTTTTATTTATGTTGCCCTGATACAATGACAAAAATGGATTGTGAAGGGCTGGTAACTGCCAAACCACTGACTTAACTGTAGCAAGTGATGTGCTGTTTGAGTCTCTGCCACACCTATAAAATGTTCCCCTTTTCTCAAAAAATTGAAGGGTGGGGTGTGGAGACCTAAGTGAATTTTAGGGGGTTACTGAAGTTTGACTTCAGTTTTTCTCCAAGGACAAAAATGTAATAGGGTGGCATTTCTTTGATTTCTCTTCAGTTAATGCTGGAGAAAACCTGCATTCCTCAGCTCTCTGATTAGATTCCACTGGCACTTGACCTGTCAGACCAGCTGAGCCCAGCCCACCCCCCATGCAGCAGAATGGAATGTATTTTTTCAGTTGATCTGATTTTTTTGTGTCCCCCCCCTTCACTTCCCAGCAATTTGGGGTGGAGGGAGCTCATGGGGGTATAACTGTAAGAGCTGGCCCATTCTCTGATCACTCAGTACAACGCTAAAGATACTTGTGACCCTGAAGTGGTTATGAACTGTTGCAAAGTGGTGTGGCAGATTTTTATATAGTTGTTTTGCACTTTTATTGTGGCAAAGAGCAAACTTTTGTGTACATGGTTTCTTAGTTTTCAGCATCACCAAAATATTTATAACTAATTTGGTTACTGTGTGGCAGTGGAGGTAGTAAGGCATTTGTAAACTTGATGGATCTGGCATTTGCTCTTACAACTGAGTACAATTCCTTTCTTCAGACAGGTTTTACTGTTGGCTTGTTAACTGGCCTAAAACCTTGTATTTCTATTTAATATAGAATAATGATTGTTCAGAAGAGTGATTTTCTTCTGTTCTGTTGCTATTAAACTTGGAGCAACTTCCTCATATAGGACAAAATGTTGGGAACGAGTGTAGCTTCCTGTTACAGGAGTTGCTTTTAGTTTGATTTGCAGAAATGCTGATGTTTTTCTTCTCAACCACATTATTACACAGGTATTGTAACTTCATCTGTACTTCACAAAAATTTAAAGGCTTTTTTGTTACTGTCTATTAAACTTGAAAGAGGATTTTAACTGTTAGAAATGGGTAATCCTTTGATAAATGTGGAGTTGATTTGTCAACATTCTTGTAATGTGACACAGCAGTGTTTTATATGTGAACTGGATAATAGCATGTGCTTGTACAGTGCCTGGCACAATGGAGCTCTGAAATGCTAAGAAATTGTAGTGGAAAAAAAAGCTCTTGTTTTAAAGAAGTTGAACTTTCTGATGTCTCTATGATTAAGTGTCAAATTTAAAGATTAGTTTTTAAGACAAGTTTGTGGAGGTTTTGCGTCTCTGCAGCTTCTGAACTAACAGTGACTGGGATTATTCCTGTTGTATTTGAGAGGTGAACCCAGGCTTTGACCAGCTCTGCCAATCACAAGAACTTAACGAAAGAAGTAGTTTTGGCCTAGATATTTTGTATGGCACTGGACTGTAACATTCAAGTTGCATGTTTGTGTTACCTAACTTTCTGTCATGGCTTCAACTGAGAATTGAGTGTAGCTCTAACATGACGATACTACTGATGAAGTCTGTCCATCGCATCAAGCTGCCTACAGTAATAGAGCCAAACAAATCCGTTGGTATAAAGAAAATTGCCACAGATGTCAGTATTGTGAACTAAGCCTTTCAGTAGAGACTGCAAGGGTAGATATAATGCTTTCATAAAGCTTTAATTGGGTGAACATAGAGAAATATAGTGTAATGCATAATAATGTTAGTCCGAAATACTCTTTTAGGAGTAGGGCAGCTTCAGCACTGATTGGGTGAAAATAGGTTTTAATGGCTCAGTGTTGACTGTTAAAGTGTCTAAGAGTATAAATTCTACCTTAGATACCTGGAATATAATAATTGTTCTGAGTAAGGAATTAGGTCTGCAGAACGAATTAAAAATCCTCAAAACAATCAGTGACAAATAGGAATTGGATTATATCACTCTTACTGATTGTCACCCTTAGTAGAATGTTTTGACTACACTGGTAACATTTACTGTTATGGCATAGTTTATTAGCTTTTACTACAACAACAAAAACAAACTCTTACTATCTTCAAAAAAATTTTTTTCAGTGTGAGTCAAAAAATCAGTAGCAAATGCTATTGAAAGTAGTTGTTTTTAAAGCTTTATTACACGTGATAGTGGTTTGTTATGTGACCATATAGTAAGCTTCAGATTTATTAAAAACTAATTTGAACAGCTGAATAAATCTTCATCTAACTTGGAATTAATGCTGGATCAGACACTACTTAATTTGATTTTTAATATCCTCTATCAGTTATTTCTGCTGAGTGGTTGTTTTATAGTTTGCAAATTCGTTGTGGTGACTCTGCACAAGAGTAGGTCATTTTCTACGTGCTGAATTCCTTGCAGAGCTGGTATAAGTGGTCATGAGCACTGAAATCAAAATCAAACTGGAAAATAATCACATGATATCAAGTTTCTGACACACTTATGTTTTTAATGGTACTGTGAATGAACACTGTCCCTTGGAAAACAGCCTACCATTTCTAGTTACAGTCTCTTTAATGTAACTAGATATTGTTGTGGCTAATTGAAAGATCACATTTGACATGTGAGCAATGATTTACACCATGAACTTACTGTACACTAGAATTAACTGTTAGTCAAGTAAAGTAAGACTCTTACAAAAGACAGATTGTCCAGTATGCCACAGAAGGTGGATAATTGCCATAAAACACCATGTAGTTCACACCTTGCCGTGAAGCTGCATTTGCTGTGGCAGGGTTTATGCCAAAAGATTAAGGTGGAGAGTTTCTTTTGCTTCACTTATTTATTAGTGAGTACGTGAAGATATTTTTAATATAATAAACAGTGAAAAATATTACTTTATTAATGAAGCGATTTTAGGTAAGTAATTCTTTTTCTTTCTCATGCTTATATATTTTGTCTTCCTGCAGGAAACTGTTGCTGCCATGAGCTTAGAAAAACAATCTGTTCTCTGGAACCACTGATGCTCTAGGAGAGAGAGTGATAAGGGAAGTGATGCTGCCCTTTCTCAAAAAGAGAGAAAAATCAGTGTTCAGTCTGGTATTCAGAAGTCAGTACAAGTTTGTATATAACAACTAGAAGATACTAAAATTCAGTGCCTGCTACGGCACCGGTATGAAAACTGTACCCCCGTACGTTTTCAGTTGGGGTATATTAAAATACCTCATTTAGGTAACAATACCTGCCAATTTAGCAGAGTTTTCAAAAATTAAAATGGATTATTAAAAGTAGTAAAAGATTTTTTATTTAACTAAATAGCAAAAGGAAATGAAGACATTTATATTGGGCATCTGCCTTATACCTAATTTAGTCAGTTACTTCTTGAGTAACTGTCAGAGAAAGAAAGAAATTGCCCTACTGTTCTGCATTTGAAAGTTATTCAAAAAGTAACAGAGAACACATATTATTTTGTCTTTGTTTTTTTCAGCTTTTTAAATATTTTCTGTGCCAACACATGTCTAAGTGGAATACTAATGTAATATTATTGTTACGGAGACCACAGCACAGCTTAGTTTGTCATTCTGATGATGAAAAAAATGTCCTGGAGACAAAGTCAGTTACTACCTATATGCAACTGTAGCTTGGGTTGGTTTAAAGCCTCTGCAGTACAATATTTATCTATATTAGAAACACAGATTCTCACAGGCATCTCTGCTGTATTTGGAACCAAGTCTTTCTTCTGCTTGATATGATCTATGCACTTCCTATGGGGAGATGTTTTACTATTACTCTGTTATTAACAGGGTCAAAAAGCCATAAGATTAAGAAAACTTTCTAAATGCTTCTACTTGACTTAACACTGGGAAGGCTGGGAGGACAGGATGCATCTCCATTACTGGGGCAGGAGGGGATCCTTAAAACCCAAATCCTCTCCAACATGCAGATATCAGCAGATTGTCAAAGATGGTGTAAATCTACCAGCAGAATCATGGTGTTTGGTTTCTTGTTTTTCAGACAGGCATCTGAATAATGAGAAAATTTAGCTCTGAAATCACGTGTTATTTTTCAGTACAGTATTAAATCTAAATCTTGCTGCATACGTATACACATTAGGAGGTGCTCTGAAAATAGTGGTTCACAGATCTGGGTATATGGAGATGAACAGTAAGAGCTTGTGGAGTCTGCATGCTGTTTGGTATGTGGTGTTTTCTTTTGACTTTCTTGTAAGGTAAAGGTAGCTAGTTGCAACTGTCAGCCTCATTTGTAGACTAGGGTTGCTGCATCTTTTTTTTCTGGTGAGTTTTGTATATGCCCAAAGGTAAGAGATGACTTAAGTTATTTGACTGAAGTGGAATGATAATGTCCTACAGTAGTTTTAATTGAAGTGCTGGTTTGGAAGACAAAACTCTTCTCTTGATAAAAACTAATTTCCAAATTACAGTAATACTGTAAAAGTCTCACGTAATCAGTATGTGTTTGTTTCTCTCCTGTTAAGCTAATCCTGTAATTAGCCAAACCATCCAGACCTCAGCTCTGTACTGATAACAGATTTAGTAGGTAATAGCAGCATGAATAAGTGTTTTGGTACCCAAATGATGTCACTTTGTTTTCCATATGGTTCTTGTTTCATAGTTCTGTATTTTACTTGGATAGCAAGATTTTCTTAACCTCAAGCCAATTAAATTTTTCTTAATCACCAATGTAAAGAGGTAGGTCAGTTTGCTGCTATTGGGGACCAGATGGCTGGAGTGTTCTAATTTACTTGCCAGATGACGTTGAAATTGTACCTTGCTATGCCTGGAATGCAGTCTCCAGGGCAATCCTGAGAAAACCAGGGGTCTGTGTACAGCTTCTGTGCTAACTGAAAGGCCAAGTGGAGAGGCTCTGATTCATCAGTCTCTTCAGTTTCACGCCTGGCTTCGAGGAAAAGTCGTGACTGATATCACTGGTGGAATATCTGCATTGTTCATTTGGTGTAAACTAAAAGCAGGAAGTGATTTTAGCTGCATGTTTCCTTGGACTTATTTTTCAGTCTCTAATTGCATTGGCCTATTCCCCTATAGAGAAGCAGAAAAACCTGAAGCTTCTTAAACCAGTGTTGAACTTGCTAATTGCAAGTGATATATCAATCACACTTATAATTCAAAGCAAGATGAGTAGAATGATGAAGAAACTGGAAATTTGCTTTAAATGCTTCTGAGAGCCTTTGAATGAACAACAAAAGTTTGTGTTTAAAAAAAAAAGCTATAGCTTAAGACTCACTTTTTTTCAGTCTTATTGAATGAGAAAGATTAAATGGTGGGGAGTGACCTGTAAACCTATTCTCTTTGATTTTTCTAAAAACATCTAAAATAACAATTTTTTTTCTGTTCACAGTTTGCAGAAATTATGTCTTACTGCAAGCTGTTTACATATGATATTATTTGAGTGACTTAGAGAATTTAGAAGAGACTAAGAAGTTTCATGATGTACCCCAAAGCTGTTTGACTTGCATCTGACAAAGTTTGATGCTGGGCTGCTATACCAGGATGTATGCAAGTCTGTTATGTCGTCTTTGCCACATGGATTATGGTAGCTAAGGTTAAGGCCTTGATAAAAACAGCTCCAACAACTGTATTTCTAAAAAAGCTGAGAGAAATAGATCGAAATGCCAACAACTGGATCTACTTCACAGTGTAAATAAAACCAGAATGTGGGTTGCAATCAAAATACTGTGATTGACATGAACAAAGGTAAACAGCTAAGTCCTGTTTGGTTTTGTTTGGGATTTTTGTTTTTTTTGTTTGGGGGTGGTTTTTTGGGGATTTTTTTTTTTTTTTTTTTGCTGCCAGGGCTCCTTCCCAACAGCTTTCCATGTAACTGGGCTCCAATGACCAGTTTCACAAAAGGAAAACTGAACAATTGTGAAATAGTTACTGAACCCTTGCCACTTCTGAACCAGCTGAACTAAAGTGCCTCTGGAATCACTGTGGGATAAAGGCCCAGATTTCTAGGCCTTCAAGGGACAAGCCTTGTGTGGAGGGTTGAACTCTGAAAGTCGTAGGATTCACAGCTGGATACTATTAATTTCAGTCATCATTTTCCTTACATTGTAGTGTGCAAGTATGTAACCTGAATTCAGAGTGCTTTCATGAAGATTTCATTCTGTCTGCCCATGCTGTATTTTTTAGTCTGGACTGAAATGTATATTGTCTCTGCCAGCAAGGAGTAAGCATAAATTTGGTGTAACTTTGGCTTGCTTCTAGCTCTACTTGATGCTTTGTACATAGTCATGAGATCTAGGCCAGTTTTACTTTGTTAAAATGCAGGATGTAGGGAAAGCACTGCCAACTCCTTTTTGAGATGGGTTCTACGAATGGCTATGCAGTGTAGATGCTGTTGTTGCTGTAGAGTTACAGCAAGTATGGAAGTTTATTTTTTCAGGACAGACATTTAAAGGAATTGGGATAGAAGTTGCAGGCAACTTCATGGAACTGCACTGGTGTATAACACATTTTTGATGTGAGATTTAATGTTCCTATTGCTGTCATGATCCTTCCTGAAAGCTTGCAAAACATGGAAGAATGCCTAAGCCATCAACTGGATTTTTTTGTGAGATGTCTTATGGTAAAATTGCTTTTACAGCATGCAGACTAGATCACTTTGTGTGGCACTTGGATTTCTCAAACAAAACTCATACCAGAGCTTATTTCTTAGGGGAAATGGGGGGCTCTGCTAGTGTAATAGCCAGGGCTCTTATGTGTTCACTTGATCATGATGAGGGGGGAATATTTTTAGGCTCCTTGTAAAAGGACAGATGTTTTAAATTAGCTTCTGGAACGCTGCAAGAACTAATTCTTCTAAGGTCATCTTCCCTTTTAACAGGGGAAATCATATAAGCTGCAAGGAAAATTTCATTTCCAGCATTTGGCAAATTTTCAAACTGGTATTGTCAATATAGACATTCAGAAGAATCTTTGTTTAAAAAAATATAATGGCCCTCAAACAATAAATTTTGGACTCTCATCTGAAATATTTGTTTTATTTGATATGATACATGCAGTTTGTACTTGGAAACTTGTAGAAGTAAAAAGATCTAGATATTACTGGGTGCTTGTGGTGTTTTTGTTTAAACAAGCTCTTATAGAGTTATAGAAGCTGAAGCTATTTCCCCTTCTCACTGAACAGCTGTTTGCTATATGCAGCAGTCAAAAAAAAAGTGGGAAAGGGAACTTGTGGAGTGCTCTTGTCTTGTCTTTCCTGCAGTAGAAGCAAACATGACAAAGCTGTAAAACTGGCTATAAAATAAAAACTCAGCCTGATAAAAAGGTTTTCCTCTTTCTTGTCCATGGAGAAAATACTCCCCATCAGGAAGCTTAAAGCATACTGATCTACTCATCAGTGGTAAATAGGAGTGCATGAGACCTACAAGCAGTGTTAAAAGCCAACAGCGGCAGGAAATCTCATTCTCTTCCTGCTGTTTATAGCTACATTGCTATGAGGCTGTTTAGTGGCCATATATGCCCTCTGACATGTGTGTGTCCCATTTCCTTTAAATTTCTTGCCTTGCCTGTCTCTTGTTCCCTGTTTCTTGAGCAGGGAGCAAGCAGAAAAACAGCTCAAGTCTTTTTTCAACTGATTTGTTTTGTAGTCTCCCCAAGAGTATAGAAATTAATATGAATGGGTAGAAGTTGTAACTATGACACTGTCTCAGTAAGGTTTGCTTGAGAGCTTCCCTTGCTCTGTAAGGCACAGTGTTGGAGTTATCCCTTTACTGTGTTAGCCAGGGCAGTTTCTTTGGAACCCTGAGTCATTACCACTTCAGCATTATGTAAAAGCAGAAACTTCTATATCATTGAAGGGACTGTTGCTTACCAGTTAGTTAAGGAAAGATTATTTTGGGAGGTAATAATATCTGAAACCCAAGTAGGAATCCTGTTGTTTTTTTCCACATGTGTACTGCTGGATAGAAATAAAATGCATGATTCTCATATGGTAGTTTTGTGTTAGTGTGAAGCCTGACAAGCCTTCCATCTGAAATAAGGAAAGTGTAGATACTGCATCTTCATCTGCTTGGTACTGCAGTGTGGAGAAGGTAGAGCTGAGTGGTTCCCTACCTTGTGTTACACTGTACTGTGTCCAAAAATTGCTTAGGCCATGTAAAATCTGAAGAGACATGATCTGACAAAAACTAACACAACAACAAAAAAAACCCCTAACCACAAAGCTAGAAAGGAAAACCCACTAAACTCTTCTGAGGTTATAAATTTCTAGTAATGACTGTGGCTTCATGGTTTGAGACTTTACCTGTTAAATGTCATGTGGAGTACATTTTGTTCTGTATGTGCCACCTCTATATCTCAGCCACAAATGCAAAGAACAACTTCTGGAAAGGTGAAGTAAGAGCTATGTAAATAGGAAATACTTTAGGCTTTATATCTTAACAGATTCAGGGAGCATGCTGAATTGGTGCATAAAATAAGGTTGAAAGTCCTTTTACTAGAAAGGTAGTAGACTTTTTTTAATGGAGGCATCATGGGAACTGCTGGAAATCTTGTCCTATCTCTGTGCTATACAGTGCTTAGAATATGGACGGGTTTGGAAGAGAAATGTTGTTGGAGTTTAGGGCAATTTTTTGAGGTTAAAACTCACCAAAAAAAACCCCCTAACAAAATGGGAGTGGACTGATATCCTATACGTTACATTCATTTGAAGACCAAAGATCCTAGCTAGTAATAGCAAAGAATGTCTAAATACATGTATGTATAAATATCAAAAGTAGGTGTATCTATTTATACTTAGCTGATAATGCTTCTTTGAATAGTAAACCTAGATCTACCTTTTGATAGAAGAGACTTATGCTTTCCAGACTGAATGACAAGCTGCTTTTTGTATGGTCTAATAAAACTAGGAGTAATTTTAAATACATCAAGCATCAAGTATAACTTGTGCAGAAGTTTTTTCTCGGTTGCTCCTGACTGATCAATGTAAAATAACAATAAAGATCGCTAGAATGGCCTTCAATGTGAAATGTCCCACCACATTGTAAACTTTATTTTTTTACATTCTTTAAAAATTTCACGTCTTCAAATGTATTTTTTCAATGTACTGAACTATATGCAGATTGGTACAGCTGCAAGAAAAATCTTGAAGGTGTGGTTCTTGGAAATAAAATATTGTTCTTCATTTTTACCTGGTGACAGTCCTTTGTGTGAACAGTGTGTAATCCAAAGTTAACATGAATTACTCTGCTTTTTGTGTTACCTTTATCATGCATATGTGCATACATGCGTACAAACTTGTGAGAAATACAAATGATGTTTTTCATGAGTGCAATGGAAATAATTAAAGCAGG
The DNA here is from genome assembly GCF_022539395.1 of Myiozetetes cayanensis. Classification (NCBI taxonomy): domain Eukaryota; kingdom Metazoa; phylum Chordata; class Aves; order Passeriformes; family Tyrannidae; genus Myiozetetes; species Myiozetetes cayanensis. The sequence continues at coordinate 21,655,627 of NW_026086605.1, forward strand.
CATGCTCCCTGGTGGGTCATGTAACCCTGTCTCAGGAAGTGGGGCTTGAGATCCATTTGGAATCCTGCTTCTGAGGCATTGCTGTGAGGTTTGGGAGTCAAAGCAGCACTGCAGTGCTATGCACGAGGAGGGAGCAGGGTTGTCGGTGAGCCTACAATGAACACATGAAACAGAAACCTACCATAAAATTTGAGGCCTTTAACTTATTTTTTGCTCTTCATTTACTTCTAAGTAACTATGTGACTAATAGTGAGTGTAGTACTAATATGTATTAAAATAAGAAAAGTAGGCTAGGCTGAATCTGTAAAGCAAATAGAATACTAGGACTAATATACTTTTGTATAGTTCCTCTGAAAAGAACCAGACCAAGGAGCCAGGGTTTTTGGCAAGCAGCAAAAATTTGCAAGGAAATGGTGCTTCTGGAAGGCTGTACAGAATTAGAATTGGCAAGTGCTGTGCATACTGACACACTACATCTTCTGTCAAAAACCGGCAAATCCTTAAACACCAGCTGATCAGGGATTTTCAGGGCTATCTTGTCAGCTTGAGCAGGTCTGGCAGCTCTTAACACAAAATAGTGTCTGGGTTAAAGACCTTCTGCTTTGTGATGCCTTTGTGAATAGCTTATTCAGCTGGAAAATACAGCGAACAAAGGAGCTGGAAATATTTTGTCAAGTTGGTGATCTCACAGTTCAGAGAGTCAGCTACCAATTATAAAGACTTCTATTGTGTAACACAAGAGCTAGTGTATAGAAAACTCTAGATCTTACTCTATCTCTTTCTTTATTAACTTCTGCATAATTATTTTTGCCTGAAGGATGGTGTGAATGTGGATGTGGGGTGTATTCTCAGTAATTAACTACATTTTTCTAATAGACTAAATTGAGTAGCAAAATGAGGGTAATTTTTTTTAACTTTGAACTTGATTTCTGATTTGTGGGGACTAGGAGGGAGGGAAGCCTTCAGAGTTCAGTGATTAAGTTATTGCAACTAAGTGCAGGAAAAAAATACTGTTTTTATGGAGAGTGGGAAGAGGGAAAAGTGTGTTTGTCTGTCTCTGTTTAATTTAGTAGAGATGTTAGCAGGAAACCATTTATGATTTCTAAAGCATTAGGCTAACCAGATGGTCTCAAAAGCAGACACAGCAACAGAACCTAGTGAAGAGAATTATCATTAGTGCAAAGCATTTTTTTTGTTGTTATTTTGCTCTTGGCTTTCCTCTGGCCTTTACATTGAAATTTTGATTCTGAAGTATGACTTCTCTCTCCTGCAGGTTGGAAAGGAGACTGTGCAGACAACAGAAGACCAGATCTTGAAAAGGGATATGCCACCAGCGTTTATCAAGTAAATTCATTTTATTGTAAATCTTGTATTGTAGGTAGAGGAAACCTGTTCCAGTGGTAGGTTACTATTACTCATTTCTGCTGTACAGATTAGAAAATATTCTTATGTTTGAAAAGTTCTTAGGTGTCCTGAGGCTGACCTTTGTCAGGAATGACCTTTTGGACACCAAACGGGCAGATAGTCAAAACAGGAAAGCATTGAGGCAATTAAAGGAAATAATAACATGGAGAAGAGAGACGATGTCTAAAGAGAAAATTTATGGTAGGCGGTAAAAAAGGATTTAATTTGTTGCATTGTGGGTTGACAAAATGAATAATTAATCCTTAGGTCTGGGTAGTATTAGCATATGAGTTGAAGAATGAAATAGCTGAATTATTAGTGCAGTAGTCTGTCACTTGATACCACCAGTGTGTCAATCAATGAAATGCTACTGCCTGAGAAACTTCCTAGGGAAATCTGGGGAACAGGAGGTCTGTAGGTCTGACATACTTTTGGAGCAAAAGGCTAGAGATTCTGTATTAGAGAACTAATAGATCCTAGATATATGTGGTGTGCTTTCAGTGAATTCACAGTGTTTCTGTGGAGGGAAACTCTGCCTTATAAATCTGTTGGTATTAGAAATATCACAAACGGGAGAGGGTAATCCAGGTAATACAGTATACACTGATTTCTCAACTTTTTGGCAGTCTATAGGCTTTTAAGAAAATGAATTAGCCACGGAGTAACATGAAAAATTCTTGTATGGAAAAGACAAAATGGAATGTGGAAGGAAAAATTACCTTTTTAACCCAGGCAATGGCAGGAGGAAATCAGTACAGCTGCAGAGCTCTCTCTTGGGATTGTGCTTTTTCACCACATCAATAAAAGCTCTGGAGACCAGACTGAGCTGTGAGTCAAAAGTATTGCCAGTGACATGAAGTGTTATACGGGGTAGTGAGATTAATGGATGACTGAGAAATTACAGCCTGATCTTATTAATTTAAGTGACTTGATATTAAGTGTGGATTAAATTACTCTGAAAGATCTAAAATGATGTGCACACGGGAGAGCGGCAGTTCTAGGGTCAGATAGGATGATTGACTGAAGTGACCCTTACAAATTGGCAGCAAGGTTCTTGGAGCTGTGATACATTGGAGAGAGCATCTATTATATGCTCATAGTGGTCAAAAAGTAAATAAAATATTAGGTTTACAATCAAAGAACGAGAGACCAAAATGTCACTCTGTTTTACGCCTGCACCTTGAATACTGCATGTACTAATACTGCATGGGAACAAGGAGAACAGTCTTAGGCTATAGTAGTGCTGGAAAAAGCTCATAGAAGGGCTTGGAGAACACAGGCATGGAATTATTTCTGTATAAGACAAAGCTAAGTAGGCTAGAACTTTTCAACCTGGGAAAAGTGACAGAGGAGATTGAGGCCCTGACAAAGGTCTAAGGAAATACAAGTTGCATGGAGAAGATGGAAACTTGTACTTTTCCTGCGCAAGAACTTTATGAGGGAATTGCTTTCAATTAGTCATTTATAAACCAACAGTAGGGAGAGATTCTTTGTACAGCTAATTGTGAACGGTTAAAATTCTTTTATGGGTTTGGAAGTTAATAGCTAAGTACTTAGAGGAATCCATTGTGGTTTATCAAATAGACAAACTGCAGGAAGTCCCAAGAACTGAAAATAGTTGGAGGATGGGAGAGTGCCCAGAGGAAGTACGATAAATGCTTATCCTGTTCCTAACCTTCCTTAGGCATTTACTCGCAGCTACTTTTGGAGACAGGCTACTGAGCTAAATGGGCCTTTGATACAATCCACTGTAGTATTTATCACGCTGTGTTCCTAGTGTATGATCTTGTTTGGCTGTAGAGGGGCTTGAATTTTTTTTTGAGGAGAGTGTTTACTTGCTTCTTGATGAATTACAAACATGTAATTTTGATCATGCTCATTTTCTAGATGTGTAGAGTTTTTAGTTAATTTCCAGCTTCTTTTTCACCTAGACAAGTAAGGGATTAAGGAAAAGAGATTTTCTTAATTTCAGTGTTTGATCAACACTTAGCAGATTGTGAAGACTTCAATAATTAAATTACTGTAGAAATGTGATACAAGCACTGCTGAATAGTACTACTTTATGCTAGGTGCAAGAACTCTTTCTTAAACAATTCATGGCTGTTTGAACTGTGATATAATGAAAAATGGGAACCAAAGCTATGTGTCATAGTAATGAAACATACTTCACCTAATACTTACTATCCTAGATGCAGTAACATGGAGTAGGAATGAATGAATTTATATTAAAATGAACTAGTACATGTTAACAGTTTCTTGTTAACCCTGTGGAGTGTATTATCACTGATAGCTTGGTTGTGGAGAGAAGTGATAGGAACAGGTGAGCTGCTAAGGGAGTCTTACCTTTTCCAGCATTAAAGGATAGAACTGGGATGGAGGAAGTGAAACAGAGGAGGGTGTTCTTTTGTTTTTGTTTTCCTAAGAAGGAGGTTTGTTTTTTTTTTTTCTAAAGCATTATTTCAGGAATTGGCATTCCTCTTCAAAGGAGTGCTCCAGCAGAATTTGTACACAATGTACATGTGCTAGCACTGCATTCCCTGTCCGTATTTCCTCCGTTCAAAAGGATCACCAGTCTTGAGGATGAAGGAGATCTCTTTATTCTTTTGAAAGATTTGAGACTGGCCTTGAGGATTCATACTGAATATCTATGATGTTAATCTGTAAAGCTTTTCAGTAGGAGTGTGATGGTGCAGCAAAATAACTCGCTGGCTGCTGAGAAGCTATTATGCATCCATTTGCTTGCTACTGACATAAACCACATGGAAACTGTTGACTTAGAGTTAAAAAATGCTGTCTTCTTTATCTTAATTGTCTTAATTACCAGGGAGTATGAATAATGATTATAATTTACATCAGATGTTTTGCAATGTGGTCATATTACTTGTTAAACTTCTCTTGTAAAGAAGTAAAGAACTACAATCTCTAGGCAAAGAATAGAGTAACACCTATTTGTTTACACTGAGATAAAAAATTTGTGTTTCACTTGCATGCACAAACTCATTTAACAAATGAAGCAGCAATGCTATTCTGTACTAACATTATTTTGGTAGGCAATTTGGAGCAGCATTGTTGCTAACTGTATTAAATTAATATCAATGTCAAGTATTTGCTTTATATTTCTAGAACTGCAAGTAATCTGAATTGCAGTGAGTAAACTGGAAAATGACCTTGGGGAAAAGCAGAGGTCAATCCTAAAATCTAAAAACTAAAATGTTAGTTCAGCATAAACTACATTTATTTTCTCACATTTCATAAGGAATACACTTAACAGGGATGAAGCAGATTGACTAGCAAAGGTAGTGTGGTTAGAAATATCATGACCAGTGTCTTCCCCACAAAGAATTTGGCTGGTGTTACCATAACTATTGTAATCATGTCTCAAAAATAAATACACTTTTTGTATCAAGCTTTTGGGTTTTTTTAACGTTGCAGTACAATACAGAGATTAGAAATTTCACCATAGCAATGAACTACTATTCCAAACTTCTGAATGAGTTTGATTCTTGTGATAGAACAAGCAGTTCATTGCAGTGAATATTTTTAGTAGTTTTTGGTTGTTTGTGTCGTTGCTTTGGTTAGTTGGGGTTTTTTTTAATGAGATTAATTGAATACCTTTTTTTCCCAAATTCTAGTCCTTTGCTTCCTTGTATGCGTGCTTTGCAAGGGGAGAAGTGTGTCTAATTTTTTTGAACACCACTCCGCTTTTTTTGTACATAGTTTGCAATCCTGGAGGATTTAAAGTGCTTTGGGAAGTTTACCCAAAATAGGCATTATATTAGTAAAATGAAAGAGGTTTAACCTTTAAGAGGTTCAACCCTAAAAGCTGTAAAAGAAAACTTCAAGTCTTTAGAAATTGTTATTAATTATGGTGATTTCTGGTATAATACACATTTATCTTAATTCTTTTTTTTGCAAACAAAAAAGCCAGCCTGGAGATAATTGTTAGTATTAAAAAGATGACCATGAAATTAAACTGTAGGAAATTAAGTATTTCTGAGCCTATAGCTCTGAGCTGGCTGAATAGGTGGTTTGTTTAATCCCTTTCTTGGCAGAGTTGAAGAGAATAAATGTGAGAAGCAAGCGCAGAAATCTAATTTAGTGAAGTCAGTTGACTTTGATAAAGAACCAAGTGCATTGCATAGTAATGAGCAGACCATTCCCACTTTCTGCCTTGAAGTGCTTCTGCATTTTCTTACTCAGTTACGAGTTCCTGCTATCTGATACACCGAGCAGATGTCTCACAAAAAGAGCAGGTTATGGTAATGCAGCTGGGCCAATTTGATCTACTCGAGGGAGCCATTAGCTGAAAACTTTACTTTCTGGAAAAAAGTGTGTTTTCCTGTAATAAGTGTCTTGTTTCTACCAGTTAAATTTAACATTAAGTTTCAATATTTGTGTTAGCAAAGAACATAGAGGTAAAAAATGGGAAAACTGTAACTTTCCAAAAGTACTTATGATAAAAGAGTGCATCCAAGTGGTCAGTAGAAAATGGGCTACGTGACACATGGGAAAAAAATAGTGGTAAGAGGTAGCATTGCTGTAATAAAAGGGTTTAATATTTGTTGGAACCTCATGTAACTTGAATGAGCACATGGCACTCACGTGCATGGCCCCAATGTATTACAGTACACCCAAAGGAAATTGGAGAGAATGGAGAAAAGTCACAGCCAGTGTAGTCAATAACTACAGTCAGGGTAGCAAAGCTAACATGAAAGTGAAGTCTGAATTTCATATTTCCTTAAGGTGTCACGGAGTACTTACAAGAGAACAAACCCAAAACCTTTTTAGTCTTCCAGTTTTTGATATTTTAAAATTGTTTTGTTAAATGGCTTGATGGAACCAAATTTCAGAGCTCATTTTCTTATTGTAGTACCTTCTGTGTTACTGTAGTTACGTACATAGTATATTACCAAATCTCCTTTTTGCTTTGAAGTCTGGAATTGCAAGCTGCATCTGAAGATTGTACCTTACCACTAAATTTTGTGGTTATTTAAAGTTTTATTTCTGTTGTGAATGTTAACATTCTAAAGAGCTGGACTACAGCTTCAATGCGCAGGGAACAGTGTCTTGGTTTTCTTAATACTATGTTATTTTTTCTTAATGTGTGGTTATCATTTAATATTTATTAACAGCAATTGCTACTTGAATGACAATGCATATACAAGGCTGATAAAAGTTAGCAATTACTTCAAATGTAAAGTCCTAAAAAAATAAGTGTTTTGTTCCCTGCCCTTGTCCTGAAGAAGGTAAGGTGTTTTGCTGAGTTAGGAACTCTCTTAATGCCACTGTAGTGAGTGCTGTACAAGGGGTGCTTCAAACATTCTCTACATGGGAAAGATTGCATGACTTCTAAAAAAACCTGCATGGTCTGGTTGCTGGTTACTTTCTTGTTAAAGTAAATGCAATAAATACTCTTGCTTTTTAAACTTTAGAGGTGTAGAATAATCAGTTTTCTTGCAGTGCCTCAAGTAGTAAAGTTAAAAATAAATCCAACATTTTCTCAAGTCTCTCCTATAGACAGAAACTAATCAGCAGGTTTTGTCTGATGACTTCCACAGGGTGGAGAATGCCTGCACTAAACTTGTTCAGGCAGCCCAGATGCTGCAAGCAGATCCATATTCAGTACCAGCTCGTGACTATCTAATTGATGGATCAAGAGGCATCCTTTCTGGAACATCAGACTTGCTGCTGACATTCGATGAAGCAGAGGTAGGAATCCCAACATGACCGACATAGGTATCTGCACAACAGTATTATTAATTAAAATATCCCCTTATATGAGTTAGCTAACTTAACTATTGAGTGGATTAATGTGGTGTCGATAATTTTAGCTTGATTGGAAGCATTTTTTTTTGGAAGGAGCTTAGACTTGCTGCTCTGTTTTGTTCAGAGCATCTTTACATGACATAATGTTCAAGGGTTGCCTGTGATAATTGCTCAAAAAGGCCTGATCCCATCAACTGTCTTCTTTTCTGTATTCCCTTCCCCATACCTATTACTGATTCTTATGTTTTCTGTATCCCTTCACTAAAAAGCCCTAGGCCACTTCTCTAACCTATTTGTCTGACTCAGTAGCTGTGGCAATTTAGTTGGCCTCGGAGAGCAGAAGGTAATACAAATTTGGACTGTCTGGCTGGGCAGGCAGAAGGTGTATTCTGATAAATCTTACAGTTACTATGTTTTGTCTGCTGCACAAGTCAAGGAGGGGCTCAGAATTGCAGTTTGTCCATTGTCATATGGACAAAAAAAGCCATAGTTGCAAGGAAGCTTAAAAAGGAGTCTTATGTTTGAAAATGCTTTTTTGTTATAAATCTTAGTTTTGGTGATCTTTCTGGCTATGTGGAGTCTTGCTCATTTCTAATTAAGAAATAGTATGCTACAATGAAGAAATGAAGCTAATGCTGTTAGAAATGCTGATGTTAATCCTAATTTTGCATCAATCTGTTAATCTATGGAATTGTGTTACTCTTCCCGCTGTTCTGAGTAGTCTAACATGCCATATTTAATCAGCTCCTGCTACTGTTAGCATGCTTCTCTGACGTGAGGACAATGCTGTGGGATTTCTCTGTGGCAGTTGTGATTCTCATTATTTTAAGTGTTTCTTTAATAGAAGTTTTACAGGACAGAATTTCAAGGAAGTTAATATCTTTTAATCTCCCTGTTTTTAATCTCCAGTGTTTAGGAAATGAGTTGAGCTCCCTGAAGTCAATGCTTCATTGCACTAGTCTGACAACTGCATGTTAACCAAAGAAAAAGACATTAGTCTGGAATGATTGACTTGTCACAAATACAGAAGTTGGCATGTCTCTGTCCTACTACCTTTCAATATGAACTCATGTTGGGACAAACTGAAATGAGTTTCAGAGGAAACTTTGATCTATTCTAAGGACTGAACACTGCATGTGGTTGATACGAATCAAATGTTAATTAACTCATTCTTCAGTCAGAACTGTATGTGGTATTGTCAGAAGTAATGTGATTCAGGAGGTTAGAAGATTAACTGACAGAGAACTCTGTTTTGGAATCAAGTAGGAACTGAAAAAGTTAGGCTGAGGTGGAGGTCCAGAGGTAAAGTATAGTCTCATAGATTTTTCTGGAAAGCTTATGCTTTTGGATCTATTTTTCCTGCTGGAATGCTGGATAATGTCTTATCCATATGTAAAACTGTGTGGTGAATACTTCCTCTGAAAGCTTGAAGTCTGCTTTCTATGTAGTTTTGCTCTGTGATTTAAGTTATTTTATTCATGAAATTGCAATGAAAAACTTCAAGCATGCCAGCATAACTAAACACAGTTCTTTATAACCTCTTCTCTCAATGCTATCCTTCATTTATTGTACAAAGTGAAAACACTGGAAGCAGGATTTTGTATTTCTGACTAGTGGAAAGCTTGTCATTACAGCACTCAAGTAATGATATTTTGGGTAACATTCACTATCTCAGACCTTTGTGATTCCACATTAATCACGTTAGCAAATGCTATACCTATTCTGTCTAATAACAGGCTTGCATTTCTAATTCCAGTGTAACTTAGTTTCACCTAACAAATAATGGAATGTTCCTCTTTTAGGTCCGTAAAATCATCCGTGTCTGCAAAGGAATACTGGAATATCTGACTGTGGCAGAAGTGGTAGAGACAATGGAGGATTTGGTGACATACACGAAGAATCTGGGGCCAGGTTTGATTTGCTGCAGCCTTTCCCAAATATACTAAATGTGGTCCTTTCCACTACTTTGTTTTCCCCGCAGTACCTTCTTCACCCAAATTTTGAGCGTTTGGGCAATCGTAAAGCAGTTGCTTTGATAGTGTCTATTGGAAAGAGTTTTAAACTAGAGGGTGAATGATGACTATTTACTGATTCACGTTCTCCTTTAAGTATGCAGAAGAATAAAGATGTTGATAAATTATATGTGGTACATGGATGATACGTACCATATTTTTTCTACACTATGAGGAAGTAAGCGTGCATCAGAAAGGGTAAAACAAAAAAAGAAAGGAAGAAGCTTTGTAACTAAGCACTCACAGATACAAAATCCATTAAACTGATAAAATGTCTGTACTAGCTGAGATAGTTAGGCCTAGTAGGAATTTCTTGGAGTAGTATAAAATACATTCATATATTACCATCTTAATGAGGTTGCAGAAATAGCTGTCTTGCAGGATAATACAAACGCCCAGCTGTTACAGAAATTCTTTGTTTTTTTTATTTGATGCTCCTTCACTACTTGTTACTTCAGTGTGTTAACTCACACTTTCAGTGGTGTAAGTGATTAGTAAGTAGCTTCTGGGATGCTACAGAAGCTGTTTTTGCCTCAGCTAGATGCTGCTCAACACTTGCAGCCCTTGCCCACAAAACTTATGCCTGTATTCATTGTTCCCTCTAGATATATTAAAGGGCATCTGAACTTAACTATTAATTTGAGTACTATATAAATAACAGGAGTATGTTCAGGTACAGTTAAAATCAAAAAAGGGCTTATAGATTTTATGTTGGAAGTAGGGAGAACATGATTACCTATTTAGGCTTTTGTCATTTGAAAGGAAAAGTGGTTCTGCACAGCTCACCTCTCTGTGCTGTCAGTGTGAGGATTCTACTCCTTTTCAGTGATGTCATGAAAGCAATGTTATATTAAGATGCTAACCAACAGAAAGGTAGTTGAGCCAAAGAATGTGCAGCTTCCTTCCAGTTTTGTCCCCTGTAGGAGAGTAGGACAACAACAGCACAAATTAAAATAATCTTAAATTTTTATGAAGATCGGTCTGAAGTTTCCATGTGTTCTGTGTAGTAAACCTCAAAAGTCTTAGATATTGAAAATAGATCTGCTCTAAAATAAACTGAATTATTTTCATACTTCTAGGGCACTGAAATATTTCTAGCAGATCTGAAGTATAAATAAATACAGTTCTTGACCTCTAGTAGAACCTCAAGGCAAACAAACAAAACCCTGATGTTTCCTTTCTCTGTCACTTAATGCATGGATCACGTCTTAAAGGAATAGGAGAAAAAAAACACCACATAAATTAGCTTCCAGAGTTCATGAAGTGACTTTGTGTCCTAAAACAGTAATTTCAAATATTTTCCAGTTTTATTGGTGGGATTTTAAATCAAGAATTCAGAGGAATCCATTCTACTTTACATAGTGGCTAGGTTTTGAATCAGTGACTTCTCTGAAGTTTCTGGAATGTGCTTTAAGTAACAGCTGCTAATATGAAAATTATTTTAAACTTCAATATAGTTTTCATGTGCCTTGTTCATATTTTGAAAACTCGACTGTTGCAATGTTCAATTGCTTAATCTTTAGGAATGACAAAGATGGCCAAAATGATTGACGAGAGACAACAGGAATTAACTCATCAGGAACATAGAGTTATGCTGGTCAACTCCATGAATACCGTGAAGGAGCTATTGCCAGTACTTATTTCAGGTATTTTTTACTTTGTTTTCTAATACCAATCTGAGTTTTGAACTGGAGTTCCAATGTCTTATATTTATTAAAAATAACCTTGACATTGCTTCTGCAATCATTGCAAATAACTGAGCTTCTTGTATCAAAACTACAATCTCTTTGAGATAAAATGGTCCGTGCAAAAGAAAATGTACTATACAAAGACTGTGGGTCACCTTGACCGTTGATTGGATCTTGCATGTACCTTTTTCTAATCTATGGTATTTTCACAGCTATGAAGATTTTTGTAACTACAAAAAATTCTAAAAACCAGGGAATAGAAGAGGCCTTGAAAAATCGCAATTTCACAGTAGAGAAAATGAGTGCTGAGATAAATGAAATAATCCGTGTATTGCAGCTCACTTCCTGGGATGAAGATGCCTGGGCAAGCAAGGTACATTTCATACCTACGCATGTATATATGTCTAATTTTTATCTGTTTTACCCTTTATGAACTTATGCTTTTGAGATTGTTGAAATATGTTATTTGTGCATCAGTTCTGTAACACCGTGTAATCACATCATATAACCTCTTCAAGGTCAAAGAATATCTTCAGAGATGAATATATTCCTGTGTCTTTCAAACTTAGCTTGCTCTCAGTAAGCAAAGTAGTGTGGCATTTGAAAGTGGCTCAATAGTTTACAGCAGAAGACAGATTTGTTCAGCTTAGTTTTGGCATCATTAGGAAATCTAGAATATAGTGTATTCCTCTCAGACAAGGATTTTTTCCTACATGTAGCATCTTTGTAGCTAGGTATTCATAAGTGAGATTGAGTTTTTTCTTCTAGATGCTACTAGAAAATATAGGCAGCTGTCATATTTTTGTGTGAAAGTCCTGGAGTTGAAAAATTTTAGTCAGTTTGAGGAGATTACTCCTTGAACCCCTTCCTCTTTTCCCCCTGCCCTAGTTTTATTCTGGACAGGAGAGTAAATTTGGAGTGTTTGCCTTGTCTCAAAGAAATATGTTAGACTGAACAGCCTTTTTGGATAAGTATGATGTGTGTGAAGCTGGAATGACAGGATTAGTTCTTTACAAATCAGGGTTAAGCTGTGTAAATGACTACAGCCACTTACCTGGAGTTCAGAGCTGCTCTTCAGTGATACTGAAGATACTGAAATGTCTAGAAGACTGTAAAGCAGGTCTGACAGACAAAATGGTAGAAGTGTTATGGGCTTACAAGTAAATGTAGCTGTGTAACTGAAATTCCTGCCAATTTTTTTTGAGCACTTGAAAATAAATTGCTGAAGGGATTTTTTAAGGGTTAGTGCTATGAGCAAAGAGTAAGTGTAAATATCATTAAAGAATATATTGAGGCCTGAAGCCAGACTGGTTAGCAAATGAAATCTTGCAGGAAATCTAACATTGATGTAACCTTGACATAAAATCACTTTGGCCTATGTTGTTTGGCACTTGACCTTTAGTTTGCCTCTTGAGTTATTTTGTCACTATCACTTCCTTATTATGACTACTGTATGCATCTTTATTTTTGTTGTCCTGTTTCTTACCCTTTTCTCACCTTTAGAAGGTAAGCTTTCTCCCACACCCTCCACCTTTACCTTGTACTAAACCCAAAGGAAGCATGTATGTGGGATTTTGTGCTGTGTGCTGTGCAACTTCTTGTGTGCCAGCTGTGACACCGTACTTATGTGTGTACACACAAAGTTTTAAAAGGATCTTAATAGCTCTGTCTAGCTGTCTGTGGAATTGGCTGTCACTAAGAGAATGGTAATTGCAAGCTGAACTGCATTAACACTGTCTTTTTGAGTCTGATTAGAGTTAGGTCAAGATTTTACAGCACATTCTTACTGAATGCTTTTGTGTTAATTTATGTTACTCATCTTTGTAGTGGCAAATAAAGGATCCAGTCATGCAGGAACGAGCTTTCTGCATGGCCAGAAAGCTTTATTAAACCAGGAATTTTGTCTATTCCAGAGTGTTTTACCAGCAACCTTCTTTCAGTTCGGATGGTTCATGTTTTTTAGGTCTAGGCCTAAAGCTTCAGTTTTGTATGTGCACTTTTTAAATTCAGTTTTATTTTTTGATATGGGCTTTGCTATATTTTATGAAATGCAAATACAGTTTTATTTTACACAACAAATTTGGAAATTTTTGTGGTAAAGAAAAATACCTGTTGCAAACAGTTGGCGATTTATTCTGAGGAAATTCTTATTCTTCTTGCTAGTGAGAAAGATCAAGAAAGGATTTCTTTAAGAAAACACTTGATATATTAGCAGTATTTCCTAATGGAAAATACTGGTCATTATGCCTAATGTGTAAATATGTCATGTGGACTAGTATAATAAAAGTATCATTATGTTCTGAATTGAGAACTTCTTAATTGTATTTTGGTTTTGAATTAAGGTACACTGATTTGGAACTGTAACACTGGGCATTAACCAAACAGTTAGGACAAAGCATTTGAATTGAAAGATGCAGTAGGATGAAGAAGCAGGAACTAGTTTGCTTCTGGTCACCTGTCACAGACCTTATCCTGTATTTGCATATATATCTAATAGTTGACTTACTCATTATTTTCCTGGAAGGGAGATATAGGAGCTATTTAATTGCAGTTGAGGTTACTGTTTCATGCATTTTGCAGCTGGTGGTCAAGGCAAAGATACTTTCCCCATGTATTTGTGGAGCAAAGTAAGGTGTTTGCATCTGCACAGCCTTGAATTTTTAGCTGTGTGGTAAAGCTATTGTTGATGTTGGAGTTTATTTTATGCTTATTATTCTATTTTGAGTTGTTTATACATTGAAGTATCACAGTCTATCTGGAGACACTGTAGAATGAACAAGGTATGGAGCCAGAGTTGTAGGAGAGGTTTTTGTAAACTATTTTGTTGGTCTTCTAGACTCTGGAATGCACGTTACTCTTACTGGATTGCAATAATCTCTACTTGCACCAACACTGCATTTTTTAGAATAGTAATGCTGCTTTAGAATTGAAATACCATTCTAAAATAAAATCTTGGAAAAAAAAATTCTATATTTCTTTCATTCAAAGCTTTGCACCTTTTTTCATTGAATTGTTCATTTTACAGAGGTTTTTCTCTTGAATATTCTTAGTGTTAATTTTTAAATAAATTTTGAAGTAATACTCAATACAAACATCTATTTCCATAGAAATGGAAGGAGTTAAAAGTTGTAAGAAGCTGAGAAGTATCTGGTATCTTGCAGGATTGAACCCTGAATGGTGACTAAGCTCTTTGTCCTGCCAGGACAGGAGGCTGGCTTTGCTATTTCCTTCAACATTGCCTTCTTTGGTAATGAAATGCAGATATCCTTAGACTAGACCACTTTATTGAGTCAGAGGTTGTGCCTTACATTCAGTCGGATTTATTTTGCTCTTTTTCAAAGCAGAGCCAATACCACCTGCTCCATGAATAAACTCAACATTCTTGGTAGTAGTGGCAGAAATGATGCATAAAAGTATCTTGAAGAAGGGCTTATTTGCTTTAGGAACTACTTTGAAAAAAAGCCAACTTGCTCTTTTTCCTTCAGACAATGTTGCCTTAGTTGTTTAACTTGATTAACTCAAGTTTTTTATCTCTTCTGAAAAGGTAATAGTGCTGCTTTTGTTAATGAAATCCTTTTGCCAACAGGAGAACTGCAGGGAGATGAGAGAATGAATCAATTTTTACTGATAAAACAACTTTTTTGCAGGCTAGCTGCAGGATTGTTTTTTCCTTATTTGCAAATGATATTCCTCTGGCAAATCCCAAAAGAGTTAAATTTTAAACAAAATTTGCTCTGTAAGAAGAAACAAGGTATTTAAACAGGTACAGAAATCAGGGCAATCCAAGATACTTTTAAGCAGTAAGATTTTGGGCAAGTTGCTGGGGTTTGTTTAAGCAGAGTATTAAGCAGAGTATTTCTGCTTCTGTCTTCCTGCTTAGTAGCCTGAATTGGTGGACAAGTCCAGACCTTTTCCTTTGCCAAGTATCTGACACCAGACACAGCTCTGGCAGAAACAGCAGTGCAGTATCAACAAACCTAGTTAATAATGCATTCTAATTTTCTGTTTGCATTACTCATCTTATTGCAACAAAAACTCCTCATGAGATTAAAGTTAAGAGGGATTCCTTGAGCTGTGAAGGTGGGAAATTAGTGCTCTAAGATCAATTGTCTTGGAACACTTCAACTGCTACACCAGGATCTCTCCAGATTTTTTTTTTAAACAGGGAAAGGGGACAATTTGCAAATGTGAGTACAGAGGCACACAGGATAGCAAGAGTTCCACTGCAGAGCAATCCAGTTATAAAGCCTTCATATGACAGGGCAGGGGATCCTGTTACTGCTTGGGTAGTTCTAGCAGTTATCAAATCATGAGGGTAAAATCTAAAATATTCATGATTTTTTCCTCAGATATAAGACTTAGATTCAGAGGCTTCTGAATCATTTTGCTGAAACTGCAACTCTGCAGGCAGCTGAGACAACACAAAAGCCTGTGTGAGTGAAAAGGGAGGGGCAAAGACAGTTTTCCCAACACTCCTTTTCTCAGCCCACACCTATCATCTCATCAACACAATAAGCAACATCTGTTGCCTTTTTAAAAATTCAGTGGGTTCTTTGTTTCAGATTGTTTCTGGGTAGACGGGCTTGCAGTAGACTATTCATTTCAAAGTCAAGTGGCTTCAGCCCATGTATACAACATCAGCAAACTGTAACACCTACTTTAATAGGTAGTAAGGTTTCTATAAACATTTGAAAACTTAGTGAATATTTACTTGTCTCTGGCCATACAGTAAATGCACAATTCTCAAACTATAGAGAAGATGACTTTTTTAAAAGAATGTGCCCACCTCCCACCACTTAGCTGCATATCCTACCTTTTTGAAGTTTTTTCAAACAGGTCCCAACTAAGATTTGAGATCCAGTTTCTAGATTTGAGAACCGATCATCCAGCTGAAAATAATTCTGCTTTTGGTGCTCTCTCTCAGGCTGTGATTCAAGAGCCTTTAAAAATATTCAGCAGTGTCGCAGGACATTTTAGGAAGTTGGTTGCTGACTTATATTATAGCACCTTATGAATAGCTGACAGACTAACATGCCTGAATAAAAATGTCAAAATGTTTACAGTGTTGTGTTTTTGAGACTAAGCATACAGAAGGAACAACAGAAACGTGGTATTTCTGTAGTGTTGTCAGGATGCCACATGCATACCAGATACCGATCATTGATGCTTGTAGGTGGCTCTTCATAAGAATTGGACACGGGCAGTCAAATTTGGATAATAAGGCAAGAGCCAGGCTTCTTTTTGTCATCTGTATACTGATCATAGGATGTTAAATACATTTCAAATTATTTCAATGGCATGTGTGGTAAAAAACTATTTTGGCTTTTTTCCCAACTTTTTACTTAAGGTACTTGTTTCTATTTTCATTGTCCTTCTGTTTGTGTAAGCTGGAAAACTTGTGGCCTCTAGTGGAGAGATAGCACACGAACAATAAGCAGAGTCTGTGGAGAAATCAGAACTGGGTGGTTTTATCTCCTGGAGTCAGGTGTTGGATAATAGTGGCAGAATAGTGAAAGAAGCAGCAGCTTTGATGCTTCTGTCAGAGAGTTCAGAGTTTAAAACAACCACATGTAAATACATGTGTTTCTCTCTGAAGACATTAAACTCCATATCTGAGAATTTCAGAAAGTAGCTGGTAATCTTTTTTTTTGCAAACAGCAATTGTTTGACTTAAAGCAGCAGAACAGGTGAAAAATGCAAATGTGCAGGCTCTTACACTGAAGTAAGTAGTAAAATTCACTGCCCAGTTTCCATTTCTGAAAGGTTTACTCTAATTACATAACTTTTCTATGTACCCTGATGTACAGCAAGGAAAAATGAGAACTAACTCCAAGATGTGTGCTTATTAGAGCTCCATATTTAGAAATTAAAACACTAGTAAATGAAGGAATAGAAAAGTCACTAAAATTGCATGCTTATTTTCTGCATTTTGAGTGAAATGAAAACATCTGTCCTAATTGGAAAGGAGTGATTATGATCTGCTAGTTTGAAAATGTGTTTTGAGCTGCTTATACGAATGTGTTTCTCTGAGTAGACTCTGCTTTATAGAATCTGTCTGCTTTGGTTGTGTTGATTATTTGTACATTGGTGTTTTTTTGAGATTCATTTTGGTGGTTTCTTTTTTTGTAAAGGACACTGAAGCCATGAAAAGAGCATTAGCCTTAATAGATTCAAAGATGAATCAGGCAAAAGGTTGGCTGAGAGATCCAAATGCACCTCCAGGTAATATTAAAAAAAAAGACAGCATAGAGAATTTTCATTTTTTAAAGTCTTAATATTTCTGTTGTTTAAGGCAAAATTGTCTTTAAGCACTGTTAAACTATACATAGTGGATCATTCTGAAGCAGCCTGTATTTATTCCTTTATTGAATAGTACTTAATTGCAGTTGTTGGTAATGTTTAAAATCCCTCCTTTTTTTTTTTTAATTTTCAAATTTGTGTAAATTTAGATTTGCCTAACAGAGTTTCTTTACATGTTTTTCTTTCAGTCTTGATGTTAAATTTTTAACACGAAAATCTGCCATAAATACTCGAATTGCAATCATCTTTACTTACAGAAGAAGTTTGCCTTTGTATGTGTCTTTAAAGTAAATAAAGCTGCATAGAGGCTTTTCCATTTGGGCTTTGAAAGACCTTATCGGAATGACTTCCCCTGAAATCAAAGCCAAATAATACAGTTGTAAAAGTTGGATGTGAATTGTTGGGTTTTGGTGTCTATCTCATCGTTTTTCAATGAATGTGTTTTCACGGCTGAACCCAACGCAGTTGATGTGTTGTGCCGTGATGACTTCAGTAGTTTACTCATACATGTCAAGGAATGGCTTGTTTGTTGCACTAACTGACTCTGCATCTTAGGGGATGCTGGTGAGCAAGCAATAAGGCAGATCCTTGATGAAGCTGGAAAAGCAGGAGAACTGTGTGCAGGCAAAGAACGCAGAGAGATTCTGGGAACCTGCAAAACTCTGGGGCAGATGACTGACCAGCTGGCTGACCTGCGAGCTAGGTGAATCTGTTACTTCGAATGGACAGTTCTCCAGTACTATTGAAATGTTTTTTCTGAACTTGCAGTTGTGTCACTTCCTAATCTGTATTTTGCCTTTTTTACTTCAATCTCTTCTGAATAGTATGTTTTAGTAAGGGAAATAAAGTGATGATCAGAATTGCTCAGATAATTCAGAGTCTGCGTAATATCAGACCAATAACCTTCCTCCAAAGTAGGCAGAAATGAAGTTTTAAACTCTACTGTTAAGTCTGTCCTCTGAAGAGGGTATACCCCAGTTACTGTAAGACACTTGAACGTTCTAGTCTTTAGGTGTTCATTGGGATGTTAGACCACATGTAGTAGTTGTTTTATCAGTCACTGATAAATTCTGCTACACTTCATGTGTCTTCGTTGTGTAGAGTTTTATTTAACCAGAGCCTTTTTACAGTTTTCTGCTTCCTCATTAGAAATTGTTTTTTCTTTCAAAATGGTGGTTTTGAATTTCATGGGTTTTGGTTTTAGGCAATAGATGAATCTCTTTAAATTTACTATATTTTTTTATACTGGGTACTATGACCATTTGTTCTTTTGCCAGAAAATAGGAAGTCTGATATTCCTTTGTGAAGGCATAATGACAGTGAGCTAAGAAATAACTCTTCCATGTAGTTTGATCACTATAACCCAATTTCATTTGAGTGTAAGGAATTTTTCAGCTGCTTATCAACGTAGTAAATTGTTAAACTAGAATGCTCTAAGATTGGTTTCTTTATTTTGTTGTAACACTCCTCCCCACCCTGCAAAAATACCACACCCAGAAAGCTATTCACTGTGATCTATTAAGGATACAGGTAATAGTTTAATGGTATCATATTTCTCCTTAATGAATGTTTCTAACTGTTTGAAAAAACAGAACTCAGGAGTGTTTTATTTAAAATAAAATTAAAAAAATAATTAGAAAAAAGGTTTAAGGCCCCAGTGAAGTGCAGGAAGTGAGCAAATGCAAAGTATTCGGAGAGCTGTGTTTTGAATCACTTCAAGAATGAGAATTTCCTGCTATTACTTTAAATCCATAGACTGCTCAGCTCTGAAATGTTGCAATGATGTGTACACAAGCTTGAAATAGTTTCCAGGAAGAGTTGTTAGTTTGCTATATAAAAGCTAAAAAGGCCAAAATTCAGAAATACAGCTTAGATTGTCATTGAAGTGATGTGTATTAGCTGTAATAGTGGTAGTGGATAAGAAGCTGGTTTTAGTTTATCTTCTTTTGCATTCTCAGCTGATTGCCCTGAGAGAATTGAAGATGTGCTTTGCATCAGTGTTTTTGCACAGTGTTAGAAAATAGGCAAAACTCTTATTCTTCTTGTAAAGCAGTGGCTGGTGTCAGCTTTGTATGATGTACAATTTTTAAAGGTAAAGGAAGAGATAGGATTTAGATTTGCTAACAAATGAATTAGTTTATATACTGGTTTAATATGTAAATAACTTCAACTCAGTCTGTGAAAAATAAAGTATAAAGAAAGGTATCTTGAAACTCTGGCCTGACAGTGTAAATACACATCAGCATCTCAACAACTTGTCATCCTTCCACTTACTTTAGTCTTTTAAAGTTAGGACTTTGATTAAATTAACACGCTAACAAAGCTTTCCAGTAGCCAGCTGATTTTGGAAGAGTTTCTTTTTGCATGAGATTTCTCATGCAAACAAACACACTGAGGCATATGGATCTAAGTAATCTTTCTATCCAACTTCTAACTCCTAAGCATTTGAACAAACAGCGGCAGTGCTGTAAATTGTTTTCTACAGCCCAGTAAATTTGTCTTGCTAACATGCTTCTCAGCATTTTAAGATCTCTTACCAATAGCCTGTAACCCTTAATCTACTTTGTCAACATGATTGAGGCAGCTAAGATATTTTATTTTCACTTGCTGATTTGCTGTCTTCAGTTAGGTGTGGGGAGACATAACTGCTGCAGATTCTGGCCCTTTACCACAGTCTATAAATGAGGAGATAAGAGGCTTTGTCCTGTGTACTTTAATGCAACTATATCCATAAATAGCCTTACTTTGTGACACTTAAAAAATGTTTATTCTTCTGAGGATGCTAAATGTCACATTCTGAAATAGGAAAAATAAACTTAGTTTTTATCTCTTCTTGTCGTGTTATTCCTCAGTTATCTTTTGTTTTGTTAGGGGGGAAAAATCTGATTAAATACTGTATCTCTTGCAATAATTGCTGTGAGTGCTCATAAGCAGTTTTTGTTGCCTCTTCACTAGAAAAGAGCTTTTTTCAGTCCTGAGCTGAATCTGTGTGCTCTTTTTGTCTCGGGCAGAGGACAGGGTGGCACACCCATGGCCATGCAGAAAGCACAGCAGGTGTCCCAAGGTCTGGACTTGCTCACCGCAAAAGTGGAGAATGCAGCCCGCAAGCTGGAGGCCATGACAAACTCTAAGCAGGCAATTGCTAAGAAGATTGATGCTGCTCAGGTACCACCAGGGATTTAATAACTACTTCAGAACGTGATGATGTTACTGCTGTTAGAGCTGTTATCCTGAACTACTAGAGTTGTTTCCAAAACAAAACTTGATTGGAATAACATGTAAGGAGTACTCGTTTTAACAACAAAAAATCTTAAATTCAGTAATTTACAGCGTGCTGTGAGTTTTGCTACAGTTCATGACCTTTTTGGATAACTTTTTGGGCATTACTAAAAATTAGTACATTAAAATGATGGAACATGCTAAATTTGCATATAAACTAATCTTATTAAAGAATAGAGTAGAGGAGTTTCAGACTGCACAGACTTATGGATAAAACTAGAGCCCTTTCTTTGGGTTCTGTTTAGAGAGTGGAATCTAGGATTTAGAACTCAATATTCATGACAAAAGTGAAAAATGTTAATGAAACTGCATTTTCTTTTAATTGATCCTTTATTTTTGTGACTTAATAGCCCTCATTGGTCAGTCTGTTACCCAGTGATGACTATGATGGTCATTAAACAAACATGTTATATATACCTTATCTAAAGGTATGTGTATATAATTATCAATATATAAAGTTACATTAATATTACATATTTATCAAATGAAATGCTGATGGAACACTTTAGGAAGAGCTCTGTAAAGTGTGCCCCAGTGGGCTCAAGAGCATCTGTTTTCCTTTTTTTCTGAAAGCCAGATTATCAGTCTGTAAAGGCACTAGTTAAATTTTATTTCTGAAAATATTGCTGGCAAATGTTGAGGGGAGAGAGCAAATATAAAGTCTTTGGGTAGATCTTATCTTGATTGATGTCTTTTTCAAAACAGAACTATCAGACAGAGTAACTTCATGGTATCTAATAAACAGAAATTGCTTTTGAGAAGTATTTTCTCTTAAATAAAATTTTGAAAGCCATATTTTTTTTTTAAAAGCATCTATAGAAATAATATTATTGTTTGTCTTCATCTGTACATGACTTCTTTGTATTAAGAATTGGCTTGCAGATCCTAACGGGGGCAGTGAAGGAGAAGAACATATCCGAGGAATTATGGCTGAAGCAAGGAAAGTTGCAGAACTATGTGAGGAGCCTAAAGAAAGAGATGATATCCTTCGTTCCTTGGGGGAAATCTCTGCTCTGACAGCCAAGTTGTCAGATCTGCGACGACAGTACGTATTAGTTTCATCACCATTAATTTATTTGAATTATTATCATTTTCTGCTCACAGTGCTGAGCAAGATCAGCATATTGATGATTAATTGGATTAATGACGATTAAAATAAAAGAAAAAGCCTAGCTTGCACTAGCTTCTTCAAAAGAAAAGAAAGAGTAACTGAAGATGTATTATCTAGAAATATTTTCTTTCTTCTGCCCATGGGATATTTGACAAGCAAACTGATGCCAAAAGTGAGCTCATTTGTACTGTCAAAACAACGAGGTAATGTGGAATTTAAGTTTGTTTATACAGGCAGATGTCATCCCTGTTTTTTGTGAAGCAGTTTACTGAATGTCAAGGTGGAATATCTACCACTTCCATCAGTGTTCTAAGCTGTAACTGCAAACTATCTAAAAGACTTTCAGAAATTATAGTTCTGTATCAGTTCTACAAAGAGATGGCTTGAGACTGGAAGAGGAGAAATGGTTACTGTATGAACTGTGATCTTCATCTAAGGCCAGTTGCAATATGGAGATAAATATTTTTCTTGTTTCATTAGTTAGATGCTTTAATTGAGTTTTTCTTGAGCTTTAGCTGCTGCAGGTCCTAATGTGTTACCTCTTGTCAAGTTTATATATAGCCTTCAGCCTGTGGCCTCTTACTTTTCTGCTTGTAATCTGTATGGCATTATTGCAGTTGCTCAAAAGACAGCCATGGATATGGGAAATCAAGCCATACATCAGTTTTGGCAAGCACAGTACTATGCCTTCCCCAGTCTTGGTGCTGTGTTGAACCACAGCAGGGAATTGCTCCTCAGAGTCTCAACTCAAGTGTCAAATTTAACCTTATTTAGAAAGTTGAAGTAACTTTCATTGTGTCTTCCTGCTGAATTTGAGACTATCTATAAATGATCTTTATATGAGTATACTTTTTTTTTTTTTTAATGCTTAGTGGGAAAGGTGACTCTCCTGAGGCCCGTGCATTGGCTAAGCAAATAGCTACATCACTTCAGAATTTACAGTCCAAAACAAACAGGGCTGTGGCAAATACTAGGCCAGTTAAAGCAGCTGTCCATTTGGAGGGCAAGATTGAACAAGCTCAAAGGTGGATAGACAATCCTACAGTTGCTGATCGGGGAGTAGGTAAGTGTTTCCATGTGTTCTTCCCCCAGTTTTACAATTAATTGTGTGGTAAGTAATTTTTGTGGTGGAAACAACTGCTTCTGAGATGCTGAGGATGCGTTGACTCTTTGATGTGGAGACTTGGAGGTTTATAGCCAACTCCTGGCTGTGAAATTAGAGAATCAATCTGACCCGTGATTCTCTTCGTGTTCTAGAAAGAACAACTTTCCTATTCATTCCTAAAGAATAGGAGAACTTGTGCACACACAGACAGACTGCTCCTTGCTCTTATGCAAATATAGTATCTTGAATTTTAATTTATACTTACTTCAGCAAATTGAGTAATTAAGTCCTTCAGAGAAGAGAAAAACATTCATAAACCTGACCTAAAAATATCACTTCTTGTATGGTTTCTGGGTTATCTGAGGAGAATGCTACTAATTAAAGAGAAAGGGGATGTGATAATCCAAGTTTGCTATCACTGAGTATATCACTATGGTTCAGGAGATGCTGTACTGAGAGCTTATTGTAAACCATTTCAGAAATTTCTTGTGTATCTTCTCCTGATGTAAGTAGATGCATGAAGACTGAAAGCTGGATTGAGTATTTTTTTCCAGCTGAGCAGTCCAGCTGATCCCAATGACTTATAAGAAATAGTATAACTGCAAATCTTTAATACCTCTTTCTCACACTTCTCCCCACCTGTCTAGATAACTTTTGTTGTGTGAATAAACCAGTGACAGATTCTTGAACTAAAGGCTGAATGATTGGACACCTGGGAAGTCTAAAGGAAACATTTTAAACTGAATAGTGGGGTTCTATGTTTTGGCACTTTCTGATGAGCATGTTGCATACAGAATGAGATGAACGAGAAGGTGGTAGATAGGTCTCATGAGATATTTTGACAGTGGCTGAAAACCTTCCTAATTTTGATCTTTCTTTTGAACATAATAACCTGTCAGTGGTTGGCTCAAAAAAACCACAAAACCTAAACTTAATTTTTGTTATTTTGAGTTGAAAAGAAACAGGTAACTTAAATCCCCTTTGAAGTCTCTAATGACCTAATAAATCATTAGGCTTGCATGCATACTGGGGGCTGGCTGAAGAATTGAAGTTTCTCAACAGTCAATTTAATCAAATGCTGGAGTAATACATATGACAAATGTGTGTAGAGATGCAAGATGTGGCATGTTCCATAACTTTAATGTTTGTAGTTTAAGAAAGAAAATTCTAGTTGTAACATGATGTCATTGTACGTGTTTTTTTTTTTTTTTTTTCCATTTAAATGTCTTTCACTTGCACTGGCACTTGGCAGGGTATATTAAGAAATATTAAGAATATAAATCAGATATGTTCTCTTTTCAGTCTGGACAGCACTTCTGGTAGAATTTGGCCTAATATTTTCAGTGCTATAATAACTGTAAAATACTTCAGTGTTCTCTGCAGTAGTAGGGACCATGTTACAAATAACCCCATGGGTTTGCTTTTAACCCAGGGCAGCGCTTCAACAGAAGCTGAACTCTGACATAAAATGAAGGCAGAATGTGTATTTTTTTTATATACATGTAAGCCACTTGACTAGTGTTGGCTGCTACAAATATTGACTTGCACTCATATTCTGAATTACCTGAGCTAAGTGATGGCTGAGGTAGTAATAATTGACACATACAAACTAGGCAAGATGTACTGAAATGGTGTGTGAAGCGTACTTGCTTGGCTGCACTTGACTTAGCAAAAGAGTAATTAGAAAACATCTTGGGACATTCCAACAGCACCAAACTTAGCTACTCTAATAAGTTTTCTAAAATGATGGTGGCAGTGCTGAGTGATTCTTGGATAGTTTGGTACCGTGACAACTTCCTAAGTAATTTTGAGCTTGATCACAAAGTTGGATTACATTAGCTTTAAATTATTCTTCAGTAGATCTTTGATGGACTTAATATATGAGTTCTTTTAAAAGAATACTGCTGTTGTATTATTGAAAGAACAGAGAGTTACATTCCTATGAAAAAGCAGGAAGCGTCTTTAAGCAAATGAAGGGAATCACCTATGCTAAAAATGATTTTTTTTTTTTAACAAAAACTTTCAGTTTACTGCAGAGTCTTTGTAAGGTGTTCCCTACCCACTCTGTCCCCTCCAGTCCAGGGTATTTGACACTTCTTACCTGTGGTTTCTGGAATTCTGGGAGGGGACATTCTGCTTTTTTTTTTTTTTTTAATGTTTTCTACTTGGCTTTTCCTCTTGCTTCTGCTGCTCATCTTCTAATGATCTGGGGATGAATTGCAGTACTTGGAATTTGCAAGTGCTTTCTGTTGGAGTTAACAGATCAGTTATGTAGAAATACCTGACAGCTGTCATGGTTAACTTCTGTCAGACCACCCTAGGTGAAGAGGATGCATCTCTAGCCAGACTTGGCTTCAGAAACCGAAGAGAGTTGAATTCCTTGGTGGGTTTGAATTGCAATTACTCAGTGATAAACTGCAGAAGGTCTTTTCCGCCACCTAGAAAGGTGTTCTTAAAAACCCAAGACTTCTGATGTGTACATATATGAATGCAACACTTCATGGTGCATCTGATTTGTCCGTTCAGTATGTTGTTCCGCTGTATGCTGATGCAGGGTGACTTGTTCCCCTGCAGGCCAGGCAGCAATCCGGGGTCTGGTTGCTGAAGGTCGCCGTTTAGCCAACGTCATGATGGGCCCTTACCGGCAAGACCTGCTTGCCAAGTGTGACCGTGTGGACCAGCTGGCTGCTCAGCTCGCTGACCTCGCTGCCAGAGGGGAGGGGGAGTCTCCTCAGGCCAGGGCAATTGCTGCTCAGCTTCAGGACTCACTGAAGGTAACAGTCTGCTCTCGTGCAGGCAAGCACATCATACACTGAAGTACTTGCACTCCTCTGATTAAGTGCTTGTGTGTGTGAGGCATCAATAAAAAGAAAACTGCTCCAGAAAACCTGTTG
This sequence comes from Myiozetetes cayanensis, assembly GCF_022539395.1. NCBI lineage: Eukaryota > Metazoa > Chordata > Aves > Passeriformes > Tyrannidae > Myiozetetes > Myiozetetes cayanensis. Next base: position 21,681,186 of record NW_026086605.1, read on the forward strand.
GGTTAGCTGAGATGTTTAAACCATAAGACCTTGTTATCATGCTGTAGGGGTTAATTCCAAGTGAACAATTTAGTAGGAAAATGGAAGTCTCTTCTAAAAGAAAATAGTGTGCTAGCATTGAAAATTTGAGGGGCAAGATCTCAAATGGTGCTGCTCATAGCTTCTAATGCTGCTTCCAGGAATAGTATGTAAGCTTCGTGTATTTCAAATTATATAAAAGGTAATTAATTGTGATTTTAAGGTTGTTTTATCCTAATATCTGCTATTTGAATAGGCTTTTTTTTTTTTTTTCAAGAGGAGGTTTTATGGAATTTGAATCCCTACAAACTTTTTATCACTATATCATATGCCAATAATTTTCCTGTATTTTAAGGATCTTAAAACACGGATGCAAGAGGCAATGACCCAGGAAGTTTCTGATGTCTTTAGTGACACCACAACTCCTATTAAACTGTTAGCGGTCGCAGCCACTGCTCCCTCTGATGCTCCCAACAGAGATGAGGCAAGTATACCCAGGTGGTCTTTTCCTTCCCATGTGAAGCTTCACTTATTGTTTGATTTTGCCTGAATTGGTATTTTGAAAAATAAACCAGTGTTCTGAAAAATGAACTGGTATTTTTTTTCTCAGGTTTCTCATACATTTTTACTAACTCTGACAGCATAATTATTACTATGCAAATCTCTCTCTGGACTCTTGGAGACTGTGAATTGTATATCCCTGGAAATTCTGTTGTCCCTGACTTCAGTAAATGACACAAATTTCTCCTTGTGATATTGGTATCACATTGCCTTCAGCTGGCTGAAAATTCTTGGGCAAAAACTGCTGACACACTAGTAGTGGATTTTATATCAGCATTACATAAGCTGATTACAATAGTCAAATTCATGCCAGGATTTATCAACAGATTCAACCTGTTCTCTTCCTGGATATTGTTTCCTCTACTTCAAAGCTACTGGCTGCATGTGAAGTATCTAAAACTCTGTGTGTGGCAGCTCTGTTTGTCCCGTTTGTTTTAAACATGACTAAAATGATTGCCAAGGCCTTGGAGAATTCAGCTCTATAACAGGATAGCTTTTTGTCAAAGTATTCTGTTCCTTGAAAGGACTGTGAAAGGAGGGAATGTTTTTTCCAAGATGAAACTTGAATTTTTAGGGTAAACTCCCTTATTTATCTTTAAAATATAGTTACTTTTGGATTATGGGTTTGAAGATAAATCTCTATGAGCTAAAATAGTTTTAACATAGTATTTGTTGCAGCAGTAGACATCAGGAATGATTGAACTTAATACCTCAAAGCTGTAAAGTATATATGTATCCTTAGTTGCCCAACTGAGTTAGTAAAGAAGCAAGTCCAGTAATGTAGAGATAAAAAAAAAATCAAACAAATTCAAAGCTTTTGTGTCCTCTTGCATCCTCTCAGGATAAATTAAGTGTGGATGTTATGAAGGTGTCTCTGACACTTTGAATAAATAGTGAATTCTGTTAGGAAGGTTTGGGCCTTTTTTGTTAATGTGTTTTCTCTTCTGACAACTAGGTGTTTGATGAAAGAGCAGCAAACTTTGAAAACCATGCTGCTAAACTGGGAGCTACAGCAGAAAAAGCAGCTGCAGTTGGAACTGCAAATAAAACTACTGTGGAGGGCATTCAGGCAACGGTGAAATCAGCAAGAGAACTTACCCCACAGGTTGGCTTCCTTGGTCTGGAAGGGCTGTTACAGGGCTGGGGATGATTCCTGTGCAATTTTCCGTATGCTTCTCCTCTTGATGTCGATACCAGCGTGGAACATAGCACTGACACTCTTAAAAGGGGAATGGCAAATATATTTATATACATGATACCAAGTAGAACAAAATGATGAAATTACATGTCTTACTCTTCAACTTTTGACAGAAGTGTCTATGACTTAAAATGATTTTGAGGCTTAGTAAAATACATAAGTGGAAAAAAAAGGCTCTAGCATGCACTTCCACCTAAAATTTTGGTAGTGTAATAAATATTGTACTTTAGTGCTTTCAAGAGTTGTTCATAAGATATATTAGTATGTAGCTGATGTTCTAGAAAAAAGTATTTGTGCCAACAAATTCCAGTGTATTACAGATCTCCAAGCAGCTTGATGTTGCACCAGAATTTATGAACTAGTATTTCAAATGAGGAGCTACACATCCAGTCCTGAAAAAGCAAATGCATTTTCAAGAATATGTGTGATGTTGATATATACTGATAATTAAAAATGTTTTCCATTGGCAGGTAGTATCAGCTGCTCGTATCCTCCTAAGAAATCCTGGGAATCAAGCTGCTTATGAACATTTTGAGACCATGAAAAACCAATGGATTGATAATGTAGAAAAAATGACAGGTAAAGTAAGAATTTTTGTTGAAGATCCTACCTGTGGCTAACTAGCTTGTATAGATTTTTCTCCATTCTGTTTGGATTGATGAAACATGCATAAGAGTAATGACTGATTAAAAATAAGTGGGAATGTGCTCTCTGACTTAAGGAATATGTCTATGTTACAGCATATGCAAAATAGCTTCTTATGTGTTACTACTGAGCTGAGGGGAGCAAATACCCCTTTAGTTCTTTTGTAAGAAAACCAGAATACCATTACTTTTTACTGCAATTGCTCTTCTAGCAATATATCACTGTGACAGCTTAAGGTTTTTTCTGCATAATCTTGGCATGTTGAAATAGGACAGATAAGTGAGGGTAAGAAAACATGTTCAGAATGTTGTTACAGCTTGATGAATGTAGTGAGTAAAGCAAAGCTGCTGATCTGTTGAATCTTGCTGAGACACTGAAATGTTTCAGTCCTTCCCAAGTGCAGGTCCTTTGCACTGATCTACTAAACACCTGACTGTATGCTACCTCCTTCTCCATCCCAATGATTAAACTGTGGGTATTGTAAATCTTACTGCTTTGTCACTGCATCACCGGTATGTAAAAGCACAGCAGAGGGATATTTCCTTTTGAATGAATGGGAGAGGTACAGAAAGTACTGAATATGCTTAGGGAAATTTGGTGGGAGGAAGGAATCTCTGCTGCATATGCTGTGTAAGCCATTTCTTGACTGAAACAACATTCCATGGTAGACGAGTAAGAGCTTGGGATGTGATTAGCAAGCTTCACCATGGCTGCTGTGACAGGGGTACCACATATCCAGAAGTGTAACTGCAGTGATACATTCAGTCTAATTTCCATGTCCTCTTCTGCTCTTCCCCACACCCCAATTTTAAAATACTTACTTTTTTAGTTGTGAACTGCCTATGGAATACCAAATATTCCTTTCCACAGATGACACTAGAATACTGATGTGTTTAAATTTTATTTCAGGGTTGGTGGATGAAGCCATTGACACTAAATCTCTGTTGGATGCATCAGAAGAGGCTATTAAGAAAGATCTTGATAAGTGTAAAGTTGCAATGGCCAACATGCAGCCTCAGATGCTGGTAGCTGGTGCCACCAGCATTGCAAGACGAGCAAACCGCATCCTGCTGGTGGCAAAGAGGGAGGTGGAAAATTCCGAAGACCCTAAATTTCGGGAGGCTGTTAAAGCAGCCTCTGATGAGCTAAGCAAAACTATATCACCCATGGTAATGGATGCTAAAGCTGTGGCAGGAAACATTTCTGATCCTGGTAAGGATTCAGGCAGCCAATTTAAAATGTGCTTTTTACTGACTGAACATGATGTGAACTAGTGCTCATTTTTTCTTATACAGCTGTGTATCCTCTTTTATGCAAATATTGTATACATTTCAATCTCACAGAATGATGAAATCAAGGTCACACCACTAACTGCTGAATCCTGCTGTTTTGAAATGCAGTCAAAGGCATATTCAAGGGAAAATGGATTCATTCTTTTAGTTTGATATGTGATTTCATAATCATAATTAGAAGTATTTGTTACTAGTTTTAAGTAGTACTACTTTATATGAGAAAATTTAACATAATTTCTTTGATTCTAAAAGTTGTTCAGGGAATTACTTTGGCTATTGATAGTGACTATTACTCATCCTATTTTATGCATGTTGTGTACGACACTAACATTTCACATGTGCAAGTCCACTGTAAGCAATTTGGTAGTCTTTAAACACACATATAAGTGTACTTGGAAGAGTACATTATAGAAGTAATTTTTGGAGGTAGTGTTCTGAATATTACCAAATGCTATTAAATTGCTACTGGGCTTTTTGTTCAGGTTTGCAGAAGAGTTTCTTGGATTCTGGATACAGAATTCTGGGAGCTGTGGCCAAAGTGAGAGAAGCCTTCCAGCCTCAGGAACCAGATTTTCCCCCCCCTCCTCCTGACCTTGAGCACCTTCATGTAAGTGCAGCATAGTTTGTAGTAAAATACACAGTTGTTGTGTGGATTACACACCAAAATTACTTCAGTATATTTATATTCCTTAGAAATAAAAGGTATTGTCAGGCCAGCCATGCGTACAAGTAGCCTTAAGCCTAAAAAAATATCAATCTAGCTTTCAAAAGAATAGATTAAAACACGGTATTTTCTTTAACAGGACGCACTTGAAAAACTGGAAAAAGGTTTGAGTCCAGACAATCATGCCTTGCCATGACACCATCCTTTACTCAATCCATGTACTGTTGCCTTGCACTGAGTAAGATTTTTGCCTTCCTTAGCTGACTGATGAGCTTGCTCCTCCAAAACCACCACTTCCAGAAGGTGAGGTTCCCCCACCCAGACCACCACCACCTGAAGAAAAGGATGAAGAGTTCCCAGAGCAGAAGGCAGGAGAAGCAATTAATCAGCCCATGATGATGGCTGCCAGACAGCTGCACGATGAAGCCCGGAAATGGTCTAGTAAGGTAGGAAGTTGTTGTGTTGTGCACTAAAAGGGTTGTCTTCTGGTTTTAGTATCTGTGTGTTTCGTCCAAATTCACTTGTATTATGACAGGGTCTTCCATAGACCAAACAGTAAAAATACTGCAGTAGGAGGAATTAGAAACCCTTTCAAGTTCAAAGTGAACCAGGGTCAACTGTTCTAATACTTAGAATTGCTAGAATGCTTTTTTAACATACCCCTGGGAACACAGATGTGCCTTGTATGCTAAACTGTTTGTGATCCTTGCTGCTACTATTGCCTAGAGAGCCACTAGTACTTATGCCTGTGTAGGCTGACAAGCTGATTGCTGTATTTAAGTGACTTTGAAAAGTCTGTATGGATGTTGCCGATGCCAGCTGCAGGAATCATGGTTTGTCTTAATTCTGGAAGAAGCTGCAAGTTACTTTGCAGTTAATCCGGTGCATTTATGATGGGAAAAGTGACCATATGTTAGTGGCCTGGTCTCATTCTTTTTTTTTTTTAGTGGGCCACATTTGCTATCAAGGCTGAAATCCCTAATTTCCTTACCATTTCAGTGCTATGACAAAGTAGTGTGAATTCATCAGTCTCGCAAATGCTAATATCTTTTTTTTTATTTTTCTCTCTTCCCCGCTCCCCAAAGAGGTACATTTTTTCTCTGACAGAAGCTGAGTAAGAACTTCTGAGATTTAGGCTTCTGCAAGTGTAAATTAAAGAGTCAGAACTCAGCTTATAAAACTTCCTTTTTTTTTCTCCACCAAATTAGATGGTGAGTGAGGAGATAAACTTGAATAGTTTACAGAATCAACTTCAGTGATTTGGCCTTAAGGAACATCTATTTTGGAAGTACAGATAAAATACAAAAGTTCTGCAAATCTCTTTGGGTGTCTCTCCCCCAAAATTAAAAGCTCTATTTCCCCCATACTTCTGGATATAGCAAACATAATTTATGTTACTGAAGGGACAGTCCTGGAACGTCTTGTTCATCTCAGAAGGTTCTGAGGTTAAAAGCCTTAATTTCAGCTTCCTAAAAGTGTTTTGATGTTGGAATCCCAGAATGGGTAACTTACAATACAGAGTAGGTAATAGAATGCTTTTACCATACAAATACTAAATTTCCTATATATATATATATATATTATATGCATTCTAAATTAAGTAGTGCAACTGTTAAAATATTTATCAAAGCCAATAAGAAGAACTTAAAACTCTTTGCTGATTATGAAAGAGATCTAAGCTCAGTGACTTTAGATTATAAACCAGTATTTTCATTGCTGTTTCTCTAATTTGAGACCAACAAACTAGTAAGTTAAAGCAGCAATTGTCCTTCTAAATCTTTTTTAGCAGTACCATTTTAGCAATAGAAGTTCAGTTATTCTGACAGTGTTTTGGGGGAATAAGTTTTAAAAACACTTCTGTAGTCTCTGAAGTCACTTTGTTGGGTGGAAGAAGGATTGATGGACAGTGCTGATGAGGAATGTGGGTTAAACATGGAAAGAAATATAAAGTCTTCTCTCCATACTAAATCACAGCAGACTGTGTGTCAACTGTCTTTTGCTGAATTACTTTAGTCTACTAAGGTAAGGTACTTCACCTGTAGTAAAGTGCGTGGGGGTGAACAAGTAATTAGTCTTTAAAAAATGCTGCTAACATTTGTCACTCTTGTAAGAATTAAAATCTATTTCTTTTTTCTCCTTCTTTACAAAAACTTCTCTTCACTGAGTGGCTTTCTGGGCTTTCATGTTCTCCATTTCGATCATGGAGCACAAACCAAACCATGTCTATTGCTTTAGTTTTCCCTGTCTTTCCCCCTGCTTTGGATAAATCATAGAATGTGGGATATTTTCATTAGTTTATGACTTAAATATAAGCTGCTTTTGAAGGTGAGTTGATTTGGCCTTATGTAAAAGTTACACTTCTAAAACTTCTGTGTTTTCGTTGGTGTGGATGGGTTTTTTTCAATAAAAGACCATATCTTAAGCAAAACACAGTTGAAATGCTCAGTTTTTTGTAAGGATACCTTGACTTTTATCACACTTGACTTTAGTTGAAGAAATAGTTTGTAAAGTTGTAGGCTATTGTTGTATTTAAATGCTGCTGTGTTATTAATGCCTATGTTGTTATACCATTCACCTCTTCCTTGATCTACCCTAACACAATATATTTGCTTGAATCCTCTTTCTTTTTTTTTGAAGGTAACAGATACAACATATTGTGGCAAAACAGTGTCATATGTTTTATAATCCTCTTATTCTACTAATTCTGTTTCAGTCTTTTTTAAGAACTGTTATATTCATGGTATTCATAACATCCAGTATCACCTCCTCTTTTCATAACCCAGTTTTGCTCTTTTACATGTCCTCTGTGATACGTCAGTGCTCACTTCTACAGCATTTCCCATCCCATCTCTTTTTTTTACTCTACAACGAGCAGTGTCAGTGGTTTTCCTGTGCTCCTGCTGCTGTCTCCTCTTATCACATATATGAACAGGTTTCCATACAAAGCTTTCTCTGTGCACAAAACCCACAGTCATCAGCTGCTGTGCCTGCTTCTGTGCAGTCAGAACAGCTTTCATTGAAAGAGAAAATCTATTCATTTCACCATTGTCTTGCCAGAAAAATGTTGTTCTGTGAGTCAGCCTCTGTCTGTAGAAGCTGTGTGCTCAGATGAAAAATGTTCCTGCATATTTGAATTGCAAGTTCTTAATATTTCTGGTATCTGTGATTCACAGGTGCAATGTTTGTTTCTTTCTGCTAATCTTATATTCGTTCCCCTTCTCCCCTGACCTGATCCTAGAGCTGCCTTGTCAGATCCTGAGAGGCCAAGAGGATGTTTTGGTCACTAAAACTGCTCAGTTTGTGCTCTTCTACCAAATTCTGCTTCTTGTACTAACTGTCCCATTTCTCCACCCTTGCTGCCACCTGCAAAGCCTGATGTGACTGTGATTAATGAAGCGGCTGAGGCTGGTGTAGATATAGATGAGGAGGATGATGCAGATGTTGAATTCACTCTCCCCTATGACACTGAAGATGATTACGAGCCTGAGCTGCTGTTAATGCCAACCAATCAGCCCGTTAACCAGCCCATTCTGGCTGCTGCTCAGTCTCTGCATCGAGAAGCAACCAAGTGGTCTAGTAAGGTACTCCTGAGTCCCGGGGACTGATCCGCGTGCATCCAGCCATTTGGAACGTGACACATTTGCATCACTCTTGATCCCTGCCGGGTCCTGCCATTCTGAATGAATAAGTGTGTCTGCACTTCATTTTAAGGACTGAGAGTGGCTTCACAAATTTGCTAGATCTGTTTGTCAGTGCCGGATTGAAGCTTGATTTGGGTCACTTATTAATATTCAAATGCTTCCTCTCCTTTTGCATCTGCCTGGTCTTCTTTGTTATTGCAGTCTTCAAATTATAACAGGGGTTGTCTTTCCTCCCCTCTTCCTGTTCTTTTTTCCATTCATTTGGCCTACCTGGGAAGCCACGGTTGATGGTTTCTTAATGACTTCCGGATACAGCAGAGTACACAGCATTCAAGAAGTCATTTCAGGTGTCTATTGTGCTTTGCCTCCATTGATGCCTTCAATTACAATACCTTCCAACAAGGAATGGCTTTGTGTGGCAGTGTTCATGGAAGAGGACTGACTGACTGCTGGCTTGCACTGGGCTGTATGGCAAATGCTGGTCTTGAGAGAGTTCTCTAATGAAGAAGCTGCACTGAATGCTGTTAGCTCCTGAATTGAGATCGTGTCTATATGAAACCAGTGGAAATCTAACATGAGGTTCAGACATTCACAAGTAGCCTGTCTCTTCTGTCTTAAGCACAAATGTTTGCAAGACTGGGCACTTATCACATAGCATGCTGCAAAAAAATAAGGTTGGTGACCCGTAACTAACAAAAGTTAGGGGTGTGTGTATATGTACATGTGTGTGTTTACACAGACAGATATACTGAACTATTTTAATAAAAAGGGCTTTAAAAATGTTCTTGTCCTTTTCAGATTCTGATGCTTGGATAACTTGTTAGAGGGCTTCGTAAATGACACTGGTCCTAATTTCTTGATCCTTCTACGTGAAAACATGGAAAAGTTTTGTGTTATGTCATTTGCATCCTAACTGGTTATACTAGCAAACTGTTTAGCTCATAGGTCACGGTAATGAATAGTTCAGCTTTTTGTGTCATCACCTGTATCTGCAAAATGTCTGGGATATCTTCTTAAATTTGCTCATAGTGAGTCATGGAAGTGTGTGCACAGGGTTGAGAATACATTTGCTAAGTTGGGTTCTCTCTGTGTATTCTTTGCTCTGAACTTTGGCCATTAATTATGGAATAACACCAAGGAAAGAGTGTGCTAATACATAAACTCACTCTGGTAATATTTCATCCACACAGTAGGAATGCTTCAAGGCACCAGACAGTTCACTTTTGACTAACAACTTTCTACAAAGGGGAATAATATAAATATACTAAATATACTGACAGACTACTAACAATTGATCAGCTAGGTCTGCTTTCCCTGGCACTAGGTTTCTCTCTGGAACAGTGTCTAAGAAATGGTTTTGCCTTGGTCACAATTCATATTTCAAATATTTCTCATATGTATTTCTGTGACTGTAATTTTTGATGAACAAGAAATTTGGATTTTAAACGTAAGAAATATCGGTAGATTATCTTTTGAACTACCATGTTCTTCTCTCCTGGAAGCTTTATTTTAAAGGGGGAGATTTTATCAGAAAGGAAGACTTATTTTCAAGGAATAACTTTTTTTAAAAGTAATAGTTGCATCTCATTTCCACATTACCTCTGACAAAAGTTTTGTATGTCGGATTCTCTTCCGTTTATCCTTCAGCATTACAGCAGCATAGCTTATGCTTTAACAACTTCAGTTTCACGTGCCACTGAAAATTTTATGCTCAACTGTTATGACTACAACTATTTAACTTAATCAGTGCTATTTGGTTTATCAGGCTCTTTAGCACATTTTTTAACTTTAAAAAGTGGGGTTTTGGGGAAATTTGGAATTTCAGATGCTAATAACATGCTTTATTTTAAAATCTAGTCAGCAGAGCAGTAACTCTCATTCCATGGACAAACTAACGCTTTACAACTTCTTTTTCAGTTTTGAAGCGAACTTTCCCCCTCAGTGTTAGGAACAAAGACATCAGAATTGTGTAATTAGTACAGACCTTCCCTGTTCCTTGAAGAAACCTCCTCTGTGTTCACAAATGGTTCTTCCATCCTTAACTTCTTCCAAGTGCTGCCACCAAAATGTAGGCTGCCGTTTCAGTGGTGGCTTCTGGAAGCCTCTGCCCTGCCCTGACGCTGCCCTGTTGTTGTGCGCAGGGCAACGACATCATCGCGGCTGCGAAGCGGATGGCGCTGCTCATGGCGGAGATGTCGCGCCTGGTGAGAGGCGGCAGCGGCAACAAGCGGGCACTCATCCAGTGCGCCAAGGATATCGCCAAGGCTTCCGACGAGGTCACGCGGCTGGCCAAGGAGGTGGCGAAGCAGTGCACGGACAAGCGCATCAGAACAAACCTCCTGCAGGTAACAGGTTCACCTGTAAATGCCTCAGGTGGTTCTTTTGTTGTTCCTCTCGCAGTGCGGGTGAGCACAGGAGTGGTGCCAGTAAATCATGATATCTTTTTGGCTTGTAAAGTTCTGTCAAGTTCTGGGTCTACTTTTAGAGCCCCTAGGAATATATATTCTGTAAGGCTAGGATTTGATTGCATGTTAGGGGGAAGATGCTCATGGCAAAGAGGTTTTGAAAAATACTGGTAATACAAAATATAACTGAATAGTAATATTTCTGAATAGTACTGAAAAATACAAATACTGGTCTGTCCTAAGTCTACATTGTTTTGTGTTTCATCTACTCGTTCCTTTGCATGAAAGAACAGTAGCAGAAATATAACACTCCTCTAGTTTTTTTCAGTCTCAGCCAAATAAATATGCATCACGCCATTCCTAACCAAGCAGACCCCTGAGAAATATCTGGAAGAAAGGAAAAATGTTGACTGAACCCAAAAATTCCCACAACAAGTAAAATAAGACTCAAAGTATCCTACCAATGCTCATCAGAAAGTCTTGAAGGTTATAGGATCCCCTCTGTCTTATTCCTTTTCTAATAGTAAAAGAAAATAAAAAAGTTTATCTCAAAAAACTCCCAATAGATAATGTATTGGTTCAGTTCACAATGTGAAGTGTTTTTTATCCCCATCCCTTAGGTCTGTGAGCGAATCCCAACCATCAGTACACAGCTGAAAATTCTCTCCACTGTCAAAGCTACCATGCTGGGCAGAACTAATATCAGTGATGAAGAGTCGGAACAGGTAAGAGGTGTAAAAACTGTTGGGTAGCATGGAATTGTACATCAGTTTTGTGAGGAAAAAATATACAACATGCTCTCTCAGATGTGTTCTGCAAACTCAAGGTTTGGAAGCCTACCTTAGCTGTTCAGCTTGGTTTCTGGCTCAAAAGCTACAGTTTAATAGTGGAACAAGGCAAAAAGCTACTCTGTTCTGATGTTGCTATGAACAACTTGTTAATTTCCCTGATTTGGCAAAAAAAGCTGAGCGGCAGGCTGGAACGGGGAGGGGCAGGGGCGCCCTCGGGTGGATTCCGTGGAAAACGTTTATTTGCCAACACCATGTCGAGTCCCTGCAGCTCAGTTACCTTCCAAAAGCATCTTTTCAGATGAAATCCTGCAGTTTTGGCTTCTGATAAAGGTTATTCGACTTAGCGATGCTAAACTTTTTTTTTTAATTCAGATTTTGCACAAATATACAGGGAAGAACGGGGAAAGTCTTGTTTGTTTTGAGTCAGGGTAACACTTGCTGGTTTCCATAGACTAGTTGCTTTGTTTATTTTTTCTTAGCTTAAGTCAGCAATTACCTGAATTGTTTGTACTAAGAGTCTTTGTGCACAAAGGGTTTCCATGCTACTGTCCTAATGTTGATATATTGGAAATTCTTCTTCTTGACAGGCAACTGAGATGTTGGTTCATAATGCCCAGAATCTCATGCAGTCTGTGAAGGAAACTGTGAGAGAAGCTGAAGCAGCATCCATTAAGATAAGAACAGATGCTGGATTCACTCTTCGCTGGGTCAGAAAAACCCCATGGTATCAGTAAACACTTGCCACATAAGTATTGTTTTCTGTAACATAAAATGCCTTTTCTTGGAAACAGAAGAGATATATGAACAGCAAAAGGTGCTGTGTACATGAGCTTAAGATTAGCTTATGCTAATGCCCCATTCTAAGGGTATGAATTATAAAATAATGCATTTCAAATGTCTTTGGAACACATTTGATATGAAACACCTCAAATTTGCTGCCAACAGTAGACAGTTCTTATAATTTAATTTTTTTGTTTTGCTTTTCAAGATTCTCTTAGTGAATTCTGTACTCCCAGAAGCACATTTCAGTTATGCACTATATATTCCAGTAGTTTCCATGTGATGATATAAAACATGGACCTCACATTAAGCTTGCCTTGAGAGTTTAGGACACTGTTGTTTACTTGGCAGTTTTTTAGGGACAAATCATTGATACAGAAACATTCAACTTTCCAAGAGGATTTTAGCTGGCTGTTCTAAAACTATGCAGAAATGATGGTGTGGGGCTTTTAATTAAAAGAGGGGAGGTAGGGCAGCAGAACAGTTGTAAACTGAGGATTAAAATTCCATTTCTCAACTGATTTTTTTTTTGCTTTTGACTTTTGCCTGGCAACAGTACTTTAACAAAAACTGGAGCTGTCTCTGTCACCCTGTAGGTAGGCATTCCAGAACTCTCGTACTGTACTGAAATGTTTTGCAGAGGTTGTTCGTGGCACACTGTTGTCAACATGAAGCCTTATGGCTGGAGACCTTAAATCATGGGGCTCTCTCCTTGCTCAATTCAGCAATATATTGACCTGAAACATCCTGCTTCTCTTAAGCTGCCTGCATGTCCAGGACCGGAAACTGCCACATGCTGGCTCTTTCTTTTTGAAAACCAAACGAGCACATGCAATTGTTTCCCTCTTCATCTGATGTTATTCCAGCTGCTCAAGGAGGAAATTAAAAGATAAAGATACTCAATTAAACAAGACCTTTAACCTCACTGCCCTTGTTTCCAACAATGCATAAGCTTTTTGAATCCTGAGCTCTGCAGAGACATGAAGCCTTATTTAGTTAGTCTGATGGTCCCAGCAAATGGTGGTTCCTAATGCTACACATACCTCATTATTTTTACTGCTTTTGGAGTTTGGAGGCTGAAAATCTTTTTCAAGTTCTAGTAATAATGAATTAAACAAAGTGCTACTGTATCTTTAAAAAAAATCCCAAACAAAATGACAGTAAGACCCCCAAATTCCCCCCTCACTAAAATGGACTTGTGATGCTTTTATCCTTCCCTAATTTAACATGCCTTCATATCTATTTTATATATATATATATATATATGCATACACATTCATTTAATTGCCTTGTAGTCTCTTGGCATTTGACAGAAAGGAAAACTTGAGAATGAATGTCTATACTTGCAAGGAGTACTTGCAGACTTCTGCCCAAATCAGCACTGACATCATAATACCCTTGTGATTTGCTGAAAATTGTTGCATGATCAAACCACCTTGAATAGAAGTGTCCTTGTGGAAAAACTGCTCAGTCTTAACAGCTCAAAGGAAGAGACACAGCACAGTCAACTGTCCTTTACCTCTCTGCAACAGTTATTCTACACTTGGATTTCCTCCCCTCCACCCCCTTTCATTGCACTGTTATCTAAAAAGGGAAGTTAAACTGTTGATGATACATCTGTCTCAAAATGACCTCAGCAAGAGAAGGCACATGTTCGTCTTTTATTTGCTCCTTGTGTCTGGGTGTTATGAAATACGTGGTACTTAGGATCTTTCCTTAGTATTCTCTTCCTGCAGTCACCTGCAGTGGGAAGAGGAGGGAAGGAGTGCCAGAGCCTTAACCTGGATGCATTTGGTTGGTTTATACCAGATCTTTAACATAATTTTAATGTAGTAATTTCTATTTAATAGTAAATAACACTGAGTAAGTAGGGATTATTTTAAAGGGATTTTCTAAATAGTCTTCCTGTATTGCTTCTCAATGCTTCTCACATCCCCCTGTCCCAATTCAGGCTTCTCTGTGAGATTTTTTTATTTTAGCATCACTGTTTAGTTGCTTGACTGATATTAATGCAATATTACTAATGCCTTTAATACATAATTGTTTATGCCAAAGATCACTTTTTGTTTATTGATGAATGTTTGCAGGAGAGTTATGAATCATGGTTGCCTTTGATATTCTTCCAGAATGTTTGCTCTAAGTTCTCGAACTGTTTTGTAGAAGCTGAGATACTTGTCCACCTTATGCAATTACTGCATTTTTGAAAACTCTTGGTCTGCAGACCCAAAGTGCAGCAAAAATTTGAACAAGACCATGAATGTCACTTGGAAATGTTTTACCACTATAAAACTTTGTTTATAAACCAAAATGTATTGTATAGTCTAATGTTTTCAATCTTTCTTTGGTTCTGTTAAAACAATAAAAATGCATTTGTACAAATGTCAGCTTGTGGGTGTTAATGATAATGGAGCAGTGGATAATGCTGTAACAAGAAGAGCAGCAGAAATACTAAAGGAAAAGAACAGTTGTTTCTCCGTGTTCTGAACAGAAAAATGTAAAAGTTTCTCAAACACGAGAAGATTAAATGAAGTTTTTTCTGTCCTTTGTGCCTGTCAAACTAGTAATTAAAGAACTTACTGGAAGCTGTGTTCAGTGGCAGAAAACAGGAGTTTTTCCAAGGTCTGTTCTGTTACACCCAGACAAGGTTCTGAAACCTTGAAACCTGATCCTGTCAGTAAGGGAAGAACTGCTATTCTGCCCAGCATCTTGTTAATCTGAATTTTACTTCTCAAACTGAATGGAAGGGTGATTAGCGTGGAACCACTGTCCTACTTCCTTCACTCCTTCACCCTAGCAACTTCTCAAACAATTCCTCTTGCTAAAAATTTCTACCAGCACACATAACATTCTGACTTTGTGGAACCAATGTTTATTGGTGCTGTAGGACCAAATGTGCCCCCATAGTGCCAGGAGGCACCTGGGATTTAGTCATAGGTAAAATTCAGAGTTCTATACTGTTCACATGGTTCTCTCCTTATCTGAGAGATGAGAAGCTGACAGGCAGCCACCTTTGTCAGCATTGCCAGTGCTGGACATCTAGAGAAGGGGAGATCAAAACTTGGCAGTATAATTCCTGACTAATGACATCCTCTGATTCCCTAAGCTGTACTCTTGATACAGGTGCTGGTGCAATTTTTTTATTAACAGGAGAACAGGAACACAGTTTCCCTTCTGCAGAGTCTGCAGCTGAGCTTCCTGTGTTTGGAGAAAGGGGCAGGAAGTAGCACACCTTCAGCAAAAGGAATCACTCACACAACAGACACCATTTCTCTGACAAAGTACATCTCTGTGCTCAGGCTGGTTTCCTGCCAGGTGAGTACAATTCTTGTTGACAGCGAGTTCTGGAGGTGAGCTGGGAAGTATGGAAGTATGGATCAGAGCTTTCCCACAGACAGCAGCTCCTGTGTGTGCTTCCCTGGTGCCCCAGTTACAGTGGGCTGGCAAGGCTTGTTCTGTAACTGCTGAAGGGCAGTGCTGGTGTCGACTCGCCAGTCCTGATACCACCTCATGTTCTGTATCAGCACCGGAGTCAGTTCCCAAAGGAGATGGTGCAAGCACTTCCGGGCTGTTAATGCAGAGGAGCAGCTCCAGGTACTCAAACTTCAGCTTGGGACAATTACCAGTTACCTCTGAAGACAAGATTTCTTGTACAATTATAGTAACTGAAGGATATTAATTGCTGAAACACGGTGCAGAACATGGTAGGATGAGTAATGAATTCATGGATGTTTCTCCAGTGGAAAAAAGGCAGACTCAAAGGTTGGTAGCTTTTAATAACCAGCGTTATGTCTACAAGAATACAAGGCTTTCTTATTGTAAGTGCTGGTTCTTCATGGTGCTGTTTACTGTAATTTCAGAAATTCAGAATGGTTGTTTATGGCAAAAATAGGTTGTTTATACCCTAATGATATTATGCTAATTTTTTTTCTTACTGACTTGCTGCCAGTGTTCAGATGGGTTTCCCCTCCTTTTCCCCAGCTGATCATTTTTTGTCCCAGTATTTGAAATTTTGACTACTGATTCACTTTAGTTCCTGCTCTTCATCTCTAGCAAAGTTAGCACCTATTCATCAATTTCTGAGCCAAACAGGTTAGGGAAACAAAGGCTCTCCAGTATCCCCTCCTTTAATTCTGAATTTAGCCCCCTGTGTATGGACCAAATGCAGGGTTTGGAACCTGACGGGTACTGTGGAGCGTGTTTTGGTTTAAAGTGATTACAAGCTTTTTGGTGTACAATGAGAAGTTCAGTCAGCTTTGCATCCTCACTGTTGAGTCTTTGAAATGTCATAAACTAATAGTTGTCCTCCATTTAAAAATAAAAAATATGAAAGGGACCTCACCTGCCATGCTCCTAAACAGCTTTTTATAAACTCTAAGTAGCTGCACAGTGATCAAGTTCAGTAAAGATGCAGCAAATAGTCATTATTTAATTGTGTATCAGATGCCTCCTGCCTAAGAGCATTGAGAACCATTTACATCAGCATGAATATTTCACAAGATGAGACATTTGCAGTAGAGTTCCCTTTATTTCATAACATTAAAGCACACAACCATTAAATACACTTGACACTTCTATTGTGCTATCTAAAAAGCTACGCTCCAAGGTACACACCGCATAGATCTGGTGGCATCCACTTCAAACAAGTGGAACATCTAAATCAAAGCAAAGGCTCCACATAAAAAATAGATCTTACTCTCTGCAACTGTATTCTTAAAAAAAAGATGGAGATGATGAGAGTGAATGGAAAGAAAGTGGATTACCGATGCAACAATCACCTCCCAGATTTAATGCAGGATGTTATTTTTATCAGCTCATCTGCAGATGGCAGAAATGAAAGCTGATTAAGGCAAATGCTTCTTAAGAAAGGCGATTTCTTGTAAACAACACAGAAATTATTTTTTACCTCATCAGAAGCTTTCTCAGGAGTGACACTTGCTATGTCCCAGGCCCCTGGGGTCCCCTGCCCCTCTCACTGCTGCTCTCTATTTCTGAAGGGATTACAGGCTCCTTTGTGGAATGCCGGCTTGCAGCTGGCTGTGAGAATTACTGAGCTTTCTTTGCAGGCGGCTGCAGCAGCAAAACACGCCACCAGACTTTTCCAGTGGCCTGTCTGGCCTTCATAATGTGCTTGACCTCTGGGCTTTGGTATCTGACTGGCAGTGTAGGGTTTGCGACACTTTGTGGGTTGCCTATATCAAACTACTCACCAGCACAACAAATCAGTAAAAAAAGAGTGAAAGTG
Organism: Myiozetetes cayanensis; assembly: GCF_022539395.1. NCBI lineage: Eukaryota > Metazoa > Chordata > Aves > Passeriformes > Tyrannidae > Myiozetetes > Myiozetetes cayanensis. The sequence goes on from NW_026086605.1 coordinate 21,698,423, forward strand.
TTTTAGAAAAAAAGTACCTTATTTTAAAGCCATATTAAGAAAAACTAAGCTATGCTTTCATTGTAAGAGCTGCTGTGCACAAATGCTTTGATCCCAAACTAATCAGAGTCAATTAATTGGCACCTAATTAATAGCAACATAAGTCACTAAGCAGTCAAGTTTTTTTAAGGGGAATTTCCTCTTAGAAGTAGATCATCTTTTCATGTCCTGACTTGGAATTTTCCTGCTTTTGTAATATATTTGACACCTTTGAAAGGCTTGTATTTTTCTCCATACATGTCTAGGCGATTCACTTTCAGTCCTGGAAAAAAGTCAAAGACAAGTACAAAGTTAAAAGCAGAATGCTAGGAATCATGCCAGTCTGTTTAAAAGTCCAGCTTTCTTGAAGCATGTTAGGATGGGTTAGGAAGCTAATTTTCCTTTCTTTCACAAGTTCATCTGGTTTGAAATAGCAGATGAGACTGTTCTTGTCACCTAATCACAGCTGATTTGGCAGGGCAACAACTTCCTTCTCTTTTCCTCCATGAGCCAACATCCTCCTTCCAGGAGATGAACTGTTGAACAAACGAGTCTGTCTTCCTCCTGTACACTGCACTCATTTCCGATCAGGAACATGAGGCAAAGGACATGTTTCAGGACTCTCTTTACTCCAATATGTAATTAAAAGAACCAGCAATCCCCCTGCTATTAACTGAGGAAGGCCAGTAGCTAATAACTACCTATCCCTTCAGGCTGTTCCCTGCTTTCTCACAGGTCCATCATACCTGGTGTCCAGCCACCGAATCAGCTCTATTTTTCTAGATTAAAACTAGTTTAAGAGGAAACTGTAGGATTCTCTTCTTACAAGAACTAACTGTTATTTACTCAAAGTAGTCGAGGAAGCAAAAGGACTATGGCCTGGTACCTATCCTTCAGTCATCCTCCTGTGAGTCCCCACACTGTGAGAGTCTTGATCCTGCCAAGCTTGCTTGCAGAACCATTTTCCACATGGACAACTCACATGATTTAAGTGTTTGCAGACTGAGGCCTTCTCTGCTTTAAATTTAGTTTTGCATTTACCATATATGCTTCATTCTGATTTTACTGGCTGATTGCTTTAAAGATGAAAAACTAACCAGCTCCAGAAGGAAAGAATAAGGAGGGCATTCTTCAAAATTATTGGAGTTTTATGACCATTAGAAATGGCTTTAGTGGTGCAAGGCTAAATGAGTCAAGGGCAGCACGCTAAAGCATCATCCATCGATCTTCAGTAAAAGGATACACTGGCATGTTTAATGCACCAATCAACAAAGAAAAAGCCATTCTTCTGTACGCTTCTCAAGCCTTTCTTGAGCAAAACAACTGGGAATTCACAATTCCCAGCAAGGGTAACTGTCAAATTTGGGAAAATCAGACTTTATCGTTTTGGACCAAGCTGACTTCAGATCAGCATCTCCAAATAAAAGATTGAGAGTTTCCACTTCATTTCCTACTTGTTCTGTCAGCACCAATTTCACGTAACACCCCTCCACTCACCTGAAATTGCAAGCTGTTGTATCTTAAACTGGATGTTTAAACTTGGATTCTCCTCTGGCTTGGGGGCTCCAGACTGCAGGTTCACTATGCCTTTCAGGTTTGGTAGCTTCTGAGGAGTAATTTTGCCCACGTCCCACGTTAACACCTTGTCAGGAAGGAAAGAAGAGTAGCAGTAGCTTTCTAGGAAACAACCTATAAGGTTAAATTCATATCCCGAATGTCTTTTTTTTCCCCAGGCCTTCTTTTGCCCTGTTCCTTAGTTGGTCTGTGCACTGAGTACATCGTGTTCCCAGAGTGATGATGGTGGATCCTGATGTCAGTCTGGATCGGCTGGATCCATGAAGCAAAGAGAGTAACCAGCAAAGAGTCACAGGAACTTAAACAAGAGAATGAGGAGAGTGGGAGCAAGGCACTTGGCCAAATGAGATGTCGAAGCTGCAGTAACTTTCCTAAGGATCACTTGTTGGCCATTAATTCTTACACTTAGGAGAAATGTGGAACCAAATGGGTCATTTACTCACCTATAAGAGGTGGTTTGTTTGCTCTTACCATAAACTGAAAACTGAAAACTGATAAAGGCAGAAAAACCTCAGTTCTACCCACTTCTACAAACTTTTGCAGTAACAATCCATCTAGTTATCCCAACTCTTGATAAAAACACAGTATCATTCATTTCTGCAGAGAGGAAAACAGACTTCAAGCAGTTTTTTTAGGTGTCTTTCTTTTAAAAAGATCAAGGTCTATTGTTCTTGACACAGAATGTTACTTGGAGAGCTTCCACTTAAAATTCTAATCCGTTGCTGACTGAGATATTCCAAGGGCAGCAGAAAGCTCAGAGCAGGGTCTTGGAGGCAGCAGAAGGGTTTGGCTCAGATTGCACTTCAGCAAAATGGCTCCTGGGTACTAAAAGGCTTCAGAAGCTTTAGGAAATTTAGGTTTCAAATTCAGAGGCAGGAAAGCAGGAGCCCAAGATACGTTTTTTCAGGCACTTTGTCTTCCTTACTGTGTGTCTTCAGGCAGATCTTTTGGAAGAGATTTTTTTTTCTCATCTCCTGCTCCCTGTTTTTCTGGATACCTATTTTCAAGTCTACTGCATTTTCTCCAGGTAAGTGTTTTCAAGAACACAGATTGCAAAATATACCATGGCTGAAACTACCAGCAAAATACTGCTGTATCCACTAAGGAAAAATATTAGGGTGCTGAAAGAGTGGGGGGAAAGAGAGGAAGGGAAGGAAAAGGATATTGACAAAGTCAGAAATCACAACTATTGTGTATCTAAGTTTAACATATGCTGAAAGAAAGTTTTTTTCCTAAGAACAGTGCTCCAGTGTTCTGCAGCATGAGTGACTTGTTCCAATGCCATCTTTGATTTTTAAATAAATAAAAACTTGAGTCTTACCTTAGTAACTGGGTCAAAAGTATAGCTGCCTTGTGTAGCAGTGAGGTTCATATTAAGTACAGCCTTTGGCATGTGAACTGTCATGACAACTCCTTCTACTGTTTTCCCCATGTTCTGTTTTGGTCCAATGGTAACATCAAATCTTCCTGAAGAACTATTTTCCTTAAAACTGATCACGTGTTTCACATATACAGGAATTGCCACCAAGCTGAAAAGAGAAAACAGTAGCTGAATACATCCTGGCTACGTCTCTGCTTGAGAGAAAAAAAATCTTTTTCATAAATAGTTCCAGTTTTTCTGGCAAGTATTCAAGTTAGAACCAGTTTGTTTCAAAAGTGATAGTTCACTCTTCAGCATGATTGCTGAAGTGATTTTATTAGCAGAGAATGACAAGAAAAAAATAGTTTCTTTTCTTTCAAATAACTTGTCCTACTCTCTCTTCCTTCACCTGTTTATTTTTTTAAAGTAATCTTATTGAGCCAAATCTCAGAAGAGCCACCAGTCAAATCAGGCTTTAGTTTGCAAATATCTGCAGTTTAGACTTTTTTGCTTTATCCTCTCCATGATGGTCAGAGTCCTCTATGTACACAGAGCCTTACCCACAAAGCATCTAGCACCAACAATGACTGCTAGGAATGAATGGCCCTGTATTACTGTCATGTGGGATTTATTCCACTGAAAAAGGATTGCTGAGTATCTGCAATTCACTGGAAAATGGTTTCCTTCTTTTAGTGGGGACAGGGCAACAGATGAGACAAAACCTGAGCACATTTATTTTAGAACAATGCAAACCCCCCCCTTAACAAGGAGAAATCTGCAGTTACTCAGATGGAAAGCAGGAGATGGTGTATCTGGAGAATCAGTGTGTCTAAATGGAAACGTACTTTTGTGAACTGACACGGTAAGAGATCAATCTGAAATTCCCATCGGGAGGAATAAATGAAAGGACTCTCTCAGACTCCCAGCGTTTGAACCGGATACATGGATGGAAGCTGACATCATCCAGCAGCCGTGGGTTCTGGAAATAGTGGCAAAATGGTAAGTGAAATCTCATCAAGTATGAGCAGTTTGAAGTAGCTACTGAACTCTACACAGTTCCTATTTCTTAGACTCTAAGTACCTTTCCTACCCATTATCAGAGACACGTTACTGAGCTAGATGGATTTCTGATCTGACCTGGTACAGCAGCTCCTGTGAGTGTATTTGATATTGTAGAAGCTGCATTGCTCAGTAGTTGGAATGGCTTTTGTCTGTACATAAGGCAAAACTTGTTATTTTTCACATGTATAACACATGAAGTAGCAATTGTGCTCTTAAAATTGTTGAACTCTGATTATTATGAAAAAGAAATCCTGAGCCATTAAGATTCCCAAATATAGGCTGAATTTACCATGAAAGACAGAGAAAGATCTGGCATTCCTGAGAGCTTAATACACGAATCAATAACACCTTGGATTTCTGCAAAGACTGTGGAACCTGCAGGAGAAAAAACAGACCCATGACTTAACATTATTATGAAGGGCCTCACAGACATGGTGAAGTGCAGCTGGAGGGCACAGATAACATTTGCACAGCGCTCAAGAACCTGCCAAGCCCAGCTAGGAAAGGTCATTCCAGTTACCTGTGTCCTGGGTAGCCTGCTAAAATACATGAGCCAGAGCAAACAGCTTGTCCCAAATCAGCTAATTATACTTGTGCCAGCTGTTTCACAGGACTTGTACTGGATGTGCTTGAACTGGTTGGTTGCCAGCAATAAGCAAATAAGAAGTTCAGAACACATGAGCTCTGAATCTCCTTTTCTTTCATCCCTGTCCCAGGCCTCCAGAAAATGAGCAAGTTGTGTTGTGGCGCAGGAAGTTGAAGCACATCAAAACAATCAATGTCAAAAAGCAGTAAGTTTGTATTATAAAGCTCCAGCTAACCTTGGCTTTCACAAGTAAGGCTTGTTTAACAGCGGGATTACATATTTGTCTTGATATTAAATAGATCTATAGCAAAAAAAAAAAAAAAAAAAAAAAGCAACAAAGAAACTAAACCCAAAGCACGAATACCAAGCATCTTACCCAGGAAATGCTCATTTCCTTAAATACCATGTAAGAACAGAAAGGCATGAGAAGGACTCTGGACTAATTAATTAGCCCCACAAGCAAAGGTAATTTTAGAAGACAGATGGAAACTACTGCTCATCTAGTCAAGGGGAAGGAGAAATGGTGGCTTTATACTTGGTTTGAAAAGAAGGGATTCTGTTTCAGGTTAAAGCAGTTAACCATATCCCTATGAAACAAGATGCCATCCCTATTCAGGGGAACCACCTTATCTACTTCTTAGTCCCAGTTCAGGTTAGGAAGGAAGACTCTTGCACTGCTAGTCCCAAGGGATCAGAGCAGAAAACAGTAGCTATGACCACTGCAGCAGATCCTCAGTAGGAAACTTAAACGCTCTGTGAACACTGATTTGGCTTGGAATACACACAGAAATACACCATGGCCTCGATTGTGCCTCCTCAGACTAAGCACTGATGCTACTCTTGGGAACCCTAATGAGCTGGGAGAGTGACACAGTCATCAGTGTGTTCTGACTGTGAGGGACACCTTCTTTTAGCTTCAAGATGGTGCGAGCAAGAGCTGCACAGTAACTATCTGTGACTCTCCAGTTCAGTGGTGGCCAAAGCCTCAAGTGGTGTATGGAACCAAAACAACACTGACTACTGCTAAAACAGCAGCACTGAATGAGGAAATCAGAGATTTGCTGCCTGCCCCACACCACCACAAACTGGAGTCCTGCAGTCTGCAGCATTGCTAACTGATGGCCCCAGTACTGAACAAAACAGCAGGTTCCTGCCCACAGCATTACAGTTTTCTCTTTGCATCAGTTTTTTTCTACTTCTTGACACACAAGTTATCTGGTTCCTTCTTTAAAGTTAAAACTCAGAATAAAGACCTTTGTATTTGAAGATGATATGTTTCATTTACAGAAAACAAAGGAGTATTATTAAGCTTCATAATATCTAGCTCTAGTTTATATATAAAGAAAACAAGACTGTCCAGCTATTTTGCACCAAGTTTATCTTGCTAGCAGAAGAAAGCTAATGAAAGCTTTTGTCTTGCTCATTTAAGGACCTGCAAGGACTGCAGTACATTGTTGGCAGGAACAATGGGAGATAATTTTCTCATCGCATTTAAAACTTCAACTACTTTTTTTCTATTTATATCTGTTGTGAGATAATCAATATAAAACCAGAAAACATCCAAGTACAGAATATTTCTTGTAAGTGTTCTTGAAGCAATCCGGAGCATATTGATGTTTTAAGATGAACTGAAGAAATACATTTGGGCACATAATTTTAAATTGTGTATTTTTATCTAAAAGATATAGATTCATGTATATAAAACAAGCAAAAAAATAGAAAGGTTGGACTGTATTCTCTCTAAACATCAGCAGCTAGATGTAAACACATTCAACAAACCAAAATTAGTTTGCAAAGCATCTTACCTGATTTGTCTATAATCGCATCGATTTCTTCAATGACATCAAAATAGGCTTCGTTGTTTGTGTATTTTACCCCCGCTCTGCGCCAAGGAATGTTGGACAACTGTCCAGTGGGAAGTGTGTCTCCCACATTACTGCTGCCTTAAAAATGAAAAAGAACTCAAAATCAGTCACTAATTACAAGAGGAATGTTTCAACTGCCAAAATTAACAACCAAAGTGAGGTTTGCCCCCAAGATCTGCAGACTAGAATGTGGAGCACTAAAATGTTATTCATGAGGTGATGTGAAGGCACTTCAACCATGATGTGTCCAGACTTATCAGCTTTCAGAGCATATTTTGCACAGGAAAATACAAGGCTGAAGTCAGCAGGAGGTTTGAGTGGGAGTAGAAGTGGGGCTACATCCTGTGAAGGATTTAATCACTATAATTCAAGACAGTTGCTTATGAGGGAGTTAAGACCTCTTCGCCCTTCTCCTTAGAGTTTTGATGGCTGATTTCAGGGCTGATTTACAGGTAAGAGTCATTAGGAAGAAAGACATGTAAGAAGCCTTATGGAGGGCTCCCGCAATCTTTGCTTGGAGCTGTTGTTAGGCCGAGTCTCTCACTCTTGGTACACACCTGAGCTATCCTGCAGCAACGTGACAACCATGTCTATACCTGACCATGTGCCAAATCAGTCCAGACCCTGGCCCATAGATAGACTTGACTTTCTGGCTCAACTTGTCCCATTCTGATGGGATATTGATGGTAGTCACTGAGCTGTAGATAACCTGCTATCATCTGATCCTGTTAGCTCAACTTCTGGGCTCCTTACCAATGATGCCACTGCCCCTCCCTGCCTTGCTCTCACCCTCGGCTCCTGGTTCTCAATACCACCCAGCATGAGAAAAGGCTTCCTGAACTACCTAGTTATAAAATGATGATGCTTTAAAAAGTAAAAAAAGCCATAATTTTATCACTTCTGGGGCTTAGGTGACTGATCCTGGAATCCCAGCACAGTGGAAGCAACTCCCTCTGCTAGAAGTAGGTCTTGGGACAGGGCCACAGCTCACGCTTGCTGTGCCCTTTAGCACAACGCACGTGGTAGCGTGTCCTGCCACGTGAGACAGCTCCAGTGAGAAGCTGGAGGCCAGGGGGTGTCCTTTCTACACAACCTGCTGGGCATGCCCTGTCCTAACATGCAGAACACACAAATTTTCATTCTTTAGAGCTAGTAGAAAAACTGAAAAAAAAACCAAAACCCTTCTGAAAGTCCACCCCTGTATGTGCTATAACACAAGGGGGAGGAGATGCAACCCTTTCCTCACTCCCACACATCTCTGTAGGGGAGCAGTTGCCATGTTTGTCCCTCAGCAGCCTTGCAAGGTGCAGCAGTGCTACAGAGGGCTGGGCTGCCAGGCCAGGTAGGGAGGAGAGCTCTCAGGCTGCTGTTTCCACCTGCTCAGCACTGAGCTGTTGACAGTGACGAGATGCAGGCTGCCTTGGGTGGGCGCTTTAGGCTCCTAGGGAATTCTAATAAGGCTCTAGATAAAACAAGAGGATTTGATGCTGCAACCCTTGGCTTCAGGAGTCTTAATTCCCCTTACAGGTCCATCTAGTCCATTAATATCATATTCTTCATAACTGTAAACACTACCATCCAAATCCACATTTCAAAAAAACCTAACCAAACCTCAAATAACACAAATTAAAACTGATGAGATTTATACTCAAAGACTAAGCCATATCTACTACCTAAAAGACCAGCTCCTCTGAGTACTACCTGTGTGGCCCTGCAGCCCAACTATTCCCCTTCTCTGACACAATGCACAGGAGAACATCTCCCATATCTCTGACCCCATGTGACACCTCATGGCTCACCTCCCTTGCACCCGCTTGCCAGACAAGCAGATTCCACCAGCTCAGCTGACAGACATTTGGCTCCATCACTGCAAGAAAGACCCATTTATAACACCCTGAAATCAGCTCCGAAATCGAATCCATATGAATCCATATGCTGATTGGGGGGTGGGGGGGCAGAGGCTGAGGACAGGCTACTTGTTTCCCTTCATGCTATCAGTTCCCAGCCATCAAAGATTTATTAGGTATCCATTATATACCTTTCTGTAATGATTTCTTATAAAATGCTTAACCTTCTCCATGCCCCTCAGCTATTCAAGGCTTGGGGGTATGGGGGTAGCTCTGTACCAACCCCAGAGCACCTGTCTCCAGCATGTCCTGACTGTGCTGGGAACTGCTATTCCTGAGGGACTTCGGCAGCTGTGGCTGGACCAGGCAGTGCCATCAGGGATATAAAGAAGCCAGGCATGAACTGCACATACAGAGGGAGTTGTTTTCATTCAGCTCCTACTTATAAGAAGTGGCAGGACGGTGGCCTCACCTTACAGATTCACACCAATATATTATATTTTAGCTCTGAGGAATGATGGGGCTTTTTTTTTTTTTCAAACAGCCAGTCATTGCCGAAAATTGTTTATTTTCATACCTGTGATGGAGTTGACAACAGAGCGCAAAATTGTGGGAGGCTTAATCAGCTCCTTCAGTATGTTAGATTCTGTTGCCAGTGGAAAGCCATTGTCTAGCATTTCTTCTAGAAGCTCATACACAATTACTACATTGTCCTTAATTGCGGTCTCAGAACATTCGCCGAAGTAATCCTAAACAAATACAGAGATTACAAAAGAGAGGATTTTTATTCCTGTTAAAAAGCTTTGCAAAAGGAAGTTTGTTTGTTTTTTTTCTTACAGAAACCCTCCAATATATGAAGGCATCTTAGTGGCTAAACTAACTAGGTACTTCTATAGTCATCACATGTTAAGGTTACATTTATCATCTAATTGGTAATAGCACGAACAGCAAAATTAATGTAATCTGATTTACTACTACGTATGTCCCAAGGGTCCTTCCACTTGTGAACATCAACACATCTTCATTTAGAGGGCTCTTGTAAAACAAAGAGACTATCTTTTGGCAATGCTCAGTCTTCACAGAGGGTCCTTTATTTACAGAAATTGGTTGAGAAGTGAATCATGTTTTGCAGCTCTTTCCTCTCTACAGACTGTGTGCTGCCTGACTGCATGCTCCTTCTTCCCATCTATATAACATGGACAATAAGAAAGCTTATAGAAAAGAAACCAACAAAAGTTTTTTTTTACAAAGTGGGATTTGAGTTTTAGTGACTGTGCACTAGTAACTAGCAAATCAACTGAGTATAAAAAATATACCTTTTTGTCCTTTGTAATCTATAAACCTGTGCTTGACTTAAACATTGCAGAGGGGACTCTTTCTCCAATCCCTACAAGTTCCTGATGAAGAGTCCCTCTCTGGCTTCCCTGTCGGCTGCCTTCAGATACTGGATTTTAAAATTATTTAATGGTGACAGACCTGGAAAGTATCTGCTACTCGGTGCAGAAATTCAATTACAAAGAGTGGTGGCACTTCTGTCTGTATGACAGACACAAAGAAGATTTTATCCCGATAGATGCTGATGAGGTAGTGATGTGGAGTTGAGATGACAGGAGGCACATTCTCAACATCGATTGCTTTCTCCTGAGCTTCAAAGAAATAATCACACACAGACTGGCTCACAACGCTCTTCCAGTGCTTCTCCAAGAATATATCACCAGAACAGTTTATAAGAAACAGGCTGTGGATCATTTTCTGTTGAAAACACATTCAAAAAAAGTTAAAATAAACAAAAGAATATGTGGATTGACATTATTCCTTATCTCAGATTCCCTGTCTTACAATGGTTATTCTTTATTAACATGCACTGTGAATTTAGGAAAAAGATCTGTTTTGCTGCTTTTCTTTAAATTGCATTTTCTTTATTTAGAGGAATGTTCCACCCAAAAATATTTCCTAATGGATTAAGTCAGTAACATATATCACAATGTAAGCAAGAAGCAAGCACCCTTGATTTCCACTTTCATCCCTGTTTGGTATTTGCAATTTATTTCTTAAAGAAAAGCTGACTCTCATGAGTTGGCACTCACTTAAACATGACATGTAAGGGTGACTTGCACATAGTTTCCTATGGTAGAGGAGCTTGTCTGACAGTCACACACATAACTTAGAACTGCACTGTCTTAAAGATACAGCTCTTCAGCCTGTCAGCTTTCAGCTACTGAGCTTCAAAAGTGGTTTTTATTTGCTGGGTGATTAGTCTGATGATCTATGCCAAGCTGCACTTGGATAAAGGGTCAGAATTCATTAAAAGTACACAGAACTAGGAGTTTAAATCTGATTTAATGAATAAAATGGCTTCAAACGTGCTTGGCACACATGAAATATGTTTACATAAAACATTTTTCACTTAAAAACTCAGTCATGAAAAAGAGGAGTATGAACTGCAGGTAAGGAATGTAACTATTTTTTCTTACATCTTTAAACATTTAGCAATAACATGCCTCAGCCACTGATCCTTCATTTTATTCATGGGGCAAGAAACTTATCTGCCTTTTTAAAAACCCTAATTTCCAGTCTATTTCTCAACTTTCAATGACAATAAGTGAACTAAAGTTGTTGATACAAATGAAGAGAATAGACTATTAGCTCCACATCTATAGAAGAGACAAATGCTTTACATGAGACAGGTACAATGCTCTGGCTGACCAAAAATAAGTTCCAAGTTTAAACGCGGGCTTGGAAAACAAACCAAACTGTAACCCAAGCACTGGCATCAAAGGTGAAGCTAATCTAGTACTTATATCAAGCACAAATTCATTCTGTAGTTGAAGAAGCTGCTCCTGCCACTGGCTGTTCACCCCTTTTGCCTTTCAGGTACTGATCTGAACAGGTCTGTGGCTCTGCAATTACCTGCATTAGGAAAGTCCAGCTATAAATTGTCCAGCAAAAGAAGTCTCTGGTCAGATCAGCTTCTTAATGCAAGTTATTACATTGCCAGAGAGCTCTACTGGGCTGGCACAGGGCAGGTGGTGGAAATGGGCAGACGATAGCAAGGGAGATATCCCGAATTGAAATTTAGTCTTTGGAGGGACTCAAACATGACTGGAAAGAGACCAAATAGTTACTGGGCATCCACATCTTGAAAGAGGAAGACCACCATCAACTCAACATGTCCAAGAGAAGCCAAACGTATCTACCAAAATCCATCACAGTTTTTATAAATCTTACAATGTTTGGCTGGGATCATGCCTAAGATGCAGATAAAGTTTGTTCCTTTGCTGATGTTGACTCTGGCACACTAATGTGAAGGTGGCATGGAAGCATCTAATGTAAATAGCCAGTCCCACAGAGATAAGGAGTCCAAACACTGAATGACTAAGTCTCGTTCCAAAATACTGGAATAAGCATTTAGCTTCATCCAGCGTGAGCTCTTGTTGCTGTGTTTGAACCTAAACTGCCCAGAGTACTCGAATGACCTCCCAACACACTTGTAACAATGAAAAATGGTCTGGCCCTGTAGATTTTGATGAAACAAAAGTACGTCTTCCAAAGCTCACCAAAGACGGTGAGAAAGAACAACTCAAGAAGGTTGTCAACATGCTCTTTCCCTCCACCTAAGTCAGCAGATGTGGGAAGGGAGCCAAGATCCAGCTTTTCAAATTCAAAACTCCAGCTGCTCCTTCACATGCATGACAGCAATGTGTTCATCTTCACTGGGGCCTTGCCAGGCCTTAGATACCTCCTGCTAAGAGCACACTGTCTCTCATGGCAGACACAGAAGACCAACAGTCAAAACGTGGACAGAAAAATCCAGCTCAGCCAATACGGTACATAAGGAGAAGTTTTTTTAGAAACTGTGATTGCCAATTTTCTTAAGAGTGGGAAAGGATACAAAGCTAAAAAGTGTTATTGCATGTTTCTATTGTTTTTCCCCTGGACCAAATTAATCTCTAATTTAGTCTGTAAAAAACCTCAGACAATTTTAATACTGTGAGCACAGCATTTTCATAAAGGAGCCTTGACACAATTGCTTTAATCCAGTTCAACTAAATACGTTCTGAATTTAGCCAGCATTGAACATTAAACCCCTCCAAAATCTCCTGGACAGTCACACAATGGTGGCAAGTATAATCAACCACTGAATGTCAGTATTGTTCCACAGCAAGGCGGCCCAAACGTATGAAGGTGATCAGCTATAAAGCTCAGAACAGATCTCTGTACATTTTAATATGGATACAATAGCATATCTGTTAACAAGCGCAAAACCCAATTCCTAGCAAATGCACACAACGCAACATCGGAGGGTTCCAGTACAAGCAGCACTGGTAGGACTCAATTTCCAGAGGACCTGATCTGGAGGGACTATGCTGGACCCCAGGCAGCTTCTAACCATACTCTGACAAAGTATATCACCATGTGTGACCGTGTTTTTAAGCCCCAGCAGATGTCCTGCTATTAACAGGTAATACAGAGTCTATCCATCTACAGATCAGAAGTGGATGCATTTGTCACAATATACTTTTAAAAGCACAGTTGTGCAGCAGACCAACACAATTGCAGGGAGCTCCTGGAGCACCAAATGGCTGTGTTAGCACGGCCCCTTCTTTGCCCTGGGTTCCATTTAAGATATTAGACCATGGCTTGATATGCAATGAAGAGAGAGTGTAGGTAGCCAAAAAGGGCATTAGTGTTGGGCCACTGCCCCTATTTCCTCATGGGCCCCAAGCTGCCCAGGTACCAGCTGTGTTCGTGTTTGTGTGGCCTTGTGGTGAACTGGAGCAGCAAAGTGATCCAGGAGACCATGCTTGGCAGATGACAGTGTTGTATTACCTGTGGAAACTGAACAGTAAAATCCCACCTAGCTGCCTACCTTATCTTCTGGTAGAAAGACAAGGATTACAGGATTTCCCATGATACATAGTTATTCTGCTTCTAGTGAAGAGTTCCCTTCAAACCCCCTTACATACTCCTTTCCTCCTTCACAAGTTTTAGAAGTACATTAATCTGCTGCTAAACTGAAGCTCTCTCCTTGCAGTTTAAGTGCAGAGCAGGCAGCCCCAGAGGCACAAGCCCTGTCCTGTCAGCCAAGGGGCAGCTCCATCAGCGCGCTTCCCAGTGCTGACTAGAGGAAAGAAGCTCTTACAGCAGTGGGGGCATCAGTGTATTATTTTGATTTATACCACTCACTGTCAAGCAATTGGCACCAGCTGAATAAAGATGGATATCATGTTGGATATCTTAGAAATGGTAATACTACAAAAATATCTTACGTAAACTATTATTTAACTAAAATTACTTATAGTGCTCCAAATACGAAAATTTCCCTTCCACATCGTTTTTGAGTGCCAAATTTCATTTCAGACATGTAGAGATTCCTGAATTCGTTTCTCAGTACTCTACCTTCTTATCTCATCAGAACATTAGACTTGGGAAAAAAAAAAAAGATTGAAAAATGCTGGACATAAGAAATCAATCTAGTAACAGTAAAATCCCTCACACCAATAGGTCACTACTTGTGGCTAAACAGCAGAGCATGTTAACAGTCACGGCACTTGGAGGGTAAAGGTATTCAAATGAAGTTTCTAAGTTTAAAAAAACAGTAACAAAAGCACACACCAAAATTAATAAATCATGAGATTCTTCTACATGTAGCAGTGCACACATACACCACTTCGAGATGTCAGCATCTCTATGTAAGGTACTGAAGGTGTGCTTCTAGGATGATTTCAAAAGCACGTCTTCCATCTCTTTTTGCTTTTAGGCCTACCTAAGAACAGACTGAAGGTGTACATGGATCATTATTTGCATCTTTAGGCCAAATCAAGCTCATCAAGCTCATTTTCAGTAGGGTGACAGCCTTCCTTACTGCTGCCTGACTGAAAGCATCTTACAGGCTCTGCAGCAATAAGCAGACCAGAGAGGTTTTGCAGCTTCTTCTCACAGACCTCCAATCCTTGTTCTGACACAAGAAACTCCACATGATTCTTTTCAGTCAGAACTTGAAGTCCTCACAGAAGGAGAAAAATATTTTAATTAAGGAGCCTTTAATATGCTGTTTCCATGTCTCTATCTTTTGACTAAATCTGGATTTGCAATGTTACTGATTTTCAAATTCTTGGCATGGAAACATCTGGACTGAAGTCACAGCAAGCTCACAAGATAAAAGCAAAGCTCATTGGCAAGAGGAAGAGGCTGTGAGCATGGGAAAAAGACTGATTACAAATGCTTGTCCTTAGCTACAATTAAGTACTCTAAAATGTAGTTCATGCAGAAATACTGTTGCCAGCTGCTTTTCCATAACACTGAGCTGAGTTACAGTAAAAGCTCTGAAACTAGAAGTGAGGAATTTATCACTGACCTCTGCAATGCCCTTTAGAGCTAGTACTAATTACTGAAAACAGCTCAAAACGGGATCATCACCGGGAAAGTATTCCACAGCTTCCATGCTCCCTGAATTTGGCATAGCTGCTCTGAAGGGTGGAAGGATTAATGAGGGTGGACTGTCTGAGTCTCTGTTATGTATTTGTGGAAATGAACTTCTAGTAACAAGTGAATGGAAAGTAATCAAATGCTTAAAGTAACCTGGAGAAATAAGTAAGCTAAAATAGGCAGTTCTAGTTCTATTTTAAAGCTATTATTTCTGTCACAACCAGCTGGTCAGTACTTTTTCTTATAAATCTAAAATGTGCCACAAATGTGGCAAAACTAGAAAACCTTTGTTCCTGACCACCCAGCCCCCTTCACTGGCTCTCAAACCAGCAAACCTGATGAAGAGAAGTCCTATTAAATACTTGAATGGCATTTTCAAGACAGCCAATGTGGCAGCTCTGAAGATAACTGTATAACCAGCTGGTTATAACTGATGCAACATTAGCAGCTGTGATTCAATTTGATAAATCTGGAATTCTCAGATTTACTAAAATGTGAATGTTCTGTAATTTTATAGATTTTGTTAGGCTCCTGTCATTGTGTATCTTACTGCTGCTGATCAAGTGTCATGAATCCCTATGCCTATAAGATGCCCATGGCTTAGGTATCTGCAGGGTAAAGTAAAAGCATTTTTGCAACCTTTCTTAAGAATTGCCTGGTGTCCCTCTCTGTTAGTCAAGCAAAACTCTGTATCTACTCAACACCACAAAGTGCTCGTGTCTGTACAACTACTCAGATGCATATTTTATTAGCAAGATCATCCCTATTAAAGAGTAAACACTTTGCTTTCCAGATGCTCAGTACACATTTATCTTTACTCTCATTTAAAACACTGTTAGTAACTTTCTGGAATTGTTTTTAAAAGGAAGGAGTCCTTTGAGAATACTCTGAAGTTGTCTTAAATCAGTGTTTGGTATCCATAACAAAACTTGCAACTTCCTCTGTGCCTCTACCAGTAACAATTACAGCCTGCATGAGGATTTGTTCAGCGTTTCATCTACTGACTGATGAGCTTTCCAATAATACATTTGCATGGCACCTCTCTTCAATTTAGTTCCAGTATAAATCTTCTAACTGCTGGCAAGATAGTTCCATCTCTTGTCAACAAAACAGTATTAGATCCTTAATAACTGCAGTTCCCTTTGGGACTTGCAAGAATAGAAAGCTTCACTGTAAAAGCTGGAAAAGCAAGAGTTTCTTAGGAAAAAACTCCACACCAAAACGATTAAAAATTCATCACTAAAACTATATTTTTACATGAAGATGGAACATTTCTAACATAACTTACATCTGAATCAGTAGCTTTAGGACTACTAAAAAACCACTTAAGAAATTCACTCTCTGAAAGCAGAACTGGATAGAGACGACCAAATGGACACAGGCAAAGTGAGTATCTTGCTGCATATTTACTGTCAGCAGTATTTTCAGGAACAGACCGATAATTATGCTCATATTCCAGCCAAGAACTCTGAATGGCTAAGGCAGAAGGATTTTATATAGGACAGAAAGCCCTCAACTCAGTAGTTCTTCGTGAAGATGTTTTCCAGCATGCTCTCCCAACTCACTGCTCCAGTAGGTCTGACAGGCTGGAGCAGCAGCTTTATACTACTCCCTTTCACAGGCTCTATTTGAAGAGGCACTTGAGGTTCAGAAAGGACAAGCCCAGCACCAAAGAGCCCTGCACTGCTGAAATACTAGATCAGAGACAGCAAGTACCACTGGAACTCTGCTGTGGCACACAGCTCTTACTCGTGTGTGCACTTCACCACAACCAGCCCAAATGCAGATGGCAGCAAGAAGGCACATAACCATTTGCACCTCCCTTCTCTTGCGAGAGAAAAGAGCAAAGGGGTACTCTTTAATTCTTTCACCCTATATGAATAAAATGAGTCTCCTGAATACTGTCTGAAAGAATCTTGTAAGAAGCTCCTGTTAAAAAGCTGCCTCTCACACATTGTCTTGAATAAGCCTAAACAAGATTTATTTTACATATATTAATTTTTTTAAGCTACATGTAAAGCTGTTGGGGAAAGCTAAAGGGAAATAAGAGGAAGGAACTTCACATTTTAAACAAGGTTTAATTTGGTTTCTTCCTATTGTTACAGCCACGAAGTACAGCTGCCACTTGTCACCTGCTATTCAGACTTCTCTACCTCAAGGACTTCAACTTCTCTTTCATGAATCCTCATGACAATGTCTCTAGTAAAGATTCTTAATGAGAACTGCTTATAAGGAGAGCTTTATCTGAGAAAGTAACTTGGACTTAGCTGGTGCTAAAAATTTAATTTCTGGATAAGAAAAGCAAAATTAAGCAAAAGAGGGCATGGAGTAATCTTAATGTTTAATTTGCCAGTTGCAAGGAATTTTTAGGTAACTACACACAGGAAAGAACCTGAATGTCCTGTGCTTTTTTTTTTTTTCAAAACCAGGTTTGCTTGTGGTTTTGAGTTAGCACCAACACACCACAGATTAAACCCTAGACATTCACAGTGAACTATCATTCAGATATTTATTCTCCTTTTTTTTTTTTTTTTAATGAGTAGCTATGTACAATTGAAACCTGATGGGAACCGACAGCAGAGTCATTCCCATGGTTAGCATAGTCAGTTCTTTTGTAAAACATTTCTTCTATCAATTTATCTTTTGCATGAGTAATTTAATTTGTGCTCTTATCTTGCAAGATAGCTTTTCCCTTTCCCAAAGTGTAGTCTGCCTGCTATGGAACACGAATTTTCGTTATTGAAGTGTAATTTTTTGCCTGGTTGTTTATAGAATAGCTACAGAATGGTGCAGAACAGCTACAGAACGGTGAAGCTATTCCTCCAGTTTGATCAACATCTAACGGGTACAAACCACTCATCATACTGAAAAAACGGCAACAGCATTGCTACTTCAAAGCAGGTTAGAACTGAAACAAAAGAAGAGAAGCGACAACCTCCACTCAGCTACCGCTGGGTACCGAACAGGGCAGAAGCGATGTACAGTGCACAGTGGTGGATGATAATGGGTTGACTGCCGGCGCACATTACGCAGATGTACACTCACAGGGCGCCTTGCTAATTAGGCAAGTACAGCACGATAGAACCACCAGGTCTGCAGCAACGCCGCTGCAGAAGGGCCCAGGTGAGCCGGGCATCGCCGCTCCCGCAGCCCCTGCCCCTCCGGGCCGGCTCTGCCGCGGGCTCTGCCCCGCACCGGTGCGGCTCCTGCACCGCCCCCCCTCAGGCCCTGCGCCGGCTCCCGGCAGCCACAACGAACGACCTCGCGGTGCAGAGTGCCCCGATCGCCGCTCCCCATCCTGGGAGCGTGAGCGCTGCAGATCGCCCTGCACGGGGCTGTGACCCGAGGGGAGCCCCGGGAGAGCCCGCCCGCCCTCGGCACCGCTCACCCTCGGCCGCGCTGCTCCGCGGCCCCGCCTCAGCTCAGAACAACGGGGGTTTTTATTCAAACACGGCAGCGATTTTGTACATATTTCGAACAACGGAAATGGACGCGGGTAAAACGGGAAGTCTGGGATTTGCGGGGCATCCTCCCGGTACCGCTGCTGGCAGAGATGCCGCCCCTGCCCGACTCTGGCCACCCAGCACGGCCGGGGCCGGGCGCGGTGGGGTCCCGGCGGGCGGGGGTCCCGCCGCCCTGAGCACAGGCCCCACCGCCCCCTCCCTCCGTCCGTCCCTCCCGGCCCGAGCCCCCGCTCGCCACGTACCTCCCCCGGCCCAGCTCGGCCCGTCCCGCTCCCGGGGCAGCGGCCAAGATGGCGGCGAGGCCCGCCGGCGGCGCGGGGCCGCCCCCCGGCGGAGGCGCGGGCGGCCGGGGCGCTGCCTGCACCGAGCGCCTCAGAACGGACCCCCCTCCCCGGGCCCTGCAGCCCCGCGGCCGCGGCCGCCCCGCACAGCCCGCACCGCCGCCGGGCAGGGGCCGGGACCGGGGGCAGCCCCTCGGCGCTAAACCCACTCGGGCCGGCGCCGCGGCAGCGCGCGGCTGGGCAGGGACGGCGGGCGGTGCGAGCTCCGCTCCCCGCCCCGTCAGGCGCCCGGCTCGGCCGCGCGTCCGCGCCCCCGCCCCCCGGCGGCGGTGCCGGCACGGTCGTCGGGGCGGGCCGGGGCCGGCGGGCGGGCCGAGGGGAGCGGAGCGCGCCGCACGCCGCCCAGCGCGAAGATGGCAGCGGGGGAGCCGCAAGCCAAGAAGCTGAAGCTGGAGCAGAAGCAGCAGCAGCAGCTGAGGTAACGGGCGCCGTGGAGGGCTTCTCTTCGCCGACAAACCCCGGCGGGTGCCGGAGGGTCGCTGGTGCCGCCGGCGCTGCCCCCGGCAGAGGGCGAGACACGTGCCGCCGCGGAGCGGGCAGAGTCCGCCAGGAGGGTCCCGGCGCGCTGTGCTCGGCCGGGCTGGGCGCGGGCGGCTCCGCCGGGCACCGGGCACACGTGGAGGCGGTGGCGGGGCCGCTCTGCCCCAGCCGCTCTGCCTCGGTGCCGCTGCCCGGCCCGGCGGAGCCCGGAGCCGCCGCCGCGCGGGGCGCTCCGCAGGCGGGGGCGGCGCGGGGAGCGCGGGCCCCGCTGTGCCCCGCGGGCGGGCCGGGCCGTGCCCATGGGCTGCCCAGCACCCGCACCGGGCCGTGCGGGGAAACCCAGCGCTGCCCGCCGCGGCGGCCCCGGCGCTGGAGCACAGCGTGGGCTGTCACCCCGCGTACCTCCCCTTTGGAAATAAATCTCTGCAGAATGCCCCGGTTTAACACCCGTGCCGGGGTCTCTGTCCCCTTTGGATAGGAATTCAGTTGTCTAAAAATCTCATGTTAACACTTACATTTTCTTCAGGACATGTGGAATATTTTAAAATGTTTTCATGTTGTAAGAATCCACGCGATTTACTATGCTTCCTCATTTCAGTGACTGCTGTATAATGTCACTGTCTGAATCCCGTGTGAGTGCACAGGCACGAGTCGTTTATTTTTAAACGTCATAGCAGAAAAATATAAGACTTCTCAGTGCAGGATGCATGGTCAAAATGAACACACTGAGTACTGAGAGCTATAGAGCAGCTTTTGTTGGTGCAGTTTGAGGTTTGTTTTCTCAGGATTATTCATGTATGAATATAATTGTAAGATAGCTGATCTCCTCCCAAGTATTCAGTGTGTGAAGAAGATTAATGACATAAGGCTCCAGAGGTCCAAAATTATCTTGGCGATAACTAATAACTTGCTCAAATATAGCATAAAAGAGATGTACTTTAGTACTGAGATGAGAACAGTCCTTTTTGGTACTGATGTCCTTACTGAAAGAGCTAATCCTATTAGATTTGTCAAAGTCAGGGTACTTGCTTCTTTGGCAGCTGAGTGACTTTTCAAGTTTAATAACAGTTGACAAGCTAAGTTGCAAACAGCGGAAGAGGAAAAATGTAACTGAGCTCTGAAAGCAAATAAAGGGCAGGCGGTAGGATAAGGTTGTTGTCAAAGAGTAACAACTGTCTCCATGGACCTTAAAGCAAGGTGGGGCAAGAAACTGCCAATTGCAATGCTTCTATTTATAAAGCTTATTATGGGAAACGGCATTTTAACATGAAACATGAAAAGAATTAGAAATTTGAGAGCATTATTGGAGTGCTGAGTTAAAAATTTAAAGGTTGTTTTACAGTGAAATGAAAGGCCGTGGTGACATGCTCTGGTAAAAACTGATTAAAGTGAAAACTACTTCTGCAAGGTATGATAAAACATGAGAAACGCTGTGTAATCTAATTTTATTGCAAGTCATTTCAAGATGAAATGTAAATAGACCCTAGCTCTGTTTCATAAGAGGAGAAATGCCATGATTAACTGGTGATCAATAAAATTAGTGTGTATTGTGGGCCACAGGTTGAACTTTTCAAGCTGTTGCTAGTTGGACTAGATTTGGCAGACCTCAGCACTCGTTTGAATGTAGTGGCAAGAATGTGTTTGGCTGAGTGCTGTGGTGGGACTTGAAAGCCAGTACAGAAAGTACCAGAATGATCGAAGTTCTATGACTTGGTTGTATTTGTAACGAGGTTCAGTTGTTAATGCAAAACATTGCTACATATGCTTGGAAACACTTAAACTACGGATTAGAAAAGAAGTGAAGAATCACTGGAAAATTTTGGGAGCCAATAACATGTATCTGTTATAGCAGGAATTAGAGATGATTGTAGAGAACAGTTCCTTGTTTTCAACATCTAGATCTGAGACTCACCAGCCTCTTCAGAAGACCATGTCTAATGGATTCAACAAGGATGGTCATGTACTTCATTTATCCTCCTATATGATATCAATCTGAATCTTTCCTTTGGCTGCCATGAAAACTTTTTAGTATAAAAAAATGACATAAAACAAATTAATTCTACTCTGCAACATAAACTGCACCTCATTAACAATAGCTAACGTTTCCTTCCCCTGTGTTTTTTTTTATCATCATTTTCTCTCTCAAAGTGGCACCACAGAGGTTTCATGGATACATACTTTTGACCCTTTTGATCTTTTCAGACAAAGGAAAGCAAATACTGCTCCCTCATGAGGTAGGCAAAGCTGACCGGGTTCATGGAGCTACAGTTGTTTGAAACCAATGGAGAATGGCTGGCTTTTGCTACCCAGTGAGCAGCACACAAAGCCCGAGACCCAAACTGGGGTTCCCAGCGCAACAATGCGTTGTGCTGACATTCATATGCTGGGAGGCAGGTTTTGCATTGTCTTTATTGATGGGTGCAAATCCCCACTACAAACCAATGGGCTTTAGGCAAGGCCATTAATGTGTGCTGCCTTGTTTCGGGCTTCTGACTGCATCTCTGCTGTGTGACATAGAATATCATTGTGTGTGTCAACTGTACTGTTTGAACAGAAAAACTGAAAACGGCTTGTCACTGAGTGGCAGCATCAACTTACTAGAAACATCATGAGGTGTTACTTTAGAGGAGAATTACTAAGGATTTGTGTCCTTTTATATTCGGTTTTGTGTTGGAAGTCTGTGAAAACTGCAACCAGACTCCTGCTAACAGCCTGGTACAGTTACAAAATAATTTGGACGTTCTCTGTAGAAATGTTTGAACTTACATGTACATGTCTGTATAGAAATATGCATGTTCATTTTCCCTTTCTGCACACAAACTTGTGAAGTCCCCTGTGCTGCATTATGGCCTTCTGGCTGTTCTGCAGCTGCTGTATTGATTGAATAGTCATGACGTGGCTGATTGTTTGGACAAATCAGTTTATCTGCAATAAGACAATGTAAGCATTGAATTTGACAAATACTTTATCCTAAAAGTACAGTATTCTTCTTCTGTTATTATTAGACATCTCTTTATTTTCAGAATAAATTATCAAATGCTCTGTGAATAATTGTTATCAAAAACAGTCCTTTATCATTACTGTTCCACTAGATTTTAGACAGCTTGATACTAGTGACTGTAAAATATATAGCTAATTTTATATGGTTTTAGTTTTTTTAATAAGCTAACTTTTAATTTAGCTTATTTCTTCATCAACGCTTTGCAAATGGAAGAAGATTCTGAATATTTTAAATTAGCTGTGACAAAGCTTTCAGTTAGAATTTAGTAAGTTGTTTTTCTTTCTCTTCTATTATCTCTTGCTTTTTTTAAAAATTTCACCTTGCTCCCCATTTGTATTCATTTCAGTTTCCATCTTCACGGCTTATAGTCTTCTCACTTTCCAATTTCTTATATCTGCAAATACAGATTACCTTTTTTCATAATGGTACTCCTAATGTCCTCAGTACGAAGAAAGTTCTGAAACTCAGGCGCTTTACTGAGTTTGTTCCCCAAATTAAAGCAGTAGACTTTTTCTTCAGAGGAATATGTAGAAATTAGACAAAATTAGGCAAAGAAATACTTTTGAAGACACTAACAACAGACTTTGCTAGTTTTGTTTTACTTAGGACATAACAGCAGTAACTTTCCCTTCCAAGTTGTCTTGACAGAAATATATCCAAAACCGGAATGTCTTGCAGCGTGGAAAGTACCTTGCTCTTATAGTGCAGGCATTGGTTTCCATTGTTCAGATACGTAACTCTCAAATTACTGTTCAGGTTGACACGTGTCTTCATCCAGCCTTTGATGTAATCCTGTGGGATTTTGCACAGCATGTGTCATGTTTCCACAGTTTTGTGTTCTTGTTTAAGAGAAGCTTGTTAGGGTGTTTTCATCCTTTTAATTGAAGTAATTCCTTACTTTATTGTAAAGGAGTGGTGTAACCTGAGGAAAGAGGAGGTCGTGGGAAGGCTCTTTGTTCTCTGGACCACAAGCATGGCTGGTGTCTCTTTGTTTCCTTACTGATGTTACCTGCAGGCCACCTGGCCAGAAGAGTCATACTGAGGAGCAATGATGGTTTAGGCATAACAGCTTTTGCTGATATCCTGCAGAAATGTACACCTTCTGACTTGCTGTGCTGCCTCCCTGAAGACAACAGGACTAGTCCTGTCTCTGGGGCTGCTTGCAAGCTGGATTACCTGTGGGAGGAGAGCCAGTGCAAATAGGCCTATTTCATCTTGGGTCTTGAGGTTCCTGTGATTTTTATCTGATATTTCTGAGTTCCTTCTTGTTCCGCTAATGAAACCATTTATGCAGATTTACCTAGTTGGATCTACTGATATTGCTTATAAACAGACAAGGAAGATGCTCAGAAAAGAGACTTGAGTGAATGTAGAATTAGTTGAATATGGTCCCAGTGTAGCACTGTGAAATTCTGTAGAACAAGACCTTTGCTTACTCTGCAGTTGTTGAGGTAGATTTCACGTGGCAATGTTTGAAGCAAAACTCTGGCTTGTGATTCAAGGTTGTGATATTGAATTTTAGTAGTTACTTACACAGCCATGGTACACAAATATTTCACAAAACCAGTTTCAGAAGCGGGGAATGGGTTGCTATCTAAAGGTCATTAATTGGTATTTGCTGACAGTGTATTGGAAAACCTTATCCTCTTGAAATAAGTAAATTGAACTTGCAGATAGAATGTTTTTTTCAAGGCTGTTCCTTTTCTATTTACATAAACTCCTTAAATATCAATTTATTATTTATATAATATGTATAATAGTAGCATAAAATATTGCTATTTATATAATACCAAAGCATTTGTGTGAAGGAGAGAAGTCTTTGGGTATTACTCAGAATTCAGGGAAGGGAAAGGGATTTTTTCCATTTTGAACTATAATCATTTCCATAATGATTATTTGACCACAGTCAAAGATGTTCTGCCCTTGAAGAGTATGGTAACATAAAGCTACTCGCTGGCTTTATGCTACCTTGGGATTTCATTTACAGTGAAAGGTTGTTGAGGGTTTTTTCCTTGCATATTCAGTGATACCAAGACAGTGTAACTGTCTCAAGGGCTATGCTATTTGATAAGAATAAGATAGAAAAAAAGTGTAGCTCTCTGCAATATGCTGAAGACTTAAGCAGATTTATAGACTTTGCTGTTATAGCTAAATGGTCTGTGAAACTTCATGAAAAGAAATGGCATGATGTTATCAAATTTTAAAATAATAAAAAAACATTTTTAATACTTTGCGAGTAGAACCCATACAGGAAAAAAATTTATGCTGGAAAATATTAAGATCTCTCTGTAGAAAAGTTTTCAAAACAACAACTGCTATAGTAAAAAATACCTGCAAGCTCTGCAAAGTGTTGTTATTGGAAGAGAATTTGTGGACCTGCTGCTCACTAGTCCCATTTTATAATGTCTGCTGGGGCTGTTATGTAAAAGATCATCTTTCAGGCTTTCAGAGATAGAGTGGGCAGCTTATTGAAGATCTACCTTAGTTTTGTATTTGGAAGAAATTGAGTGAAATATTTGGATTAATGGAGAATTCTTTGTTTATCTATTGTAAACTGGATGATTTATACCAAATATTTGTGGTGTAAAACATAACACATTAGTCCAGTGCTAAGGCCTAGATTGCCTGTATCTTGCATACACAAGTTACAAATATATGACGTGTAGATTTTCATGAACTACTTTGATAAAGTACAATTTTAAATGTTCTCACATGGTTTCCTGTTGTTTTATCAGGTAGGGTTGCAGTTCATTTTTCATTCATACTGTGCTTGAAAGGAAACATCTTAGTGAAATCACCTGAGGAATAGTTGTTTGTGACATATAGACAAACTCCGTTGTTCTCTATTGTGTAGTAATAGAAGCAACTGAGAGAAATTGTGGCTAGACCCGATCAGGCATTATATACTTTTGAATGCAAAAGCTGTGAATTCCATGTTTCTCTCAGGGTTTTCTGAAGCCAGATCACTTGAAGGCAAGGTCAGCTGCCCCATGCAAGCAGAGGGAGTTTGGAAGGTGACAGGAAGGCTGCCTAGCATGTACATGTGTGACTACAAGTCAAACTTGTGGCACAAGCATTAGGTTAATCTATGAATGACTGGAAGTGATAACTGACCATTTTTCCAGGGATACCCGGGTTGCTGTTTCTCCACTTATATGTCAGGTTGTCTAGAAGTTCCCTGGCAAATGACCAAAAAAACAGTGATAGGTGGTAGTAGGGGTAGGTGATGTCTTGAAGATATCAGTAACAATAGAACCTGCGGCTGTGTAGTAAAAGCCAGATGATTGGGCACTGGGGAGTAGCTGGAAGCTTATAAAGTGCTATTGACAGATGTTTTTGAGGTGTCATATGAGCTATTTCATGAAAAGATGTTAAATTTTCTTAGAAAAACTCTGAAGTGGTAAAAACTTAGAAACATTTGACGGTACCTCATTTGGACTTTGTAGCTTAATATTTGTAATATGCAGCTGTATGTTACAAATGACTATAAATGTAGGTGACGTTAAAGTATTATATCTAGTTTCTTCTATGTATCGTTATGTGCTTGTTGAAGTAAGTCAATGATTTATGAGGGAATCTACAATTTGATTATTTTAAAAAATGTTTTTATTATTTAGAATACAGTGATGAAACCAACAAGACCAAGCTGTGTTACATAGTTATGTAACTATAGTTATATACAATAACAATAGTTATGTAACTGTTGTTATATTTGCTGTGATGGGATCTCCTCCTCCCCCCACCTTTTGGGTTACAAAAAGAAGTTTGGCTATTAAGCACTAAAATTGTCCAACTAGGGATAATAAATTGTTCAACATGGATCAGAGGATACAGCCATTATATATCCAGATACAGTACTGGCATTTCAGTAGAGTTCAAAATCCTGCATCAGGATCTGGGGACCTGTTGCACCCTGTGTTGCAACAACAGTAAGGGAATGGATGTGTTTTCCACTCCAATTTGACTTTTCAGGACTCGTGACACACTTTATAATTTTGTGGTGAGATCAGTAAGCGATGATTATTTTTTGAGTGTCCACTTTAGAGAACCTAGATTTGTCCTCCCTCGGATATTGAGCATAAATTTTCCTGTTTTCTTCATGTGACTGTAGGTCCTTGAACGTCATGAACATGTCAAATTTTGGCATCATCTCATCTGATACACCAGAAATAGTTGGAAAGTTTTGCTTTAATTTTTCTGAGTACAATATTCCCATTTTGTAGATGGAAAGGAAGGCAAACTTTTGGACTAATAACTGCATGATTAGAAAGTTGTAAAGTTTAGTATTTAGTTAGAGGTGACACAGCAATAATTAACAGCGTGGGATTCACTTTTGGCAAAAACAACCTATTGACCTCAGTTTCATGAATCAGTGCTTCTGGTACTGGTTAACAAAATAAGTGCCAAATCTGCGCAGGGTGGCAGTAACTTTGTCAGCCAAATGAGGAGCGAGAATAGAAACCTGGCTTTACCGAGGCTTTTCCTTTCTGACACGGCACTTCTGCCAGAGTGTCGGGCGAATAAGGAGAGGGCTAGGCAGCGACAGGCTGCCCTTTTCTGCCCGTGCTGTCCGTGTCTGACCCTCTGTCCGGCTGGCAGGAGCGCTGTGCACCACAGGTGTCCGCAGGCGCCGCCGCAGCCCGGCAGTGAGGGGATGTGCTGCGCGGGGCTCGCCCGCCCGCAGGAACGGGGTCACCCAGGGCGGCTTCAAGTCTGACCCAATGCACGTTCAGATGAAAGGAATGAAAACGCGTTCGTGTCGAGTGCGCAGCGCTCGTGTGTCGGGACGGGGTCAGCCCGCGGCTGGGCGGCCCCGGGCACAGCCGGGGCGGGGGGTCCCTCGGGAGCGGTTCCCACGGCCCCGTGACAGCCGAGTGGCAGCGCTGCCAGGGCTGGCCATCTTTACTGTGGGCGGTGCGGCTGGAGACCCGCACCTCTGCGCGACCGCCACTAAACTTGGTGTTTGGTTAGTTGGGTTTTTTTCCAATTGTCGCTGTCGCCCTCCATCGCCTCCGGGCTGGGAGCGGCGGCGGCAGCGGCAGGAGATGTGTGGGAGGCGCGCGCTCCCCGCCCGTACCAAAGATGGCGGCCGGGGAGCCGGGGGTGCCGTGCGGGCGGCGCCGCTCGGTACCGGGCGCGCCCGCACCGGGGAGCGGGACCCGCCGCCAGCGCCCCGCGGCTCCCCGCGCCCCGCGGCCGCCGCGCAGGGCCCGGGCCCGCCCCCGCAGCCGGCACGGCCAATGGCGGGACGCGGGCGGGGCGGGGCGCGCGGGGGCCGAGCGGCCGAGCGCGGCCGCGGCTCAGTCGCGGCTGAGGTGCGGGCGCCGGTCGGAGAGGGGACACCGCTGCTGCCGCCGCCAGCGGGGCTCTGCCGCGGGCGGCCGGGCGTGGAGCCATGGCCACCCTCAGGTAACGCCGAGCCCCCGCGCGGCACAGCCCGGCGCCCCGGGGGAAGGGGCGGCGGGCGCTGATGCGCTCCCGCATGCGGGGCGGGGGCGCCCGGCGGGATGCTCCGCCGGAGCCGGGCTCTTCTGCCGGCGTTGTAATCGGGATGCGGGGCGGCGCGGTTTCGTCCCATCGCTCTCCGTCTACCGCGAGTTGGTTTGGCGGCTGCACGCCCGCGCCGCCGGGATGAGGAGGGAGAGCTGTGCCGGTGCCCTCCCGGCGCCCCAGCCCGGTGCGGAGAGGACACCGCTCCCGGGGTACCGCGTTGGCTCCTGGCGGGCAGGTGGGTGCGCCCGGCCGGGTCTCTCGGCGGCGCCGGGCGATGCCTGTCCCCAGAGGCATCGGGAACGAGAGCCCCGGGCCGGGCCGGGCCTGCCGGGGTCCCGGGGCGGTGTGCGGGGGCTGCGAGCGGCGTCGCTCGGCGGCCGCGCCGCTGTCACAGGTAGCGCTGGGCGCGGGCGGCCGCCGCGGGGTCCCGCCCGTGGGCGTGGGAGGACGGGTGCAGTGGGACTTGGGCAGCTGCATTTGAACACTGAACTGTCACTGTGGCTTGCCATGCCTGAAACCTAATTTTAAAAGAATCCCGTATAACGAGAAGCAGGGTCGTAACAGCGGGCTGGGCTCTCGGCACGCTGTTGGAACTGCGGTGGTGTCAGCCTGTCAGCGATCCCTGGAGAATGACAAACTTAAACATTCAGTGAAAGGAGTTACTGTCACCAGTTTTTCTTCGTAAAACATTTAATCTTAAGATGGGGTCTTATTATGAAGTAAACTAGTAACCTTCATCATGTAGTTACTTTGATCAGGCCTTCAGCTGATAAAGAAATGCTTAAAATTAAACCTTAAAAAACTCAGAAAGTTCAATGATTATTCAAGGCAATTCTCCCATCTCCTCTCTCCACCCTCCAAACTCTGAGTATCAGATTTCACACTGTTTTTGAGACAGTAACTCTGAAATTGCAGTAGTATTTAACTGTTGGAGCTTGTGGAGTTAGCACAGCTGTGTAAGGAGCTGGATAGT
This sequence comes from Myiozetetes cayanensis, assembly GCF_022539395.1. Taxonomy (NCBI): domain Eukaryota; kingdom Metazoa; phylum Chordata; class Aves; order Passeriformes; family Tyrannidae; genus Myiozetetes; species Myiozetetes cayanensis. The sequence continues at coordinate 21,726,917 of NW_026086605.1, forward strand.
GGTGGAACAGTTTTTTTCCTGCGACAGCCTTGCTTACATAAGGCCAAGGCTTTTACGCTTGGCTTCAAAGTTGGAACCTGTGAGTGTGTTGCTCTAGAAGACTATGAAAGTTTCATAATGAATGAAATCTTCACTGAAGATGTTCCTCTAAGTCAGTATGTAAATATGTAACTGCTTAGCCAAATATTGCATTTGCTTAAGTCCTAAGTAACGAAAGCATGTGAGCAGTCCTACAGCCACCTTGTATGTTTAAAGTCTATATACTGAGGTGATTTGCTGACCAGTGATGCAAGGGAAATTGTCTGAACTCTGAAATCATGCAATAACAGTTCTTAGGTACTTTTGTGTCAGACAAGTTATGATTAATAGCAGATATAATCTTATTTCTAATGATGTTACATAGGTAAGTGGGATGAGAGAAGAATGTTCTTAATAGGATGCTTATAACTAGTCAAATGCTATGAATCTACTATTATTGCTGTTTTGCTTTAACTCCATGTATAAATGGTTTTTCATACGTTCAGATCTGGTGTTATGTAGTGTTCAACTCTCTTCCTTTGTGACTGAAACGGATATGCTGAGAATAGACCTAAAATGTGCCTTGTTTGGCTGTACAATTAAGGGCATAATCAAATACTTTAGAAGTATTAACATTTATGATCTTACAAAACCATATCTTAAATTTGTTAATGGAAGACTAGGCATACAGCATTCTGCCATGCGATTGCACGCCCAGATGTCTCAGTCATGTTTTATTAAGGCTTTCTGACTTGCCAGTATCCAAAGGCCCAAAATACTTCTCTGTCTCTGTGCCAGTAACTAATAATAAGCTTTCACTGATATTTTGATGTTGCTCATCCATGGAAGTGCGCAGCAGCACGGGATGATAACAGTATTGTGTGATAGATATTGTACTGCTAATGTTCAGCAGCCAGCTTGAATCAAGACCATATTTTTAAAAATGCCTGCAGTAGTAGAGCATGATATTGGACTCAGCTTTCCAGATCATTCAGTTGGTGTTAATTTTGTTGATGTCTTAAAAAAGGTTCAAGGATAGCTCAGTACTCTTGTGGGTTCTTGTTTGTTTGAGTTTGTTGTTTTGTTTTCATCCAGTTTGGTTTAATTTTATAACTTCTGCTACTTGTGGTAGGAGTAAGGTGTGAAATACAGGCCATTTGTGTAAAATCAATCATCTTGGCAATCTTTGAGCAAAATGCCATAATTAACAGCTGAAGATTTATTTATATTTAGTGAGTTACATTGCTTGAACTTCTAATTACAACTCACACTCCATCTAGTCCAAAGTTAAGTGAAAAACTCATAAAATATATTGCCTGTTGTCAAGAGTTTAGAATGTAAAGGTGGTGTACATCAAAGCTCTCTGTGAAGTTATTGGTGTTGCCATAATTTTACCTGCTAGATGGACAGTGTATTTTTGTGCCCAGAAAGCTTTTAGATTTGCATGAACATATTATTTGTAGTTTAGAGTTTAAAAAGTATATATAGTGTTCATATATATGTACTCTGTGTGTATGTATATGCATATACACGTATGCTGACTGTATAGTCAGTTATACATGCCCTTCATTTGTGCAGCTGAACGAGTTGTCACTTGTTTCTTGAAGAGCTGAGCCAAATACTCTTTTGCCATAGATTAGTTGAGTTAAGCAAGAACATCCTTCTTGGATGATGAGATACCAATACTCCCATGGGAGAGAAGAGGCTGGGGAGTCAAGGGGGCTGGGCAGTACTAAAGTATGTGTTCTGTGCCTGTTTCAGAGCTGTGATGCCCAAATAACCTTCATATTGTGGAATCTCACGTTTCAGGAAGTTATTGCTGTTTCCTCACTGTGTTTCATGTCTGGTTGGTTGGAAATAATCAGTGAAATTTTTGTTACTGCAGGTGTCCAGTGTTACTGAACAGCAGATGTGAGGCAATAATGTTTAAATGTACTGTTCAAAGTTTTCAACTTGGTGAGAATATAACAGTTTAATATCTAAGTTTCCTGCTCTAAAGACTTTTAAATTTAGTATTCTCCAGGATCATAATATTTGGTTTATTTTATGCTTTTACAATATGTGGCTTTACAAAGTACATGAGATTTAAATTTTTTCTTTAATTTATTTTTACTGAGGAACAAACTGTAGCCACGTAGCTGCTCTATACCTCTTGGTGTGCCACAGAAAAGTGCAACAGTGTAACAGTGCAGAAACTTTGCAGCCCCTCAAGAAGGGAAGAGCGATTTGCACTGCACTGAAATGTAGCCAGTGTTGGGTTAATCAGGTTGAACATGCTAACGATTTGCACAGCCAAGTCTTCCTCTTTAACAGTAGGAACACTGGTCTTTCCAGATTGCCTTTCACAAAGCTTGTGTTAGAAAATGCTTATCACAGTGGTGATCACAGAATCAATTAGGTTGGAAAAGATCTCTGACATCGCTGAGTCCAACCTCTTAAATGTCTACTTAAACTTGTTGGCTGTTTAAAATTTGTGACTTAGAAATTGTTTAGACTTCTTCCATTTTGCCCATAAAGGTATTTTTGTCAAATGCAGTGACAGATAAGGAAAGACACAGTCTCCAGTACAACTGAAGTGTATGGATTTTTCTCCTTTTTTTGCCAATGGAGCATTTATATCTCATTTTAAAAATAGAAGTTCTAATACCTTGGGTCTTTGTTAATTCAAACATCTGGGTGAAAGAACCAAAACTATAGAAATATATGTTAATTGAAAACACAGGGCTAGCGATCAGTATATGTTAGCTAATGTGTTATTAGCTTATGTATTATTGTTTGCAAAAATAGGTAAACATTATAACACTCAAGTTGATTTTTTCATAGAAATCAGACAGTTAAAGTAGCCAAAGTTTTATGTGTTTGAAAAGCTGTCAAGTTCTTATGTCCTGCATTTGACTGTGAGAAAAAGCTATGCTGAATTTAGGGAGAGTTTGCCCAATATTTCAGTGGAATGTTTCTGAACATATATTTACTAGTCAACTACCTTGGCTTTTAAAACTTGAGCCCAAGTGGCACCCTCCATACAGCCTCTGGAATACTTGAATGGAGGTGATTATAAAATATTGTGGGACAAGGAAAGCTTGGGAATGAGCAGGACTTGTATGTGATGTAAAGGGCTGCCTGGATTAAATGGCACCGAAAGTGCTGGTTCCTGCCACCACTGACATATTAGGAGTTTGTATGCACGTTACTGGCTTGATAGAACTTCTGTACAAAGCTACTCTTGTGCTGCTTCAAGTATATCGACCTGCATGTTCTGCAGCCCACATCTTGTTGAATGTTCGGTTGCTTCTGTTTTGCTTTTTGGGTGAACACAGTAACACTTTCATAGGGAGTGACCTCAACGTGTCAGCTGCGTTTCAGATTTTTTTTAAGCGCAGCTGCTGTTTTCTGGCGTACTGTACCTTTGAGTGCTGATACTTGTCTTATATAGAAGTTATCCATGATATGCGTTTTTTTCTGAAGTGTAGGTGTAAAATTGTTGATGTGTAGAATTTCACAGCACGTGAGAATCAGCTAAACATTAAGCACAGGAACATACAGCTTGGGACAAATCTGCATTTAGGACTTGGAGAATTCTGAGTTCTTAATTCACTGGCCTGCAGTACAACTTATGCAATACTTAGGTTTTAAAATGGAGAGAATGTTCTGTCTTGTGACTGCAGCTGCAATCCCCTTTATCCTTATGTCTTCTTAACTGTCATCTGTCTCTCGCTCTTATTGTCTTCCAGCTATAGGTGTAACTTATGGCTATGCTATTTAGAACACTGCTATTTGGCACACTGACAGATGTATTTAGTCAGTCTTACAGGTTTTTACTAAGCAAATGTTAACTATCTCAGTTAGGAGTGAGCTGGATTTCTAGCTCTGTCTTCACAAAGCAGTATCTTCCATATTTTATTTACAGTGAAATGGGCTCTAAAGGTCTGCCTTAAAGCTACAGCAATAGCTAGGATACTTAAAGCATGGTTTACGGAGTCTCAGTATCAAGGTTATTAATCTTGCTTTCCATGTCTTCATTTTCAGACTTCAGAATTTTAGCATTTAATGAAGGCTAATGTGGCATCATAAAGAGGAAGAAGTTTGTGTACTTTTGGCAAGTAGTTTTAAATTTGACTAGCTTCAAATGCAACAAATATTTGTCCACTAAGGGCTTTTCATGGCAGTTGTGAGAGGAAGCAAGTGAATGAGTTTCCAACCTCTGTTGGACACAATTCGTGAGACTGTTCCACATAATCCCCTTTTTGCATGTTTTAGATTCTTTTTTCTTACTCTCCTGAGTAGAAATTAATGAAATCTATCATTTAATAGGCAGATGTTGAATCTCTCAAACATTGATCTTGTGCTAAATGGGCCAGAACAATTGAAAACTCCCTTACTTTCTTGAGACTAATTTAACAGTGTTATGCAGCTTTGGATAAGCCACAGATAAACTTTGGATCCAGCTGCAGTGTTACAGTAGTACTTTTTGGGGGATGGATAGACAGGGAATATGCTTTCTCCGCAAACACGAGGTAGAGACTTAGTAAAGAGGGAGGCATATTTGGTGGTCATACTGAAGCTACCTTTGATGGCCAGAGCTGGGGTGTGCCTTGCCAGTTGGAGACAGTAAGTGTTAGTTTAGCCAGGAGTGTGATGGGTCTGGATGTAGTTTTAGCCTTCAAGAACAGCTGCATTCACTCCTACTTGACACTAGTCCATGTATCTAATCCTTTGGTATTACTGCATTAGCACCCTAGTATATGCTATTCAGAAAAGTGTAAGACATGGTTTCTGAAATAATAACCTTAAAAGAAAAAAAAGTCATCCCTTTCATCTGTTTACAGTATTTTGGATGTCTTGTTTCTATGTGATAGAAGTCATGGTAATGACTTTCGAATTGCTTAAAAGTACCTACATTCTTACTAGCAGACAGCTACGCACTTTAGGATGGCTGACAATGCAGAATCCATAGTCTCTTTATTTCACTTTATTAAAACAGACTTAAATTGTTAATTATTGGTCAGTAGCAGGGTAGACCCAACAACTATGTGGATCCAGTGAAATTCTTAGAACCTGGTGTGATGCTCCCTCTGTCTAAAATTTGTTATTACAACTTGAATGCAATCGTTTAATACTACAGAATGTGGCATGCAGCTCTAATCCTTTATCTGAGTAAATGACAGTTTAAAAGAATGTATATCTTTACATATTTTGACTGATTACATGATCAAAGAAGATAGTTATAGGATGATACTCAGATTTGATTCTCTGGGTATATACCCGGCCTCCATGTGTCTGCTGTGCTGGGCAAAATGTGTATCTTTTTGTTCCTTAGCTTTATTGAAGAAAAACTCTTATCTCTAATAAAAAAATGTATTTAACATATTTTCCCAGGAACAATAAATTAATGCAAAGCTAACCTGACTAATTTTCTTACAGTGAAAATATCCTGTTTGGAATGGGAAATCCTCTGCTTGATATCTGTGCAGTTGTGGACAAGGACTTCCTTGATAAGTAAGTCTTGATTTCTTTTTTTCTTTTTTTCTTTTTTTTTCCTTTTTTTTTTTTTAAATATCAGTTTTGATGCCCATAAATAAGCAGATTACCTGCTTGTGTAATTCTAAGTTTGTGCTGATTCTGGCCTTGTGCTGGAAGCAGCCAACATGGTATCTGTCATTTGACTGTTCTTGCTATATGAAGCTGTGGTGGTGGTATCAATGAAAAACTTCAGTGTTTTCATGTGGTTTTCTATCAATTATTTATTCCAATCTCTTCATGCTGTCTTTGCTAGCCTTTAATTGGAAGCAGTCATCAGTTTCAGTAAGACTGAGGTAGTTCTTGTATGAATCTTTATGTGCTACTTTTGATTTACTGTTAGAGCCCTCTTTTCTTTCTAAAGTGATGACTTTGGGCAAATAAGCCGTATCTGTAACACAGCAAGAAAAGTTGTGGAAATGTACCTTTTTGAAAAAATATTCCAATTTATCGGTGAAGAGCAGGAGCACTTCTTACCGGGTGGTCTGTTATCTTGCTTACACCCGGTTGTTGTGCTGCCACCCATATAACCGTATCACCGGATTGCTTAATTGGCATTAAGCTTACTTGTCCTTGGATCAGCTTAGGGATTTGTCTTTTCCAGAGGTGTCAAATACAGTTGCTCTTTTAAATCCTTCTGCATGAGCTCCCTTTCTTGTTGTTGTTGCTGACACTTTTTCTCTGATTTGTAAGTGTTCAGTAAGTTGATTTAATCTTTCAGAGTGCTTTCAATTCTTTCTTTAATTTTTAAAGTGTGAATAATTTTTTCTCTAATTGTGCTTGGGTTTCTTAATGGGAATACTGTGTCAAGACTACATTTCACAACACCAAATAAAGAAAAGTTTCAGAGAGTTTGTATTTGTGAATGTGTATTGTCAACCACAAATCTTTTGTTCTGAAGCTTTTAATAATAGCAATACTTTGTTTTGACATGGATATTTTGCCACTCGGATTTTGCCTAAAGGTGTGTTGAAGTGAAAGCGTGGATATTACAAGCTGGAGGCAAAAGACAAGAATGTAATGGAGTATATCAGTCTCAAACATCTGGAATTTTAGAAATCAAGTCTATGTCTTGAGTGTTCAAAAGAGTAAATGAATCTGGTGTAATTCTCTGCCTTATGTTTTCACTGAAATAACTTGAAAACCAGTCTCTGAAAATAAGTAATGCCCCTCCCAACCCAACAATACCCCTGAACTAATCCTTATAAATTCCTGACGTAAAAGAGGTGGTGAGATCTATACTGCAAGCACTGAAATCCTGCAAGAGTTCATTGTGCTTTTCACTGGACGTGATGTGCTGTGCAGAGTTTAATTTAATTTAAAAATTAGAAGTCTTGTGTACTCAAATTTGAGTCCTGTCAGACAAATTAAATTAGCTCCTGGAATAGCATATGCTCTGTGAGCATTTCTTTACTGCCAAAATGCCTTTGTGGGGTATTGCATTATTTAAAGCAATAAACAGCCTTCCCACAACAGTTTCACAGGGGACCTGCTGTTAGTGTGATAGCTCTGGTAGTAACCTCAAAGCTGAGAAGCTTGTTTACCTTCTTCTCACGCACCCCATTTTATATCTAGCTCCCTATTTGTGTGTGCATAGTAGTCCATTTAACAAACCCACAAGCGTGATTCCATTCCAAGTCCAGCTACCTTTTGCAATACTTCCTGAAATGGGAATCAAATCCCACACTTCCTCAGCTTGTGCAGGGAGATAAAATAGCAAACCTAGCTGTAGAACAACTGCTAGAATGAAGGTATCTGTTCAAATGCTGCAGGGAGCTGCAAGAACATAGACATTTCAGGACTGTGAAACATTTGAAAGAGAAATTGGTGATCATATTGGTTTAGTCTCTGTTTTTTCTTGTCAAACAAGAAATCCATCTTAGCAATGTAGTGTCAGCTCTTGGTATCTTGGCAACCTAGAGTCTGTTTCTCACCTCTTCAACTGGATGGATTAGGTTTAATGTGGCCATCAGTCCAGCTGGGCTCTGACTTGAGAAGGTAGCTTAGTAAAATAAGGAAGGAGTTTAGGTAAACACCCCTAAGAATTTTATACATATGACTTTTTCACTATTTCTATTAGTTTATCCTCCTCTCTTGTATAATGAGTTTTAACAGAAAATACTTTGGTTGAGAATAAAGGACTTGATGTTGCAAGTTTAATCAGTGTATATTGTCAATGAAAAGAGAGTATTAAAATGAATCCTGTAACCAGCTTATTTTTGTAACTTCTATTAAGAAAATGCAAATGGAAACAGCATAAGATTGTGTAGGAAGCAGCCATTTTTACAATATTTGAATGGCATACAATCTATGTTATAAATAAACCTAAGTACATAAATAAAATTTAAAAATAAATGCATAATGTAGTCCTACCCCTGGCAGATTCTAAACAGCCTGCTGCCATGTAATTGTGGATTGAGACAATGAGCAGTGTTGGAGGGCTGGAGTGGGTATTTTTTGCTTGGGTTGTTTGCACAGCCCTGTCACTTTTCTTTCAAGGTGGATTTTGGTTAAATCTGGCCTCCAAAGTCTTTCGTTCATGTGACAAGTTTTGGAAAGGTTTAAGCCTTTCCTAGACTGTTTATGGGAGAGGCAGTCTTAATTTATATAAGAACAGAACTTCACCATGCCTGTCTGAGCTTTTCAGACCATGCCAGCAGTCTGGCATTACCTGAGCCAGAGAAGCTTTGGCCTCTTATCAGGTTGCTGTGTTTTCTGGGTCCCATTTCTTATCTCTCTTTAAGGAGACAGTCTGAAAAAGTGTTAGCAATGTTGATGGCACTGTTGAAAACTGGTGATACCTCAAGCCACTTCAGTTTCTGTTCTCAGAGCTGGAAAGCAGTCTTGAAGAAAATATAGTCCATTGTATGTCCTTGTTCTTTTTTAGTATCTGCATGAAAGAAATATCAGAAATGAAATTTACTTTTGTTTTCTTGTATCCTTTTAGTTTGCATTAAATCCATTACCAAACAGTATTTTTGTTTAATTTTTCTAGGGTGTAGATCCTTCCTCAAAGAGCAGTTTTTTGGGGGTGGGAGGGGAAAGAATAGAAGAAGGATTGATGCTTTGTGGGTGAACTGCTAACTATAGCTTTGCTCATCTGTGAAAATAACTTTGCTAACAGGTATTCATTAAAGCTTTTGGTGTACTCAGTTCTACCCATGACATTTAACAGGAATGATTCCTTCACCTTCTGAATCTCTAGCAGACATTTAAGAATAACTTAATATATACTACACATATTAAACTCTGACAAACTGGGCAAAGAAATTCTAAATTAACATGCCAAAGACATTTTAAGAGTCCGTGGAAACTCCATACTGCCAGCTCCTGTAAATACTCCCATATCCCACTGTTAAAAGTTAGTAGATGGCATCTGTTTCATTGTTCTCTCTAGAATACTGTTTTGCAAATATTCAGTTTTTGACATTTACCTAACTATAGTTAATTTTTAGGCCGTAGAGATCTGGTCATTACTTGTCATTTCAAGTGCACATCCAGCAGTTGAGAAATGTGTTCACAGTATGGATGTGAACGTTGCTGTTGTCCAACATTTGAGTCTATGACTACCTGAGTTGAGGAGGAGAAGAGAATCAATGCTGAAAAATTCATGTTGACAGAATTATTATGCCAATCCTGAAACTCTCAAGTATGTGATAAGTTGTATCTTCCCTAACTGATCAGTGGGAAGGCAAGGAAAATATTGGTAATCACCAGCACCTTTATAAAACACGTAAATATCTTTCAACCCATGCTCTTCAAAAGGCGTGGAGATATAAGGGAAAATTATGATGTGCATCCTATTTATCACATCAAGGTTAATGAACCTTTTTGCTTTGTTTCACTCCATTTTCTGGGCTCTTGACCAGAACCATGATCTCATGATGTAAGGTATGCTTACTACTCTGGCTGCCAAATTCCATTATAGTTGTAACCTCCAAACTGATTATTTTATCGCTATCATGGTCCAGGATTACAAGTTGCTGTGTGATTACTTGTTAGTTGTCAAAGTAGCCAAGTATTTTTCTCTTTATGTCTTTTTTTTCCCTTAAAATTAGCATCTGTGGCAATCTTTGCAGAAGTTCATTGAAGATGCTCAGTAAAGATCTGTAGTTTTAAATAGCTTTATTGCCCTCTACCATCTGTTCCTTAGTTTTCTTCCCTGCCTTATCTGTGCCACTGGTGTAAATACAAACTAGTTAAATCAAGAAATGGGTTTGTATTCTTTTTTACTCTTCACTGGAAAAACATGTTTGAAGAAACAGGAAAAGAAGGATGAAGTGGGTCTTTGAAATCATAGTGATAACTGCTGTATGAAAAGAGAATATCGCACTTTGGGACAATCTGAGGTGATTCTTTGTTCACCAAAATCAGGTTTCAACACTCTATAAGACTTCAGTGCAAACCAAGCCCATTCTCAAAAACACATACTGGACTGAGCTTGAAGACAGAGTAAGACAAGTTCTGTATTAGGAGGTTGTTGGATCAAAGAATGCACAAGCTGCAGATACGGACTTTGGTGCCAAATTTAAATGTGGACCCCCACCCCCCCCAGGCTTCCAGCTTTTTCAGTTTCACTGATGTATTTACTTAGATCCTGTGCTTCATCAGCTCTCTGGGACAGGTTAATGTTGTGTTGTATTGCTTTGAGATGGGAATTGTGTTTTGGCTCAGACAGGGTAAATTTTCTTCCTAGTAACTGCTATGGTGCTGTGTTTTTTAGGTTTAGTACCTACTGCCTGTACAGTGATGAATGTATGGAAAGTACACAGTAAGAACTTCAAAACCTGTCCCTGAAAATTTGCCCCTTTGTCCCGGCCCCCTAGAAGATAGCTTGCTGTGTGATGTGCCATTGTTTCAATAATCCTTGTGAAAGATTTCTCCTGAAAGTATCTCTTGCATTGGCTCATTTGGCAGAGAAGTTGAATAGCTGAGGGTTGTTATTACCTTGTGTTTTTAGTTGTATCTCTAGAAGTCAATTTAACTTATCTCAAGGTCTGAACATAGAACATTCTTGAAACTGTTGAGTCAAGTTGCATCACCTGACTGCCAGTAAATTATAAAATCTTCAGTGTTTGCTCACAAAAACTTAAGGTAATGATAGCTGTCTTAAGAAGATCCTCTCAGTCCTAACGTGCCTAAAAATTTGGTAGTATTCCTGACAACAGAAATAGATCTTTGTATAGCCCTAATGATTTCTCCTAGTGCATTTATTCAAATGTGTAGTTTAAATGAATGAAAGATTTTAGTTATACTCCATTTAGGAAAGACTATTTGAAAAATCTACTTATGAAATGACAGTATTGCATGAGGAGCTGTGATGTTTTCAGGATATACGGAACTTGATCAACGATTATAGAGGAGCTTGTAACTGCTAATTTATTGGTAAAATAGGATGTAAGATGCTCATGAATAAGAAATACTACAGTCTTGATTGTGTACTTTCACTTTCCTAAATTCTTGTTTAATAATAATCTGCAAATCATTAATTCATTTTTTATTTTTTGCATTCTTCAGAAAACTTGATATAATACCTGTCAGTAGAACATGTCTGGTTCATGGATTAATTGTATTCTTTAGAATAACATTGAAACACAACAGACTCCCACACAGAGCTTATCTGGATTTTCCCTTCACTCACAAGTAAAAATTTGTTTAACAAAACTTTGGGACTTGCATTACAAGACAAATGATGACATACTGGATTCCATTTGCCTCCTCAATGCAAACAAGGAGCTTTAGGTGAAAGTGCTTTGTGAATTAAATAAGTGTCTCTGTTTTTAATTAGGCAATAATATTAGATGAAAAGACCCTTGCTGAAGATGTCTTTGATGTAAAAAGCTGGCTCTTGTCACTAGAGAACTGAAATCAATCCAGCACTAGATGGTACAACTTTCTGTTTGGAAGTGGTTCTTGCTGTTTGTACTGAGAAACTTTTCATATTGCAGTTTCCTGCTTACACGATTACAAGATTGATTTTTATTTAGGATGCAGTAGATAAAAATTGTGATTTATATTCTGGACATAGCTTTAAGCATTTTTTTAATTATAGGTTAATAAGATGTGATTTTAATTCTGTTTTCCATTCCCATTCCTGCTTCTCCAAACCTAAATTTCCAACAACATAGTGCAGAGTAGAGGATTGTCTTCTATAATATAGTAAAACAGTTTGGTCACTTGTGACTTGAGGAATAGAAAAGCCCAGTCAAAAATGAAGAATTATTTATCACAGTCTTAGTTTTTTTTTTTTACTGTAGCTGAAATTGATTTGCCATCTCTTAGAAAAGACTTTTTAGTGATAGCATTTTTGAGGTGGTTGAAATACCTTCAGCTTTTTTTAAAATTTCAGTTTCCAAAAACGTAGGTATTTAAGTAAATTATAATGCTCATTACTACATGATTAGTTTTACTTCATTTGGGTCAGGCATTCCCAAATTATGTTAATCAAGATGAGAGATAGTCTATCCTTTGTTTGCCAATTAAATACTAATTGTTTCTTTGAAATACTAACGTTTCTCTTTAGTAACTTGCTATTTCATCAGTGTATTGCTGAAGAGTGTGCAAATACCAGGCAGTGTTACAGGTAACTGTATCCTAAGTTAGGAGGTGCTTGTGCCTCTGATGATCCCTGACACTGTGGCTTATGATCTGCGTCACAAAACCACGGCCAGGCCTGCTTTGACTCGTCTTGTCCTGTTCCATCCTGGAGTGTTGCACTTGTGGTCTGTGCTGTAGCCACAGGGAGGGTGGAGGCAGCCTGCCTTCCTCTTAATTACTGCTGTTCTTGTTTTCCCTTAGTCAAGAGCTGGAGAAGGATAAAAGCGCTCTTTGAGCGTTTTACTTTATTTTTGTCAGGGCAGAACCTTCAATACTCCGAGTCACTGGAAATCTGGTTGTGTTGTAGACTTCAGGATGTTATGAAGCCTGCAGTTCCCTAATAAGTTCAGATTAAGTGCAGAGCTGGGACAAAGATTTTTTCATTTCACAAACCCTTGATTCCTCTTTTTATTAAGATAATAGAATATTTCAGTGAAAGTGTTGTGTTAACATAAAAATTTTCTTCATTTTTATGTTCTGCTTTAAACTTGTGGGTCTGTGTCACATGAATACTAGGGAGCAATGGCTAAACAGGTTTTGGTGATTATTTTTCCAGCTTGCTTCAGTCATTTTTTTCCTTGTATTTATTCCCTTGTTGTGAAGTGACAGCAAAAATGTTAACATTTCAGTGCAAGAATCTGAGGTGCACATGACAAAGTGTAATCCTTGTATTGCTGAGGCAGTTTATTTTTATGGTGTTGAGGCTGGGTTTTATTCTATTTAAACAACAGGTGCTTCCCACAGGTAGGAAGATATGTGATAAAGATTGCTGTAAAATTAGGCTATCACTGTAGTCTGGAAGTGTACAGTAAACTTCCTTCAGGAGAGGTAAAACTATGACCAAATTCACTTCCAGACCACTCCAAGTAAAGGTGGCATGCAGTCTCAACTATGAATATTAAGTTCAGCCCAGTGTCCTACATGGACCAGGTAGCATGCTGTTAATCTGTTCTTTTTCAAGACAAGCACTACAGTTACAAATGTACATCTTTTAATTTCTAATATTAATATTTCCCTGGATTCCCAGCAAAAGAGGTGAAGTGTTCCAGAAACTCACATCTCTTGACAACATACTTTGTACAGTTATTGTACAGAAAAGAGATCGAAGAACTTTCTCTATAACTTCATTTTTCAAGAGTGTGTTCCAGTGTATTTCATAGAATCACAGAATATGCTGAGTTAGAAGAGACCCACAAGGATCATCGAGTCCAACTCCTATTTCATGAAGCTGTTTTGAAATGGGCTTATGAGGTTATGTAAGCAGTACTAAACAACTGAAGTACTAAACAGAGCACAATCATTACTTGGTCTACATTAGTTATTATTAGTTACATTGGCATTTGGATGTGTATCTTGATTAGATATTGTTTCAGTTTCAATGTTTATAGTATTTTTAATCTAGGTTGCAATTCCACAAGCTCAGAGTTGTTGGAAATCACATTTTGGAGGATTGTGGGCTGGGAATTAGCTGTCTTCTTCTCTTAAAAGTTTGCCTGTGCAGAATTCCTGACTTCTTTCTTTAGCAGCTTTTGTGCTAGGGACGTGGCTAGCATAAATGAGCCAAGGCTAACTGTAGAATTGCATGAACAGATTCTACCATTCAAATACCAAATTAAGTAAGATGAGTCAGTTGCTTTAGTAAATGCTAGCTTTTTATTGTTTTGAAATCACCAACTACAAATTCCTGTTTGAGCCAGGAACACCTAAGGTGTAGCTGACTTGTTTTCAGAAGGACTGTCAAGTTCTGGATGTAATTCTACAACCAGTCTTGAGACAAAACTGTTACTCAGCTGGAGCAAGAAGCTCTTCTGGGCTATAAATGGCAGGAACTGTCCAAATACCTCAGTCTCTTTTTCCTTTGCCAGTCACTGGGGTGTCTGGACTTGATGTTGCAGCTGCCACTGTGGGTGAAGAATTAAGATGGAAAACATGGCTATATCTAGAGGCAAAAGGGAGGAACAGTTTTTCCCAGAAGCAGTAATTGCATTTCTCAATGTATCTGATCCTCCAGTGGTAGCAGAGAATGAGTTTATCTCTCTCTCAAGAGCACTTCCCTAAATTTCCGTCTTGGTATTACTCATTCATTTTTTAAATTAAAATTTTCATTACAGTAAAGAAACCTTCTCTGCCATTTTCCATATGCTACCTTTTTCCAATAAAACTGATTACTTTAATGGCTTGGATAAGTTTTTTCATCGTGGCTGAAATTTCACGGTAGCTATAACACTTGTCTGTAGTTTGCTCTAATTAGTGTTAAAAATAATTTGTATAGAAGTAAAATTAAGGTACACGAATTCCCTGACAATTCTCTATTCAAGTTTCTGTAAGCTGGGTTGTCCTGTAACAAATCTTCAGGTGCAGAGATAGGTGATGGAAGAGATATAGCTTTTGGGCAGCGCTGAGACTCGTTTAGGTTGAAGTGATAGTATTGGAATTAGTACTTCAGCCTAGCCTGTCACAAATAGAAAAACATAGATAAAATTGTATAACAGGAAAATGGAATACCTCTTAAACTATATTTTTAAATAAATAAGAAAGATCTTAACTGATACATAAGACTTGCTGTTAGTTTTCTCATAATTTCTAAGTGGAGCAATTTTCCATTAAATGTGGTACACCAGTCTTTTTTCTGTGTTTCCCTATGAATGATGAAAAGGTCAATTCTTAGCATTTTGGAGACAATAAAATATTTAATATCAATCAAGATTCAATATCTGGGCTGATTTTGTGGTTTGTGACGTCTTCACTGGGGAATAAGTGCCTTGCTGTGTCTTAATTGATTTTTATCGATGTGGCATTTATTTCTGTGTACTAGAGAGGCTAAAATAATTGTATTTTCAAGGTTCTGTTCTCATTTTTTCTTTTGGAGATAGAGACAGAACAGATCTAGTATGGGAACAGGGTTGCAATTCAGTTAGGAAATGTGCTGCATGTTGACGGAGCCCAACACTGTTGTTTTGTGTTTGCAACAGTGTAACGTTACTGCCTTTGTTAGTGTGTCCAAAGTATTAACCTGTATTTCATTGTAGAACTAGAGCCTATTGAACTGACACCTGACACCTGAAGCATAGTGCTTTACAAGTCTGCCTGCTCCGGAGATGATGATGATGAGGGGTTCGTTTTCAAGCGAAAAGAAGCTCAGATGGGGTAGCTGGCAGAGTTATTCATGTGTGGCATACAGGGAGTCTTCATTTAGCAGAGATCAGTAAAATGATATATAGATCTAGGCAGAAGAATCTGAGGGTCACACCCACAACCACACTACTCTGCCTTCCCTGAATTACATTCTGTAACACTTTGGATCTCAAAGCAGAGCTCCTCATGCAGCAGGGGAGGTATTTGGAGATTTTTTGTCCCAGTGTGACAGGATCTGTTGTGGAACTGGTATGGGTTGGTCTGAACAATAAATTTTCAAGTGATATTAGCAAGTATGGAAAGAACAGAATCCCTTTAGTTTGGATTGTGTACATGTTACTTTTATTGGGGTTTTTTTGCAAGTTTCTATGCAAATAAAATTTAAACACATAATTGTGAAAGGTGGTTTGTGCTTATAATCAAAAGGAATTGAACGACAAAGCAGTATTGATTTCTGGTTGAAGAAAATAGGTATGCAAAGGTTAGATTATAATTTCAGAACAGAAACAATGCAAAAAGACTGGTACAATGAAAGAAATGCCTTAAGTATTCAAGGCTCAAAGGAGTAATATTAATGCAGTATGTTGGAGTTCAGTCTGTAGGGAGAACTGCCTTTAGTTCTGCACAAATGGAATTAATATTTTATCTCTTGGTAAAGTTACTAGAGGTCAACACAGTGTATTTCTACTGTAGAATTCTGAGTACCAGCTTTAAAAAAAACCGTACAGAGTGTGTACAGCTTTTAAAGAGGTGCTTATAGCCAGATATTTCAAAAATTATTACTGAAGAAAACATTTTTCTCTATCTGTATACAGGAAGTGTTTAGCTGTCTTAAATTTTTAGCTCATTAGTTTGTGGTTAAGAACTGTTTTGACAAGGCCACTACTATATGCTTAAGTCCAGAGTGATAGGGCTGACCCTATTAAATGATCATAGTTTTTGCAGTCTGGTGATTAACAGGCTTTGAACTTTCCGGGCTTTCTTAATCCCTTTTAATCATTTAAACCTATTATTGTTTTGACTTCAATTTCAAAAGCCCTTTAAATCTGTCTTACAATATTAATAGCTGATTAAAGTCCTGATTTCCAACCATATTATCAATGGGACGTCTTATCTTAATACCGAATAATCTTAACACCGAATAATTTGGAAACAACTGGGAAAAAATTGATCAAGGGGCATTGAAAAAAACATCAGGAAAACTATACCTCATACATTTTTGTTGGCAGCTCAGGTTGAGTTAATTGCAGTTTATGACACTTCGTTTCTCCCCTCTCCAAGTTTCTACTCTGTGGAATGCCTTTACCTCTGCTCATATTTTTATTCTTTTTCTTTACCTACTTGGCTTTGCATCTGTCTATATTTTGAAGTTGTTGTGTTTGAATGGGTTGTTCTTACTGTCTGCTAGAGTGTTCTCTTGTCATGACATACCACTACCAGTCTGCTGTCATCTGTGGATTTCATCAGTAGTTACTGTACTTAAGTCCAGATGACTCAGGGATGTGTGGCATAGCATTGCCATAGTCTTGGTCTAGCAGTGATCTGTGTTGAAGTCCATCTAAATTGAGCATTCTCTCACAGTTCTAAAAGTTTCCCAAACGAATGTTTGAAAGGTCTTTTAGGCAGTTCTCTCTTCTATTGGTATGAGTGGACCATTGCAAAACTGCAAAACTTAGATTTTTCTGGAAGGAGGCTTTCTTAGTGGTTGTATTGCTATAATACAGTCCCTCTTTAATCTTTCAGTTTTTCAAGGATGACAATCTGGACTTGTCTTATAGATTTGTCAACAAAGCAGTATCTACTCAGTAAAGAATTTCTCTAAAATGATCTAACCTGTTTTAAGGTCATCCTCAAATAACAGTGAATAATGATCAGCTGTCACTAAAGCCAGAAATTAATGTAGAAGAGGCCTCTTTTTTGCTGTCAATTTGAAGCCAGGAAGGAATGTGAAAAGGTAGGGAGGACCAGCTGCCCTGTTATGGAATAGGAGAGAGGCTAAAGGTGGGGAGAAATTTTGAGGGAATGGGTAATGTGGTACATTTCAGATGGTGAAACTGAGAGATTATAGCAAAGTAATAAAGGAATTTAAAGAAAAAATGAAAAACCAACTGTATTAAACTGGTGGAGTAAAAACAGTGCAAGTCAGACAAGACACTAAGACTTTTAGGATATGAATCAGTCCTTTACTGTGTGATTTGGGGTTTTTTTAATGGAGGGGAAAAAACCATGTCTTTAAACAAATATTTGGACTAATGTCCTTGTATGTGCCAGTTACACAGAAACTTTAATTTTGGGTTAGCTGGTTTTGTCCGGTTCATGATGAATTTGGCTGCTGAATTTATACACAAAGTATGGCCTGGGTTGTGTTTTTTTGTTTTCGTCTGGATTTAGCAAATGCACAGCCCCTAGAATCTGGCCTGGCAAGCTCAAAGTAATGATCCAAACAAATACAAGTCATGGTACTTACACTCTGTATTTGTGTACATGGGAAAGATTAGTGGGCTCATGGGAAGAGTGAGGCTACATAAGACTTAAATCAAATTTCTAAGTAGCTGTAGCCTGGTCAGAAATGCAGAAATACTGCCTTGCTTTAAGTAGTATTTTACTACTGTAGGAAAAGCAGTTTACTTACTGCCTTTTGATCTCTCTGTAGATCAAGTCAAAAGAAATGGAGCTAGCACTTAGGGCAGCATTACTTATTCTTACTCTGTCTGATAAATTGCAGATGGAAGTTGAGAAGCAGGCTGACCTTCTATACCCATTCTCCGTAAATCTTATGTGTTAGAAATATTTTGTGAGCTTCTGCTGGGCTTGCTGTGTGCATTGGCCTGTAAAAGCTCATGAGGATGCACTGTTGTAGCAGGTTCACACATGGCTGTGTTCCTGACCTGAAAGATCTCATAAGATGTGTTAACTGCTTTTGGTAGAAATCCATCAATATAGTCTGAAAAGGGACATGTGAGCACCAATGCCCCACAGGCCAGCTGTCCTAGTTTTGGCAAGATTAATAATTAAGAAAAAAACAAAAGTAAAAAGGCTGTGTTTCTTTTTTTCAGAGCAGTTGAAGTAACCTTAACTTCACTTGAAAGTTGAAGCGTCGTAATTGCTGAATCATTTTTATGGAAACTACTTCAGATTAGTCTGAAATAAGACTATAGTGAAATCTTTAAGGTTTATTAATGGCTTTGTTGAAAATTTATGAAGAAATGCTTCTGCAGAGCTCCGTCTTAAAAGGTTTCTTCTTTCATTGATGAAGCATAGCCTAGTACAGCATAAAATCTACTTGCCTTGTCCAGTTAGTGCAACCAACACGTTTTAGGTGTCTGACAGAGAAATTGCACTCTGTTCCTTTTTTTGATGACTTTTCTGCAAAGTTCAAAGAACATGTTGGAAATCTGCCCTTTTATACATTCAATTTTTAATCAATCTGGGGAATTCTTACAGCAGTAAGTGCAGCAAACCATGTCAAGTACAATAAACTTATGGAACAGCAAAGCCCAAGTGCATTGAAAGGTGAGCAGGGTTAGTCAGAGCCACGTACGTGTACAGAGTCAAATGGCAGTAAGTTTGTATTTATTTGTACATCAGGCAAGGCAGTGGAATGTCTGTGCAGATACATGTTTAGAGCTGCCCAGAGTGCTTTACTGTCCCAGCATTGTATTATGGAAATATTTTAATTTTTTTTATGCTGACTCTTCACATTGATGGTTATTGCAGGAAAATACTTTTATGTTCAATGTCCCATTCCTCATAATTATTCTTGAAAATAGTGATGAAAATATAACTCTGATATGTATACAATATTTTGTGCCTGTTTGTGGGTAGTCTGCATGATGGAGATCTTTATCTTGGCTCTTCTAGCTGAAGCAGAGTGTGTATATCTGTGCTGATTTTCATTTTGATATCTGTGAAATTATTACCTATTGTTTCTGTGTAAGTTTATGTTAAGATTGGTGGAATCAAGAAATTTTAAAAGGTGACTTAATTTTGATGATGTGAAGGTGTATTGCTATTTTTAAACCTGTTAGCTCATCACCAGTTTTTATTTTGAGCCCTAGAACAGGTGAGTTTTACCAGCTTTTCAGGAAATTCTTGATAGAGCAGATCTGAACTTGATATATGCTCGAGGTTATCACCAGTACATATTTAGCATAGGCTGTGTTTTCTTTTTAATTCAGTTAAGGCACTGTAAAACTGGATACTGCCTGAAGAGAACTGTGCCTTATGGCTGTTTGTTATATTAAAAGCATTATTATAAAAATGCTGACTACTGTCCAAGCACATTAATTTTCATACTCTGTCATATTAGGAGATGGGAAATAAAAAAGCATTGAGTTATAGGGTTACAATTTCAAAAGAATGTTTCAAATCCATCATACAAGTCAGAGTTGAACTTGGAAGTTCTACTATGCTTAAAAAAGAAAAGCAGACATTTAATTAAAATTTTACATTTCTTCAAAAATTGAAATTGAGATGATAAACTTGCAGGTGAATGCTGGGTACGCCATGTACATGAATGCTACCTTTAGGATTTTTTGTTTGTAGTACTGTAACCAAATAGAATGTGTTGATCAGTTGTGCTTCTAGCTGTGTAAAACTGTTAGTGTAAAACTGTTCCCAGTGGTTTGGGCATTTTTTTCATAGAGTTTTTTCATAGTTCACTGTACTTACAGCCAAATTTCCTCAACATCGTTCCAATTCTGTATATCAGTTCCCAGAACATCTGCAGTAATATTTTAGTCTGGGTCTACGCTACTTTATTTCCAGGGTTGTGGAAAGGAAAAATATTTGGTATTAATGTAGTTGTGAATTAATAATTAGTTAGGCCTTTGTTTCTTGGTGAAACATACGGGGACTACACTGCTCATTTGCCCTGGTAAGTTAAATTCCTAAATGTGCCTTTTCGTAACTAGGTTGGAAGGAATACTGTTTAAAAAAATTATCTCAATGCTGAAAAAAGTAATGTAAAACAGTGTGAAACTTGTAATTTAAACTGTGGTTAGAGGATGCATGGTAGAATTAAGATCTCTGTTATGGCCTACCTGCAGCAGGGCACTTAAGTTTTGATTAGAACAGAGTATGTTTGAGTGTCCATGGTATGATGACATCTAGAGGTTAGACCAAGATGTTACGGCTTAAGAAATTCCGTGTGGAGCTGAGTTTGGGGAGAAAGCTATTTTCAGACCTGGAAGTTTTGCCCAAGGTGCAGTCAGCATATCGGGCTGTCAGAAGGCATCAGCTGTGATGCTCCGAGCGGGGTGTGGTATCGGCACAGCAGCTGCTCCAGCTTCGTGCAAAGAGGCAGCTGTGCAGGGTGATAATGGCTGGAGTCCTGACCCTTCTGCTGTCTGTCTTCTTGGACAGTTGCCATTTTGAAGGGGGTGTCTGGAACACTGGCTACTCTTCCAGTAGATTAAATGTGTGTGAAGGACAAATCAAAAGGCTTAAATGTAGTATTTTTGAAATGGACTGCAGTGTGTTTTGACACTTACCTACAATCTTCTTGTAGACCCTTTCTTCTTAGGCCCCTTTTTTAAATAGGTGCTTGAGCAGTGCTGAAGAGACTATTAACTTTTTGAACCTGTATCAGAGTTTGGTACTGGATAGTTGAAAAGAATAATAATTATTTAATGCTCTAGGATGTGTTGAACTTTGAATTTCACTGAGCAGAAAAAAGAGAAGTTGTGATCCCTTCAGTTCTTTCATAGTGTGTTTGCTTCTCCTCTACTTACTAGTTTAATACCAGGCATGTAAATCTTTAGTACATACACAATATGTTGTTCAGGTTGCTTAGGTGGTTTTAAATGTCCTTATTAAAATTTTTTGATTGCTTATCTTTAACATCAGTTTTGCAGTTGGTATTGTTAATTCCTAAAGTGTTTTGTAGAGAAATTCTTCCAAGTCTAACCTTCATCAGTTAAGAAGACCTAACTGGTGCTTATCAATCTTGCCTACGAACCACCTTGGGAAAATATTATGTAAGCTGTTCACTGTGCTAGTTCCACATTTACATTTATTAAATAATTCAGCAGCTGTGTATGAAATATAATATGCGTCTTAATGCATAAAGTACTGATAAAAGTTTGAACTCTACAAGTATGTCCCTTTGTGGGAAATGTTCTTTCACAACTTGCTATCAAAGCAATGTCTTTAGGGGTCAAAGAAGAATACTTTAAAAATGCCATTTTCGTGGTAAGAGAAGAGGGTGATGTTCAAAAATATTAGGTAAGCTAAGGTTCACGAAAGGAACTATTCTGCAAACCTTAGGGGTAGCAACTGTGTCCCTCCCAGCCCCTCTGTGGTATGTCAGTAATATACCCAAAAATCTCACATCTGTTAAATAACATTCCCATTATGTTACATGATTTCTGTGGTAGGTGACTTATTAGTCTAAGTAGTGACAGGTTTTATTTGATTGGGGTTTTTTGCCCCCTTCTAAATAACTGTGGGGGGAAAACCGTGGTTAAAAAAAAAAAGTAGTCATTCCACAAAGAATATGGAAGCTTTGAAAAGCTCAAGTATATGTATTATTTCTATATCCTCTGTATTCAGTTGAAGCTGAAGTAGTTTGATTTCTGGTGGAGGAAAAGCACACAGTGTTATTTTTAGTGAAGAATGTCTGTGACTTTATGTGAGTACATTTGTTAATGTGGAAAATGATCTCCATTTACAAAATGGATTACATATTAGCATATCGGTCTATGACAGATACATTTTTTGAACAAATGACCTGATTTCATTTTAAATGAGATGGCAAGTGTCTTAGGTAGAGTTAGTGTCCTTTCACTTCTGAAAGATGTTCCTTTTAGAATTTCTTGGTAGCTCTTTGCTTTTTATCTGATACCTAAGTATTTGCTCTCAGTAAAATGCTTATTAAGACATGACAAATGGAGATACTGGGGAGATGTAGCAGTGTTATGAAGAGACTGGTTAAACCCTTTCTCTTGAAAGAAAAAAGAGCCTGATACTGTTCATTACAGAAAACATTGATTTGGAAGTAATTTAGGACCACAACAGTTAAAATTTGTGGCTTAAAGACTAATAGGATGGTATGAGAAAAGACTGGGCAATTAAAGAAGTGACCTGAATCTGTTATTGAACAGTGTGTTTCAGTCCAACCTTCTTACTATAAGAGTCAAATGTGAGCCCTGCATTTGGAAGGAGAATGTGGATGAACCGCGTTGTATCCTGATTAGAAGTGTCTACATGAAGGATTTTGCAGCAAAGTGGATAAATGTGTGCAAATCAGCATGATACCGTGGCAAATAACCTAAGGCAGTCTCTGCATGTGTGTACAGGAAAAATGAGTCAGTCAGTGTTTGAATGCAGCCAGCACTAATGAGCTTGAGAATGTGTCTGGGATCGATGCTTGCATTTTAAATGGATGCTAAAAATATGAGTTTCAGAAAGTATCATCAGAAAATACTGTAAGGAATAGAGAAGGTATATTTTATCTGTTTATTATAAACAAAAATCAATTTGCAAGGTAGCTGAGTGTAGTTGGTTGGTGATCAGAATCTTTCCTCAGGAGGAATAATTTACGGTTCTGCAGTTGACTGGAGGAAGGATCAAAAACAGAGGGCAAAGGGACAGTGGGCACTTTCTGCAATGTGAGCAGTTAGCTGTTTGCAGTTATCCAGTGGACACTTGACTTTTAGCTTACATTATGAATGACTGTTTTACAAACCAATCAAGCTGAAAATCCTACCAAATACAAGGGAAAAAAACAATTCTCACTGAACACCACAGGAGTTTGATTTGTGGAATATGTTGAGATGGTAGAAGATTTTGCTGTAAGGTGGAACAAAAGTGAGGTCATTTCTTAAAGGTTTTCTGAAGTGAGTGACAGTGCAGCCTGCAGCACGGCTGGCAGTAGCCTGTGCTGGCAGAGACTGCCTGCCTTTTTCCCTCTGATCAGGCAGTGTAGGCAACCTATTCTGTTAAATCACGTTATAGGTTGAGCTAGCAAAGAAAGCTTCTTCTCTCAAGAACTCACTTTCATCAGAAGTTGCCTGTATGGACTGCAGAAGTTTTCCTAAATAGCCTGTTTTTAAAATATATTTTTTTCTACAGAATTATTTTAGTATTTATTATAATAGTTCTATTTGGTATAGGGAGAAACATTACAGCTGGATTGACTGCTCATACTGCTATGTTTTGTCAGATCCAAATTATAAGATCAGTGTACAGTTTATGGTATGAAGTGCAGTAATTTTGGATATATAGTCAGACAAAGTATCTGGTTTGAAGTATCCAGGGTTTGAAGCCATGATACAAACCAAAATTTTGTGTGATGTTTACTTTGAAAAACATGTAATAATATTTTTAGAAAGCTTTATAGCTGTCTTTGCAATACCTGAGGTTTCTGAATTAACAAATGTTGTTTAGTTAAATAATTTAAAACTATAAAACTACATTTTATGGCTATATTCTCACATGAGTAACTGTTTTGTCATTTTTCTTTCTTTTTTTTTTCTTCCTAAGGTATGGCCTGAAGCCAAATGACCAAATTTTGGCAGAGGAGAAGCACAAAGAACTGTAAGCTCTTTTATGGTGATATACATGCATGTTATATATTTACTTTTTTATGTACACACATATCTTATTGTTAAATCCCTGAAGCAAACATTTTGTGTTTTTATAAATGCCTTCTGCTCGAGTCTTGTCTGCTGCAAATTGCACAACTTGTCTGAAAACTAATTGTTGCTAAAAGAGATTTAAAAATCTTTTTGCATTAATTTGTTTTAAACTTCTTTTATTAACAGCAGTTGGTACACATGCAATCTAAATGGCTGTGTTCATCCTAGCTCATATTTTATGTATGACGGTGATTACATTAACAGCTCCTGCCAGCCTGCAGTATGTCTGTGTAGAAGTGAAATGTTTGTTTCTGTTTGATAGAAATGAAAAAAAAGGGGTTTTGTTTTCAGGTTCAGTGTTGACTCATTATTTTAATTTACTTATTCACGTGATGTGATATGGCCATTCTCACCTTCACAAATTCTCATTAACACTGTTGGATTGTGGTGTGGAAGAGGCACCAAGGAAGAGGCACCTGTCATTTATACTGAAATTTTGCTTGTTTTGGCTAATCTGATTTTGTAGCCTAAAACCTCTTATTCCTGGGGATAAAATATTATCCATTGAGTCAATAATTCTTCTGCCTTGAAGGAGAAGCAGCTATAAGGATCCTAATCAAACATGGATTGCAATGACATATTCAACTATTTTGCTCCTTCATTAAAGGTGTGTCCAAACCAAAGAAGTGTGAAGTTCACATTTATTTTGATTTTTGTATAGTCTTCCATGTTCAGGCAAATTAACCTTAATTTTTGCACTCTAGATGATAAAATACAAAAGCTCTACAATTGAATTGAAAGCCAGTAGTGGGTAAGTGTATATTTGGAAAATGCAGAGTAAAAAGACTGGTAGGCATTGTCTGCATATGTCACTTGTATGTGTAAGCATTCTGGTTACATAAAGGCTGGTTACATATTTCAGAATTTAGCTTCAAAATTCTCTTGCTCTCAAAGCTCTCAATTATGTGAAGTAACTGGCTCTTCTATTACTGCTATTCTAAATTCGTGCATGTCGCTACTGTTGGCTGAAGACCTGTACTTGGTGCATGAACTCCAGTTTTCTTCTTGCCCCATTCACTTGCTGTTCTTCATGAGCTACCTGAAAAATGTTCTATGTGAATATACTCTTTGCCATTCCTCAAATCTGTATTATGTAACTGTGGGGTTTTTTTGAAGATAGTTGGTCTGAAAGACTGTAGAAACTGCTTCACTTGTGACCCCTTATGTAATTTTATTCAGTATTGGCTCTATGATGACTTCTGGAGTGTTTATTAAAAGTCTTATTGCTAAACTAGATATAGATTTTTAGGATTACTTTCATATTTTTTACTGTCAGGATAGAGATAACAGGGAATTTGATCCCTTTTGTGTTAGCCTCTATACTTAGAAGAAAAACACCTTTTCTTCTTTTCTGTTTTAAACTTTAGGCTCTTGCACATAACTGTTTCCATTATTACACTAGCATTATTTTGAATTATTTCATGGTACACCCAAAAGTCTTAAACAGTTTATCCATGTGTAAGATGAGGTAACTGTTTCAGGTGAATTATATTTATAGCTCTCAGGTTTTCCCATGTTAAAAGTTTAGATGTTTCTCAGTAAGGTCATCAATTTCAAACAGTAAAAATGTATTCTGTTAATGAAGATTTAATTCCTTTGGAAAAGATTTTTTTTTTCTAAAAGCCTTAGTGATTGAATTACTAGCCAAAAAAAATACCCATGTTCTTTCTGAGGATGGAAAAAGACATTTAACTTAATACATCATCGTAATGTACCTGTGACATTAAAACTGCTTGAGCTCCAGGCAAGACAGGCAACAGCAGTTGCCTTTGATCATTAGGTAAGATTGGGTTTACAGAGAGCACAATCTCTAATGATAGAGCACTTCTGATGAACCCATTAACCCATTTTAGAGGATATAAGCTAGAAGTATTAAAAGTACTAGCATGGTGAGGGGTTAAACACAAGTTAAATCACGGCTCTGTGTTTTGGGTAGTACAAGTTGTACTGTGTACACAAGCTTTATTTACACAATAGAAACTGATTAAACTGAACCTTTGGATGTGAGGTATTTCATTTGAAGTACTTAAATCTTCTTTGAGCTTTTTAAGTATATTGCATATTAGTTGATTGCATATTACTTATTGATATGTTTACAGCATGAGGGTTGAACTCATTTTATTAAATGAGTTTTTTATTCAATTTTATTTAATAAAGAAGTCTTCAGTAAGACTCAGAAAGATGTACATGAATCAGCTGCAAGCGAAACCTTCCTTAGGTGTTTTGTTGTCCTCACTGCAGTAGCTCCTGAGATGATTTATGTGCTGTTGGGTATAATGGAAGAGTTTGAACATGCTTTTGCCTTTGATCTTGTCATCTTGAATGTCACTGGATACTTGACCGGGGAAAAACTCTCATAGGTCAGTGTCATGTTGTTTCAGGAGAGACCTTTGGGACTTTTCTAATGTGCTGTGTGCTCTTCTTGTGGACCGTGTGAATGCTGTGGTACAGAACACATTGCACACTGCTGAACCTTGGAGCACTTTCAGTCCTTCAAGCTAAATTCTTGGATGTAACTTACAGAGGAGATGTTAGATAATAATAATTTTCTGGTACTTAAATAAGCTTTCATATTTAAAAGATGCTAGTTCTGGGGAAATGTGTGAGAGGAGTCACCACTCGGGTAATTGTTACTGAGTGGTTATAAATTTATTTTTAATTTCATTGCCCTTATAACTGAAGTGTTCTCCTGAACCCTTACAAATGTTTTTAAGTCAAATGGAAAGTTATTCTTTACATGTTACTGTTCAGTGCCAAAATCCTCCTATGTAAAATAATTTACCTTTCACTCTTTGAAATGTCAGCAGCTTTTCCATTGTCTTGCCTGGTAGTAAAGACGACATCCTTAGGCATTCTTCATCTAGTAATATCACAGTGATTTATCTGACTGTCAGATGTCCTTCAGTTTCTCGGAGATCACATCTGTGTAGCAGTTCTTCATAAAAATGTAAATTCTGTTCAGTAATGAATGCCTTATCTCCAAAGGTAATTGGGCCAGCTATACCTGAATTGGCTTGATCCTTTTGTCCTTGAATCTTAGTTATCTAGAGAGATAAGTACAGCCACTAAGACTGGAGTTGGTTTACAGGAATGGCACATGCTTAACTTCTATTTTAAGAGCTAAGGTATGAAAGGTCTTTTTTTTTCTGCTTACAGTTCACTTTGACTGTAGCAGCCTTTTAATTTGTCTTTTCATTTCGTGCACACTTCTTTTATCTTAAAGGAATTGGTTTGCACTAAAGCTGTAAGTTGGTGCATATATGCATTCTGTTCAGAGTTCAGCTGTAAATATCTACTCCCTCAAACCCCAGTCAACTTCTGAATGCATGTCATGAAAGGTAGAGGATACTGACCTGTTTCCATGTAAAATTAGCAGATTAGTTAAAGCCATCTTAGCTGGAGATCAAGCAAAGCATGCCTGTGTTGCAGTGAATCAGATAAACAATGATACTTGTTTTCACTGGCAAGTTTGTTATTCTGCAGTGAGAATAACAGAAGATGGAGAAACAGTAGTATTTTCATTTTGCACAGATGTTTTACAAGGTAAGTGTGCATTTGTGGCATGAAAGATTTCCTGGAGATGTTTCCCACCTCCCCAACCCAACTAATTCCCTGTAACTTTGAGGAGAGGGGAAAAAAAATACATCCTGCAAGACTGCTGAGGAAACTTGTACATAATAAGGTTGGTGAGGACTTAATGTTGCATATATTTTTTTCTCCTTCTGAGAACAATAAATAAACATGAACTCTGAGAAAAATGGAACTATTTCTCCTGACCCTTTGTATGGTCATTTTACAAGCTTTGTTCCTATTTAATTTTTTCCAATTGTACTGAATTGCTTTAACTGAAGGTCACATTAACTAAGTATAGACTTCTGTGTGTGTGTGGGCTGTTTCCTGAGCTGACTTTATTTTTTACTATGGTTCCACATCTGAAGTTTTTTAGGAGAATAAATTTAAGCTAGCTGCAGCAAGCGATGGGGTGTGATCTAAGTTGTCTTAATATTAAAGGAAGAACATTTGATTTGTTTACCTGATACCCAAGACAAAGTCCATCTTCACTGTGTAGAGTAGTGTTGGCAGAGGTGTTGGGATTTTTTACTAATATTCTCTTTTAGTAAAGTGTGGGCTGCTAGCAAAATGTTGGTAGTTTGACTTGCTTGTGTGAATAGATGACTAAAATATATTCTTTGTGAGTTTTAAAAGCATTGTTTGGAGTTTAGTGGTACCACTGAGTCTGTAAGCAGTGCTTCAAGACACTTGTTTTAGTGTTGCTTTGACTGCTGGTTGTACAATTTTATAAACTGTTTTGTTTAAGCAGTTTGGACCATGATGCAGTGCCTTTTTGGAAGTTAGTTGAAGGAGAAGATAGGAAATGTGGCACCTGCGTTGTGTTTCTGATTTTATAAGGCGTCTTTATAGAAAGAAAGGCTGTGAAGTGAGAAAGAAGACAAATATAAACTTTCTTTCTCTTCACTCAGCTTTTTGATGTTTTGATCAGAAGGGAGAGTGGAAGTGTTGCTCTGCTGCAAGTTAACTGAGAGGGATTTATTTAAGTATTTCATTCTTAGCTGCAGAGTTGCTATTTTTCATCGTGAAATTGAACAAGGGAGAGAGGGTCTCAAACTTGAGAACAGCTGTTTGGGTGACTAATGGAGTTCTGAGTTACCTGTAACATCTGGCTGGGAGTGTGGTGGTGGTGTGGGGGTGTTTTGTGTGTGTATTGTCTGGTTCTGCTCAGTCAATATGTGAGTACTGGAAGGGTCAGTCTTGGAGTCATAGTAGGGACGTTTGGGGATTAGAAAAGGGCCTCTGTGATAATTGGGAAAGAGTAGAGAAATCTATAGAAGGGTTTTAGAAGTAGTCTGGGTTATGTTAGAGAGAGCTCGAGGATGTGAGAGGGATTAGAACCTCTTCAAGGGAATGCTGCAGTGGAGTTTTCTTGTATTTGGGGGCAGGGCGATTACCCTGTGTTAATCACTGTCTGTCACAATACTTGAATACAAAAGCTGAGGGACTCGAGCCCAGTTACCCCACTGCTGCAACCATGTGCTGCTGATAGTTCAGCTCGCAGTGGGAGAGCCGGGAATGCTGGGCTCTCGAAGGGTGCAGGTGTCTGTAACGCCGGTGGGAAGAGCCAAGCTGAGTATTTTGTGCCACTAGAGGGCGCAGTTTATCCTCGGTAACACCTGGTTTAGGGTTTGGTGTCTTGGTGGTGTGTAGTCTCTCCAAAATACTTTTGGCCTTTATCCACTCTGCTCCTCCCAAATCTAAAAAAAGAGGGTAGGAAATTGTTGGCGGGGGGAGGAAAGAGAAATACCAATTTCTTGTTAGCCTACTCAACGTATTCTGAGAATATAAATGATTTATATGGTTGAGGTGATACATGAACCTGTCACAGATACCTGTTTAAGGTGTTGAATTACTTTATATCATATACATCACTTGTAATTACATTTTAATGGATTAATATATATTATGAAATGTGATTTGGAAATGAATTACTGTGGAAAACTGCTATGACAATAACGAGGTACCCAGCTTCATCAAAAAATGTGCCAACATTCATCTTTACACAATTTTATTTTAAATTTCTTCCTCATTTTTTTTAGATCAGTATCAGACTGGCCTGTTTCCTGGTGTGTAGTTTTGTATGAAAACTTCAATAGAAATTTTTACTGTGGAATTGGTACTTATTTTTACAAAATTGACTATTTTTATAATTGCTACAAAGGAAAACTCTCAAGCTTCTCTTTTTATTGAATAAATAATCAGTCTCTTAAATTACCACCTTCTCCTAAAGCAAATAAAATTCTGTTGTATATTGACACTGATTGTTCCATGAAATGTAATCAATCACTTCTTTAATTCAATTTCCATTACATACTTGGGAATTCTGTAGAGTAAGAATCTGGATTATGTGGTGTAGATATTTAAAAAACATGTAAATGTGATGAACGAGCTTGATGGTTGGGAAGAACTCTGTGCTGATCTGGAATGTTTTAATCCCGTTCCTTGGGTGGTTGGCTCCCTCTGTAGAAACTACTTTAAATTGCACTTTCATTTCTCTAGAATTATTTCATCACTTCTGTGAGATATATATATATAAAGGCATGATTCAGATGTACTAAAAGAATGATTTATGGTTAGCTACAGAATTCCTAATAAAGATTCCTCCCTCTGTATTTTTTCCTTTATTTTTCTGCCTGCCCACCCTTTACCCAATTCTTTTGAATTACAGCACCAATGCAAATCAGCTAATGAAATTCTTGGTAACAAACAATCCTGTATAAAATTTCTAGAAACTAAGGTTCTAGATTAGAGCAGAAATACTTTTTCCTTCTTGATGAAGCAGTCTTTACATTTGCATAAATTTAAAATGAAAAATTACAAGTGTTAGTTATATTGTATAATTTCATTTTGCATCCTGCTGTTGAAAATATGAAATAAATAATATGCACATTAAACATTTGAGTGGTAAACATATTGAATCAGTATTTTAAAGTTGTCCTTTTGTATCAGTACGGTATTTTAATTGAGCCTCCTGCCTCTGTTCATGTTACTTTGTGTGAGTAGTATATTAAAGCACAACTTTGCTTTGTAGCCTTATAGGCTCTGTTAGAATATTCTTTCTTGTTAAGCTGCTCTTGGAAATTAGTGTCAGTTCATTCTTGTATGACAGTGCTTATTTGATGTAAAATAGAGGAAAACTTGAGATAATCGCTATGGTTGGCAGATAAGAACAAGGCTTGTGTTCCTCCAGAGAGCTTTGTTTTTTAGCCTGAGATGCTTATCTGGGACTGTTGTGTGATACTTCCATATTAGTGGGAAAGAGGAGAGCTGGAGGAGAAGGAGAAGGATGGATGTGAAAGCCAGTGGAGAATCCAAAATATTTTATATATGTCACACATGAGACTCTAAAAACAAAGGGTGTAGAAACAGCTGCTAAAGTACTGAAACCTAATTTGCTTAAATCAAGTTGTGGAAGTTCCCAGTGTAAGGCACATTGTTCTTCTGTAGTCTTGCTCTCAGTCTCATATATTGATTTTTCTTCTCTTACCTTCAGTAGAGGTTTTTCAATTACTTGTGTCATGTGCTTTGATTACCATCGCCAGTTGAAATCTCGAAGTCAAGTGTTCAAGTGTTCTAAACTCCTGTGAAGCGTTTCAGCGTGGCCCTCACCCAGTGTTCATAGGAAAGGTGTCACAAACAGCACAGAACTCTTACACCCTCTTGTCTCCCTGGGGTTCATTTTCAATCAATGCAGTTTGGGTGGTCATTAAAACATGACTGTCCAGAAGGAAACTCTGCCCTTACCACTTGTCTTAGTTAACAACAAATTCAAAAATGGTGTGAAACAATAGTATTAACCATGTTTTAACTTCATTGACTCCTAGCACGCACAGAGTGTGGTGCTAGTACAGTAGTCATAAGACTGTGTGCAACCAATGACGTGTTTGAAGACTGGGTTTTGAATAGGCAGACTGAGTTTTCCACAGAGCTGCATGTTTCTGTGTACCTTCAGATAGAGAATGGAGTGAGTACTTACAATAAGATGCAGTTGTATGCTGCAGAGCACCCAAAATCTTCTGGGATCACTGCTTTTTAGTTAAGGTAGCTGGAAAGGTTCCTGCATCTTTATTGCACAGAAGTGCACAGTTTAGAATTGGACAAGATCTGTCTTGAGAGTGTTATTTTGTGTGTTATGCAATGTAGCAGTAACTGGAGATTTTGCGAAAATTTAGAGATGATCAGTTGTTCATTTTAATAATTTAGAAGATACATGGTCTGTCTTTGGGTCTCAGAAAGAGAATACACTAATGATACTTCTGTGGGGTGGTTTTGAGCTGTCAGAGTAATTACTTCAAGCTGCAAGATACACTGCAAGAGCTGCATATTCTGAGAGAGAGAATGAGAGTTTCACTTAACAGGGGATTTTTATTCCATTCTTTTCCTGTATTTCTCAGATGTATTTAGCTCACAGTCCTCTGGAGATATCACTAGAATCAGAATAAAAGCTAATACCTGCCCAGGCATTTAATGAAATTACATTAATTGAGTGTAATGTATGTGAAGGAGAACCTTCAGATAATCTTCTGTTGGCAGATCCTGTTTTAATTCTGGTTTTGTTGCTATTTTAATGACATGACAGCAAAGCTGTTGCGGTTGAGGCACTGTTTTAAAGCCCCAGCACAGGGACGTGGGGTCAGTGCTGGGTGTGCCAGGGGTTGGTGCTTTGTGCAGGAGCCAGTTGGGTGGCAGCTCATTGATGCCTACAGGAGACTGTGTAAAGCTTGTAACCACTTGAAAGTACTTAGCAGTGCACTGTTATCTTGTTGTTTAAATAACATAAATATTTAAAATAAAATAATCATTTAAATAATATTTTTTAATATATTTTTGTTTAAAAGCTTGATGTGAGGCTTACCACTTTCCTCAGGGCTTTTTAAAAAATGAAAATAAGAAGTGTGTATTTCATGTGTGTGTACAGTTTGAGCTTGAGATGAGAAACACCTGAGCTAAGTGG
Organism: Myiozetetes cayanensis; assembly: GCF_022539395.1. NCBI lineage: Eukaryota > Metazoa > Chordata > Aves > Passeriformes > Tyrannidae > Myiozetetes > Myiozetetes cayanensis. The sequence goes on from NW_026086605.1 coordinate 21,759,350, forward strand.
GGGGTTGTGTGTGGGGTTTTTGTAGTGCAGACCACAAACATCTTTCATGTTCAGATTGTTAAGAGATTATAATAGCTGAAATTGCAAAGTCCAGAGTTATAGTTTTATTATCTCTTCTCTAAACTCAGTTTTGTTTCATGTTTTGTTTTTTTGTTTGTTTTGTTTTTTAACATGTTGCTGATTATCTAAATCAATAATCTGGCCAATGCCAAAGGAAGTAAAAATAGTAATTATTTAGTATTTACTAGTTTTTTTGATAGTCCTAAGACTAGATGGAGAATTCAAACTTTAAATATTTTTGCATTTTGATGAAAAAAATCTACTCTTACAGAATATACACGATAACTGAGTTTTCAAATACAAACATATTTCATTTGATTTTTGAATAGCTTCCAGCTTTTGTGAACCCTTAGGACTTTAAAAATAGAACTTATTGCTTGGTGGCACCTGTGTATGCATGTTCTGTTTTAATTAATAAAATATGTGTATTTATTGTGTGTTGTTTCTTCATAATTCCATCAAAGACATAGTCAGCATATAATGCCACAATTGTTCCTGAATGATCAGGTAATGAGCTGTATTGTAGCACAGTGCATGTTCTCTGACATTTGCGTGCTTTTCAAGGAATAGCATGGTATATGTTTTTCCTGTGCTAGGACTTCAATTTTCTCATTTAAAATCTTTTTTTTTAAGTGAGGCTGTTTAGAATTGAATTGCCAGAGAAATTCAGTTGATGTCCTGCTTGTTAAGCTATTGTAAAAAAAGGCAGAATCACATCAGATATTCCATTTCCAAAACAGTTAATGCAATCTCTCTCTTCCCTAGTTTAAAACTATCCTCATCTAGAGATGTAAGCGCCACAACTAAAACATAAAATAAGCTGTATAGTTTATCAGCAACTGAAAGAATAGATAAGTCTCTGTTGTTCATTCAGTGTTTTCTGAGTTAAGCCTAACCCCAAGAGTACCAATTAGTGCTCAGTATAGTGAATTCTGCTATTTTAAAGGTGATCATCTATCAGTGCAGATTAAATGGTTTGTGTGAAAATAATTTAGTGCCTGTCCATTAATTGCCTTTCCTTTCATAGAAATGTAGAATGAGACCTCAAGAGATCATTTAGTTTCATTCCCCTAATCCAGCCAGAGATGCATCTTTGTTATTCCTGGCAGATATTTCTGTAGCTTCCTCTAAAGGCCCTTGGAAAGTAGAAGATGTCATGTGGAGACACTGCAGTCTTACTACACAATCTGTAATGGTGTGCTGCTTCGTTCCCACTGAAAAGTTTGCTTGCAGGATGAAACACAAAACTGTTGCCCCCAAGTCAGCTAATCAGTGGAGAAAGAACAGTGAAGACGGCATGTGATACACCACAGAATGCATAGGAATGGGATGGGGAAAAAAAGGCAATGGTTCTAAACTGTGGAGCCAGAACAATGCACGACAAGGCTGCATGCGAAGAGAATGTGCACAGTTCTTTTTGCTGGGGTCAGGTTCTGTGCTCCCATGCACCCATTCACCATTACAGGCAAAAACACAGAGCAGGCAGAGTAGCCTGTAGTGTGAACAAAATATTGAGACTTAAACCATTTTAGTAGTGTGATAGAAGAGATTATGTGAAGTTAACTATCTGATTTAATCAGGACATCTAGAAGCCCCTTCTTAGCACTGTAAATGTATGTGTCCAGTATGGATGTGCAGTTTTACATTTGCAGGGAGATAAGTTTGTTTAGCTTTCCTACTGCTCATGAATAGTATTGAAGAATTGCCAGGAAGTATCTTCTGATCTACGTACTTATATAGCTCAATAGTCATTGTATCATGTAATCATCTCTCAGACATGTAAATTGATTTGTACTTGAAGCTTTGTACTAGATAAGATTGTAATGTTATGGATCTGTGGCCAAAGCAAACAGGGAATGTGGCTGACTCTAAATTGCTTGGAAAACTTGCTGCAAATTGAGAAGCTGTGTGCCTGAACGATGGAGCCATCTGCTCCTTCTGAAGGGGGTCTCCTGCCCTGGTGCTGTTGTGACTGTGTACGATCAGATGACCTTGCTTTACAAGAAGTGGAAACAGCGACTGACACACTGCAGCTTCTGTCCCCAGACCAGTGATCACAGATGGAGTGCAGCTGCTGCAAGGGATTCAGTGGTACCTTCTGGTCACACGAGTCAGCTGGTGCGGTTGCAGCTGCAGATGCCCGTGTCTGTGCTGAGCAGCTGAAACACAGACATTATGCAGGCTGGTGCAGCAGTGTGTGGGACAGAGGGAGAGAAACTCCCTGTGCCAGTTAAGCATCTTACCCACCCTGCACCCAGGAGCTGTGTCCTGGCCTGGCCTTGTCCCTTTAACTGATGTAGCTGGCTTTGATTGTGAGGGAAGTAACAGAGCTCCCGACAGTGATAATGTAAAGGTATTAATTAATTTAAATTACTTATTTCTAATATCTGCTTTAAAAAGCCCGAATACACACATATTCTCCTATCTTGCTTGTCCTAGATTTAGGTCAGCAGGATATGTGCAGATCTAGAATTGGACTATCAAAAATAGGAAGACAGAATCACAGTCTTCTACTGTGTGGGAAAAAGTATTTTGGGAAATGCAGTATTAGTGCAAAAATATGTTGACTGCTTTGAGTTGGAAGTGAATATTGGAACAAGATATGCAACTATAGTAGTTAACACTGCGCTTTTAATGACAAGTTACCTTACAGATTTGCTGAAAACTGAGATGGGCTACTGCAAAGCGCTCCTGAACTAACTTAAAGAACTTTTCTAAAGTAGGCGATCTCAAGCTAACATTTCTAGCACTCAGCAGCAGTGATACGTGTCTGTATGCACCAGTGAGTAAGCCTACCATTCCCATCTGTTGACACCATCCTGCACAGATTTCTTGAATTGTAAGAAAAAAGTTCTAGTTAGAAATCCAGCAGCAGTTATGAGAATGTTTAGAAACAATGGCTTTGTTAAAACCTCATGGTGTGTGAATATCCCACTTCACAACAAAGAGAAACGGTGCCGTCATAGTTCCCCAAATACGTGTTAGTGGTTGATACAATTTATGGGAATCTTTCCTAAGCTTGGAAGGGTGTGCCTGTGTCAAGGTTAGGACACTGAACTGTTAAACTTTGTGACTGCTTATTCACTGTATCTACTCTGAGAAAAATGCCCTGCAAATGTCTTTAATACCAGTACTTTATTTCTCTATTCCTACTGTACTGGTTATTTCAGATGGCAATTACTGTACAGCAGCCTTTTCCCCCTTTATTTTCTTTCTATTGGCTCTGCCACAGTAAACACCAGAGGTGCTTACTGTGAGTAAACATCACCATTCTGGTACACAAAAATATGAAACATTCGATTTTCTGAGGAATTAGGACATCAACTAAGTGAATAGAAGGGAAAAACTTAACTGAATATGATTAAAAATACTACAGGGAGGAACAAGCGGGCCTAAAATACACAGAGTCCAATTGTTTGGATTTATTTTGGGGGGCTGAGGAGGGGTGGACCAGTGTTTTTTTTAGAGTTGTCTTTTTGTTTGTTTGGGGTTTTTTTAATGTATATACTAAGAAGACTCTGAATAATTTTCTACTTAAAAAAAAAAAAAAAAAAGAGCAGCCTAATTCAGGTGAATAGTATGTTCAACCTCCAGTGAATATATTAGAAGATTTCAGCACTGGAATAGACTTGGATTACTGATCTTGTAATATTTACGAGTTGCACACCTTATATTTGTTACTTTGTGCAGTTGCAGTGTTGTTTTCACACAATTATTTGGATGTGCAGTTTCTCTTTTCAAAAATCTTTACTAGTACTGCATTTTCCACCAAGATCCCTATATTCTTGGGATGCTGGCTTCTCAAAAAAATGATTAGAAGTGGAAGTACCATATTTATGTGTTTTACAGTTGCTCGAGCTGGATCACTCCAAGTGATGTGAGTGATGAGCATCTTAAAGGGAAGATATTGCCACTGGATGGTGCTATTGTTATGTTATTTAACTTACTTTCTGTGACAATGTGGACAGCATGAAATCTCCACCCCTGTCCTCACGGAAGATTTTGTAAAGATCTGCTGCAAGAACATCCTGTGTATAAAGGTCACAGTACCAGAAGTCCAGTAGCCATCCGTAACCTGTACCTTCACAAAGGCTGGGCAAAGGTAATTCTGCCTGGTGTGATCTGTATTTGAGCTTGGCAGATAAATGTTTAATACAAGTTTGGATGAGAGCCTGCTGTTTGATAATACGGTTGTTTTTATTGAAGGTGATATTCTTGAGGAATGGGTTACATTTGAGCCAATCAGCTCTGTGAGATCTGCATATTCATAATACATCTAATTATCCAGAAAGAGATGCTGAGTTACTGAAATTGTCACTTTGAACGGTTTCCTAATGAGGGGACTGTCTTTTAAAACGGCAGGGGTTACATAGTTAGCTACCTATTACATTACAAAAAAAAAAGTTTTGACTGTTTTATGCAAATATACTGCATTACCTTGTATAAATGAGAAGGTAAATCAGCTTTTGAAAGCCCTTCATGTTTTTTTGAGGGTGAAGAAAATGAATTCTTCTTACAAATTTGCATTTCAAGAAGTAAATAACTACTTGAAAAGGTGTGCCTTCTTTTAAAGATTGCAGTTTGATAAGCTAGAGATTTGAGTGTTAAAATGGCTTTAGAAATTTTTGAAATTCATCTTGGAATATGCTATGAACAATTGAAAATATACTCCAATTTTCTTATAAGCTGGTTTTAAATTTTGTGTGTGTGTGTGTGTTTGCTCTGTTTTTCTCTTCCATTTTCATTCACATATTTAGGTATGTCTGGAGCAATTAGGTAAATTTTTTTAAGAGGCATGGGAGAGGAGAGGAAGGGGAAAAAATCCCATGAACTTAAGAAAACTGTTTCCATTATCATTCCTGACTTCAGAAGGCATTATTAGATTTGACAAAACACAATCTTGTGTATTTGTAGCCCGTCTGTTTTGCCAATTGAGCTGTCCTATGTCTTCTAGAAGCTCTTAAGTTTAGTGGACAGTATCAGAAACGTATTTGACAGGGCAGAGAAAATGTGTAGGGTAATAAGTTACTGAAGGTCTCAACCAAGTTGATGCCTTGATAAAGAGAGTTGCATTGAGGGGAAGGTGGGTAGAACATGCTTTATTTTTCTCCCAGCAGCACCATGCCTGATGGGCTGGAACAGCCTGTGGGCACATCCCAGCCAAACATGATGCAGGGAACCAACCACACATCAGCAAATCCTCCCTTTTCCCCATCCAAACGGCTGGGTTGGAGGAGCTGGGAGAAGAATGAGGGTGAGAGGGTACTGTGAAGGGATTTCAGGAACATGACAGAGAAGTAAGACTGTTGGTATAGGAAATACAGAATATGGATTGTTAAGAGGCTTCTTTATCAGAAGCAGTTTCGCCTTCAGCAAGTATATCTTTCAGAGGCTGCTTCTTAGGTATACTCATTACTAATTGAAATTAGAAGCTGTTTGCTTGTTCCATCTGCACCTGAAAGACCTCAGTTTGTTTATGCTACATCTGTCCTGGAGTTCTAATTTTCATTTTCATATTTGAATTTTCTAATATTAAAGTAGCTAGCCTATTTTCCCCCTCCTATTTTTAATTTTTTTTTTTTGGTCAGACAACCTGTTCCTGTTCGAAAGTTTTTGTTTTAACAGGCGTAGATTTCAGTCTGCTTCTATTGGTGCAGTTATTTCATATGCTTAATTTTTCTCCTTTCTATCTCAACCCATTAACTCTTTTATTATGTTTATTTTACTTGCTGTTGTACTGTTAGCCATATCTAGCACAGACATAGTTGATGGCAACTCAAACTTTTGAGGTAACAGTAAGTATATAGTCATGCAGAACAATGCTCTGTGTCTTGAGTTCTCTGAAAGAAGGCAGTTCTCTTCTTGGAGCTCTGATCAAGAGCAGGGTTGGGATAAGGTAGGATGAAGTTAGACTGTGAGGAGCTGACCTGAAGTGCAAACAAATTATTTCTGGGAGTCTCAGAAGCTGGTCAGAGGCTTAGGGGTATGGTGCAATAATGGAGATGCTTGGGGTCAGGAGGAGAGCCAGAGAAGGTTCAGGGAATCCCTGCTGGAAACTGAAGTGCAGGAGTTTGACAGGAGGTTGGCTGGCATACGTCAGAGCTTTGTGAGAGGATTTTTACAACAGTGGTAAGTGGTATTGATCTTATCCTTGGAGTGTCTGTTGGGCTGAAGGCCGTGGGTTGTACTTTACTTGAAACAGACTATTTATGTGTAAATATTTCAGGTGGTAGAAGTTGGAAAGAGATCCAGAGTATTAGGCTAAGTATGTCTAGGGCATTATCTAAAGGGATTATGAATTAATGGATCCATTTCTCTTGCATTCAGGGTTGAGAAGATGAAGAGATTTAGTTCTAGTTGAAAATCCCCTTTGTTATGTTGAAATTTTTTTAATAGAATATGTAATTCTTCACACTTAGTACAGGCAAGTGGATATAGCTAGATCCTGGTTTTTTGTTCTTTTGTTTCCACTCGACTGCAGTTTCTTAAAATCCCTTGGTACTTGAGAAGACCTAAAATGCTTAAAAGTAAGTGAAGATCTTAATTAATGATAACCTTATTGCATCTAAAGGCACAGCTGCATAAGCTGGATGACTCCTTTCAGTGTGATATATTTTTATTTCTTTATCTTTTGAATAGCTGAAGACAATATGTTTTTCAGAAATTAAAAATGGAAAAATAACCTGTGGATTCTTCTTTGTGTCCCTCTTCCTGGCTTGAACTGAGATCATCTGTCAGATCAAATATCTGCAAGAATCTGCATCCTTGTAACTGAAAGTCCTCTGTGGATGTTTATGGGACAGGGTCATGTCTCTATGAGTTATTAATAAAATTAAATTTTATTAGTGTATTTTATTATTTCACTGATTATGCCTTATTTTACGTCTTTTTGTATGGTCACTATAAAACAGTGTGTCACTTAATAGTAGGGGGGAAAGCTGACATTATGTATCTCCAGGGTTTTTTAAATTCTTCATGTTTTACTATAGGCTTAAAAATGAACAGGCCATACAAAAAAGTTTCAATAATTGGAATGAATTTCTGAATCACTGTAGTTAGGTACATCATTCCAGACACACCTCAGTTTTTCAGGGTTTTTTCTTCTTATTTGTTGGGTCTGAATGTGAAAGAGGGATTATGTTCTAGTATGTGACTGCTGCTATGCCCTCTGGCTTCTGCTTGAAATAGTGAAGCAGAATTATCTCTTGTTTAAATGAGGATGAAATCCTGGGTACATTCCCACATGGAAGTCTCATGTTCAGTGTGTCATAGGTCTGTCTCACTTAAATTCTTATTACTAGAGATTCATTTTCTGAGCGTAATGGAGTAACACATCACAAGCTCATGTTTTAGTCAGTGCGATTGTGAATATAGATCGGGTGTTCAACAACCAAGATGTAGTAGTAAAATATGTCTTTTATATTTACAATGTACAGTAGTCATGATAGATTTTTAAAAAAAATATTGTTTGAGAGCATCCAGCTTAATTTGATATATAAAGATAATTCTTTAAAGATACCGTCTGTTCAGGCCTCATGTTTTTAGGTCCAGTACCTTGATAGTGTAGATTCATGGATCTTCACTGATTACTGAAAAGTCCCTTCTCCAACTTTTTTCCAGTTTTCAATGTATTTCAACTTTTCCAACTATCATTTCTCTTTTTTCCTTGTTCCAATCTCTTATCTAACAGTTAGAACTCAGGGTTATGCATGAGTGCCCTGTGTCACCTCTTTGCACACTCTTTGTGCCTTAGGATACTATTAAAAAGCTCTATCTTGCAAGAGTAAGAATCCTTAGTAGGTGCATTTTAAGGAAAATGAAAAATGGCCTGTTATGCTTCTCCTCTGATTTTTTGTGGTAGTATATCCTCGTTTCTTCCTCATCTGTTCTCCATATACCAGTTGTGTTAAATCTGTAAGCTGGCTTTGATTTCTTATCTTGTTGTTCTGCTCTTTCTGAAAGATGGGGTGCTGGAGTTGTCCTGTTTCAGTAATGCTGTGACCAGTCCTGTCTGTGGGAGCTCTGCCTTTCACTGTGGGGAGACACATGCACAAGTAGAAGAGGAGTGTGAAAATCTTGGCGTTCTCCCAGGAACAGCTTGTCTCTTCTGCCGTTAAAACTTCAGCGTTAAAGATGTTGTCCCAGACTTGACAACAGCCTTGATAGGGAGAAAATGCAGAGTGTTAGAGAATGGTTTTAAGTATAAAAGAGGAGCCAATCAAGATTAAACCAATCTGGGAGTTTAAGGCATGCAAACTGATCATCAAGTTGCTAAACTGGTTGGGATGAAGAAGTGAAAATCCTGTAAGCAGTAACTCAACAATAATGAAACAAATTATTCTTACTTGTTAAGTCCTTAATAAACTGAGGCAGGGGAAGGCATGTGGAGATGTTAAATTTTGCATTAAACCCCCAACGACACAATGAGAGGGAACAGGGTAGGTAAATTTCTCATATTACATTGTAACTTGTCTCTGAGAACTTGGTGTTACTTAAAATAACTTCCTTGAAGTGGATGAACTTTGATCCTAATGAAGAACATTTGGTCACATTAAGTGCAGACTTCAACTGGTGTTTATCCTGAAGAAATGTTTGCAAGTATTAAATTTATATCTAAAATTAGTATATTTAGTGTATTTTAATCTGATATGCAAATTTCTGTGTTTCCTGCTTTCCAAATTATGCTGGATGTTTCAGTTTCTCTAAGCAGAAAGAAGAATTCATACAGACTTGCTTTTTCTTCCTGGTCTTTCATCATGCAAATGTAGGTTTGGAATGAGGCTGTGTAAGCTTGGCCTTGAAGGATGCAAAGTACTGTTAGCCTAATCCCTTCTGGTGCTGATAGAGTGGAAGTCATTTACTCCAAGTATATCATACCTTGGGGGCAGACCCTGCTATAGCCTTATCTCCTCTGTGTACTTTGCAGTAGAAAGGTGATTATGACTACTTTTGGGAGAAGAGAGTAACTACTAAGGTTGTCTGAGGTGTAGTGCTACCTCTAGTACAGTAGGTTAGTACAGTCCTGGAAATCAGACCTGTTGATGTAAATGACTTTTTTTTTGGGGGGGGTGGGGATTATGTGCAGGAATAGTAGTTGGGAAGGTGAATGTGATGTATAATCCTAAAAACACAGCAGGGAATTAGCCTTTGAGAAAAGACCCTCAGCTAACTTGAATGCTGTCTGGGCAGATTGAGCTCGTGTTTTCTGTAGATGCATTGATTTTAGTGTCTAGCTTGGGTTTCCTTTACTTCTGAATTGAATCTTCCATCTAATTGCTCTTGACTTCCCATTGTAGAGTGGTCTCTGAGCACATAAAGTGAATTCTTTCTGAGCAAAAAAAAAAGGAAGTGTGCTCCAGGAACATGCCTTATCTGCCCCAGCAGCTGTGAATTCAGACTACTGGAGTCGGCAAGAGCTAATCTGAAGTTGCCCTGAAATACATGTACAGTTGTTGTGGTTTTGCCCAGCTTGCCTACTCCTAAAACCAGCTAATTGTCTGGCTCTGTCATGGCTCCATATAAAGGAGCTTTAAATGATTTTTAGTCCTAGGACTCCTTGGGGCAATGCACTCTCCACTGAGATATCTGCATAGGTATGCTGGCATAGGTAAACCTTTCAAATGTGTGTCTGCTGCTGCTGAGCTCACAATTGTTAGTGTATTTGAAGCTTTTCTCTCCTTTGAAGAATAAACAGTGAAGACACTGAAGAGTTCACCATTGTTCTTGGAAAAGAATAATGACCAATGAGGGATTTAAAGATGAGAGAAAAATCAGGACTGGACTTGAGTGCATGTACTGGCTGTTAGTAATGCTTGTTAGTTTAGGGACATTTTCATACAGTTAAGATTTTACAAAAGTTTGCTCTTCATAAACTGGATCTGATGTAGTAATAGCTGGCTACTCCCCTTTTTGTAGTTCAAGAGAAGTTCTACTTTTAGCCTTAGCACAAACTGTCTTAATAGAGATGTTAATATCACTGCAAGATTTTTTTGGTGTCAGTTGTATTTTAATTTCATTTGCAATACTTAGGTGTCAGAGTAACTTCTACTTGCAGAATCAATTAAGTAAAACAAAGTTCATAGATATTAAATAGAAGTAGAACATGGAAAAAAAATGTTGGGAATAGCAAAAGAAAGACATGGAATAGTTGTATGTTTGTACCATCCAAGTTATGAGTGAAATAAGGAGCCTTGTTTGGGAATTACCACCCTCTGTTCTTGACGTACATGAGAGAAAGTGACGTGAGTTTTAACAAAAGGGAGGAGGAAGTTGTTAGATGATGCAGCTATTGTCCTCTCAGAGGTTTACATTGTATTTTCATTACCTTGTTATTTACTTTGAAGCCTGTTAATTTATCCTCAACTTTCTTGTACTGATAGGCTACTAACCTGCTTTTTAGGGTTTTTTCTTTACTTCTGTTTTGAAGTTAGACTGGAGCATCTGGACTGAAGCCTGATTCTCTAGTGTGTAGGATTGGAAATATTTTGAATGACTATTCCTCAGCCTGGAATGGTTTTGGTTTTTTTGAACATCTACCATACCTTGAGTTATCAGTGAGCTGGAAGTTCTGGTAAGTATTGTTATTGTATCACTGCTGAGGGAGAGAAAGAGTTCTATTCTTAAACTTCTGGAAAAAGTGCCAACATGTATCAAATTGTCAGTAGACCAAGCATGAAAAAGCTGACCTACTTCTGTGGAGGAGAGAGGCTTGATAGTACGGATAGTACGTTTGAATTACTGTGGGGAAGAGCAGCACTTTGACCTGCATGTGGGTTGAGTTTCAAAGGGTTTTGGAGGTAGAGCCGTGTGTTGTCTTGTTGGTCTGTTTGGGTTTTTTTTCTTAATCTTTATAGCTGAGCATTCTTAACTTGTTTAAATTCCTATGATAGTCACAGTGTGGTCGTTGTAAAATTCATTTGTTAGCCTTTCAGAGGAAGGACGTGCATGCTTATTGTAAATTACATGCATCAGATTGATTTGAAATTGGACCATTAGTTACATTGATTTAAAGTGCCAGAAAATTGATCTAAATTTCATAATTTAAGAATGGAGCTAGTTTCTTTTACTTAAGGGAGGATGATTTATTTAGAGACCAACTGGAGCATGAGTACTTGTATAATAAAGTAGATAATGGAGAGGCAGCAGTGCCGGGAAAGAAGTAAAAGGGCTATCACAGTTTGTTCAGAAAATAATTTCATTGTAACCTATTAAAAATCAAACATACCTGAATATTTCTGGGTTTCTTGTTAAAACATGTCTCCACATACTGTCACATTTTTAACAATTGCATTTCTTTCCTTTCCCTTTTTAGTATGCTTTGAAAATTCAGTTGGCAAGCATTGTGTCTGTTTAATAAAACCGTTTAAATACAAGGCTTTTCCAATTGTAACGAATGAGATGCTATACTGGCATAATAGATTCAGAGGATGCTAATTAGGAAAATTCAGAAGTTAAGTGTATTGGAAAATTTGTAAAGGTGTCAGATACTGAAATTACCCTGAGGAGCAACAGTTGGGGGAGGTGTGTGAAACTAAAATTTGAACTCTGTTTTTGTTTCTAAACTTCTGCACCTTGTGGTGCTACTCAGAGTAAACTGTTAATCCTGTGGGTAGCTTTGTGGAGCCAGCAAATACAATTTGGCCATGTTGAAATGTGGGCTGTTTGTGTTTTGAATCAAGCAAAGTGAAATTGCACAAACTTGGAGTATAAAACAGTCTTAAAGCAATGTAAACAGCAGATTACCGAGTGTAGATGACATTGACAAATACTGCTATGTTATAGAAAATTTTTACATGGCCTAATTCATTATTATCTTAAAAAGAAAACTGATTTTGTGTTTGTTAAGTGTGAATGGATTTGCTGAAAGTTCTTGTAAGGATGCAAAAAGTAAATCAGAACATTATGATCAATTGTAATTATTCCTGTTGAGTTTCATTATAGTCTTAATACCTTGTATATACCTAGAGCAACAATGGTGCTGAGCTATGTGAATAAATAATGTGTGATTAGATTAACTGTTAGCCTATAAAAATGTTTAGGAGGGACCAGTACAGAGTTTGAAAGCAGGGTGGGGGAAAAAAAGGGTGTTTTGTACCTTATTGTGTTCAGCTTATTGAAGCTAAGTACATTGATTCAGAGAATTCAGTAATATGTGTGGTTTGTCAGACAAGTTATGGCCGTTCTAAACCTGAAACAGTTTTTTAAATAGATTATGATGCATTAATTTTAACTTTTCCAAGCTAAGTTCAGCAAATGTAATAAAAGAAATTTATAAAAGCAAGTGAAAATGTAAGGCATAGCAGTAGATATAGAGATATTGAATTTATTTCTGATAATAGGAAAATGTTATTATCAATTATAGTAAGCAAGTCAGTCAGTTATATTAATCTGTTTGCTTAAATTTGATGTTTCTTTTGATTCTTTGAGAAAGATGGCAAGTATTTAAATGAAATAGTGGTAAGATGTTTTAATTTTGGTAGTGAATAAAGCAAGCATTGGGAGACAGGGAATGAAGAGAACCAATCATTAAAGCTTTGATTAAAATTATTAAAGCTTTTTGATGCTTCTTTTTTGTTAACTTACAATAAAAAATGTTATAGTTTTACCCCTTAAAATAATTTTTTATATTTATCTGTAAAGTCACATAATGGCTGTTTCACTTTCCCTGTTTGGTATTCATTTAAATTAATTTAAAAATAAAATGTTTCTACTTGTTGGTAGATCTATTAACAGCCAAGAAGGTAAAAATTACTTAAAGATTTTGTTTATGTAGTAAATGCATCTTTTAAAAAATTGCATTCTAAGTTGCACTGTAAGTAGAACCATTAGTAATGAGCATCATAGAGGGACTTGACAATGTATGAATTATTCACTGGTAGATTATTATATCTTTGTTGTTAGCATGCACGATAATGAACATAATTACTATGACAGTGTACTCAGGGGATTGTGCAGTTCTTCCCTCTATCTAGACTGGAGTTCCCATCAAAGGAGTATTAAGAAAATATGGATGAGGACTGGTAGCTGAGTTGCTGCTGCTTATTTCCCTTTGCTGCTTAGTAAGTGCATATGCTTTGTACACTTTAACATGAGAGGTGTTTTGGGTTTTTTGGGCTGGGGTTTTTTTTGTTTGTTTTTAATTTTTGAGAATAATAATCATCCTCCTGCTCTCAGTCTGGCAGTTTTGTGTATTGACTAAAAGGATTTGATGTTTCATTGTAGCAGCTTTGTAGATGTACCCTCTTCTATTAGAATGGTCTGTTACAGTAAATTAGTATGAACAGTTTAATTGCTTAGGAAATCCAGGGTAAAAGGTTAATCAGCAATTTAACTTTCTTTAAAAGACTTAGCTTGTTATGATTTACATGTCTTAAAGAACTTTGCCAGGCGATAGTTTCTATGCCTCTCTAATCTGTGAGGCTGTCCACCTGATCTTAAGTTAAGCTTTCTTGGTGAACTAGTTTTCTGTTTTCTATTATGATAACATAAATTATCTGTAATAAGCCATCCTAATTAATGTTGGTAAATCTACAGCTCTGCTCCAATTACACACTAATCAATTATACACTAATTTAATTCTGCTTAGCTTGATACAGTGCATCATTAATCAGGTTCAGATTTAATACAACAGATTTACTGTATTAACCAAAAAATTGGTGCATTCAAGTAGGGGGAAGTAAAGGAACTCACTAGGCCAAACAGTGTACATAAATACTTTCTTATCAATAACATGTTACAAAAGATTTCCTTTATAACTGAAACTAGTTCTTTCTTTGTGAACAGATTATTCTTACGAGCTGAAACCACTGATAATATAATACATTTAAGCAGATTGTAGTGGTTGTTCTGAATGCTATACAGAATTATCTAATATAGTCAATTGCCTCAGTTCTATATAATTTAAATGATTAGTTATAAATTAAACCTATAAATTCTGCTCAGACTTTTAAAGGCTTTACCCACCTATAATTCTTCATAGAAATTTAACATATCTGCTGCCCTCACCAGTGAGAGAGTTACTTGTGGAAAAAGGCTGTCTGCCTGTTCTCTTCTCCCTCTCCCTTTGCAAGGCCTAGGAACGACTGAAATCTGCCACCTGGAGAATCTCTAAAAGTTTTAGTTGCAGGATGCGGTTACTCTGAAAAATACAGATGCCACACAGAGCTAATATGGTTTCCAAAAGAGCTTCTAAATAAAGACATTAAACAGACAAATAGAAAAAATACAAGAGAGAACCCAACTAACAGAAGAAAACAAAGTCTGCAGATGAGGTCACTTAAAAACCCCCATCCCTCTCAGAAATAGTTTAGTATGACTAAGAAAAGGTTGAAGAAGAATAAGGGACTTGAACACTTATTTCATAAAATAAAATACTAGGTAGAAACTAAACTAAGTAACCAATGAAGTTAAATTTTCTTACTCAGGGGAAAGTATGATAAGTTCTTGAAAACAGGAAGAAGGGAACACATGGATAATGATTGCTGTCCTTGGGCTTGCTGTTACAGATAATATGTGTCTTTGCAAAGAAAGGGATATGAAAAAGTACTTTTTCTAATTCTGCCAGTTTAGGTACAAAAATATTATGATCAGGATTTATTTTCTTCTGCTGTATAAGCTCTTGGTCTGTCCACATTCAAGGTTTCTACTGATAAAATAATATGTTAAATTCTTAGAACCGGATGGTTTGCAATAAGGGCTTGGGAAAATACAGTTATTTGTCTTCCAGAATCTTAATTTGAGATTTGTATGTGATGCCTTGATTGTCATTGCCATTGCAGTTGCAATCCTGTCCTAAAACTACAAGACATGTTGAAATAATCATGTGTTCAGATGATCAGCAGCTTCAGTTCATTTTTCCAGGAGATTTGCAGGTCAACCATTTAGAGCTCTTCAATTTGCGAAGGCTTGATTTAGCTTAATGATCTTTGCCAGCCAAGCTTGATTTCTCTTTTGTAGGATCTAAAACTGAACCAAGGAGGCAAAAAAAGGTCTTTGAAACTTCTCTGGATATTGGATATTTCACGTCTTCAGGATGTGTCTTTGTCCAGTGATATGCTGTATTTACATTTTGGGGAAATACTTGTCCTTTCTACAGGTTAAACTAACAAATGTGTAGTTAAATATCAGTTCCAATAACAATGTTTGTATACAACGATTGTATATGAAACAGAAGAGTTTACCTTTGGGAGTATTTTTAGTGTGAATGTACCTAATCATTGTCTCTGAAAGTGATTTCAAGTAATCTGCCTTGTTTTATGTTAAAACTGGCAATCAACATTTGTACAGGCAGTTATTGCCATCTCTGCTAAGGTGGCAGTGACTGTCAACTGCGTGATTGTCTTAAATTCTTCAGTCTTGATAACAAGTGGACATCTCCATGCCAGTGGTTTTTTGACAATATGATCGTACACTCTTTTTTATGGAAAATTGTTCAGAGCACAATATGATATTGATGGTAATTCTGTAATGAAAAGATTTCCTTGTGCATAGAACATCATACGCTGTGGCAGATGGGATGTCTGAACATGAATCATAAGAGGGAGAGTGAAAGTGAGGACGAGGTTTCTTTACAGCAGAATTGAAGAATTTCCTGAAAGATGGATTCCTGGCCTTCTGTGTAACTTTTCTAATTTTCACACGTGATTTTTTTTTCTTTTTCCTGAGGATCTGACTTGTGATCTTAATGTGCTGTAAAGAGATGAGTGAAAGTTATACTTCAAATACTAAAGGTACTAAATAAACCTGAATGCAGAGAAAAACAGATCCTAAGCCTAACATGCTGAGTACTCAAAATTAGTGTGTTTTTTTTTCCTTGTGCTCCCACAGAAAGAGGATGATTACACCTTTAATCTCAGTGGAATCCTATAGAAATACATTTGTTTATGCTCAAATACAAGTGCTTCACGAGAGAAATTTATGTCACAAAATACTGCTGAGAAAACCAACAGTTCTGTCTTCGTAAGTGGTGTATGATGGAAGGTGTAGGGCCACAGACTGAATAGGGAGATGAAATAGAAAGCAGCACACAAGAATGAACCAAAGTGTCTTATTCCCAGCTTTTCCTAACTTCAAAGTGTTTGACTTGGAACTTGAGTGATTTTAACAGAAGGATTTTGAGGGTCATTAATACCGTTTCATCCATTTTGTATAACTCTCTTCTGGGTACACATTTTCCATCGTGTTATAATTTGAAACTCTAGCAATTTTTGGTAACATTTAGTATTTTTTTTTATTAATGAGGTGATAATAATTTATGATGGTAAATTATGTCCACAATACATAACTAGTTATTTCAAGAGTTCAGTTTTTTAAAAAACGTGTACTCGTGATACCTTACTGATGTGCTCAGGTACGTGCCACTGTGCATGACAGTTTTCTGTATAGCATTCCAGTAGGTCTCATTGCAAAGTCATGGAAAAGTAACAAGGGATATGTCATTTCCACAGTAGGAGTTCAGATTTGTGTGATATAAAAGCAGTAGTTAAGTCCTGATCTGTGGTAACTGAGGTAACATGCCATCCGTGTTTAGGCAGTAAAAAAGTGTATGTACTTACATGCCTAGTTCTATAGGGAAGTAAAAGTTTTCACAGGGGTGTCTGACAGTTATGAATTGCCTTTGTGACTGATGGATTAAAGTCTTATATTTTCAAAACAAGTTTTTCTAAACATGGGAAGAATGTTAACCACTTTTAAGTTGTGACTAGCAAGAGATTCCTTGTGTTTTCAAGGATTTTATATTCCTGTACATTATTCATAATGGACTTCTATTTAAAGCTTAACATTATCATTTCCCTCTATAACGAATGAGAGCCTATTAATAAAAATATTTAAGTTTAACTTAAATAAAATGGACAGTCCTCAACAGTTATGGAAAGTTAATTCAACTGTTATGAAAAGTTACTTTTTAGAAATAAATACGTATTTGCAACGCACTTGTGTTTTAAGAGGAGTATAAACGTTCCAGATGTTCCTAGTATTCACAACTGACCACAATTATATGTCAGTGCTGCATTGTCTCCCTCAAAAGCAAGTTCTACAAGTATAGTTGTGCCTTGAGTATGCCACAAAGCCACAATGTGGGCACTTGTAAGCCAAGGAAGAGATGAGGGACATGGGACTGCAAGCTGACAGTGCTCTGATTCTAGACAGTTAAACTGCTCTGTTGTTATATAGAGATAGAAATATAAACTGTAGAAAAAAATGTAGTTATTACACTATATCCAATGCATTTTGTGTATAGCCACATGTACATACAATGTGGTTTATATATATGCACATACATGTACATTTTTCCTGATAGTTGAGGTTTTTTAGATTTTAATATTAGTTTTGGTTTTATTATTATTATTGTATGAGTTAAAAATCAGAGTAAAACTATTTTTGAAGACCATATTTGTTACTTCTGTATCAACTTCTTAGATATTATTGAAGGATAACATCTTCCCATATTGTTTAGTTACTAGAATGCAAGCTTTAAACACAACTTGCATTTGGCTCTGTTTTAACAATAGTAGTTAATAATGTATGGTTTTTGTTAAAGCACTGTTGAAAAAATATCTTATTGAGCTATTTGTGGTGTTTTTTAAAAAGATGTTTAAGATTTCACATACAGTTTAACTGATCACAGATGAAACTGTAAATTAATACCTCATGAGTTTTACTGACTGCAGGGCATTGTTTGTGATTCAAAGCTGCTTTGTTCCTACTCACTAGGAAAAGACCCTGTTCAAGCAAACAAATTAGAGTTCACTGTGATATCAAACTACATATTAAAACTGAAAACTGATTTTGAATTCATTATTTGACTGTGACTTTTATAATAACCTGTTTCGAATATATTTTTAAAAGGCTAGGTCTTCAAGGATTTAAATAAAATATATACAATTGGTTTAACTGTTGGTATTAATTCACCTTGGTTGAAATTTTGTACTCCAAGAATTACATGGCATTCAAAGTGAGAAAATGTTGCAAGTTGCATCAGTTCAACTTGTTCTTTGACAAGATGTGTTTCCATTCCTACTGATTTTGTATATAGTCTTGATACAAATAACAGCTCCGTTACAGAAAACTTTCAGGCATGTTTCATATGTAAAGTTTATTATTGTCACTACTGCTAGTCATTCTTAGGTAGAGAGAGTTAGGATGAGTATGTTTGTTTACAACCTCCTCTGTTGTAATCTCTAATGTCAGAAAGCATTTGGAGGGAGGCTTTTATACTTTTACTATTTTTACAGTACTATTAATGCATAAAAGTTGGAGAGGGAAATAGTTTGGCACAATTTGAGGCATTCTTCCTGTGGCATGACTAAGTCAGGAGCTTCTGCTAGAAAAAGGTAGAGTTTGCCTGTGAACAGAGTGGCATATTCAAGGTTAACAGAGGAGTCAGCCACCATCTTTGGTTTCTTTAAGCTCTCTACTCAACAGTGCTTTCTGTGGATCACCTCATAAGGCTACATGTACTTCAGAGAGTATGTTGGAAGAGGGTTTGAATTGAGAGCTATTGCTGTAATGTGAAAAAAAACCACTGGCCAGCCTTGGGCATAAGGGCCAAATGTTTTACTGCAAGCAGTTCACCACACAAACATCTGTGTAATATTCCACCCAACCATTCTCAATAATAAAGCAGTTTATAATGGTGACCAAGGCTGCTTAAAAACAGCTGAAAATGGCTCATGTTCCTCTGCTTGGTATTATGTAAGAACATAGTTATGGTCACGTCCAGTCAGTTCAAAGGCTTAATTATTAGTACTTGAGACTGGAGGGAAGGACTGAGAAATACAGCAAGTGTTACTGAGTATTTGTGCTGAAGTGTCATTGTTCAACTGTCCATATTGTTTCTGGACATTTCTTTTCTTGATTAAACCTAATTTTTTCAGTCTTTTCTTAAGAATTGATTTGTAAAGAAAATGCTGTTACCAAATTAGTGGTCACTGTGAGACAGTAAACTACCAGGTACTTATGAACAGGTGCTTTGTTCCAGCAGCTTTCCAGACACAGAAATTAACCTTCCCTGGTCTGTGGCAGCTGAGTTCCCACGTGGGATTTCCTGTGTCATGAAGTGGGCCCATGTGAACCTCATGAGGTACAACAAGGCCAAGTGCAAGCAAGATGCTGCACCTGAGTCAGGGCAAGCCCTGGTGTCAATACAGGCTGGGAGACGGAGGGATTGAGAGCAGCCCTGCTGAGAAGGACTTGGGGGCACTGATAGACAGAAAGCTGAATGTGAGGCAGCAATGGTGTGCCCACAGCCCAGAAGGCCAACGGCATCCTGGGCTGCATCTAAAGCAACGTGGCCAGCAGGTCGAGGCAGGGGATTCTGCCCCTCTGCTCTGCCCTTGTGAGACCCTCACCTGAAGTGCGGCATCCAGCTCTGGGGAAGATACGGATCTGTTGGAGCAGATCAAGAGGAGAGCTCCATCCCTCAGAATATTTAAGGTCAGATTGAATGGGGCTCTGACCAATTTAATCTAGTTAAAGATGTCCCTACTTATTGTGGGGCAGGGCGGACTAGTTGGCTTTTAAAGTTTCCTTCTAACATATTCTACAATTTCATGGCCTGTAATGCATTTCTATACTTCATAAAAACTACTGCATTTTCTTGCAGGCCTAAGGGTAAGAAGGTAAGTTTCTTCCTCCTTCATTCCAGTCTTCTTAGGAGCAGAGATGAATTCTTCAATGCACATCTTATGTGACAAAATGCTGGTTTTTCAGAAATACTGTTCAGCAAAAGTGCTGGTGGGATTCTGTGCAACCTAACAGCTGACCATAAGCTTTTTAATAACAGCATGAAGAGTAATACAGAGTGTCACTAAACCTGTCTTGTTAGTGTTGTAATGGCAGGGTGTACGCAGACAGGCGAAGTCAAAATGACCAGTTTTTCAGAGGAAAACTTTATGTTGTCATATCTGTGTCAAATGCTTGTATTTTTCCTTTCAAACCATGAATAGTTCTGCTGTGGAATTAGCCTTTTTAGTGCTGCTTGGAAGATTGATTTTTGAAATGATTTATGCAGTGCTATCCCCTTGTAGCTTTTCTGTACCTTGTGATTTTTTTCCTTTGTTTGGTTTGGTTGGTGCCTCCTCCCCATCCCCCAATTCATTCCATATGCTAATTTTTCCCCCCAAAAGGTGACCCTCTGAGATTGTTCCTATGGAGTGAAGAGATGGACTGAATTGACATAGGCTGTGGGATGAGTTATTTTTAGCTGTTGGCATTTCAGGCTGGAACACTTCATTCTGTCGTGCTTGTTAATGAGTCATCTGGAGAAAATGGGCTTCTTGCTTTCAGAGAGGGTCTGTAGCAAATAATAATAGGCTAATCTCTGCAGGAGATATTCTGTCAAGTAACTAAAACTTCAGCTAGAAAATGTGTTGAAATGGAGACTAATCTCCCTGTAAGAATAAGCATGCACTCGCTATTATTATTATTGTATTATCATGTATATGAAAATCTCCAAAACTGGAAGACTTACGAGGAGCCAGGTAATGGTATAATAGTGAAACATTTTTGAGAAAGAAGGTTAATTGAAGACAGTCACCTTTTAGAGAGAAATATATAGTTGCTTCCTAATTCAGAACATCATACACTTTTTAAAATTTAAGCATGTTACTAGTTCTAGAGGAGTCTCCTGAAAAGATTCCTAAGTAGATGAGCCCTATATAAAGCTTGTGTCCTTGAGACAACCCCAAATTCACCAACATTGTGTATTAGTTTCAAGGATTAACCAGCATCTTTGCTGTGGTCTCTACTGGAGACTATATTGCATGGGGTTTTTTTTCTGTGTGCAATTCACAGTCTCTCCTTTGACTTCTTCCCTCAAGGTTTGAAGGTTCTGTGCTGATACAGCACAGAGGATTTGTTTTGGAGATGAAAATATCACCACTCAAGTAAAAAACTTCATGTAAGAGTAATTAATCAAAGTTACCTGGTTGCTTCATTTTTGTATTACTGAAATTCCAGACTTTGGTAGTGGCAAATGATTCATTTATTTTTTAAAAAGCAAACATTTAGGGTAAACTGTTGAAAGATGGGAAAAAATTACTCCCAAACCCTATTGTATAAGGGAAATTATTTAAAGAATAGCATGAGTGTCATTTGTTGACCAAGTAGCATTTTGTCACCTTTGGTAATTCTAGATGCCACTTACCATCTATATGGTTATCTTATTTTGTTTACACATCTTCCTCTTGTAAAGCATATTACAAGTCTGAAGAGTTCGTTTATGTTTTGCTGGCAAAAGGGCATTTCCTGTAGAGCTAATAATTTTTACTCTCTGTTGATTATTTAGCTGTGTGGGTTTGCTCTTTCGAATGATCAATGAAATACTAAAATGAAAGAGAACACTTTCTCTTACCTCATTGAGATAAATATTTTTCCATTGTTATTATTATCACCTGTTGACCCTCCAGCCTCTGCTGTTTCTATGCATCTTCTCATATTGCTGTGGTCACTGTACAAAATGCTTTAAACCAATGAAGTTTAATGATTCTGATAGTACCAGTGTGTTGCTGCTCCTACATGACCCACAAGGCTTAGATTGTGTAAGTCAAAATAAATTATATTACTTTTTAGAAATTTGGCATATATCTACATTGTGGACAGTAGTGTTGTGGTCAAAACACTTGACAAACCCATGAATAAGCAGGTGTAAGTATCAGAGTCAGTTTAACTGCAATAGCATGGAAGTTTGCATGGGAAAACTTAGCCTGTATTTTAGCAGAAAGAACGAACTTTTCCTAAACATCAGGCTGCTGTAGTTAGACTTCTTCCGAATCCTGATTTACTTTGCCTATGGCTAGTGTGAGAGTACACTACACTGACTCTATAGATTGTCCCGTAGTTGTTTCTCTAGTAGACAGTTTGTGCATTTTCTCACCAAGCAGCCTATTCTATGTATCCAGTCCTTGGATGTCATCCCATCAGTGTAAGTTCTCCTGCTTGAAGGAGAGACAGATTTTTGTCTTTTCCAAAAGTGAAGGTGACATGTTTCTACATTATCCGTTCTGGACAGTTCTGGTTCCTTCTTTCCTAATTTTCCATGACCACCAAGTGGTCATTTACCAAACCCCCAAGTTTCCAAAGATGTTGATGAACAGCTAATTCCTTTGGTAGTTTCCATTGCCATCTAATGAAAATAAAAATGTGGACACATGATTAGGTGCTTAACAAAAACTTACAAAAGGGAACTCTACTTTGGAGGAAGCACGTGCGCTTGTACTAATAAATATTGCCATTGTTTTTAGCTATGTGAGAAAATCATGTTATTACCCACTATCTGATGACTGTCAATGTATACTGAAGACAGAGCTGTACTGAAAAATAGGGAGGTTAAAGAGAACTAAAACAAAAATATCTCTTGGTATTTAGTGATGTTTGTGCTTAAAGCAGTGTTTTCTGCAGTCATTATTTCATGAGGAAATTATTATGGTTCACTGTATGTTAGTAGGAGTTTAGAGTGGATGTAAATTATCTTCTTGGTCTACTTGTATCTCCTGGTCTATTTTTAATGTTTTCTTGGTTTAAATGTGCCAACTGGCTACTAATTTAAAAAAAATTACAGTAGCACAAGGGGTGAAGAAAAACATATTTTAGCAGTGTAGTTGCATTGACATGAACCACTTACCATAAAGAACAAAAACTGGCTTAGGTTGTGGTTAACAGCTGTCACTATTCTTTTGGACTTTGTGTTAATAGAAAATATTACTTAGATTAAGTGCTTCTTGATCTGAGTGATGTATTAGAACAACTAGCTTATAATTTGATTTTGGAACAGCTCTGCAAAACTCCCTAATATTTTATTGACTCTGAATTGGAACCCAAACTTTGCACCTAACATCTTTTTTACTGTTTGGATGTATTTACAGAAAAAAGTACAAATTGTAAAATTACTATAGTAAAACATGTCTGTGTAGCAGGTGTGAGTGTACATATGGATTTTTTTGTTTGTTGTTTTGCTTTGTTTGTTTGTGGGGGTTTTGGGTGGTTGTTTTTTTGGTCAGCTCTTTAAAAGCAGTTTAATATGACTTGTACTACAGCTTTAGGTAATCTCAATTGTAGCAAAAATAAGCCTTAAGGTCTCCTGATGACTGAATTCTCTTAATATTAAAATATTCTTGGCAAATACTCTATTAAGTGGGACAAATTTTCACTTTGATGTGAGCTGGAATAAATTGATGCTTGTGAAACAGCATTTTCAATTAGCATTCACTAAAGGTTTATTGACAGTTAACACCTGGTCTCTACTGTGCCAAGTGGGAAGCACCTATTGCAGTCTCTTATATTGCATAATTAGGATTATGATCTATAATTTGCTTTTAATATTGTAAATCTAGTCTTTTTTTTTCAAAATCAGTTAGTGTTACTTTCATTCCTGCAGTTATTGTAGAACAGACAAAGACACTGAAGTTAAAAGGACTAGAAAGTTCACTACTTTGTAATATGATAAACAACTTGCCCTTTCATTGGTTAGTTAGCAATGAAATTTGGACTTGAAAAATTGACTGGTAGGTCTCAAAAAGCACATATTCTTCCCGTGCTACTTATGAGAAGCAAATGGAAAATGACACAGGTCTTTTTGAAGTAGTATTCCCATACACAAGCTGCCAGATCTATACTGGGAAAGTCAGGAGCAAGGGTAAACATTGTTGTAATACTGCTGAGAAATAACAAAGGAAATGACCTTGTTCCTTAGTGCTCCAGAACATACTTTGGCACATCCAAGGATGAAGAAGGTAAATGCTACATACCTTTCCCTGCCTACAGTGTCTTTTGATCCTTGTTAGTTTTGCATAAGGGCAGAGAGCTGTTTCTGGCTTTAGTGTTTTGCAACAAGGATTATGGTGGCAATCCCTAGATGTATCTGCAAAACGTTTGAGTCTTGGCTGATGTTTTGGAAGATCTTCTTTCAAAAAGACAGTGGGAGGAAAGCATGAAGTTGTAGTGAATTACTGAACCGACAGAAATTCTATAGCAGCATTCCTGATTACCCATCCTCGTGTGAAAGTTTTGAAAATATTTTGATTAGAAATGTAATAGACAGAGGGGTACTGTAGTAATTACATATAATACACAAATTTTAAGGTTTGAGAGGGTGCTCTGTGTATATATACCGTGTGTATGCATTTATGTTTAGTGACGGAATCATAAATGTGATCTTTCAATAATCTAGTGGTATAGGGCATTTTGTGTGTGTGTGGGAGGTTGTTGGTTTTTTTTATTTTCCTCCAGCATATCAGAATATTTTCAAGATAATGTAGAGGAAGATATCCAGATAATCTGGAATAAGGGGGGAGGGGACTTTGCAAGAACACTTGCATAAATTTGCCTGACTCTGCTGAAAAAAAAAGAAAAAAAGACTTTGAGAAATTTCTTTAAATCATGATCCTTAAGAGCTGATGTTTTAACCTTACGTTTGAATGACTGTTACTTTTTCCATCTTGTTTCAATATGCCTAAATGCAAACACATGTGGAAAATGTTCTTTTGGCTTTTATCAAACTGACATTTAAGTGCATTTTTTTTCAACCTCGCTAACATTTGTGGTAAAATATTTCAAAGCTATGAATCTTGCAATTTGCCTATGCATTTTTTTTTCTTCTTTCATATATTAACATTTGGTACTCATAATCCTAACCTGTTTGGAATTACTGGCTTTTTTCATTTGGTGTTTGTTTGGATGAGGTGATTAGGAAAATACTTTATGCGAAATTCTAGTTTGCAGCAGTAAATGCTTCCATGAAGAGTCACCATTCTATGAACTTGGGTAAATAAAGGAGAAAAATATGATAATATGCTCTATTCAATTTTAGCAGTCATATTCTTAACACATTTAGCTTTCTGTTGTGTTATATGTTCGTGGTGCTAACCTGTCTCCAATACTTCCTTTTTAGCATGTTTCATTCTTCCCCTTTGCTCCCCTACCCATTCCCAGGCTCTTTAATTCTGTGCCAAGCTAATAAGAAGAACTAGCTCTGCATAAAGTCAGTCATTGCCAAGCAGCTGTTATAAAGTTTTCTCATGTACCTCTGTGAACGTACCTCATTTCAAAAGGGGTTTTTGCTCTTTCAGGTCCAGTTTTAAGTAAGAATAACCAATTATATCTGTATTTCAATCCTAATTTGTTATATCTCAAAGAGTAGGGATGACATTGTTCCTATATGTAACTATCCTTTCTGGAGTTTGAGCTTTGAATACTGAGTTGTACAATTTAGATCGAGAAATTAGCTACACTCTTTGAAGTTTAAAAGTATGAATTGCTTTTCTTTTTACCCACAGTATTTGTCCTAAAATATTCTCCCTTCTTCTTCTGTTTAAAAGTAATACCCTGTGATTTAATTATCATGGTTGAATCTCAAGACTAGACCTGTTCCTTAAATGTAAATTAGATTTTACTTGGGATGAAATCATGAGGGCTTCAGCTTGCCTGCTAACACTGACCAGGAAAGGTTGTCTTTCAACAACATGTGCCCCATCTGCCTGGCGGTGTGGCTGCCTGCATCGTTCTGGCATTGGCCCAGGCTATGAGGAAACTGAGACTGTGACAGATGACAGGCTTGTCCAGATGTATGCATAACTACTTCTGCCATGCCCTGCAAAACAATCAGGATGCAGGTTTGGCATTATTTAGTTGTTCGTGTTGGTTTATTCCGTGAGGGTTTCCTTAAAAATTGAAATACTTGGTGTTGGTTTTGTAGTTTTACTGAGCTTTCAGTATTATTAAAACAGTTTGTATAATATGAGGCTCCATTCTCTTAAATGCTTTTTTCTTTAATTTATGGAGTGATTTCATAGACATTCTGACACAGGTTACTTAATTTGAAGATTTAAGTAGATTTTTAAAAATGCAATTAAAAGGATCAAACGTCTGTCAGTGTATTAGTCTGGTTCTCCTCACAGCTATTTATATTCTCCTCACAGAACATTTAAAGCTATTGCCATGTCTTAATATGACTGCTGCTTGCCAGTAAAAATAAATACCTGGGAAAGGTGTCAGAATCACTATTAATTATGATTTTTAATTAAAATCTAATTAAAATTCATCCAATAACTTGAAAACATACCAAATTGTAGTCTGCCTTCCTCTCTAGAGGTATCAACAATGGCTGCATCCCCAGCCCCAACTTACCTCCAGAGAAAAGAAGTTACAGACTTAATGTGCAACTTGCAACCTTTTATTGATTATTTAAGAGGTTTCCATCTTTTGTAGGTTTTGTAGGTTCTTATAACACTGAACAAAATATACCATCCACTGAAAATATTTTATTATTGTTATATGAAATAACCTGATTTTTTTCTTACATTCAGACTGTCATTATCTGGCATACAAAAGGAAAAAGGGCAAAAATTATTTTTCTCTCCTCTCTAGCTGTTTTTGGCAGCTGATTTTTTTTTAAGCGTAGCTCCCTGCTGATGTATGCTATTGAGTACATCTTAGGTAATAAGCAGATATATCAAAAGATATCCAGGGCAACACACTCTGCTGAAAAACAAGAGATTACTTTCCTCTACTTCTTGCAGATAAGTAGCTTCTGACATAGGCATCAGGAATGTTTTTTTCTGGTGCACTTTCTATATAAGACAGTTAAATGTTGGTATTCGGTGGCCATTTAACTCTTCAAAAGGAGTTTCTTTGTAGTTTAATAGAAATTGTGTCATAAAATTTAACAGCATTACTTGAATTACTTTAATTTTCCTTACTGTAGCTTCATTGCCTTATGTTGTCTGCTTTCAGTTGTAGGGAATGTTTTATGTGCTTATTTTTCTTGTCAGTTTGGCTTTGAAACCATGGTGAGCCAAACACGAGTGTATCTGTTGCTGTGTAACAAGAAGATAGTCCCAGCTCCAAAAAGCCTCAGATTTTGTGTATAAAGCAAGTTACAGGAGATGGGTATTGATCCAGGAGAGGATTGCCAGCTATTAGGCTGGAGAATAGCCTCGGGAAATCACACTGCCTTGCTGATGACTTTTTTTGACACTACGGTGAAAGATAGTTTGCAGGAAGATTTAAAGTAGATTTGCTAATAGTCATAGAAAATTCTAGTAACTGGACAGTGGATGATATCATGGGTTAGTGAGGGAAAAGCTATTTTTGTTGACAGCTTTGTGCCCAGAGGCTGTTGTAAATCTGAATGTACCAAATGAAGGATGGTATGTTCAGTGCAGAGCACTTTGCAGGGCCTTGAAAACACAGAGAAGAGACTTCTGCTTGCAGTGACTTAGAAGAGAGCTGTGGAGAGAGGCAAGAGCTGGTCAGAGGTGTAGCCTGCACAGATGATCTTTGCAGGTGTCTGAGGGAATTAGATATTACAAAGAGTACATTATTCTGTGCACTACAGTAAATCATGCTTTTTAAGAGCTGCCATGAGAAGGAATAGTGTAAAGTTTAAACATAGTTTTGTAAGAGTGCAAAGAGAAGATGGTTAGTGATGCTCAGGTTATGAATGGTCTGAGAGACAAACAGAGTTGAGAGACAAATAGGGCTGTGAAATTGTCACCAGTGGTATTTACTGGGGGGAAATTCTAGTAGCTTTCTCCAGTCTGAGGTGATGGTATGGCATATGTAAGAAGAGTCTGTGCCTTCTACAAATAAGCTTCCACCCCTTGTACTGTAAGGAGCTGTATTTTGTTTAAAAAAATAATAAAAAAAAGGCTGAAAGATTATGTTCTCATTCTTGTTTGTATTCCTTTGTATAATAGCTTCTTTGACTACCACCTTATACTTCTTTTTTTTAATAGCAATTAATTCTGTTGAATGGGAGGCTCCTGAAAAGGCTCACCTTTCAGTATCAAGTTCAATTAGGAGTATATGCTTTTTTAAAGCAGGGAGAAAAAAAAAAATCTGACAGAAGTGCTATTGCCTTTAGTATAACTGAGCAAAACATTAACATATCCTCTTTGGTCACTGCTAGAATTGATCAGCAGTATCACAGCTCAAAACATATGCTGCTGCAAATGCAAACTTGTTTTTGTTAAAATATGCTTTAATGTGCTGGACAAAGTCATGGTACCAAAAGTAGGACCCCCTTTATATGGTACCAATTGTGGGATTTATTCTATTCTGTTATTTAAGGTAATGGTATGTTGCTAGGTCAGGAAAAGGGGCACGGCTCTCAGATATAGCACAGCCTAAAGAAATACTCAGAGCAACAACTGCAGAACGTGAAACACAAATAATATTCAGTCTTGGCTCATAAGGTTCTAATTTTCTTGAATTATCCTAAGTGTGATAACAGCTTAGTTCTGAAGCACACACAGAAGCTCTGTTCAGCATTCCTGGGCCTTGGAAGTTGAACTTCCTTCCTTGAAGTGGAGGGTTTTATAAAAGCAAACACCATGTTTCTGAAGCATGCTGGAATGACAGTCTCCTCTTTGCAGGTCAGGCATACAGCAGACAGTGACAAAGTCTGTGTTCCCACGCTGCCTGTGCCATCTGCTGACACTGTGAAAAATGTCCATCTAACTGTTCATCTTAAGATAAAAAACTATCAGCACTCTGAATTTTGAGGTCATTCTTGATACAACTTGGTTACCGGGGTCTTGTGGATTAAAACATCACAATTTATATTGTCCTTTTGATGTGTCATGGAAAATGACCAGCAAAATGTACTTTTCTTGCAACTGTATGAACTCATTCTGTTTTATATAACAGATGGTTAGAGATGTTGAATGCACCATCTTAATTCAAAGAAAAGGAGTTAGGTCTTTTAATGTTCAGTCTGAGATAATGGAAGAGAGTCACCATTGTTTGTCTCATTCTATTAAAAATTGTAAAATAATTTGTTCAGATTATTTCTTAGATTACATAGCGCTCACCTTGAAATCCTCATAATATAGACAGTATTTTATGGCTGTTCCCGATGTTTCTTTTTTTCCCCAAATTCAGATACCACCTATTTTATTCTTCATTTGAACTACAAGTATTTAAATACCTATGTATGTAGACTTAGAGCTGCTAACATAGGTGATCAACTGCTATATATACTGGATTTGTAAGGTTTAACATCCCATTAAATAACATGGACATGGAAACTTTAGCTGTCTTTATTTAAAGGATTTAAAATATCAACTGGCATGCCTGTAAATATACAAGAATACAAATATAACTGTGTGATTGGCCCAGTACACACTCAAATTGAGTGAAAGGGTAAAATGTCAAATAAATTAAAGAAGAAATATTGCCAAAATACTTAATTGGTTCGTGATGGTTTGTCTTTGCTTGAGAAGCAATTGTTAGGAGACTTGTTCGTTTTTGTTATTTTTTTCCCCACATTCAGCTACTTTCCCCACTTCAGCTACCATTTGAGGTTTCAATTGCTTGACGTAGAATTGATGGATAATTAATAGTAGGAATAACTGTGAAAAGCATATGTAGTAATTTAGTTCTTGGTTCTTTCTAATTGTCTGCCCATTGGTAGTTTGCTAGGGTGAGTAGCTCATTATTCAACCACTTTAAATGGAAAGCACTATAGAAATAAAAATCCTCTTATTAGAAACATGGTTTTGGAGAAAAACCCCACCTTTTAAACAAACAAGTCATTCTTTGACAAATCTATCCCCAAAACTGTTATTCATGTGCTGGAAGGAGATTGGGGTTGTGAGAGGGAGAGGAGGGTAGGGTTGGCAGATAGCATCCATTTTTAACTGTGTCTGAAATAAAGATGTGTCACTCTTTTAAAAGATGATAAAAGTAAATACAGTAAAATATGTTGGAATACATCTAACTGGACAAGCTTTATTTGTTGAAGGTAAACAGATGAAGTAAATAGGCATTAAGGGCAAAGCTATGCTATTAATTAGGGTTGACCTTGAGATCATTTTGAACCCCAAATCTGCAAAAATTTTACAGTAAACATTTTTACTTGCCTGCAGGAGTATTTCCTTTAAAATCTAATGTCTTCTGAGGTTGTTAATCCTACTGTTTAATCCACTTGTTTTGAAGTGTGCTTGGAATTTAAAGGCATGATGCAGTATTTGTGCACAGCCTCCCTGCAGCCTTCACAACTCCCTCATTCCAGTTCCCTTTTCTGTGACACTTCCATTTTCTGTAGCCTGTGATCAGGGAGAAGTCTGGTTCTTAAGCTCTGGTGTACTGTGATCAGAGGTAGAACACAGAGTGTCTTACAGACACTGCATCTTAACCACAAAGTTTGATCTGAAATATGAGGGTAGATATTTCTGTTAAAAGTTTAAATATTTGTTTTAGTGTTCAAACCTAATATACTACTGAATGTTAACACAGAATTCTATGTTTTCGTAGTTGTATGACTTGAAGGATTTGAAAGCTCACCTTGGAGACACTTGCCTTTTCTGTTATCAGATTTTCTCACATACCAGTAGATTTGTTCATCAAAGTTCTTCACCTGTCAAAATATGCTATGTCATATGAAATCTTAAAATGTAGCAACATTGTTTGGGTCAAGTTAATTTTGAACTAAGCAACAAATCTCAATCTTCTTGCTTAAATAGAATGTAAGAAACTAGAAATAAAATATAAAGTTTAGTGGGGTGAAATAAGTATCTGAATATCTTCATTTATGTGATTTTTTTCCTCAAGGATATATTTTACCAATCTAACAGTTCCCTGCAGTCAAACTTATACTTCAGATTTTTTTTTTGCCCTCAGTTGTTTACTCCACTTTCAACTTTAAAGTGAAGAATTCGAGTTAATGTCACACTTTGTATAGTATTTTTGACAAAATCTAAATAGATGTTTCCAACTTGCATTATGTGTAACAGTTGATGCATATGAATTTCTTGTTTACAAATAATGTGATGTCATCTACTTCTAATCTTCATGTCTTTTTCTGGGAAAAAAAATTGCAAAGTTTAACTTTTTTCTTTTCCACTTTTTTTTTTTTAACAGATTCGAAGAACTTGTGAAAAAATTCAAAGTAGAATATCATGCCGGTGGTTCTACTCAAAATTCCGTTAAAGTGGCCCAGGTTTGTTCTTCCTTTTTAAAGAATTACTGATAATTTCAAATGTTGAGTTTGAATCCACTTGATGCTCTCTGTTGTCTGTTTGAATGAGCGCTGCAGAGTGGGTACTTGTGACTTGGTTGCTCAGATTATTCTTATGGTTTTTTATATGATTTGTTTTGAGGTTGTGCTCTTCAGTCTTTTCTCACATGTTCTGCTAAGGTTGTAGTTACAACTGGAGTGTACTAGGAGGGAAAGGCTTTTGTCAAAGAAGTGTGGTGGAAGGATAAGAGGCAAGGACAAGGTCCCTCACTGCAGTTAGGAATCTTACAATGAGGAGAAAAAAAGTCTCAATGAGAAGGGTTAAGCAGAGCAATTGTTAAATCTCTGTTCTTGGACATTTTTGTAACTTACCAGGATGAGTTCTTTGGGTAACCAGATCTAAATTTGAGGCTGGCCCTGCGGGTTGGATTGGAGACCTGCAAAGGTCCCATCTAGTGTGCATTGTTCTGTTACTCTAACCACATTTATCCTGTAAGAACTTGAAAGTTTGTCCATAAAAGATCAAAATGCAAAAACTTCCTTCTATACAAGAAGAATGTTTCTGGCTATGTGTATGATGAATAATGGTAATGATGGATTTGGTTTCAGGTGTATTAGCTTTTCTGTTAGTAAAGTAGGCCTTTTGTCACAATACTTTCAAGCATATACCTGTGTGAATATTCTTAGATTGCAAGAGGTGTAAAAGTTCTATAAATAGAAATACACAAACTATTATAAGCTTTTTGTTAATGATCCCGGCTTATTAACTTCCAGGCTCTCTGTATAGTTAAAACTTACTGCCAGATAGCATTAAATACACATTTGGAAGAAATAAAGTTATAATCTAATAAAGGTTGCCCCCACCAACATAAAGTAAAAATATATTAATTATCACTTCTCCTTTCTACAAAATAGTTGCTGCTTCTTTACTAACGTTTTCAGTTTTTAAAACCCCAAATGTCTTGAAAATATTTGTGATTAAAAAAAAGTTGCATGTGTTATAATGTATATAGCACTGTCATTCTGAAACAGTTATTTTTTTAAATAAAATCAGCTTTCTGAGCTTTTTCTTTTAACAATTTGTTTTATTCTGATGCTTGAGGAGAGCTCAAGTTATGGGAATCAGTCTCTGTATCACTGTTACTTGACCTATAGGGATGGTGTAGAGGTGATGCCTCTTTCATGACAATTGATTAGAGGTGAACCTTTTGGAAGGAGTTCTGCAACTGTTTATTAGTTCAGAGGCATGAAATTCTACTACCATTCCTGCATCTAAACTGGGGAGGTTTAGAAGCAAATGCATGTGGTAGATTCAGGTTCTGAACTTTAAAATTCTTCAAGAGGCCAAGATTTTATTTCCATCTCTCCTTGAAGTGACCTTTGTGGCATCAGCACATTTATTAGTAAAGTATGTCTCATTCTTAGCTGTCTCATAACCTACCAGTGCAGGTATTGTTCAAGAATTATACTATGAAGTACATAGTACACCATATAGAGTCAAGGAAATAGATGGAATTTAAATCAATGAAGTGTAGGGATTTCTATGTCAATGCTCCTTTCTTACGCTGATAGGGTTTTGTCAGTGAACTTTTCCTTTATCTTGGCTCAGAGCTGGGAGACTCATTCAGTTCCAGTTGCCATCTGGAATTGTATTTGTCTCCAGAAGGTTTGTCATCTCCTAGTTTCTGTTTCAAATAAGACTGAAACTTAAACAGTTGTGCATGAATAAAATAACATCAGTAAAAGACTTTGAAAAGAGGAATGGGAGAGAGAGAGAGAAAAAAAGTTCTGGAAATCTTGAAAGAAGCTCTTATTCTTTAAGCTTTAGCAGAAGAAAAGAAGTGTGAGGATATAAAAAAGTAGTTGAAATGTAAACCAAAAATCGAACTAGAAATTCTGGAAGAGTATTTTTGCAGCAATATAGCAATATTCATTGGCTTATTGGAGAGAATGAGTGTGTACTAATCTTAGGGATGAACAGCTTAAATATATATTTATTTGATGAAAGTAAAGATGGATTTAGCAAGCTTGACTGGTGGCTGAGAAGTAAAGGACCAAGAAATAATTTGAGTGCTGAGGGAGCCACACTCTAAGTGAATGTGGATTCTCTGCAATAAGACACGTAGGGAAGAAATCCTGAGAATAACACTCTTATTAATCCCTCAACTTGTGTTACATTATGGGAAAAGCTTGAAAAATCATGCTATAAAGTGAGAGATAAAACCTAAAAACTTTTGCTTCAGTTGTTTAAAACTTGATGAGAAATAATGACATGTTAATAAAAGGCATCCTTGGAGGCCTGACTACAATAGAATACAACTGTCTGAGTCAAATGGTTGGAAATAAAAGGCCTCTGAAGTCTGGCAATTGCTTTCTTAAAAGGGGAAGGGGACATTATTAAGGAGTGTATTAGGGAAAGTGCAATTAATAAATTGATTGGATTAAAAACAGGAAGAACTTAGGAAGCAGCTAAAAAGTTACTGATTTGATTTTTTTTTTTAAATAGTTGTCTTCTTTAAGGGTCACAAAAACACTATATTGAAACAAAAATACCCAAAGGCAAAGTGGGTCGAGAAACTTAAGGGTATATAACTTGTTTGAAAAGGAACAATGAACCTGTCATGTGCTTGCTTACATGGTGTATGGTGATCATCTCTGTTATATATACTTATATGTTTTGGATATTTCCTTTGTATCTGCAAAGGTAGCAAGATCTACTCAAGAAGTACTATCTGTTTCTGAAGAGGATAAGCCAATTTCTTTTAAAAAGGAGGAAAAAAAAGTCCAGAAATACTGTATTTATCATGTGTGAGAAATTTGAGACGTTAATCACAGAAAGAGGCAATAGAAAGAATCTCTGAATTGGGAAGAAAACTGGTAAGAAAATGAAGCTTAAATCATGGGTTTGGAACTAAAATTTAAAGCAGCGTCAACTATAGTGGAAATGAAGATTTTAGAAGTTTACAAAGAATTAATCAGAATTGCAGTCAAGCTGTGAAGAGCAGAATTAGATTTTTTTTTTTTTTCTAACATGTTAACAGAAAGGAAAGATCTGAAGTGCAGCTTTGAAGGAAGAATTTGGCCGGTAGGGTACTAAAGGAAATCTAGGTATTTTTTCAATGTTGTCTTGCAGCAGAGCAGAAGGAGAGCGTGTGGCAAGTTGCAGGAGTGAATGATGGTAGAGATAGAGATTGTGAGGATCAAAGCTGAATGTTGGCCATGTTGATTGCCCGAAGCAGACATTATATGGACAGGGTATCTCTGCAGGGTTAGGGAAAGAAAGGTCTGGACATACCAGGAACACAGAAAGGATCTTTTTTGTAGAAATGCTTCTAATGTGTAGTAGACATATTTCCACATAATGAAATGTGGAAGAATGGTCAAAACATACATTAGAGGGGAAGCTCTGTAAAAGCAAAGTCAGGAGCAAATGAAAAGTTATTCTGTTGCAAAAGAAATACAGAAGAATATTGGATAAGCATTGAGAGGATGAAAGATAAATTATAAAGGGGCAGAAAACTGGCACACTCTTCAAAAGTATGTTATAAAAGCATTTTTATAAGTCAATAATATTTTTTTAAAATACCTGAAAATGGTGAAAGGAAGTACCAAGAACAATGTAAAAGTGTTGAAGAGCAGTACTAAAGCTGAGGAGGTCGGTTGTTTGTGTTCGTGTTTTCAGGGATATTAAAGTTGTTTGAACTGATCCTGGAAAGAGAGAGGGAATCAATATTATTTTGGCTTGACTCATGATATGAATGAGGTGGGGATGGGGGAGAAGTTTTTGCTCTATTTCAGAGATGACAGTAACAGCCATAAAAATGGAAAAGATAAAATAAATGAGATAACAGTTTAGCCATTCCTTAATGAGATTAAATTAACAGCAAATTATGCCTTGAAATACTAATTCATATTAGAAGAGAAATGGTGACAGAAAGAAGGGAAGAACGTGGAGACAGAAAAGCATGTGAGAGAACAGGCAAAATTGAGAGGAAAGGAAATAAGTAATCTGGAAAGAGAAAAACTGTAAAAATCCCAATGTTTCTCTGATTCTGCATCCCTCACAGGCCCATACTTGTTTCTTCCTTATCATTCCGCTTTCATTGTCCACTCTAATCTTTCTTGTGTGTAAGTTTGTCCATCTGGAAAATAAAAGATGGCTAACTAGAACAGATTGAGTACTTCTAAGGCCTGAAGGAAAAGTCTTATTGAAGTATCTTTTTGTTTAAGACTTGAGTATTGTGTGGAAAACTAGAGACAAAGTAAGAATGGGAACAGGGTAAGAGGAATAATAATAAAGGGCTTTCCTTACTACAGTATAAAACAGATGGAATCCAGATAATCAGTAAAAATGCAGATAATGCAGTTCTAAAGGTGCTCTGTTACTATCAGACACAATTGTTTGGATTTTTTTTTCTCAACCCACCAATAGTGAGTGTTGATAATTTTACTGGATCAAGTGTCAGTTAATCAGGCATCAGTCACTGAAAATTGCTTGATAATGCTTTGGAAAATGAGGATTAGAGAGAATGAACTGAATTGTAATCGTTTAGTTTCTGGCATAGAAACTGAAGTTAAACTTTCCTGTTTGCTTTAGTGATCTTGGCATTAGAATTATGCTTTTATACTAACTTTTAGTTTTGCTTTATGTTTAAAGTTGAAGTTGTGATGCATGCTTAAGAACAAGAATTATAGAGGTATCAAATTGAAACTGCAGTGTGCTTCTCTGACCTTTACTTGTCTCATTAAATTTTGGCTTTATATCTAATATGATATGTGACATCTTGCTTTAATCTGAGCTCTTGCAATCTCTCCAAATGATTGGATCCATTATATTAAATCTATAAAATATGAATACATGCAACTGCATGCAGTTCATAAATAATGTATTGTTTTAGAGTTCTGCCAACAAACTGAATTCAGATTCATGAAGACAGTATTTTTCTACTACTCAGGTTCTCTCTGTAATTTTAATTAAGAACGTGCCCGTCTAAAAATGGACATTGATTTGGAAGGAAAACAAAAATCTGAATCTTTTAATAGGGTTCAAGACTTTACAGTATCTAAACAAAAAGGCTTACATGTGCAGAGAGGGCAAGTGCTGCTGACCAGGCCGAATTTGCATGATTTTTATCAGCATTTATTTTCATTTTGAAATGCTGAAGTTAGAACTGCAAGAAGTAGTCTTTTGAAGTTTTACCTTTCTAACACAAGTGCTGGATTTCAAGTCTAACTTGATAGAATTTTAAAACTTGGATTTTAAACTACACAACCTTGTCAGCAAACAACCCATTTTCATTCTCGTTTTTCTGGAAGTGCTTATAAAGAATGCCACATTCTTTATCCTTAGAATGGGTGCTCTTGGTTTATGCTCTATTTCTTAATAGCTTATTTTTTATTCTAGCAATTCTGCTATTGCTGTGCATCTAACTTAGCAGCTAGAGAGTGCTATATTCTATTGTTTGTTCATCCTTGGAAGAACTGTGGAATTCTCACTACACAAGTTTTATTAGTAGTGATGCCATGTGAACTTGGAAGAATGTAACATGGCACATCTCAAGTTGAATTTGTAAGACTGGCAGATAAAGGGAAAACAAAAAAAATTTGGGGAAGCTTTCACATAGATACTCCTGGGAATTCACAATAGTATTTTTATAAAACACACCTGAGAAAATCAGCATGACTCCCTTTTCCTTTCTGCACTACTTCTGGCTATCTAATCATAACCTTTTGGGTTTTTATGGCTGTTCTACTGTCATCTATACATCAGGGAAGTGATGACACTTTTCCAGTATCAGCTTGTATTTCAAGGGTTTATAACTTCCTCCCAATTTTTATTCTTCAGTTATGATTAACTTGATCTGTTAATCTGAAATGATTGTGCTTTTTAACATTCTAATAAAATGACAAGTTTGAGAATTTCATTTTGAAAAACGAACAGATTCATGCTTGTTTATAAAAAATGGTATGTACTGAAGGCTTAGATGTGTTTCAAATTTTTCCTACTTGTTATGTAATTAGCCAAACCTTGGATTTATATCAAGCATGTGTCTATGGAGTCAAGTCATGCTTAATCCAAAAATAGTATGTAAAATTAAAGATTTATCTATGAGGAATACTTGCAGGCAGAACTGCATTTTATAAACAATATAAATAAACAAGTAATCTTGAAAACACATAACTAGCTTCATTGCAACTGGTTCCATGCTTTTAATGTTAAGTTTATATATATTTACCAAGTAGTACCCTTGGCTAAACAGTACTTTTTGTATGTAATCTATGAAGTGCATCATATGTCAGCTCTTCAGTGTTCAGTCATTTAGTGATTTCCTCCTCACTTTCCTATCAATCTGTATAAATGGGCATATAACTAATAAATTTGATCTTTTCCTCACTTGTGAAAATTTCTGCATCTGTACAGTGGACTAGACTGAGGCATAGCAGGAAGCAAGGCTTGGCTTGGGAGCAAGCCTCAAAATGTATTGAATATGCATAACTGGGAGAGAGGTAATGGAAAGGCTACCAGGGACATCACCCCCAAGCATACTCTCAATTTTTTCATATTGATGCAACTTTGATGGAACTGTCTTTTGATTTTATGGAATCTCACACCATCAACTAGAAGTTCTCTGTTGTGCTTATTATGGGCTTAAAATCAGTTATGTGACAAATACCTTTCTCCAAAAACTGTTTCTGGATTAGCGCTCCAAGAAAGTGGAAGCAAGTCTCCTAAACAACTTTTTCCTCCTACTTAGTGAAGCAGAGAAGGTTTAGCTCTGTATTTTTCTGTTACCCAAAAGGAAATAGGTCTTTTTTTTTTTTTTTTTCCTGAAAGAGGTAGACTCTGTGCTTCCTGAACCATTTGGATCAGAATGTTAAATTCCTCAGAGTTAGTTTTGGCCTTGTGCTTGATATTCCTTAAGCAGCTCTGTTCAGATGGGCTTGATGGCCCCAGCAAACATATGTTTCCAATATTTTCAATAGTTCAATCCAGCTTTCAAGAAAATGTACTGAAAAGATCTCTAAACCATTTTCTGTTTGGTAGGATTTAATAAACCTGAGGGTTACAGCCTCACTTTCTGTCCAGAAAACAATCTTGAGGTGTGTGTTTCCTTCCTGGCCAGGTCCCACGTGTTTCTGCCTTGCTGCCCTGGTGTAGCATTCCACAGAGTGGTT
This sequence comes from Myiozetetes cayanensis, assembly GCF_022539395.1. Classification (NCBI taxonomy): domain Eukaryota; kingdom Metazoa; phylum Chordata; class Aves; order Passeriformes; family Tyrannidae; genus Myiozetetes; species Myiozetetes cayanensis. Next base: position 21,797,541 of record NW_026086605.1, read on the forward strand.
TTCTGTCAGCACTGTGTGCTGTCCTGCAAGTCACATTCCTGCTTCTCAAACCTGTTCAACATAAAAGAAGATAAACTGGAGTAGGGACTTATAGTTAATTTTTTATTTATACTTTACTAAAATTTGTATGCCAGTAACGTGGATATCTTAAACATCCGTCCCGAGTGCTGTGTGGACAGTCCTAATGAGTGAGACTTGTACTTGGTGAATGAATAACAAAACATGCTTCAGAGCTGACAGAAAGAGTCATTTGAGTTTGTCTCTCTGGAAATAGAGCAGTGGCTATTCCTGCTATGGCAAAGATGATGTCCTGTTGATAGTGTCACAGTGGACCACATGCCAGTAACCTCAGTTTCCTGAGTTATTTGTTCTCTCAAGTCCACTCTATCATTCATGTTCCCAAATTAGGCTATGTCAAACACGACAGTGATATGACCCTGCTTCTGACAGAGCAGACAGCCTTTCCTCATCAGAATTATGATATGCAGCTTGGGAAGCTGGTGTAATTCCTAAACTGATCAGTACAGATGTCAGAGAAATTTTGTAACATTTGAGAGCTGCCTAGATTTTTTGGAAAGACCTTAGAGAAGATTGCTAGACCTTTTACTTATCTGTACCTAAGATAATTTTCAAAGCCTTATTTGGAACTATCTGGACAGTTCAAAAAAGCAACAAAACAATTTTATCATTATGGCAAACCCTGCAAAAGTCTCAACAAATTCCACCCAGATTACAAAGCTGGGAACTTCTTAAGTTTTTTTGTACTTGTGAAGGAAGCCCACACATTATTTCTGTGGTTCTGGGTCAGGTGATGAAAGCGAATGATGCAGCACTGCACTGGAGGACCTAACTTTCCAAGGTTACTGATAGTGAGGCTTTTTTGTGCACACCAGGAGTAACTGGTAGTATGGTTTAAACAAATACCGGGATGGTCAGAAAATGAAGTTCTAAAGAATCTGTGGCAGTTTCTTAGATTCTGCAATGCCAGGTCCCTAAATCAGTCCTCTTGAAAATGAGGCAGTTTCAGTTACACCATTGTCAGTTGACAACAGACTTTGTTATGAGACAGATGGTAACTGTTAAGCATTGCAAGACAAATGTCCTTATGTGCATTGCTTTGGCATGGAATTGAGTGGTTGACTGCTGGTCACGTGGACTTGTCTGTTTGATGTACCAGAACTATATCCACTTGTTTTTTCAGGTCTTGTCCCTGGCCAGCAAGATCAGTAGGGCTGTAGGAAGACTGTCTTTGATATATGTCACATCCAAAATCACTTTAGAAAAACAGTAGGAGAGTTCTACAGTCACATTCCCCCTAAATCCATTCAGATAGAACCTTGAAATTCTCTCTTTCTCAGTGTGTTTGAGTGAGCTTCAGAGTACATATGCAGCCTCTGTTCATCCATCCAAAATTGTAATTTATTTAAATGATTAGAAACTGTTTCCATATTCCAGAGTAATCAAACATCAGTCACCCACATGGAATCAGAAGGCAATATATAAATGGTAGCAGTTGGTTTTTTCTGGGTGTGCAATTCAATTGCAAGCTGCTTGACTCAGCTTATATGCCTGTTTAGCTATGTTAACACCATGTTTTGGAGCTGTAAAAATTTTGTCAGATTTTTCAAAAGCACCAAAGGAACTTGGGCTCTGTCCCTAAGCTAATGTCCAACTGAATGACATTGTTTTTTGGTTTTGTTTTCCCCTGAGCCATTGCCAGCTCTAACTTCTAAGACATGCTGTGTTTGAGAGTAATATTAATTAGCACGTTCCCCAATTTATGCTTATCCTTTGTTACCTAGATGTTTCTAGGTGATGCAATAATTAGTGCAGGCTGGGATTTATCCTGAAGAAGCAAACATCTGGAAGTATCAGTGAAGCATATTGAGGGAACCTGGTTCCAAGGGTGCCATGCTGTGAACCCTCCAACCTTTCTGTGTGCAGAGGGACAATGGGACTTTCTCAGAATCTTTTGCTCCATGAGGCTCTTCATGCAGTGGTGGGCTCATGGCTTGACTGACATTTACTTGACTCGTTCCCATTAGTTGACACTGGAAGGAGAACAACTGCTTGATTTGGCAATCTCAGAAGAGAGGATAAATCCCTGTGCTTCACTGATATTAATTTGGCGTGCCACTCAAGCCTTGGGAGCTCGGGAGCTGATTTATCCTTAGCAACTCAATAAGTTACATAACTACATCTTTAGCAATTAATTAATGTTAAGTGATGTGATACGGTGGGGAGTTAATTGCCCTGGAAATCTGAAATACCAAGTTACAGGGGTTTCTTGCACATCTCTGGAATAATTCCTGTTGAAAGTGTACTTTTTTTTTTTCCCCCTGAACACAAACAGTGGAAATCTTGCTGTTAGCTAAGAACTCTGTGCAGGTTTTATAATATATTATTCCTAGAGATCTTGTGCTTTCCTCAGGAAGTTTAAATATATAAGTTCCTTGCACATATATTAGATATATTCACAGGTTTGTTTCCTAAAACCATTCTTTTCTCTCCTTCAATACTTTGTGCTCAGTCCAAGTGGATGTATGTCTGATTTTCTACTTTTGCTACTAACTTGCATTGTGGCCATGTAATAAAATAGTATACCCTTCTCTTTATTACATATGTGATGGAGGTAATAGTGGTTTATGAGAACAGAAATTTAATATAGTAATTTACTCAGACTTTTTAACAGTGCAAAGGGCAAAGAACTGTTTTATCAGGAGGTACAGTAGGGCTTTTTTTAGGACCCTGAGCATGTCTTCAAAGGAACATGTAGGATTGTCTACCAATCACATCAGCAGACTGTGTTTTAATGGCTTTTGCAGTGACTAGCTTACGTGCTACTCTGTTCAAAGGAAAGATATGGGATAATGCAATGAACTCCCAATAGGGAAGTCTTATCCTAGGACTACTCCATTAGCAGTTGACTTACACTCTGACCCATTAGAGTTGGCTTGTAGGTAATCTTATTTTTGATATATGTTTCTAGCCTTTAAAATAAAAGAACTTTGTAAAATTTGACCTCATTGATATGCATTGAGTTTCACAGTTTTATTATTCTTACTGCAAAATAGTATTTGGATGGATTTGGCCTGTTATCATCTTAAACAACTGTAGTAGAAAATGTACTAGAATATTTACCCCATATTGCTGGGGTACCGTTCAAAACGGTCACAAGACCTGAAGGCAAAAATATGCCCCTTGTAAACTCTGAATTTGTTAAAGCACAAAAACAGGTGAAGCAGCTCCACTTAGTTTCTTGTTATTTGTACTCTGTCAAGTACTGAAAGTTGACAGGTTTGTATTCACTTCAAATGCCATGCTTGTGTTCTGCTTTAACTCTGAGATGGTTTGTACTTGTGAGTGAAGGAAGGGTCCTTTATGCCTACCAGCTGGATTCTGCATCCTTTTTCTGGGTATGCACAGTATCTATCTTGCACTCTTCCTCTGTCCTCGCACATGTCACAGTATTGGGACTAACTCACAGAATCACAGAATATGCTGAGCTGGAAGGTACCCACAAGGATCATCAAGTCCAGCCCTTTACCCTGTGCAGAACCATCTGCAAGAGTCACACCATCTACCTGAGAGTATTATACAGATGCTTCTTGAACTCTGTCAGCCTTGGTGCTGTGACCAGTTCCCTGGGGAACCTGTTCCAGTGCTCAGCCACCCTCTGGGTGAAGAACCTTTCCCTAATATCCAACCTAAACCTCCCCTGACACAGCTTCAGGCCATTCCCTTGGTCCTGTCATTGGTCATCACAGAGAAGGGATCAGTGCCTGCCCCTCCTCTTCCTCTCATGAGGAAGTTGTAACTGCAGTGAGGTCTCCCCTCAGTCTCTTCTCCAGGCTGAACAGACCAAGTGCCCTCAGCTTCTCCTCATATGGCTTCCCCTCAAGGCCCTTCACCATCTTCATTGTCCTCCTTTGGACACTCTCTAAGAGCTTAATATCTTACACTGTGGTGCCCAAAACTGCCACAATATTCAAGGTGAGGCCACCCCAGTGCAGAGCAGAGCGGGACAATCCCCTCCCTTGACCGGCTGGTGATGCTTTGCCTGATGCCCCCCAGGACACAGGTGGCCCTCCTGGCTGCCAGGGCACTGCTGACTCATATCCAACTTGCCATTGACCAGGACCCCCAGGTCCCTTTCTGTGGCACTGCTTTCCAGCATCTCTTTCCCCAGTCTGTCCATGCATCCAGGGTTGCCCCATCCCAGGTGCAGAATCCGTCACTTTCCCTTGTTGAACTTGATATGGTTGATGATTGTCCAGTCCTCTAATTTGTTGAGCTTTCATCAATGTCTCAAGTATTTCAAATTGTTTGCTTCTACACAGTTTTATTTTTTCTATTTTTCTAATGAGAAGACTACTCTGATTTAGTAGAGCATCTCTAGGAGTTAGGTGCAGACTGTGTAGAATACAAGACAAGAATAAAGACATTCTCTGTATAAGCAGAGTTAAGTTTAGATATCCTACTAAAGTGAAATTACTATACCCAATTATACTGAGTTTCTTCGTGATGTTATTGTCTTACAAATAAACAAATCCAAGAAAATTATTTACTCCTGTCTGTGGCAGCACTAATGCATTGACGTATATTTGTAAACTGTAAAAACACATCTTTGTTTTATTGTCACTGTAGGATCAATTCACCTGGTTAGTTTGTCTTTTAAAAATACAACCTGGTTTGTAAATAAAATAAAGGGATTTTGTTTTTTTAAGGACAACTGAGAGCTTGCTGGAACTCTTAAGATAAGCTGGAATTTTCTGCCTTTCTCATGCATCTCATGTGGAAGAAATTCTGCATGACTGTAGATTAATTTCATAGTCTACAGTAGATGATTATTAAACAAAAAAGGAAACTTGTGAACTTAAATGTTTAACATTGTTAATATTTATTATTCAAGTTTTTGAAATACTTTAGGTACAAATAGAGACTATGGTGGGCGTGATGGATGAAAAAAGCTAACTTTTGTGCAGCCTCAGCAGTTCTCATCTATGATCTCAAAATGGGTCAGCTTATTCTGTAACAGCTGCTGAATTGCTGCAATCTACAGGCCAAAATACTGAGAGAATGTAGGTGCTGGTTTATTTTAATTTACCAGGCTGTCAGCTGCAGTAGCGCAGTAGATACGTCATGAGCCAGCTGAATTGTTCCTGCAGTGAGGGCAAGGGCTCCTGGGCAAAGGATCAGTAGTCTGCTGGTTGAACACCACTAAGCTCTCCCATAGAAATCTGTTCTTGCTCCTAAGTCAGAGCTCTGCTCCTACAAGAGAGCCCAGAAAAGCAGCTCTTCCTCTCTGGAGGATGCACATTACAGAAGTTCATCTGGATCATTCATTGATGTCCAGCTATGTCTATTTGGGCTCCTGTACTGTTGTGAGAGGGAATTTGATCTCAGATTATTACATCTTCAGTTTATGAATATAGCTAATGATAATTGCAAGGTAGTCCAAAGTTCAACATTAGCCTAATTATAGTAACTGAAGAATTTGGATCCCTAAATTAATTTTGCTAATAGTTGTCATATGTGAAATGCAGGTGTCTTGATAATGTGGTGATATGTATTGCCTTTTAAAATTGCTGTGAAAAGTTGCTAAATATTGCTGCTTATAACAATCTACCCTCCTCCCATTTTATAAATGACATAAGAAGATAATGCATGATTAACCAAGTCTTTAGGGATTGTCTACTTAAGTCAATATGAAGTTTTTTCAAGTAGTTTTTTCAAAACTTGCTTGAATTGAAATATACAAAATGCAAAGAAGTTAACACTGCAGGAATACACTTATGCTGCAATTATAGCTTAACACTAAATTATTATATCTTTAATTGTGTTTTTTAAACAGTTATATACTTTACAATACATTAAAAACATTTGGTTTTCAAAACAGTTTTGAAATTTTATGATGTTTTCTCTTGTCCAGTGATAATTGCCCATAGGAGACAGATCTTTCTTTGGAGTCATGGAACTGAAATCTTGCATCTCAGAAACAGTAACTGTACATTCTGTACCCTTTTCAGAAGGAACTGGTTCTGGAGAGCACTCAGTGATCCTTGTGAGTCCCTTCCAGCTCAGAATATTCTATGATTCTATGAAGTGAGACTCATTCTTTTCAGGAACTCTTAATATATTAAAGAGAAGAAAAGCACATCTACCGAAGGCAAAGAAATTATTCTCAGATAATTAGTCTCAAATAAGCAGTTGTCTGAGTATTTGTGTATTTAGTTAAGTTGTTCGTATCATAACCTTTTAGGTTTTTTTATTACAAGCTGGGCCATGACCCCTCCAAACTGGGCAGTTTATCAAGTTTTGTCATTGCTATTGATGAAGATGTATCTACTTTCCAAAGTCTTTGCAGTAATGCTGTAAGAAACTGCATGGCTTGTTTCCCACTAAGCCTGCTCTAGGATCCAGGGATCGAGAATGAGCCAGGACTGATGGGTCACAAATAAGGGCAAGTTGGCAGGAATCAAAGGAAAATTTTCTCTTTCTGCTACCCTATTTCTGGTATGGTTGGATAACGGCTTTAGGTATGACACATACAATTTTTTCAGAAGAACTAACATGATTTAAAAAACTGTAGCAATGACAGTTTTTAAATTTACATACATAATGTAAATTTGAGCTTTATGCTGAGAATGCTGCTGTGAAGTAGACCAAGTGTGATTTTCTGTGACAATCTAACTGTGTTAGAATTTTAGACTAGGTGACTCAAAGCCGCCCTGCTAAAAATAAAGCAGGTTTCAGTTTTAAAATCTGAGCTGTACACACAAATTCTGAATATATATGCAAATTAAAAAAAAAAAAAAAAAAAAAAAGCAAGCTTCTGTCCGTGATAGATTTTTTATGGTATTTTATTTAACTCTGACATACAGTTCAAAGGTGTTACATACAGTTAAAGATGCTGAGAATTAACATACTTAAAAGAATGGGTAGCTGTGACCTGGTCACATGAAGCTGCCTTTACAAGAGACCCCTATGTCAATAGCTCTAATATTTTTCTTGCAAATAAAAGAACCTCTCGGCAGCAATTGGTGAGGCAGCGCAGGCTTGACATCCAGGTCTGCTTTTGTTAAATATTGTGTGCACGGTAAATTTTAGAATCAGTTTAAAGATTAATAATTAAATTCCAAAGCAGCTTCACTTACATAATGGAGAATGGCATGGCAGGCTATTTATTACACATGTTGAGGTGTAGTAGTTGAGCACGTTCTAAGTCAAGCAAGCAAGAACATGGGTGAGATGATTAATTTTTTACTGACAACATGGTGGGGTGAGATGGCATTTTAGATTCTCTGTTTTACTCTTCTAATTTTTCCCATCTATTTTTTGAAACATATTAATGAACTATTTTGTTAGTCCTGTGAAGATGAGTTTTAATTAATCTTTCTTTTCTAGAAGATGAAGGAGAAGAGAATTTGACCATAATCTGATATGGGTTCTTGTCAGATTTTTCTCATTTAATCAGCATTATGAGAAGTGTGTAGTTTTTAGGATGCTTTTAGACAGCTGGAATCAGGCTTTTGACTATGAAAAAATAAGTCTGTTCCACGAAAGGCACAAAAAATTTATTTCTAACTCATGCTCTAAACAGACCACTGAGGTTGAACTTCTCTTTTATAATGTGTCTGGCTTAGCAAAAAGTGACCTCTTCCACTTTTCGTGATCCCCTTCCTTGCCTTTTTCTGCAGTCATGCAAAGGACACCAAATATTCCCCATTCTAAAGCTATGATTTAAAATTATATGGGTGAGGCAGCTAAAATACAAAAGTTTCAAAAGAAATTCCACCCTGTTCTGTTCTTTATAGAGCTCTTTAAATAGTTTTGCTTTGTAGTCTAGGGGCTTGAAATGGCTTCTGACCCTAGACAAACTCTGTGCAATTTCTTCTTCACCCTCAGATCTCTGCAAGTGTTTGCTTTGGATTTGTTCTCTGGTACAAGCTCACTGTATCTCATAGGAATCTGTAATCTTCTCTTGTTCTCCAGCTTTGCTGTTGCTTTTCCTGCCTTTTTTCCCGTATTCTGATCTTAAGAATCATCCCTTTTTCCAAGGGAGCCACTCCATGTTATTAGAAGGAAAGTGGAAACACCTTCTAACAGTGGGACTGGGAATGCAGTGGCAGGATCCAACCGTCGTTGCTCGGGTCAGTGGCAGTAATACCAGACTAAGTTTGGTACCTCTGTATTATGGGAATTGACATCTTTGTTGCATGAACTGTCTGGCACGGAGTCTTTCAGACTTCTCTTTTCTTCTTCATGGTAGTTAGAATTCACATGAAACCCAGGGGGTTATCAAATATTGCCGGTATGCAGACATGAAATAATTGTATGTTTCCTTTAAGTCAGTGCAGGGAGCATCAAAAGCTTCTGAAAAATCTGAACATAAATGAAAATCAATATATTTGGACTGAACTTAGTGTAGAACTGATACCAATGGAAAGATGAAACCTTTGCTAGAAGTTAGTGCTTCAAATGTCGCACTTGGTTAAAAATGATGTGCAGCTTATGATCTTCTTCACTCTAGGACAGAGCTTTTTAAAGGTTCTTTTTATTGACTGCAAGTCTGTGCTGTTACTCTGACGGATACAGATCTTACCTTTGAGACTTTCATGCTTGTTTACTCGAACAATTGTGTGCCTAGAAAATAACTAAAGCTTAAAATAACGCTATCTGGTCCAGAATATGGCAACTTGAGGTTCGTCTGAAGCTTCAGTTCTGAACTACAGTTGCACTCTGTTACATACTGAAACTGCTGCTAAACAGCAAACCTGACTGCTCCACCTGGGGGACCGTGTCACCTGTAGCAGTAAAGATCTCTTCCACAATGTCTGTCCTCTTCAGAAACAGGGCAGCTATTAAAAATAACAACTGCAAAACCTGGAAATAAGTAGTCAAATTTGGAGATAGAAAGAAGTAATTTATATCTATGAACTCTTATGTATGCATCCTATCGGAGGCCAAATGAGTCAAGTCCATGGAAAGCAATATGTTTGATGAGCATTTTATATCATTTTGGAACATGGCCTAGATTTTTTTCTGATGATCAGGCCTCAGAAATTTTCTTGCAAGGGAAATTAGTGGCCTCAAATCTTCTGAATCACCTGTAAGCTTTCAGTGGTGACAGTAAATCCAGATAACTGTTTATGATAATGGTCATTTCTATTTCTGTGTGTCTAAGAGTAAAATAACTATGGACTCAAGTATAAAACAAGATAAACATAGTAAGGAGTCCAGACAAGACTGAAAGACGACTGAGGGGAAAATGAAGACTTCTGAGTTTGTTTTTCTGGGAGAGTTTTTTGAGGGTTTTTGTTGGTTGGTTGGTTGGTTTGGTTTTGTGTATTGTTGCTGTACCTTTAGAAATATTTAGCTCTGTGGTTGGTCTAGAAGGTAAAAATAGTTGTTCCTAGGGAAGTGGAGCATCTTTAGTAGAATACTGTCAGGCAGTTTTATTTTATGTACTTTTTCTTTGACTCTTTTGAGTCTCATTCTGTACCTGTCTCTCAGTATATCATGTTTCTTGTGCACCCACCAAGTTCTCATGAAGGTGACAGTAGGAGGGTAAGTACTAGATGACAAAAGTCAGCTTTTACTGTAGAAATAACCTTTCTTTCAAACACTTCCAATAACAACTTTGAGAGAAATAAAGAGATTTACAGTAGGGGGACTGGTCCACAACACTGCAGAATTTCTCAAAAATGTGCCTGGGCTCAGCATTCTCATTACTGAAGTTATCTGTGATATTACAGCATAATTATTTAATCACAGTAGCAGATTAACTTGCATGTGCTCATATGTTGGGGTTTCTTAGGTAATGGATCAAAACAATTGAATGTTTTTATTCAAATCTATTGTTTTCTTCACTTTCAAGACTGTTGTCTATTTTTTTATTAGGAAATAAAATAAAACATCTCGAGAACACAAGTAACAGCTTTTTAGTGTGTACCAACTTGCTGTCCTCAGTCTAGTGTGCTGTGTGTAGGTGTTGTAGCGGTTTCACATCTGTGATTGATCTTGTACATGGCATGTGGTGCATTCCCTTGACACCACGCAGTTAAGGTGAGGCTTCCAGCTAGGGAAGCTTTGCTTCTGTTGCTAAACTCAGGCTTTTAATGCCTGTTCCATGTTGTTTGGATTTGGGTTTTTTTATATCATATTTTCTTTGTGTAAGTTGAAAACTCAGTCTTCAGTATGACAAAATAATTTAGGGATATATTAAACCTCTATTTTAAACTGTAATATACTGGTGATTAAATGGATAAGCTCCATTTAAGGCAATGCTTTTGAATTACAGCAGGTTAGCATCTGCAGAAACTCTGAAATTTCCACAGAGACCAATAAAATAGAAAAGGAAAATTATTTTTCAAGGTGCAAGTTTTATTTTATTAATACTTTAATTATTTGTTTTTATCTGAATAAATAGAAAACAATCAGTTTACAAATATGTATTTTAAGAAGAAATCAGTTGGTATGCACCTGCTACCTAGTCTTCCCTTGTTCCTGTGAATTTCAGGAAGTATCACCTCATTTTTTACAAAAACATTGTTTTGTGAATTCACATAAAAATTCATAAACTGTGAAAACCCCATGCCGAAATACGAGCTACCTTGATAAGATACCTATTTAATTGCATTACTCCAGTCTTTCATGAGGGAATTAATGAGTCCCAGCCAGCAGATACTACACTTCTGCTAGTGTCATATAATTTAATACAGTGAATGTCAGGGCAAGTTTTTTCAGTTTTAGAGCTTTAGGGTTTTTTTCTTAAATAAGAGTTGAACCAGCATGGTGATGAAAATGAAATGCTGGATAGATGAGTATTTAAATATCTCATTCTGAAAATGAACTGGAATATAAAGTTTTAAATATCTTCTAATAGCAATGAATTCTGAAGTTAGGTTTACTTCAAAAGTGCTTTTGAGACATTTCAGGCAGGCTTCTATGCATTTCAGTCTTTAATTTGGGCACTGCAAGAATGGAGCTTCAAAGTTGTGAAGCAGGAATTGACAAATACAGGGTTTAATCTACTGAAAATTGTAATCCCATTACTCCTCCCTCTGCATTTCTCAGGGTTTTCTATCAGTATAAAACATGGTGTATCCTAACATGGGTGTAAGAATCATAAATGTATTCACAGTCTGAAATACCTGGTGTTGCTATTTACTAGAGGAAGACTAGTATCTATTGGTTTGAGGAACAAAATACAGAGAAACTTTTTCCTCTGTCAGAAAATTAAATTTCAGTGGTGTTTTGTGACTCTTCATGCTTTCAGCTATGCCTTTGTCAACAAATACTCCTTCCTTTCTATGAAACACCTAAAGATTTTCAAGAGCCTTTACCAATTGAGCCAAATTTGACAGAGTAAGAAAGAAATTGATACAAGTACAAAGGAAGTTTGGACATGAGCCAACAATGTGCTCCATAGCCCAGAAGGCCAGCGAGCATCCCGAGCTCCATCCAAAGCAGCAGCGCCAGCAGGCTGGGGAGGTGATTCTTCCCTCTACTCTGCTCTGCTGAGACCCTCACCTGGAGTGCTGCATCCGGAGGAGGGCCATGAAGGTGGTCAGGTGATCCTATAGGGATAGGCTGAGAGAGTTGGGATTGTTCAGTCTGGAGAAGGCACTGCAGAGACTTTATTGACCTCATTGTGGCCATTCAGTGCTTAAAGGGGGCTTATAAAAATTATGGGGACAAACGATTTAGTAGGGCTTGTAGTGATGGGACAAGGAGTATTGTTTTAAAACTAAAAGATGGCAGATTTAGAGTAGATATAAGGAAGAAAATTTTTACCATATTAGAGGTGAAACTCTGGAACAGGTTCCCCATAGGTGAATTCTCCATCTCTGGAAACACTCAAGGTCGAGTTGGGTGGGGCTCTGTGCAACCAGATCTAGTTTAAGATGTCTCTGGTTGGACTAAATGACCTTTGAAGGTCCCTTCCAACCCAAACCGTTCTATGATAAGCAATAATCAATCCAAGGAATACTGAAGTAGTCCATGCAGTCACTGAAATACAGGAAACCCTTACTCTCAACACCTTAATCTGGACTAAAACTTTTGGGTGTGTTCAGGCCCGTCTGTCCAATGAGGAAATGCATTTTCATTATGAGCATTCTTGATAAAACTTTTGTCAAACAAGGATACCTTTCTGCACTCTGGCTTGGTGTCAGGGAGATTAATGAGAAGTCTTGAATAGAATTAAATGATATTTCCAATTTACTGGATTCATGGTCCACTTTCTTCTCTGATTTAAAACTAAATGGGGAGAGCGGGTTCCTAAACAATGCAGAACACACGATGGTACTGGCACTCTGTGGAGTTTGAGTTAGCTTCTAACAGGAACTGAGTGCCAGAAACTTGTCTGGACTCAGAGACTGAGGTGCAGGGGAAAGTGTAGTGTAGTATGGGAAGTGAAAACACACGGAATTAGTCCTGTAATTTAATATGAATCTAGCAGAGAGGCTGTAAACAAGGGGATATCGAAATTTCACTTTCATTGGGTTAGTATTGCCTGAGAGTTAGAAAATAAAACATTTTGCAATGTTTTCTTCTTTTCAGTACTTTAAAAACATCGTTACTGAAATGAATAGAGGTTTAAAGTGGCATTCCGTGATTGTCTTTAAATATTAAAGTTGCATTTAGATTAAGTCAGATTAGTTATACTTAGTTCAGGTTAGTTCAAACTCATTTTGGAAGTCTCTAAACTACATTACTGTAGACTTCCTAGAATTATTAAAAGTTGTGTTACAATTGTTGTGCATTCTTTGTTTCAAAAGAAATTACAGAAGCATCTGAATATATGCTGTTAAATGCTTTTGAAGTGATATCCACTGTTTAGAATATTTAAATAACTAATGAATCTATTTATAATAAATCATATTTTGAAAGAGTATGCAAAATTAAGCCTGATAAAAGGAATAGGCTTTTGTGTTGTAATCTCCTATTTCATCATGCTTTTTGGAACTTGCATGCTACAAAAAAGGATGTTTTAAATTAAAAGTAGTGTTTGTGGTTGCTTGAAAGTCCTGAGAAAAAAACTACTTGGATGTTAACAGAAATGGAATCCTGTTGCTATTTTCCATTTCATGCATGCTAAGTCAAGAGTGTAATATCTAAATATGCTACAGGGAATTATTAAAATGATACAGTTATATCCTAGCCAAAACTTAAAATCATCTGCTAGCTTTCTTGCTGTAATGTAGTGCTTAAAAATATGTACAATTTAACAGGAGTTAAAATGTAGATGGTTTCCAACCTTTAAAATAATTCCCATTTGGTTGCAAATTCCACTGCAACTAGAAAAGGCCATAACAATTTTTAGTTTTAGTTAAGACATAGAAGAATAGATCTGATTTCCAAAAGTGCTGTGTATCAGCAACTCTGAAATATTTTAAATTCTAGCCAGAAACATAACATAATTGATATTTATATTATCGAGTACAGCAACATTCTCAGCGCTGTCATTTTGCTTGTAATTTTCTCCTTGCTTGTAAAATTGTCTTATTTATTATTTGCACTTTATTCTTAATCAGTTTTGCTAATGTAGTAAAAACATTGAAATGTTATTATATGATTAGCAATTTTCCACTATATTAATCCAGCATTACATTATACTGTGTGGTGACAATAATGATTTCTAATGTGGTAATGAGAGAGAGTTATTAACGTGTCCCAATATTTAATAGTTTTTTAATTGCAAGATGGAAAAATATTTTAAGTTACCATAACCAGCCGTATTAGTGGCAAGAATTGCAAAATGGTGGGATCTGGGACATTAAATTGTAAAGATGTACTTTGAATGGAACAGTCTCCATCACTGTAAAGCATTTTGGTTTTATACTTGTTTTCAGGAATCATGTGGATATTCATATGATATTTTTTCCATAGATTAAACTCAATATTGACAAATAGAGGAGGACTTGCAGATTTAATGCACATTAACCAGTATGCATTAAATGGGTATGCAATACATTTGTAAAGAGGAAGGTGAAAAATCTGTGGTGTCCAGCTGGGAAAATTATTTAAACCTCTCATAGCCATGACATAGTACAGTAAAATAGCCACAGTGCAAACTGAGAGCTGCACGTTATCAAGAACACAGATTCAGAACCAGCACAAAACAAGTAATAAATGTTCTAAGTTATTTATCCAACTCACTATGGAGTGGACTCTTACATTTGGTAAATCCTTTAAGAAGTATTGGAGGTGTTTAAAAATTCAGAAGTTAGAAATCCAAATGGAGCTTCTGGCCTTCTTTGTGTGTATGTGGATGTATGGATGGAGCAGGTTTTTCTGTGTTCGTGTCTGTGTGTTTGTATAGAAGTGTTGCAAATAAAGTGGTTCTTAATTAGTTTATGCAAACAATTGAGAGTTTACTCTGTTTTTACTTAAAACATTTTAAGTTTCACCAAAAAAATTTCTATTTCATTTCAACAGTTCTATAGATAACTTGAAAAATTGTTGGGAAAGTGTAAAAAAAAAAAAAAAGGGAAAATAATTATAGTTAGTGGGGGAAGCAAGTGTATTTTCATATACAAAAGTATTATACACATGTATAAGCTAATGATACAATGTGTACTGGCAAGTATGTTGACAAAAAATCTAATTACAACAGAATTGTGTTAAGCTTCAGATGGAAAAACACACTGTAGAAGTAGAAAATATAGAGTACTATAGGTAGTATTATCAGTGAAAATCAGCACTTGTCCAATGCTCCAGGTCACATTACTTCTAGAAACTAAGTTTCCTGTAAGTCTCTCCAGTACAGTGGTTTTGGTATTGGAAAGTAGCAAAATCATTATATAAAAAGTAAAAATACTGTACTTATGCATTCTTAGGTGTAAATTGTCCAGCAGCAAATGTGTGCTGTTTTCCTCAGACCCTTTTCAAATCAACAATTTAGTTTATGAGGTAGTGTTAATGACATATTAAAGAAAATTCTTCTAAAGGTTCCACTGGAGTGACTTGCACTTTTATTACCCAATAAAAACAGTGAGGCTTCTAACAGGGTTCTTATAAGGGAGAATTTTGCATAATATAACTGTCACTTGAAGCCTGTATTTATGAACATGAGGGCAGTCCTGTAATAAGTAAAGGATAAGCTTTCACTAATTTTGCATCTGCTACAATTAAGAGATAGATTTAAATTCACTTTGTTTAGCATGTTGTAAAACAGATTCTGTGAATGAAGCTGAAATGTTTAGCCTGCTTTTATTACATGTTTAAATAGCATAAGGAATTGACATTTTCAGCACACATCCCTTTAAATATAGATATTGTTCTCAGCAGTTAATTTAAATGCACTTCTTTGTCTCAGTGATTTGCTTCTAGCAAATGTTTTGTGTTCTCTTCAGTTTTTCTGTGTGTAAAATTCAGTGGAAACTTGCTCATATTTCAAATTTTCTTTTCCAAAAGAAACAATTATAGACATATAACATTGCAAATGCCAGCATTGCTTTCATCACTATTGTGCATTAAGTGGTTTTTAATCCCCAAATTTCTATCAGCTTGCCACTGCACTTTATCAAAAGAGCAAACTGTTCATACCTGCTCCAATTTTTTTTCTTTCCCCCCTCCTTTTTTTTTTTTTTAAACAACTGCTCTACTCAGTTCTACATTAAAGAAAATATTTCAGGTTATGGTTGAAATTCTATGGTGAGATCAGACAATCTGGAGTCATAGACCAAATGTGGGTTTCCTCTCTGAAATAAATGAATAATAGCATTTGTATAGTGACACCTCTAAGCCTCTTCTTATAACATCTGCTTTCTAATATGTATAATCTGAGTTACTGAAAATCCTCTTAAAATAGCACTCCAACATTTCATCAAGTTTTGTATTATTTCAGGACCTAATTTAGATGAAAAGGCTTAAAGCAACAGCACTAATGAGATTTGATGTTTAGATGCTACGCTGACTGTAATGATGTTGCAAAGTTGGGAGCGTTACTTTTACTACTTATAGTGACCTGTTTCAATAATGCTTCTGCTTTACAGCTTTCTTTTGCCCACCTCTATAGTTAAAAACACTTCCCATGGTGTTGAATTCCTAGTTACAAAGCCACAGAAACAGATGAGCTATCACTAACAGAATAAATGCTCATGAAGGTGCCCTGGAAAAGCATTAGCTGCCTGATCATATGGGCTTGAGTTTGTCTCTTTCAGGTGTTCCTTTGTTGTCACAGATGAAGTATGGAATGTTAGTTGTATTTTGATTTATCTCTAAAAAACTACTGATGAATTTTTGTTGTTTCTCTTCATGCATATATATTTTCCATTTTCAGCCAAAAAAATTTGCAATACTTTTCTTTTGGATATTAGAGGGAGAAGTTAATTTGTGAGGTTCTATACACGGTTAACAAAAGATATATTAACAAAGTTTTAGAACAGTATACATAATTTTCACCTTAATTTTTGCCTTCTGCGTCATAAGTGACAACACTGCAGATTTTTGGAGGATTCCACAGCAGTGTTCTTTTTCCTTTTCAGTGGTTGGATTGTTCTTGTGCACTGTGATAATGTTAGATGTGGGTGGACACCTTTTCTCAGATCTCATGGATAAGAAATGAGGACATTTAAAAATAGGTGGTTTTCCCCTTGTGTCAAAGGATGATGTTTGAAATTCAATATCTTAATGAATGTATGGTTAAGAATACTTTGTATTTATTATTTCTCTGAGAAACTTTCAGATACTCATACATCTCCTTTTGTCTCTGTAGGTATCTAAACATTAGGTTATAAATTAAATTGATTTTACTGGAAAAGAAATAGTATTTTCTGTTGCTGTATCAGTATGTCTCTTCTTGCCTAATTATTTTGAGTGTTTTTCCTGTTTGTCAAAAAAATCCCAAAACTAATGAACCCTAAAGAACCTCAAACCAGCTTTTAGTCAAGTATTGCTCAAACAACTTGACTACCTCATTGTTAATACCTGCTTTGTTGGTTTGATGGTTCTACATTTACTTATGCTTTACATTTCTCCTCTCATGTCTTACAGTATTTTGGTTTTTTTATTTTTTTAATTTAGTGGTGATCATGTGTATGAACAAGAAGGCCGTTTGTTCCCTCAAAGTTTTCTTCCTAGTCTAGTAACTAACTTCTGAAGAAAACTTGGAATTTTTCCCTTCTTATGTAATGTATTAGAAAATCTTTGATCATCTTCTCAGTTCTTTGTGCTCTAGTGCATTTTAAGTAGATGCTGGAATAGGGAGTAGCTCTAAGTTACTAAAGTTATAAGAAAGTATCTGGTTGATTTTTCCCAGCTCAGCATTTGCATCAAAATGTCTAGCTTGTCTTTTGGAGTGCCCATGAGCTTACCTGTCTCTTGATTTTGTTAAATTTACGTTGTTGCTGGTGACAGAGGAATGTCCCCAGTAACCTATTATGGGTTACTTCTAAAGGTTCATATACAGTTTCATTCTGTGAATTAATCTGTGAAGTGCCTCAGGACCCTTGAGAGAGCTATACTGAAATAGTCTTTTGACAGAGACTGTTTCCTACTTCACGTCATTTATTTCTGATTGTTCTCTTCTGGGTTTCGTGTACTGCATTTGCAGTGTACTCTACACAGCTGGTGGTCATTTGTCATCTCATCTGTATTGATCTCCTTGGCTGTGTCAAACAGCTTTCAGTCTGTTCCACCACAACCAGAAGCTGAACAAAATGCAGTTATAACTACGTTCATTTGTCCTGGGATAAAAGATAATGTCATACTCTAAGCAGTGAACCACATTGATTATAGAATTCTTACCTTTTCTGTAAGTGTTCTGTATTAATAAAAGAAATATCAAACCTGATAGTTCTAATAGTCAATTGCCACCCTTTAAATTACAGGTACGTAATCTTTCCTTTGGACAAATCCATACAGCCATCAGAACAATAGCAGTGTGCAAATTACAGCTCTTGCAGGAAATCAAGCAGGGAGTATGCAAGTCTCTGTTGTTTCCTTCTATATTCATCTTTGCAATAACAATGTCTCTGCTCATTTTCACAAAACCTTAATTGTCATTCAGAGTATCCCATTTGAGTTCAATTATACGCTCTTAAGGGGAAGGAACCCTGTTAATGTTTATCTGTAAAGCACTGTGTTCATTTATAGCACTCTGTAAGTAGTGATCAATTTTCTTTTATACTATGCGTTCTGGTTTGTACTAAATCCATTTTAGCAGGCAGTAATTTTTCAACACCAATCTTTCTCAGTGTGTGCATTATTGGCAGTTCAGTAAAAAAACTGGAACAGTGGCATGCAGTTTTTACTTGCTTTTTATCAATTTTATTTCTTAAGTAACATTTTCAAAAGCAGTAAAATTACATATTATTTAAGAACATTGCATACAGGTCAGGATAAATCTTACTTCTTCTATTTTTCCAAAACCCGTGTTTTTCATGCACCAATTAAGGAAAAAAACAATAGGGATATCTGTTTATGCATACAGGAAAGCCATTTTATTTTCTTCTAGAGGGCCATATAACAGATGAAAGTGATTAAGTCCATTATATTTAATTCATTTTGGTTTTAAGTCCTTTTGTATTAAACACTAGAAGTGCAGAGAGTGAATGATAAGAAGTAGCTTATTCATATAGTTACAGTGGAGAAGGAACTGAAGGGAGCAGAAGATCATGAGTCTCTCTTAACTTTGCACTGAATATTAAAATGTGAGGAGTAGGAAACCTGCAGGGCTACTAAAAGGGCCACTGGTTTTAGCACTGTACATCTGCCACAGTAGGAGCTAGCTCTGAAGATTATTAAAGTAGAAGTGTATTTTTCAGTATTAATTCTGTTTGTGGTTACCTGATGTCACAGAAAATTATTCAAATAAAGTTATGTTGGATATGCTGATTTCAGTTCTTGGACTAAGGAAAAAGAGTTCAGATTCACCACAGATGGTAACCAAATTGACTTCACAACTTTTTTGAGTGGTTTTGTGACTTTTACAAAGAATACTGACCACCTGTTTTAGAATTTATAATAATATTTTTTGATGATTATTATAATTTAAAAGAATAAGACTGGGTGGCATACCCTAGAAATCTTCATGCTGGACATGTTTGCTAGATTCCACTTAAGACACGTGTAGGAAAAGGCCTGAGGAGTCACAGAGCTGCACATTTCCACATGACACGTAGCTGACAAATAGGCAGCCTGCTTGCTAGCACTTCCCTGGCTTCTCATGTTTTTCTCTCCTGGTCTTTGCAGATTCTGCCTGAAGTAGCATTCTGGGGCTTTTTATTTGTTGTCTAGCATCCACACAAGTGGACAAGAGCATTTCTGCCACTTAACCCTTCTTCCCATCTTCTGAACCATTTAGGTGTCTGAAGTTGTATTTGGAATTTTAGAGGTGTTTTGAGTATGAAATGATTCTTGCATGCTCCTATGCCTCAGCTCTCTAACAATGAAGGTGGAAGAACCTGAATATGTTGAAATGAGAATCAAATGTAGAGATCCAAGTTCTGTAAACCCTCTGTGTTGCTGGGAAGTGTCAGAGGGTATCATTGCTTATACCATACATGAGGACAGGAGCTTCTCATGGAAGGTTTTGTGTTCTCTTCTGGTTAAACAGTCACACAAAAACACTCAAAGCTTCCAAGTGTTGACATTCAATATTTTATCTCTTATCAATATCAGTAGATATTGGAGTTATCTAACACTGTTGAACATGTAAGTGAGTATATTTAATACCGAATTTCAGTTATTTAGGCATGTAGGCTTGAAAATGTTTATGGGTCTTGATTCACACTGAAGAAACGCTGACAAAAGCTATTTCTGGTAAAAGAAAACATTCTTAAAAATTAAGTTGGTTCCTTCTTTTATGATTGAAAATGTGGCTACAAAGAATTTTTACAGAGAGGAAAGACTGCTAAACACAGGAACTGACAGTTTCTAAATGTTAGTTGTCAAAAAATAGACGTTTCTGGTCTTAGCAGTTCAAGTGAAATATAGTTGTCCCATGGCTTCTTAGTAGTTATATATAGCTCTTTTTCCCCAAGGTCCTTTTTTTTCCCTCTGACTTGTAGTGTGTTTTGGGTTATAGCTACTATATATTTGCTTTTCTGATGTATTTCCATGCAGGATGTTACTAAACGAAATATTTGGCAGAATTACTCCTCTGATTTAGCAAGAATAAATATCATCTGTAGCTAGAGTATCCATATATTCTCCTTGGAAACATTCATTATGGTAGATACCTCAGCATTTTCTGAAGTGTTTTATCAAAGTTTTAAATTCAGAAACAGTAGGTATGGAGATGTCACAACAGTCATTTCAGAAACTCCTGGGTTACTTGTAGTTTATGGATCAGATGGAATATAATCCATAAGAGTGGTGAGAAGGGAAGGGCAATTCCTTTGCATCGTGTGTTCCTTTTGTAAGATCAGAGAGTAGTAAAGGCTTTGTAGAAGTGATAAAGTAATAATTTAAGATTTTTACGTAACATTGCAGTGGTCCATTTACACTGTTTGAAACAGGGTGAGTTTTAAAAGCCAATGAGGAGCATATGTTGAATGCCTACATAGGTCAAATTTTTAAGTAATGTTTAAGAAAATCCTGCCATTCCAAAATAATTACAATGTAATTTTGTGTATTGTGTGGACAGCTGCTGTTTACAAGAGAGGAAATGTAGTGATAACAGTTAAAAACTGCCAAATGAGAAGGCAGGATAACTCCACAGACTGCTGTATTTGAATGTACTTCAGTAGAAAACAGAATTTTAAATTGAGGTCTCCAGAAACTTGTTTTCTTGTGCAAGAAAAATATTTGATTACGACTCATAGTTATTATTCCATGCTATAAATTGTTTGATACATCCTCTATTACAGCCGTACACTAAATTGATAACTTGCTG
Organism: Myiozetetes cayanensis; assembly: GCF_022539395.1. Classification (NCBI taxonomy): domain Eukaryota; kingdom Metazoa; phylum Chordata; class Aves; order Passeriformes; family Tyrannidae; genus Myiozetetes; species Myiozetetes cayanensis. Next base: position 21,818,389 of record NW_026086605.1, read on the forward strand.
ATCTGTTCAAAATAATAAAAAAAAATAAAACCTCAATTGATGCAGATTTTGAATGCTTAGTCTATAGTATGTTGTATTGTTTGTTACCATGAAATCAGTTGCTCAGAAATTCTGTGATATGCCGTGGTTGGAAGGGTACTGAAGTTGCTTTGGAGTAAAATAGATTAAACAAAAGATAGACTTCTTACCTACTGTGATCTTGAGACCCAGAGGTCAAGGAGAGGTGACATAGCCTGCTTTAAATGTCTCAACTTATGGAGGTTTAGGTTTGAAAATTAACATCTCTTAGCTGTTTCTTATTCATTCAGGGGTTTATCTTTAATTGCAGAAATCATACTAAATTGAGGCATTTAAAAAATCCTAGTAAAAACTTTGTACTTCAGTGTTTTGAGAGTTGGAAGTTGGTTGGTTTTGGTTTCTTTCATTACCATATTCATTTCTTCTCAAGGTGTGTTAATTAAAAAGTTTCTAAGGTAAAAAAAGTAAAGCCTAAGGTACTTTTAGTTCTGACAGTCACAGTTACTGAAGTATTAAGTTAATATGAACACTTAAAATTAGTTTGGCTTCTGGAGGCTTTGTAAGCTGTCAGACTGCAATCCTGTTGTTCTCAGTAAACATAAAAGATGTCATGTGAGACAGACTATGTACAAGTTGGTCCTCGTTTTGGAATAATTCATTAATTTAAATTTTCTGGTTAATTTTGCTTAAAGGAAGAGAATTTAGCATGCTATTTAAATGTAAACCTCATAACTACCTGAAGAGGAAATTTCATTTAATACAGGACAAGGTTCACTTAATTTGGGACTGCCTAAAGATGGTTGTACATCTGTGGAGGCTGTAATAATGAATGCTTAATGGGGTGCATACTCAGTGAATTATTTTGTGGTAGCTGCAGATGTGAGGTTACCCTTCTTTTTGAAAGTAAGACCTAGAGTTGTGTAGATACCACAGGCATTTATGTCTTGTACTCCCCTTCACAGATTTGGTAGCTTTATCTAAAACCCATCTAATTGGTTTTTTACCCTCCTTCGCTTTTTCTAAAAAGCTGTTCCAAAGTAAATAATATTGTAATCTGTGTTCTGTGTGTTTTCTGGATAATTTGCTTCCATGTTTGTGTCAAGATTCTCCCTCGAGTCGCCATTTTGACGTTTACACAGAATTGCAGCATTGCTGAGGTTGGTTCTCAAAGCAGGATCAGCTAAGCAGGTTGCTGTGTACTGTCAGGTTTGCATGACTTCAAGGATGGAGGCTCCATAGCCTCTCTGGGAAACCTGTGAGAGCTTTCAACCACCCTCACAGTAAAAAAGTGGTTTCGTTACGCTTAAATAGAATTTCCTGTTTTCAGTTTATGCTCATTGCCTCTCGTGCTCTCACTGGGCAGGCACCCCTGTAAAGAACTTGGGTCTGTCTTCCTTGCTCCCTCCCATAATCTATTTATACACCTTGGTAAGACCTCTACTGAACCTTCTCCTGGCTTAACAGTCCCAGTTTTCAGTCTCTCCTCGTGACAGATGTACCAATCCACTAATCATCTTAGTGGCCCTTCACTGGGCTCAGTGCAGTGTGTCCTGCTGAGGACAGGGGAGCAATCACCTCCCTTGCCCTGCTGGCAGAGTTCTTCCTAATGCACCCCCAGGATGCATTAGGAATAGTTGATAGTCTGACTTGCAAGGTGCATTGCTGCATCATGTTTGACTTGTCTATTAGAGCCTCCATGTGGGTTTGTTTTTTTTCAAAACAGCTTTCTGCCCAAGCCATCCTGTTGAAGGGGGTTATTCCTCCCCAGGTGCAGGACTTTCCAGTTACTGTTGTTGAACTTTGTAAGTTTCTTTTGGCCCATTGTTCTACCTGTTGAAGTCCCCTGCAACCATCTGCTCTATCAACTACTCCTTGCAGTTCAGTGTTGTCTCCAGCTGTGCTGAGGGTGCAATCTGGCCCGTCATCCAGGTACTTAGTGGAGATTTGTTGTCCTCAGTATCAGTCCCTGGGTTACACCACCAGTCCCTGGTCTCCAGCTGGATTTACTGGGCTGACTGCAACCCTTTGAGCCCAGAGGTTCAGATGGTTTTCAATCCACTTCACTATCCATTTACATTTACTTCATCATTTGAGAGTGTTATGAGAGAAGCTGTCAAAAGCCTTGCTGAAGTCAAGATAAACAATATCCTTTAAACTCCCTTCGTTCACTGAGCTATTAATCTTACTGGAGAAAGATGTATAATCTAATGTATAAGATCTTTTTCATCCTTTTTTTATTAAGCTATAAAATGCTAAACTATTTTAGGATCCCTTTATACCCTCTTCATTTTTATGATCTTACTGTTCTATTCAATTTTTATTTTTCTGTTCTGAAAACAGTGACCGGACTGGTTCTGGTTGGGTCATAATAAGGGTGCTTACAATGGACTTAATGTTTTATGCTCTATATTGGTAATGCCCCATTAGTTGTTTTTGTTGTTGTTGGTTTTTTTTTTATGATTTTGAGAGTTTTGTTTTGGGGAGTGGTGTGACTTGTTTGTTTGCTTTTTGTTTTTTATTAAAAAATATTGTGTCTTTTAAGGCATCTCAGGTTGTCTAAGTTGGGTGGTCAGTTATTAATCCATTACCAGGCACCACTGCATGCAACTTCATGGGATTTGTGTACCACCAGTTTCCATTTCTGCAGCTTCATTAATAATTCCCTGAACAGCATTAGATACTTCAGTCAAGTCCAGATATAGTAAATATCAAAGACAAATGTCAGATTTGTCTGGCATAATCTACCCTTAGGAAGTCCATGTGACATTTTTCTCACTTTTACTTCCATATGTTTCATTCAGCTATTCAAGAAGAGTGCCTGTAATCTTGCATGATGTTGAGGTCACATTGCACGTCTTCAGTTTTCCATACCATGTTTTCCCTTTTCTTAAGTATAAGAATTATTTCTTGCTCCCCATATTTGCAGTACATGGTGTTTCCATAGTCAGTCTATTGTATCATAATTTTTTATAGATGCCAATTAATACCTCTGGGCAAAAAGTGTAAGTCTCTGAAGCCGACATTGTCTGTAAGAAGTGGTACTTGGACTACTTGATCATGTTTCTAATAACTGTATTGAAAATTTCTCTATGTGTATTTTTCATGTTCTTATTTCATCAACTATGTAAATTTGTAATAGTTTTAATTAAATGACAGATTTTCCTTAGTAGAACTCTGCTATTTTTTAAGGTTTTGATCTGGAACATAATTTTTATCCTGAAGTGGATGTTTTTTATCTGTTTTGGAAGTAAACATTTGCAAAGCTCTTCTAAGTGCAGAGAAAAAAAACCTGGTAGTGGATGGTGTAAAATCTTCACAGGTTTACTTAGGGCAGGTTTTGGTTTTTTTCAGTTATTATTAAAAGTTAAATAAATTATTTGAGGAAATACTCTTGATTTTTTAGGGTTTGGGATGGTGGTCAAGAAGCTAGCAGGGCAGGTGAACATGACTTTTATTTTAGAATGCTCATTATGAAGCAGCCACCTGAAATTATGTGCCTCCCTACCCAAAATGCTCATTATGTTGTTCTGCAGTGTTGAAATACAGGCAGAAAACAAGGCATGTGAAGTGTAAGTGAAAAACTAGTAGGAAAGCAAAATGCAAAATAGAGGCAGCTGTTGGGCACAGTATAATGAACAATTATTATGTAAATACATACCCAAGAAGTGGTTGCTGCTTCTCTGGGAGAAGCCCCAGAAGCCCTTGTTGGAGCTGGCACGAGACAGGCACAGGCACACTGGAGGGTGCAGCTAAGGTGGGAGCAGGACAGGGTGAGTGGTGGGGACACGCTGGCAATCCCTTCATGCAGCACACAGACCGGGGCGTCTGATTGTGCTGAACCAGCTTCTCCCATGAAGATGACTGAGTGTTAGTGTTACTGTGCCCTGTGAAGTGTTCCAGAGACATCAGATTCAGTCCTTTGTGAACTCACGGTGCTTTTACCTTATCCAAGAGGGAGCCTGCCCATTTTCTTAATGAAAAGAGGGATTGAATAATTTCCTTAGGTGTGTCCAACAAGGAGTAAAGCTGTCTCCCGTATCCTTTGGTTCCTTGTGTTTGAATATGAATTATCATTTTATCAATTTTTACATTAGTAAACATGCGTGGTCCAAACACTGAAGTAGAATAAATATCTGTAGCTCATTATTACTCTCCTGTCTAGTTCCCAATCAAGAGCTAATTAAGCACATTGGGATGATAGTGCTTTTGTAGATAAGAGATCCCTAGACTCTTGCTTCCTAACAGGAAGGTATTGAGAAATAAGTACATGAAACAAATATCCCCCCCCCCCGGAATCTTTTGTTTATTCATTTACTTAAATATTTATGATATTGTGATTCTGTTTATACTGTAAGTCAAACACAGACACTGAAGACAGTATTTCTGAATGCTCATTCATATTGTAAGTTCCACAAAGAAAGATTTAAGGAAGCATTATTTTGTGAACTTTGTGACAGCATGTTTAACTAGTGTTTTCACATTTTAAAAGAAATCTTTTTAAAATTTAAAAATCTAATTTTTAAAATTACTTTTATGTGAGCATTCATTTGAATTTGTATTTACATTGTTGTAGTCTGTTAAACCACTTATATCTGACTAATTTAATCTGTTTAGTATCCCCAATGGATTTAAGGTCAACTTTTGTATGATGTTTTCTTGGTTTTTCTTGCTGTCATCTCCGTAATAATGATTCTGTAATCAACAGGTTTGCAACATATTCTGAAACTGGTGTTTGGTTTGTTGTGTTTGTTTTTTTTTTTTTAATATCACTTGTTTGCAATCAGTACTTGAAATCTATTAAATGTTGAAGATATAAGCAAAGATATGATCAAGATTAACATACTGGATAAAAATTAGCCTAAGTTTTAAATATTGATCATTGTATATATCTACGGATAATTTTACACTTAGTAATTACTAGACCAATAATAAAAGTAAGGTAGAAACTTCCCATTTTATTGGTTTTTTATTGAACTTGGCATCTTTGGAGGATTTTGAAAGCTGTAAGTATCTCTTAAATATTAATTTCCATGTTTTTTCAGGGGGTAGTCCATTGACATTTTTAATATTTCCTATCATTACTAATGTAGAATGGACTATTTTAAATTGGAATCTTATGATATCATAGTATCCAAAAAAACCATTCTTCAGTAAAATGTTCAGCGCCAAGTCAGTTGGCCATTAATATATATTTAAACTGAACACTTTCAATTGGGTCAAAATCAGATAATAATAAAAAGTATATCAGTGTAAAAATAATGCTGATTATATATCTTAGAAGACTTCTGATCTTGATGCATTATTTTCATATATAAAAGTATTTTATGTTTTTATATATATATATATATCACATATATATATGAAGTATTGCAGTTACCATAGTAGTATATGTTATTTTGATTTTTCTAATGAATCATACAACACCTTTTGGAAAATTGAGTGCTGGAATACTTCCATCTAGAAGTCTTTGCCAAATGTAGTATTATTATTATAAAGTAGGTGTAACTTCCTTTGCCAGTCATATGAGCTATGATAGCAGAATGGAATGCGAAGTGCTGGCAGCTGTTTGTTCTTTTATTCACTGTCTTTGATATCCCTTGCTTAGTCATTAGTACTTCCACAAACATTTAGCAGGTTAATGTGTCAACTGCATATCAGCTATGAAAGTATTTTTGGCAGTCTTTCAAAGAAACTTTTCTTTTGTGGCTGAAACAATCCAGTCTTCTATTCAGTGTTTTAAAAATAACTTCAGTTTAGATTATACAAACTGTAACTGTAAAATTGAACAGGGGTGTCACAGTTTTATGAAGCATTTAAAAATCTATTAGGTTTAATTTATTATGAAAACTTAAGTAATCTAAAGGCACGGTTTTTCATCCACTGTATAGCTTTGTTTTACTCTGCCCAGTATTCCAGATTGAAAAAATAATAAATGGATAAAAAGACAGCACAAATTGCAGATTAAAAAAACATATGGAATAGTTGCAGGTAAGCTTCCATTAGCCAAATTAAATTCAGTGTCATACTCTTAAATTTCATTATTTTAAGTGTGTAGAACATTATAACATCTTAATCTGCTCAGTCCTCGCTTCATATGGTAAATCACCACAGCTTCTCCTCAGCACCACATCTACCTCTTCCTCAAGACCTTATTCTGTACATGCATTACACTGGTGATTTGTTCCTCATAACTGCAGATCCACCCACCTGTAACTATTGTCCCTTCATATGATTTGTCCCATCATATGATTTTTTCCTATTCTTCTAAGTTACAAGATGTGTTTTCTTAACACTTCCAAAGTTCATCAAAGCATAGAATATCTTGATTTGGAAAGGACCCACAGAGGTCATTGAGTCCTGCATGGGACAATCTACACCTTGTGCCTGAGAGCATTGTCTGAATGTTCCTTGAACTCTGTCAGCCTTGGTGCTGTGACCACTTCCCTGGGGAGCCTGTTCCAGTGCCCAACCATCTTCTGAGTGAAAAACCTTTTCCTGATACCCAACTTAAACCTCCCCTGACTCAGCTTCATGCTGTTCCTTGAAGTCCTGCCAATGGTCACAGGAGTGAAGAGATCAGTGCCTGTCCCTCCACTTCCCCTCACAAGGAAGTTGTAGAATGCCATGAGGTCTCCCCTCAGTCTTCTCCAGGCTGAACAGACCAAATAACTTCAGATGCTCCTCGAATGGGTTCTCCTCAAGGCCCTTCACCATTTTTGTAGCCCTTTTTTGGACACTCACTAATATCTTATATTTAAGCTATTATATCTAAATAGCTTAAAGTCAAGACAAAATTTTTCCTCTTCAGTGTTTCTCTGTATGACCCTTGAAGAGTTAAGCTGTTGAAAACAAGCAAACAGAAGTAGTTCTCAACAGTTATGATGACTATCTCCACTTAGAGCTCTCTCTGCTGTGACTAAATAGCTTGGGTTCTGAAGCGTATGACTTCTGTGCTGGAGTTGGGAAGTGCAGGATATTATTGAAGCATCTTCACCCTTGCCTGCAGACTCTGTACTGTGTATCTAAAAGAGTTCATTGTCACTGTGATAAACATGCATAACTCCATTAACATTAATGGGAGTTATGCCTGAATGTCAAGAGAAGAATAACTTCTCAATGTGGTAAAGGAATTAATTAAGCTGTGTTTGGTTGGTTGGTTACTGAAATGTGATCATTAGACTCAAAGGAAAAAAAAACTATTAGAGTGATAGACTAGTTTACTTTGTACTCTGCAGAAACCTATTGATTTGCTGAGGCAGAACTGTTAGAAGATCAGTTAATTTTTGGATACTTGCCGTATGATTATGGTGTATGTATAGCATAACAAAAGTAGTAAAATTTCATTACCAATTCTTTAAGATGTAAATGAAACTTATTTTATTTGTGCAATTAAATAAGCTGAAATGAGAGCTTTTTTGAAGTTTGCTTATAGTGAAAAATCTGACTTGTTTCTGTCAGCCATTTTGACATCTAACATGATTATAGTAATCTCATGAAGAATTACTCACAGAAATACTTTGAGAACTTTAATTAAGAGAACCACTGAGTTATGTATTCAAACCCCTTTTTCTGCTTCATTTGGTGCTAATAGTGTTGTATTTGCTTTTTCTATTCTTTGTATGTTGAGTCAGATAGTTTGGGGTTTTCTTGTTTGTCTCTAAGAATAGCTCTTGGTTTTGGCTCTTAGAATGGCTCTTGTTTGGCCCCACTATGGAACAGAAACTAATCCACTTATTTGGGCTGTTCTGAAACTTGTGTAACCTGCTCTTCTCTCCACAATGCATCTGTTGCTTTAAATAATGTCTGAAAATAAATGTGAATACCTTCTTGAGTGCAGCTGTGATGATCAGGGGCAGTGTGAGGAGGGGAAGTATTTGTAGATAGAGTGGCTTTAAAATTTTTTTTATTTTTCACAGTATGCTGGAGCATCCTACAATTTGTATAGGAGATAACCAGAAGTTCCTGTTAGAGTGCATGTAGGAGGTGATCCAGATCTCAGACTGGGTATTTAGAATCATAGAATCATTGTGGTTGGAAAAGACCTCCAAGATGGAGTCCAACCTTTATTGAACAACCAAACCACAGCTGTAACTGCTATATCCAGTTGTTCCTTGGACACCTCCAGGGATGGTGGTTCCACCACCTCCCAGGGCAGCCTCTTCAAATACTCAACCACCCTTCCAGTGAAAAAATTCTTCTTGATATCCAACCTGAAGTCATTTTGTTTTCAAAGTACTGGGTGGAATTCCATCTTTCCTGAGCTTTGTGGTAGAGATTGTCTTCGGAACGCAATAAATAGCACAGATAATATTGATTGAATATATAGTAGTTATTGCTTGGGTTAGGTGAATATTTTAGCTGATTCTGAATAAGCCAAATGTCTTTTCTTTTGGCATGAAAATAGAATAGTAAAGTAAATGTGTAAGTTCTTTATTGTCTACTGTCTTTTCTGAACACAGTTTTAGGCTTTTACTGGAGTTTGGTACAAAACATAGAAGTGTAAATTGCTTTGTAATGCCTTCTCAATGCTCACCTTTCATTTAAATTTCTAGGAGTATGCTGAAGATTTTATGTATCCTGATGAAAGCAGCACAGTTTTATAGACATACCTGGGAACAATTTATTGTGAACAAATTTTGCCTGTGTAATGGTAACAATAGCTTGCTTTTCTTCCGGGTACATTTGTTTCATTACTACAGTTCAAGAAGACCTTGGCTTAGAATAATATGTTGTTCAAGGGAGAAAAATTTGTGATTGTTTTCCAAGTAGCTACAGCAGGAAGTTTTGGGATGGTGTACTCTCCTAGACAGAAAAGTAGAATTTTTGCTGAGGAAAACAGCTAGGTCAACATGGTCTTCTAGTGACATGCTTGTAAGTGAGCAAAACATACTCCCTTGCCATAAAGAGGTGACTGTAGAAAAGCTGTGTATTACAATAAAGAAGGTACATCTTGAGATGTACTTAAGCTGTTAAAGTGACAAAATAAAATATTGAATGACTGTATAATACTCACTCGTGTGCGGTAGTTATAACTCCTTCCTTATTTAAGATGGTTTACATCTTAACAAAAGACTGGATTTTTCTCTCAATAGAAATTTCATGTGCAGCATTGAACTCTGAATTCCACAAATCAGCTGATTTCTACATACTTGACAGAGGTTGTTAATATTCTCTATGTAGGATCTCTCGTTGCACACTGCCAGTTGTCACAATTCATTGCTGTGCTGTAGAATTCTCCCTGAATTTCTTTCCTCTGTTTTAATTCTTCCTCAGTGTACAGGAATACAGCCTGCTAATCCTAAACTTGGTATGGGCAAACTGGCAGTGATGTGGACAGACAGCTTAGTAGCAGTTTAAGAGGATTTTTGTGTTTGTTTTGATTTTTAAGGAGTTCAAAGCATTTGTAGAATGAACTTATACTTCTCTATCATTGTTGAAGTTTATTTTGGGTTTTGTTTGGTTGGTTTGGGAATTTTTGTTGTGGTTTTGGTTTTGATATTTTGGGAGGGTGGGGGTGAGGAGGTTGGCTTAATGTAACACCTGGAGTTGGCTAGGAGTGTGTGATCTCTGGTAAGGTCAGGGTTAAAAGGAGTTTTACAACATTCTACACTGATATGTTCTGAATTTGCAGCCTTACAGTGCTGTAGAATTGTTGTCTTTTTAAAACCTCATTCCAAAACAGTCCATGATCCCTGTTTTGACATATTTCTATCTCTCATTTTTTAACATTGTTATCTTTTGTTCTGATTTGAGCAACTGTTAAAATGGGTAATGGATTAGAGAGGAAATTGGATACAATTCCTTGACTTAAGAGTGCTGCTTTTGGCTTTTAGCAGAGAAAAAAACTGAAAAGTTGACATGATTAATACTGTAAGTCATATTTAATTGCAGGAATGATTGTAACAGCATTGTTTTCCTGCATTTGTCACCACAAACTTTCCAAAATGTTAAAATACTGGGTTAGACTGGCATTTTAACAAATAAATTTTGGAAAATCAAGTGTGTATTTTGGCTGGAGTGTAAAAAGTTCTAGAACACCATGCTGGGCTCTACTGTGGAGAGACAACTCATCAAAAATATTGCTGCTAAAGACTGAGCTTTTAATATCACTGAATCTAGAAGGAATCCTCACCATGATAACTATTCCTCCTGTTTGAGGGAGCAGCCTGAAGAATTAGTAAATCTGGATTTAGACACAGCAGGCAGGACACACACTGGCCTCTGAACAAAGGTTACCTGTAAGCTGCTCATACTTGTTTCCTTTGGAACTTTCTATTGGTTTGGGGGTGTATTGAAATAGGAGCTGCTACTAAAGAGGTCGACTTGAACTAGATGAATGTGGGTTCATTTCTAACCTACCCTTTAAAGGAAGATATTGCTCAGTATTCGCCTTGTGTTTGTCCATGGGTATTCATGTGATCTAAAAGCAATCATAGTGGTCCACAGAAACAGAATGAAGAAAGAGAATTCTTGTTTGCTGTATGGAGTTTACTGTATAACAACATTTTAAGTGGATTTGCACTTCCAGGAGAAAACTGGAGAGGTCTGAAGACTCTTCATTACCATGTTATATTTCACCAACAGAAATATTAGCCTTAGTAGGCTGAATTTAAATGTTGTAAATACTTGTCAGGTGCTCTGAGAATTTGATGACGATGGTCTCGCTCCTCTGAAATTTCGTTCAGTGTGAAACTTAGGGCATAACAGATTTCAACCTCACAAAAATCAATCTGTTCTTGTGTGACAGCTACATTTGTTTGTCTGGAAAATAATAGTGAAATTAAAAATGGTGAAAGAAAGAATGAATAATAATTATAAAAAATAGAAGCAATGGCAGTAATAGTAACTAGTCCCTAGTCAGATGATGTGATGAGGTGACAGTACTCCCTAGAGAGTGAGACCTTAGAGAGAGAACCCACCCTGACCATAGGCAACTTTTAGCTTTCAGTAGCAATTTGTCCAGTCCTGTTTTAGACTGTCTGAAAATAAGAGTAATCACATTACCATATTAATAAAAACAATTTGGGATAATACAGCATTTTCCAAAGTGTGAGTTACGTCACGTTAATACCCGAATGCTCTAACTTAATTTCAGCTTGCCTTTTTTATTATGGTCTTATAGAAGAAGTTTTTGTACCTAAACTGGTAAAAAGAAACATGTTTTTCTTAGAAATAAAAAGTGTTGATGCTGCCTTTGAAATCGTATGGCTAGGCAGTACTTGATGACAGCATCTGGCATTGATCTGGTATGTTCAGTTTCAAATTGTTTTATGGTTCCTAATGAGTGTCCTCACAGCCTGCTAATAAAGCAATGTATTTCTACCCTGAGGACTTCATTTTGTCTAGTCATACACTATCTGTAACAATTAACAGTTTACCAACAGAATTAAGATAATAGGACCAAATTCTCTTTTAATCCATACTGTTATAATCCCACTGATATCAGTCAGATTCCATCAAAATAAATATGAGCAGATAATAGGCTTTTAGTTTAAAAGTATCTGAAATGCTTAGGAATTTGTTCTGGAAAATTAAAAATAGAGAATAATGAGTTAACCTTTGATATCATAACTTGTTAGGTTTTGCATGAAGGAAACAGTTTTATGTTCATTACAGCTAGTGTGTTTTAATATTGGTACTTGTCATCTTTCAGTTGATTTATTGACAGATTTTCCTCTTAATGAAATTTAGATAGAATTTTTTTGTTGTTGTTGATTCAGATATTCTAATGTATTAGCATTTTTGTGTACATTCGCTGCCTGAAGCATGCATTCGGTGCCTGAAGCAAGTTTGCTGCTTCTGTTTTAAGTAGCATTTCCAAATCTTGCATGCTGTATTAAAAAAACAAATTTGCATTTAATGTCATTTTATCATCTTGACAGCCTCCTAATCTACTGTGCTCCTCTGTAAGAACAAGTAGATGGAATTACAAGTTGTTATCCATGGGAAATCGTGTAATGATGTAATTAATACTAGTAGAACAGCTAACAATAATGATAATATCCAAAAACTCCAGGCAGAATCCTTAAAATGATGTTGCAGAAATAAAGTCTCTAAAGATATTTATAATCCAAAATTACTTGATTTTAGTTTTCCTGAGATGTTAAGTTGAATATATTTATACTTATGCATTTTCAATATAATAGATGTTGTGCTGTACAGAAAATGATGAGACAAAGTAACAAAGTCATAATATGGTAATTCTGGATCCAAATTAGTCAGCACATATGCAGTGAGGGTTTGAGGTGAAGTTCATGCTGTCTAGTGTGTTGGATCTTCAGGGTTTACAATCAGCATATCCTGCAACCAGTGCAAGCAAGGTATGGAGTCGTTGGCTTCCCTGATGCTGCTGAAAGCAGTGAATGTTCCTGAGCAGAAAACAACAGTTTTTTGAATGATATTATTACTTAGACTGTTTTAGGTCTTCTTCTATAAAGCATACGTAAAAATATTTATTTAAAAAGTAAGTGGACTATTATATGTGCTCAGATGGAGATATTTTATGAGATTTATTATAAAATCAGAATTGGTAACAATTACCAAATTCACTGTATTCCCAGTGCATCAGCTGAAGATTTCTGTCTCATTTAATAACATTGATTGCCTTCTATAACTCGTACATGCCCAGACTCTATCACAAGACTTTTCATTAATTTTTTTTTTTTTTTTAACAGTTACTACTTATGGTGCTAGTGGAAACAAGAATGTCCTAAAGTATGTTTTGAAAAACTACCTTCTGTATACTTTTGATTCTTTTTTTTTCTTTTTTCTTTCTATCTTCAATGGCAGCCCTTCCATCTCTCCCTCTTTGAAATTAAGTTGGGAACTGACATATCCCCTCATAGTACAATCTTCATCAATAGCAAGCACTCCAAAATACAGAAAAAAGTAAATTAGAAAATTCCAAATTTGGGGGATAGAAGATAAACACAATTTCAGAGATGCTTTTTTTGTCTGTAGTTTTGTCTGTAGTCAGGCGATTTACCTGATTTTCAGCAAATCTGAGCACACAAGTAAGATGCTGAAGAGCTGTTCCTGCGACTTGAATATTATAACAAGAACATAGTTTGAAAGCGAAATTCTATTTCTTTTTTTTTAAATCAGTTTGTAATCTATGAGGAATTCTGGTTATAATTTGTCACTGTTTGTGAGGGCAACCAAGTAAATAAAACTGAGCATTCTATGATGATGACCTAAATTCAGCTTTATTGCTTCATCTAGAATATTACATCTTGTTCTTCACACAGCTGCACTCACACACCGTCTCCTGTAGACTCTTACATACTAACACTATTCTTAGCTCTGTTATCTATAGTTTTCCACTAGCCTTCACATATGATTGGATGTTCACCTCTTATTTACATTCTTTTCCATGGTGCTAGGCACCACGGCCTTGCTGCATCCTCCGACAATAATTTATTCTTTTTTGCCATGTTCATGGAAAATATGAAAGAGATGGTACTCCATATTCTGTTTCATAAATTGTTGTTTTTCAAGATTTGGCATCTTATTGTTGTACGTGATTAAATGTAGACAAGACATTGTTTCCCTATTTTACATTAAACTCTACAAGTGGTTCCCCTTAAGCATCTCCTGTAGTGGATGTCAATCCTTGACATAGTTCTTTTGAACTATTATAGTTTAGTAATGGTCAGTGAAATCATTGTAGAAGATTTTATTGGGTAGATTTTTTTAAATCATTGAAATAATGGAGCCATACCCCCATACTTGCAGGTACTCCCTTAGGTAAAATAAAAAATAATTTATCAAATGAAAAGGGAATATATACAGGGTCATAATAGGTGTGGATTTGATTCCATTTGCATCTGCATAAATCTCACACAAGTCTGAAGTGAATAAATTTGCATCAATGTAAAACTGGATTAATTGAGATCCCAATCAGGTCAGGGCTTTCCAGCTTCTCAGAGGAAACTGGCAAAGGAAATCATTAACTTCAAAATACACTTTACTCAAAGAATATTAACAGGATCAGGGATGTACAGTTGCTAGCAAAACATCTTCTCAGTGTTTAGTGCATTTCTTCTTACTGTTGGTTTTGATTCTAGAGTGTGAATAAAATGCTTCCTGTTGTGCAAAAGATAAGATAAAGTTCACTGGGTCCAATTCTGTGATTTTTTTTTTTTTTTTAGGCCAACAGCCAAAAATTTTAGTCTTTTTTGAATCAAAACCAATATCCTAGTAAATGTAAGGCTTCCTTTGCCTTTCGCTCCTGCCAAATTAGGTCTTGGAATTTAGTGCTGAGGCTGACACTGATCGTGGGAGTCAAATGTCAAATATCTTAGCAGTGATTGAATTCAGGAAAAAAACAAATTTAAAAGCAATTTGCAGTTCTTTTTCAGAAGTGCACAGGAGTTGGCAACTAAATTATCTTTTCTGTGAAAATTATTTGAACTTACAGGAATCTTTGAGCTATGAACAATAAATTCAGGTATTGTCAAGCACTACTTTCAACTGTAAATAATTATATGTGACTTCTGTAATGCATTTTATTAAAAGAATAAAAAACATTCAGTTTTCCCCCACGTGGAGATTATTTACCTTCTGCCTTCTCAAACCACCCCTCCATTATGCCTTTGGTGCAACATCTGGGCATGATGCACAATTATATCGAGGAGTTTTAGAATCAGTGTCTTCCTTTAACTGCTAGGTAAACTTTTAAGGTTCAGATACTATGTGGAATCAGTCACTGTGGGTATGAGATGTTGAAATCAACCATTAATTGAATAAAAATGGAGGTTATTTAGTAGTAGCTGAAAAGTCTTTGGATCTTACTTTCTTTAGTCATGCTTGCAACTACCCCTCCTTGCTTTTTTGACCAAAAAGATTGGGATTTAGAAATGGAAGGGTGAAGTACATTTTACATTATTCACTACTTGTTGCTGTGGCAACATAGATGCATAATTTTAAGGGCAAGCATTTCTCAGCCTTTGGGGTAGATAGCATTTTATGTCTTTTTGCTATTTCAGATTGAGGAATGGGATTACGTTTCATCATATTTTTATAATTATCGTACATTCTCTTGAAATGTAATGTATGTTATGTTTGTAAAATATATAATAATTTATAAATTAGTAAAAAGAGTGATTTCTAATTGCTCTCAGATGTCATATAAATGAGAGATTAGCTATTACAACAAAAATTATAATCTGTATTACTGGAGCTTTGGTAAATAGTTTAATGTATTGGGAATTCTTGACAACAGATAGATGAAGACCTGCCACTTTAAAAACTCCCTTGCCTTAACTGCTTTCTAACTCCAGTAGTCAAAAGCTGTTAAGCTTTAAGTGCTCTGTCATATTTGTGGGCTTTTTTAGCAAAGAGTAGAGCAGGCAGCAGTGATGATGGAAAACGATGGTAGGTAGACTTAAAATGCTATAAAGCATAGAAACAATTGTATGTAATGCCTGGAATTGAAAGCTTTTTGAATGAAATGATCAACCATATGTGCCACCCTTATGGACCCTGTAAGAAGAAGAAAAGAAATGTACCCTATTGCTAACTGTGCATGAAATTGCAGTGTTAGAAGATATTGACCAGATGTTTCAATCTCAACAAATAGCTTGTTATGTGACTGAGTGAAAATCTCTCTGCTGCTTTGATCACATACACCTTAAAGGAAGAAGTAATTTAATAGAGGTTGTCCAAGTTCATCATTGTCAATAAACTTTGACTTGACCTTTGCCATCTGTTTTTGATACTGTTGCTGATAGAAGCTGATAGGCAGCTGTTTACAGTTTGTGCTTTATGAATTCTGTGCTGCCAGACAATGAGAGAAGTCCCTCCACCTGTGGATTTTTTTGCTGCCCTTCTGAGTGTGGGTGTATTCATTGAGACTGCACATCATCTTGCAGGGGAGTGAGGGTGACATATGCATGGGTTTTGAAAAGGAAGATTTGGTTTAATGTTATAGATGTGCAAAATCATATGCAAGATATCCTAAAAACCTCTCTTTGCTACAGCATCAACTTAACTTATAAATCTGTATTTAAATACCTCTACAGTGCTTTACACTGGAGAATTTCAAGGCATTTTTAAAATGCTTATCAATCTTCCCTCTATCTCTTTGAAGTTACAGGTAGAGTAGGCTGAGGCAGTAGCGTACAGCTGCCCAATGACTCTGTCTTATTAAACCCAAGTATGTTGTTCCATTTCATGTTGTTTATATCCTTCCATTAACAGCTTAACACCACTGCTTCCAGCCACAGAGGAACAACACTTTTGTGTTGTACTTTACTTGCTGCTTTTCATTGTTTCACACACAGTGTTCAACAAGGAAGTTTGTATCTTCTTTTACTAATCAAGGTACTCTTAATCCTTACCTCATACACAGCTTTGTAATATCGGCAAACTTTTTAATAAACAGTTGTATACACTGTATGCAGCTGCAGAAGAGTCCCAAGGAAACCTGGAATTCCTACTGTTATGATACTCCTCATGTAACTGTCATGGGAGTGATGAAGAACTGGTGTGACCGCTCTGTTTTGTAGTTCTGGCACCTTCTACCTGAGAGTCCCTTTTGAGAAGGGACTGCAAAAATGTTGGGGAAAGGGAGTGACACATCATATCAAACAACGAGGAGGTGGTTGATGTATCAGGTTCTACCCTTAGATGGAGAAGGGATACAAGGCCAGCAGTTGAGCAGTTGTGTGCCTTGTAAGACCTTGCAGGAGACATTCTCCTTTGGTCTCAGATAACATAAACCAACCATCAGAAGAGAGGTTGCAGCACTTGATTTTTGAGGCAGAACTGTACATTATCAATACAGCATAAGAGTGTGATGGCATAAAGAATTAGGTCCCAATATTTAAGGGTTACGATAAAAGAAAGCATTAGCTTTTGACCACACTGAAACTTTGGAATTTGTCTAGACATGTTTGATTACAGAAAATACGCTTGTATTTCTTGTACAGCAAGAAGTTTCCAAACTAGAGTAAAAATAAAGCAGCGGACAAGTAGATGAAGAGCAATGATAAGGAGTAGGAAATGGAATACTGAAGAATAGCAGCACTGAAAATAATTATTTGGACTATAGATTTCTTTAAGAGGCAGTTTGTTAACTTTGTGTTTTTAAATGTAGAAGTGAATGAAGTACTGCTCCTGGATGATTAATGTTTTGATAGGCATCTTAGTTTGAAAAGCTGTAGCAAAATGCAACTTGTGGCACTACATTAAAACTGATAGATGTTCTTGTGCAGAGATTTGGTTAATACATGTTGAACCAAGTGTTGATAAGATTTAGATATTGGTCTCAGTGCAAGGCTTTAACTGCTCTTTTCCTTTAAAAAATATTATCACTTTTATCTCATTTGACTGGAAGTTGCTTGAGGGTGTTGTCATGCATTTTAACAATATCACTTCCTCATGCAAGATTTGGCAGCTTCAGCTAATGGTGGAAGAATTACTGCACAGGACGTGGAGCTCCTTTTTGCAAGCCTGCTTTTATAAAGATAAGCTTATTTTTTCCTTTTGCCTTTTTTTTTTTATATGGCCATTATGTGATAATAGATGTTGCAATCTTTACAAGTTGATCAGTGGGTATTAAAAAAAGGAGAAAAGATATCCAAGAGAAAAGATTGGCACAAACTGTAGCATCTCATCTATTTTCCAGGGTCTTGGTGCTGTGATCTCCTAACAATGATTCTGGAATTAGGTATCCTGGGTCTGCTTGGGATGGAGTTAATTTTTTTTCATACAAGCCCATACGCTTCTGTGGTTTAGGTTTGTCACCAAACAGTGTTGTTTAACACAGCAATATTGTAGCTATTGCTGAACGGCGCTTGCACAGTATCAAGGCCTTCTCTGTTTTTTCACTCCGCTGCCCCCAGCAAGTAGACTGCAGGGTGGAAAAGAAGTTGGGAAGGGTCACAGTCAGGACAGTTGACCAAAGAGATAATCCAGGCCACATGGAATGTGGTCAGCAATAAAACTGTTGGGGGTAGGGAAGGAAAGTGAGTTTTTCCAAGTAGCCGTGGCTGGGCATCAATCTGCTGGTGGGAGGTGGTGAATGAATGTCTTTGCATCATTTCTTCTTGACCCTTGCATTTTTTTCTCACTGTTGCATTTCCAGTTCTCTCCTTTATTCCCCAAGGAGAGACGATTAAGAGAGTGACTGGGTGGAGGTTTAACTGCTGGCTGGGGTTAACCCACTACAGTAGGGTTTTTAAATGATATAGTATGTGTAATGGCAGTGGAATATTGCATTCTAGTTGCTCTTGAGGTCTATCATATCATTCACAAGAAATAAGTGAGCTCACTTGGAAAAATGATACTAATACCTTTTTTAGGGTTGTTTTACATATTGTCAGGTTTTTGTGTTTTTAAGATACATAATGATTTAACTTTTGATTGAACATTTTCTCATTTTATCTGGTCCTCTAAGATGATGTGTGATTTAATGTCTTTTAACATCTAAAATATTCCTAAAAATATTTGTAAGGGGTTTTAATGGACTGTGTATATATTGGTGATTGAACACAAGAGGGACACAGTTGATGAGGGGCACAACAGACTGGTAAATCCTTTTGAAAAGTATATGGATTCATTATAAAATTTAGAACATAAAAATAAGAGACATTCTGCCCCTGTTTTGATTTACTAAAAAGACCACTTCATGAGTAGTTGCTCACATTGTTTAGTTTAGATTTTAGCAAGCATGTTAAGTCTTAGCTAATTTTAGGTCTTTAGAGTCCTCTCCTCTGTGAGCTGCAATTTAAAATAAGATCAGATTTGACAGGTCATGCAGAGAAGAGTCCAGCTTCAAATAACACACTTCAGATGCACTTCAGATGTCTGTATTCAGTGTTAATGAGTTTTGAAGATCCTTCACTGTGAAGGGGCAGAATGCTTCCTGTTGTGTTGTCAGTTCCTAGGCATTTAGGATTCAAGTCTACAGCTGAAAACTCCTGTGTGCAGAAGGTATGTCAGTCTGAGCAAAGCTTCATAGGCTTTGGTGTTGTTAGTCTAAGATGACTGACAGATGTGGAAATGCACTACTGGCTGCCACTTCAAAACTTAATTCAGGAGCTAAGGAGTTCAGACAGAGAACAATGTGGGACTGGTAGTGAGTGTCTTCATCAGCCTCCTTGTCCCATTTATCGGGGTTGTCCAGTTAGCAGTGGCACTTACAGCAAAGCATAGAGTTGGAGTAAAGTGAAATAATTTCTGAAGTATCTTTGTTGTAGTCAGAGGGCTATAAAGCTGTTAAAAGATTCATCTGTATGATGTTTCTTTTTTAAGTCTTATGGGATTGTGTACTGAGACCCAATAGTAGCAAACTTTTCTTTTGCAGGGAAAGTGTCTTTGCAACTGGGCCAGTGAGGTAAATTAATAGGATCCTCCTTTAAGGCAAAATTTGGAGGAACAGCAAAGAAAAGTTTGGATTGAAGATCAGATGTTGTAGTAGGGGATACTGGACTCTGCTCCTGCAGCAGAAGCATGACATTCTCAAGCTAAATAGGATAAGTCTGGAAAATTCAAATCAAAGAACTCTCTCTTTAATTCTGTAAGGCCACTGATTTTCTTTCACATAATATAAAGGGCCATATTTTCTTTTATTTTTTGGGTGTGAAGGCACAGTCAGGCAACTCTGTCATCTCGTCTTGAATATCGTTCTGAAAAGACAGCACTGAGTATCTAATCAAAGTCAAGTCACTTCGAGTGTTAGAAGTGCTTCTAGAAGTGCTTCTGTAACTTGGAAGAAAGGTTGTTTCCAAAAGCCGTTTTCTAATCAGACAGAAGTGGGAAATAGATGTACCACATCTTCGAGTCTGAGGATGTGAAAGGGTGGGACATAGTTCACTCCAAGCAGTCGCACAAAGTCACAATTGAGTCTTCAGAAGTTTTTCTTGTTACCAAGTTTTCTTGGCATCTCAACATCTTGCAAGAAAAGATGATGCTGTTCTCTGCAATTACCACCCACTCCTGGGAACACAAAGGTTCTTACATGTCTCTGATAGCTGAAGCTTGCCAAAGAGTTCGCCCTGTTAACTTTGATCATCAAAAACCTCTTGAACAGATACTCCTACTATTGTGAGCCCAAGTTAGCCTCATGAAAATGAGGAGAGAAGCATTCTGTCACTCTCTAGTGTGTCCTTGAGCAGCCAGGGTACTGGCCTCTTGCAAGTGTTGGCCTCAGTATTTTTCATAAGAAATAATGTGCGTATAGCGATATGGTCATCTTATGTTAGATTATGCTTATTCTGAAACAGCTGAATTTTAAGGCAAAGTTATGCTAAAGACAAGATATAAAATTAAAAAATAATAAAAATTAATATTTGCTTTGCATTTACTAGGGTGCATACAACCGAAATGTATGGAAAATGCAGTCTGTTTAACTCAAGAGAACATGTGAAAGGTGTTCTATTTCCCATGCTCCTTTCTCTGTCACAGATGTTTATGGTAACTGAAAAGGTCAGGGCCTGTCCTTGTGCATACCTGATGTCTAAGCTGCATTGACAGAAGAAAACTTTAGGATAGAGAAACACATTAGATTTCATAAACCACTCCAGATTCTGAGTTTCCTTTGTGATATCCCACTCCTGAGGCTGTCTTGTTCTTTCATGATAAGTTCCTGCTTTTGACACTTTTGTCTTTGGGCCATTAGCAGCCTCAAATTCCCTTGGGTGCTGGTGAGGATTCATGGTGTGGCCAGGTGCCAACCTCTCTTGACCAGACTGTCAATACAGTTCGTTAGTAGCTGCCTCGCTGCCTAGCCAAACCCTAGATAATTAACTCATTATGCTGGTTCCTGCTGAGCTGGGTCATTTTCCGTTTCTGTCTGGAGTCTTTTTCATTCAATTAAATCTTATATTCCACATAAATCTATAAAATGAATTTTCAGTTTATATAACCATATACCTGGCATTAATGTTTGCAGTTTGTTATTGGCTTTCATATGATGTTGGCTATAATGCTGCAAGACTGCTTCGTGATGATAAATGTCTTGTGATGACTGACTCCCGTTCCCGTTTAGAGCGTTGTAGCCAAAGTGTTGCTAATAACAAGAGTGCATGAAGTAACCCATAGGAGCCTGATTTTCCATATCAGGTTATTAAAACTCAAAATCCAATTCTGGATCAAAATTTTAGAAAAAATAAATTCTCAAGAGTCTGCCTTGAAAAGTGTATTTTTTCACACATACGCAAAAGGTTCTTGCTGTGACTCATTCCACTAGGTCTAACCTCGGTGGTGTACCACAGAGATACTTCTGTTGTTCAGTTTCTTCAGGTTTGTAATGTGCTGTCCAGCTTTGCTCTCACTATTATGTAGCCTTCTAGCTGAGGAAAGGAGGGTCAGTTTGGAATTTTGCAACTCGCAACACCTCACCAGCATTATTGTGGGAATAAGAGCTGATAATTCCGAGAAGCTGGGAGTACGGGTAACGGGAGATCTGTGATGAGAGGATATACTGCTGAACTACTTTTCCATCTTCCTCGGTGTTGCTTAACCAAGCTCAGATGCTCATATACCTATATATTAGGAATACACCCCACCATATAATACCTGTGTTTCAAATAATCATGAATATGAGTAGAAGCACTATTGTTGGAAGAAGTGATCTGCACCATATACAGAGGTTCATGTTGAGAAATCCTAGATCATGACTTTTCATTCTCAAGTATACCTTGACATGAATTCAAAATAAGGATTGTGACAGCTTAAAATGGCTTGTATCACATCTGAATTCAAACTGAGCTGCTGCCAATAGCCAAAACTATGATACTTGAACAGAAATTCTTTTTTTTTCCAGAAATTTATGTGAAATTTTACTTACTACCACTCCAAATATTGTTGAACTTATATAAGAACTCTGTAAAAGTTATGTCATTTGGTGAAATGTTGTAAGCCTTAAGTGCAGTTTAAAGTCTTATGTTTTTTGAAGATTTGTTGTGGTTTGGTGCTTTGATGAATGTTGTTCATAGTGATCTCTATTAATTTTTGTTAATTGTGACAGTAAGGCATGCTTGCATGGGACACAAGGATTTAGTACTGTGGAAACTTGTTCCATATTTGCTTACCGTAGGTCACAACAGTTTTAGTCTTGCTAAATAATCTGTTCTATTTAAGCACGCCTTCATACATAAAAGAGAATTGTTCCCAAGACACGTAAGTGAATACTGTGCAAATGTGTATTATGTGTGTGCAAACGTGTGTCAGATGCAAGGGTATCATTGTGTGAAATGGATCAATTCTCTTATTAGGGGTTTTCGTACTTCGTATTAGAGTGGTATGGAATAGATTAGCAGAGCATGTGTAGTGTGCATTTCATGGATGAGGAATTAAACGCTGCCACCATCTGACGATACAATCTTTTTCTTCTTAAATTTTATATATATTAAATTGCTGCAAGAAAGAGACCTTTCAACCTTTGTCCACCTTTGTCTTATTAATGAGGACTTTACATGACTTTTTTTTTTTTTTTTCCCCTCTCTCTCCCCCCTCTGGAACTGGAAGTAATAAAGATGTGACTAAGTATGTATTTGCAACTTAGTTACTTGACCTTTCTACAACCCAGAGCTATCACTAATGCTGCTTTGTAATGGAGACATTATCGTTTACTTAAATCTTGATTAGGAAACAATTATAAGTAGGGTTTTAGTATAGCAGAAAATTGATGCAGTCTTTAATTCATACTATAGATTGAGGGGATAAGCTTCCTGACTGTAATTAGAGTGAATTATAGTGACTTCAGTTGGTTGACTCACCACCAGCAGAGTAGGGCCTATGATTGTTTCTTCACATTTGTTTTTTTATCTCACTCTTGATTTCACATTGCTGATAAATGCTATTTTTTAACTTAGTATAAAATGGTATCATGTACAACATTTGCAGCTGAATGATACATATTTTCTATTAATAAAAGAGGAGCTTTATGAAATAACCTGACACTGTAGCAACACTGTGCAACCACACTCTTCCTTTACAATTCAAGTGACAGAACTGCTCTTAATAAAGTTGGAGATAGATATTTTCATGTGTGGTTTAACAACGTAAATGGGAAGCATTTCCCTTTTCGCATGTAATTAAATGGTAGAGACAAATGGTTATATTCAGTACTATTTTAGTCTTCCTGTATATTCTGAATGTTACATAATGTTTCTTAGATTTCTCAAATGTATTGATTTCCTTACATGCTCTCTCCGATTTTGTGGGATTTCTTTGGGTTTTTTTTCTTTTGTTGGTTTTTTATTGTTGTTGTGGGTTTGGGTGGTTTTTGTGGGATAATTGTGTTTCTTTCTTTCTTCTGTATTTTCTACAATTTTTTCTTTGAAAATACTATGTGCTGCTTGATGGAATATGAATGTAGGAGCATCTCCTTTGAGCAAGGGAACCTCTTTTGAAATACCTTGTAAAAACGTACTAATCTACTTTATTTGATCATGAACTACATGATTTAGGTTTTACACGCTCAGTAACATCAATAAGGGTAAATTTTTTATTCTTTACTGCCCTTTACTCCCTTGCTGTACTAGATTTTTTTTACTTCAGGCATAGAAATGTTCTGTATGTCAAAATGTTCTGTAGGCACAGAGTGAAATATGGCAAGTGGAGAGAAAAAAATAGCAAAAATAATATACCAGGCATGTTAACTTTGTATTTGTTTGGTGTTTTTTTTCTCCTGTCAATCTGCAGTGGATGATTCAGAGCCCTTACAAAGCTGCAACTTTCTTTGGGTGCATTGGCAAAGATAAATTTGGAGAGATCTTGAAGAAGAAGGCTGAGGAAGCTCATGTGGATGCCCATTATTATGAGCAGAGTGAACAGCCAACAGGAACCTGTGCTGCCTGCATCACTAGTGATAACAGGTCAGAGGCCTTTAATATTTTCTGAAGATACAAATACAGTTGGCACAGTGTGTGTAGGCTAATTTGTTTGGAGTATCGGTCTTCAAAAATTGTGATTTGAATGATAAAGAAAGTATTGGTACTGGTTTTAGACAGCATGGAACTACCTAGACCATAGTTTGGGGGTGGCCAGTATTAATATACTTTTAGAGAACAGCAGTTTTACTATGGTCAAAAAGTGTGAGATAAGAATGTAGTAGTTCTTTCTGAACTTTACAGCTTCCAGTTACTCTGGGGAGAAAAAAGTATGTGGGAGGCAAAAGTTGGTTAAGAAGTATGTTTATGAAGCCTATGTGCAAAGCTGATTGGCATGTAAGGCATGTACCTGAGTGGCAAATGAGGAATATACTTCAGGTGATACCGTGTTTAATGAGGATAGGCATTAGCATATAGCCAGATAGAAAGGGTTAATTCAGTTTTATACAAGAGAAAGAAAAAAAAGGTGTTTTTTTTCTTTTGCTGTTGCACTTGTTCATCTAATACCTGTAATTCTGTATGTCTTACATTTTAAGAATTTCTTTTGAATTTGTCTGTCATATTTTCATTCGTCATTTTTTTCTATACATTTATCTTGAGCATGGCCCTTTGTTTTCTTCTTTCACCCTCCACCCACAAGACTTGAATTTGTGTTCTATTTCTTTGCTGATTACCTTCTGATGATTTTTAAAGGTTTCAAAACCAGACAGTCAGGTCAGCCCAATTCTTGAGATGTTACCAGCACTCATCAACCCTCCCTGATTTCTACCAGTATCTAAATTTTCTGATACCAGATACTGAATCAAGAATGAAAATTATATCAACTACCCTGAAGAATATTTTCTTTTTGGCTCACAATAAGATCAAAATAGCTGTCATTATCCTTTTTGGTTTCCCTCTGTGGCTTTCAATGCCGTCACAAAGGACAGCTGTTGCACAAGCTCTCTGGACGAACTGTTTAAATGTTTGATCACTCTTCATGGGAGAAATTATTTTAATGATACCCAGTTGGAATATTCCTTCTTCCAGCTTGTGTCTGTTCCTCTTTGTGTTCAAGAATAGTCTGGCTCCATTTTCTCTGTAAACTTTCATTTGATATTTGAAGAAGCAGGAAGGTCTCTCCATGGGTACCTGTTCTTAAGGCTCGTCCAAGCCTTTCTGCATTTGTTAAATGTTCCAGTCCTCTAATAATCTGGATGGCCCACTGCTGGACTCACTGCACTGTGTCAGTGTGTCTTACAGTGCAAAGCTCAAAGCTGGGCACAAAACTCCAGAGAAGGTGTGGAGCCCAGAACAGAGGTTTTCCTCCATTCTGGATATGTAACTTCCTTTGTCCTCCTGGCTGCATGCTTGCTCAAAGAGACCAGAATTAACCTTCTCTGTGCAGTGCACTGCTGACTCTTGTTCCAAGCCTGGTCCACCAGCATCTCCAGGTCCTTCTCTGGAAAACTTGTGTGGTATCCTGTCAGCATTCAGCCTGTATTGTTGTGTGGGATTTATTACATCCTAGTTACATGACTTTGCATTTACCTTCAAATTTTCTGCCAGCCTAATTCTCCAGGCTATTGAAGATCCACTGCATGACAGACAGCCCTGTCCTCCAGCTTATCAACCTGTCCCTCCCAATTTATTGTCATACACAGTGTCTTACTCTCAGGAATGAATGTACAAATTCAATGGAGGAAGGAAGTTCATTTATCTTCATCTGGAGTTTTGACATTAATTATGTCTACAGATTTCCCCCTTCATCTCCAAGATTCATATTCAGTTTTTCAAAGAGAAGAAAAGAAATAAAGATGTTTTTGCTCTGTAATTCTCTTCAGTCACATAGTGTCTATATGTGCATCCTGTAACAAGCACCATTTTCTAGATAACATGACGGGAAACTAAAGTCAAGACTGTCAATAGGCATATAAAATGAATTCAGGAAAAGCATGTGCATCTCAATGGAATTTAAAAGCTTAGGTAAATTTGCTTATAAAAATATCTGCAAATACTTCTTTTATTAAGCAGTATTTTTTGTTTGCTAACGTAAAACATAATATCAAGTATTTTTGCTCAAGTACTAGACAATGGCTTCATCTCAGTCGATGCTTTAGAGCGTGCTGCTTAAGAGTGGCAGGGAGTTCAAGCTCCTTGGGAGACATTAAAAATAGTGGAAAGTTGCTGCTAAAGACTTTATTGTGCAATTGCCTTTATTCTAGTGAGAGCAAATTACCCTCTGATTGTTTCTTGGGTTTAGCAGTTTCTACTTTTGTAAGAATCCCTTCAACCTGGCCCCAGTTGGTAACTCTATTTATTTATTAATGTCTTGTCCCAGCTGACGTGCTTGCTAACTTCAGGTAATTCGGCTCTCTTGTCTCTCTTGGAGGAGCTGGCTAATAGCATTCCTGTTTTTTCCAGGAAGTGGCTATGTATATTTATGTTCCAGATGCCCTGATATGAATGTTTCTTATTTCTACAAACTCTGTCTAGCTTTTTGTAGGACAGGGTTCTTAGCTGATGTGTGATTACCACCCTGAATTCTCTCCTTTAGCAGTACTAGTTTGCTTTGTTTTCTCAGAGCTTTCCAAGAAAATCCTAACACATGATTAAACACTAAAGTAAGACCTACATTCTGTCATAGTCTGTGACTTTGATTTCTGCATTCTACTTAGAAATACCCACATGCGTAGTGTCTCCATTAAGCTATTTCAATTGAAGCACTCTGGCTGTCTCCAATTACTGCGTTTCATTGAAAAAATATCTACCTTGTCTGTGTCCCACATGTTGAATGTAGTCAGACGTACAGTTTTAATTTGGAAAAGCCTGGTGCTTTGTCATCAGTGTAGCAATCTTTTATTACTCATACGTGCAGAGCGTCTCTACAGTTGGATGTAGCCACATAGAGCTAGGTTTACAGTTCCAGGGGCATGTGGTAAGTGAAAGGAAACATATAAAAAGTATTTGCTCAGTTCTCTGGAACATAATTGCTTTTCACTTAGCAACATGCGTAGACAGACAAGATTTTTTTTTTTCCCAGCTATACCCTCGATGGATATTTAAGGTTTGCCAAAACTGGAAGATTTAATTTGCTTTTAATTTTAAATTTGATTTACAGAAAATTACCACAGTTATGCATATGTCTTTCTTGGATTTACTTGGTTCTCCAGTGGATTTCTTGTCATTGAAATGATAACACTCATCAAGAATGAAACTTCTTGTCTGGTTACTTGTAATGTGACAGAGGCTTGGTCTATTTGTTCATAAGTATTTTTCTTTCTTTATTAGTTTCCAAATTCACATTAGTTCTTGTTGCCTTTAGGCTTTAGAATTAAAGAGATAAGCCTCAAGATTGTTCTTGGGATGAAATGACAAAGAACTGTATTTTTTATATATTCAGAAAAAGTCCAACTTTGTTTTAATCTTTATATACTTAGAATAATAAACTCATAGAATATGCTGAGTTGGAAGAGACCCATCAGGATCATCGAGTCCAACGCCTGGCTCCACACAGGACACTTTTAAGAGTCACACTATGTGCCTGAGAGCATTTCCAAACACTTCTTGAACTCTGTCAGGCTTGATGCTGTGACCATTTCCTTGGGGAGATTGTTTTAGTGCCCAGTCACCCTCCAGGTGAAATACCTTTTCCTGATATCCAAACTGAAGCTCCCCTGACACAACTTCAGGCCATTTCCTCAAGTCCTGTTACTGGTCACCAGAGAGATCAGTGCCTGCCCTTCTTCTTCCCCTTGTGAGGAAGTTGTAACTGCAATGAGGTCTCCCCTCAGTCTCCTCTCCAGGCTGAACAGACCAAGTGACCTCAGCTGCTCCTCATATGGCTTCCCCTCAAGGCCCTTCACCATCCTCGTTGCCCTCCTTTGGACACTCTCTAACAGCTTAATATCTTTCTTATCTTGTGGTGCCCAAATCTGCCACAATATTCAAGGTGAGGCCACCCCAGTGCAGAGCAGAGCGGGACAATCCCCTCCCTTGACCGGCTGGCGATGCTTTGCCTGATGCCCCCCAGGACATGGTTGGCCCTCCTGGCTGCCAGGGCACTGCTGACTCATATCCAACTTGCCATTGACCAGGACCCCCAGGGCCCTTTCCATAGCACAGCTTTCCACCATCTCATTCCTAAGTCTGTAGGAACATCTGGGGTTGCCCCATCCCAGGTGCAGAATCCGTCACTTTCCCTTGTTGAATTTCACAGGGTTGGTGACTGCCCAGTCCCCTAATTTGTCAAGGTCTCTCTACAGGGCTTCCCTGCCTGCAAGGGTGTCAACAGCTTCTCCCAATTTAGTGTGTTGGCAAACTTACTTAGTATTCCTTCACATCTGTTTAACTTACAGGTATTGTCAGTGATGAGTGTTTACAGGGAGAGTTTGGTTGCTAAGAAATTGTTTCAGTATTTTGTTTGGTTATTTATTGAAAAAGCTTCAAGAATATCTAGTTTACTTACCTCCTAACACCTGTAATCTTGCTGATGTAGTTAAATATCACAAAATAGTGATGTGTTAATGTTAAAGGGGCATCCTTTGACATTAAATCTTGAAAATTATATTTAAAACTCTGTAGGTCAGCATGGAAATATCTCTTTCCCCAACTTCCTTTCTCTAAATATTACATGTTATTAAACATTCTCATAATAAAATTGCACAGAAGAATTTGGTCATGGTAGGCAGAGTGGAGAGCTAGTGCATAATCATCTTTTTTATTATGACCTGTTTTTAGGAGTACATCTCTAAGTTGTGTGTGTTTCATAAGGCTGAATTGAGTGGGTGAAGAAGATTTAAAATAGAATGTATCTTGGATGCAACAGAGGCAATATGATACAAGTATTTTTGTTCTTGTTAATGGAAGTTGTGTCCTATGGCTTGTGTTATAACTTGTTAGGAAAGAAGGAAGTTCAAATGAGTTTTTGGTAGTTTTCCAATAATACACAGCTAAGCCAAAGGTTTTTTTAACAGTTCATCATTTAAAAGTAGCAATATGATCCTTTTTTATTTGCTAAAGGAAAATATGAACCTAATGGGGGGGAAAAACCAAACAAGCCTCTTTTTAAATAATATAACTATTCATTGGAAAATTATAAGGGCAAGACTTACCTATCCATCAACTTTTTGCTTCTTGTGAGGGAAAATAGCTTTCAGAATATAAACTGGAGTAGCTACTTTTCTTTAGGTGTTAGGTACTAGAGGAGTTTTAATGAAACTCTGCAGATGCTAAACTGCATGGAGGGATTTGATCACAGAATGCAACAAAGGCTGATTCACAGCAAAAGAAGGCACTTGAACAGTGTAATAGTGATAGGTTACATAAACTGTGTAACTGGATTTAAAATACATGAATGTATGATTTGAATTTGAATTATATTTAACCTATTATTTAAATATATAATTTAATTATTATGAAATGGTCAAATAAAGTATATGTGGTTTATGGTGCTCTTTGTTAATTGCTTTAAAGTTCCTTAGGATCTTTGAGAAATTATGTTCTTTGTGAGAAATTTGCATTAGTGTTATTTACAGAGGATTTAATCTCTGGGTTTTTAATCACTTTCAGGTCTCTTGTAGCTAACCTTGCTGCTGCTAATTGCTATAAGAAGGAAAAGCACCTTGATTTGGAGAAGAACTGGAAGTTGGTGGAAAAGGCCAAAGTTTATTATATAGCAGTAAGTTCAACCTCTTTCAAATTGCTAAAATTTTTGTTACTATATTGTGAGGTTTAAGCAATGAATATGTCTGTTCCATGTGGGTTAGGATGATTTCTTAGGAAGACAAGGAAAGAAAATGAATGCTTCAATTTCATCACAGTTTGATTTCTTCAAATTTAAATGTACAAATATAGACGTATGTTTTAGTTGTGTGCTCTCTTAAATTAGTGGGAAAAAATCATAAGAACTAAACATTTTCAAAGCTTTTGTAGTAGTGCATCAAATTTACATTTCACATTTTCTACTAAATTGTTGTGAAGGATGCACAAATTATGTAGAAAAACACTATTAGCATAATTATTCACTGCAAACAGTTTGAGCTTATTTGTGTGAACAATCTTAATTGCTATTTATTCCATAGTAATTACTATGGCACCTTATAACTCAATATTTCAGAAACAATGATTGTGACAAATCTCTTGAATGTGGGCGGTGGGGCAAACTGATTTTAATGATGAAATCTTACTTCTTGAATAAAGGGGTCTTGAGGATGGGGCATTAGTAGATTCACAATTAGTATTCTTTTTTTACCATCCAGAATGAATCAAGCAAAATTAATGTATTTGTGTAGATTACATTTTGGTTTAATAGAATTGGTGAATTTGTTTTCATCAAGCAAGCTGATTTGACTGATCAAAATTAACAAACATAAAACATCTACGACAGATTAAAACCTCATAACATGCATGTAATATATGGATTCTGTATGACAGCTGCTTCCATTCCACTACCTGAGCTATGTGGGAACAGCTGGTAAGAAGTGTAAAAAATTGATTATCCAGGAGGAACAAGTTCATTGAAAATACAGTTATTTCTTTTAGGTAGTGTTAATGTCTCCTACAGCCTGTTAGTGTGCACTGCTGTAGGCTTTACATGGTTGTTATTGATTCTTGTGTATGGCCAAGACTGCCCCTTTATAACTGTCAAAAAATACTTATGACCTTCTCAGTGTACAAAGAAAATACATCCCACTGCTATGACCATATGTTTGTGCTGTGGTTAAAAAAATACGTAGGTGTATTGTCTACTGATTTTTTATTTGTTTGTTCAAGTGTTCTGAGCTCTTTATTTTCCAAATGCAATACTTTGGAATTAATGCTGTTGGCTTAATGAGAGGCTAAGAGTACAGTTTAAATAAAGAAGAAGAATGACAAATGTTACCAAAAGTGATACCCCACTATTTGGTTTTTGGGCTTGTTTTTTTAATTTGACTGTGCTTATACCGTGCTTACCAATGAAGCCTCCAATACACAATTTAGAAAAATTAAACTTGGTGAAGATGCTTCAGGAAAAGTGAGAAATATTACATGGGGTGATAAACAGGTTTATATTTTTTAAGGCATAGCCTTCATCTTATTTTAGCTGTGAAGTCATTCCTCGGTGTTCAGTCAGTTTGATCACTTAAATTTTGATGACGTGATTCACTACACTGATTTTCATATATATTAAAAGCTGTTCTTCAGATGCCCATTCTGCAACATCCAAGCTTTGACTAAGAGACAAAGAATTATTGAACTAAAATGAAAATAAACCCAAGATGTGTCTATGATAATGGATGGCTAAATAATGTTGAAGTGCTAAAGGAAACATATGATTGCAGGAGGAGGTGTGCTGGGTAAAGAGCCTTGTTCACATGTGTAACAAGCATTTGAGGATGATCTAAGAGATTTCTAGGACAGTATTATCACTTCAGATTACAGATTGCATGTGTAACTTTACTTAAGGAAAGGAGACAATGTGTAGAACTGTGCATGGTTCCTCGTGCTACAGTTGTGTTCGTGTCCTTTTCTTTCATTTAGCTTCTTTACTTGGGGGTTTGTAGCAATTTACGAGATTAAACGAAACCATGTAGTGAGCAATTACCACTCCTGAGGTAGAGGGTAGCTCTCCGAGTCATTAATTTGTCTACTGTTGTATGTCTTCACTTTAGTCTTATTACCTTCCTTGACTTTTCCCTGTGCATATGTTGCTTTTCATTTTCTTCTTTCTATCCAACTGTCACCTATTTCTTGGATTGCGTTAGAGTGTATGTCAGTGTCAGATACTTATTCTGGAAATCTATGTCCTGAGATTATCAAACAATCTATTTTCTTGGTAGAATAGGGCAGTTGTTGCATTAGGACAGGTCTCTGATATCCTGTGGTCATCTGTATGTGCTTCATAGAATAGATAATATGCTTTTCAATGCAGCATTCAGCAGAATGGTCCTCAGATGAAACTTAGCTCTGAAATCTAATCAATTCACAGAGGGAGGAGTAGGTACAAAGGAAAAGATAGTGAAGCCGTGACAGAACCCTTAAAGACAACTTCTGTTACCATGAATGAACACAATACATTTATTTTAGCCATCTGGTAATCAGATCTGGCAGACAAATTAGAGAAAGACTAGCAGAGAATAGGACCCTGTAAATCACAGATAGAAGCAAAATGCAGAGGCTGCCCCAGCTTTCTCAGAGATGGTAAACTTTAAAAGTGTATTTTAATCTTTTTAAATTACTCTATTTTGTATCATTTAGGATAGGTTACATGTACTGTCAAACTCTATGCAATTTCTTCCTCTTCTCCAGATATAATTCCTATGCTAGCAGTAATTTATACCATTGACATCGTATCTTCCAGTCTGTCATACTCATTTCACTGTGGATCAGCTAGCTGTGCTGCTGGTGTCTGATTAGAATTCACTGTGAGGGATTTTATTTGGTTCCTACTGGGGCTAGAAAATGTCTCTTCCTCAGATACTTCCCTTATTTCACAATAAGTTGAGAGTTATGATAGCACTAAGCACTGTCATTTAGTCTCTGGAATTGTGAATGGGACACAACCTGAGATGAAAATAATCGTAAACTGGGGGAGGAACAGGCATGTCTCTGTTAATTTTTTTCTTTTTCTCTCTTTCTCTGAGTCTGTGCTTGCTGTCAGAACTTACATTTTAGAACTCTTATGTGTTAGAGTTACATCTTACAAACTTGGGTGATAAAATTCCATGTTTGTGCACCTTGTCTTATTTTCAGAGGCATTTAATAAACTGATGGTAGTACTGGATTTATGCAGGCCTCTCTAAGAATTCTCTAACGTGTTGTGAGATTTTTGCGTTGTTTTTTGGTTTTTAGGCTAATCAATTTCTAACACCAACTGAAATCTATGGGAGTTGCTGGTATTCAATTCCTTTAACATTGCACACAAACATTTTGACACTGTTAATGCAACTTGCATTAATTATATTAATTAACTATTAATTAACTATAGCTATGAATGTACATATTTTAGTAAGACTCAGAATGCAAAGATATTTTTATTGTCAGTGGTTTTGCTAAAAAAATCTAGTAAGAGTTACTTAGGAAAACTGAGGAGAATTTTAGTTGTCATTTGACTCCAATGGGCATGTCTGTGTTACTGTGTATGTGTAAGAAATTTTGCACTTGTTCTTTGACAGTGGGAAGAAAATGGAGAAAATGCTTTCCCTCATTAAAAGCTGCACTTATGAAATCTTAACCGTGAGAACTGATATACACAGCTTGCTCATACAGACAGCTGAATTTTAACTTTCTCCCTGTATTTGAACATGATTGTTAGAAGTATGGTGCTTCCCAGATATGTGTTTTCTCATGTTCTGGTTAGCCATCCTTATTTCTGCCAATTATTTAGCTTTACTCAATTTGTTCTTCAGTCCAACACCTGCATTCATTTAATGTGGATGGAACACTCTCATGTGATGCTTGTATTATCTTGGTGCTGAAGTAATGTATGTCTTCTTTAAAGTTTCTTCTGTGCTTCAGTTAGGTTTTTTTGTTTGTTCTGGGTTTTTTTCTAAGCACTTCCCTTTACTAAGCTATGAAATGACAATATTGACTGCAGTGAGGTTCCGAGTCTGTAGTAACTTGAGTCTTAGAATGGATCAGTTAATTAGCTTCTGAAACCCAAGCAGATCTTCTTTTAATAAAATGCTTGTCTCTTTCCTGTACAAAGGAAAATACTAGAATGTTATCTAGGGACTTTATGTGAGTTTGTGTTTTGTGGGTATAATTTGTAAACTGAAAAAGTTGGTGCTATAAGTGATATCTCTCAAAACTTTTGTCATCAGTATCTGCATAGAGTGCCTTACCATTTCATGTTGAAAGCACTGCTGATGCTGATGCTTTTTTTGTAGCTCCAAGGTTTATTTCTAAGCAGCTGAATTTTGGGTTATTCACTTTGAGTACTGCCATACAACCTTTTATTAAGAGAAGATAACACTTTCATTCAGTCAACTTTGCATGGGCTGTTGTTATTTCATAATCCTTAAAAGTGTAAACTGTTTTCTTCTCCTACTTCCATGTAGCAAATAATAGAGGTTTCTCAGTGGTGGTGCCCTTCAGTTGTACCACACTGAGTATGAAATTTTCTAATGCTGCTTAGATTTGTTAGCCCACAGTTCAATTATATTCAGCACCTTCAGCATCTTTTGTGCTTTCAAAGTGAATGTCAAGTGTAGTTTATTTTGATGATAATGACAGTTCTGATCAAGACCAGGAATTCTGATCTTAGGCTGAGTTTCAAGTAGAAAACGTCGTTTGTTGCACCATGTCATAATGAACCCAATGTAACCTACCTATCTACTGGAGAAGAAGTTTTTAAAACTCCAACCACTCTGCTATGCCTCAACAAATACTGTGGTATTTTTATATTTATTTTCTTTTAATGCCTAAGTGCTTGTCTAAGCAGAGAGATACTGTGGTAGTGTAGTGGGCTTGATGGAGGAATTATCTGGTTTCAACATGAGTCTGTCAAAACATAAGCTTGATGTCAGCAATGTGTAGCAAAGCTTAAATAACATTCTACAGTATTTTACATGGGGTTTGGCTATTCTACTCAAGAAAAAGTGCTGATTATTATAACAATATAAGTATAAATGAAATTTCTTTTGTACTGTCTCCTCCTTTCAAAGGCATATTCAGTGAAGGCATTTTTATTGTAATTTACTGCTATGTTAAGTATGATAATTTACAATGGATTGTGATAGGTTTTTTTCTTTGAGATGTGCTAGGGCTCTGTGTGCATCAGAGGAAACAAGAGACTGGCAGGAAGCAAAATATTCCCAAGAAGACATTTGTTTGAATAACTCCACAATAGCTTTTTTCCCCATTGATAACTTTTGCCATAGTGCTCTGGCATCAGTATGCCATTTGACATGGAAAACTATTTCTCACGATAATGAATAGGTTTTATGGCCAGGAAAACACCATTCAGAATATCTTAACCATAGAGGAGACGATGCAACTAGCAACAGTTAGTTGTGACCTTTTTGTGGCCTGGGATAACATCTCCTTCCTGAAACCCACCATCTTGAGCCATTGTGTTTTCTGGAAGTTATAGCAGAAGTGGGATGCATTTGCTGTGGAGAGATGATATACTCTGTATCTAACCAGGAAGCAAATCTGCCATTTACTGGCTTTCAAAACAAATATGGGTGAAAAAACCTTACTCTCTCATAAATATGGAAGTCCTCAGCTTTATTTCTTTGATTAAAATGCAAAAAAAAAAAAAAAAAAAAAAAAGCTTTCTCTAAACTGGCACCAGCAGATGTTATGTCATCCTGTGATATATTTAGGATGTGGTGTGTGTTATGCCACTATCTAAGTTATAACTTCTCATATGTGAACAATTTTCTCAAGTAACTTACGTGTAAAAGTGAATTAGAAGCTTTTTTCTTAGTTTTGTGATGAAGTTTGGTCCTCAAGATGTCACTCTTTGAAGATGAATGCTTTGTACTTTATGCAGAAAAATGCATCATCAACTTCTAAGAAAGGTTGTACCTCCTGTTTCTGTAAGAGAAAATTAACAAGACTCTGTCTAACATTGTAAAAATATTTATTTCTAAATGTTCACCTCTATATTATTAACTGAATTTTTAATATGAAGAATACACGTTTCCTTTTCAATCATTCTCCTCCTACCCCAGTAGCCTTTAAATTGCAGATATGCTTCTTCAGCACAGTAATTAGTGAAGTTCAGTCATCGCTCCTTTTATCATGTGATTTTGGGGTGTTTTTTTTAGAAGAATGCATTATTAGAACACTTACACAGCCAGTCTAGCTGCAACAGCCAGGCGGCAATAGCAGTGCCATTTTTCACAAAGAAAATGTTGAACAGGAGCCAAATGTTTGGTGGCAGAGTCTGTTGCTAGGAAATCAAGTTCCTGAGGCGATTAATGACAAAGCAAGCAATAACAAGAAGGCAGAATTACAGATTTAAAAGAGAGGGAGAAAAAAAAAGTGGTTGGTGTTATAATTACCCAAAGAAATCCGTACTCATTAAATTGGCTGTTTTTATGATTGACTTTAATTGGAGGTTAGCTCAGATATTTAGCTCCTTTCCCACCCCTTTAAACACACACATGCACATAATCTGTAGAACTGCAGACTTGTTTTTCTAAGCATTGAGAGGAGCTTGCCCTGTAATTTGATCCCCACTGACAGATGCATTTTCTATGCTGCCATTTTGAATTAACCTATTGTGCAACAATTTTCCTCAGCTCTGTTGAATAAAACATCAAGTCTTATTACCTCAGATGGATTTGATAGAGTAAAAGAATGTACTTCTAGCTGAAGTAGACTATTTGCAATGAGTTCAGTGATTTGAACTCTGCCAACAAGCCCCAATAATTTGTGATGTATACTTAAAGAATGAAAGAGAGAAGAGCCACGTGGGGGGTCTTTTTGGCTGTATGAAGTTCAAACACAAACCTCAGAGTAATATTGTTGTTTGTGCTAAGGTTATTCCCCAAGATCAAACCTTTTCAGATAAAGCATGTTAACTGAGATTTTTTACTATTAAGCAGATTGAGTTTGAATTGGAGATTCTCTTATCCCCAGTGGTTGTCCAAACTGTCAGAGTGCTGTGGGATTAGAAAAATAAAAATAAATCCCCCTCTCCCAGAAACACCAACAGTTGGATTTTACCTCTGAGACTTCTCTTGTGAAGAGAAATTTTCCCTTGTAAAGTTAAACTGGAATAAATGTTGTTTAAAATTTATTTCAAATTCCAAATAATTTGTATTATGTGGCAAGGGGAGAACAGGC
Source organism: Myiozetetes cayanensis (assembly GCF_022539395.1). Lineage (NCBI taxonomy): Eukaryota > Metazoa > Chordata > Aves > Passeriformes > Tyrannidae > Myiozetetes > Myiozetetes cayanensis. The sequence goes on from NW_026086605.1 coordinate 21,855,006, forward strand.
TTTCACCTTATTCACTTTCCTGCCCAATTAGAAAAACGTATGCAGTTGGTTCAACAAAATTTTGGCACAGAAATCGGGAGGCAACTGACCCTGACATTTAAATCCTGTCATGTTTCATCGCTCATGTTCAAGACATTATTCCTTACTTGGAGCAAGTGATAAGTGAGAAAATAACCTTTTACAATACCTGTAAGTGAACATACAGAAGTTAACTATAAAAGCTAAATGATGCCATAGCTCTCCAAATTCCTAATCAAACAGTGAAACAATAGAACTGCGCGTATTCTGACCAACAATACCCACATTACTAATCAGATGCCAATGCCAAGCTGTCTGCTTTGTTAAATACCCAGGTTCCCTGAGGCAAGAAGACAGCTGCTATAACTACTATGAAATTTGGTAGCTCAATCTATTTTTGCTACCCTTGGGCTATCAAGCTACTGTTAATTCAGACCACCCCAATTGGTACACTTTAGGATTTTTTTTTTCAAAGTGTTTGTAATTAAAATGATAAAACATCATTATTACTCCAAAGATGTTGTGTGCGCTTTGCATTTGACAGATACCTACAGAGATAAACCCAGCATGTAGTTTTCATTGACATAATGGTTGTGATTGCATTACCCTTTTAAAAGTATATTGCTTTTTAAAAGGGGGGGTGGGGAGAAGAAGGGGAAGGGCATGCTTTTATTTCATTAACAGAATACGTAAATCTGTTGAAATACTAAATCAGTCTCTTGGTTGCAATCTACTTGTCTGCAGAGGCTGAATTGGGCTTTGTAGCAGGCTGGGGAATGCTGAGAAGTGGCACTCACCAGGGACAGGGACCCGCTGTGCCACCCGCAGCTCACTGCAGAGACCTCTGCTCCCAGGTGCCTCTGCCTTTAGGGACACCGAGTCTCAAATCGTATGTAAAGTCTGGACAGACTTAACACACTTATTTAAATGTAAATTAAAAAGGGAAGACTTCATACTCTTAAGTGGTGAGGTGAGTCAATTGGAAGGGAAATTTTACTGTAGGTCCCTTTGCATGTCAGGCTTTATTAGATGCTCTCCTTATGAGAGCAGAAGAATTTTGTCTGTTACCATGTCAACTTTCTTAGAGCAAAATCCCTAAACTAAAGCACCATCAAATGAAGGGATTGGAATTTCTGAAACAATATTGGTTCCCTCTTGAATTATTTTTTGTTTCAGTACTTCTCCAATAATGTTTTAGAAGAATCATTAAATTAAGATTGTTCTAAAGACTGAAACTTGGAATTTGTGAATTTTTCTAATTTGAGTTAACATATTTGTTTTGGTTGCAAAATTTACAATAAGTTGGTAGTCACCACTCTGTGTACAGTTGATTGAAATGTGGAGTTCCTCCTTTCTTCTAAAGGACTTGATCTTCTTAACGCAAGGAAATGTCATAGTCAGCATTACCCTGCAATATGTATTATTTGTTTCTATGTCATCAACTGTTACATTAAAAAAACATAGAAATATTGCAACACTTGTACTCTGTTTTACATAAAGAAGGTTCATTTCAGAAAAAAATGTGTATGTGTGTAACTTGAGAGCTGAGTTAAGCTATTTATGGTAGCCCTCTACTTGGTCTGAAGTGAAAATTATAGTTTCATTTATTGTATACTCTTGTAATAGGGACAGTGCAGTTGCTTAAATAAATTTTTTTATTTTTCTTAAAAAGAGTTACGAAGAATGAATTGCTTTGAAATGAGCACTCTGTAATGATCGCTTTTGGGCTTGATATGTCAAAGCCAGTAACTTTTGTACTATAATTATGGAATGTTAAAATAAGCTCCAAACCTGAACTATACTGAAGGGCATTGATCTGCTGGCCTTGCCAGGATAGGAACCTGCAGGCTGCTTTTTGATTCTGCAAGAAACCATTATAACTTTAGAAAGTAAAAATGTTTTTACAGCATAGGTAATCAATATCCTAAAAATCTGTGTCAAGAAAATTTTTGTGCTACATTGTGCTTAGCAATTGTGTACTCAGAGTAAAAAAGCTATTTTGCAAAAATGCCTCTGCACAGATGTTCAGTGATAACATATTAAGCACATTAATAGTATACCTTGCAGATTGGGCTTTTTACAGCTTTGTGATAAACTCTTTAGCCCGTTAGGAGACAGAAGGGCTGAGTCCTGCGAGCCTTATTTGTTATCAGGTTTATTTGAAACAGGAATTGACTGATTCCTAAAGCAGGCTCTGGAAGTTCATTTGAAAGAAGCTACTGAGAAGTTTTTGTGGTACGGCTTTATTCCTTCCAGTTGTCAGGCTAGTAGTTCAATCAGCAGTGCACTTGGTCACCTTGGTAAATGTGCTTCAGACTGTCTGGTTTGGTCAAAAGAAAGAAGATACTCCTTTTTTATTTCGATTTTCTTTCAGTTTTCCTTTAATTAAGGTAGAATGCTTAAGGAAATACTACATTCTCTGAATGAGTACCACTTTTGAAGAACTTTTTAAGTTGGAGAAGTGGGTGCAGACAAGGTTTCTTTCTAAGGCATATGCAGACCATGCTGGTAGCAGGTAGGGCTTGATGGATGAGACATCATTTTAGCTATATGAACAAGATAAAAACACCAGTACTAATCCTTGCAAAGGCTTGACTTAAACAAAAGCTAAGAGTCCTTAGATTTTGTCCACAATAGAAGGATTTTGCTGATGCAGCTGCTGTGGAAAACCATCCTGGGGATTTACATTTTTTTCTGGCATAAGCACCCTAATGTGGAGGCAGCTTGTAACAGCTGCTGTACCAGCAGAAATGCTCTCACCTTCCCAGACAATCATACTTGCACCAATGTTACTATTGGCAGGGCTGTGTTGGTTAAGGACAACGTGGTTTTCTTGTGTTTCTAAATAATGTAGCTGCTTGAGCAAAATGACTTTATAAAGACCTGGCCATAATATTCACCATTAGTACTCAGACCTTATAGTCCATAAATATTGCAAAGCTCTTTCTAAATCAGGTTTCCCATGTGTGGTACATGGCTAACAGTTCTAGTCCTTGAAGATGTGTAGATGAGATCTAGTTTGTTACCACTTTTTATGGTGGTTACTGAAGTTGTTTTGCAGAATGCCACTGCTCCTAATAGTTTTTGCCAACTATGCTATTGCCAGATGCAATATAACAATACTTTCCTGCAAATTTGAAAATGGTGGGAAACAGCAGTTAACAGTATTTAGCATGAAATATGCCTCAGCATATGCCTGTGAACATGTCTTTTTAAGACCATATGGAGTATAATTGGTGCTGAACAACATTGAGGTGTTTTGTGAAAAGTAAAGGCTAAGCATCATAAAAAGTCATAAAATCTAAAAGAATGAGACAAATGTTAGAAGTGGGAGAAAGAAGGGGGTACTGAATATTCTGTCCTTCTCTCTGCATAACCTGAAGTAAGAGACCATAGTATTTTTCATAGATTTTTCTTCACAGTAGGGTTAAAATTAAGAAATTCAGCAAAACTATGTCAGGTAGTGGATATGGAAGATGGTATGAGTAATTGGAATGAAGCAGAAACAACCTTGTGATCCTCTGAGAACACCCAGGAGAATATTGGCATTTATAGCTGTGCATACTATCATTGGCACTGATCACAGCAAAGTAAGGTAAGAATGAATATCTCCTTAAATATGAATTTCCTCTGTCCTTTGAGGACTGGAGTCAAAACTTAATACTTTTTACTCGTTTAGTTATTATTAAGATAGCTTATTTCCACGAGACAATTTAGAATTAATAGAGCAATGTGCTAAAATTTAAATTCCTCACAATTTTATTGATTTTAATCATGAACTGTAGCTGAATGTAGAAAAAAAAGTCACAAACTGTAAGTGATTGGAAATTTTCAACAACATGAAGGATCCAATTTTCTCTGAAGAAAGAGAGAAATTTTCAATGAGCATATATATAAAGGACAGCAAGTATTCATTTCCCAGAACCAGTGCTGTCCCTAAGTGCTTCTTTATACTGCTGAGAATGGGCTGAAGAGAGTTTCTGCTGAGGACTGTAGATTCTTATCTGCCTAATTGAGCCATCATTTGTTGACATGAGGGTAATCATGTGACCTGCTTTTAATGCATTTCACAGTAACGGCAGAAGTGGAAAATGTAGTTCATGGAAAAAGAGTAGAAAATGTTAAAATTTTTTAGAATGACCTCCAGTATGGAGTACTGTGAAGTTTGTATTTGCAGCAGAGTCAAATGCTTGAACCTTAAATACATTAAATGCATTAAATAAAATTGTCGGGTTTTAATTATCTTGAAAACACTGAACTTCTTTCTATTACAAAGCCCACAGACTTTAAAAATATGAATTTTATAAGTTCTTAGTTTTATCATTATGATGATAAAATTATATCAGTAGAATTGAAAGCAGGTGTCATCTTTCTTTTCTTTCAAAAGAAAATACAAGAAAGCAAAAATATAGTAATCAGCCCAATTGCAGAGTTGGTATCAAGGGTTGTACAATGGTAAAAGTAACAACAGAAAACATCCAATATTATCATTTAGTAGATAGGTATCAGAAAAGGGTGCTTAAAAACCCTGTAATTGAAGGCACATTCTCTGCTTTATGACCTTCAGTCATACTCTCTATCCAAATAACCCATTCTATAGAATGTAGCATTACAGTCTTACTAGTTGTTTTGTTTGTTTGTTTCCCAACACCAGGTTGAAGGATCTCATCTGTAAGCAAAGTTAATTTCAGGTGTGGTTTGTTTTTTTTTTTTAATTACTGGCTGCTCTGTTGATGAAGTGGTATCATAGGTTGAAAAATAGGGGTACAGCAGCAAAATCGCTTTAGAATTATGTGTAGAAATCATGTAACCAAGGAACCTGAGGCTGATAGCACTCTGAAGGTTGTCTTACCGCTGAACAGATAATCTCAATGTGCCTGTGAATTTTCATATCACTGGCAGTCATGTCGTGACTGACCCGACAGGGAAGAGTATGAGAAGAGTACTTCAGTCTTTCTGCAACTGCAGATCTATGTAGGAAATCCTCTAAGCTGAAAATAGTTGACAGCTGGAAGAGTATTGTATGTGCCTCTCTTGTTTTACTCTTGTCTAGACATCCACTTGTGGCTACTGCTGGGAGGTGATACTGGACTAGAAGGGACTTTGAACTGATAATTTGCTATTGCAGCTTTTAAGTTCAAAAGATTCGTGTCTTGCACCTCTCATTCTTGATTTTTCACATAGTATGAGAAGAAAAATGGGAATAATAATGAAAAGTGAGACAAAAGCACTAGAGGTTAAAAATAAAAATAGAAATCTTTAGATACTGGGAAAAAAAAATCTCCTGGGCATGTTATAACATAGTATCTTACTCTTTTGCATGAAAAGAATATATGTGTTTTAATGTTTCATTTTCAGAAATATTGTGATAGTATTAGTACAGTACAGTACAACTCACCATTTGTGAGCCATGGTAGAGCATTTACTGTGTTTCCACAGTATTCAAGCTATTGGTTTTAGATTTGAAACTAGATTTTGTTAAGCTATAATTGTCTTAATCCTGTGTTACCAACCAGAAAGACACTCAACAATTGACATCTGCCCTGAAGACAAATGTTTTAATTCTGACTGTAAAGTGTAATAATATATAAGTAAGTAGAAAATTCAAGGGTGAATTTAGACTTTTCATATGGAAGGCAACACCTAGCATGTTACCTAGGACATAAATTCCATTTTCTAAGCTGAAGGCCATAAATGTCCATAATAGCTAAAAAGCCACAGTTGAATCACAGTCAGAACCTGGTGTCAGAGTCATCCTTGCCTCCTTGTTTCCCAATATGGGGGAATAATTCATACCATTTAACAGAGTCTGGGATATTTTGGTACTAGGTGACATTTGCCAGGAAGGAAGAACACTTCCACATTTCTTCCCATTCTTCTCATTTCAGCCCAGCTAGATTAGAATGTAGCAAACCTTAAACTTTACTGTTACTTCATCCATTTACTCCTAACATAAATATATTTGTGCATATGCACCTGATTCATCAGTTGGGATTTGGGAGTCATTTTCTCCTCCTCCTAACAATAATTAAGCAGTATTGTTATAGTAAGAGGGTTTTTTTCCAAAAATCTAGGTTCAGTCATGATCTTGTCCTTTCAATCTTATTAGTAGCATATATATTATAATGCTAAAACTAGTCACTGGCATTTTATTTTAAATAGATACTACTTAATATTCCATCAGTTTTACACCATCGTCTTGTCCTCTTGTTACAATTCAGCTAAGTTTTCAATTTAAACTATAGCTAGGTTTTAAATTAATAGAAAATACATAACTTTGTATGGAACTCATGGAAGCTTCTTCCACTGGTGGCTGGAAGACTCTTAAAACAAGAAAAGAAAATCCCGCCAAAAAAACCTTATTAAGTGTGTGGGCCCTTTAGATAGCATATGAGGTTTTAGTTTTGGCAGCTGAAAATGTCCAGTGGAAATCCATTTCTTTTTTTTAGTATATCAAGAAAAGGGGGATTGAGATGATAAGAATCTTGGTTTGTTGATATGACCACTGGCAAAAAATTAGTATTGCAGAGTGACTCATCTGTACTAGAAGGGCAACAGTAACCTACAGCTAAATAAAAAGAAAAAAAGTTACATTGTGTGTTTACTCTTATGTTTTGCTTATATGCCTTAATTATTTTAATTGAAGTAAGATTAAATACTTATTATGACATCAATGAACTGAAAATTTACGTTATGAATTAGGCAAAATCTTGGAGACAATCCTTTACAGATATTTGGGCCGAATCTAGAATTTGTTTATAGTCCCTTCAAGTTGAAGAACTGTGGCTAAATATGGAAGTTTTGATGAAATGCATAAAGTGTATTAGCTGTAAATTCTACATGAGAAATATTTGCTTTGGAGTTCTGTTTGCTTTCACTGATAAGTTTGCCTAGCAATACTCAGAAATGATGACTGCCCTGAAATGGATGATGGTTCAAAATTAAGCCTTGTGCAAATTAGGATTTAATATTTGCCTGGTATGACAAATAAGTAATAAGTTTTAGAACAGGCATAGAAGCAGTTCCCAAATTAAAATCTCTTGTTTGAAAAGAATTAAAACCTTTTAGAAATCTTATGAAATATTGTGAGTTCTTCTTCCATATCAATAATGTTTATTACCACAAATGTTTGAGAATATATTATAATAAACTATCCAGTTCTTCCCAGGGTTAGGGATTTTTATTAATGACTCATTTGGCTTTGTAATTGCCATAAAGTTTTTTCATTACCAAAACCTGTGACTAGAAGACAGCTTTCCAAAATTTCTCAGTACACTGTTTTTTATATTGAACTTTAAAGTTTGTTTATTTTTCAAAAGCTCTTAGCTTGTAATATCTGATATCAAGTAATTTTTTGTTTAAAATTCATTGTAAAAGGGCACACATATGATTGATCTGTCTTTGTTTTATTTTGCATGGCCTTGTTTGGCATAATGTTTCAAATAATGGAACACCACAGATCCTTCAGCCCCAGAATATTCTCTGCTCTTTGGTCATAATGGGCCAGAAAAATTGGATTTCATTCTTTTGTCATCTTTATTCCCTCTGACTTCCCACATTAAAAAGATTGCTGCCATTTTGCAACAAAATTCTGGATTTTAAGTGTATGGAAGCAGAGGAGTTATGCTGCAAAGTTGGTTTAGTCTCCAGAGAGAGATCCTTTCTTTAAATCTCCTTAGACCTCAGCTTTTTTCATGATAATGTTCTCTTTACTTTGTCTTTTATTTTATAGTTTAATTTGCTTGTGCCACATGGGAGATTTCTGTTGGCTAGTGTAATTTGATGTAAAATATAAAAATTCATCTTGTCATTCTTGGAATCTCTTCTGCTGATGAGCTGCAGGATTCGGTAGCCCAAAGTCACGTGCGCCTTTAAAACTGAGTCATGGACCTCATAAATCATCTATAGAGCAGTAATGGCACAATCTGCAGCAATTGTCATACATAGAAGGTGTGACTTTTTTTTCACAATGTGGAAGGAAATTAAATGAGAGGGAGCAAAGAGCACTTTATAAAGGAGTTAGAGCACCGTAGGTAATGCTACTCATGTTTTTATTCAACATATTTAAGATAATTTGTTAGGATGTGGGATACCCCATTTGTTTTACAATGTGGTTTTCCTGAAAGGGTAGCACCGGTTAAGCACAGTAAAGCAAACAAATCATTTTCTCTAGACATATGTGGTTGAAGCTCAATGATTGTTGGTGGTAGGAGCCCAGACTAGCTGTGCTTGATATGTCTTTTGCTAATGCAAGAATGTGTGGTTGATAGTTCAAATGTAGCAGTAAATTTAAGTGTAATTTTTCTCCAATTTTGCTCATATTTTTGTTATATATGTCAAATTTTTTGTAAGAGATTATGTTCTAGTAAGATCACCCAAATATTTGATGCATTATGTTGACTATGCTGTATAATTACTAATTAAAATTTTGTTAACATTTAATTCCACACTGTCATATATTCATAATGGATATTTGAATTTTTAATATAAATGTTAGTGAGTTTACTAAAAATATCACTTGTCATCTGACTCCAGCAAGCTAATCCTAAAAAAGGAAGAAAAACCCAGAAAAGGTAATTTCATTTCAGAAAATAAGTTTTCAGATACTAACAAGTTAAATGCAAAATTACTCACACTTTCAAGTTGCTGCTTTGTCAAAATGGATTTGGAGTTAGGGAAATTCCTGTGGATTTAAGTGAATTCTCCCAAGAAGTGGTGTACGTGACAGAAATGAAGAAAACTACTTAACTTGCTATGAAATGCACAACATTTATTATCACTTTCAAAGCTGATATTTCATGCATTTGTAGCTGTTTATGACTGGCTTGAAAGCCAGTTGGATGTCTGCTCTCAGAGGTGGCCATGCTGCTCCAGCTGCGTTATAGCAGGAGTATTGACAGTTGGTTTTAACTGAATGGAGTTGTGCTACTTTAAGCAATGCTTTGTTTAGGAGCACTTTGTGGTTTGATTGATCTTGATGGTTTAAGGTGCTCTCCGAAGTTATAGGAACGTACTTTAATACAACTGTTCAGGCATGGGTTGGACAAAGTTATTGTCATTGATTTTCCTTTTAAATTCAAAACCAAGAATTAACCTCATCCTCTCTATTTGCTTTAAATCAATGCTGTTCATTGCGTAAACTCCTTTCTTTCCCTTCTTTTTATGTCACTCTCATTGGATAATCAAACATATATAAAACTGGGATTTAGATACTGCTTATGTTCTTTAAAATATTTTCTTCAACAGAATAAAAAAAGATATAAATGATAAATAAAACCATGGAACAAAATAAGAACAACATTTACAACTCTTGAGCAAGCTGAGTGTGAGAAGTGCTAAAGGAAGAGTAGGAGATCATAGCCATGCTGTAGGGAAATGTGCACAAAATACCCTCTTCAGCCTTCAGTAATCTGCAGCTCAGGGTCTTCCTCAGATAAAGGCAGTAGCATGTTGCTCAAGAGTTCTTGAGGTTTATCAGTTTTTCACACATAAATGTAAATAGTAGTTTTTCTAACTCTTCCCTTTGGGGCGTCCTGGAATAACAAGTCATACACTTCAAAAATGTGTGGATGGAATAATTTTGTTTTTGTTTTGAGCTTGCCACATGGTAGTTTTATTTGATGTCCTGTAGTCCCCATAGTTTGAGCGGCCCTGAGCAATTGTTCCCTGAGTCCTTCCTGATGCCAGAAGCTGTGTCTTCTGGAAAGGGGGTGTTTGTATGAGATGGCTGACATGGAGTGAGCAATTACGTGGAAGGAGGGTGACCACATATGGATCTTGTTACTGTGGGTAAGTTGTGAGGAAACACTTTTAACTTTTGAAGTGGAATAAGCTAATGTGTGCAAAGGCTTTAAAGTCCTGAGGCTTGCCTGCAGAAACTAGGAAACAATAGTGTGGTAGTCACTCCACTGTTACATGAAAAGTGTTGAATGCAGGGGAGCTGCAAGATGTACTTTCTTTCTAAAAACATGCATAAGCTCCAAGTATAGTCTTTCTAGAAGTTACCATGGAGTACAAATTGTATTAAAGGTTACATTTGATGATCCCGGAGGTCTTTTTCAATCTTAACAATTTTATTATTCTATTACACTCTAGTTTACTGTATATATATTTTCCAATGTGTACAAGCCAAAATACAGCAAGTGTACATAGGCTTCTATTTTCTGTTAGTAACTTAATCCCTCCTTTTTTTCAATCTCATAGAAAACATATTATCTCTTGATTTTGTGATACCACATGGTGGTGACATCCTGGCTCTAAATTTCATAGCTCTGGTTTTCTTATTCTGTCTTCATACGCCAAGTCTGCCTGCAATCACTGAGTCCTGCTTGCTGGTTCTCAAGAGCTGAACACTGTGTTTCAGATGAGGATGTATGACTGTAATTTATTCAGAATTTTTTCCCGAACTTTGCTTTTGTTTTTTAGCTGTGAGCAATGAGTTTTTCCCAAGTAGGTGAACTTTGAGGGTATGTCTGGTTGTTATTTTTTTTCCTGTTTGAGCCTCTAATACCAAACCAGAAAACTGTTCTTTACTCATTGGAGTGGCTGTGGAAGACCAAGGATAGAATGGTATAAATGCTCTAATGATGGAGAATTGGAGATTAAAAGATATAAGAAAAAAAAAATCATTCACCTAGCTTTTGGGAGGGTGAGGACAAAAGGAATTAATCAATTGACAGCATATGAGAATAGTGCCTGTCTTGAGGCCTGAGTTGATATGTCTGGTTTGGTGTTGGTGGTGAAGAAGAGGGCAAATTGAATAAAGACTGCTTCCCAGAAATCCGTTTGCTGGTTTGTAAGTGGTTTCTGATAGATTAGGTTTCATGAAGTTGAAAATCCCACACATAAAAAAGGAAAATCGATCTTACTTATGTTGTTTTACGCCATTTTTGAATTGGTATGCAAAGCTTTTTTTTTTTTAAGCTAATAGTTTTGTACATTTGTTTTACATTGTTTAGGCAACTCACAAAGTGTTGCATATGTGGGTATCTCCCAAGATTGTAGACTTGTACTACTTTAAAAATATTAGATTATTACAATAATAATCTTATAATAATAATAATACTGTATATCCAGTAGCAGTAAGTTAAGAAAAACACATAAACAAAACAGAAAACACCAACACAAAAACCCAAACAACAACAAAAAATAAACCCAACAGCTGCCCTAAAACAAAACTTGGTAATTATAAAATCTGGGCTGCTACACATGGCTTAGTGCCAGAACAGTCAATGATGTGCAAAGAACCAGTCATAGCCTGAAAAGAATTTTATCACAGTGCCACCCTCCTACACCTAACCCTGGCAGTTGCCTGTAGCTTTGCTCAAAATTAGGCTATAAAAACCATTTCATGTTTTCACAGCAGCAAATATTGTTACTCATACAGGCTGTTGTGCAGACCACTTATGATTTGTAAGGTTAGATTTATAGATAAACATAACAAAGTAATCAACAAATACTTTCAAAGAAAATAGTGGGAAGTTGAGGAGGACATAGTGGCCATGCACTGATGCTTTGTGGAATGCTTTTTTTGCAGTATTGCTGGTTTTTTAAGTAGTCTGAACATGGCTTTTGTGAAGCATGCATGGGCTGTATTTCTGCCCAGGCCTCAGAAGAGCATGTGTGCCTTTAGATATTATCTAATTTAATTTCTTTTTCTTTGGATATGGTCTTAGAGGGACCCCCCTATATACAATGCATGTGTTTTACCCTGACTGCCTTCCATCAGATCCTTTTCTAGGTTTTTTCTGTACAGATATGCTAATCTGTTTTGCCTTCAAAAAAACATTCACACTGTGATGGTTCGGACCTGGCTCCCTGCCAAATGCCCGAACTCGCAGTAACAACTCCTTCCCTCTCCCTTCTTCCTTTAGTGCAAAGGGAAAAAAAATTACAAAAATTGAAGAACCCGAAATTAATCTAGTTTTATAAAAATATATATTTTACATATATTACAGTTATATACGATTAAAATACTATGTACACAGCGAAGGGAATCCAAATACCCCCCGAAGGGAAAGGGGAAAAATGGACAAAAGGGACGCAGAACAGATATACACAATGAAACCCAAGAACTAGCAAAATAAAGGACTAGTAAAACAAATCTCACCACGTCCCTCAGAAAAGCAGGATTGCCAGACACGGCCAGCACTCTCCAAACCTCCACGTGGTAGGCCAGTGGATGCTGCAGACCTCAGCCTCCAGATAAGCGAGACCAACGCAAGGACCCGCTGCTCCTGAACCTCACTCGGGAGAGAAGGGCACGAGGTCTCTCATCTCTCTCCAACTTATTTATACCCTGGTTTACATAAAAATCCTATAGAATACTGGGTACGTGGCCACTTCCTTGGTTACGAACTGGTTACCAGGAAGGCCTAGACCAAAACCATCACACGCACCTTCTTTGTGTCTCTTCTTGAATTACAGGAATACATTTGTCAGTGTAACCTGGTAGTAACTTTACACACACAGTCTGGTGGTAATAAATTAGTTTACTTATCTTGAGTGAGGGTGGGCACAGTGTGTGCGAAATCGCATATGAGTTACTGCCCTGGCATTATCGTGTCTTGTGTGGGACACACAGGTTCCTGGGACTCATCCCAGGATTAACTAAGTTGATATTCCATACATTTCCTAAGTAGTTCTTTTGGGGTGCATAATTATATGTGGCAAAGAATTAGAAGTCTTGACATGGAGCTTGTCAGCATCCACATTCAGAATAGTTACATGAGCAGGAACTGAGTTGTTTTAGGTTGAATAGCGTGGTATCATAAATGTTTCTGCTGTGGCAAAATGCATCCAGCTGACAGTCTTCTCCCTTGTAGGTTACCACTAACAGGACAACACTCCAAAAGGTAACGCTCATACTTAGAATTGAACTCTGAAATGTAAAAACAGAATACATCCATACAAAGGGCTAATGATTAGCAGTAACATTGTTGCCACCTCAAGAATAGTTTTTTTCCTGTGCATCATTGTTCATAGTACAAGTCCACTCGTAAATACCAAGTATATGTTCTCAGGGAAAATCTGACGAGTGTTTTCTTGAATATACTAAACAAATTGAGTATTCCAGTTCTTTTCTTTTAACACAAATATCTTCTGGAAGACTAGTCTCTCACAAAAGTGGATATTGATGTGGTATCCATGGGGGACAGAAAAGGATTGTTTGAGCTCACTGAAGTGAAGTCTTCCACCCCTTTTGTAACAAATACAGACACCAGTAGATGAATGAGTGTTACAGCTGGTGCCTGTCGTGATCACATGTTCTGCTTATGGATCTTGTCTTACTCTAGACTTGATGTATTACAATAATTGAAGTAATAAACTTCACAGTGAAAGATTCAAGGAGTAAAGTATACAGCTTCTATACAGGCTTGAAATGCCTCCCTTTTATTAAATTGAGGGTTTGAGGTTTAGGACAGCAGTGTTTCTGTGGCTTTTTTTTTTTTTTTATGAAAAGACTGAAATGTTTGTTCTATTTCTAGTGAGTGTAGGTGGGAGAAGGCAACATTTTGTTAAACACATACAACTATAATAACATTCTGACAGGATCAATGTTAACTTATAAAAATTTCTTTCACATGTAAATAATAGATAAGGCTGAAGTCTCCCACTGAAGTTTCTACATGGCATATCCATTTCACAAAGAACTTCATTCTTTCATAATGATGCTTTTAATTCTGGTAAAACTAATGGGTTATTTTGAAATGGGTGTCCTTCATTCATATTTTTCCATATAGTAGATCCAAATGGTTCTTCTCTACAGTGACCTATGCCCTGTGCAGTCTCAGTATTTTCATGTGTGTTCTGCAGCCCATAGCAGTAAAAGTAATGTCTGTGCTGTGGAAAGAGAGAAAACTAACAGATGTCTGTGAATGCAAGGAAGTGTTGTGGAAGTAGAGATGGGGTGCAGTGCTATCTGTAGCTTTGTAGAGATTTCTGTGGAAACTTGACACTTCTCTAGTGCTGGTGTTCCATACCAGTGTCTCAGAGCACAATATCTGTCTATTGTGGAATCCCTGCTCAGTCAGCTAACGTATTTATTTGTAAAAAATTCAAGGTCTCATATTCAGCAAGTCTTCCTTAAAATGAAACAAACCCATCCCTCAAAGAAAGCCAAACCCAAAACCCATGAAAAAAAACCCACCACGGAAAATTAAAAACTAAGTTTACCAGTTAGTTTATATTTCTTCTTCTTCTTTTCTTTTTTTATTTTTGTTGTCACTGTAATATTCTGCCTTTTTCTTTAATAGTGACTTTTTCATGCATTTGCCACTTCATAGATGAAACCACTGTTTATTTCTCTTAATTTAACTTTCTTTTCAAGTTGCTGCTTTTATTATTATTTAATAAGTCATCAGCATAAAATATTTCTGTAGAAGTTAGTGGAAAATATTAAATTCTGCTCCATAAGGCTGCCCAGATAAATATGCAGGTGTGATATTACTTTTTTCCTTTTAATCCTGTAGTTTCCATGTGTCTTAGGAGTAAAACATTGACAGGAAAAACACATACAGGACTAAAACTCTAGTTCTGTCTCCCTAACAGTCTTCATCAATCAGTATAGCTGTTAAAGGAGTTCAATGCTGGTGATGTGTTGTTTAGCAAAATTACTTTATCCTAAAAGCAGGTAGTCCAGTTGTTGCATTAACTGGTGCAATTTCTTACAGGACAGTTGGTGCATAGTATAGTTTCAGTATATGAATTTAGATGTAATTTTTAAAAGTACTATTTTGCTTGACTAAGGCTAGTCTGAAATCCTGCATTTCCCTAGTGCTAAGCTTGTGTGTCCCAGAACTTCAGGATGTGTCTGCCATAGCATAAGGTGTTCAGGAGGAAGTATTTGATCTTGAAGACTTACAAGCAATAAAAATACTAGTAGGAATATTGCAGTCCTTCAAAAAAAAAATCTCTGAGAATTGGCTGTTATGAATCAGTTTTGTATGTGGGGGTAATAATGGGCATTTAGGGTACAATTCCTAGTGAAAGGATCTTAAAATAGATTTTTGAGGGTTTTTTCTTTCTATTTCCTGGACTTTTGAGCATACTGTAAGGTCAAAGGTGGAATTGTTGTCTAGATGTTAGATCCTGCTACAGTGCTGGTTTTTTTCAGCATCCAGTCATGCACTACAGAAAGTACTAGCAGGTTAATGTATCCAGTTGTAATTTGTGAAATCTCAGTTAAAATCCACGAAGAAAAGCATCTGGTTTGTTACAGTCTTTCTGAACATTTAAACAGCTGTGTGTGCGTTTCCACTTCAAGCTGATCTCTCAAAATTGTGTAAATGCATGCCTTATACAATTCTGTCATAAAATTCAGTTGGTTGCCTTACTTACATGCCCTTTTCACAGCATTCTCTCATCTCCCACTCATCTATAGCAAACCTCTGTAGTTATTCCTACTGATTAAATTGGTGCTTAGAGATGAGTAGAGAGTAGTGAGCTGCAGGCTGTGCATCTTGTGGATCTGATTATGACCTTTGAAGACTGGTGGTGATTTCTGGATGGGCTTTTTGTTTACCTGTTTGAACCTGGAAGTAAGTTTGGCATTCAGAAATAGCATGCAGTTCTTGACATGTGGCATGGAAGCCTGAACATGGATGTTTAAAGAAAGTTCTGACCATCTCTTTTGTGCTGCTTTTAAATTTGAGCTGGTCAATAAACTTCTTTCCTGTTCACTTTCTCAAAGTAGTAATTTTGCATCATGATCAAGTGAAGGGTGCCTTTGCACAGAAATAAACACTTAAACCCGTGTGTCTTTGGGCCAGTAGTGTTACAGAGGTGAAGTCTGAACAGGGAGGCAAGACACTAAGTGGGTTTTTTCCACCTGCAGGAATGAACTCAGTGCAAAAAACCATAATTTTCTGACTCAAGGTTCTGTGTATGTAAATGTTATTGTAATTCAGTGCTTACTTGTGAAATTTGCTAAGATATTTGATCCCAAGTTTTTAGTGATGTGACATTACATCTGTTTAAATGTATACCACACCAAAAATCAAGTAACTACTTAGTATATACTGTCTAATAGAAAAGGGAACTAAAGAAAACCTTCCCTATCATGACAAGCTTAACACAGAATTCCCTAAAGTCTGCCTTTATAGTAATATTTTGTGTTGGACTTTGGGTTCTGTTACTATAAATGTTAAATTGCTGTTAAGGATGCCTTACATCTTTCATTGTAAGGATATTTATGTATCGAGATGTTACTGAATTTGCTGCTTGTTGTCCATTTTCACCATTGAAATCCAATTGTAAGGCTTGGGGTCAGCATTTTTCAAAGTTTGCAAAACTGTAATCCTTGAAAAATACTGTACATAAAATAGCAAGCTGTTTTGTATTTGTGAGAAGCTGAGAAAGTTATTACTTCAGCTTTTGCCAAGTAAGATGACTAAAAAAAGAAAAGTTTATTGTAGAGGATTACGGAAGGAACAGATTTATGGCGAGTGTCTGATATATATACCCAGTATCCTCATGTTCAACTAAACCAGACTTGCCCTGGGCCTTCTGGAGCACAATGCCCTTAGCAAGTAGCTTTCGACAGCTTTTTCAGGAAGCAATATTTTTCTTCAGAGAGAGGGTCACTTCACTGTTTTTCTTTCTCCTTCTCTCCTGTCTTATCTTTTGAGTTCAGGAAGTATTTTAAATTTACAGCCAGCTTTGAAGGCATGAAGCAAGTTCAGCCCCAGAAGTATTTCCTGTTATGGCATTAATCTAATTCCATGAAAGTAGAACTGATTTTTCATCTGTAAAGTAAAGTGCCTGGAGCAGCAGACCATTACTCTGGGTTATCATGATAAAGAGGCTTAGTTTTGACACCAAAGTGTTTATCAGCCTAACCAGGGGAAGATTTCATCCTTTTTGTTGAAAGAGATATTAATGGATTATAATATTTCTTTGCTTCATGGAGACAATGAGTTCATATTGAAAATGTTGACCCGAAATAACAATGTTCCCATAACATATTATAAGTTAATTTATCTGGAAAGCTACCAGTACCTGGGGGACCAGGGAAAACTACTTGTAAAATGATAATATAGTGGGCAAGTGTGTCCTAAGTACATGATAATGATAATTTCAGAATTATAAAATAGTTTAGAGCTCTGGATGGAGCTGCTGTTTGCTTTATGGTTTCAGTGATGCCTGTGAGTGCAATTAATCTGATCTACTGATTTTAAGGATGTTACAAAATTTACTGCCTAGTAGCACTCAGATACTGTAAACAACAAGTTTTGCATCACTTTTAGTGGCTAAAATTATGTTGTCTTTACGTTATGCTTCTAACAATGCTTAAAACATTCTGCATTTACCTAGAAACATGCAACAACTTATACCATATTCCTTATTTGTAAGACTGCTTTCTAGAGTATGTAGGATTTTTTTTAATATTTATGTTATAATTGGATAGTTTGAAGTTAATACTTAAATAGTTTAATTTGACCATAAAAACTAGTGCCAGCCTGAAGCTTTGACTGTATCCTGAGTGTGTAACTGTACAAACTACATGGGCAAATCTGTTTCATATGGGAACTATAAGAAATCTCAGAGTGCATTTCTTCCCCACTCCAGTTCCAGTGTCTGTATTTAGGTGTCATCTCCCCAAATTAGCATTCATCTCCATGTTTGTTTGCTGTCACTTTAGAAACTGTGGGTGATAGTAACTTCTACTTTATGTGCAATGAGTAGGTTTTGATATGGGAGTGCCTGAGGACTAGGAAGTGATGCATTTTTTCCTCACTGACCTCTTGGGAAGCATTGCCTTTGGTTTGCCTGGGGAGGCAGGAACCTAAATTTGTGCAGCCCACAAGGAGGGGCTGCTCAAGGCAGCTACCTGGGGTGGCAGCTGAAACAGGGTTCTGCAAGCATAAAAAAGCTAGAGATGCACAGGCCAGTTAAGCTGTAAATACTCAAGGTTACAGGAATCCCCAAGAGTGACTTAAGACTCGAAGGAAACACAGCTAAGAAGCAGGCATAGAAGGAAACATCATTCTCAGTCTGAATAGTTTTCAGGGGTGGCAGTACCGGAGCCTGGGGCTGGTGTGAAGGACCAGAGTCCAGCGAGGGCAGCAGGATTGTCCTGAGGATCTGCCGGGCTTGAAAGCCTGTTGGGGACACACAGACGTGGTGAGGCAGAGCCAGCTGAGAGGAGAGCAGTGCAGGCTGCTCTGCCTCCCCTCTGTGTCTGCTGCTAAGTGCTGGAGAGGTGTTTTGTTACGGGACAACGTCTGGGCCAACCAGGGCTAATTGTCTTACAACTTCAGGCCTCAAGCTGTGAATTCTGTACCGAGTCATTTGGTCAATTAGAAAAAAAAAATTCTGAATGGTTAAGTGGGGTGTTGTAGCTATGTGCAAATTCAGTATTTTTAAAAGTGCTTACTAGGTTCCCATTGCAGACAATAGTCGTAAAGATAAATAAGAAAGCAGTGTTTTCACATATTTTAAAAAATTTCAGACAAGGATGTCTGTATATTTCTTGTGGAGGACAGTGTATCCCAAGCACATTCTCCTTGTCCTCAATTCATGTCTTCACTTGTCTGCTATGATAATCTATTGGGCTGCACTCTGAAGTGAAGCAAGGAACCGAGTTGAGTGAAAGGAAGAGAAAATAAATATATTTAGTCGATCTCCTAGCAACCCCACAAACAGTTCTCCCATAAAACTGGCCGTGGTATAGGGATATTAATGAGCAGTTGGAGAAGGTAGAGGTTAAGAATTACCTGCCCTAGCAGTGCTGATAATGAAAGTGTGCAAGTAATTATGGCCTAACTCTATCTACATCACATTTGCATTTTTAACAACCAAAAAATTATATATGTAAAGCATATTTATTGACCCCTATTTCTAATGCCATTATGCTTGTCATTTATTATTTTGGACTTTCAAGACATTAATGTAGTACTTAGTCTTAAAATTTCTCTTTATTTAAATGTGGGTAGATGGTGGAGTAGTAACTGAATAAAAATTGTTATATACAGAAAAACTTAAATTTGAAAGATTTCAAAGAAATGTGCTTGTTATAATTTTGCTATTTGGCTTACTTATATAAAAAATCGTATTATTTGTGCTTGTTTTGTTGTTGTTGTTTAAATTATTTATAAAATCGGAATTGCCTTTATTTATGCATTATCTGTTAGGGCAGGTCTGCAGTGGTGCATTCATTCTGCAGTAGATCTTCAGCTTCAAAGGCAATATAACAAGCCCCTCGAGCCACTTTTCCCCATGGCTTTCCCAAACTGCAGCCTGGAAGTCTGCTGGGGGAGGGGATGGGAGCATCTGGGCCTGAAAGGATGGAGCACTTTCAACTCTGTTTTCTGTGCTGTAGAACAGCTGTTGAAAGAAGGCAACCACCATGCGTTAGAGCAGCAATTAGCACTGCTCTGGCATATGTTGAAATGCTCTCGCCCATCCCCTGGGAAAGTAAAAAATTATGTGAAATGCAAAGGTAGATGTCCTTTCTCCCTATGCCTCCTGTATGATGCCTTCCTGAGATGCATTATATCTTTAGTCTATTCATCAAATTTCTGTCTTTTGATATTCTGAGGAACAGGGAGGTGAAGGGTAAGAAAGTGATGATTCCTCTACTTATTGGTAGACTTTTTGCATATGATCAATATTGAACAGCTTTTTACTGAAGAGTGTTGTCTGTGAATTTCCCATGGTTTCACTGGAGGAAGGACAGGGGAGTTGTGTATTATTACAGGGAAATTATGTCTTGCTCTAAAACTGCACCTATGGTTTCAATTAGTCAACTCTCAATTATAATAATGTAATGAGGAGTAATGAGGAGGTGGGCATAACCTGGGACTAACACAAAACATATGTAAAATTAATTGCAAGAGCCTTCACTGAGAGCTTAATGGAAATAAAAGTCCTAAGATAACAGTTGATGTGCACAGATCTCCAGTTAGACTCGTGGAAGCAGATAGATGTATATGTTGCTACAAAGAACTAGCACAGCTCTGTCACTCCTGTATGCAGCCAGCTCTCCAGCCAAACCAGGCTTAATCTGACACTCCAGCTGTGGATGATCATGAGCAGCATGGAACCGGTGGGAACAACATTTTAGAAGCAATAAATACCTTGTCTTTGAGAGGAAGGGATTATTTATTGGAAAAGGCCTTCAATAACTACTGAATTGATTTTTTCAGAACTGTTGTTAAACAAGCCTTTAGGTCTTTTTTCCTTAATTATTGATTGGTGATAAATGTTATCCTGGTCAGATATCTTTGTTTCTGACTTGCCCAGTATCTTTATGTTTAATAAATGCACATGCCTTTAAGCTGCAGCTTTGTGGCAATCAGAGATGATGCAGTTGTATTTCAAAGTTCTACCAGAAAATGCAAGCTTCCTATGTAGTATGGTAGCAGAATATTATGTATATGACCACCTGATGCTCAGCTATGTGGGAAAATACAAACCAACAGTTTACATAAGAACAAATGTATAGCTGCAAACTACCCTTTATGTGAGCCCTGTTATTTCATCCAGCAGAGCTTTAGTTGGAGTGGAATATCTATTTGTGCAGAGTAAGTACAATTAATAACACTAATTCAAGCAGTGTATGTTGCCCATACACTTGCCAAAAAAGGATGATTGAAAAACTCTTTAGCACAAGAAAGCTAAAATCCAAAATTAATTTCAGATGTTTGACTGTAACAGCAACATATCACTCAGCTTTGACTGAGTTATGCAAAATCTAGAATCATAAAATATTGTGAGTTGGAAGGGACCAACAAGGATCATCAAAGTCCAGCTCCTGGCCCTGCACAGGACAGCCTCAAGAATCACCCTCATGTGCCTAAGAGAGTTGTCGAAACACTTCTTGAACTTGGGTTTGGTGCTGTGACCACTTTCCAGGGGAGCCTCTTCCAGTGCCCAACCGCCCCCTGAGTGAAGAACCTTTCTCTACTATCCAACCTAAACTTACCCTGACTCAGCTTCAGGCCCTTTTCTCAGGTCCTGTCAGCAGTCATCAGAGAGAAGAGATGAGGTGCCCCTCCACCTCCCCCCATATTATTACTAGCATTCTTCTTTCATTGCACCTCAATTGTTATTGAATTAAAAATTAGAGTACTCAGATCATTTTGAAAAGTGTGCAAGAATACAAGTCTCCAAGTGAGCATCTGCCTGTGGCTTGCCTTTAAACATATGGTTTTGAGAGATCTGTAATAGCTTAAAGTGGAACAGCGTCCCTGAAATAGTAAGGCAAGTTTTAAAGCATGTTTCTCTGGTAGAAGTGTCTGTATATGTGAAAGTATCACTGCTTGCTGGACTTGCCATTTTTATCAGTGTCTTTGACCATCAACCATGTAATTCGAACTATTTCATTTATTGTCCTGTCTCAGCTCAGGGATTTCAAATCATAAGGGCGTGACAAAGAGGCTTGATGAGTGCCTGTTACTCATGATGTCTTATGTTGAGGTTGGGCAGTGATATTGCAGCCAGTGAGAGAGATCGATGTGTCAGTCCCACAGCATGCATTTCTTCCTCAAAAAAAAAAATCTTTTGTGATTCACACATTTACTGGTTTCTATTAGAAAGTCTAATGTGTTTTGTTTACAGTGTGTTTATTACTGTGTGCTTGTGTTGCACTGTTCCCAATGCATTTGTGTCTTTTTTTCTGAGTGGGACATAAGTATATATGTATTAATTTCTACAAGGTCTCAAGTTAACGCAAACTTCTCTGGACAATTTGAACACAGTCATTTTAGCCATCTGTTAGCCTTTGCTCGTCGTGAGGTTGTTGGTTTTTTGTTTGTTTTTTTAATACAAAAAACCACAACACCAGGAAACTAAACACCATAGAAATTAATGCTTGATAGATATTCATGACACCTGTTTTCTGTCATAGTGAGAAAGCAACTTAATTATTTTCAAGTAAAATTTTACATTGTTGGATTGAAATTTGAATCATTTCTTCTGAAGTAGAAACGAAGCATACTGTTTCTCTTAAGATAATGACATGCATGTGCTCATGACTGATTCAGTGTTTTGATCTCAGATGCTCTGGACATCTATCATGTAGCTACTGTCATATAAATTACACATTAGTGCCACCAAGATTTATTCCAGTTTATAGTAGTAGAAGTTCCCTTCGTGATAAAGTATTAAAAAATACAGGATGTATACCATATTATTGGAAATTTAATTAAAAAAAAAAAAATTACCTAACTAAACATACTAAGCAGCTGTATCTCATCCAGCTTTCTGCTAAAAACTTATCACTGATTTAATGTAAATATTTGGGAAACTTGCAGAAGTACTAATTTAAAAAATAAAATAATCTTAATAGATTAGAATCCAGTCTTGTGCAGTTGGTAAAGGATATGTGATTCATTGGTTATAAACTTCTCCCTGATATTTTAAGATATTGGTGAAGATTTCACTAACCAGTGAAATTAGTTCATGAAGACACTTGTTACTTTCATAAGGCTATTGCAGAAAAACGGTGTGTGCAGGTTTCAGAGCCAATGGAAATACTAATGTATGCTGGGGTTTCTTTGTGCTCCCAATCCTCGAACTTTGTTTTCTGTTTCCAGACATTTGTACTATTTTATAAATGCTAACTAGTTATTTACTAACAAAGGCATAAAGAGGAGACTTACAGACAGAGTTGAGGAGCAAGGCGGGGGGAAAGGCTGGGGAAGCGAGCAGTACAGTGGGCATGTCTTCAGCTTAAAATATGAAATGACACCAAAAATATTCATGGTGATGAAGATGACACATAGAAAACATTCCAAAAAAACCCAGTATATAACTCTTAAAAACACTCAAAAAAACCCCCATTTGTGACACTTAAAAAGCATTCCAAAAAACCTCAGTATATAAGAAAGAAGTGTAACCCCCAGTTGAGTTTTAGCAGGGTGTGCCCCACTGGGGTAAGGCAGAGAAACTTTCTTTGGGTTGGACTGGATTCAGAAGACACCAGGAGCAACAGCTGGCTTGGCTGCGTGGCTCTGAGTGACCGATCCCAGCACACATGGCAGTAGCCATCACTGCCCCTTGAACAGGAGGAGGTAGCTGGAGCTGCTCAATATCCATGGGAAGTTTGTACAGCTATCCATGGGAGGAATGCTGTACCAAGTAAACTGAGCAGTTCTGATTCAGTGCAGTATGTTTCTTTTCTTTTTTCTTTTGTTCTGATAGCTAAAACATGAAATCAAGAAAAAAAGACATAATTATTGAGTTATTTACAGTGGCAGAGGAGGAAATGGAAGGGCAATAGGGAATTTATGGAGGTTATAACAACAGTAGGTAACTAATCAGAAGTTTGTCTGTAATCTTAATTACTTTGCTTGTACCTCGTATCTCATTCACTTGCCGTTTTTCTGAAGTTAATATTTTAGAGTAGGAATTGAGTCAGGCTCTGTGTATAGATCACCTGTACTATAATGAAGTTGCAATCTAGATCATAGACTTTGAACATTACCGCAACATGAATAAATAATAAAACTGTATTAATAAGAAACAGCAGCCCTTCTGTTCAGGATGCACAACCACCCTAAATTCTATATATGTCAAGTGTAGATGAGTTGCAAGGTTTGGGTTTCTTGAGGTAGTGCACATTTCTGGTGTAAAAAAAAATTCCTTCATCAGTAAAAGACTTGGTCATTAAGAACTACTCTTGTATGCAAAGGCCTATTAAAAGAAAAGACATATATTCTAACAAAAAATACAAGTTATCTGGGTCTAGCAGAACTTCCTGCTTTTGAGATTTTAAATGATTAGATTGTAGGCATTCCAAGACAGGAGCTGTTAGGTCATTTCTAATTGTAAAGCAGTAGCACAATGAAATCTGGAGTAATACTCATCATACAAAATAATGTACTCAGAGGTCTTACCTTCCTTTATGGCCCTTGCTGTTTTGAAATGAGAAGATATCAGACAGCTGACAAAGGAAAATATCAGATATCCACGGTTAGAAACACCCTAATAAGCATTTAGCAAGATACTTAATGATTAACTGTGCATTAATTACTTACAAGTGTTATGTGTCATTAATAAATCTATACTTAATTACAATATTAAACATCTTAGTTGATTTATGATTAATTACATAACTAAAGCAAGCATTTACATGTTTGTAAATAAGTGATGATTGCAGTGTAATTATTGTAAATTTACTAAAATTAATTGTTAATTGTGTCATTGTAATCTGCTCCTTTCACTCAATCTGTGATTGAATGAAACTTGTGGTTGGGGATGGGGAAGGGGGATGATTCCCCACACTATTTGTGTATTTGCAGGAGAAAATTCTGTGTTGTAATTCCTCCTGTGTATTTTCAGGATAAGAAAGATAATGTAAAACTGATTCAGAAACAGTAGCCCATTTTTAGCAAACGCAGATAATACTGTTTGCTCATAAGTACGTGAGCATATTAAGCAATTTAGTATGTTTGTAAATTAAAAAGGAAAAAAACTTATATATTTAGCAAAATATCCATTTATGAAGAGTTACTTAAGAGAAGAGATAAAATCTATGTAGATTTTATCTCTGTGTTAAAAGTGATTATACAAAATGTGTTTGTCTCTTTCTGTCTCATTGAAAGTTGGACAAAGTCTTATTTAACTTTAGCAAAATTAGACTGTTATTGTTCTACACATAAGGAACTGGTTTAGTTGCTTAAGCTATTAAAATGCAGCTGAAAAACTGCAGTTTCTTAGAACTATAAATTAAATTCTTCATCCTTTAGAGGCAGATGACTTGAGTACCCACTAGGTTTTTTTAAAGAAAAATCTGGTAATTTCTGTATTTTTTTCCTGTTCAGTTTTCTAAGAATGGCAGTTTCATTCTTATTCAACATGTTTTTTGCAACACATATTCTTCAGTCATTTTCAGTTAATATCTGTGGGCTCACTTGGTGTAGTTGATACCAGAAAATGGCATGCAATTGAAAAAGCAATGGGAAGGTGTTTCACCCACACTTGCTTCTGCCAGACCTCTTACCTCATCACTAAAAAGCATATCTTATTAAAATACACTTAGGTTTTTCTTATTAAAAAAAAAGCTGTCTTAAGTAGAAAAGTTTTTGTTTATCAGCTTCCTGTTTCTGGATGCTGACAACATCTCAACATCCATGGAAAGTTTGCTGTTACTGCCACTGTCATAACAGATGGGCTTTTCATGCTGATGGCCTGTCCATCTGACTAGTTTCAGTTCTTACCCCATGTGTCATCATAACAGTAGAGAAAAGCTGTCCAGGCATGGACCTCTCTGGACTATTCAGGGAAACCAAGGCACACAGTAGTCTTGGAATGCAAAAGGATATTGTGGTTTGTTTCTCTTCCTCCATAAACTATCCGTAACTTACTTTGCGAATGGATGTGAATTTCCGTGGAATTACTAAACTTGATTGTCTGCTTGTTTGAAAGGTTGTTTTAGAATAAAATTGTTTTGTTAATGTCACTTAATAAGAAAATGATAAAAAATAAGGTGTTTTTTGTTGGGAGGAGTAAAACTTCCCCCAGTGAACAGGAAACATCACTACTTCACCCACGTTCTTTAGATTCAAGCACATTCTCTAGGTTTTTCATCTAAAAGGATCAGGCTGTCATTAACTGTGGTAATGACATTTCAGCCAACTCCCAATGAAGATGGAAGTTTTCTGAGCAGAGCTTAGAAGGCTAAGGAGACTCAGGAGATCACTACTGCATTGTTTTACAGTCCTTACTTTTAAAGTTATCACTGGAAGCATGAGGGCTTGAAGTTGATACCTTGGAGTTTTGATGTTTTAATTTTTTTTTATTTTTGTAGACCTTAGAAGTAGTTATGTAGTAAATGTAGATTTTAGAGTAGCAGCATATTATCCCTTTACCCTTAACACACCAGCTCAAACCCCTGTTACCCATTCCCCTATCAATTCCCTAAATTCCATAGCCTGTTTAGTCTCTTTTTCAAGGTAGAATTGTAGAAGAACACCCTAACCCTACGGAACAAGATATAGCCATAGACCCAACAACCTTCAGGCCTAGAATTCTGGAAGGCCTCCAAGGACATTACGTGCTCTGAGGAAGATGAAGATGAAGAAGAGGGGGTCCCAAAACGCCCCCAGACCCAATTCTCAAGAGGCGTGGTGGGGGGCAGAACCTGGGTGATGGCTGGACTGGATTGGGTGAAAATCATTATAAAAACTGTGGACATCTGTATTTCGGGAGCGCGCGCTGGGGGTATTCCAGAAAGCCTGGGGGCTCATTAAAACTTTTGTATCCTTATCTTATCTCCTACCTAATTTGGCTTGGAGTCTTTTTTTCCCCACAGCCATTTAGGCAACAAAGTAAAGGACATTTTTATATCTCTAAACCCAAATTTGCTAATGTATGTCATTAAGCAGTGTATTTTCACAAGCTCATTATGACATTTGAGAGCTGAAGAAGTTTAACTACGAGGTGTTTCCTCTACAGGATGTCCATCACTTTGTAATAGTAAATAGTAAGGTTTATGATTAACTTCTACCAAAAATGAGTTATTTCACTGCATTTCTCAATGCATATACAAAGTTCTCACAAAACACTACTGGTGTGGTATTGATACTTCCAATGTGACTGAATGTTCAATGACAGGTTGTGAAAAAGATAAGAGAGGTGAGGAGCTGGAAGCAAGTAATTAATGTGAGTCTTCTCTTAATTGCAAAATGTAAGTGTTCTCTCCAGAATTATTAGGAGGCACAGAGGGAATGAGAGCAAGTTTGTCTTTGAGATGAAGAGTCTGGATCCATGAAAAACACTTTTCTTCCTGGTTGTGCAATTAGAATTTTTTGCAGAGCCTTGGCTTGGGAACTTGCTGTTTGGTTTAATTCAATAACATTTGTGAAACCCTCTCAGCTTCTGTTTTAAGTGCAAAGTATTAGTATTATTTGCCTTATTGTTGAGAATTCGCCCCAGGGATAACTTCTTCAGCCAAATATTTCCATTTGTATTCACTAGGTATTATATATATTATATACCCATGGGTCCCATTGCTCCCTTTTGTGATTAGGATGTGCTCAGAAAGGAAACTGTGAACTTTATTTCTGAAGAAACCAAAGGCATCTTCTGTACAAGTCTAATTATATTTAACAGTATTAAAAACCAAAATTCATCTTTCCTCTCCCAAGACTAAGATATGTCTGTCTTTCTATTTTAGCTGGAATTCCTCAGAGTCTCAAACTTTGTTTTTCCTAAAGATACCAGGCTGGTATCTACTTATTCTAGTCTACAGTTTGTTGTGACTGTAACGTCAATTTTTTCTTTATTATAATAGAAGTGTTAGTCCAATTTTAAAAATAATTTTTCAGACATGAGAAATAACATTTATTTTTACCTCAGGATGCGTTTACGCTAGAGAATGTTAGATTTGGTACTCCCAGACTTCAAAGTACTCACAGAGAAAGTCAATGCGAACTTTATTTCCTAGTCATGCACACAAAAGACCTAACACATACTTTAGATAAAGATAATAAAAGCCTTAGTAATATGTAATATGTTATTAACAAAAAATAACGTGTCTTCTATCAATGTGGTGGGGGTTCAGCAGCCAGCAGAATTTGCAAAAAGCCAGCACAGATGCAGAATTGCTGCAGGACACTATTGATTTTACTCTCTCTCATCAATTGCTAATTAATTTTACTGCAGTTTATTCAACACTTATATTGTTCTAGCTCTTGTTTTTAATAGTAGATGAGAATCTCTAGTTCAGCTGAATTAAACTATTACAGCATTGTGAGATGGAGCCAGAAATGAAATCTGGCTTGCATGCTCAAGTACTGGAAGTCATGCTTTTTGGAATGCAGCCCATAATAACATATAAGGTTATAGAATTTTAACTCCTTGGTATTCTTTAGATGCTCCAAGTGCTCCACTGGATGTCATGGCCCAAATTCATTAACTAAGTTTTGCCAGAGATTCTGCCTAGTATTCCCACCTGACTGCCTCTGTTTCACAAGTGCTTTATCCAGTGAATGTCAGGTTTTACAGACTTCAAATAGGATGAATCCAGCCCCACTATGCTACCTCTGAGAAAATAGTCAAAATAACTGAATGGGTAAATTTTTTGCAGTACAAATAAGTATTTTAAGTAATAATGATTTTTAAGATGCATGTTTTAAAGACTAATTAGCCATGCTATCTTATTTTCTTACTTTATCTGCTGGTCAGTGGCTTGTTAATGCAGGAAGACTGCTGTACTTCTCACTAGGCTGCTTCTCCTAGTTTTATTTTTGGAGATGTTCAAAGAGAAAAAAGCAGCCAAACTTCAATTCCATCTTTGAACAGGACTGTACTGTTAAAATCCCTTCTCTGCAACATCTGAGGGTTTTTGTACAGGAGAGAGATGGAGAAAATACAAGTCTTGTAAAAGTCTAAAATTTTTTTCTTTGTAAACAGGAGAAGCATCTTCTTCCTTTGGGAAAATACTATAAAACTGCCTTTCATTTTGGTAACACAGCTAAGAAAGGTACTGTGACAAATGTAGGGTTAGTAGATTAATTTTTAACATAATGAAGTTAAAGCATTTTCTAGTGTTCTAGTCACAGATAGGATGCAAGGGTAGTTCGAAGGCTTTCTTATTACTTGGTCTATTCCTGGTACTCCATGTAACTGTGAACAGCTACCAGGATTTTCAACTGACACTGGATTCTCAGGGCATACCATTTTTACCAAATTAATGATAAACACCATGGAAGGTCATTCTGTACTCAAAATTATGAAATAACTATGTAATAAGAATATGGGTAAATCTGTTGAAATACCAAAAGAAATCAAGTGACTAGTGCCTAACGGGGACTAGGAATTTGTGTTCATGGTCTGCATGGTCACAGGGCGAGTATGAAATGTTTTAGCAAGGACTTTGAGTACTAATCTGCTCCTATTCACACAACAAGAAATAACAAGAACTTTTAGAAGGGTTTTGATATTTTTAACTGCATAACATCCTAATAGTATAATGAATATTGACTCTGTAGTAGTAACTTAGAATCTGACACACACATTCCTTCTCCAATCCTCTCTTTTTCCAAGTGAAAATTACATGTGATACACTTTTGTATTTTCATCACCCTTCTTTGTGGTGTTCTGTGAATTGCTGAGTGCTTTTACTGATTGGATAAAGGCAGAAGAAATGTACTACTAAGTGATTGTTGTTGAAATAGAAGAGTCACCAGGAAGATGCAGCAGTTTCATGTTCTGTGTCTGCAACACACTCGAAGTTAGGAACTGGTGCTAATTTTGGTATTTCCAGGGCCAACAGGCCATCTTCTGTAATTCTGAATGTGTATCTAGAATTTTCACAGTAAAAATTATTTCATCATAGCTTTGAGGAAAACACAGGATGGGATTCATCCATTTATCATGTGCAAAGTTAATGAGAGACTTTAGACAAAAATTTAGCAGTCCTAGAAATGAATTGTTCGATGACTAATATAGAGGCCCTCATTTTCAGAGGTGAAAATCTGCTGTGCATGATGCATCAGAATAATAAATATAACCCTTTTGTTAGAACATTTCAGTACACTTTTGAAATATTGTTCACATGTAGAAGACAAAACTTACATGACAGTCATGAGTGGCCAGTGAATCCACAGAACACCTTAAAATTAAACCCAGTTCAATTCCTGCTGTTACTAGCCTAGATGTGGTTGTGTTTCCCTCAAATGGGCTTTAAATTTCTATTAAAATTTTCAATTTTTCCCAATAACCTGAGAAAATTCAGTGGCAACCATTGGCTTGTAGACGAAGTCAGTGTAGTTTAGGCCATTCAGAGTTCATGCTGCTGTTTTCTGCAATAGCTGCAGTCTTGGAACTGGGGGTGGTACAAGTAGTAACTATGAAAGAATACTGAAGTATTGCATAATCTGTTGAAGTCAAACAGCAATGATCACTGGCCATGTAAAACATGAGTGGGAAAACAAATGTGAAGTTACCTAAATGAAAATTTCAGTAAATTGAAAGAGAAGTTGAAGGGTTCAGTACTCAAAGCTATTTGTGCCCATGGTAATACTGATGGTCATCGAGAGTACTTCAAAAGTTGTTAATTTCTTACATGACAGTATCTTACTTTTTAGAAAATCCTTGGGTGCCTAGTGTTACAAGGATGAACAAATAAATTTGTTCTCCTCTTTAATTTCAGCTTCTCTCTTTTCCTGTCTTCTCAAGCCTACTCCTTTCTTATCCTGATTTAGGCATATCCCTCAAAACTCCTCTTGAAGTATTTGTTTCATTGAAATGAGACTAGTAGTTTTCATGCTGTTGAGAAATGCAAGTTACTGTAATCTTTAGCTTTGGGAAGCATGTAGTGGGATTTTTCCAGAAAAGCACAGTAAGTTATGCTCCTCTTTGTGATAATCTAGCAGTTGTGTTCTGTATGGGTGAGGATTTCTGCAACCACTAAAGGGCAGTGCATGCCACCTTATGATTTCTCTTCTGCAATTGTTGAACTGTCTGTCCTTGCTGTTAGGCAGATGGAGATAGAGCCCATTGCTGGGCTTTCTTTACTGAGAGGTTTGGAAGCCTGATGCAGTTTTTAGCATGTAAGATTAAAGGTCTACTGTTGTGAGCAGGACACGAAGGGGAAAACTCTGCCCTTCTCTTGTTCCTAGTCAGAGGTCAACTGCCTTGTGCCTGTAGTAAGTAAAAGAGCTGATTGTTTTTGAAACAACATTTCTGTTGGCCAAAAATTGGTTTATGTTGTAAGAGGAAGCATAATTTCAGTTTTGATACTGAAACAGAAATACTCAACAGATCTAAAGGTCTCATTAAGCCAAACACAATGTGTGGTATTTGCTGTGCAGTTGAAACTCTTAGCTTCAGTAATGAGTAAATATGATCAGGTTTTGGATTAAGCAAAGTAAACAAACATAATAAATGAAGACATTTGAAATCATGTCTCTTGTTTATGTATTCTGACAAGTATACTTTAATTATTGATCAAGATGGCAATACAGTAAATATGCAGTTGCTTACATTAAAAATTCAGCATCTTTCAACATTGAGGTGACAGCATCCATATGATATTCTTGGTGATATGGCTCTCTTACCACTATATCACTCCTGTTGGACATGGTGATGTCTTTTTAAGGGTAACTATCACCTTACTCTATAGTTCGTAAAAATATTGTCTTAGAAGGACAAGACTACTCTGATAAGACACTCTGATGTGTAACAAGTATTGACTAAGCATGTGTTATAAGAAAGTGGAATATCAGAGCTGTGCTCAGTGGTTATTGGGTTAGTAGTTTGTTTGATCTTTTGGGTTGTTTTTCTTTTAATTTTCATGATATATCCAATTTGGGAGTCTATTAGGATAAATTAGAGAAGCTGTTATGCTACTGACAAATGAGAAATATATTTTCTTTCTATATGCAGTGAGAGAATAAAATTCTGTAACAGTCTGAACAAGAACTTGTTCTTCTGGGCAATTTTTCACAATTTGAAGGATAGCTTTTACTTCATGTTTTCAACCAAATTCTAATGGCAGAAAGAATGAAAATGACAGGAATGCAAATGGAAAATAGATACTGAAGTATATCAGGGAGGATATTGTTAAGGAATACATTCGGTGCAGGTAGCTTGGGGTGCAGCTGCAGTGGGAGCTGCAGGTTGAGCTCTGGGTGGGAACCCCAGACGGGATGCTGTGAATTACTGACCCTTTGCATAACAAAGGGCCTGGGGACCTGTGGCCTGGGAAGTGACCGGGCACTGAGGGACATGGCAGGAGCAAAGGACTCCCAGACTTGCCCTTACATGAACTGTGAGGGTATAGAACCCTGGGGGTTCCTTGGTACCTGATGCCTCCTTGGAGCTACCAGCTTGCACTGCTGTTTTGTAATTTAGTTACTGCCACCAAGATTAAACTGTTTGAAGTATCTGGACATCTGAGACTCTGCTGAGGGAAACCTGGGGTCGAGCTGGTGGCAGGAAACCTGGTCTGACTGTGAGTGTGGGGTGTGAAGGGAACACTGGAGCCCCAGCACAGGTGGTGCGGGTGTGACTGCCAGAGTGGCTCCTGGATGGTTGGGCAGGGACGTTCCCATTACAACACACAGTGCAGTGGCTGCGAGTCCCTCAGTCTCAGCTCTGATTGCTGAGTAGGTCTTTCTAAAGCGTTGCCATGTTATGGAGCCCCATGGCATCCAGACTGATGAAATACTGTGCTTGACTCAGGTTTTTTCTTTAGATTGTGTTTCATAAGAAGGGTACTATTCGAACTAAATGGTTATAATGAGTTCCTTTTCCAGCAAAGAGGTATTCTAGGAATCTGTTTTTGTGTAGGGAAGAGTAAATGACCAAAGGAAGCAAAAGGGTTGTGCATTCTGTACAGCTCTGCTTAAAAGGAACAAAGGCTCTTGAAAAAGTATCAACTCCAGTACCTGGTCAGCTTCTTTTAAAGCTAGTTATTTTTATTGAATTACCTGGAATACACTAAAGACATGGCAGAGCAGTAAAGACAGGTTTTTTAATATGTATTTTAATATGCTGAGGTTTGGGGTTTTTTTTTATTGGTGAATTAAGCAGCTGTGTTTTGTTTTCTCTTTATAAAAATTTTTTTGAATTCCTGAAAACAGTATGAAAATGTATGATTAGTGCTTACTGTTGAAGCTGAAATGGTGATATGTATTTAAAATAAAAATCTGGGATCATCACAGTAAGGGAACAAGGCTTTGAGGCTTAGTTCAGTGTTCTACTGAAAGGTGATTGTTTGCTGTACTCTCTTCAGAGGATTTCTAGGCCGGATTTTTGTGAGAGAAATATCTGCAAGATAGCACTGTAGAGGTGACTCTACCTTTGGAAAAATAAATTGCTGGACTTGATCAAATTCATATCTCTCAGTCTTTACTATTTAAAAAAAAGTATTTTAGCAGCACATTAAGATAAATCATATCCCTGCCATGTTTGTCATCCTATTGATATCTGAATTCAAGTCAGAGTTGCTGCATGCCTTCCTTTCGTGTCTTCTGCTTAAAATTTCCTGAAAAGATTGTTATTTTAGCTTAAAGAAGGCATCCAAATTTTGGCCCAAGTGGGAAGTTTTACAAAACCATACATAATTGAGAACACTCTTATAATTGGAAATATGAAACCACTTTAATAGTTGTATGACACTGAAGGGAAGATCCTGAGATAGGAAATTAAGTTCCTAATACAAGTTCTTAGGTGTCAGATGGGTTGTTTTTCCTGGGGGCATTTTACAGCTGTGAACTGAGGTCTTTTACATCTCACTTTTTATCATTTGGGGAACTGATTTGGGGTTTTTGGCATGGGGGTTTTTTTGCCACTAGTAGGTAAAATATCTTTACCAGTAGGTAAAGATATTTAGTAAATGTCTATGAGAAACGCCAGACCGGGCACATGCAATCCCAACATTCCTAGTTGTCACAAAGGCTACATGTCCTATCAGTAGGGATTTCCCTTGTTGATACAGTTATAGATTTGATGACTGAAGTATGTATATCCAGTTTGCAGGGCTGCAGCTGCTGGCAGTTTAGTCCATGTCTTTCTGGGGAGTGTGGTGACATTGCAGTCACGTATTTCTGGGAGATGCCATGTTCTGTTCTGGTGTTCAGTTGCACAAGTGTCCCTGGCGGATCGCTGACAAAGTGAGAGGCACAGCAGAAGATGCTGCTGCCAGCCTAAGGTCTCAGCTCTAGTTGCTGGAGGAGAGGGGAGGCACACTGAGATCTCGACGTCACGGGCTGGGCTGTTGCAGAAGTGGCAGCAGTTGGCTGCTGAATGACATGCGTGAGTGGCACCAGCTCCAGCAGATGGGTCTCTGTGGTGTCCATAGTGGTGTGAGCTTCCAGTCCTCAGTGGACTGACATTAATCTGCAAGGACTTACTACCTAGGGTGAGGTTGAAGAGTTTTCATAAAACAGCAGGTGCCTCATTTCCCCGCCATGCATCTTTCTCTCCTTTTACAGCCTGATATTTTACACTGGTATAAGCATGGGAAGGTGCATGTTTTACATAGCCATTTGACAAAATATCCATAGAAGTCTACATAGGAAAGCTTTCAATATTTAGAAAAAGCTTTTAAAGTGTATTTGTGTATGTTTATTTTTTAAAATTGTGAATTGAAGGAATATGTTACTACTGAATGGTGCATGGCCTTTTAAAGAAAGAAAAGAAAAAAATTGCTGCCAACTGCTGAACAGCTAATTCACTCAATATAAAACAAAGATGCATTTCTGTAGGGCTAACGACATGCATCCCATCTCCTTGACAACTGCTCTAATTACCTCAGCTTGGACGATCAATATTTGATCTTTTTCCCACCATACAAACATGTCACTTTAACTCCATAGCTTTCTCTTAGCTTTTTGATAATTTGCAGCCAAGTGAAAATGGTCCTTTCTATTTGTTCTCTCTGGCTTGAGGCCAAGGGTTCTCTCAATAGTATAATGCAGTTCATTGATATGAATTTGTTGATCTCCTGGGTAGTTTTTCACAAATTTAGGGCAATTAAAAACCTTTAGAAAGCATTTCAGTTGAAGTCAATAATTTTGCTTTTAGAATTTACTTCATCGTTTTGTGATCATTTTTGGTTCATCTATTCATAAAACAACTTCAGAAGAAAGACAAAGCACCATTCTATTGAGTAGCTTGTATATACATAGAAGCACAGCTTTTAAACCTGGAATTAAGCAATAATTTAGAAATACTTTAATTGGGATGTTTAATTTATAAGAATAAGAATTTTTTTATTCTATTTTGGACTCCGAAAAGTAATTCTTTAAGGGAAGTCACAGCTGAAGTATGGCATTATGTGCCAAATAGTTTAAGATATGTGAATATACACCAGACTTTGAGAAGGTGATGAAGCTTCCACTCGGTGAACACTAGTAAATTGTTGAAGTTTGTGGTTGGGTTAATACAGAGGAAATGATACTCTGCAGTTCAGAAAACCTTTGTGAATTTTTGAATATGGTCAGTCAGAAGCAGAAGTAGTGAGCACCCAAAAATTCGGGCCATTTAATTAATCATAAAGAGACTTAATCAGAAGGTGATTTAATCAGGGTAAATTATTTTTTACCATGTGGGTTTTGTATTCATTTTGTTTCCTTTTTTCCTACTTTCCCATGAGCGTTGCTGAAAAATACTGTGATTACCTCAGGTGGACAGTGTGAGATTTTTTGCTATCTGGAGTCGTATTGTCATCTTGTTATTTTCTCTTCAGGAATTACCACTACACTCTTGGTGTTTTATGGAAGAGTTTAAATACTTTGTTTAGTGCATGCTGTGTTTATTAAATAGTTGTGCTGTGTTGAATTATAATCTGTTCATAGAGTAAAAGGCTGCTATGCCCAAGGATACATTAAAATCTTTCCAACTGTTCATATCTGCAAAACAAATTCCATCATAGTAGACCAGGACAAAAGTACATCTAGGCACGTATCCTGTATCTGACAGCAGTCTGATATTCCCTAAATATTTGAGGAAATGGGGGGAAAAATATGACTGTCTTCTGTGGTATCCCAATAGTTTGTGGCTGTCAGCAGTTACGGACTTCCTTGATCTGAAGCTGAATCTCCTCACTTAAGAACACGAAGCTCCCATTGTGATATTGAACAATTAATTAATTTATTTGAAGAATTTTTTCATTTGACACAATGGAATTTCTTACTGATTTTTTTTTTTTTTTTTTTTAGTACATTAGCATTGTGAAAGTTTTGCTTTGTTTAGCATTTTAATAATCCTGAGAAATTTGGTAGAGATTCCTGGTATTCAGGAACTACTGAATCTGTAGTTTGGAACGGAGTACAAGAGTAAATCATTCAGGACCTATGCCAGACAAACTGAGTATTAATAAGATGACACAATTTCACTGAGTGTAGAATCATCTCCTTGAAGGCAAAAAAATAATTTCCCATGAAATACCTTCTTTACTTAGGCTAATTAGATTCACATTTGGAAAATCTTCACATTTAGCAATGGCCTAATTATTTAGCCAACTAAATATATTGCTTAACCAAAGAGACAGTCATAAGAGGAATTACATCCTGTTATTTGTATGAAGTACATTTTTTTAACTACTACAAGAGTTTGGCTCCAGCTTTATTCACAGTTATTCCTGTGAGAAAGACCATTTCCAGAAGACCTGTAATTTTTGGGGAAGAGGAACATGTTGAGAGAGGCAATATTAGAATGAAAAAGTAGATAGAAAAATGTAAAGGCTAAACCATTAAATTCAGTGTATCCTTACAGTTTTTTACTTTATTGTCAAAGCACCATTTTCCATTTCAGAATACATGACATTCAAATCTGGACCTTGCTTTTCTTATTGCTCTTTAACTTGCACCTTTGCTACTTCTGAACCAGATGGGTCACTTTGTCCCATCTCTCTTTTTGTCGTAGTTACAGAAAACAGAAGATATCGTTATGGTCTAAGGTTGTCAAGTATATTTAGATAAGAGGTAGCTAATTTTATCATAATGAATCTATTAATAACTCAATCTCCGTAGAAAGTAAAATGTCTTTGGGAGCCTTTCTTTATAAACATTGTATGCAAAATGGTGGAATAATTTTCATGCACCTTATAGGAGTTTGTTAATTAAAAGTAAATAGGGCTCTTAAGTGGAAAATGAAATTATCCTGTTGCTTGAAATACCTTGATGCAGTTTTTATTACAGGTTGCATATGGTATCTGTTAGGAATTTGAGCATGGTTGGTTGTTGAATTATTATGTGGATTAGCTGTAGTATTTGAAGGTTCTCGACTTTAAAAGCATGTGTCTGTTTTAAATCCTACATAAATTCCTCACAGTTTTTTAGAACAGTCTGTAACTCTAACCAGGGCATTTTTAACACCACAGCTTCAAACAACAGCAGGAGCAAATCTAAAACATTGCTCTGAGTGGTTTCATAACATCATTAAAAGATTTCCATTTAATTAGATAAATTCCCCCTTTCTTTAACTTTTCAACCTTTCTCTCCTAAGTTCTACAAGGTAAAGGGTGAAAAGACTAACTGAATTGAATTAAATATTAAAGCATTGAAATTGGCAGTTTAGAGCTTATAAGGAAAAGAGGGGGGAAAAACTCATGAAAAACATATATTTCATGCATATTTTAGATTTTATTTTAAGACCTTTCCAAAACTATTATGGATATTCTTAGTAAAGAAATATTATAGGCTGTGTTGTCTCCCAGGGCAGCTAAAGTTTCCAAAAGGAAGTTCAATCTGTAATACATCTCTCACATGTTATTTTAATAAAAAAGCAAATATAATTTCTGTGTTTCCACTGCTAAATGGAGACTCATTGTTTGGTCATGTTTCCCTATATCAGCAAATACATTTAGAAAGAGTAAAGTAAATTTCATTTTAAGTTATACTGATGTAAAACATTATGTGCATGTTACAGTAAAATTGATTTGAGGTTGAATATGAAAATAGCTTACCTGGTGTCTCACGGTTTGTGTCTTTATGTGTCCAGGGTTTTTTTACATTCATAAATTCATTGTCATGTATTTACATGTTTGCAGCTTCAGATGTTAAGTTCTCTTACTTCTCCTCGCTTGAGCAGAGAAACTTTACGGGTATTACAGCACTGTGATTTACAGAAGTGTAAACAAAAGAGAAATTACATTTGTTTAGTGTGCTGTTACAATTTCTCCAGAGCAACTCGTAATTTGTATAATGAAAGTCGAGAGAAGCTGTTCACTACATATAAGCATTGATCTGCATTGAAAAACCAATAGGTCTTTCACTATTATGGGTCATTAGTCTGAAATGTGCTGAAGGAATCATAGCAAGTCTTTGTCTTACTAACCTGTTGTCCCTTGTGTTGCTAGAAAATGGTTTTTCTACCAATATTTCAACCCTGTCCAAACCATTTCATGCCTTGTGAGAAACTTGGTATCATAAGCAGCATATGTTGATCTTGTGTGTTTGTCTTGGTTTTGAGATACAGTGAGCATTGACTTTGTTTAAGGACATAAATTTCTTTCAAACCGTTTGAATGATGAAATCTCAGTTTGTTACAATGTAAAATTATGATAACTGGGTTTCTTGAGAAAATGGCAATGCTGTGTAGATGGACCTTATGTAAGTTTTGTTGCTGAAACTAGATTAAGAAGTTCACTGCTCCTATATGTTGGTTACAAGGAAAAAGATAGCTCCCAACTGTATATGTACTAAGAAGAGTTTATTCATTGTAATAAACAATCAGCATCAGGAGGATAAATTCTGCCAAAGTTACATCCGTGGTATTTTTCCTCCCCCACGAGAATCACGCACCCATCAGCAAACTGTGCGGTTAGAGATGATGCACACTGAGGACTTCACTGTAAAAGCTCTGACAGTCTTTAGAAAGGGAAAGACTGAAGCAACTGATTGGTGCAGGTGTTGGAAAGTTTACTTATCACTTTGGCACAGTCAAGAGAGGAATTTTTTTGCTCAAGTTTCATCATTGGTAATTGAGCTCTTGTGAGTCCCTCCAGTGACAGTTGTAGCACAGAGGCTTGGGTTGTGCAGGTCCAGTGCAGCAATGGGCATTGCTTCCCAAGATGCCTGGCCTGAGCTGGCCCAAACTCCTGAAGCTTGTTAAAGAAGTAAAATCAGAAATAGGCGTTTGCAGCAATGGGAATTGGTTATTCAGGCTGTAGCCAACAAAGGAGTTGTGGAACAGCTTCCATGTGGATGAAGGTTTTACTCATCAGTCGTTCCAATTTATTGTTGTTTTGCTTATCCACACTGACAATATGTTCTTGTCCTCCAAAACCATTTTGCCTTGTTTCATGCACAGACTTGGTGCCTGCGACTGAGCAAGTACTGCATGTTTGAGGTCCTTAGAAACACCAGGAATTCTGGCCATGGTCCTGAGTGCCACCTATTACCTGCTCATGGCTAGAGCACTCTTTCTTTTTCTTTCCCCCACATATAACCATAGAAATTTTTAAAAGATGGCTTGTACCATTTTGCTTGTTAAAGAATCCTGGTTTCTGAGTTGAGTTCAGAGAGGTCTTAGTTGTCATTACTCACAGAGGAAATAAAAGAATAGTATGAACAATTGATACTGCATTATTTGCCTGAATCCCAAATTAAAAAATGTCAATAGCAGAAACCTGTTTGGTAAGCCCAGGTTTACTGAGTCTGTGGAAGCTTGACAGTCAAGGACTTCTATTTCTACTTCTTACTGTAGAATAAAAGTGACTGATTCCCTTTGGGGATTATATATGGTTCAGTTTTATATATTGATCAGTGTTTCTAAATGCTTTTAAGGCTTTTAGACCAAGTATTATCTGAGGACTCAGCTTCTCTGGTCCTTTGTGAGCTGGTAAGTGTGCTAGGGTATTACTGAGTGATTGACAGGGCATACTTGTGTTTTGTCACCTACTTTTTATATAATAAATATATATAACGAAAAGAGAGGAATGAAAGAGAGAAAATACAGAAAAATATATTTATCAGGTTTTTAGTTTTGTATTATTTCTAAATCTCCTTGATTTTTTTTCCCTAATACCATCATAGAAACTGAAGCCTATTTATCATGAAATTGAGGTAACTTTTCTGAAAACTCTGTCTTTAATTAATTTTTATTTGGCTTTTACTTTTTTGTCATTCTGCATAATTCACCATAATCTAATAACTCTTACTTGACTTATATTGCTGTTTAAAAGTTTGGTTTGTTTAAAGTTTGCACTACATGTTGTATGTTAGGGATACAACCTGACATCTCTGGTAACTTCCCAGAGAGTCTCAAAGCACTTTCTAGATGATGTAATCGATACATCATATAAAGAGTCAAAAAGAATGAAGCTGCTCAATAACTCACAATGGCACTATGTGATAGTTTGGAGCAGGAAGTGTGGAATAACTATGTGCAGCTGGATCTACAGGATGAAATTAAATAGACAGGAAATACTTAACCAAGCTGGAATTTAACCACATCCAAAGTGGAATTTGATGTGGAAACTAGCACCTTTAATTATTTGATTTCTTTTTCAAAGGAATGCTTATGACTGTATGTGGCCACAATCTTAATTTTCTTCTGTTGACACTGCAATTCAGTCATTGATTGAACCAAATTTTACTTCTCTTGTGACAATGTCAGGATCCAGACTATCTTTGATATAACTCCCTCTGCTGTGCAGTATTTAATTCTAGAATGGAAATGCATTTATGGTTTTCCAGAATCAAATTGTCAGTCAGTAATGAGTGATTTTATTTTTGCTGTTTAAAAAAAGAATTGCAACTAGATCCCCTCTCCATTTCTTCTGTTTTACTACAATTGCAGAGTATGGACAGGACTGACTGTGGTCAGTATTACGTGAGTATGCATGAAGTAAAACACGATAAAACCCTTTTGTCTCTCCTATCTGTCCCTGGAACCTTCTCTAGCACATTTCACACAAACTTTTTCTTTCTTCATCCTATTATTGTAGCACCTTGGAACTCAGTGACAGATCCAAGCTCTGTTGGGGTGCTACTCAAAGAAATAGTTCCTGTTGTAGAGTGTAGTAGGGAATGCATGTAGAAATAAGAACATAGCAATGATGGTGGTCTGAGTATCCCGGTATTCCCAGAATCTCCAATGCTAAATGTTTTATAGTGAACCTGGAAAAGGAGAGGCTTATGGGAAGCTCTTCACCTACTTGTGGGACAGAATGGGTTAAAAGGCCATAGATAATCGTTTCAAAAGTGAAGTAGCAAGTGGTGAATACTCACAGATAATTTGATTTAAGATGGGTATGAAAGCCTGGAAGAGGAGCCAAGTACCAAATACTTGGTACTTGGAATGAGAGGAATGGAAAGTGATCTGTATTTCCTTTTCAAACTCAATTGGAATAAGGTGTTGTCTACTCAGTTTAAGCTGTGTGACTAAAAAATAAAGGAAATGTTAAGCAGAAATTATTAGAAGAATTCAAGTGACATCCTAAAAAAAAATATTTTAATTGAGAATGTGGTTTGAAAGCGGGCATCTCAGCTTGGACAGAATAAGGCAGGACTAGAACAGAGAGAGAGGGGAAGAAACAAAGGTCCTTCAACCATCAGCTTAAATATGTTTGGTAATTACCTCAAAATAGGGTGGAGCCAGAAATACCATAGGAATATCTTAAACCCAGCTGTAGAACCATGTTTAAAAGTAAAGAGGAGGA
This sequence comes from Myiozetetes cayanensis, assembly GCF_022539395.1. NCBI lineage: Eukaryota > Metazoa > Chordata > Aves > Passeriformes > Tyrannidae > Myiozetetes > Myiozetetes cayanensis. The sequence goes on from NW_026086605.1 coordinate 21,896,086, forward strand.
TTTTTCCAAAGAGGTGCTGAAGGAGCTATTAGATAAGAGCATCAAAATGGGAAAAGTTAGCTAAGTCAAGAGAAAAAGAAGACTTGGGACAGAAGAATTTGCATCAAAATTTAATATAGCATAAAAGGAGTGGAAAGTGAATTTGAATTGGAAGTTTATGGCTGTATTGTGGAAAAACAGTGCAATAGCCAAAAAGATAGGAGAAGGGAACTTGGAAAGAACCAAGGGCCATTATCAGTGGATGAAAGGGCGGGATGATGTAATAACCAGTTATTTTTATCATCTAGCTCTAATCCTTGAGAATTATAGCCTAAATTACACAATGTGCTACTTAAAAATCAGATATCTTGATTATAAATTCTTTTCTATTGCCTTGTCTTCTGTACCCATCCTTTCCTCTTCCTTGTTAAAACAACTGGCAAATCTTTAGCTTGCTAAGTTGCACATTATGTCACTGGTACGTGGAGGCACATGTATCTGCACAGTTCATAAATGGAAGCAGCTGGTTTCCTCTGCACTTATGAGAATGTACAAACACACAACCAAGATCTTCAAATCCTCTGTATGCTTTGGATACAATTCCTATCCTGAAAAGCCATGCTGTGATTTCAATTAGTGCAGATGTGCACCAAGCCACCTTATTGGCTCAGGAAAGAATTCTTTTGTTTCAACACTTGAACTGCTAGATCTGGTTAATGTTACCTAATGAAAAAAAAATAACATTACACCTATGGTATTAGTCTTATACTCCAGTATCTGAAAAAAACCTGGCAGACAAAAAAAATGTTGTCATCTCATAGGGAAAAGCTGAATTCATACACAGGAACTGCAGGATTACTTCGACATTTTACTAGTCCCCTGTAACACCAGCAAGTCCCATAAATGCCTAATGGAAAAACAGCAGAAAATGAGATCTGCAGCAGGCCTTTAGAGATCAAATTTATGTTGCTGAACACTTTTTTCAGGTCAGGTTTAAAGGTCAAAAGAAAGTGGATAGATTAAATTTACTGATTTTGCCAACTTTAAAGGCCCCTTTTAGAGGTTTTCAGTTTCTACAGGAAGCCCCAATATGCTTTTGGATAGTTCTCTGCAAGAACTGAAATGTATAGAATCTTTACTGTATTTTTCTCATGTGAGAAAGACACTCATATAACAATATTTAGTTATCCCCTGTGTGCTCTTGAGCAGTATCTGATTTAGGTCCAAGGTATGTTATCGTCTTGAAGTAATTAATACTTCCATTAATACAGTTTTTAGTGTATATTAATTTCATATGCAGATTAAGACTCATCTATCAAGAGGCCAACAGTGATGCCACAATGACAAAAATGGTAGCCTCAATTCATTTTCACATTTTGTTAAAATTTATCTCCCCGTTTCTCACACAATATTCATCTCTTCTTTATCCCAAGCAGTAAAGTATCTTCCCGTGAGCATCACTAAGTTTTACACTCTGTTCTCTCTTAAATGTGAATGGAATCGAACTTAATACCCTCAGTGGAGAAGAAAGAAAGTGGAATAGAAAATCTTACCACAAGGGACATTTTAGATCATCAGTCTCAGCAAACACTAGTAAAATGAATGACTGGAAGTGGGAGGATGACTGTGGACAATATCTTCAGAATCCTAAGTAATTTGGGCTTAATGCCAAAAATGTCATTTTCAGAAACAAAACACCCGCTTTTCTACAGGGTAGTAGTAATATTACACAGGACAAGTTGAATTAAAAGCTTAGCTTCTGTACATGAAGCAGTGCAGACCAAGGAACAGGTTTATATACCTGTATTTTGGGGGGTGGGGGATTTATTTATATGGAATTATTTCATCAGTCTTTAAATGTATGAGTAATTCACTGCAAGATTTTTCAATATTAGCTCAATGTCAAGTCTTAATACTTCCCAGTTCAAAAAATCCTGACCTAACCTCCCCTGTCTTGCCCCTTAGGAAAATCTTGAATGTGTAGCAAGTGTGATTGTTCTCAGCGTGTATGACTACTTGTTAATTATCGTGCTTAAATTCATAGTAAATATTCACTCAAAAAGCCTTTTAAAAATTACTTTGAATTGCTACTTTTTCTAAATTTCTAGTAGATACTTTTCTATTACATGATGATTTTTCAGATATGAGGTTTTCAGAGTTGTTCACAATTTTATTAGTGTCAAATTGAGCAGAGATCGACTGTGTGAGTTTCTTGTGTACTCTGTAGCGTTAGGTATGTCTTTGGAACGGAGAAATGAAGTGTCATCTTTAATTATCGATTTACCAGTATATCCATTGTGAAATACTTTATTAGCCCCTTCTTAATGAAAAGCTTTCAATATTAGGCTTTAGAGAATGTTATCTTCCAGTTCAGTTCTTTCTCAAAGCTTCTGCTAGGATTTGAAAAGCTGGCTGTGATGAGATCTTTGTAGCTTGCATGTAGTCCTTGGGGATGTTTTGTTGCTTGAACTCCACTGCTATTTATGATTATCTTCAAATTCAGCCAAAATGGACATCATAATTCCAACTTCAGGGCTTAAAAATTTACTGAGATGGGAGCCCAATAACCAAGTCACTCTTAGTGTAATATAGCTGGTTTTTAGAACCACAGACACAGAGGACTACCTCACCAGATATGGACCTTGCTGTGGAATAAAACTTAACGCTTGGGTTTCAGCTTAGGAACAACTTGTAACAAAATGTGCACAAACTCAGGGTAAATATGAAAATTCTCCTTTTGGAGTGGAGGTGATGGGACAAATTTTAATAAAATTGGATACATCTGCAGCGGTATCATATATCAACCAAGAGGCAGACAAAAGAAGTAGGAATTTATTGGAGGAATCCATCTGACTTTTCTTGTGGGCAGGATTACATCTGGCATTTGTGAGGGTGTGCCATTTCCCAGATCTTCACAGTATGTTGGCAGACTCTTAACAGGCTTGGATGTTTGTTCGGGAGAGCATGATCTCTGAAGAGATACATAATTCACTGTAGTAAAACCAAGGTACAAATCGCCTCAGAACAGACTCTTTTGTCATAAGAATATCCAAAGGCAAATACAAATTTGTAACAGGCAGTCAGAAAAGCAGATGAAGTATTACTATATCGAAATGCCAGACATTCAGAAGATGTTTTATAAAAGTTTAGTTTTTCAAACAACTCCTTGTCATCTGTATCCTCTTCTTGGGACATTAAATGATTATAGTGGTAATTGTAGAAAATTGCTAATCATCAGTGGTGTTAAATATCTGAATTCTAAAATCTATAATAGTCTTGAAATTGTTGAATATTTTCCAAGGACTGTTATTCACAGTGAGTATTCTAAAATTCCTTTGCTCTGAGACTAGAGTGGACAGGGATATGGCAGGGTACTGAGATATGAGCAACCACTGCTGTGGAGAGTAGATTGCTATTCCTGTGCATCTCGATGCAGTTTATCAGGAGTAAATAGGGTCCAAAGACACTTCAGATACTGTTTGTTACACATATACAGAAGTACTGCTGTGCTGCAACCCATTCTCTGAAATCTGCTTCTTCAGCAGCCTGAAGCATACTGTGGTGTTACTACTCAGAGGTTATGGATGTGGATTAGACTAGACTTGGATACTGTTAGATTTACAAAGTTAAGTGCATCAGATAGTTTACAGATAGCCTCACAGACCTGAGGCTCTCATTCAAGAAGGACTTGTTATTTCTCTGCTTCAAGACAAGGCCAGGACTGCAGTTTCTGATGCATAACAGTAATTACCTCTGGCTAAACCTTAGAGTGACAAGATATAAACATATTCTGTGATTTGTGGGTATCGATTTTAAGCTAGTAAATGTGGATGAAGTCAACTCTTAACTGGCTCTAGTTCACACTGGAAAAAGTCAGTTGGGTGCTGGCAACAGAAAATCCTGACTCTCTTTGTTGGGTGATAAGTGTCTGAAGTACTCATTTGGTCAAGATAGAGCCTAAAGCCTTAGCTACATCATCATTTCCAAAAAAAGTTCTTTCTGCTGGAGCAGTTTGCTCTTTTCAGTGCCTGGAATGAAAACTTCCTATCTGACTGCATATCAAGAAGGTCAATTACTAAACTCGAGTTCAGCAAACATTATAAAATCCAGACCAGTTTCACTGTTGGCACAGTGGTGCTCATTTGTAAAGGCTAATGTAAAACCTATGCCAGCATGAAATTCATTCTCCTCTTTGCATTTCAGTTTTGTGCCCTGGTGACTGATTAAAAAAGTTATCTTTTTTAAAGTCTCAGTGCTTCATAGCATCCATAGAGAATAGGTGTATGGGTAGGATGGTAAGGATCAAGTTTACCTTCACAGGAGCCACTCTCCTCCGATGGTGAACAATTTTTCAACAAATGTCGTTTGCACCTTTCATGAAATCTGTCAATGTCTGTTACTGGTGAGGAGCAATTGTGCTGACTGTGCTGAAGGAGTTCTGCTGTAGAACTGCAGGAAGAACAGTATGTGCCTGCATGGTACTTTCTCCTGAGTAACAGGTCAGAGAGAATGCCTCTCCAACCTTCCTGGTGGCTCTTTGGTTATAGAAACAATAAATAGCAATCCATCTGTTTGTGGCTCTTTAAATTATTGACATGTAATATTTTATAAACCAGTTACTTCCAGTTACAAATTTTTTTGCATTGAGTTTCATGGAGTAAGATTTCCTTATTACAGAAATGCAGAACATTAAAGGAAAAGGAGTGAAAGGCAGTTTGTGCTTCACATTAGTACTTCTAATGTGAACAAAGCCATCCATTGTGTCCTTTCGTGTCACTGTTGTTAGATATTAATTTGATAAGGACAGACTATGCTAGAATGGGGACTGGAAAAAACATTGCAACTTTTTTTTTTTTCTCCTGACTGCTCTATCATACATTATAATGTTTATTGTTGAGATTAAGTACTCTCTGTTCAAGCAGTAACAAGTTTCACAGTGGAACAAAAGTAAGCAGCACTCAAATTCATTTTAACAAAAAGTATGAACAGAAAGATATGAAAACTATTGATTATGTTGTCTGTGGTGACATACAAACAAAGTGATAACTGTTCACATCTAGAAAAGTAGAAGAATGACAGTGTCAGATTGTGCAAAGATTAACATAAGAATCTGACATCTTTGGTGAAAATTTATAATTACATTTGACGCTTTGGTAGAGATTGGAATGAGGGTGGAATCTTGTCAGATAATTTTTTTTGTTGTTCATGTCATTACCAACTACTTAACCCTTTGATTTTCAACAATTATTACTATGGATAAACGTGATTATTGTAATATGTTGTTCTGTGATTTGTACCAATTCTGAACATCTGATTCAAAAGGAAGAAGCTTAGTTTTGAGCTGCAGAAGATGTTTTAAGTAGTGTGATATAGATATTGCTCTCCAGAGAAGGTTTTGGGAAAATAGCTGATTTGTGTATCCTCTACCTTTCCTGAAGAAAGTTAGACCTCTAAGTATCAGAAAGTTGTAGAAATGTAAAGGATTTATCCATGACTTCTGAGGGCTGGTTTGGAGGTACCATCATCACTTTTATTTTGTATTTTGTAGAAGTGTTTGATTCCACTCTGCCACTTTTGGTTTCTTACTAGATTCCTGACTGGGTTGGATCATAGACAGAGAAGAGGAGGCACTGTGGGGACAGGAGTAAAGAGGAAATCTTTTATTTCCATAGTTAGGTGTTTTGAATAGAGAGCAAGCTCCAATAAATACCAAATCTTCAAACTTTCCTGCAAATGAAGGCATGTCATTGATATAGAGGCATAAAAATATATCAAAAACTTGAGACAGAGACTTTCCATGTTTGCTTTGAAGTACATGTGCTGCATTTTACTTTGTCATGGACCAATAATTTTCATTCCCTGAAATGAGGTTATTTTGTTACACAGTTTCAAAATGTTCTTGTTTGGCTTTTTAAAAGTAGAAATTGTGTTTATTTAGCATAAGGAAGGGATTTAAACTCTCAGAACTAAGTAGGTGATTTTGAGAGATCCCAACTTCATTTTCTTATTAAAGCACTGAAACATGAGCTCAAATGCTGATTTAAAAGGAGTTCTTTTTCATTTGTCTTTGTTATGTGTGTCTAATATGTCAAAGTTATTCAGTGATAGTCTAATCCAGAAAATCATGGTTATAGTGTATAAATTAGCACACAAGTTATCACTGTTAAATACATTATCATAGCTTTAGTATCTATTTTTCTTATTCTCTCTGTTTTCAAGGGCATAAATTGAATGGGCAAAGATTCAAGTATGAAGTAAAAAAGAGCAGGGAACATTTTTTCATAATTAATATTCTGTAGCAGAGCTCATTCCTGTTCAAAGAACTGTCTACATATAGGGTTGTAGGCATTATTAAGATCACACTGACTTCATAATTTGCAATTCAGGGATACTCCATGTGAAGTTGAAGGGCTGCAGAACAATCTTAACCTCTAAGGTGTTGTTCTACTCCTAATGCATTTACATAGTTCATTTGCAAAGTGTTTGCATTTTGTGGTGTTTATTTCAGGCTAAAATAACTACTTTCTTACATGATTGTTAGAGGTATGTATAGTACCTGGGGTGCTCTGCTTTGAAATACTTTCTTAGAAGCTGATAGAACATTGGAGACTGTATGGTTTGTCCACATATTTTTGGTCCATATTTTCAAATACACACAGATCTTGTATATGATAGACTTTCAGAATAATTCAAGTTGGAATGGACTCCCAGAGGTTTGTTAGAGCAAATTTGAAGTTTATACAGTTGCTTTATGTTCAATCATTTTGAGTATTTCTTAGGATGTTTTAATGTTGGATCCCTATAATGAAAATTATTTTTCCATTTGAAATTTCTTCAAATATTGTAAAACTCATGTGAGTTTTACAATAAAAAAGCAGTTTGATTTATATAATTTTAAATATAATTTTTAAGGACATAAACTCAAATAAATCCCTCTTCTTTCTCACTATACACTTCAACATTTCAAAAACAGCTAATTGAATTAAATCAAATAAACTAATTTAGGTACTAACAAATAGGAGAGACATCGGTTCAAGAGGTTAGGCCTATCTTCCAAAACTAGAATTGCCATGTTGAAAATGTCTTCTTGAATGTAGCATTGTTTCCATAAAGTAAAAGTTTTGGAGACTCAAATGTGTCCAAAAAAGTCACTTAATTACTAGTTCCCAGTGATTTTCTTAATTGTTAATTGTATTCTGCATTGTTGTTCCTAATCTGTAAATTGATTTGGAACTATAAATTCTCATTTTACGTGGCAGTTTATGAAATTCATTAGTTTGTCATACATTAAGCTCAAAATAGTGCCCATATGTTTCTGTCGTTGCAGGAAAGATGTGTGACATACACAGGATTTTTAAATTCAGTAGCACATAATCACACCAACAAAAATCACCTCGCAGTGCGTGTGTGTGAGCAGCCTCCTGCAGGATTCGCTGAATTCCACATGGCCAGACATTGGTGTTTGTAAGGGAATGTCTGAGGTTTGCAGAAACCGTCACATAGACATGGAGTACTAAACACACCACGACATCCAAAGGGACCCGGACCCTGTTGAACTTGGATATTTAATTATGGCTGTGGGAAAGGGCTGTGGGTGCGGCTAAAAAGGGCTGTTGTCACACATTCCTGGGGAACACATTAAGTGTTTGCTCGCTAAATTTCAGGGATTTCCTGTTCTCAAAATCATTGAAAAGTCAAGAATATTCTGCCTCAAGGAAGGTTAGTTCTCTGTCATAGACTGACCACCAAACTTTATCTTTTATTGATCTAAATATTACATTTTCATTAAATGGGGAAGAATTTATGTTCTGTCATATTTCCTATATCTGGAGTGTGATTTTCTCTGAAGATGGGCAAATAATGTGACAGGAGTGGAATCAGTTTCAGGTAGAGAAGTTTGGAAAATATTCAGTAGAAAATTAAAACTTATTCAGGGTATTCAAACATCTTGAATAGCAGTGCAAAGTGAAGCCCCTACTAAAACCTTCTACTCCCCCTATAATATGACATTACAGAAAATAATGTCTTTACAGAAAATAATGTCTTAGCAGGGAAGTTTCCCCTCAGATTATAAAATCTGGAAGTAAAAGGCTAACACTATTCTCCCTGGTCACAGTAGTAGTCCTGCTATTAGGAGCATTTCTGAGGTGTGAGCTCATAGGTTCATTAGAAACAGAAACTTAATGTAAGTATTATTTGGCTCTAAAAAGATAATACTTAGAGGCATTTACCCCTCCCCCTTTGAATTTGAAGAAAGTACTCATTCAGAATATAATTCGAAACACTTACAAAGCTCGTTGTAATCAAAGTATTCTACAGGCATTTATTACCCAAATTAATTTAAGTGAAGATATCTCTGTTTAGAGCTTAGCAACTGTCCACATTTCAACTATATTAATAATTATTAGAATTAGCATAGATCCTGACCCTCATTTATTTGTGTTCAGAAACAAAGTCATGCAAGAATCTTTCTATAATGAAAATTAAAAAGCCAAGCAATAACATTAATGTTCTTTTAAATAATTAATTTTAATGTGTGGAAGTGTAAGCAATAAATGTTTTATTTTAAAACCTGATGTGGTAATTAATCCAAGTGATTAGGACCTAATTGCATGTTCACAGTAAGTGTTATATTTGCTGTGAAAGACATTTTTTTGGAATTGTGGTTCTGAGGCTAGAGTGGCGAGAAGAGCAATATTTAAACGAAATATTTAACACACTCTTAACTTGATATGTCAGAATTTGAAAGAAATACATCCTTTATTATTTTGTCAATTGTGTTTTCAGTTCTTCTGAGCTTTTCTTTTTACTATGCACTTAATTTTATACATTAGTGGCTCTTAAACATGAAACTAAATGTACCATAAGAATACGTAGGCTGTTTAAAATTAGTTAGGAAATACTTCGGGGAGTGGGAGAGGTATTTGTATTATTAATCATTTACACCTTAATTTGCAAGTAGTGGAAGTCCTGTTATTCCATAAAGCTGGTCATTCCTTTAATGCAAAGAATAACTTATCCTGTGAACAAAAATGCTGGTTTCAGGTGCCCTGGTTGCGCATTGGGTAGCCCTTTCAAACAGTGAATGAATTCACATCTCCACTGAAACTTTGGAGCTGCTCCACATTTTCACTCATGGAGTTTGGATTTTGTTGTTGTTGTTTGGGTTTTTATTGGCTTTTTTTTTTTTTTTGGTTGGTTGTTTTTTGTTCTATTTTTTGGTGCTTTCTTCCCCCAGCAAAATTACATTTTGTAAATATACTGTGTGCTTCTGTGGTTCTATACAGAGCTCTGTTTTGCCCATGGTGAGTCTGCCTTGTTTGAACAGACTCAGTGAAAGGATGAGTTAGCATTACAATAGTAGAATAAGCTTTTGAGTTACCTCTTGATCATTTCTGTTTTTTCTCTTCATGCCTACCATGCTACAGCATTAGTGTAGTCTTTCTGATGATATGATCTTTATTACTGAAATAATATACTCTTTCTTTGGGGCTCTTGAAACACATTCGAACGATGATGGTAATGACTTTGATTAATATTTAATCCCCATGCTGCTATGTTCTTATAATTTACAAGATCTCAAAGGTAGCTGGGGGAGGGAAGGAAGGTTTCTGCTGAAGTGTTTCAATATTAGAGTGCTTAGGGAGAAACATATTTTATTATACCTTGTATCTGATTGCTAATGTGAATTTAAGTCAAATGTTTCATAGCCTGACCGCATTGTTGACAGGGAAACCTGTAAGATACAGAAGTCCTGCTGGAGTTGACTTATTTTCAAACCATTGGACTCATTCTTGTGTTTATTTATATTACATAACAGTTGCATTCCTTGTGTCACCTGGGAATCCTGACACTCTGAGGGCACAGGTGTAGCAATATATACTAGTATAGAACAAGAGCTTGGTGTGGATCTTTTTTCCTTTTTTTTGGAAGTGGGGAAACTAATATTTATAAATACAGCAGAGCAAGCCCAGATTAGTTTCCCCCTCCATTCCAAAAGGCACAATATTTGTGAGCATAATTATACAATCCAAAACTCTCTTGTGTGTACACAGCAGAATTTTTATGATTTTCAGGTCATGGAATATTAAAAATTGCCAAATAAGCAGTACTGGTATGCAAGCTTTGGATAGTTCTCCATGGGACTTTGTATAACCATATCAAATAGTCTGCATTTTTACAAGACACCCAGTCAGTCAGTCATGATTATCTACTAATACATCAATGGTCAGTCATTGTTTCACTCTTTGAGTGTTTAACCTGTATTTATAAAACAAACCATTGTGCTGATATAAGCTCATTTAATTAAACAGATACTCCTATTTGTTCTCTTCTTGTTCAAGGCTATTTGAATAAGCAAGAAATAGGCTTGTTTAAAGTATTTACTTAGAGAGATTTCAAACTGAGGATTAACTGTCTGGAGAATTAGAAATTCTCTATGCATTTGTAGTTACATAGATTCTCCCAATTTACTAATATACTGTAAATATTATGTACACACCAAACTTGAATGAATTCAGCATATGGTTGATGTTTACATAATTAATGAGATGCCATATTATATTAATTGGACTAACCATATACGAAAAATGCAAATGTTGCACAATTGTCAAGGGCCTAAATTAACCATACCTTACTCTATGCTTCCTAAAGTGCTTATTTGCCAGGACAAGGATCCTGGGATTGTGCTCAAAAATGTGGAAATTAGGATTGAAAACCAATTATCTCATTGTTCCAAACAACATTAATAATATTGTTGCCAATTTTTAGACTTTTGGATATGGTTTCATCAAACAATAATAGGTATGTCTAAATCTCCTTTTTGGTGTAAACACATTATCCTCATGTTAATATATGAGTTAGACAAACCCAATAAAGAGTTATTTTAGAAGGATGAAAGATGAAACAAATGGTTTCTCTCTTTAATGCAATTTAACAAATTTTTCAAGAGACTTTGCTTTCTCAGTAAGGATTAAATGGGTTTTCAATGAAGTAAAAATGTGGCAAAGTGGTTCTGGGATACTAGGAGAAACTAAGTGGCTTGCTCTTTATCATAGCTTGTTTGATTTGCAGCTTATATTTTACTGATGGTAATACCCTAAACTCTGTAATACCTTTCCACACAGAATTTCAGTCATTTCAGTAAAGTTAAGTAATTAAACCTCCCACTGCTTCTGCCAATGGAGGTGTATTTATCATTATAACTATTTTGCAAGTGGGTAAGCAGAGGCAAAAGAGGTTGAATTATTAATCAAAGTAATAAAATCTCTAGGCTCCTGTCTCCCAGATGATGTTTAGTATTTCCTCCAAAATTTTGTTACAAATTCAGTAAAATTAAATATATACATCTCCCTCCCTGAGCTTAATAAACTCATGTAAAACTATATGCTGAACTTGAGTATATAAAAATGTTTTTGCTTCCTCACAGAGAGGCAGCCTTCAGGGAGCTGTGTCAAACTATCTTCTTAAGCTCATTTTTGGCAAGATCTTAACAAACTTTGTGGTTTTCAGGGAAACAGGAGAATTTTTTTATTGGGCGTGACATTTGCTGACACCAGAATTGGGTATATTGCTGCTCTCTCGCAGATGTGCTTACACCTCTGCCTCATTGTTAATGTTCTTATCTACACGCTCTGTGAGTGTACATCCCATAGGAAAATTCACACAATTATCTTGTCCTAAATATATTTTGAGAAAACTCCCGGAGAGTGCTTAATTTAGTCAATGGTTATCAGAATTGAAAAATATTTCCAAATTGATTAAAATTAAAAATAAATTGCTAATATATTCATAAAATAATTGCTTTCTTTAACATGTAATGCCAAATATTGGAGGTTTTCTGCTACTGATAGATAGTAATATGGCAGCAATCAGAGTTCACTTCAGCAACAAAGAAGCTGTTCAAGTCTGAAAGCAATCCTCTCCTTCTGACACGTTGGCACCATCATAGAGGAAAATGTCACGGTCAATATAAGCACATTTACTGACAGTTAGGTTTTTCCCTATGTTTCTGAAAACTGTTTGAAACTTGGCTTTTATCAAAAACAGAAACACTGGCCACTCAGAATGATAAAACAATAGTTTACGGCTTAGTAATTTTCCAGTTATAAAGCAATACTTTCATAAAAATAAACAATGCATACAGGAACAAGCCAAAACAATTACTCAGAGAAATTGTTGCATTCTTGCTGTCCTTGCTTCGTGATTTAAAACAACTGTCTCCAGTAGGAACTGGACTAAAACAGCAGGTTTTGTTTCATTAAGTAACTGCTTGCTGATCACTATGAGATAAAATATAGTTCCAAAATGCAATTGATACTGTGTAGGTACTTTTCAAGTTCCTAAATTACCCATTACAGGAAGAGCAGGTACATAGATTAAAATAAAGTTCATGTATTTCACTGGGTTACAGACTGAACGTTTCCCAAGTGGATAGTTATAAAAAGCTTTTGTTCTTTTTAGAGAAAGTAAAATGTTACCTAAAGCACAAGCACCTTTACTAGCAGAGGTCATGTTGATTGTTTAATGTGTGGAGGTTTGTTAATTATTTATGGAGGTATTCTTCTCCATATTGTGAGTATTTTAATATTTGTGTCATCATGGCTGTTCTATCGTATCTTATTAAGGAAAATAATTTAACAATAATTTCAAGCAGGAACAGGTTGCAAGTATAAATGCTCGAAACTCAGAGATCAGAGAGGTAAGGGGTCAATAAATCTGCTAACTTGACAGTGTTGCCCATTCCAAGTACTGTGCTCAGATGTTTCAATGTTATATCGTTTTTAAATTGTTCCCTGCTCTTTTAAACCCACTTAAGTACTCAGATGAAGATCTTCTGCTGCTCTAACATTCTAAAAAGATTCCTTGTGATTCCTGTTCTGAAGGAAAATTATTTCATTGCCATGTCTCACAGTGGGTGGGACATGGACTGCACCTCATCTGTGCTCTGGCAGTCCAGGGGCTGGAATATGAAAGTCTTTCAGCCTTTTGTGGTTGTAAGGGCACCTGGAAGCCTTTTGTAAGTTCTTCTATCTGGAGCAGTTACCTATTGGTTCATTCTCCATCCCAAGAATTGTCCTGTGTTCCATCTTCACTCTTTCCAAGCCCTGGTATTTCTGCTAGACTGCAACAGATGAGACTGATGGCAGAGCAGAGCTCAGGGAACTCTCTTCTGCCCAAGTGTGTGCCTTGAAGTTCTCTTTGTGTACAGAATAGAGGAAACTTAGCCAGGTCCGAAAGCTCTGACTTGGTTGTGTTTGTCATGTAATGGAGCAAGTTATTTTGGCACCTCAGCAGTCACAGTCTTTCACTGGAACTGCCAGCACGCTTAAAGTCAGGTTTCTGTAGGGCTTTACTGAATCACAGTATTTATGAGGACTGTCACTACGTAACTGTCAAACTTTCTATGTGCCTGAAAAATTCCACCCTTTAGATGGATGAGAGTGTGATGTCATCATAATTGCATTTTTATGTAAATGCTTGCTATAAAATAATTTTGGATTAAGTGATGTGTTCCTTTCATGTTGGCAGAATATAATTTGTCTTAAATGGCAGCAGACTGTTGTATATGTTTTTCTGAAAGTTAAATATTTTGATTCACACTCACAATTTATTGATTTTACATTGTTACCAAATGGCATTCCAAAATCGGCTCAGAATACCGTGGTTCAAAATCCTGTCATTCATATGATAAAGTTATTTTCATGTAACCCCTCTGGGAGTGTCAAGGAAAGTGGAAGAGCTAGAAAGAAGAGAGGACAAATGCATTTTAGCAGGTAATAGGTTTGAAAGTAATCCTAACTTTTATTATCCCTGTATGTTCTAAAGACAACATTGCTTCTGTGCTATTAAACAATAATAAATCCCGAATTGCAAAGTTATTATCATCTTGCCCTGAATTTGTTTGGAAATATTGACTTGGAAGAAAAAAATAATCTTGATCCTCGTTGTGCAAACATTCCACATATGTAATCCAGACAAATTCAGCGTAAGCACGAGCTCAGTGTAAGCCAGGCTTCTCAGTTTGGGCAGAACACCTTATACAGAACTACTTTCAGCAAAGCCAGAGTTGTGCTGGCTTCATGAGGTCACCTCTTCAACACTCTCTGATTCTGTGCTGCTGACACTTTTGACACCCTTAATTTGCTGCCCTCACATCTGCTGTAGCTAGTGCTGTAAGAACTTAGTGTAGTCAGAGGAAACCTTTTAGGTCTGTGTGTGATAAAAATGAGAGAGATGGCTTCCAAAGACAAATTGCTTTTGTGTAAACTCACCAAATCCTTCTGGTAATGCTAGTGTCTACCAAAAAAAGACTTGAACGTAAAAGACTATCCAGTATTCACAGTACCTTGCCACATTTTAAAAGGTGCATCAAAGAATTCCTAAATAGTATAAAAGTGAGATTAATATGATATTCTCTATTGACTCTGTCCACTACTGTCATGTGCATCTTAATACTGAATTTTGAAAGCTTTTAAGTTACAAACAAGTGAGACTGCATCTCCCTTAGCCATGTGTCTGCAATACAGTAATGTATTTTTCTTTTTTCTTCTGTTTTTTTTTTCTCTTTATCCCACAAGTAAAATGTTTTGCTCTTCACCAAAGGACTGTATTTAAATAAAAGGACTGCTTACAGTGCATAATAACAGTATTGCTGTTGTACATGTGCACATACCAACATGCATACACGTAATTCAGTCTACCATCCTATTTTCCTTCTGTATGTATTGGTTCAGCCTTACTCTCTGGCTTGTGGTACAATGGTACCTTCCTCCTGGCATAAAAAAGACACTCATTACATTTTGAGCAGCAGAAAATAGTGGCACATCATGAAGCAGTAGCATCTGGTATACTCAGTCTCAATAAGTGCACGCCAAGGGAATGCTGCGTGCTGCTAATATGTCTGATAGCCTTTAATGTTTAATGGGTTTTCTTAGTACAGTATTGCTGCCTGTCACTTTCTGTGACTGCACTGCCCAATTATCACATGTCCTTTTATCACAGAATTATCAAGGTTGGAAGAGACCTTTAAGGTCATCAAGTCCAATCGTCAACCCAGCACTTCCACTGTAACCCCTAAACCACATCACCCAGTGCCAGATCCAGACACCTCTCGAGACTAAACAAACCCAGCTCCCCCAGCTTTTCATCAGAAGACATGTTTTCTAGACCTTTCACGAGCCTTGTTGCCCTTTGCTGGACATGCTCCAGCAGCTCAATGTCCTTTTCAAAATGAGGGGCCCAGAACTGAATGCAGCACTTGAGGTGTGGCCTCACCAGTGCCGAGGGAGATGATCACTGCCCTGGTCCTGCTGGCCACACTTGCTGATACAGGTCAAGGTGTCAGTGGCCTCCTTGGCCACCTGGATGCACTGCTGGCTCATACTGAGCTGGCTGTCAACCATCAACCCCTTCTTTCATTAAGATAGATAGATACATAGTAATTTCCTTTTCCTATGCAACCTTAGTCTTCCAGGCTGTCGGAATATCTATATATTAACTGCCTCATCCTTTGATCACAGGTATTTTCCTTATAGTTGTTTTAAAGTACCTCTGGGTTTTGAGGGTAAGTAGGTTCCCAAAACTCTCTGAAATAGACTAAGGTGTGTAGGTAGGTATAGAATATCTTTTGAGGAGCCTCTTAACCTTCTTGTTAATGGGAATAGAATTTCCTGCTAGTGAAATACTAAGTCTTTTATAGCAGTGGTACTAGGATACACTTATTCTACCACTCAAAGCTAATACTGGCTAACAGTTAATTGTTGGAGCAGGTAGGAGTAGTTGGGTTAGGCATTTCTTTGTATATATCTGTCTGGACAAAAGCAGTGGCAACTGCAAGGGCCTACAGACTGAGGTTCTAAGGAAGTCACCGTTTGCTCTGAATCCCAGTGAGATATAAGAAAACCTGTTTATTTTAGTGGAGTTCATTCCTGTACACAACTGTAGCATGCTGAAGTAGGGTGGTCTGTGGCTTGCCTAGTTGTAATTCAAACTTGGAGAGTTGGGTTGCTGTAATGGTTATAGCTGCAATTGGAATTCCATTAAAAATAGAGACAAACTTAATTTAAAACTTAAGGAGGGGGATTGAATTAGATTTCTTTAAACCCAAATCTCTTCAGATCAGATTTTATACATTTTCTCCCTACTTTGTTAATTCCACTGTGTTGATTATATTGCTACAACTTCATTTTGCAAAGCAGTGTTATACTTGGCAAAGAGTTCTCATACACACAATTTATAGATGTTTTAATGTCAAACACTTATTTAAATAAAAGTATAAATAAAGTCATGGAAGAATGCAATTAAATGGCAGAAGTGATTTTTAGGAAACCCAGAAGACAGAGCTGTAGCCTTTGAGATTTCCTGGCCTTTACTTTGCAGGATCTGAAAAGCAAGCTCTCCTTTCTGTATCTCAGTACTTTTATGTTGCCTTTCCAAAGAAAAGGGAGTTGGATGCAGGCCTGAGTTAGATCCCATGGGGTTAGTGTTCCGTACCTTAAATTACAATCAGATGTATTTTAGTTCAGATGAAGTTTTTAGCCTAAAATTGGTAAGAAGCCTAATTATTTGACCAGGTTACTGTTTACATAGACCACTGTAGAGCAATCTGTCATTTATCCACAGCTGGCAACATCTTTCCTTCGAAAGGTTTTTATTTTGTGTTTGGAACAGTTTTTACAAAATCCATTTCTGTTCATTAAATGAAAAACTAAAAGATGGCAGAGATTGCTATGGAGATAAGATGTTATATAAACTGTTCATTCTAATTCTTCACAATGTAAAAATACCAAAGATGTTTGGATGTTTACAGGCTTCCAGTTGTTAAAGGTACTAGTAACTCCACAACTTGCACAGGATTCTTTGGACTTTTATTGTCAAGTAGTGAATTGTGCCAGATTTTGAAATCAATCGTGCATTTGTTAGACTGGAGAGTGTGGAGTAAGGAGAAATAAATAAGTACACTCTCAAAGCAGTCTTTAATCTGTAGACTCATTGTATTATTTTTTCCAGTAAGTAGAATGCCTAGGATGATCTGATAACTGAAGTATGTGGGATAAAAATACAGATATTCTGTGATTTGAAGGCATACTCATATGGATAAAAACTGGAAAATTATACTGATTAACTATTACACCTTTTAGAGTGTCTTGGTGGTGGTGTTATAGATAGGATTGAGATGAAGGTTTATTTGTCAGGCCTTCCTCAAAGTTATTTATTACTGTGCCTTAGACATTATCTCTGGCCCTAAATTTAACAGTTGCTGCTTATGCTCAAAAATTGCTATCATTCACTGAGCTTTGAGAACAGTTAGTAAAATTAGTTTTAGGATTATGAAAACAAAACCTTCAAAACTTGTTTAATTAGTGCAAAGATTAAGCCTTTGTCTAATTACTAGACTAATGGAACTGTAGGGGTTCTTTACATGGCTCCTGGAATACATTCGAGGTTGAGGTAACCATCTGCAATGCTAAAGTCAAAATGGCAGCCTTGACCTGTTCTTCATAGAGAGTCGAAATCAGCATTCACTGTTTAGTAGACAAGCAGTCATTTGTGGTTGAGTTCTGTTTATTTTGTTTCACAGTCAATACTTACTTGAATGTTGACGTTCTGAGTAAAGAAAAATATTTTTGGGGAGAGGGGCAAATAAAATACATATGTGGAAAGGAAAACCCCTAGGTTTTTCCTGCAAAACAATAACACCTGCTACAAAGTCAGCATATTCAAGACCTTTATTGTAAATAAGGTAATAATTTTTCGGACAAGGGATTTCATTAGTCTTCCAACTGTATATAGAGCCATCATACTGGACTTCAGAATTAAGCAGCACAGTCTGATTGTCTCTATTACTATAAAGGGGCATTTAGAATTATATCACATTTTAAAACATGAACGTTACTCTTAGCTGCCATGGGAGAGTGTACTACATGGAATGCAGAGCTAGGGAGTTATGCTTAATTTTGGCAGTCCGTCCTAGGCGTATGCAAGACTTTTTGTCACCTCTTTAATACCTTAATGGAAAAGCGGTGTTTCCCAGAAGCTTTTATCTGTGCACATGTATAACAAATGTGGGTTGGGGGACACTTTATAGGAAAAGCATGCTTGATGTGGTACCTAATATGAAATCAGTAACATACATTGATTTGTTTGGATGCTTGCAGGGATTCTTCCTGACGGTGTCACCGGAAGCAGTATTAAAAGTGGCTACTCAGGCTTCTGCCAACAACAAGATCTTCAGCTTGAATCTTTCTGCACCATTTATTAGCCAGTTCTACAAAGAGCCTATGATGAAAGTCATGCCTTATGTTGATATTCTTTTTGGAAATGAAACGGTGAGTCTTAATTAATTGAAGTATTCATATCTCTTGCACCAAGGTGTTTGTGTCTCAGAACCTGCTTCCCCAGAACATAGCTGTGCCAGGGGAGGTTCAGGCTGGACATTAGGAAGAATTTTTTCGCTGAAAAACTTGTCAGGCATTGGAATGAACTGCCCGGGAAAGTGGTGGAGTCACCATCCCTGGAAGTGTTCAAGAAACAACTGGACATGGCACTTAGTGCTACAGTCTAGTTGATGGCGTGGTGATCAGTCAAAGGTTGGACTCAGTGATGTTGGAGGTCTTTTCCAGCCTTGATGATTTTATGATTCTGTGATTCCTGCTCCTTTTTTTATAGAGGGAATCTTGACCATGTGAGGTGTCACTGAAAAATCAAATCTATGGCAACTGGACTGGGATATTTCAATAGATGTCAAAGATGTCACTTGACCTGTTAGAGGTTTACAACCTGCTTATTCTCATAAGAAATATTGTCTGCTTTGGAATAAGTGCCCATGTGCATGATGTACTCATCCTGAGGTTAAGTCTGCTGGAAGGAATCACATGAAGAGCTACTACTGAGCTTCTGTAATTTGATTCCATACCCATACTGCTGCTATTCGTAGTATTTTCTGTGATGAAGACAACTCTCTGGGGAGAAGTGGAAGGAGAAAACTAAGAAATAGGTAATTGGTTTAAAAGGTTCACAATGATTTTATGGTAGATGGACTGGCAGTCCATCAAAGGAGGGCTTATCTTTACCGTGCAAGTTGGCAAACAGATTGCATGAAATTCTGCCTGGAAGTCCATGTTAATAGACAAAATTAATTCAGATTTCACTCATCGTAGTGCTATCACCTCTTGATTTTTTTCCACTTTAGAAAGTGTTCTTAAATATTTATTAGTTTGCTCAGCAGGAAAAAGTTGAAAAAAGCCTTGGAAAGTGTGACACACCTAAATGAAGTGTGGGTTTGTCGCTCAAGATAACTTCATCAGTACAGGAAAATTATGGAACAGCGACTTACTCCTGTTAGTGGTTACTCCTGATTGTGATAACAGGGACTTGCACCCACACAAGTCAGTGTTTAGACTGTTGTCCACATGTCCACATTAGGGACTAGCATTGTTACAGATACAAGACTTAAATATTTTAAAGTAAGTATTTTTAAAACAAAGAAAATTGCAGTGTTTTTAAATGCAGTGGGATGAGCAAAATCTTTTTAACTATAGTTAACTACACAGAAAAAGTACTTTCCAGACATACTGCTGCTACTCCTAACTGTTAACCTTTATACATCTTTCATGATACAATCCTCACAAAGATGGTACTGAATATTTTGATTTAATAACAGTGTAATACTGACACAAAAAATCTTATCAGATTTTACAAATTACATAATACTAAGTCCAGCCAGTTTTGTGGTAGATGGGCTTTGTAGAAACTTCTGGGATTAAACCTTGCTGGTCTTAAATGTAAATACTGCTGCTTTGACCTAGTAGGATAATTCAGATCACAATGGTGCATTAGGTGCTATTTTTCATAGGTTGTTACATTTTGTATATTTGTGTTATTTACAGGCAATAATCCACTGTAAGGTGACATTCCAATTTTAGAAATTATATTAAGTCTACATAAATTTCCTATGTCATTTCAGTTTGTTATGATATTATTCCCCAGCTGTCATAAAATATTGGATAGGACTGTTGGGTTTGTTAAAGTTGAAAGACTCCCTGTATTTTCTGTGTATAATTTCTGAAGCATTTTGGTGTCTTTCAGGGTAATAGATGCTATTTAAACTTAAGTGAACATTCCTAAACCTGGCAGTACAAAATATATAAATTCTTCAGAGTACCACTCTCTTTGCTACTTATACTAATCATGGAACCCTTGTCATTTTTTGGTCTCTGCTTCCTGCCATATAGGCTGGCTATTGCTGCTTTTGAGGTGTTGAAATGCTATTTGCAGTGGTTTATTCTCTCTTCTTTCTGTGTGACTTGAAACCACACTCTTGGCATGAGGTACTTCTGGTTTGGAATAGCTGCTGTGTTTTCTGATTGTCAGTATTTCCGCTCTCTACACATGGTTGTTGGTAAAGAGTAGTTGCAAAACTCAAGAGAAAGCTCATTCTGACATGTTGTGCCTTCTAGTAGCTTCCTCCTTTGTTAATTTCAACTACAAGTACATTCAGGAATTTTTTTGTGTCTGTGTATGCCCTGGTGGGCAATGAACCACTTCAGCCAGCCAACACCAAATTTTTGCCCATTTAGTGTGATTTCCTTTTCATTTTTGTTACAATTTCCATCAGTGTAAGCACATAAGTTAACATATAAGCAAGGCATACAAAGTGTTGTGGTTGTTACTTTATTAGTGCAAACAATACTCTTAGACACAATTTTTATTCTTCCCTGTATTTATCTTCACTCCACATTATAGACCAATACAATTCTGTAGTTAAGCACTGAGCTGTTTATTTTTTGAGTAATACAAAAACATTCAAGTGCAGCAAAATTCCAAATTGCTGCCATTCCTAAACTAAAAACAATTGGCAAAGTGATTTTAAATTACATCTTCTACTTAAAAATTTACATCTGAATGGAGATTGGTTATTTCAAGTTTCAGCCAGATGGTAATTAAAATGGGCAAGTTATAAACCTCTCAGAATGAATGTTCTAGTTTAGAATGTAAATGCCAGCATACCCTTTACTGCAGTGGAGTCATGGAATGCTGTGGTAACAACTCAGAACATGTATCAGTTTCAGCATTAACTCAGTGACCACTGGTGTTTTTATAATTTATTTAAATCCCTTTTATAACTACCTAAACATCTTGTCTTGGACTTTTGATATTTATTAACTGTACTTCACATAATAAATTTAGTACAGAACATTCAGAAAAGGAATAATTATATGGTCATTGCAGCTAACCAATTAGGGTCATTCTGCAGTCATTATGTAGCAATACATGACTGGAGAACTTGATTATTGTCATTGCTTTTAATTTTTATTAAATTAAGGTTTTTTTAATAGTGCCATTTTGCAAATGGTTCTTAGCAGTAATACCTTCCAAGCTACCATAATCACTGGATAATTAACCTGCCAGGATTAAGCACACTCTACTTTGCCTTAGGATGCTTAACTCTAAAATAAGGTCAATTATCTCCTGATGATAACTGCTTTGTCACAAGTTACTGCTTAATTCGGCTGTAAAAGCTCACCTTACAATACATATTTTACAACTCAAAGTAACTTTCAGTAACAGAATGGTCAAAGGAGTGAAAGCTTTTAAAGTGACATGATTACACAGAGTTGTGGAATGTTTCCTACACAGAAATTATACTAGGCAAGTAAAGGAGACTAAATTTGTATATATTTCTTTCCCAGACCTCTTTCTACTTCCTCAGTTAGGGCTAAAGCTTGATGTCTCTGATATACTTGACCCATCAAAGTCAAGAATGGGCACAGGAATCTGAATTCAATTTCCAGTCTCCCCAAAAGACATGAGTTACAGTGGCATCTCCTCAGGGAAGAGACTACTTTTGAGGGGAAACAGGCTGTGTATTCTTGGATGTGCAACTGGATAGCAGTTTCTTCAGAATTCAAGGGATGCTGCAAGGCTTTCACATGATTCATCCCTGCATATGGCACCAATTCATGACTCAGAGGAATATTTGTTCATATTGATGTGGTAAAGATCTTCTGGGTTCTCTTGCTATGTGTGGGCAGGGCATCACTGAGAAATTTTAGAATTTAGAAACTTTAGAATTACAGACATGCTGAGCTCCTCATGTAGGGCTCTACAACAAAAAGCAAAAGCCAACAATGTAACTTGTGGTATACAGTGTAGGGCCATCAGTAGAAGTTGAGGAGGTTATGTAGAATAGAAATTGTGAATTTTTCTTAAGTACAAATATAATAAAGAAAACTAAAATAACAGTTATTCTTGGAAATTAGATCCTCATCCTCTGTACTGTAAAGAGCTGTTACTTCTAAACACTCAGTTTCTGAACAAATTAATTACAGGATTGTAAACTGAAGTTCTGCAAAGACAGATGCATCTGCGAGCTCGTGGGGAAATTGATGCTGATGTGACAACAAATGCACTGAAAAGAAGGCAGGTTGTATGCAAGACTTGTACATTTTAAGAAGCAATAACAATTGCTTTAGTGATGGTTAGGAAGTTAGAAATCCTGGGCTTTAAAGAGATGGGTGCCTTTGTATGGAATAAGGTATCAAACAGGTCATCATTTCCTCTTCACAATTGTACTGAAATAGTACATTGTGCCTCCTTTATTTAAAATTTTTTTCAAGTGAGGTATCAAATACTAACAGAAAGATCCCTACAAATATAGGTGCTTTGGATACAGCCTTTAAGATTCTTTGTAAGCCTGTGTAAAAGCAAGTCTCTTTAGCGACATGGAAAATTCTCTTTAGTGGCAAGGAAAAACAGTAAACATAAAACTGAGCTTTTGGTGAGATAATGTGCTCCTGATTTTAAACTTAGTTTAAACTTTTAAACTGTAGTTTTGTGCTTATTTTAACCAGAGGAATAAATGGAAATGCTGCTAAATTTTCTAGCATGAACTATGTTCAACACACTAGGATTTACACCTAAGTGACAGTTTCCAAATGAAGTGGTCTATTCCCTTTCTGTAAACAACTTTCACTCCACATACTTTCATATATTACATTAAGATATGATCCTGCAGACAACCTTCAGTCCCACCTGCAAATTCCCTCTGCTGCATTATCACCTGGGACCAGACTGATAGCTGCAGGCTTAGGAATCTACCCACAGCCCACAAGAATCTTGAATGAGACATAATCACTTTTGTAAGATAAATAAGCCTCGTGGTGATTCTTTTCAAACTAGTGTGCATTCATAATGGCAAAAGTGAATTGATTTGAATTTACATTATGCAATTGCTAGTGTTTCTAGACCTAGCATATAGCTTTCCACAACCACCTGAACGTCCTTTCACATTGGTGAATTGTCTGATTCTGAGGATAGTGTTGAGAAGTAAGAGTCAGGAGAAAATCAGCTGGCAGATGCAATTTGGTGTGTGGAAGACAGGAAATACAGTTTGACTTCCAATAATGAAAGAGAGACCAACATTTCAGTCTGCTTTTCTGTCTCAGATGAGACCAAAAAGTAACAAACATAGCAAAGGATGGCTGGTCATGCCATAAATATCACCAAATTGAAGTTTCTGTTTGAAGTGTTTACAAGTAAGCATTTACAATTGGTTTTAAATGTTTGAAGTTATTACTAGAAGGCAAATAGTAGATCATATTTGAAATTCAGTATCTCAGAGAGGCTCATTTTACTGTGCTGCTCACTTGCATGTATGTTACGTAAGGAGCCCTTAAAAAAATATTTTTTTTAGCTTACTGAACCTGGTCCATATTGAGGAGTTATTTTCAGTCTGGTTGTTTGCAAACTGTCATCCTTAGGAGTTCAACCTTTAGCTTCTACATCTTTATTCATTTGGAATTAGGTTTTCAGAAACATTAAGCATCTTAAATGAAATTAAGTTGGGTGTCAGTGTTTTGCATTTCAGTTTATATGAGAGCATTTTCTTTTTCCTTGTGCTTTCAGAAGTTCTCAGAAACTTGCCCCACAGGTGAGGGTAATTATCTTCAGTTCGTAGGCTGGGTGAGAGACTGAGGTTTGCACAGTTCCCTACAGGGAGTCTGCGGTTCAGTTAAAAATCGTACTCAGATATTCTGACCCAGTTTATTAAATACACATGGGAAAAAATTTTGTGAGGAGACATCTCATCTTTCCTTCTGTTTTAACAGGTAGAGGTTTTTAAGGTCAGCTGCTGCTGGTGTTTGCTTTTCTAAACTGCGGTAAACAGATAGTATTTTCCTTTTATAAATGCTACGTTTAGGATTTCTGCAGTCTTTGGAGGGAGCCTGGGAATTAAAAAGTGTAATTCTGAATGGAGGAAAAATAAATATTATTTTTCTTTGATGTCTTTGTACAATTTGGATGCCTATTTCCTGGTGCAGGTGTTGTGTTTTCAATTATAGGACAGCTATGGCATTGTAATATTGCTCCTTAATTCATAGAATTAACTTTCTCAGTTTTGGAATACCTAATAAACTGTGGCCATCTGAAAAATGAGAGCATCTCTAGCACAAGGGAGGTGGATAATGTCAATGGTGTGTTGCAAAGATGTGCTGTGGGAAGGATGCTGAAACAGCCCAAGGCTATTTCAGCAGCAGACACTGAATCTGCTTCTCCTTCTCTCCTCTCTCTCTCTTTTTTTTTTTTTCCTTTTTTTCCCTCCCATGTGAACTGCAGTGGCTCTCTAAGATAAAATGCTTTTAAATCATTTCCCAACCTTGCAGCCGTTTCTGATAAAAGCCCTGTTATCTGAAATGATATGAATCACTGTGGAGTTAATCATACCTTATACAACAACATATTTTGTTGTGATTCATTCTGTCTCAATTAATCATCTTATTTATCTACATTGTCTCAGCTGCTGCAGTGAAATTCATGAGTAATAAGCAAGTAATTATTTTAGTACAGTTTACCTAGTACATTGTGAATGAAAGGAAAATTGATAGCCAAGTATTTAGATTTATATAGAGCACTGCTTTCAGCTAATGTCTAGATATTTAAGCAATTTAGGAATCCTATCTCAAAAAATGGCTTTCCTGTTACAGAAAACAAGCAGGTATTTAGAAGCAGAACTTATACTTTCCAACAGACTTCACTTCCTAAAGCTAAAAATATTTCCTGATAGTCTCTCAGAATGCTTAGGGATATTTATCCTTCCTTAGACTATGCAGTGTTGAGATGTTTTTAAGATTGTGAATACTGGAGAGCTTGCAGCATAAGACAAAACATGTCCTGTGAGAAAGGAAGGCAAATTCCACTGTATTTCAGCAGCTTGTGTTTTACTGACGATGATTGATAACACTTTTCACTTTGTAGCACTTCCCAGAGCGTCTCACAACACTTCATAAACATTAAAGCTCAGAATAAACCAGTAAGCTGGGTGTGTAGTCTTGTCTGTTTTACAGGTGGACAATTGAAAGGTTATTTGCTGAAGGTCACCCAGCGAGAGCAGAGCCAGGAACAAGCAAAATTGAGTTTTAACTTTTTTCTTCAGTTAAGTGTCCTGAGATGTCAGCTGCTGGCTACATTTTGGATAAAACTCACCTGTCTGGAGGAAAAGAGGTGTAGAACTTGGCTTTCAGTTTTCAATGTAATATTACTATATGTCTCTGACAGCCTTTTGAAGGTAAATTGCATATGCCTTTTCAATAATCAGATCACTAGGGCAAAAATGTGTAATATATCATTTCTAATATAATTTAAGAAACACAAAAAATAAGATAATTAATAAAATTGATTTATATAGTTGATAAGAACTGGAAGAACAGAGGCAGAAATCTTCACAAAAACTTCTTTAAATCAGTGTAAATTCAGAACAATGCAATTTCCCTGATATTTGCAGATAACAATGCAGGTGAAATATGTAAGTTATAGTAAGGATTTGTTTTCCAGTCCACCTAAGGTTAATTCAATGCCTCCTCATTTCGAGTTCTGTTTAGGGCAGATGTAACCAGTTTCTGATTCAGAGTATTGTTAGGACATGCTAAAGCCTTTTATGCCAACATATACTGGGGATTCTCCCCTTGTTGCAGACAGTCCTTGCAGTGGACTGACCATACAGTACCATGTTATCCCCATAGAAAGCATCTAAGTGTGAGCTGACAGGTGAGCTCTCCCATGTCCTCATCACGTGATGTCATCTGCCCCCTTTACTCAGATTCAGCAACTTTATGTCCATGGCAAGAGTGAATTCAGTGGGTTGGACTACTGTTGAATCACTGAGCTGGTCCAGCTTTCCCAGGCAACAGGATCACTAGATCTGACGAGATGAGAGGGTAGCACATGGTGGTACAAAGGACTTTGAAAGGGAAGCCTGGTAACTTCTCTGTTTCATCAGATCTAGCCAGGCAATACTGTTAGGGTCTCCCAAGCAATACAGCAAAGAAACACAGTTGGGGTCATTGACTGACTTAAATGCATAGTGTTTGCAGCAATATCCTTTTTTATTCTGACTTGCATTGTATTTGCAGCCAGTCTAAATGGTTTTATCTGCAGATATTTAGTTGAATGTTATTATGGATGGATAAGTTCAGATATTAGCTGTAAATGTTCTTGGACAGCGGGTTTTATATTAAACATTTTTTACTTAAAGAGTGTGTATTGATGCTTGCTTTGTTTATAAATTTGATTCTGAACAAAGTGTTCTTGAAAGTGGAGAAGAGGGAAGGATAGTCGGGGAGCCAGTAATAAGTCTGGAAAATCTTGGAAACCTACTTTAGGGGTTTTGGAATAGAATTGGCAATATCTTTATTATGTTAACCAATTTTTCTATAATATTACATAGCACTATTTTTTCAAAACTACAGTTTCAACTTTGTTTTTTTATCATATTATCCTTCTCTGTCAACACCTTCCTTCACTCTGTTTATATAGCTCATATAATATTTTTATTCCATCCAGGCTGTTTCACATCTGATTACAAATATATTAACTAATTTCATTTTTCTGACTTTCTTCAACAAAGAAGAGCAAAACTAGGCATTTGAGCCTCTCTTCTTTCTAATTAGTTATATAGCCTTCTGTCACTGGGGTTCCTACTGTTGATTTTATAAGAATAAATGTAACCCACTGATGTTTCTTTAAGACTACTGAAAAGTTACTGTGTGTAAGTAAAATAACACAAAAAGATTTTTTCCTTTATGCGTTGACATATATGTTGGAGGTATTTAGAACTGATTTATGCTAAACCATTACTGATTAAAATCTATATTTTAATTTTTAATTAGAATTTAGAGTAAAGACATTAGAGTTTACAATATGGGACATTTTCCTTGATTAAATATACTAATTATACAATTAAAACATAATTTATCCCTCTTGCAAATGACATTAAATGGAAAGCTAAATGTGCAATATATTATGAAGCATATGCAATGGGTCATAAATGTATGTAAGAGCTGCAAAAATATTTTACTGATTTCTAAAGTTTTTTCAAAGAGTTGTCATAAAGGCAGGAAATAAGCTTGTAAAAGGATTAGAAAAAATACAATTGCAGATACCTAACATATCTGAAAGATACATAAAAGCATCCATGGTTTTCCCAAAGGCATTAATTGATCTCTAAAGCTTTGTTGTATTTATAAATTTAAGCCACCCCATTTACAACAACCTTTGGGTGATAGTTTTGCAGCCACATGAAAGTGTCTCCTTAAGCTATATTTTCAGGTTTAGTGGTCATATTCTGACTTACAATACCATTTGTTTAAGTACTGACCTCCCAGGGAAGCAACGTGGAGAAATTGCTTTGCTCTGTAGGTTTTTGTCCTAAGTTAACGGAACTTATCCCTCCTAGTCATTACATTCTAATTGTTTTAATTCTCCACAGAAATGATCCACGAAACCTTTACTTTAATGAAACTACTGCTAATCCATGTGTGATAAGTAACATTAAGTCAACCTTCCTTTGACTCCTCATATTCTGTGTCAAAACCAACAACATATGCAATCACATTAGAGAAACACACGTACATGAGTCAGTTTGCTTTCTATGCTCAAGTGGTTTCCAGGCGAAGGAGCTTTCCTCTGAAGGAGAGAACTGTAGCAGTCTGATGGTTGAGACAGTTGAAATTTTGTAATATATAAAACTGCCTGATTGTTGGTTAGTTTTATAGCTGTGTAGAGGGGGGCTTCCTACTCTGAACTTGAAATTCAACCAACAGTTGTGTTCTTCATCTTCATTTCATTTGGAGGCAACAGTTTCACGAGTAGAAAGTTTCTTCCTTTCACCCACAGCTAAGGAGAAGGACTTCCCCACCATCCTTACAAAGGAACTGGCCATCAGCATCTGCTTCTAGTCCGAGCCTTAGAGCCAGCTGGTTCTCCCTGCTCTGTAGGGACATGGGCTGTCCTTGTCAGGAAGCAAAAACCTTTAGTGTTTGAGAGACCCATTTGAAAGCAATTGGAAAGTGGTACACATTCCGATGGAAGACCCTTAGGATACCCAATTAACCTGTCCGCTGTGATACTTTTCAAGCTGTTCTTCTGTTATCAAGGTACAGCCTTGCTAGGGTGTCTGAAGATATCCCAAATATCTCTGGAATTAGGAGTTTTATTTTAATTTTTCTAATGCTAAAGATTGATATCTCAATTCCAGGGTAACTCATTATTTTTATTGAGAAATTGAGAAATTCTACTTCTTCATCTTGATATTATTGTCCTTTGAGACTGAACCAGTCTGCAGGTCAAGAGCTTGTTCATTTCTCTTTCCCTGTGACTACCCTTCTGAAGGATTCTATTTTTGTAAATCTGAGAGACCAAGCTATGGACAGTATCTTTGATCCCTGGCAGGTAGGAGACCTCACAGAATTAGGTTCTCTTTAGGATCTCTTTTAATGCAATGTGTTTCTCCTCTGGAATTCCTATGAGAGACTAGGGTATTTTTATCTTGTCTATCAGACTGTTGACCTCTCCAGGTTGTGCAATATTCTTTCTTAAAAGAACTGGAATTTTCATGAGAAATGAAGTTGTAGCCATAAAATGTGATGTTGTGGCAGTCCTGATTGCTCTGTAAGGAGGACCTTCCTGTAACTGGAAAAATATCTGAAATTTTGTGGAATTGCAGGATCTTTTACCATCAGTTTACATGTTTTTCTTTTTTTTTTTTTTAAACATGTATGACCTATGTGGATGGAGAGTCAGATGATCTTAACACACAGTATTTGATATTCATGTTGTTTTGGAGCAGCTATGATTAACATGTCTTTTTCCTCTTGTTGGAATTTCTACTAGAGCAGGAAATACATCTGTGAGTGGTCTTGGACACATACCAGTTTCAGATAAATGGATCAGTCAATTTAAATTCTGCATATATAGTTGCCAAACACTATGCATTTGATTTGAACATCAAAGTAAATGCCAGATTTGGATGGAGCTGCATCTTGGTATATGTGAATTACGATAATGAGTCAAACTACTGAATCTCACTGCTTAAAAAAGAACACTCATCATCTGGAACCAAATATCCTTCTTCTAGAATCTAAACTCATGAAAAGAACTGAAGAAGTACACAGCCTTATGCTGGCCAGTTGTAGCCCATCTCTGAACATGCGTTATCTGAAAGGTGGGTGAACACTCCTAGAAGTGTTCTGAAGTGTTGAATGGTGGCAGGTGGACCCGTTATTTAGAGCACACTATGGAAACCATGAGTTTCAGGAATCCCTATTAACTCTACTTGCAGATGAGTTTATTTCTTATTTCAAACAAGAACTCTGTGTCTCAGGATGAGTGGTATATGAATATATTTCAGGCAGAACAAGCTAAAATCAAGATCAAAGTGTTTAATGTGTTACAGATATGTTCTTGGGATAATTTTTAAGTTGGCATGGAAATGACAGTGTACCTCATCCCAACGTTATCTTTCCATTTATAGTAAAGATATCAAGTATTTTAGGGGAGAGTCTCCATTGTAACAGACTTTATTCAAACAATACCTATTCATTTTGCACATCTTCCATTGGAGTTGTTTATTTTAAGAAGTTAAATGTCAGTTATCACTTTTTAACCAACCTTCGCCTCTACCATTCTTAAACAACAGTTTATTTTTATTTGAAATTTAAAAATGCACTGTGTGAAATACTGCAACATAAATTAACAAAAATGAATCACTTTGTGGGGCATTTGCATAGATTTAGAGTAAGAGAAGAGTATGTACTAGGTTAATGAGCAATGATTTTAGACCAGGAAAATGCTTAATTCAGGAGTAAGCTGTGCAGACATTCTATCTTGTGGATGTTGTTCAAGGTAACAACTTTTAGAACAGTGTCTCATGTAACAAAACACAAAGCAAACCCCTAATTTTTCTATTGCAAAATCTTGTATGTCTAATGATACAGTAATGATTTTGTTAGGTGTATGGAGAAAATTGGGTAATTCATACAATATGTAGAAAGTTTTCTAATGGATTTTTTTTTAATTAGAATTGAAAAAATGTTTTCAGTGCTACTGTTTTGTTCATCTGTTAATAAGATCTCTTGCAATTAATCCTTGTTCAGGATTATGAGTAAGAAAAATTATACTTCATGTAGATAAAATTCACAAAAGGAGATCTAAAATATATCCAACTCATCCTGCAAACTGTTTGAAATGTAACTAATTTTGTCTATGTTAAGCGCTCCAACAGTGTTACTAATATGACCTTGCAGACAAAGGCATATGAAAAATTATATCAATAAAATTTTTAAATTCTCTAAAACAGGTTTTTTTCTGAAACATATTATATAGAGAATATATGATGGGTTGGCATGTTAAAATGGTTTTGTGGAACCTTTTCTAAAGCATCCTGTTTGCAAATTGACTATGTGAATAATGTGTCCATTCCAAGACAGCTTTTCTAAGAAATCATGTGATCTTTTTTTCTTGCCTATCTTCTACCTTTATTATTACAGCAGTTAACTGTACAGATGATGTTTGGAGTTCTATACACTGTACAAAACAGAGTAAGAGGCATGTCCTATCCTAAGAAACTTTCATTTTAAACAGAGATATCAAACAAAAGACTGGAGAAGTAATAACCAGAGAGGGGTGAAATGTCATAATAATGATGATATGCTTGTTCAGTGCCATTACACAATGTAGCTAAGGTTTTTGCTCTGTAGTCTCATATATCAATTTTTTAAAGAAATGCAATGAATGGAAGAGAAAAAAAAAGTAATGATGGTCTATGCTAAGGCTAGATATATGAGTCCCTTCACGTTTTTTGTTTGTTTTCTTAAATACTATAGTCTTAAATATCATGCAGAATTAAAACAGTTCATGATCAGTTAAAATTTCAAATATTTAAGACAGCGGTATTTAAGATTAACTGTTTTCCATTTACTGACTGTTACTTGGAACCAAAAGAGTCTTATATTTTTGTAAGCATAGTAAGCTACACTGTTTTTCTTTAAACTTTAGAGTATGAATTATATTCCTATAATGACAGCTGCAGGGTGGAATGTTTTAACACACTGGAGTGAGATATATCTTGGACACATTCTTGGTATCTTAAGTTCAACATGCTCCATATGGTGCCACTGAGCCAGTGATTTTGAAGAAAACAGTTAAAGACTGCTGAAACAGCGTAAAATACAAATTAGTCTTTGCTGTATAAGTAAAAAAAATTCACTGTCAATCTTTTCAGCTTTCTGCATGAATACTTCCAGCAACTTTTAATAGTAGTCCCCATGTTTTAAAACAACTGTTGAATTCTAGCAGAACAGAGTGAGAGATTATGGGCTAAGAATACATTGATTGTACTATGCCTAAGCCTTATGCAGGAGAGCAAAGAGGGGAAGGGAGGTTGGGCTTCCCTCCATTGCCACATTAATCTTTAATGTGGCAGCAGGGATTGTGTGATGCAAGATTTGTGAAAGGTTGGTTGCTCTTTGTTGAGTTGGTCCTCTGTCAGCACAAGAGCACCGTGAAAGAGCTGTCTGTCATGGAAGTGTCTCTGTCCTACTGTTGAGAATAGCAATGATAGAAGTAATAACTATTGTTATTACTTAAATACTTTACTCTTTGGGGTACTGAATTACCTAGGAATTATGTTTTCAGAGCACTGCACTTTTTTCATGTATGTTTTCACTTGCAGTATCAAGACAGGTAGGAGTTAATGTATGAGTAACTTGCTTGTCTATCTTTTAATGTAACTGGATCTTTTTCAACATAAACTTGACCCTGGGTTTTCTTGTAGTTCTTAATACTGAAGTTATTGGCTCGTACCCTGACTTTTGCTCCATATTGACTTGATGTGATTTTTCCCCATTATTATTAGTAATAATATATTGTTATATATTATATAATAATTATGTATAGTTGTAGTTACAGAATGTATTAATAATGATAATTATATATTATATCATAATAATATCGTCATTATTATTATCATTGTCATCATCATTGTGGCTTTTTTAAAGCACTACACATGGACTCCAAACAATAAATCCAAGGATTAAATAGCAATGCAAAAATTCTACCTCTCTCAACCTTAAATCATTTTGTATTGGTGTTGGCTCATACAAACAGGTTTTCAAATATAACAGAGCATAAGACAAACAGCCACAGTACACCAACCTGTTAACCTATACTTGTGTACCTTTTCTATCAGCAGAATAGCATAATGAAGTGAGAGCACTACTGATGAATGAAGCCTCTGAGGAGGTGATTTTGCGGAGTTATATTAATGTGAAATTGCACATTACAGCCTGAGTTGATCTAGGAATTTGCTGCTGGAGGAAGATGGAGATCTTGCTCCCTATTGGCCCCCATTTTCAGACTTGTAGCTTCTGTCTCAGGTTCCCTCTGTACAGTGTAGCTATGGCAGAGAGACATGGCGGATATTTTAAAGTAAAGACCCAAGAGGCTGTGGCCATGTGATCTTTTTGAACAGGGATGTAATTTGAGACAATCCATCTGAAAAAAAATAAACCAAAATACAGTCCTTGAGCTTCTTTTTTCAGAGCGAAATTGTTACAGTCTATAAAGTCACGAAGCAAGAACTGACAGGTGACTAGCATTTTAGTGGTCCCATATTAGAGCTACCTGCACTGTTGTAGTCCCTCTAGATTTAATTAGATAAAACAATCATGAATAGTTTGTGTAAATTTCCAGCTTTAAATGTAGCCTGAATGTCAAATTTCAAACAATAATTACTTATGACATTTGTTAAATCTTTTGGGGTACAGCCAGTGTGTATCTGTGGTAAAGGACCTAGTTGCCAATGGATTCATAAATAGAGTTCTTGTACACTCCCAGAAAGTACAGTCAAAACATGTATGGTTTTGACACAGTATTTTTCATAGTAAACAAAGGTCAAATATTTGCTTTCAGTGAAAAACTGAACTTAATATTGGTATTAGAGTTATGACCAGAACATTAATTATACATTAAGGTGGATGTTTTCTCATCACACATAAAATTAGGACATTTTCTCTTTTTGTCTTGCTGCAGCTGAATTCCCTAGTTTAAAAAGGTGTCTGTTGATGTTGATCCAGTCACTAGACATACATTGGTATATGTTCTATTAAAGACTTATTCAGCTGTACCTCCCTCATCATTGATAACTGTGCAGTCTCCATGGCCATCCTAATCCGTATGATTTGATGACATGATGCAGCTAGTCATAATGCAGATAGTCATAAAACACTATCCCCTTTATTTCAGAAACTTAAGGCTTCCAAGCCACATACATAATCCAACCCAAGGAAATGATCCCAAGGGATCCACTTGACCCCTCAGTGCTGCCTTCATTCTGTGCCGTGGGTAGACCGGTCCCTTTGGTTCTCTGCTCAGCAGGATTACAGTCCTGGTCTAAATTGGAAGACAACTGTGCTTCTATTCTCTGAGTATCAGTTCATTGTCACTATGTGTGAGAAGCCTGTGTTAAGCTACGTGTTAAGCTTGCATTTCACTGTTCCAAAATGAGTTTGTGTACAAAAGACGTAACAGTGGCATTATATTCGCTCTGCTGGGACAAAAGGAGGACCTCCTTTGGCCAAACACGTTTTATGCTGAAGAGCAGAGCATGAAAGGAGACCAAAACCTTTTTCTACCCATTACTACTATTTGCTGAAGGAGTTCTCTTTTAATTGCACATCTCAGCCCTTGGTGGCTTTTTGAGGAAAATAGGAGACAAAGAATAAGGGGAAGACTTGAGAGACATCCATTGGAGCTCTCTTCCTGAAATTGGCTCTGTATTTCCCAGAGATTAAGAAATTTTCTTAGCATTTCAAACCTTCCACAGCAGCTCAACCTTGCCTGAGTGAAAACTTGGGAGTGATTTTCTTTATCCAGGCCAGAAACCTGTTCATAGTTTGCTACTTACAGGCCAGTAAATTACTTCTTCAAAAAGTTCCTATTTTGATAAATTAGTGTGCTTGTGTGTTTGTACTATATTATGTAAGAGGAGCCTTGTCATCTTATTGAAATAATAAGACATTGAGAGATACCAAGTATTTATGGCTAGATTTAACGATTTTAAAGGAAGGAAATTATTGCAGCCCCAGGGCAACAGTAACTTACATAGTGACAACTTATACATGTTTTATGTGCCTATTTACTTCAATGTTCACTACAAAAGTATAGTTACCATAGCAATGACCATGTCACCAGATTGCTTTGCTAGTTCTGAAATACAAAATACCCAAATGTCACCTGAACCGTGATTATTTTCTGTACAAGTACTGAAAGTAGAAGTTGAGAGTATCACACACTTTTCTAAACAAACAGTTACACACTGATTTACAGGAGGCTTTATGTTGCAAATGTATCTCGGGTTGTTAGCATCCCTAATATTGTACATTCTTTACCACCAAGCTGAAGGAAAACCTCCCTGGCTTCTAACAGCAGAACCAGAGATTATATCCTTAATCTCTAGGCTTCTGTGAAATAATGGTACCTAATTGCAATATTTCATGAAAATAATGTGGGGTATTCAGGAAGACATTTTATCTGATTTTAGTGTGAACTCATAAACAAATCTATCTTTTGGCTAATCACAGGTTGTTAGTGTTAGATAAAATAACATCACGGGAAGTGGTGTGATTTTTATGTGCTGCTTCTTTGACTTTAGAAATGGGAAATTTATAAAGCATTTATGTAGTAACTTCTATACCTTTGTGTGCATCTTATAACACCAGTAGAACTGAGAAGCCAAGTACTAGATTTTCCGAATCATCATTAACACAGTGGTGAGTTACCTCAATATGACTTGTGACCGTGGGCAAGTGAAAGATGAAAAGTATCTTACCACAGATCTAGACTGCTTCTTCTTATAGTTATATTTTCTCAGTTGTGAGATGTGAGCTAACATAAAATAACATGTACATATAATAATTGTGAATACGGATGTTTGAAGCAAAGCAGTTTGTAGGACTGCAGACTTAATCCACCATTTCAGTCATTCTCCTTCATTAAAGACTTGTCTACACAGAAAAAATTAATCTGAACTGAGATAGCACATTATTTTTTAAGCACTACAGCTTTAACTCAGATTTGTGTTGTGTCCATTTGTGGATAATCTTATGCTGGAACAGGAGTGGTTCGTTCCTGTTTAACTTATTTTGAAAATGCGTGTAACTAAAGAGGAACAGGGCGCATGAGTTATTGAACAAATATGTCAACACTTGGAGCCAGCCATTACCAATTCCATGTGAAGATGCAAAAGTAAAATTGATTTACTTTCATATAACGGTTGATCTCATCTTCCTTGCATCGTGTAGTGTCAGAATTCTTCCCACAAAGAAGGACTCTCACTTTGCTGGATAGGGAAGTGGACATGGTGCTGTTATGTATTACATTTATCTGTAGGAGTTGTAGTGAAGTGCTAGAGAACTACTTTAACTGGGAAGTTTGATCCAAACTACTTAAGTTCTTGCACTGGAGGTGGAGACCCAGTGGTTCAGATTCCAGCTCTATTTAGCAATGCTGCTGTTTAGACTCTTTAAATGTGATCAGAGATCCCCAGAGGAAAATGAAGCCTTAAATAAGAAAGAAGGACACTTTTTTACACAACTTCAATCTTGACTGAAAAGTATGTAAGATTTTTTTTAAAAGGCTCTTTCATTGTGTTATAATGCTTAGCCATTAGTAAGTAATTCTAGCTACTTCAAGTTTTATTTGGATTCTCTCTGTTCTCTATTTCTTTCTCTGAAAAAAACCCTGTGGTATTTTTCTGTTTATCTAGGAAGCTAGTGGAATTTACAAATAATCCTCTAAGTGCATAAGTGTACTCTTCAACAAAAGACATTTGAACTGACCCAGGACAGGTAGCCTGAAAAACTAGATGATACAAGTTGCTGGTGCTTCAAGAGGACATTAAGGTGTGTGATTCAGTGTGAATTACCATCGCGGGCTGGTAGCTCAGGTAGCTCTGAGACCTCTGTGATGCTCCACTGCCTTTTATAAACATGCCCAAAGACTTGTAAGGTCTCTGCCCCTTGCACAGACATACAGCCACTAGTCCTTATATAATTTACCAGATAGCCTTCAGCAGTGACCTGTCCATGGGGAGGGTAAGCTCCAGCAAGTCAGTGGAATGTGACCACCCAACCTCATACTGATGGGCAGGTGTGGTGGGAAACTTTGTCCAGAAAGCCCCTTGTTCCTGCAGTTGATGGGCTGTGTGAAAAAGTCACTCTGTCTATGTCTCACCTCTTTTACCACATACTGCTTTCATAGTCAAAGGTGTGTTTGTTCCAGCTGTGATGTTAAAAAGTGTAACTCCATTTACACCTACAGGGATAGTCTGGCCAGAGTGTTATTTATCATTACTGACAAATACACTCAGTACAGAAGGAAACACATGCATCTTGTGTATGGTTAAAGGTGTAATGTGCATTCACATTTGTTGGCACTGCAACAGCCTTAGGAATAAATCTGCCTCAATTTCTGCATGAAGGCTGTCCTTCTCCTGCTAAAATCTGACATCCAATTCTTGTTCTGTAGCTGCTCGAGTATTGTATTTCTTCTCTGTTCTCTTGCTGGTGCAGCCACCCGGTGTGGGGTGGATTCCATGTGTGTGATGCTCATACACATGCTGCTCTGCTGCCAGAAGCAGAGGACCTAATTTTTTGTGACATGAAAAGAAACTTGCTGGTACAGTACATTACTAAGTGCTAGAGACTGACTTCATGAAATGGGAACACCGCAGGGGAATCTGGCAAGGAAGATGTGTTTATGTAACTGAATTGAGTGTTGCAACTGCCATCACTTAGTTCCCTTGGCTGCAGTGAGCGAGTTGTGAGAGAAAAACAATCCAAACAGAGATCTTCAGATGCTGAGGGCAGCTCTAATTACTTACAAATAATTAATAAAAATGAAATGCAATATTATTACAAATACAAATACCATTAATTTTTATACACGATCACGTGTACCAAGCTCAGTGATAGGGACAGAAACACTCAGGCTTTTGCACTTTTGTTTGAAGTACATATTGTTTGGGTGTCTTCAGCACATTCTGATATCCCAGGGAGATTCATGACACAAGAGTAATTGCACATAACGTAAACAAGATCTGCATTAGCTGGCTCTTTTACTCAGAATCCTTTTCCAAGTCCAGATGTGTGATGTGTAAATGTTAGTAGAACAGAGTCCTTATGAAGTAGCTTTATCAAATGCAGCTAGTCTTCCAGCAAAATGGAGAAAATATAAATTAACACTCAAGGCCTTGGTCAAATCTGGTGCATAAAATTTTATGGTTATATTTATGTTCCATATGTGCTTTGGACAAGTGCCATGTTTGTAAAGAACTACTTCAATATTATTTTTAAAAGTGACACTTTTAGCACAGTATCCTCTGCAAACTGTTCACCACTCACCATGTAAGCCAGCCAGGCTCCAAATAAACTGTTCATTTTCATGGTCTAAACCTAAGATCAAAATGCCTTTTAGAACATAGTGATTTTCAAAACATGGCATGGTAGATGTCATATGTGACTTTTTGAAGCATAATTCAGAAGAGTTGATTAACCTGAGTGAAAGAGGAACATGCATGATATAAAAATCTGACAAGAGGTAAGGAATTAGGAAGATTTATGCATGTCTGCTAGTGCCGAATATCTGTTCTGGCGTGTTTATAACATAATTAGATTTTACTAGATTATATGAGCACCACATTCCTCGTAGCTCTTTTAGTAAAAAAAGAAACAAACTTCAAAACAAGGCGATTCGACAAATTCGTGCTACTTTTCAGAGGTCGCAGGCTATTCTTTCTTCATTTCCCTAAATCCCTAAATAGCTGTTTTTTAAAATAAAGCTTCCAATGCAGCATCTGGTGTGCTGTTATTGCCACTACTTTTGCTCTGAAAGCATAGCACTACTGGTTTAGAATGTTCCCATTCATTTGTTATCTGGTATTTGGCCAAAAAAATTATTACTAATATAAGAGAAGGAAGTAAATTTTCAAGAGCCCAAATTGGAATGCAGTCTGAACAAAAGAACAGCACTGCTTTGACCCCACAGCTCTTTTCAAATTTTGCATAAAATGGAAGAGATACAGCATCTTGGAAGAAATCACAGGAATTCTTTGTGTTGGAAAGTGTGAGGCAAACTAAATAGATTGAAATAACTTCTGTTATATTTAAACACAAATGTAATACTACAGGCAGAGGAAAAAAAAGATTATTTATACTTCTGAACACTTAGGAGGTGTGAGAATTCTGCAGTGAAGGGCTTGAGCAAGTACTTAGCTAAAAATAACCTGTCCAAAACTGAATTACTATTACTATGACTACTAATTTCAGCTTCAGAATAATATGTAGTCTGTACATTTGTCATGTATTAAAATAAGAAATATATCAGGTGCAATTTCAGGTTCATTTGCAGTATGCTAATATACTCTAAACATATACTAATGGTTAACAAATATGTAAATGTATATTAAAACATAATGTCAATCTGTTATCTCAGTAATTAAAAAATAGTTGTGAGACAAATCCTAAAATAAATGTCGCGTTTTAAAGACACAGAACTAGAGGTTAAACGGTAACTGTTCTGAAGTATAGCTGAGGATTAATAAAATGTTCTTTGAGTCTGGGAGTGTGTGGAGCATGTGCATATAGTGGAATCAGAGATGGTAATTTTTTTGTATGCTTGTGTACCAAATTTTTTAAACATTATTGCTTGAAAACTGTGATAGATTTTTATAATCCTTTGGAATATACCACTGGTACTACTGGGAGAGTGTCCTTGCTTAGCAGAGATTTAGAGAACAGCTCTTGTAAAAAGAGCACACTTGAAACGCAGAATTTTCTTTCATTCAAATGTTGACCAAATCTTTCTTTTCTCTCTGCATGGATTGAGTCCAAATTTTACTTTTCAGCTTGGCTTTAAAAATTATCTCTGTGAGTTATGAACTGAACTAAAATAGTACATAGCAAATTGTGCAGCAACCTAAGTCATTATACTGAAAGAAAAATCTATTTATACTTTAATATTTTGTAACTAGTGAATATGATATTTTTAAGAGAGAATAGATAAGTTATTGCAATTATATTAACAAAGCAAAATAACTTCATAGTAACAAAGTAAATTCATAGTAACAAAAAGATCCATCAGTACTATTTGACATGAATGGTGATGTAACCGATATGTCTCAAAGTAGAGCTGTAGGTCTTTATAACCTTCAGGTGCTCAGAAAACGTGAAAGTGGTGATAAGTGGTATTTTGGTGGCTGTGATTCCATTTTAGGTACCTTTTTGTTTTCCTTAGTTAGGGATCTATTAATAGAAATGCTTGAAAAAACCACTGATTTAACCTAGAAGGGTTTGGAGAAGGGGGGCA
Source organism: Myiozetetes cayanensis (assembly GCF_022539395.1). Taxonomy (NCBI): domain Eukaryota; kingdom Metazoa; phylum Chordata; class Aves; order Passeriformes; family Tyrannidae; genus Myiozetetes; species Myiozetetes cayanensis. The sequence continues at coordinate 21,935,764 of NW_026086605.1, forward strand.
TACAGAAAACTGAAATACAGGAGGTTTCAGAGAGGGAGATCATATTTGTTTTGTCATGATCTGTATATGCATTTGGGAAAGTCATGTTAAGTACACATGTGTGTGTACTTAAAGTTGATTTAACAGGGAAGGCAAATACCTGACAGGCAAAACCACTATGAATTCATCTTATCAGTATTATTGCTAAATATCCAGTGCATCTTAGAGCAGATGATCACATTGAAAGAAGGGGTTTTGTGTAGTTATCCATGTAATAATGCATTGCTAAACTGTGCACTTTCAACAAATAAGTTGTTGTCATAATTATGCTGTTATGTATTAGGTGAAAGATTACTGATCTTTGATGCAGGAATGTAATTTACCATAATTACATGATCTAATTTGAGGGGTTTTTTTCTATAGGAATTAATGCATATTCATACTTTTTTATTTTCCATCTAACTTTTTTTCTTCTTACGAGCATGGTGTTTTAAAAGTAAAAAGGAGTGCTGAGAATGCTTATAGTTTCATTTCTGTCATAGAAATTCTATATCCCACTTTTTTAAAAAAATTACTTTCAAGTTTGAAAGCATAGTAACAAACCCAACCAATAGAACAGTCATGATCTTTTTATCTAAGCCAGATTTTAAAGGAAAAAGCAATTATAATGAAATGAGAGTGATTTGAATGCATGAAGCAATTGGTTATGGATAATTTGAATGTCTGCTGCCAAGCACATTCTAACCCACGTGAACCCATTAATGGACTTCCATGTTTCCTTCATCTTTGGTGTTCTTTACTGATGCTAGCAGTCCTTTGGCCTGCAGAAGCTGGATGGAGGATTTTTCCAAGTCTGAGAGACTGCTTATTTGTCAGTGCAGCTTGGTTCATGATTGTCCTCACCTGCTCTATGGCTGTGGTTAACTGCTTTGTTTCTTTAGCTATTTCTTTTCCATCCTAACTTTTCTGAGTACGTCACCAAGTCTTTGATAAAGTCTCCCTTTCTACCCAGCCCCAGCATGGATTTTATCCTGTGCTTGCAGTCAGTAGCTACTATCTCAACACAAAGGATAATATCAAATTTCCAAAGACTTAGACAATGTGGAGAAATGTGCTGATGGGAACCTCCTGAAGTTCAGTCCCCCTCTTACCTGGGGAGGAATCTTGGTCCCAGGACAGGCTGGGAACCAGTTGGGTGGAGGGCAGCTTGGCAAAAGGGGACCTCTGAATCCCAGTGGGAAAAAATATGAATGAGAGCCAGCAATGTGCCTTCACAGTGAAGTAGAAAGACCACAGCATCCTGGGCTGCATTAGGAAGAGCACTACCAGCAGGTGGAGGGCAGTGGTCCTTCCCCTGGTGAGATGCATCTGCAGTGTTGGGTCCAGTTCTGGGCCCCCAGCATGAGAAAAAAAGGACATGGACTTGCTGGAGCAATACCACCAAAGGCCCACAAAGATGATTGAGGGTTTGGAATGTCTGTTGTTTGAGTAGAGAAGACTGAGACCCTCAAGAAGAGGAGGTTCAGGGAGATCTTATCAATGCATGCTAATGAGAGGCAGTAAATAAGATGGAGTCAGGCTCTTCACAAAGGTGTCCAGGGACGGGACAGGAGGCAACAGGCACAAATTCAACTACAGGAAATTCCACTTAAGCATAAGGAAAAAACTGTACTGTGATGGTGGTTGAATGCTGGAACAGATTTTCCAGGAAGGGTGTGGAGATCCTTGGAGATATTCAAAATCCAATGGTCCTGGGCAACCTACTTTAGCTGACCCAGCTTGAGGAGTGGGGTTGGACTAGATGATGTTCAGAGCCACTCTGTGGCTTTTGTAATACACTAAAATAATGTAATGTAATGTAATGTAATGGCCAGTCTTCGCGAGCGAAGATCCGGGGAAGGTCTTTCCACCTTCCAGCCTGCGCATTGGATTTTTTAGGTGAGACACAGTGTGCGCGGAACTGAGCCCACCCTTTAATCCTAAGGTTCATCTGCCGGGGCCAAGCGAGCTTGGACGGTGGCAGCGAGGTCCTTAGGACGTAGGTGGGTTGCCTTTAAGGGCTAACGAGCCCCACCTGCCCGGGAGTGGCCCTGACCGGGAATCGAACCCGGGTCTCCGCGGTGACAGCGCGGCGCCTTTCCCCTAGACCACCAGGGGCTCAATACACTAAAATATGTTGGAATCATATACCTCTAATTCCATTATTTGACTATTCTTTCAATCTCTACTCTGTTTTAACTGGTCTCAGGTGCAGGATGGCTTCTCATAGAAAAAGAACAAACATACCAAAAAAACACTCATCCTTTAGCACTTAAAGATCAGAAGCAGTTAAATTCTAACTTTAATAGATTTTTTAAAAAATTGGTGGAAGAAAATAGCAACTTGTCCAAGATGATAAATGGTGCCTTAGTCACATCTGGAATCAGAGCTCATATTCTACAGTCAGGACCACAGTGATGTAACTGTGGTCAGATTTAAATTTTGTTTTTCCCTGCAATGACCATGTTGTGAGAGAGCACTGCTAGTACAGACTGACAACTAGGTTTTTCTTTCAAAAAAGTAGCTACAGAATATTTCAGGGAAAAAAAATTTTCTTGAGTATTCGTATCCTGAACACAGATAAATGCATCATTGAATTAACATTAAACATCATTAGAAACTCCAGTAAGAATCTTAAAGTCAACTGGCTTCAAAATTCATTGAAAGGGTAAAATATGTATTTTGAAGATCAGTTAAAAGTTAGTGTTATCGCTAGAAGTTGCAGTGAGCAACTTTATTTTCTTCCTAGAGTTAACAAGCAGAGCCAGCCCAGCACAAGAAGAGTGTTACGTGATGATTGCTTTTTACAGGGTTCCTAATGCCAGAGCCTTAGTTATAATTCTAAATGGCTGTGCATGACATCACACTAAACAAAGTATATAAAACAACTCAGTTTCACTGTTAAAAATGTGTTACCCCTTTAGCTGGACTAGAGACAAGTCCTGCTGGATCCCAGCACTTTTAGCACAGTATCTGATTATTCTCTTCATCTGAAATTGCTAGATGAGAATATCTTGTCTGATTTTGGGCTAGTTTGAGTGGTTGCAATCATAGAAGGCCTTGTTGAAAATGATGCAATCTTTTATTTCTATTTGTCACCCTCCAGCCAGAAAGTTAGCACTGGGAGCATCCAGTGAACAGTAATAAAGACTTTAAAAGACCACCACGTCTTTTATTTTTATATGCATATAAAACTCTTCTAGCTGTTAGTTTTAAGATATTTGTTTTCATTTTTATTATGTTCTCCCAATTCAGTGATGTTTAAGGAATTAGTGGATTTTTTTTTTCCTTCTCCCTCTCTTCTGAGCATGATGCATTAATTTTTAAGGTAGGGACAGACATATTTGTATGGAGAAATGGTGTAAGTATTGTTCACTCGTTTGATGCTTACAATATGTGAGGAGAGACACACATACAGAGTTACAGGTAGTTCAGTTCTTTAGGTAAGATGTAAGGTAGATACAAGTAATAGCACTTTATCCATCATAAAATTTCAAAATGGCTCAGAGGCATATCCCTCCTGCAGCTGTTGCAGACCCTGTAATGGCATTAAGCTCTGACTCAGGGTGATTCTTACTATAGAAGATTCTAGCAGGAACTATAGTTCTGGCAATAATCTGAATAGGAGAATAAATAGCTTGAATATTAATGAATTGTATGTGATACAGACACTCTGGGGTGAACCCAAGCAGGACAGGAAATACATTTCTTTTTCAATTCTTTTCACACTAGGCTTTTTCAGACAAAACCCTCTGGTACTCTGCCAGAATCCCTCTGAACATTACAGTTTTAACCCCATATGGTATTTATATTTGTTCTGATTATTCACTTGAACTGATTATTATTATTATTTTATATTTTCACCTACTGGGTGAAGGCAGTGTACATATATTTATGAATGTCTTTAGGATTGCTGGAGCAAGCTGAAATAATATTTTAGGATATGATACGAATTCTTGCTATCTACCCTTTATGAAGAAAAGCAGTTTTGGGGTCTGGCACTGCTTATGGGAAAAAGATAGAGAGGTAAAAACCACCTTAGTGTTCCTTTATGGTAATCTGCCCATCCAGTTGATGCCAGCTGTGGTTTTTTCAGTAACAACCAGTGAGGTGTAGATGCTGATTGTCAGTGTTGATTCTCAAGCTGTATGTGGAGTCTGCCCATTCTGTGACCACTTTTATTGATCTTCTCTGAAATGTGAACAGATGTACAGTACTGACTGAATCAAGGATTAGTCCTCTGTGCTTATCAAACAACAATTAGATTGAAGTATTACATCCATGTACCACATCCCCAAGTATAGCACAAACCTGCTCAGTTGTAGCAGAATTTCACCCTTTGTTTCAGAAAATATGCTGTGTGGTTCTTTTGTCTTCTGTTTTTCAAACTTTTTATAACCCGTATTAAAGCAACTGCCCTTAATGCTTTTATAAATGGCCATTTTTTAATAAAGACATACGAGTTTGTATTGCCTTTACACAGTCCAGTGTAATAGTTGACCTTAAGGCAATGCCTGTCTAAATCAGACTGCAATGACATAAAAGGCTGGATAGGGTTTTGAGTAACTGTTGATAACTATTTAGCGCTGAATGAAGAGGAACATATGTGTCTTACCACTAACCACAATAAATGTACTGTTGGCACTAAAGGTTAGTGATCCAGCTGGAACTGTGTCCTGTAGACTTTCCATCCATTCATTTTAAATAATAGTGGCCATTTGTTGAGGTCATGTTCTCAACTGATCATCAGAGGGTCTTCAGCAGAATCTGCCTCTGATTCCCGAGGTAGGTCAGGATCATCATTACCCCAGCTTTGACATTACCCCTGTTTGCATTGTATGAAAGTACTTGTAGTTCTTGTATGCTGCTAATTCATCACGTTAAGAACCGTGGATTTGCTATGATACCTATGTATGTGTGTATCTATGCATGTATTATTTTCTTAAATTTGAGAAAGGTAATAAAATCAGGTATAACTTAGTTTGGCTTTGTGTAGGGTATACGGGAAAGGGTGCAATAAAGACAGATCATATTGTTGCACATTTACAGGCTTCCTTAAATACCTGGATTTGATAAAAGAGCACCCCACCAACTGTGTCATGAAGTTAGTGGGTGTATTTATGACATCTTTGTTATAATTCAAAGACAGCAATTAAAAATCCATCGTCCTTTCTGTGCCTTAAGCTCTGTTTCCAGGGTCATATTTAGCATAAACTCGCTTGAAGCTGGAAGAGTGAAAAGCATGGACTGGCACAACTCATTAGTCCCCTTAAAGACTAGCTTAGCTCCTGCACTGTGACCAATGTTTTATGTAGGAAGTACCAAAAGAAGGGCACATGGTGATCTTGAAATTTCATTCTTCGTGACTTATCTTCCAACAAAAAAAAGAGGGAGATTTTAACAAAAGATGTCTTTTTTTGACCCATATTCAGAATTACTGGGCACAACAGATACTGTTGAAACCTGAGATTTCTGATACCTGTGAAGTATATAAAACAAGGGTATAGCACTGAAAGCACAGAATTTTATGAGAAAACTCCTTGTTAAAGACAGGGAAAGATGATAGAAGGGATGAAGAGATACAAAGGACAAATGTGCCTGCTTAAGGAAAGGTAAACTATGAGTGTTAATTATAATAAAGGAAAAGACTTTCATGTCTCTATATTGCAATGAGACAAATAATACATTATTGGGGGTGGGGTGTTTGGTTTTGGTTTTTGTACAAATTTACTGTCCTTTAGAAAATAATGGAAAAAAAATGTTTCAGAAATATAAATCTTCAGCACCTACCTCTATATTCCCATATGTTTATTTCAGTTGTCACCCATTTGGATAACAAGGGTTTAGTGTTAGAGATTTTTGAAACTAACTTTGTTGCCACAAACAACGCAATCTGTAGAAAAGCAAGGATGTAAAAACGCAAAGTTATACCAGGATTGGAGCTGAACTCATGAGTGGAATGGATAGTAGTAAATGATTATACTGAAGAAAAAGGGAATTATCTGAGGGAGATTATCATAACCTTAAGTGTGTTCAAGGAAACAATGTAAATGGAAGAAAACTAACAATCCATGCTTCTGAAATGTAGGAAAGGAAGGAAATGTTTAAGATTTATTTATGGAAGTTTTTCCCAGTTTAGAAAGATTTGTAAGATACAGTGTTGGAAGTACTATTCAAATTCTAATCAGACATGGTTGATACCAGTAGGAATGGTCCCATCAAATGCAGACATGAAGTCTATGGTCCTCATAGTCATTTACTATTTCTCATTGAGTGAGTCCACTCAAGTTTGCTTTTCTATTTCTTTTTGCTTTTATGCACTCTGCTCTGCAATGAACTGCAAGGATCTTCCTCTGTAGTTACACATAACTCCACGTGTGTGTGCTGGCTTGAGATTACATTGATTCATGGGCTGGTCTGAACCCACTGAGTCACAGATTTATTATGCAGAAAAAGAGGATGATATTCCTGAATAGGGTATATTTTGGGTAAGTCAGGAAGTTTACAGTTAATGCAGTGGGAACACCCTCAAAACCTCTCAGTAATCTCCCAATTAAATTAAAAATAGTAAATCAAATCCAGGGGATAGTACTGTAATATGTGAATTGAGGTTATTCTCTGAGTTGTGTTCTCTACCAAGAAGGATGACAAGGGAGGGATTAGCTTCAGTGTCCCCTGCATTTGCTTTCATTTGTAATTATGGGAAATGCATTCAGTGTACAAGGGTATCATTGCTGTCCTGCTGTTTTATCATTTCTTTATGAGATAATGTTGATTTTGGCAATGAAATGCAAATTTAGTTTACAGTGCTCCTTTTCTCCCATATAAAGGTTAAAATGCATATTGTAGATAATAATGTTGGTGGTGCTTTTGAAACATCCTTTGTCAGCTAATTTTGGCAATACATGGTTTTAAATGCTCTGCAATGCAACTGCATGAGTTTTATGTTGGCCTACATGAATTAATTTTAACCCAACATGCATTTGTTACCATTTTGGCTTTAATTTGATCAAGTAATCATAAAACCTTGGTACCAACAAAAAAAATTTTGGATGTGTCAAGAATATTTAATATATGGCATGCCTTCTGTGTCTTATGGCAAACCAAACATGAGATTATTGAAGTTGAGCCATCTTAACTCTATAACCATAAAAGTCTCTTAACGCAGGGGGCTAACAAATACTCCTAGGAATGCAGATGCTGATGGATTCTGTGTTTGGAGGGTATGTTTCTGTTTATTTATAAGCAAATAGTTTGTATTGCTGGTGATAAAAGGGCTCAGAATTTTAACAAGTCCTGTTAAAATTAGCCTGTGTGTAGATTATAAACAGCTCCTTTTACTAAATGCTGGGACTCCGACCGCAATAAAATACATGCAAGAACAGAAATAGTTTTCAGCTGGGACTTCAACAGCAGTAAAATACGTGCAAGAATGGAAATAGTTTTCAGCTAGAAAGCAAATTCAACATAACAGCAAGGCCAGACCTAACGGAAGTTGTCTTTTTTATTGTTATCTCTTTAATTTGTCTCGCTTTCCTGTGTAAACTGCTCACTATTATGCAAAGAGAGGGTGTGTGTTAACTTTGGTGACATTGTGTTACTGCCATTAAGTAACATTGCACACAGGCTCTTTCAGAATGACTGCACTTAGGATATTTCCCCCCCACAAATGACATGAGTCAAATGACATTTCACAACTAAAGCCAAATCCCATTTCTACTTTAGGTGGTACAACAATAAATTTGCTGTCATGGTTAGTAAAAAGATTATATAGAAAAAGGAGTGAGTTTTTAATATATATTGTATGAAAGAGTGAAAAGATAGGGAGAGGGTTTTATGAAATGAGATGTTCAGTTGTAGACAATAACAGAAAATATCTCTGAAAGTGCTGAGTTGGAGTAATGAATGAATAATGTTTAAAGTTTATCAAAACTGAAAGAACTCCTGATGAGAAATGAAGCCTCCTAAGAAAATTCTGTTCTGTTGCTGTTTTGCTTTGCTGTTGTCGCATGTCACACATGAATGAAAATGCTGCATTCTCTGGGGAGCAGTAAAGCTTCTGTGTAGGTTGTTTATTTCCTTAATCCCTCCTTCTTCGTGATTTTCAATGTCAGATGTAAAATGGAAAGCCTGTAAATATAGTGATTATCATACTGATTATCACCTGCATCAGGGAACGCCCCGGCTGGCCGCTGTAACCCGAGCAGTCTCCACATGTTACAGCCACTTAGATTTTAACCTGACTACTTTATTAGAGACGTGAAGCTCAGTATGAGGTGCCCTAGGGCTGCACAGATGGGTTCTGCTTGTTTCCTGTTCTCACTGTTATTGTGAATAGATACTAAAAGGTCCTCATCGCTTTTATCTGGTTAATTTACTTTGAACTGTCCCTGGCACTCAGAGCCTGCCTCACATTTCTCAGCGTTTTGCAAACACCAAACTGTAGAATCCAAATGTGTGTTTTGAGCTTTATTAGCTTTTTGTACTGGAAGAGCTTTAATTCTTAAAGGGATCTCATTCTGAGAGAGGCTGATTTTTAGGGGGCTGTAGGCACAGTCCTTACTGAAATAAGCTGCTCAGGAGTTGTTCTGAGGTTCAGTTGATGGGAGAGAAGAAAATTAAGATTGCTGTTGTTCTTTGGCGTGTTCAGACACCCTGAGATTAAAGGTCAACTGCAGGAAAATCTATGATTGTATGCTAGCTGCCATTATTCATGTAGCCAGGCAGCAGACCAGGCTAAAAGATGACGCTCTAACAGGAGAATCTGAAGACGAGATACTTTTTAACACATGTGCAATCATTTATCCTTCCTTGTGGAAGGGCCAGGTCTTTCAAACCACGTGCTATGCATGGGTGCCCCAGTACAGAAATGAAGATGAATTCTCTCAAAGTTTCACGCACAAGAAAGCACCACTTCACTGGAATAGTTTTTATTTCTTGTACTGGTGTCCCATTTCCTGGCCAGACAATATTTTAACACAGATGTTAACGTCCTGCTGCATTAGGATTTTAAAGAAATCCCTTTAGGACAAATCAGTGTGACTTCCTATTTCAATTACAGGACCAAAAACCTGAGGTTAAAGAAGTTATTTGGCTACAAGACATAATTTTTAGGCAGTTTTCTTATTCTCTTCCTCCTTATCACTCCTTTATTTCTCTCTCTCTTTTTTTTTTTTCCTGTGTCACAGTCCCATTTGAGGCTTTCTTGATTGTGTTGCAGTTCATTGTAAGTGCATCACTTCAGAGTGGAAGCTTGCAGGCTCCTTTTTTCATATGAGCATAGGCTTTGTTAATCACATGCTGGTTTAGGAAAACACTGCATGATATCTTTGAACCCTACACTCCTTCTTGACAGCCAGGCTAGCAAATGTCATTGCCTGTGTGATGTACAAGAAGGGATTCAATTGTAAGTAAATTGTCAAAGTGGCTAACCTTGCCCGCACCCAATTGTCAGGACCATGATTCAGTTTTTCTGTCAACATCAGCTAAGGCTAACCCGGTCAGCCTTATGTTTCTGCAGTGAAGCAGCCTGAGGAGTTGTGCTTTTCAGCTTATCACATTTTATTAACCTCAACTTACTGTTGTTATAATCAATTGTACCCACATCAAATTCTTCTATTGCCCCCAAATTGACAGATAATATAGGTCCACAAGTATGTATTTTCTGCATCACTAAAACCTCTTGTAGGGACCCTGGGCTCATTTGGTATGGTAGTTATTTTTGTTTAGTTGGATTAACTCACCGTTTTGGCTCGAGATTATCTCTCTGTTAATATCAGTTGGCAAAGATAATCTGAAAGAATGCGAGTTAAAACAGAGACTTTGAGGGGTTTCTGCAATATTTCCAATGTTAAGGTAGAAAGTGAGTAAAGGAAAAACATTGCTCTTGTCTTCCATCCCCTTGCTTTTATTTCAAAACAGATTTTAATTGCTCCAATTAATATAAATAAGACATGAGGACATTCTGATACCCTGATGTTTCCTCTGTTCTTTCAGGAAAAGAACATAGTTAAATTGCCTAAAGCAGTGATTAAGACATCAAGAGTATTTTAAAATGTTCATCTGATTCTACCACAAGGGTTTGAGCACATTTTGTGATCCTGGTTTTTTAATGCACTGTAGATGACAAATGATTTTTTTAAATGGCTTGATAACGTGTGCCATACATAAATGGAGATACGATACAATTTCAATTAAAAATATGTCTGAAGGGTGTTTGTCTGGATTTGAAGTAGTGGTTTCCTAGTCAAAGTCCTATCTCCAGAAGTAACTTTCCTCACTTGGAAAAAAAAATATTGTACCTTCTTTATTTGAACTTGTGAAATGTGTTGACACTGTACTGTTGTTGGGCTTGAGGGAAGGAGGGGGAAGCTTTTGGTGCGACTATCAGAATCGAACAACTGTATATGGCTATATTGAGATAATCATGTAAAAGGAAAACTGGCTGAATGAGTTTCAAAATGTGTTATTTCTTCATTATCTAGCACTTTATAATTAACTGTTCTTTTTTTATTATTTCAGGAAGCTGCCACTTTTGCTAGAGAGCAAGGCTTTGAGGTGAGTTAACCCACAATTGCACACTAAACAGATCCTAAAGGTTTTTTTCTTGCTGATAATGAAGTTCTTTTGGACAATGATTGATGTGCTATTATACTCTCCAAGCCTCGCAGCGGTTGCCATGGAAACTTGGCAGTCGTCATGGTTTCTTTGTTCTGCCAGCTCAGTGTTATGACGCACTCTGCTAGGTCTGCACCCAACATCGCCTACAGATGTTATTTATTGAATTTTGAAAAGCCTCTTGGGAAGCCGAGAGGTTGGGCACGGTTTCAAGCTGCCTCTGCAGATATGGGACCTGTCAGTTTGTTCAGTTAAAAAGCTACCTCATTAGCTGCATTACACTCCAGAAGGATTCACTGCTAAAGCAGTGGTGAAGCAAGACTAAATAGTGAAATATAACACCGCTTAAATAACTTAAACCCTGCCATATGTGGATTATCATTATGCAAATGAATTTTAGAAAGGTTGTATATAAAATTGTTAGGTACTGAGTAATGTAAACCATGCTTCTACAAAGAGCTTCTTTTAAAAAGGGTAGTGTGGAATTTGTGTTTCAAAACATATTCGAGTTGGTGTTTTCCATCTGTGCTCTAAAAATGTCTGATCCTCTACTTTCTTGAAGTAAACACTGTTGATTTTACAGTGATTTTCAGAGCTTTTGATTTCATCTTCTCAAGGTATTTATTTGACTAGTACCACCCATTGGCTACATTCAGATAGCTTAATCTGGAGAGCCCTCAGCTATTGGTCTCTCATGCTGAATTCAAATAGGCAGGTTTTAAATACTATAATTAATGTGACAAGGCTTGTGCTAATTTTGCAGATAGTAAGTGATCTTACTGAAATCTAAATTGCAGAACTGAACACATATAAATCCTTTTGCATGTTTTTTTTCACTGGAATAAGACCCACCTTAATTGATTTGTTTGCAGTGTAAGAGAAGAGAGTTTGACTGCTCAACACCCTTCTTGCATAAATAATAGAAGCCGCGCGATTCAAACTGCATCACTTTAAGAATGTGCCACTTGTGTGTGTGGATGGTTGCATATAAAAAAACCAGGGAAAGACTGACAGCTTTTGTTCTACAATTTAGATTGCTTTAGAACCGTACACCAGCAGGTACATCAATGCCATCACTGTTTTAGATATTAAACTGTGGGCTGTCCCATTTCATTTTATGGTTCCCAAATTCATGTGGCTGCTTTGTAGAAATCAAGACTTTTTATCACTGTCAATTTTCATTTCTATAATCTGTATTCTTAAGCATAAAAATACACTTTGAGTTTATACTAGCAAATGAATGAATTTCACAGATGCCTCCAAAATATGAAGCATAAGGAATTATTGGTGCCCTCTGGTAGCTAGACAATAAAAAGAAAGGAAGTAGTGTATTAAGTCTATCCATTCTATATTTTTATTGCCCCCTTGAGCTAAAGACTTTGGATGTGCCTGGTTTAAATTCAGCTCTAGTGACAAACTGCTTTTGCTGGTGTCTGCTAACTACCATCATATTAACCTTCCCATTAGTGCTTGCTTAGAGATTTTAGCACAGTTCCTCCTGAACATCCTAAATCTGCCACATTTGATTACAGCATATCAGTAAAGTGCACAATGATTATGATCTTATCTCTTATTGCCCCCTTGCTTGGCAACGACTCACATGTCAGGTTTGCTGACAGAGATGTGTAAAACTTGATAAGCATCCACAGTTGTGTTTTCCCATTGTGCTGTGGAGGAAAAAAAAAAAAAAATCACACTTAAGTATCCTACAAAAACCTCAGAGAAACTTCAATTAGCCTTTCAATTAAACCCCAGAAAAGTTTCCAGCAACTCTCAAAAGCTTTAGATATTGATTCTGTGGTTGAGAATAAATAACTGGTAAAAATAGCAAAGTAAAGGAAAGGACTTGATTGACCAGGGCAAAAAATAAGAGGATGTTTATCATAGAAGTGATAAAAAGTTGCTGGTGGCTGCAATTGAATTGCCACCTGGAATTTTTTAATCAGAAATATTTTAGCATAAAGAATCAGTTGTCCTACCTCATAGTAATTTCAGCAGTTTTGTGTACTAAATGCATCTCTTAAACATGGATTGAGATAAGTGTATCTGAAACAGTTTTTGAAAAGAAAAAAATTAGTTACAATTTAAGACAACTTCAGGAAAATATACACCTTTTCTGAAGAAATATAATCCTGTCATAGACAGGAGAAAACACTTCCGTGACAGAATCTGGTTTTTTTTCTTTGAAAGGGAAAATACACTAAAAGAAATTTTTATGTTTCACCTTACCAACAGTTAGTTTTCCATTGTACTTTTCTGAAATACAAGGTATTTTTGTAAAATCAGTCACTATATTTGAAGACCATTATTTTCTTCACTTTATCTTCTGACCAACACTTATCTGTAATAATCAGAAGTAGAACATTATTTCTGATGCAGTCTCTTTCTGGAGAGCGTCAGTGTGGGGTTGAGGGTTTTTTGTGAGTTTCACATCCTATGACATTTTAAAACTATTAAACAATGTCTGCAAAGACAGTGCTTCATCCTAATTGTACGTTGCAGTCATCTCAGTAATCCATTATAACAGTCACAATTTTTATCCCAGGGAAGCTCTCAGACTTGGTTTCCATTGAAGTGATAGAATGGTTGTCAGTATATTTTTACTGGATGTTTCTAATACGTTTCAGATAACAAAGCTTTATGAGGTTTTGTTTTTACAAAAGGATAACTTGCTGCTTCTTCTGTGTGGGAATTAGGAAAGCAAAATCCTACTTTAAACATAATACTTAGGGTTCAATTCTGTCTGTCAACCGAAGAAGGAAAACAAAGTGAATGGAACAGTAGGTATCTAAGGGCTTGGAAGCAGCTGCCATGTAAAATGATTTCTCTTGTTAGAGGTAGAGGTCTCCTCCAATATACGTATTGGCTGGGGAACAAAATCAGAGTTTTGGTACCCTGAACCAGATTTAGGTCTTGAAGTTAACAAGGTACACTGCACAGGTCCACTGTTTTCAATGGTTTCAGTGGCCTGTTTAGCTTGGGGCTGTGGCAGTCCCAGCTATTCAGAGGCAGAAACCAGAAGACATGGTTTGTCTAGCATAGCTTTTCACATATTTTGTCTGATCCTGGGATTTCTGATGTGCTTTCTTCACATGCACATATTCCACTTACTTGCTGGAATGAATGCCACATGTGAGTTTTTTTCAGTTGCAGCATCAATAGGCAAATCATGCTTTAGTGAGATTTGTATGACAGCTTTGTTAAATCAGATTCAAGTATATAATTGGATATGTTTGAGTATCCTGTGAATTTGGGGCACATTATTGAGGCTTTAGGACCACAAACCAGTACAGTCATATCAGCCATGTCTGTAGAAACAGGATGTGTAAGAAAGTCTCAGTAAGTGGGCAGGTACAAGTCAGTGCAAAATAAATATTATACATATGTATATATTATATTATTTGAAAATATTACATATATTCTGAACAGAAATAGAAAATGAAAACATTTCATGATGTTTACCTGACAATGAAATAAGAGGCATACTACCTCTGCAGTCTTAAGTTGTAAATATTCACATATTGTATAAGGTCACAGTCGTACCTTCAAAATACAACATAATGGTAAAATGGAGATATATTGCGCGTAAGTTGAAGCCTCCTCAACACTGACATTGAAGCTCTTCCACTATATAAGCTCTATTTTATTCTCTTCCTTTGGAAAAAATTAGTATAGAAAGTGATTTTGTCTGAAAACAGTCAAGTTAATTTTCACAGAAAATGCTATTCAGTTACTTTTAAAGTCTTCACGGTCAGACACAAATCTCAAAATCACTCTGTCTGGAAATTTCTGCTTTTTTTAAAAAATTACCTTTTCCTCCTAAATACCTTCCTTGTACCTATGCTTTACATCCTTATTATATATTTAATTCTTCCTGAAAATATTTGTGCTTTTTGCTTTCTTTCCCTGTCTACTTTATTTTATCCTTTACCATCATTCTTCACTAATCTCTTTCCTCAGGGTCCTCTCTTCGTGTAAGTTAATCTTTATTCTTCCTTAAGCTGAAGAAATCATCTTCTGATCATGCCGTTTTCTCCTATTATAACTTCATCATTTTCCTTTCAAAAGTCAACGTGCATGTAAATACATCACACAAATATCTTCAAGCTCTTTGGTTTCTGTGCCTGTTTTACTCCACTGTAAATATGCCTAATAAAGTCACCAGTACCCACTTCCAACTTAGCAAAAACTAAACACTTCTCTCCTGTTTCCTTTGATCTTCATGATGATTTATTGCAGTTTCTAGTTTGTGGATCTCTTAATTATCAAGGCCTGAAGTATTTCAGGATTTAGGTTAACCTTCAGAGGCCTACATATTACCCAGCTGGAGGGCTGTATTCTCCATTCATCCCCTGTTCAACAGCTTGTGCTGCCAGCTGATATCCTCTGTTCTTAAACCTCTTAAAAAGACATTTCCAAACAGAGGAGCAGCAATTTCAATGCTTTTCTCTGGCATCTTTAAGGGACTCATCACCTTCTGAGAATTAAGGGTAAGATGGCCCCTTTTTACTGTCCTCGGTCCACACAGAGGGGATTCAAGGTTCTTCTCTTCTCTGGTGGAAGACGTTGCCTTCTGAAAGCTTTGTTAACTGTCTAAGCAAGGAAGGAAGAAATAACACAAGTGAGAGCATTGTATATGGAAATTAAAAGTATGAGAGAATTTTAAAAAGAGATAAAGAGGCCAATAAGTACGGGGAAACTGTTTTCGTGTTTTCCAAGTGTGTATAAATCAATGGGCTCTCCGACTACCAAAGTTGGGGAAGAAATTAAAGGGAAGCTAAGAGTGTTGCAGAAGGGGTACATAATTTTCCCATCAATGTGTGTTGGTAAATATATAGCCCAGGTGTATTCTCTGTCTATAGGAAAGATGAAGTGCTGGAAGGACAACAAAAAAAGAAAAACCAAAAAAAAAGCAGGTAACCAGGACAGACTGATACGAAGATTATAGTTCCTGAAGCGTTTACCTGACCTTCTGATGAAAAATAATCAGTCTCTTGTCAAAATGGCACGTGCTGTACCTGGGTTTCAAAACAACACTATATGCTGATTTTGAAAGATACAAATCAATTTAATAATAATATAAAATAATTGTAGCAACTCTGGTAAATGACTTGAAACCTCTCCAGACAGCTTTGAGAATGAACTCTATTCAATATGTAATAGTGTTAAAAAGTTAGTTTGGATTCATAAGGAACAGTACATAAAATAATGAGAAAGTATTGTTATATTTTCATATATTCAACACTGGGCCTTCACCACGTTTCACTACAGTTCTCTGTACACAAGAGCAAACTGGGAAAATAATGTGGTGTTGTTTAACACAGATATGAATAAAGTGGGACACAGTAAGTAGCACTAGTACAGAATAATGTTAGGAAATAAAAGAAGAAAAAAAAGGAAAAATACATAAATTATTGAAAGAAATAGATTACATATACCAAAGTTAATTTGTAGAACTTACTGACTTGAGATAAACCTGACAACAGAAGCTTCCCATATGGCATTATAAATGGGTTTGATGTTAATACAAGTAAATATAGGAATACCTATATTTAGATTAGACTAAAAACTAAGTCTATTAGAAATTGAAATTCTTGTGTTTCAGATCATAGGGCAACAGTGATAATAGAAAGTATAACACTGTAATGACAAGTTGTGTTGTTAGCGTTTCGTGCATCAGTTCTAACACTCCAGGCTTGTTGCTGTCAAAGACACTGGGTGGACGAGAGGTTTAGTTCAGTGTGCCAGTTTCTCTGTTCCTACCCACACGCACAGGGAAGTACAACATCCTTTTAAAGTGACGATGTCTGAAACTTTTGCACCTTGGCCCTATTTCAGAAAATTGGTGATGTTCTGTGCCCCACTGAATATACCTTTTGCCCTTTACTTCTCTGCATCTCAGTTGTGCAGCCAGTGGGCACCTGGGCTGCACACCCTCTCAGGTGCTGCAGTCTACAGTTTACTTGATGAGACCAGTTATTGTAGGGAAGTTTGAGAAACAGTATTTGTAATCCTTCTGAAATCAGAGGGATTATAGTAGTATAAAACCTGGCTAAATTGGATGAAAATCAGGCTCAGAGTTTATCCAAAGTATTCTCTTACCAATTTTATTTTTAATTTTATGATAGGTACAGTTAGAATCCAGTCAGCAGCAAAGAAACCCACTAATTGCTCATTAAGAAATGCTCTTTAATTCCTTTGTTAGCTTTGCAGTTTTGCAGCAATTGGAATAGCTGAACTATCATTATCAAGATTAAAAACAGTGGTCTCATAGTACTACATAAACCCTTCAGAGAATGAGGTATTCCTCCTTTTAAAAATCTTCCTCTACTGACAATAAAGTCTATTTTATACCTAGCTGTAAGAAAATAAATCTTTGATCTGCTAATAAAGTTCTAATCTCTCACCACTCTAGTATGCTGGTAACAAGAATTCTCTTTCTCTCCGTGAATAGACTGAAGACATAAAAGAGATAGCCCGGAAGACACAAGCCCTGCCAAAGGTGAACACTAAAAGGCAGCGAATCGTGATCTTTACCCAGGGGAAAGATGACACTGTAATGGCTACAGGTATATTTTTCAAATCTCCCTTGTCACTCACAGTAAATATTCCAGTTAAACAATTACAAGTTGTGGTTTTACAAATTCGAACTGTTAAATGATAGTCAGAGCATTTGCCTTTCGATGTTAGTCCATATTTCTCATCTTTTATGCTTTTAATTGTTTCAAGATCCTGAATTTAAAAAGTTAATACTTCACAAGAATGCCTGAGAATTTAGTTCTGAACATCTTAAGTTCTTTTTTTATAGCATAGATCTAAAATATTGATCCAGTTGGTTTTACTCAGATTTTTATGACTTGAGATTTTATCTGTGTAGCCATCTTTGCTGCAAACAAGAATACACTATGCCTGCTGAGAACAGCTGTGCAACAGTGTAGTATATTTAAACATTTGTGAAGAGGAGGAAGTGAAATCCAGTACTAAGTGAATTTCCAGGCTTTTTTGCTTTGAGCAGAAAGCCTCACTTTAGCTTTTCTCAGCCGTCTGCTCTTCAATTCTCAAAGGAGTACGTGGGAAAAAGGTGTTCTAGCAGGGATACAAGTAGTTTCTGCTGTCTAAATTGATGATGTACGATGCACAGATTTAAGCATTATAAACATGACTGCCTACCTTTTGACAGTCTCTTTAATTCTGTCCACCTATGCTTCTAGACTAAATAAAGCTATTAAAAACATGTGCTGTGGCAAGCCATTTTAGTAGTTCATTCCTTCACAAGTTAAGTTATTAGTCAGGGCTGAATTCCTCCTTTGAAAATCAAGTAAAGTTGAGGAAGCTTTGCACCTGAGGGACTGGTGCTTACTCATATAATGTTTGCCTCGAAATCAGAATTGGCTTCAGACTGTGGCTGCAGGGCCAGGCACTAAGTAGGTATGTCACTGCTATATAGATCATTCCTAGCAGCGATTTGAATGATTTCTCCAATAGTTTGCTGCTTCCCCTATTTTGTTAGCTACAAACTGTTATAAAGGATATAGAAAGCAGTCATTGAGAGCTGGGTGTGTGTATCTCACTGAATGATGATGGAAGTGTTCCTCCCAGAAAGTTAATGCATAACGTGAATGGCCCATATGGAGGCACTCCCCTTGAGTGTTGTACAGTTGGCTGAGAAATAGCAATATAGAAATGTTTTTATACATGAGCTAGTAATAATGTAGTAAACCTAAATCTTATATGTAACCCTCCTGTGCTGTTATTTAATTTTAACTGAGTACTTTTTTATTCTTCAAACTGGAGTTGTTAACAAATCCATTAATCCCTTCTTTGATATTTTTACAACTGGGAGCTTATTTGAGGACTGACACTTGCTAATCTTAGCTGTTTGTTCACTATGAAATGAACTGATATTAGAGAATGCACTTTATATGCATGATAAATGCAAGATGGATAGAGAGTGTATGCAATGGTGTCAGCTACAAAAGCAAACATGATAAATGTTAAGGCAGTTTTGAGCCGTGGGATAAGCTATTCAGTGCACAAGCATAGCTGAATCTCTTTGCTATGTTGTTATTCATGGCAGCCAAATAAATGTCAATAATAAAAGAGAATTAAAGATTTTCATTTCCCAGAGGCAGTCCTCTAATACAGCTTGATCTTTCATTTCATTTGTAATTCATTCTCATGTCAGGATGCAATCATTCGCCAGGCTCTGTGTGTCATGTTAAGTCATTTAATAATGATTAAGAACATAAAAATGTTTGGCCTGTGGGGCAATTCTCAAAAGAGATACCAATTTGTTATTGTTTTCCCCCTTTTCCTTTGGTGTGGACCATCTTTTTCCCACCTCCTCACATTAAAATAATAATGAAAGAAAGAAAATGCATCCCTTTATTCAGCATATGAAAATACCGTACAAGGACATAGAGTACTGCTAACACACTTATTCAGAACTAACTAGTCTAGGTTTCAAACCTGCAGTGGAAAGTGTAAAAGTTTCCAAATGATCTTTGGAAGAATTACTGCGTTTAGGAGTTACCAGTATAAAATAATTTCTTTTTTCTTATCTACAGGAGTATGTTTTTTTGGAAAAGCAGATTGTGTGTAGTTGTTTATTCTACCTTTCTGAGGAAACAGTATAGTCTCATAGAGTTTGTGCCTAGATTAAAATAGTATGCTTGTTCAAACCTTCTGCTTTATTATTTTGTCCAGGTTAATAGTAAGAACATGCTTATTATGTTGAACAACATGTTTATGCAGAGAGATTGTGACAAATTGCAGAGAGACCTCAACAAATTAGAGATGGACTATCACCAACTGTATGAAGTTTAATAAGGGAAAGTGCCAGATTCTGCACCTGGGAAAGGGCAATCCTGGTTGTGTGTATAGACTGGGGAACGAGAGGCCGGAGAGAAGCCCTGAGGAAAGGGACCTGGGGTTCCTGACAGCAAGTTGAAGATGAGTCAGCAGTGCCCTGGCAGCCAGGAGGGCCAACCATGTTCCGGGGGGGCATCAGGCAAAGCATCGCCAGCCAGTCGAGGGAGGGGATTGTCCCGCTCTGCTCTGCACTGGGGCGGCCTCATCTTGAATATTGTGGCAGTTTTGGGTGCCACAATATAAGAAAGATATTAAACTATTAAAGAATGTCCAAAGGAGGGCAACAAGGATGGTGGAGGGTTTGGAGGGGAAGCTGTATGAGGAGTGGCTGAGGTCACTTGGTCTGTTCAGCCTGGAGAGGAGACTGAGGGGAGACCTCAATGTGGTCTTCAGCATTTTCAGAAGAGGAAGCAGAGGGGCAGGGTTCAATCTCTTCACTCTTGTGACCACTGACAGGACTTGGGGAAATGACATGAAGTTGAGTCAGGGGAGGTTTAGGTAGGATATCAGGAAAAGATTCTTCACCCAGAGGGTGGTTGAGCACTGGAACAGGCTCCCCAAGGGAGAGGTCTGGGACAAAGCAGCCATGGGGCTGGGTAACGAGAGAAGGGTGCACCTCTTCAGTGAGTTATATGTGGGTTGCTTGGGGATCAGGTAATGGAAACCTGAAATGGAAAATGAGGAGATACTCTTGGTTACAGCTCTGAGTGGAAGTAGAGGAAATAGGATGGATAGAAGGGGTTCTTGCAGGTTGCCAGGTCATTCATGAAAGAGTTCAGAATTATATATGCTGGAAATTTAACATGGACTTTCTTTGAGGGTGGGGGTGTGTATATGATATGAAGAAGTCCAGATACAGCTAGTCACTACAGGTGGAGAGAATTATGACAACAGTTGTTCCTGGATGTTCCAGAGAATGGAAGTATCAACAGGTATTTGAGGAACAGAGCATAGGGCAGAAAGGCACAGTTTATTATCAAAAGGGAAGACTGACCAAACAATTCTGACTGGTGGCTCATCTCAAACAGACCATGAGCTGTAGGCACTCAGGAATGGATTGACAGACAACTTGGAGGTCCATGCAGCTGGGTCACATCGTGAAAACCGTGAGAAGCAGTAACTGCATCATCAGCCTCAATCTAAGCCATTCAAATTTGTCAGTCCACTTTCTTTGTCTGTCTGAATTATTTGTGTTTTCAGAGGAAAAATTTCTGTCTTTATAACAGAGTGCATCGGGTCTTTCTGCTGTCTGCTCCTATCTGCTCCGTCACAGCACTCCAGCCCCAAGGCCCCTTTTCTCTCCCCTTCCTTCCTGTTCTCTGTCAGTAGGAATAATTGCAAGGAAGAGGCAAGCTCAAATTCAAGCTGAGTGTGATCAGTGTGTTTTAGAGGCAAGGAAAGGAGTGTTTAGGATTGGCACACAGGAGCTGATGCAGATGAACTGTTGACTGAATTAACTGTCAGTTAATAAGACTCTACAGAGCACGAGCAAATGACCATTGGTCTCCTCTTCATGTCATAGAATCATGGAATGGTTTGTGTTGGGTGGAACCTTTAAAGGTCATCTAGTCCAACCCCTCACAATGAGCAGGGACATCTACAACTTGAGCAGGTTGCTCAAAGCCCCATCCAGCCTGACCTTGAATGTTTCCAGGGATGGGAATATCTGCAGATTCTCTGGGAAACTGGAGGTGCATTTTTCAATAATGTCAAATTTTGTCTTTTTACTGAAAAACTTGAAGGCGTTGGAGCTTCTCAGTGACCTTCAAAGTGAGCATTGAGAAAAACAGTTTAATTTTTTCTAGCATTGGTCCCCAACATGACTGAATTTTGATAAAAATTTCAGGGAATAAAGCAGCCTGTAAGAGACATCTGTGATGAAAACTTTCAGTACAGAGGATTATGCTTTGGTAAAGGGACTGGTAACTGAAAACGGGATCTGTGGACTTGCTTATCAGATAATTTTATTTGAGGAACAGTAATTGGTTAATTCCTTGTGCGGATGCTCTTCATCCATACTAGGAATTACTTGGCTATCAAGATTCTGGTCCCAATACCACAGCCTTCTTCCATCAAATCCCTCTTCCTAGGCCTAAGGTTCTGGATTTGACTGAGGTTTGAGATTTGACTAAGCTTATGGGATACATTTCATGTTTCAGTACTTTTTTCTGTAGCCACACAAAATACGTAAGTAGAGAGTGCAGGGAGAGTTAATGAACACATGCAATCTCCTGTTTTCAGCAGCTGAACTTTTAAAAAAATGCACCAAAAATCACAAGCTCTGGCAGGAACATATATGTCATATCTATATGTGTGCTATAACGTTTGTCAGACTCAAATGCTGTGAAAGATATCCCTTTTACAGAGTTGCTCATAACTTTAAGCAAATTACTTTTAGTCAGATACATTTTATGACTGGTCTTGGCCCAAAGGGAAATCTTCAGAAAGCCTGAGCAAAATCAGTTCAGTGATGGAAAAACATATTTTTATATTGAAATATTTGCATAATTCCAGAACAGCTGAAGCTACAAACTTTAAACTTGGCTCGTTTTATAGCTTTAATAGAGGAAAGAAAAACAATCTAAATTTGAAGAAAATCACTTCAGCGTTTTTCAAGTTATGAATGATGAAATCTGGCATGTTCAGGGATGAACACAGAATTTTCCATTCTTACCCCCCACAACCCCTGATGTTTGCAGGACCACCTCTATTTAAGGTTATGTTTGTAATAACCTCCTTTGTTAGAATATGGCAGTAAAAATGGATTTTTCTGAGGATTCAAGCTTTAAAGCCAGCTCAGGTAGGACTTACTAACCACTTATATCTTCATTTTTTGGGACACATTACTTTAGATATTTCAGGGAACCTATTAGCAGTGCTGGCAAATGTGGTGAAAAGACAGAGGTTCATCATAAAAATTTATTAATGCACCTACCACATAGGATGTACAAAAAGAGTTTTGTGAATTTCTATGTGTTATTGTTATTTTATCTATTCCATAACATTGCAACATTACCAAATTTTAGAGCCTGCCTACTAAGCTTTTGATATTGGAGTTATAGCAGGCATTTGCCTCTCGATGTTATTCTGAAACAGAATACTGATCTAAATAGATGTTGGTGTCACCCAGTACAACCATTCTTAAGGTAATATATGCATATATGTTCATAAATTAAAAGTTTTTGTGTTTGGATAGAACTAAAACCTACTCTAAATTAAAATATCGACAAATGATAATGTTTTTGCGAATGATGAAGCTTCTTTTACTTTGTAGGGATATGTTAGATCTTAAATATTTTAGGAGATTCTTTTAAAGCATTTGTTTGAGAAGGATTGTCATAATTGCAGAAATGAGAGTTTTCAAGGGCCATTCTTAAATCATAATAGCATGATGCTGTATGCTTTTTGGGAGAATGAAAAGCACTGATGTTCAAGTATGCAACTTAGTCCAAACAGAGGTCAGTAGGTTTTCTTTGACAGGTTGTGGGGCAGTGACAGAGCAGCATGTTACCTTGTAAGCCTATCTATAAAACATAGATTTATTTATTAGTATTGACACTGTTGACATTTTATGGTGGGTCTATTTGCGTCTCCTCTTTCTTTAAGTTACTGAGTATTGTGTGTTTTTCTCTAAGAAGCAGGAAAGGTGTTATTTTTTTTCCTTGCTTACAGCTTTCATGCTTAGCCTTCCAGACAGGAAAACCTTGACTAGCTCTTTTTTTATCAGCTAGGCTTCATGTGCATTTACACAAACAAGAATAGTCCCTTGGACTGGGGGAAGTAGCAGTCGCATTATATTATCATATACTCTCTTTTTCACACAGTTACACACTTTCGCTCTTCCCTATCTATTTGTATTCACAAATGGAAAGAAAAGTTTCAAAACCAAAAGTGGACTTAAAATAAAAGGAAACTTTAGTCCCCTAATGGTATAACAAATGAGCCAGAAAGCCCAGAAGAATTAGTTTATTTGTGTCTTAGGAAACCACAAAATCTAAATTAATAATGAACATTTGTTTATAGGGATTAATGAATAGAAAAGCTGGTAATACCTTTTTGTAACTGAGACCATTCATACTTTCTGCTGTATGACTGAGCATTTTATTAGGCAGCTGAAACACATTATTAAAACCTAAATTCCTGGATACAGGTATTTTAACTGGACTTAAAAGTGTATCAACTGTTGCATCTCAAAGAATTGCATATGTACAGATATAAATAGATACGTGTGTATGTTTTAGTAATTTCATACTGATTTCAGAAAAAAATGTCTTTTTTAGTCTACTGTGTTAACACAGTAGTTTAGCCCGGAAATTGAGAGTGAAACTGGGAAGTGCCCTTTTCATGTACAATCACTAGTAGTAAGGAATATTAAAGGCAAAACTATGCCTCTTATTAAACTTGGTTCAAATTTCAGATACTACAATGAATTTACATTCTGGTATTCTGAGGAAAAATTACCCCTTTGAGGTGTGGAAAAATGCATGTTTGTTGGAGGACAATAAATACAGGCCTCTACACCATTCCTTAGGACAGGGCAATATTTACTCTTACACCGAGAATTTCTGTATTTGTTTCTCAGATACAGAGACACTGATTTAGGGCATCAGTTTTTATATCTGTAATTCTAAAAAGAATTCTTGGAGACGTAACTGCTAATAGACAAATCCATTGTTTAGGTAGTAGAAATTATATGATGTTGGAGTAGCAATATAGAGTGAAAGAGTTGGGACCAGGACTGAGGCAGACCAAAGGTCTGTCTAACCTGATTTTTGCAACAGTGTAAAGCAGTGGGTGCTTGTGAAAGAGGATAAAACCAGAGCAAATCTATAATAATAGTTCCATGTTACACTCTCTTAGCTTCCAGCAAAATGTAGCTTGGGAATTTAAGAACTAGAAATATTTTCCTTATGCTTAATAGGCCAAAATAGGATTTTATCATTCATAATGTCTTGTGTTATGTAAAGAAATACATTCCCTTATTTGTTTGGATTCAGACACTTAAGAATGTTCCTGGCTATCTCCAGCTGCTTGTATTGCACAGACCATCCACAATCATTCCATGTACAATCTCCTTACTTTTTATTTTGCAGATCTTTTGCTTATGTCCCCTGCACTAGTCTTTTTTTCCAGACTCTTTTTCTATTCTGTTTACTTCTGTGTTTGATCCATAATTCTGATACCCTGAGCCACCCTTCACTGCAGCTGTTTTCAGGTCTGCTTACTCTTTGTGAATGGGGAACCAGAATGTTCAATTTGCAAGTGTCTGAGAAATTTACAAAGTTGTTTAGTTTTGTTGCTTCCTTTGTTCTATATTTCTTTCTTAATAATTCTTAACATTTTATTTGGTTTTCTGGCTGCCACTGATGACTGATCTGACATTTTCATAGAATTATCTGTTGTAACTTCAAATTTTCTTTAGGGTATGGTAATACATGGTTTAGAGCCCATCACTGTGTATTTAAAGCTAGAATTGTTTTTTAAATGGGCACCTTTTTTTACACTGATTGGCAAAGAATTCTGTAGCCCAATAAAGTAAGACACTTTTGCCATTCTTCACACTCAACTTTTGTTTTTACTATCCCAAATGAATCTAAATGTCTCCCATGAAGATGGCACATGATGCACTGGAGAGCTCCACTAGCCTGGAGGTGCTACCCCATAGCATGTGCACACAGTTAACATTGAAACTGGACTTAGGCAGGGCAATTTTGGTCAGGCCACCTCTTAAACCACTTGAGGCCTGTCTTGCTTGACTCTGGAGATTAAAATTGAATTAAATTTACAGTAAGATACTAATTCAGGTGCCATTAAATCCCAAATGGACAATCTTGTTCGGGGAAAAAAGTACCTAAGTGCACTGTACACTTTTTAATTTGGTTGTGGTTTGCGGATTTTATTTGGGTTTTTGGTTGGTTGGTTGGTTGGTTGGTTTGGGCTTTTTTGTAGAAATTAGGCTTTCCCTGTGATATTGTACTCAGTTAAAGTATCCACACAGAATTAAGTCGTCATAAATTTCTGGTGTTTCCTGTATACATGGCTGTAATACTTTAAAACTGGTATCATATTACTGGTGACCTGAGTGAGTTGTGAGGTATTTGTACAGAAAACATTACACTAGTACATTTTTGTTCTGTTTGCTCAAACTGTGAAGCAACAGAACTACCTACCAGAAATCCTGAGGAGAGAATGGTAGTAGTTAATCCTCATGGTTACCAAGGCAGGTCCCTACTGTTCTGGGCAGACATGGAAGGAATGAGGGTTCACCTTATTCATTCTATGAATATGTGGTTCTCAGAGCACAAGATACTGTCACTGGGGTCCCTGGCAATTTTAGAAATTGATGGAAAAATACAAAATAAATGCTCCTCCTAGGACACACATTTCCATCTTCTACTTTTCCCTCACCCTGCCAGCACTTCTCCACCCACATGGGGCAGTTCAACAGTCTGCACAGACTGGCAGAAAGCTGCCCTGGTGAGGGGTGGAGCACTCTGGACCAGCTCCTGCCAGGCTCTGAATGCTGGTGCCAGCACAGGAGGAGAGCATGTGGCATTTGCCCATAGAGGGAGACAAGGATGAGGCTCCAGTATCTGCAAGCTGTAGTGGCTGAAGTTGCAATGGAACCTCCCTTTGAGTCATAAAACACAGTGTTTTGTTTTGAACTTTCACCTAGCAACAAAGGCTGTAGTTCCAAAGCTGCAACACAAGTTGCTTCAGCATCACCTGATAATACTGTAGAATGATGTCTGCAAAGCAAATACAAAGAATAAGGGGACAGAGCCATGGATATGCTATCAGAAGGGAAACAACTCTTTTAACATCTCATGTGCTGAAAACCACCAATATTATCTCCATTACAAGAATAGTGAGACAGCAGAATTGTTCATTCAGTAATTGGGAAGCACCAGAACTAATGACAGCCTTCCAAATTTAATTTATGCTTTTCACATATACATGTAATTAATGCAACTTTGTCAAGGTTATCCCTGTTTTCTGAAAATGACACCTACCTCTCTCCATGTACACCAAAGAGAGAATTCTGGTGATCTTCAATTTTTCAGAGACTGTTTCTAGAGCTACAGCATTCTGTCAGTCTAAATATATCTTTCTGATTTTTCGAACAAACCAAAGAAAATCCAAAACTCTAGTGTTCTGCTTCATAGAAAATAATAATCATAGAAACTTGTATTTAAATTTATGCTTGAAGTTTAAAGTCCAGCATTGTCCTTTTCTGTGGATTCATTTGATTTTGCTGCAATATTCAGCAATGGACATTTCTCCTTAAAAGCATATGCTTTAACGAGTTGAAATCTGAAACCTGTGCTTTAAAGGTTTACAGTGCATAGGCTTCTCACCTCCCAACCCTTAGGGTCAAATCATACTAACAGGGTGGCTATTTTTTGAAATTAATCATATAGTATTTTTTTTACCAATAATTTTTAAGAAATAGATTTTCTCTGTATCCTAAATAGGTGCGATTATTTTTTTCATAGTAAGAAATTAAATGTATGGCTTGTTCAGGAGGTTTCATAAGAGATCAATAATTTGTTGGCTTAACTTTTTTTTTCCTGTGGAGATGTGGGAAGATCAATGTCTGTAGTGCCCTAGGTCATGATCAATACTTTTAATAAAACTTCCTTTTTTTTTCTTTTTCTTTTCCTTTTTTTTTCCTTTGTACCTTTATACGGTTTTGCTTTTATTAATGAGCTTTTCCTTTCATTTCAGACCATTAATGGTTTTCAGATAATGTCATACTGCCCAAGGTCAAGGCCAGTTTGAACTTAAAACTCTACCTATCAGTGTTTAAATCTATTGGATGCTCTTAGATGTGTTAGAAGACATAAGAGTTTTAATCACTGCTTTCCAGAGGCCCAAAGTTAAAACAAAACAAAATCTTAACCTCTGGGAGGCTGACACATTCAGGACGTTTTTGCATTTCCTTCTTAAATAAGTAATGGTTGTCTTATTTATGGATCTCATGCTGGCATTAACGACACAGGTAACTACTGTGGCCTTGACTGCTCTTCAGTTAAAGATATTAAATGCTTCATATGGACGTTTGTAATGGTGTACTGCTCATTTCGTAAAACCGGTTTGAAATAAGATAGCATCCCTTTTGTTCATTCCTGGAATTCTGGATGGGAAGGTAGCAAATTATCAAAGTGTGTGTTATCAGCTGGAGTGCTTGAGAGAATGCAATGTCATTGTCTCTGAGGCTCACCCCAGTGTCTTTTGAAATCAATGGAAAGATCTCATTAACTTCATTGGATATCGATTATGGTCATGGAGAACTTAAAACATTCATGAATATTAATGGACTATACTGATCCATGTGGGTTTTGTGTGTTATACTTTGTCTGGAATTTGAGATTCAATTTTTGGAGTCTACCTAGAGGTTATAGAAAAAGCAAACTTATGTATGCTGAAAGATTTGAGAACACATTTTACCTGGAGGCATCTTCTATGTTGTATGGAACAAATAAGGGGCATAAAGAACTCCACCTTTTGACCACTGGCACCCAGGCACATTACCTTCTATAGGAGATCTCTTTTTCCCATTATTTTGGCAGAGTTAGCCTGTTTTTTACTAGGCAGCAGTTCACTTCATAACAAATCATCACAGAGGAATTTGAACAGCAGAATCTGTGCTCAGAAGGTGCCCTACAGACTCTGGTAGCCTATCATCTTTAATTTAGAGATTTTATTTCCCATCTTGTGATTACAGTTGAATGAACATAGTAGAAAAGTTTAAATTGTAGCTATCCGTGTCATGCTTTTGCCATAAATGATGGAACTTACATTTTCAAGCCTCTAATCTTCACCTGCTCAAATAGTCCTTATAAAATAATTGCACAGAATGGAAGGAGAGTAAAATGTGGGTACACATGGTGTCCCTGGATGAAAATTAAGTGCAGGAACTGACCCTTTGATTAGAAGTTTCTCTGCTGTAGCATCCAATTGCAGGCAATGAAAGTTGTGGGAAATAGATGGCTGAATGGAAGACAAATCCTTAGCGGCAGGAGGAACAGAGCAGAGATCCTGGCTAGTGGAAAAAGCAGACAAAGAGGAAGGTTTGAATGGATCCTGCTCTGCCTGACTTTGGGGATTTAGGATTTATTTTGTGTAAGATGACAAAACATCTAGAATTAACATTGCAGGCGTGGAAGGTTAATTGGAGTGCTTGGAAATGGTTAATTGTCTAAAAGTGGAATTGTGAGATTTTATGATTGGTTTGGCTCAGTGATTTCCACAGTAGGTTTTAGAGATAATGCAAAGTGGAAATTGTTTAAATGTCATATCTGAAAAGTAGGCTGTGCGTGTCAGTCTGGTACCAATGACCTGGCCTTGACACACCTGAGCATAATATAGAATATGAAGTGGCAGTTAAGATATAAACTTTTGGATACCACAAAAATAATGTTTATGTAGTTAATCCCATTTGAATGAAAGTAGGCTTTGGCTTACTTTCACCGTAGCTGTTTTCTTTGTTATGAATAATAGAGTCAGTAAAGTAAGCAGACCTGGCATAGAGTATATACAGACAGCAGATTGAGTGAATAGAATAAACATGGACTATTTTTATATTGTTATGTTTTGGCTATACCTAGTGAATGATATAATACTAATGTTTGTTCAAAAAGAATACACAGAGTCCTCTGAAACCAGATTTAAAGTTTGGAAGGCTGCTTACATTGATTTTGTTTGCTCTAGTCTGCTACCCTGTGCCCCCCACTGCTCTCCTAATCCATCCTGATTCTTCTGCCTGCCCCAGTGATTAGCAGTCAAAACTAAATAGAGAAGAGTCTATGGAACCAAATATTTATTCCCCTTGTAATGAGACACTGTGATATTGTACTGTGAACCTGAAAAGATGCCAGGCCATGCGTTGTGGCTGATAGCAGTTGATCACAAATGGAACCGCAGAACTCTACTCCAAATTGTTGGCTTTATAAATTTGATAATAAGTACATTTCCTGGTAGAATATAAAAGTGCAATAAACTGTGCATGCCCTCTCTTCCCTCCGCACCTGTCCAATTGCAGAATGCTGTTTGTACAGTACACTGTCGTCGCTGACAACAGAATAAGAATTTTTTAGGAGCAGTTGGCTATCAAGTGATGGCAAATTTAAAGGTTATGCAAATTGTGCCAGTACAGCCCAGCTTGTTTCAGACCTCTTTTCTCTATTATCATATCAATTGAGTCAGCTCATAGTAGACAAAGCAAGGTTATGGGAACCACCTAGAGCATCATGCACCATTAAACA
The DNA here is from genome assembly GCF_022539395.1 of Myiozetetes cayanensis. NCBI lineage: Eukaryota > Metazoa > Chordata > Aves > Passeriformes > Tyrannidae > Myiozetetes > Myiozetetes cayanensis. The sequence continues at coordinate 21,965,538 of NW_026086605.1, forward strand.
TCAATGCAGCATACATGAACATCTGCAACAAAGATCTTATTAACAGAGGGTATAACGGAAGGCAATAAACAGCTTTCTTAGTCACCTAATTGTAAAAAATTTAATAACCTAATACTTGCACTATTTATCAACAGCAAGTTGGTCAAAAATCATGTAATTGTGGTAGATTAGATTACAATACCTATTACCCCCTGTAAACTACTACAAAGATATGAAAATCCATTTGTGAGCAGTTAAAGACTTTAGTTAGTAGAGTGCTCAAAATGCAATTTTCTTTTAATCTCTGGTGCATCACGCAATATAAGTATCTGCTTTTTGTACTGACATTTTTATATTTGACTAAAACCAAATATAAAAAAATCTAAGGATTGATTTTGGATTTTCATTTCAAAAATAAAGGCACTGATGTTTGGTTGTGAAAAATAGAATACAGAAAACATAAAATGGTCTTTTGTGTGTGCAATCAAAACGTGTTTGGAGGAACAAAGTAAATCATGTTAGATACCTCTAGGATATGTACTGTGTGTTGGCTTCTGGAGGAGTCATAGCACTGGTCTAGAAGATGAAAGCATGTGAAGCTGTGGTCTTAAATGGCTTAGGGAAATCAATACAGAAATGAAAGTATGTTAAAAGTTAATAACAAAGAGGAACAAGGTTTGGTTCCAGAAGGCAAAGCCAAACTTCTAGGGAAAGGCTAGGGTTGAAGCACTCCATTTGCTGGAATCAGATATGTTGGTGGGGAATGCCAGCCCTCTTCTCCATGGAGCTGGAGGCACTGGTGGATCCTCTGGGTGAACAGGGAACCCGTTCTCTGCTCATGAAAGGTTAGAGCTACAGGAGGAGAGCACTGCTGTTCCCATTTTACCCTGAACGTGCAAATGTACAGGCATTTAGGAATAAAACCAGAAAAAAGAAATAGGAGGCTGGATGAATAAACCAATACAGGCTCAAAGGTCGAGTTTGACAAGTGCATTCAGCAGAAAAACCTGCTCCAAATGTTGGTCTGCTCCTAAGCAGCTTTGTTCCTTCCTGGCACCGTCTGCTTCTGACTTCATTGCCACCGAGTAGCAACAATTGGATCGGATTTGTATTTATATGGAAAAAAAATGAAGTCTTCTAAGTTTTTGTTGGCATAAAAATCAAAATTTACTTTCTACAATCAGCGTCTGGTCACCAGTAGACACTTCAATCATTGCTTTAATCATCAAGAATCAACAGGCAACAGAGAAGGATGGGCTGAAAACGAGAGAATGCTTACACAGTAAGCTGCAAACATGAGTAGAAGCTTGGTTCAAGTATGGATTTGGCAAGTTGGGAGTTACAGAAGTTAATTTTCTTTCCCTAAAAATAAGAAAGTTTGCTTAAAAAATATTAAATTGAACACCTTTTTTTTTTTTAATCTGGATTTATTTCTGATAGGAAAAAATGACCAAAAAAAGCAATCAAACTGTCTAAATAGCCAGTATATGTTTACTACTGAAATGGTTCTCAAAGGAACAAGTAACAAGCCTTTTTCCATTTTTTCCCCACATTTTTAGGTTGCAGTTCAAATGATTTTACTCTGTAGGCTAACCAGAGTTTTTTCCTGCATATCTGTTTGGTTTTTAAAGCAGTATCTGTTTCTTGCCTTTCTTCATAACTTTTCATAACTTAATTATATCAGCTGAGTGTCCACATTCCATTTATACATATCTATTTACTTGCTTACCAGTCTTGCTTTTCAAGTTGGAAACTCTTCAGAGCAAGAGGGTTTTTTTGTTCTAATACATACCTTGGTTTTCACCTTGACAATACAAGAGTACACATTAAGTTTAAAAGATCATGAGTTGAACTTACCGGGATACACCAACTAAAGTTCAATTCATTTTAAAATGTTTTATTGCTTCTAAAAAGATCAGTGTATTTGTTTGTGTATAATTTTAAAATAACTTTAAATTGAATTATTCAGCAATTTAATACTATAGAAATAATACTTTAAAGGACACAGCTAGGAGTGACAGGCAATGGTAGAAGTTTGACAAGGTTCTGCAGAGATAGAGGCTGAAAATTTTTGGTTTTTCTTCTAGATTAGTTATTTTGGTTTTGTCAAGCAGCCTGACTTTATATCAGTGGGGTTTACATTAAATGACAGTCCCTGTAAAGCCCTGTAGTGCTACCTTTACGAGTATACCTACATGCTGCCGTGCTTTAAAGGCCTTGGTACACAAACATATGATTGAGGAACTCTTGCCAGAAGCTGTTTGTCAAAGCTGCTATTACAGTAACTGTATCCAAATGAGTTTAGTCCACTATGTAGTCCATAATTGTATAAATTCAGGGTTGCATAATTTACATTAAAATGTATCTGATTTTATTTTTAAAAGGTGGTAGATTTGCCATCCTGTTTACATCAATGGTTAGGGAATGCTTTCAAACTGATAAAATTATACTACAGAGAGCATAGTTTGGAGTATTTAATTATCTAAGAAATTATCTACAACTAATGTAGGGGATAAATAAACTCCTGCATTTTGAGACAGATTCTTTTCTTAGATTGGCATAATCCTTACAGAATTCCATTAAAAACATTGAAGTTGCTCTGTTTTAACTGGATTTTTAAGAGCAGAATACTTTCTCATAGAGATTAGAACTAACTTCAGCCTCCACTGCAGTGACATCTTCTAATGGATTTAAAACCTGCTAAAACCTGAGAAAATTCATTTAATAACCATGTTTCTTTCCTGAAAAATAAATAAGTAGTCTAGGGAGATCCTAACTAAAGCCAACACAGAATTTACAAATACTCAATGAGAAGAAAAATACAATTGTAAAAGTTCTAGAGCTTAGCTCTGAGTTAAAAGAGTGAAAAACTGTAAATTCTACATGTAATTCAAATTTTTAAATGGAGTATGGTAGAACTTCTATGTTATAGCTACCTCTGAAATGGCCAACTAGTAACAAATTAATTTTGTTTTAAGGAGAAATAGGTATACATTAACTTATTTTTAGTAATATTTCTGGGGAAGGCTGTCTCTTTCATTTCAATGGACTGATTTTGTTTATGAAACTAAATATAAATTCTCCCAGAAGAAAAAGCTCCTTCAGAGCTGCTCTGTAGTGACCTAATGCTCACTCCTTCTCTTTTCAGTCTTACTGATGCTCAAGTGAAATAGAAGTGCCTTGGGCCCATTTCTGCCTCCACTGACAACCCATGCTTCTCAGATTATCATGTAGCATAAAAAAAGCTGTCATGTAACATGGCATTTATTTAAATGATGTGATTTCTGTGTTCACCACTCTGAAACTGAGGTATAGCTAAGAAAGCTTGCAAGTTTTGACAGGTGTGTTTACCCCGCTAGGGCAATATGCTTAATGTATGAAAAATCTGAGGCAGAATACAGTTTTTGTCCTACTCAAAACCAAATTATTATATGTTTTTTTCTCTCTCTCTGTTTTGTTTTGGTTTTTTTTAGCCAGTGCCCTGATAAGCTTTTGGGTAGGAATTGCTTTGACCTGATTTATAGGTTGATACTTGTCAGAAAATTCTCCCATAGGAGAGTGTTTTGATGGCCCAGCTATGCAGTATGTCTGTAGAATACCATGAAATGGAGTACAAGCATACATGCTTTCCTGATGGTGTGTGGGTCAGTGCAAGCAGTATGTGAAGTGCACAGTCTGATTTCTGAGGTGAAAGTTGCATTATTGTTGCCCAGTCCCCGTAGCCAAGTTTCAGAAGGCTGAAGAGTGTCTGTGAGCCAGAGTGTATGTGTTGGTGTAACTCAGACACGCATATGTGATGTATTCCTTACCTTGGACACTGACATTCCAGCTGTCAGCTGTTTCTGTGTGGTTTTTTTACGGATAGAAATAGATCTGTTTGTATTTCCAATGCCCATATACAGCTCAAAAAATAATTGGGGATGGGATGTTGCTTGTGTTTTTACGTGTTAGGATCAAATAAGTTGTACAGTGGTCCAACCAATACATGTAGGATTTACGGTGCAGAACAAGATGTTTATATTTGTTAATATCCAAAGCCAGATCTGGTTCCGTGTCACCCTGTGCTCACTGGTGTGACTGAGCTCACTGCAGCAGGGCTTGCTCTCGGTAGAGACTGGGATCATACAATTCATGGGTTTCATTTATTGTAACCCATCTCTCCTGTCTGTGGGACTGATTTTGATCTGAGCTCTTCACAGCACTCCCCAGACAGTCACTGTGTTGTATCAGTGAAGTACCTGCAGAAGCTTTTTTTTTAATTTTGGCGCCTGTGACTTCACACCCTTTTCCTTTTGAGTCCCCAATGCCTTTCTCAGTCCGGACAGGAATCACAGGAAGAGGATTTAGCTCTGAACTCTACCTTATGTCTCCAGCAGCCATGCCGAGCTAGAGGAGTGTGTTTGCTGGCAGTTCAGTGGGCGCAGTTTCAGCTCCCTCTGAAATCTGTGCCTGGCGGGCAAATGGCAATACTCTTGTGTGCTTGTAAGGCTTTTTCAACAGAGTTCATTGCCATTCTAAACCTTAAACATTGTGACACATGCCAGAAAAATTCAGCAGCTTGTTCTTTAGGGCAGTTTTTCCATATATGTATGAACATATATATATTTTTAAAATGTTATATTAACAACAAACTGAAGTAAAACTAGTATTTTCTGTTGACCTCTTGCTTCTCCATCTTTTACACAGAGTGTTTTGTTTACTTGTTCTAGGAATTATTTAATAATAATTTATTATAAGAAATTTAATTTGAGAGATGCAACTCATGACACTGGCGAGTGGTGATATATAGAATGATGACATTTAAGTGTGTCCCACACCTTTGGTGAAGTAAAACACAACACATTTGGGCCTATAGAAGCTGATGACTCATTAGTTGGTGCTGTTACATTTGTTACAATTTTAATAAGATACAGAGTTATGAGTCCAATCTCGTGCTAGTATAAATCAAGCGTTATTTCAAAGAAGTGGTGTTGAATTACTAGGAACGCAGACAGGATCAGGCGTAGATTCAGAGGATACATGCTGTGTGCAAAAACGATGTTTAATTTTTCATCATTGCTATTATTCCATGTGTATGAGTGTACAAGTTCCTTTGGATGAACCTTCTTCCCCCTGTTAACTCTAATCCTATGAATCACACTTTAGTGAGATGCTATGAATATGTCTTCCGAATAAAAATGCTCTTGACCAGATAGTGGTACAATGTGTATGTCTGAGGAGAGCTATAAAGGGAAGACAAGTCTCATTGACCTCATAGGAGAGAGTGAAAATGGGGTCTGCACACTGTCATTCCCCCTGCAGATAGGTATAGGACCATATCTACCCTATGAGTAGAGTCACACAAGATTCAAAGTCTTTGACATCATATTCTTTCTCTGTTTCTACTGAAAATGAACTAGTTGTCTCTAAGGGACAGCACTTTGCATCCTGACCAACAGGTTTAGCAAGCTACAAAGGGAATTTTAGTCCTACTGCTAAAGAGACCCATTACTTGAGTCCTTTGTTATGGAAATCGATTAATATATGTATTAATTGCGTCATACCATAGACATTGAAGCATTGAAAATGACAGCTGCTCTATAACTTGTTTAGGGTAACATTGTTTATTATAGCGATAAAGGATGAACAACCTCTACATTATTAGTTATAAATATTTCTTGGGTACTTGTTGAATTCATTAGAATAATGCATCATTTGTTGTGCGTTATTAAAATACTTGATAGAAAATCCCAAAGCGTGCAGCTGACTTGCGTTTGTTTATTATGCTATTTGACTCTATTGACTTGCAGAAATAAATTCCTTCTTTTTCTGACAAGCTCTACATAGCTACAGCACCAGGCCAACAGTGCACAGACCTAGATGGAGATGTTGGCATGCAAAACAAAGCAAACTTAACATGCACTCAAAGAGGGCCAGGAGGGCCAGAGTGTCCATCTAGTGCCACTGTCTCAAAGTCCTAGCCTGAAAATGCAGGATCTCCTTCTGTTTACTAAGAAGTGACAGGTTGAATCAGCTCTGCCAGGTTTGAAGTCCATCATCAGTGGAAATCTTAAGAGTTTTTAACGGGGGTTCAGTGTGCAGTGCCCTGCCCCACATTGCCTGATAGCTTTGGACAGTGCTGTGTTGATATGGTGGGGAAGGGGTGGTATCTGTTTGACGTACATTATCCAGTGTGGTATCGTTGTGTGAAGAACAGGAACAGCAGCAATGTTTTACTATAGAACAAAACAGGAGGAAGTGTTGTTATACTAAGGTTTTTAAGGATGTATTGATGTGCTGAAGAAGGTACAGAGACTTAGAGCCTGTAGGCTTCTGGGGTTTACCTTCTGGAGAGAGGTAAGAGATAAGAATCATCCGAACAGACATGGGTTAGTTTCAAATACTTTTCTCATTACTTCTTACCTTACAGCTGCCCAGAAACATTTATAGGTTTTGAGTTCAGGTTTCTATGTTCTGTTAAGTTCTTCCTGTCTCATTTTTTTCCTTTCTTTTCATCTGCTTTTTGGCCTCTGATCTAAACAAAATTAGAGAGGATGGAGGTAGGGAGGAGATGGGACAGAATTCTGTTTCACAGTTGTTCCTTTTTTTACAAGTTAAAGCTCACAAAAGAAACATGACTGTGACTCCATCTTGTAAGCATCTGTACTACCACTACCAGCCCAAAATCAAAAGATTATTTGAGGAAATATCTAGACCATTTTTTGTATATATTTTAGGTCTCCCTTCTTCCTTTTATTTTATTTTAAAACAAAATTAAAGACACTTCAACATGTTACTCATAAGAGTTCTGTTACAGGTAATTAAATGTAAGTTTACACATTTAATCTACTTTTAAGAGCAAGAGAGACTGGTAAATGACCCAGTTAAGGAAAGTACTCAGCCTAATTGGATGTAATGATTGCTTGCTGGTGTTTATTACTGTACTAAGAGTAGACATGTAGTCTGTGATTCTAATTTGGTTTAAAGACAGACCTGTAGTATTTGCAGCTATCATCAGAGTTCGATTGTTTCTGTTAACACTGTGAAATAGGCTTGTATTCATTTGGGAGCTGAAATGTATTAGAAAGGAAGGAGCAATGGTTTTTTCAGTTAATATTGCTCTCCAATTATTATCTCTCCTGACTGTTTTACCTACAAAAATGTTTTAAGCTAGATATGCAGCACATATTTTTGCCTGAGGAAAATAAATATAGATTTCACATGTTTATATACATAATGCAAGAGATTAGCAGTAACTGAATTTACCAATGACCTGAATCCTTCTGACTTATCTATGAATATTGTCTTCAGCCTATGGAATTGCCACATTAATGTTTGGGTTGGATTATATTTCTATATCAATCTGAAAGAGTTGACTTCCTGAGTAATGTAAAGTCATTGAGAATTGAATCAAAGTCCCAAAATTTTAGATTTCATTAATACTTGTTACTTAAATTTCCCTAGTTATAAGCACCATGTTGCAATTTGCACTCACAATTCTGGGCTTCCAGGAAATGATATCCAAGTGGAGTGTGTTGTATCATAGAAGATATTTGTTGCTTAAAAATAGAACACTGGATTTTATGCCCAGAGGAGCAGCACTTGGACTTCAAAACACTTACGTAATTATTCTTTATTTCATAAGCTCTCAGAATGATGAATGAAATCAGAACTGACTTTGAAAAGCAAGGCCACTGACAAGCAGTGCACTTAGCCAAGGTGTCTCAATGTTCACTATGATGGATTTGGGAGTTTTATAACATAATAGATCGAAAATGAAGTTAAAGGAAAATTAAAGTCACAAAAGCACGGATATTCAGAATGGAGACTTCTGCTGCATCGTAATTCACCCTGTTGTGCCCGGTTGTTACAAAACACAGATCAGTAAGAGGAGATAGCTATTTAGGTGCTAATATACAGACAAAGCAATGTAATTCAATGGCAGCTTTAATTCTAACTGACTTCATTTACTGTGAAGGAAAGGAAAAAAGAACCCCAAACCTCAGTATTCTTTTGTTGATATTTCAGTATAAATTATTGTCAACTCTAGCATAGTAGATTCTGCTATGCTAGAAGTTCTCCTAAGGTTAAAGAAAGATAACTTACCTATTGAATATGTGCATATAGTAATATCTTTGTAATGTGGTATGTGCTCCTTCTGAAACTTCCGTACTTCAAAATATGAGATTGTTGCTCCTCTTGCAAATTTATCTAAAGTTATATAGACAAAATGTAAGACCCAGAGATGGAAAACTGTAATCAGAAAAAAACTTTAAAAAACTGTTCACCAGACAAATTTCCTGATGGTATTTGGGGTTTTAGACTAATTCAGTTACAAAAATTATATCTCCTGCAGAAAGAATAGAATAAGAGCTCATAGTGCAATACTTACCTACACATACTAGAGGGAGCTGAGTGAAGGAATCAAGACAGAGGAGGAAAAGAAAGGAGAAAGATGATGGTGAGAACTTTGATTTGTGCTAGTTTGCTTGAATAGATTTTTATTTGATGCCAAGTCCCATTTACAGCATTCAAAATACAATGTCTGTGCATTATTCACTCTCTGTGCCCAAACACAGACATTTGTATGCATATGCAATTGTCTGCTGTGCATTTAACATAGAACATCTGTGTGTGCCTGTGCACACTTGGGAAGAAAGCAGGTTAGTTTATTACAATGTGGCTTCAACAGACTTATCACATTGTTCATTGTTTTAGTATTATCTAGAGCAAATCAATATACCTTCTTGTGAAATGGATGAATACACTCTGCTCGTCTGGCAGACTTTAATGTAAGACCTCTCTTTCTTGATTTCCAATTCAAATGAATCCTGTTAAAATTACTAAAAAACATTGCTCTTGAAGACTATCTTAAGAGCACAACACAGCATTGAAGCACATTTCTAAATAGCTTTCTTAACAGGATAGAGAGTAGGATGCACTGAGAACTGACTGAAACCTGTTCTTTAATTGGAATATTCATCTTATGTTTTTCATTACCCTTTTTCCTTTGCCTCTCATGGATGGTTGTTGCTAATGCTCCCCTCCCCTCCCCTCCTGGTGGGCCAGCCAACAGTTCCCTCTGGAGGCAGCATCATTATATCTGCCTGGTTCACTTAGTAGCAGATGGTGAAGAGCAGTAGAGCTGATACACTGCATTTCACAGAAACCAGGATCCTTCTGGTACCTCTGCAGCATACACAGACTTGCCTGATTTGAGACTGTGAATTCTTTATATGCCTTCCAAACTAGGTTTCCTTGTTTGGTACTGTGTACATCAGTGTAAGAGCGATTTTTATGATCTGCTCTGTTGCTGGACAGTGAAGAAACTACTCATCTGCAGGTTTCAGTGACTGGAAGATCTATTTTTCATTTTACTTCTATTTTTACCAAAAATTAAAAGAAAACAGCTCTGATGGTTTTCATTTTCACTGGTTGACAGGCTTTTCTTCCCCCTCCCCTTTTTGTAATTCCTACTGTCTGCCAAAGGACAATCTGTTTGCTCTGAGACAGTTTAATGCATACTGACTACCAGAGGCAGAACTTCCATTGGCTCCGTTACAGGGGTAATTTACACTTTAACAAGGTATTGTGACAAGGTGGTAATTATATTTTTATCACGTCATTATGACATTACCACCTGGAAAGCCATAGCTGATTAATTAGTGGCATATATTAAATTTATAACCCTAGAACTCCAAAGTTATCATACCTAAGTGGTGTAATTATGTTGAACTGTGGTGTGGCAGTGAATTGAAGGTGAAGATGCTGAGTATCCACCTATTGCGATAGGTTTAAGGAGTGCCAGTAGAGGGCAGGGAGTTGAAGGAAATACTTGGGTTTTTTAAATAAATACCAAGGAAGGGGTTGAAGTGACTGAAATCTTGAAACCAAACCTAGTCAGATGGCAAGTTGTAAGGCTTCTTACATATATGGGGTTTTTTTAAAGATATAATTTGAGAGCACTTTGATTTAAACTTGTTTCTGCATTTTATTTCACAGCTTTATTTTAGTTAATTCACATATATTTTTATTTTCACAGTGCAGCAATTTCTGTTGATCTTTCGGAGGCTTGTACTGGCCATTCTGGAGGCTACATCACCTCTCTGCAACCAATAGGAAGCACTGTTTTTGACAGGACAGATTTTTCTTAGTCTTGTCCATATGCCCAGGTGTTTTATGTTGTTCCTTCTGATTTACTTTTTTTCTCTTGTCCTTAACATTATGAAGTAGAGAAAATAAATTAGGCTGGAAGTAAATAATGAAAATGCCCACAACAAATAGCTTGAGTCCATTTGTTTCCATATCCCTATGCACTAAATACGGACAGAATTATAAACCAAATCTATTTTTATCCAAATTACCATGCTGAAGGTCAGAGCTCCAGTTTTGAATTGTTTTGATTTTCACTGTTTGTTGTGCTTTTCAAAGTTGTATTTCCAAGTAACTCATGTTTTATTCTTCCCTTCCTCTGCAGAAAATGAAGTGACTACTTTCCCTGTGTTGGTGAGCGATCAGAGTGAAATTGTGGATACCAATGGAGCTGGAGATGCGTTTGTTGGAGGTATTTCTTACTTCTTTATGTTGTTTGGAGATTATCCTGTTATTGTCTTGGTATAAAATCTACTGGTTTTTCATTCAACTGTCCTTCAGAATGAGCCTCATTCTCTTACAGCTTTTCTCTGCATCTTGAAGTTATATGATTTAATTAGGTTCTGATTTCCAAAGGGAAAGTGTGTTCTATTACTTCAAAAATAATATGCCGTTATGCTGTACTCTGGTCGTTTTCATGAGATTAATTGTATCTGTCAGACTGTTGCATAAACAAGCTGCATCAAGTACTATATAGTGTACAGAAATCCCTCCTGGCTTAAATGTTAACACATTGTTGTTCTTTAAAACAGGTTGTAGTGAATATTAAACAGTATGTTAATAAGTGAGCATAATGTCTCTGATCATGTCAATTTTGGTAGAACATCTGCTTCCAATACAATTATTTGGACATCAGAAAAGAATGCAAAGGGTTAATTTGTTAAAACAAACCCAGAAAATATCTGGCATTGCTTAATATACATTTGCAAACTTACTATTTTTTTTGGCACAAGCTCTAAGGAAAAAAGAGGATGTTATGTCTATGCCTGTTTTTAAAAATTATTCAATATAAGCCAAAAACCAATCTAATCCAAGATTTCTGTCATTCATTGTAGCCTTCATCCATGTAGATCTGTGATGCACTATTGCATCCTGAAGACTCTAATATCCAGTACGTAGTAGCTGTAAGGAGCTCCATTAGTCACTAATTTACTGGAAACATTACCAAAGAGACTTTATAAATAGAATTGCAGGGCTCAATCTTGTAGCTATGAAAGGGATAACAAGTAGTGTGTTACCAAATTAAAGCTTCAGAATTGTGTCCCACTTCAATAAAGTATTCAACATAAGCTTAATCTTAAGCATGTGAGTAATTCCATCCTTACTTAATACAGCACTTAAACCAATGATAAATTTTCAGTATATGCTTAAATCTGGCTGAAGATAGGAATGTTTTCACTCATTAGTTCAGTGCTTTCATGAATCAAAAAGGACAGAAATAGAGGAAAACACATTAGGTCATATTATTCATACACCTTTTAGGACATGCTTGTCACTCTCTATTGTTCCTAAATCACAAACAAGACTAAATTTGAAGCAGTAGGTAACAGTGACTATAACATAAATAAGATCATTTTCAAGTGCTTGTCCTCGTATGCATTTGCTCTGTGTGTCAGCTGTGCCAGTAAGCTGCTGGTCTTGTGGGGGAAAAAAAAGAGAGAGAAGATCTTGTCTATTTTGTTTTCCATGGCAGCCATGTAAATGCATGGTTGTATTTATTCTCAGTTCTTCAGATTTTAGGCATTTTGAAATCAAGAGTTTTCTTTTTAATAATCCTACTTTTGTTCTTTCCTAGTTTACCTGCAGGAAGACTATTGCACTTAAATAATCAGGGCCTTAAGAACCACCTGATCTCTAAAAAAACCTTACATCCTTTTCCCTGTACTCTGATAGCTGTTGTTTTTATGTTGAAGGGCTAAAACATTGACTTTGGTAGTTATTCAGAATATCTTGAATGAAAAGGCTGATATAAGCCACATCAGTTTGTATTCCAAACTACTGCCTTTCACCATCAGTGTAAGGAGTTCAGGCACATCCTGTCAGGCTGGTCTTGGATCAGTTTTGAGATTCCAATCTCAGTGTTGAGATAATGTCTGGATACAGCAAGCTTCTGTATATTTGGGGTAATCTTAACAAAGGTCCTGTATCACTGTTTATGGATGTATATTATTTTCCTCAGTTGCCTCACAAATAATGCTGAGGCATCAGATGCTTTTCCTATGGAGTACAAATGCAATGCAGGCCAGTGCACTGTACAGTTCTTCACTGCCAGGGAAAGAAAGGACCACAGCTGGTTTTCCCTCTGCAGTGGGAGTTAGCTCAGCAGCTGCAAATCTGTCTGAACTCCCCTTGTGGTCAGACACTTACCTGAGTATTGTGTGTGAAGTTAGGCTCTTGTTCCACCATATTTCTCTCTCCTGTGACACAAAGCAACATGAGCTTTAGAATGTCTGTAGTTCTTCCATTAGCTTCTGGGATATCTTAGTTCTCCTCTGTCACTCCATAAATAATAAATTGATCATTTATTTTCCTCAGAGAATACATTTTCCTGAGTTTAGTCCAGATGGGAGAACTGGGAGTCATAACAGTCTAGATACACAGCTGATTCTAGTCTTATATACTTTGGTTCCTTCTTCATGGAGTCGTTTAATTTTCCTTCCCATATGTGGGAAATAGGATACTGGACTGGATAGGCTTTGATTTGGTCTGTGTTTCATTTGAGGGAAATGTCTGTATTTTATCTGTATCACACTTTTCATGTGTTTTCAAAGTACTTATTTGCAACAGGAAAAGTTCTTTATTGTCTCCTTACCAGGAAGCCCTATTCAGTACTGTTGGCAATGCTGCTCAACATACATATCTCCTATTGGTTCTAGCATCGAGCCAGCTGCAGTGTTATTGTCCTGACAGAATTTTTATAACAGAATGATTATGTTCTCTTCAGAAAGAAGCTTTTCTAGCTTCTTTCTTTGACTGAGGATTTTATCAGTTGTTACTACCTAGGCAATAATACGTGTAACGTTTTGATTTTTGCGTCCTTGTAGTAAAATGTTTCAAAATTAATCCCTTAACTAAAAAATTCACTCAGTGTGATAATATACTCTCCTGGAAACATAGTTCTTTTATTCAAACAACAGAGAACAAGATTCCCATGGCAAAGTTCCCCGTACTTCTCTGTGACCAGTATATTAACATGACTGAACAGTGGTTTTGTTGAAGCAAGTGTTTTGACTGAGTGGGAAATGTGGGATATAATGAAGACTAACGCCATCAAGCAGGATTTATTTTACATTGGGAGGTTTATTAGTCTTTATCATATTCTGAAAAGTCTTTCACAGAGGCACTGTCTTCCAGAGGTATAACTCATAGACTGTAAGGAAATTCTTTCTCAATAATTTTGCCAGCTTGGCAAGTCACCCCTCATGTATTTCTCCATGTAAAAGAAGAAAATAAGAAATCTGTTAGGGTGTTTTTACTAGAAGCAGTCTAACTACTGAAGGTCTTGAAACCTTAAAATCATGAAGTCAAGTTTAAAGACACAAAGTTTCTTGGCACTTTTAACTCTGTAAGTTGATTCATGAGTTCAGCATTTCTGAACATGAAGCCGCCAGCCTCCAAGGAGAACTAGCTCACCCCAACAGCTAGCAGCAAGAAATAAACTGCATTCTTCAGTTGAAATATGTTTTTATTAAGTTGGCACCAGGAATATCTCTGAATTTCTTGCCTCTTACTGCAGACATCAAGTCATCTGCCACTCAGGCTGGTGCAATGCATGAATGAGAAACTGGGTTTTAAAATTGCTGCAGGTATCTTTATGCTAAAAACACTTCCCTGAACAATACTATCACATTTCTGCCTTTATTGCTTTCTAGCTACACTGCTACCTTTTAGAAGTTCAGGCAAAAATTATTTACTTTGTAGCTTCTCAGCTCCTCTTGTGGTTTTCAGGGGTACCACAGATTTTTGTTATAAATCCCTGGAATACCATAAATTAAAGTTGTGATTCTACCTCCAGGTTCTTACGACATTGACAAATCACTTGAGCTTTGCTGACATGGCTTATGTCACAAGAGTCCTCTTAATGGAATTACAGCCTTCGTTTGTAGTGTTTGGGGAGCATTCTGTTGCTCGTTAAATTAACATTTATTTATTACTAGTCAGCCCCAGTTTGAACCGTTGAAATAATGATAATCAAAGCATATTTAATGACAATAAATAGATTGAAAAATTGACAGGTTTACCATCTTATGCTTTCCTTTATACCATCCTACTCTCTTTAGCCAGAGTAGGTCTGCCTTCTGTTTGAACTCCCCTTTGTTATTGACACTGTAACTAATGAAAACAATGAGCATCTGTTCTGATAGTTGCTGCCATTGTTCCCTGCAAAATCTTTCCCCTAGAATCTGTCTACAGAGTGGAACTGGGTAGAGAGTTCATAACAAATGAATAGGAGAAGGTGTAAAATCAATGTTTCTCCAGGTTCCATCAATATAAATATATTGACTTAGTAATCTGCTATGATTTAGTCATATACTACATGAAAAGTACTAGAGTATGAAATGGAGCCACAAATCATTTTAAAGTAGTGTGATGAAGCAGTGACAGAATGATCACAGCAAATGTATATTACTTATCACCATGCTATAAAGATGTTACACCATTCTCAAGGAAAAGAAATCCCAAGGTAGAAGGAGCTCTTCATTAAGCATGGTACGGTGCCAAACACGAGCTGATAGCACTTTGCCTCTGTCAGTATCAAAGCAGAGGTCAGTGGCTCAAACCACCTGTCAATTTAAAAATCGCATTGGCAGCTTTCATGTACTGAGGAATCTCATAAAGCTTCTGGCTGCAGTTTGAAAGCTGCGTTCATTTTTGGTGCACATACCTACAGATTAAGCAGTTCTCTCTCTTTCTTGTGAAGCCCAGCATGAGCCTTAAGAGATGGCCAACAACTCTCTCAGCTATCAGAGAACTGCTCTGATAGAGACAGGGAGAGCAGCAAAAGAGGAATTGTCCTCTTTTATGTCTCCTTGTGTGAGTGGACCTTATGGCATCCTTACCTCCTCTTTCGACACCACAGGACTTAGTGAAGATACTTCCCTCCGTTTGTTTCTATTTGAACCAAACTGGCTCTATAAAACCATTCCCTCATCTTTAATATAGATGTTCATTCCAAACATTATTTTTTGATCTTAATCAAAATGTCTCTGCAAATTAAGTAAAGACCTTGGACTTTTAGGAGTTTACCTAAAGGTCCTCACATTGTTCAAATTTGCCTGTTTTTATAAGGTAAACGCAAATGGTTTTCCGTAGACTGACATCCAGCTTTGATTTCAGAGTTAAGTAATATTTGGCAAACTTCTATATTATCGAAATTTTAAAATATTATCCTTAGTACGAAACATTCTTTGACTATATGTCATGTATGTATATTTGTAAAACCACAACACAAGAAATAAAAATACAGGTTTGCAAAGAATACATAGTGCACAGAACAGTTGCTCATCATTGCTCCTCTACTATTTAAAATTTGATTGATTCAGAAACCTCTCTGAAAAAAGGTCTGATTCTGTTTTGTCAACACACTAGGATAACTTCAGAATAGCTTGACTGAAACCAGTGTATTTAAACAAGTATACTATTGATAAGAATGGAAATGTAATTGAGACCAGTATAATAATTTTTATGCTGTTATTCTTTAGAATCCGTCATTTATGGAAAGAACCCAACAACATTTAAAATAAAAAACTATCTTGGGGGGATTTAATATCATCTGATTGACCCTGCCTTAAGCCAGGCACTCAAGCAAGTGACCTCCAGACGTCCCTTCCAACCTAAATTGTGCTATGGTCCTATGAGTTTAATCCTATAGGTATTATGTTCCCAGGTGCCAGTTCCGGCTCCTCTGGAAATCCAGCCTCAACCATCTTCAGAGGGCAGTGTTGGTGGCTAAAGAGTAGGAGCTGACTGAATTAAAAAATGAAATTCATAGAATGGGAATTCCATCTTCTTGCAATAAATCTGATCTAGGGTAAAGAGAGACTGTACTCATGACTTTGTCTAATAAGTCCCTTATTTCACGTGAAGCAGTTGTGTAGATGGAAGCATGTGCACGTGTGAGAAATGAAATAAGCTCCTATGAATAGCTGTATGGCTATTCCAGGAGTGCTAAACATGCAGAAAGATTCTGATAATGCCTTCAGCAGAGACAGAGTTGAATGGTTTGTCAGAAAACTAAATTATTAATAAGCTTGTGACTATATTAAAAAGAAAGCTACTTAATGGATTTCTATGGCTCTTGAAGACTGTGGAAGAATTTGTTTTCACTAAAAACAAATATTCCTCTTATTTGTTGTATTTTCCTCTCTGTATAAATCTCTGTTGTAAGAGCTGCCCTCCCTCCAGTACCACCACCACCCCCCCCCAAAAAAAAAATGTTCTAGATTTGTTGAAATAAGAGTTCAAGGAGCTAGGAACAGTTCTTTACTGAACAGCAGGAGCATGATATCAGAAGCTACTTCATCCACTTACAGAGGTCTTTAATTTTTATAAGGTTTTTATACTTGTTTAAGATACCTTGGGAAGTTGTCATCATTTTTTAATCATGTTTGATAGAGAGAAATACGGTGGATAAAATATCAGTGCTGTGAAGTACTCCCTTCTGATAACATCAGAGCTCTGAGCTGCATTTTATTTGGCAGCTGTGAGTGAGGTGTATTTTTTTGGTGATATCAATTAAGTATGTATGTGCATGTAACTTGTAATGGCTGATTTTTGCTACAAAATTTATCTTCACCAGCAAAGAGAGAGGGGATACCACTTTGAATTGTTCTGCCTTTTCTTTGAAGTAAAGATAACAGTTATAACAGAAAGCGGCACTCTCTTAGTTCTCATTTATACAACAGGGCTAATTGCCTCTGAGCAATCCTGTTGTTACTGAGATCGTGGCAGATGAGATATGAAGCTTTGAAACAAAAATACTTTCTTAGTGTCATCAGCATTTTGACTGACAGCCCACTTTGCCTCGTCTAATACTTCTGGTTTCTAAACAGGATGAGTATAATAGCTGAGCTGCAGATAGGGCGTCGGTCTTTGCTTGCTAAGGGATACCTTGTCAACATGTTCAGGATGGCATTTGTAACTCTCCCAGATAAACATCACACGTAAACCCAGGCTATTAGATGACCATGTTATCTCTGTAACTGACCTTCTGTGAACTAGAAAATTACTAGATTATATGTTCCTAGTTGATTTTTCTCAGTCTTAGCTAGAGGCGCATCATTATTCTGATCAATAGCGTAGCCAGTCGTGAGTAATTCCAGCGTTAGTGTTGGCTCAGTTTAGAAATTTGCCACAGTTTGAATTGTCTCTACTTAAACAAAACCATAAAAATAGATACAACTCAGAAAAAAACAGGGAATATTTCTGTTTTCTTTTTTAATTCCCTACTTCTCTTTTTACCAATTTGCTATCCTAAATTAACTCTTTGGAAAGAATACACTCTTGTGTGCTGACATTGTACTTAAAACTGGTTGCAAGTGTTGTCCAAGTATAATTGTAATCCAATCTGGTTTAATTGTTTTGTTTTAATGGCTACCCTCCTCTTGGTTTCTAATTGTTCCTCTTAACTTTATTACACATGTATTCTTTATCATAATTTAGTAACTTAAATATGGTAATTCACATTTTCACCTATTCAATGTAAAGGCAATCCAGAAAAAGACATGATAGAATTAGCGTAAGGCAAAACATCAGTATATTTGCTGTCATTTTTTAAATAACATGTAGAAGTGAGAGATCCACTTAAAAGGATCAGTGTATGGAATTTAAAACCTTCAGAAGTTTCTAATTAGACTGAAGCAGGACCTGATCCTTTTAGCCTCTGTGTCTTTCTTCCTGTCAGTGGCACCGTCAGTGTTAAGGGAACCTCAGTGCACAGCAAGAGGATTAATATTTTGCAAAATTGGGTTTTAAAAGGCGTAATTTACTTCACCATAAATTCAGTGACATTCTGGACAGGCTTTGTAAGAAATAAACGTCAAATAGGTTGCATACATTTTAAAAAACAAACCTACGATGTTAAAAATAGATTTTCAAAACCAATTATAAAGTTCCAATTTTTGCTGTAATAGCTATGGGACAATTACAAATTGACTTAACGCCTCAAAGCAAATCATCACCGTTTAAAATACTTTGTCATGCCTACTATCCCTACCCTCATAACATTTCATTTTATGTTAATGTGTCATGTGTTAGAAAATCATGTAACGATAAAGAAAATGTTCATGTGGAAGGTTAGAAATTACTTTAATGAGTTATTATTACCTTGCTTTCAGACTGTTGGCAATATTTTTGTGTTATTTTAATGTATTCTGAGTAGAGACAGAGGCACTCGTCAGATGGGATCATCAAGAACATTCCCCTGGGAATCAGGGCAGGATATAGTCCCCTAAGAAATGATGTGTCAGATTAGGCTGATGCTATATTTGCAGGAGATAAAACACCACGCCAGGAAATATAAAAATACTCTGCAATATGTTGTCTGTTTCACATCTAATGTGCTTCGTTGGGATGGTTTGGAGATTGACACAATGGCCATAGAGGTCTTCTCAGGCTGGGTATTTGCTAGCTGGGTCCTTGCTTGCAGCTGCTCTGTTATATAACAGGATGGTAACGTCTCCCAGAATTTGTTCACTTCCCCCACACTGAAATGGGTTCATACTTGAAGTGGGAAGATGGCAAGATTGCAATGAAAAGGAATTACAGGAGAAAACATGGTACAATTTGAAAGCAGCTGTAGTAGCAGTGCTTGTAGGTTGGTTTGCCACTGATCTCCAACTCAGCAGAAAGGGACATTACTGTTACTGGTGATCAGTAAGTTCTTAGTGTCAACCCAGGACTTTAACAGATATTTAAAGAGGCAAAAGATATCAAATGTCACTGTATTAGAATAGGAGCATTATTAATATAATGCTAGGGTAGGCTATTTCAGCCCACAAAAGTAAAAAAATTCATAGGCTGCCTAGCTCCTGTATTCCCACTGCACTGAGTGTTGCTTTTTGATTCTCTTTACATAGTACTGGCTTGGCTGTGTGGAAGCACACCTGCAAATAAAACCTTCTGGAGAGATGGTTGCTCTGCAAACGCAATTTCAAATCTCCTGGCTTTTGTACATATGAGTCTCAGCTGTGGAGTTACATTCATGTAGCCTTTTTTGCACTTGAATACATGTTAAAAACTGAATAAAAGATAGTGCATATTATTCCAATTTATTATCTTAGAATGTCATTATTTCTACATTAAATTAGTGTAGTTCTCTTCCTCTTATTCCAAGAGGTAATGGTATAGTAATCTGCATCATTTAATGTCAATACAACAGATCTGGTTTGAGGCTTAGAAAATTTCCTCAGGTACTAATAAAAGAAAGCTTATTTCACTCTGCTGTCTCAAAAATTACTAAGAAGAATTTTAGGTTTTGAAGAACACTTCTCTGAAATGTTTTTAGGAAAAACAAAGAGAAATATCAGCCTGGAAAGTACTTTTTTCAGATAGAGAACATAATTCCAGTGAAAATACCTGTATTTGATTTGGCATGTGCAGTATCTTGAATACTCCTTGTGAACTTGGAGGTGTTTTTTTAATCAAATGTTTCCCCTGGAGGCTGGTGGAGACAAGCCTAACACAGTCAGATTCTGATCCTAAAGGAATTCTTCAAAGCTCATCATGTGGACTTAAAAATCAAAAATAGGTCTAAAGCATGAGAAGTTATGACTTTGTTATCAATTTCCTCAATCATATCTTTCTTTGAGTATATTATAGACTGAAATGGTTCTTTTCTTGAACAATAAGATGCTCTAGGGAATTTAATAGAAATTATCTGGAACAGGTTATATATAGAGTCCACTAAGGATGATTTATGTGGAAGGGTGTCAGACTATAGAAGACTTAAGACTCTTCTCCAGCTTTGAGCTATTCCCTTTCAGAAGGTGGATAGTCCTCAGTCAAGGCAGCGATAGGAAAACTCCCGTCAGTCTGAGTAGGCTTCACATAAGGATCTAAGTTTTCTCAATCCAAGGCACAGCCTTCAGGACCAAACCACTATAGACTTACAAACTGAGCCTACTTGCACAAAAGCATCAGAGAAACAAGACTGCTAATTTTCCTTGGAGGAAGGCTCTGATGGGCCTAAGTGTCTATTCAGGCCCTGGGAAGTATGATCACACCGTGTTCTACAAGCTGCAGTGAGCTGGTCCAGTAGAACCAAACAGTGGTAATCACATATGCAAAGCAATGAAATTATTCAGCCTTGAGTAACTGATTCCTAGCGGAATAACAAGGATGTAATGAAGTTTTATTTCATTTTTTTTATTGTCACATTTCTGTAGGAATCTTTCATTAACATTTTCCACATGTGATGGTTTAAAGCATTAGAGACTGAGTTCTTTTTTTGCTCTGTGTATTCAACACCTCCTCTCCATTCCAGGAAAAGGCTGCTAAACTCAAAACACTCCTTTCACTTATTCATAGTTGTCTAGTAAATGCAAAGTTGTTTTATTTGCATGTGTCCATAAGTGACTGTATAACCTCAGACTGAGGAAGATATATACCCATCTCAGTGATCCTTACAGAAATTCAATGCATTCAAAATGTGTCCATAAATAAGAAGAAAACAAGAGGGATAGGGACAGCAGTACCAATACTCACTGCTTTTCTTTAAACATGCTTGGTTTAGTATTCATGCTGATGATTAGAAAATAAGAAGTTTCTGTAAGAGGGTTGTACACAGGCAGTGAAATGCATTTAGCACGTGACCACTTTATAAATAAAGTAAATATAGACTTCTGAAACATTTTATTCCTGATCTCATGGTTTTGTCATTCTCTGGAAGCAAAAATATTGACATTTACCAGGCTGTTTGTTCCAGCTTTCTGATCTCCTGCAGTTTATTTATATAACAACCTTATCGATGAGCCTCTTACTCAGCTCTCTAGGTTTAACTGAGTTGAGTCGATTTGTTACCACAGCTTCAAGTAGCTGTTACAGAACAAGCGAGACATCCTAATAAAGCTGTAAACGTGTTTACTCAAACATGGTATTGATTTTACTTGGAGAGGGAGAAGCTAGTGCTTAGCATGGTGTCAGGGAGGATGAATTTAACTGCAGTTTTTCATTGTCATCTGTCATGGTTGTGAAACACTAAGTGAAGCCACAGGAGGATAATTAGAATTGCCAGAAATGTAGCCCCTAAAATCAGTTAACCACTTGAGATTTTTGTAGTTTAATTAGTTTTTATTAAAACTTTCCTCCAGTGGTATAGTCAGGAAGGGTTTTCTAATGTTCTTTTTAGTGAGAGATTTCAAGGTTGCCACTTGTTAGATATACATCTTAAATTAGTGTTTTTTATGAAAGGGTTGGTAACCTTTTTTCCCTCGATTGTAATTGGCCTGGCACTACAGTTCTGTGTAAGCACAGAGACATTTCATTTTAAAGGAGAGAGAAAGACACTTGTTTCTATGCATATACATTTGTAGTTAATAACATATATATATATATGTATGTATGGAATAATACAGTAAATTTTGACAAAATGCTATGGTGTGTGAAGTTTGAAAGAAGTATAGTGTGTTTAAAGACGCTTACATTTAATTTGTCTCATATACTGTAAGTCTGATGTGTCAGACCACAGTGCCAAAAGACATGAAAACAGAAGCCAAACCCCACCCTTAATCAAAAACGTTTCCATTTAGAATAGCCAACATTTGGTTTGATAGCAATGGGCAGGGCCTCTGGCTTACCACAGTTCTTGGCTGTAATATCCACCATCTGCCACAAAATTAAAAAAGGAGAAACCTCAGCAAGTTGACGTACAGTCGTTCAGTGACTATTTTGCAGAACCAACTGATGCCAACATCTTTTACAAAATCTAGGCTGGCTGGTTGGCTCTTGGCAGCAGCATTGTCAACCACCTGATTACAACTGACCAGGCTTGTGCTACCACAACATTAACCCACTCCAGCAGTGCTAAAAGACATCCAAAAAAAGCCCCAATCATCAGCTATAAGGCTTTACATTGCTTGGGTAATATTTCTTGAAAACTACATCTTCCCACACTGCTGGCCTGGAAATCTAGTGGGATCACAAAAATAGATGAGCGTTCAAGCAACTGTGATAAATTCTGTATATGGGCAAGTGTGTGAAAAGGTGCTTGCAACTGTCCCCATGGTAGAATAACACAGTTTTAAAAAATGCAGTTCACAAATTAGGCTGTAGAAATTTTAAATACAAAAAAGAGGAGACAACTCAGCTGTTCGTGATCCTTTCTGTGGCTGGGACAATTTTGCTGGTAAATGGCCTGGCTAGCATGGATTATATTAGATGCTTCAGGATTCAGCTGGATGCAGAGGATTGTTTGGAAACGTCACATAGCAAAAGGTTTTGAGGGGCTCTGACTCAGGGTCAGCTTGTAATTGTTTATAATTAATGCATTTGATAATTGTTTTTTTTTCTGCTTTTCTCTCCTGTATTAAAAAACAAACAAACAAACAAAAAACCACATTAATTTTGCCATGGGCATTTTATAAAGGTTGGAAGTGTGAGAGAAACTGCAGAAAGACGAGTAGTGGGGGAGCTGGATGACGGAAACTATAAATGGATTTCCAGCCAGCATTAGTAATTAACAGTCATTAAAATTAATTGTCAAGTGTACAATTTGAAATGAAACATTTGGCTTCAATATGAGCTGTTTTTAAGTGTTGTTAAACCATTACTGAAGCAGACCAGAACTGTTTTAAAATCTCCATTATCGGACTCCCACATTCCTGCCCAACTGCACTAGCACTAGGCATTTGTTCAGAATTCCCACTGATAATTTGGAAATAAAACTTCCAAAGAAATCACTGACTTTGGTGAAATTGCCTCTGAAATGTCTGTTTTGCTAGAAAATTAACTTGGTTCTCCTTTAATGGTTTTTAAGTGCTACTCTGCTCTTAGGAGTAGTGAAGTTAAGACAACACCTTTTGTGTCAGTCAGTAGACTGTTTTGCTGTTCTTTTCAAAATCATATTGACATCCCCAAAGAGATTTCAGCTGGTTTCAGTGAGGGCTTTGGTTTAGGTCTGGATTTAAGGCTCAAGCACTACTTCTGGCACTTGACTTACAGGGCTTTCCTTTTGGTGATAAGCACAAAAAAGAAAAAAGCAACTTGATTTTTCCATCCCTCATTCTGTTTGCAGACCTCACAATTATAAACATTGTCTTTGAGAATATGTAGTAAGCAAGCTAGAGATAATAAAGATTAACTCTCAATTATTTCAGGCACACTTTTCAGAGGAAAGTGATTTCAGAGTTGCTTTTTTCTACTGAGCAGAAAAGAAATAATTAAGGGCCAAAAATATCTATTGGTGTGTTATAATCACTTTTATCCTCTGGGAATGCAAATACATTTTGTCCCACTCTAATGTTTAAAGCAACTTTTGAAGTAAAGTTGTCTTTTCTTTCTAGGAAGATAAGTGGGATGAATTGGACACAATCTCAAATAAGTTCTTACCATGACTAGGTGCAAGGTGTTACTTGGCTGTCCATGCCCATGAGGGACAAAAGGCATCCCATCTAGTCTGAAAGCTTACTAAGATGGCTCATTACAGCAGGGTGGCCTGCTAGACATACTGCAACTGCCTCTTCTCTTACTGCATGAACAATTACACATTTTGGATGTCAGGGCAGGAGTCAGGCAGTGGGAAAGCCTCGAGTCTGGCCCTTGCCTTTGTGTTCTAGTGTGAAGAGTGGTACACAATGCAGGTAACACCATCCACAGCTTTCAGCAGCACAGAAATGCTAGTACAGAATAGCTGCAGTTAGAAGATGGTAAACAATATTACCTGAAGTGTTTTGTGGAAAATATTTGAATCAAGGCTGTCTTGTGTAGCAAAATGTACTACTGCTTTCTTCACTCCATTCCAGTGATAGCCAGGGACTAGTTCAGACCATGCAGTAGTGAAAGTAGATGCTGAGCTCCTTTAATATATGCTGGGATGATCTAGTTCTGTGATCCCAGGCCTGTGATACAGGATCAGAGTTCAGTTTTGCTGTTCTGGTCTGTGAAGTTGTAGGAGGAGTGTAAAGTAAGTTTGAAGCCACGTTCATTTATCTTCTTGGATTTCCAGTCATGGCACCTTAAAGAGATTACACACTTCAACTGCTTATCATCTTCCCTCCACTGCCCTGCCCAGTGGTCAGGCTGTTTGAATACTCACTAACCCCCTTCAGTTTAAATCAGCTGGGTTAGCAAAGATCCACTGTTCAACAGCTTACTGCTTAAACTGATCTGGCTCATTTTGACAGGGTGTCAGGTTATACCAGCAGCAAAGAAGCATAGTGAAAAACAGATGGGGGAGTAACTACTTCAGCTGGAACTCAGAATTTCTGAATCCATGCCTTGAGAATATGACTCATGATGTTTGCATCATGGTACCTTATGCACTGGAGGAGGCAAACTCTGAATTATATTCTGACCATGTTGCTTTTTACTGCATTAACTAAAATGAACATTCTGCAGCTAAGGCAGCCAACCTGATAGAGCTCTTTGCTTCTCTGCTCAAACAACAGTGCTTTCTGGTGTTCCCTCGGGGTCTGCTTTGCCAACTGCCTAGTCTTACGATGTGATGTAGTTCTGTGTTTGTGATATGTGTGTTTGTATTGTCATTCGATGCGATATTGTGTCAGATACTGCTATTTCTGTTTCATCTATGAAATACAGACCTTTTAAGAGAAACTCAACAGACAAGAGAATGGTTTGAGGGCAAACTCCCCACTGCAGTTTCTACATATCTCATATATGACATCTGTACTTAATGTCATTTCTCCACCACTCTGAAATCACAGAGGTCTCTCATTTCTATCCCCAATTAGAACAGGATGTTTTTTCACCTGACTCTGCTTTCACTTAGATCAGAATAAATAAGAAGTAGCTTCACTGAAGACAAAAGATACATACTGGCTTGAAACTACAGTGAGCCTGGAAGGTGGTGGCAGTGTCAGTCTAGTTTGTACTGAAAAATAGTTTGTGTTTTATGGTCCTCTGCTCTGTGGATTTTCTCATCTTCATGTATGTTCGATGCCTTGATCATAAACGTAGAGGACAGTTGTTCTTTCTTGTATAAACCTCTCTCTGAATTCATGCTCGGCACAAAACCTAGTGTTTGCCTTTGGAGGCCTGCCCAGTGCATCCTCAATACTTACTGAGTCAGAAATGGACTGTCTTAACAGCCTCATTTTACATATGGTTACAACTTGCTCTCAAGTTTTAACCACCCAGAAGCACACTGGCAAGCTCCTGCCTCCCAGGCAGTTTAAATTTAATGATTGACATTCTCCACATATCCAAGAAAGTTTCTCCTAAGAATGCATGTTAATGTAATGGAGAGCAGACCATTTTCATCTCGTTATTCAGAAATGGTCTGATTTCTGCCAGGCATGCTGTTTGAATTTCTCAACTGTTACCCAACTATTGCAGCTGGACTATCCTGCCGCAGTTGTGTTGTCTGTCATCCCTGACTGCCATCAGTGATAGCATTCACAACACAGTTTCTTCCTGTTTCAGATTCTTATCTTTGTATTGTATACTGATAACTCCTGTCTTCTTCACTTTTGATGGTGGACTTAACTTTTATTATTGAAGTGTTCATTTTTTTCCCAGCTAGGGTCAGTCAATATCTATGAAATTCCAGGCAATATGTAATTCCCTAGAAAAGTATTGATGTCAAAAACATATAGGTTTTCTCCTGGTTGTCAGGTAATCTGCCTACTCTCTATGGCCTCCCTATTCCAATGAAAAGTATTTGATTTATAGATTTTGCAGTTTCAAACTCTTCTCCCATTCAGTGCAGTTTAGAGAAAACTATACATCAACTAGGCTTCTTTTCACTCTCGGGCATGACCGAGAAGGCAAGATAGATCTTGGTAAGTCAGGAAAACAGGACTTTTGCTCACCGGTATTATCCTTCATTAACCTAACCTTATTTTTCATGATTTACATGATTTTTAATCTCCAAAGAGCAGACATTATTGCATAGGATAAAATATTTTTACCATCTTCTAAAATTATGCTGTAACATGCCACGAAAGGAAATATTTAGAAAAGGAGAACAGGTTAAATGAGAGCTTCACAATATAATGTAGAGTCTTTGTCCCAACAGGAACCAAGATGAACCGAGAAAGTGTATATGAAAGAAAGTTAGCTAAACATATCAGCTTTGAATCAGAATTTGTAATATGTCAGAAGTTGGTACCTATGAGCTACATAGTACCTAAGAGAGACATGATTTCAAGATTACATTTGTCCTGTCAAGGCCCAAAGCCTGAACGTGACACAGAAACTGGAAATGGTGGATGAAAGCTTTAAAAAGAACATCTTTCAGCTTGCTAGAATTCTGATTTTCTTGGATAAGACTCAATTTCCTTCTGTGATTGGATGAGGAAGAGAGATACATCTGAAACATATTAAAAACACGATAAAAGTGAATAAAATATTACCTTTGGAATGACGGAATAGAGCTTTAAATTATAAGATACTAAATTTACTTTTCACATCTTGAAAACCTCTTCCAAATTTAAAATACATATTTCACCTCTGCCATAAGTTCTGCCATGCGTTCGATCACAATAGTTTCAGCCAAGACAGAATGTTTCAGAAATGAGGGACTCAATCCATAAAATTTCTGGTGCTGCTTGTACTTGACTTTTCCAAGTACCTTTTCAGGACTCTCTGCTTCTAATCATTTAAAGAGCTGCTCAGGTTTTGAAAGCACTTGGCTCCCAGTGAATTCTGGCTTTCCAAGCCATGCATGCCAGGGCTGTGTTAGCTGCAGCTGTGAACCATGTGCCCCTGAGAGGCGCTTGGTTCTCCATACAGTTTGCTCTTTATGAAGGTATCTGCACATGCTCAGAGGTACCCACTGCTTTTGAAGTCTTAGATTAAATGTCCCATAATCAAAGGCAACAGATGTCATCTAGCTTTCCTCATCAGGTAAAGATTTTTCACCTTCTTTGCACTGCGAGCACCTGTAACTCTGAATATAGATAATGTTTTTCTATTGCATGCCTTTTTTGGCGAAAAGCTTGCACACAGTTGTGTGTAACTGTAGCCAGTAAGAACAGAAGGAGCTCTCTTCAAAGAGAACTCCTTCAAAACTGCTTCTTTGTTTTTAAAATGTCCTTTGAGGAATCAGGGGTTATCTCCAGAAAAGAAGAGAGCAATAACTCTGGTAAAAGCATTTTGAGGACAATAATAATGGCCAGTCTTTATAATCTTTAATTTACTTGAAGCCACCAAATGGAGACTTCAGACAGAAATAGCAGCAGCACCACTCCAGCTCTGCAGGTCACTCAAGCTCAGTCGTCGATTTAAACTAGCCAGGCTGCCTGTGTACGTACAGGCAGGCCAGCATTTCAGTGCTTTTCCCAGTGAGAAGCTGATACACTCAAAAAACCTAATCGAACCATTTTCTTCCTTCTCTTTCTCTCCCACTTTGCTCCATAGGCTTTCTGTCCCAGCTCGTCTATGACCGGCCAATGACCGAGTGCATCCGGGCTGGACATTACGCCGCCAGCGTAATTATCAAGCGTTCAGGTTGCACCTTCCCAGAGAAGCCTGACTTCCACTGATACTGGTGAATTGGAGGGATCAAGAGTAACTTCTGTGTTGCCATGGGATTGCTGCCTAAATTTTTCCTCATTCCCTTTCCTCACCTTTCCAATACCTGCATCAACGCTTCTGTACTTCTGTTCATTGTATCCTAAACAAAATATATATTTCTATGGTGTTTTCCATTTCATACATCTACAATGTCTCAGTAGTCTTAACTTTTGGAAACAGTGCTAAGTGAAACTTATTATCTCATCCATCAGGAAAAAATGTTCTATTTACACAGTTTACAAGGAAGTACCATTTAAATGACACTGCTGATTAACACCATTAAAATACTTCTGTTGAATTATCTAGTTTGTATCCAGCTGTGGCCAAATCCTATTCAACTGACGTGAAATCAACAGACCTGACTTTATTTGTCACTTAACATTATAAACCAGGAATTGTTCTTTCTATATAGTAGAGTCAGACCAGTGTAAAGAGCAGTGTAAATGTCCCAAGAATTTACATATGTATTGGAGTGTGCAAGATCTGGCCATCAGATCCAGCCCAGCTTCCGTGATCACTATTTTGTCAGTAATTTAAGGACCTGATCCACAGTTAATATCATGCATTCAGTCATCTTGCACTGATGGCAATAACTTTGGGTCTGGCCCTACGTGAGAGCAGGCTCTGGGCACTTTTATCTGTCAGTACATCTATAGGTCCATAAGTACAGTCACTTTTATCTGTCAGGTGAGCTAGCAGATAGGTACTTTCAGTGATTTCAGGGCAGATGCATGAGCTGATGATGAACACAAACATACAGATAGGTCCTATCTTCTCCATGTGAGCTTCCTAGAGGCTATATTAAGGTACACATAATGAAAATGAGGTACAGAAATATTTATGCAGGATATATTGACAGGATATGCCAAATGGAATCTCTGAAACGCACATTTTTAAACTTTTAATTTACTTTGGATAATTAAGCAATATGGTGGATTTTGTTTGTATTTGCAGTATTCAAAGAGGTGATCTTACACTGCATTCATTACTTTGCTATGTAATTTGATACTGATAAATAAAAAATAATTGTCATACAGTAACCCCTGGTTTGGTATTGGTATGTGTCTATCTTTCTTTCATGTGTGCTACTGAAATGGGTGCTTAACCCCGAGAACATGCTAGATCTTAACTTTTTATACATGACTTTCAGTGTCTAGGTGAGTGTTCAAGGGTGATATCAGCAGTAAGCAAGGGAGGAAACATCAGTTTGGTGCTTGTACCACAGGAGAAATGAAAAATTAATGGCTGGAGTTCCTCAAAGAGTATTAAGTTAGTGCAGGGTTTACTGCCCAGCATGGGACATGGGACATACAGATACTGAATGTTGTATTACAGTTTGTGTATTGCAAAGAGCATGGGGAGAAATCAAGGCTGAGATCCCAGTTCCCTTGTTTGACCCAGTATCCAATCTGACACAATGGACAATAGGCTCTGTCACCTTAGAGATCACCTGGTGGGATTCCTGCAATACTTCAACCAGCAACTTCTGAAAATCCTCGTGCGTCCATGGAATGCCATCATCGCAAGCATGGTGAGTACTGTCTGTCCTTCAAGGACTCGGGCTCTCCTGTTTCTACCTGAGAAAAGTTGCATGTGCAGGCCTTGTCTGTCTGCAGATTTACTTGTGAACAGCTTTGTGCAAATAAGACTTGTCTGATTTTGTCATAGTGCTCTTCTCAGGAGAGCTTTAGACTTTACATTTCTCATGTTCTAGCATAGGAGAGAAAGAGAAATTAATATGTAGGAGTGAAAACAGAACTGTAAAGAAAACTAAAAGAGTACAGTGTGCATGGTCTTCAAACTTTATGGGTTGATCATAAGATTATTTTTTTACATCTCATGGTTAATTTTAATTCTTTAACTTGATGTATCCATGTGATATGTTTTAATCAAGAAAGGCCGAAGATGGATGTGTTGCTTTTAATGTATGGTCACATATGCCATGCCACACTTACTGCATGACTTTATCTGTTAGTAAGGAAAGCCCCAATGGTTTAGTGGTTAAATTTGCTGTTCGTATTGCTCTGCACCCGTGACACTTTCCATTCCTTTTGAAACAACTTTATCAGTGTCCTGGCCTGATAATTATGGCTCATTTAAAACAGAATATAAATATGTAAGCATTGTTTATCATACCAAGACAGCATAACTACTGTAAAGGAAGGGAGGATATGTAAAGGAAAGTAGTCATAAAACAGCAAAGCATTCTTTCTCTTTCTTTCTCTGTTTTCTTTCTTTCTTTCTTTCCTTCCTTCCTTCCTTCTTTCTTTCTTTCTTTCTTTCTTTCTTTCTTTCTTTCTTTCTTTCTTTCTTTCTTTCTTTTTCTTTCTTTCTTTCTTTCTTTTTCTTTCTTTCTTTCTTTCTTTCCTTCCTTCTTTCCTTCTTTCCTTCTTTCTTTCTTTCTTTCTTTCTTTCTTTCCTTTCCTTCCTTCCTTTCTTTCTTTCTTTCTTTCTTTCTTTCTTTCTTTCTTTCTTTCTTTCTTTCTTTCTTTCTTTCTTTCTTTCTTTCTTTCTTTCTTTCTTTCTTTCTTTTTCTTTCTTTCTTTTCCTCCTTCCTTCAACTATTCCTTGTTTTCAATTCAAGATGCAAGAGAGTCAAGTCAGAGGTTCTGTTCTGAGCTTTCCCACTGATGTGCTTGGTGAGCTTGGGCTCCTGACATTTGGCTCTGAGTGTCAGCTACAAAGCATAATTTGATGGCAGTGAGAGCAGCTGAGGAATAAGCTACTACACAATTCATAGAAGGGCAGTCAGAGTCTGATCTGCTCTATTTAGCCATTCATTATTTCTCCAATATCTGTCAATGCGTATTTTTGGATGATATATAACCACTTAGAAATACATTGCCAAATCATGCTAAATAATTTCGGTTTGTGCTGTCAAATCGCCTGATGATTTCATTCTGGATTCTTTTCAGGATCTGTATTCCTTTCCTCCTTCTTAACTGGTAAAGGGGAGGTTTATCTATATAATGGATAATGGTGTCATCCTTAATATTGTCTCTCAGAAATTGTCTTCCTCTGTCTACCATCTTATTCCACACAGAGGCATGTTAGAAAACTGAACTTTCTGAAAAACATCACTGAAAGAGTTGTCTGCCAGTGACATGTGACACTGTCTCAAATCCCAGATGAGATGACTGAGGTGACTCTGTCACTGAACTTGAGCCATTATTCAAACCCAGAGTTCTTACCTAGGTTACTATCAGGAAAACAAATATTGGAAATCCATTCCCACTAGTCACTGGCCAAAGCATCCCTCATTTAGATAAAGCTTCCCTTTTGCTGGAAATAAAACTGTGTCTCCTGTGCCCAGCATCATGCATTTTAGGCTTGTTTTAGTACCAAGGAAGTGGATAGCAATGCTGCTGAGATTGAAAGGCAGGGAAACAGGCCCAGTGTTCAGAAAACTACATGCTAAATAGCTGAAAAGACTGAGGAGCTGGGAATCTGGAAACAAAGGTTGTGCTTCTGTTTCTGCAGGTGATCAACCATGTTCCTTTGTGCAAATCACTTTCCTCTCTCAAGCTCTTTCTGTAAAGATGATAAGCTCAATTAGATAGTGAACTTAGAAGTGAAGGTGGTAAGAATTCAAGTAGGGCAGTAAGAGCTACATCACTGCCTGTGCTCATTGCTGGTCTTTTGATTATTAGAATTCTCTGTTTTGTATGTGAAGTAATGTAAAGCTGTTTGTTTACCCTTGAAAAAATAGTAGTGGCTGTTACTGCTTGTGTGAGGGTTAAGGCTGGGAGACAAAGGAGAGGAAAGGGAAGGTAAAAAGCTTTACTTATGTGACAGTGAAGTAAAATATGCTACATGAAAATGACAATAGAAATGCACAGTGTTTTAAGATGACAAGTCTGTGAACAATCTTTAATTTAAAGGGTCTTATCCACAGTTTTCATAAAGAAATGTTAATTAAAAGTGTGATGACATGTTTGGGATTTAAAGGAAATCATTCTGCAAAGGATTTATAGCAATCACAGCTCCAGAGCATTAGGATTACAGATCCTTGTGCTGTTCCTTTTCAGTGATCATGTGATTGGCCTGCTGTTAAATATAGCTCCCATTTAGCGAATTGAGACAGGCATGGGAAAGGTAGGGAGAGTTTCCCTTTAACCAGCGGGATTTCAGAGGTGTTGGAGATTATACAATTCATTAGTTTTTACATAAGATCAAAGGGAAAGAGGAAGTCTTAATTTGGGCACCAACTGCTACTGTCTGAAAGTCTGCAGATTAAATGAGAGGAGAACGTGTGCGGTGCTAACTGCTTGTGTTAGAGCATGAGCCTATTGTTTTATATCTCACTAACTCATTGTTCTCTTCCCGGAGATAATTCTCACACTTAAGACCTTCAGAGATAGTTATGTCTATTGTGAATAGTTCAGCAACCAACTGGCTCAGAGGTTATTGCCTAAGCATCTTTCCCTTGGTCTAATCCCCTGCAAGGTTTTTTTCTGGGCAGTGTTATTAATCTAAAATGACTGCTAACTGACTCCTGTGTCAAACATTATTCATTATGTGCTTTAAATGCTTCCTGCAGAGGCCAAAATAAATTTTGCTTTTTTAAAAGCGGACCACAAGGAGTGGCTATGTAGGATATTTCCTAAAAGATTAGACTCAAAATGGCAGATGAGGGGAAAAAATGGTGCTCAAAACAAAGCTTCACAATTTAACCAGGGACATACAAAATGGACAAACCTCAATTACCAAAACCCACTTTTCATATAGAATTATCTATAAGTTGTTCCTGGGAAAGAAAACATGCAGCCTTGCAAGGCAGGAGAAATACTTTTATGAAGACATGAAATAAGTGACCTTATTAGAAAATGAAGACCGAATTAACATAATTCTTAAAAGCAATAATTCTTTTGTGTCTTGGGTTTTTTTCAGGTGTCACTGGTGTTGGCATAAAGCACGAGGGGTTTTTTGTGTCAGTGGCACTGACAAGCCTTGCATGTGTAATGACAGTATGGGGAGAGAGACAGACAGATAGATTTGAATAGCAATAAGGTGGGTTTTCTTCCAGTGTGAAAAGAGCATGGGATTCATGTGTACTGAGATGAAGTATAGCCTTGCTGCAGAGAGCAAATATTTAATGCTGTTCTAACTATCCGTTGGTTATTGGAGTGTGACAGTTAATAGCCGTCAGCTGCCAAATGCAGTGAACAGTTTGGTTCCCTAAAAAGAAAATGAAAAGTTAAAAAATGAAGCCAAGTCAGACTAGAAACCTGCAAATCATAAATGTGCTGTAGCTTAGCAGGCAGATCATCTCCGAGGTTTAGAGCCATGTCGACCTGAGCTGCTTCTCAAGTGAGAGAAGGATGGAGCGCATCTGTCTTCAGGTCCTTGCTTTGCCAGGTACTTGCAGGCAAGTTTTGGCTGGGCTTGCTGCCTCCCAAGGCCCTGGTACTCTCAAGTGACATTTGTAAAGGAGGTTGAGTAAGGGCTGGAATGAAGAAAAGCAAAGCATTATCATTATTCTGGATCAAATATCTCAAATCAGTGGTGCAGCATAAATGCACAGAAAAATGGAAGAGCTCTTAAACTGAGTGTGAGGGAAATTGTGTGCTTGGAAAGCCTGCCTGTCTGTGGTGCCATGGAGATGGCAACATTGGAGTAAAATATTGCCCTAAAAGAAGCATTACTGTGGAATAATAACAGCATATGAAAGAATATTTCAAGAAATAGGTTCAGCTTGAAAATCACCCCTCATTCTACTTATTTTTCTTATTCATGCCAGAAGTAACACTTCACTATACTTAAAAATTGCTCTACTTGGAACATACCTACTTTTTGAGTCCCTGGGAATAGTCACATTCCCTCTTCCCCTATATATTTGCTGGCTGTTCTTCTGTGATGGTACGTACCAAACATAAGTGATTCAAAGGCCACACTGCCC
This sequence comes from Myiozetetes cayanensis, assembly GCF_022539395.1. Taxonomy (NCBI): domain Eukaryota; kingdom Metazoa; phylum Chordata; class Aves; order Passeriformes; family Tyrannidae; genus Myiozetetes; species Myiozetetes cayanensis. Next base: position 21,999,238 of record NW_026086605.1, read on the forward strand.
TGGCTGCAGAGAGGACAAGGTAGAACAGGGAGATGACCAACAACTCCTGAAAATGTGCTGGCTCTACAGAGAAGGTAGGATGGGACCTACCTACTCTTAAGACTGCTGGCCATCTAAAGCAGGAGCAGAGGGTGGGACTGCTCTTCCTTGGCCTTTTCCCTTTGTTGGTATTGAAGGTTTCACTGGAAGTCAAGAGGAGGGAAAAGAAATAACAAACAGGTAAACAAAGCAGCAAAATCTAAAACCATCAGTAAAATTACATTTAAATTACCTTGATCTCAATTTCTTAAAATTTTTTGGATTTCAAGGTTAATGATGATTCTTCTAATCTCTCCTCATCATATTAATACTTGTGGTAGACATTGCACAAAATCACATTGCTCATCTGCAGATCCTACACACCTTTTGTTTCCTTAGGATTTATCCCCTGAAGTATTTCCCTGCCCCAGTTAGCTTTATAAAAAGATTAGGTTTGGGGTTTTTTAAGGGGCAAGGCAGTTACCAATCACATTAGATTTCCCCAAAATTAGATTGTTGTAATATCTGTAATATCTGTGATCAGTGAATTATAAATTAAATGATTGATCCAACTTTGGGTTTCATTTTCAGAGATACCACTTATTGGTGGGACTATTAATGGCACTCAAGTAACTTGCAGATTTTCCAGGGTTCTACTATCAACCTATCACATGGACAGGCCTATTTTAGTCTGGCCTGTCCTAAAGCATAGCCAGCTGCTGTGGCTGTCTTGCAGGGTAAGGACAAAGCACTTTCCTGTTCGTCTCCCAAGGTCAGTACAATAACAAACACATTTTATGTCTGATAGTAAAAAGCATTTATCAGTACAACTTTTGCATTCCATAAATGGTGACAGATTTCACAAGATGAACACTCTGGTTTTAGAGAAGACTGTGCTCCAGATACATGGTGTTTTATATGTATCCTGAATACATACATGATATATTTAATTGCCTAAAATTAGCAGGAAAACAGCCGTTTGAGACTTGATGTTTATTATGCACCACGGTGTTTCAGGACAAAGCAAAAAACAAGATTTAGAATACATCCCAGCAAATACAGATTGGAAAGGAAGAAATTAATTTGGAATGACTTGTCATAGTGTGTTTACTGTAGAAATTTATGCCAGCTCAGAAGTTAGCCCTTCTACCCCCCAGCAGCAGCAGCAGCTAAATTGGGCCATGGGAGTCTCACAGAGTAGGGAGGATATTTGAGTTTCCCTGAGGCTCAGAGTTCTTCCCTGAAGAAAGCCTCACATATTGTTGTCTCAAAGAAAAACGATAATTGTAGTGTGCTTGGGTATTAACTGGCACAGTATCAGCTCCAGCTTTTCAGTTTGTGTTGACATGCAGAAGTACTGTGTCATCCTGTGAGTGACATATCCACTCACCTCTGCCTGACACTGTTTTCTTGTCCCTCTTCATCCTACCTACAAAGTCATAAGTAGTATGTTTTATTTATCCTAGACTTGGAACTTTTTCCTAATGACCTCAGTTTTCTAAAAGAGATAAAGATGGGGCAGTGTGGAGGACATCTCTCATGGATCATAGTTCATACCTTCTGAGAAAATCAGCTTCCCTGAAGACTCACTCACTCTTTGATGACCTGAGGATGGAAGAACTACTCTGTGCTAAAAAGGCCAGTGAGATTTCTAACAATCCATTGTTGCTTATGCCTCTTCCTATGTTTCACATAGTAGTGAGATATCAACTCTGTTATACCAACAGGGAGCCCTAGAACTGACCTCTTTTCTTTAATTGACTTTAATTCTTGCTCTTTAATTTCCCTTGGATATACCCTGCACTTTTACTAGCCCACCCTGGTGCTGTGATATCAAATGGGAACAGAGCACAGGGCACTGGACATTGCAGCTGAGTTGCACAGCTGTTGGGTACTACATAGAGCAGCAAGGGTCACACAACGGGCTTGGTTTACTTCCCCTCCAAACACCACAAGCAAAAAGAAAACAGACACAAAAGCCTGTTGCACAGGCCTCTTCTCTCTCAATTCTGCTCATTTTGTGATTCTTTTTGGCTGTTCCTTACCTTCTAAATCATAGCTGTGAATACTCATCTTTAAAAGTAAAGCACAGTGGAAGGGGCCTCCATACAGGACTCCCTCCGGCTGCCACTCCTGCTGAAATAAAAAGATTGCAAAAGCAAGGATTTGAATGAAGGACAAACGTCACATATGCTGTGTGCTATGGAGGACAAATGCTGCATACAAAATATGTTTAATTGCTGAGTTAATTATCCCACTAAAGTCTAAATGTTGTTTTTTGGCACTCCCCCCCCTCCTTTAGTTGTTTACTTTTATCAGTTAGAAAATAAAAAATCAATGTCATGAAAAACATAATTATATTCCTACTAATCTGGAGTGTTTTCTCATTTGAGTACTGCAGTCTGATGCATTTTATCACTTTCCATCAGATTATAGCAATGGAAATTGCCAGCTAAAAGCTATGGCTTTAGAGCAAAAAGGGGGAAGAAGCAAACCCGCCCCAAAGCCATGTGCCTTGCCAATCAAATCTTAGTCCTAATGACAAAGCTTCTGCGATTTCCTTCTTGACAAAACATGAATAGCTAGTGAATAATTGGTTCAACAGGAGCTTCATCAAAGTCCAAGAGAGAAAGCAGGATATTTCATGTGAATAATTTGGAACGATTGGTAAAGATGAGGCATTATTATAGGATTGCCTTCTGCTCTATAGTCAGAAATACACAGCCTCTTCCTTGTCAAAGTATGACAACATTTTGTAGGTAGCTCTAGCTACTCCCAAGTGGTGGATGATCTTGCTACTGAGTGAAATGACTTTTTGGTTGTTACTGTTTATGGATTAAGTGCACTCATTCTTTACACAAATGGAAAGTAAATGAGCTTTGTCTGGGGAGCCCAGCTGTGGACACATCCTCCCACTCCCAGCTTGAACAGGTTTTGGTGTAAGCTTTGGGTCTTTCTCCACCACCACTGCATGGAAAGGGTAGTGACACCGACCCACAGCAACACAGGCCTGTGACTCCATGTCCTGGCATACCTCACCACCCTGCTGCACCCTGTGCCACCCAGTCTGGGCTGGAGAGCACATACAAGTATGTGCATCAGGCCATCCTCAATGGCTCTGCCACTGCCACGTCCTCAGTGGCTCTGCCACTGCATTCTTTCTGGTGGGCAAAAACAATACGGAAAGCTCAGCCTGGTTGGCAGAGTGAGCATTGCTCATGAGAATGGCCTGTGGTCATTTACAAGAGCAGATGAGTCCACGCATCAAACACACCTCAGCATGAACTGCTCTGTCGTCCCAGCACTCTTACCCTGACCCCGCACAGCAGGGCAGCACAGTACTGCAGGGTCCTGCCAGTAAGCCACACAGATATTTGCACCACCCTCCTATCAGCAAAAGGCAAAAGGAGCAGACATGAGCTTGAGATTTCAGGGAATGACCAAGCCCTTGGACTGGGAGCTGACACCCTATAAACACAGGCCTTTTTTTTTTTGAATTGCACATCTGGGCTCCCTCCATGATAAGAGCCCAGTCCTGCCAGCCCCAGTACTTCTGACTACAGCCAATTAACCTAGTGGCCTTGCTTTGGATTTCATATGCCCCTAGGTTTGCCATATGGCATCCTAAACTCTACGTATAACTCAGATTTTAACAACCCCCCATTTTTTAAAGGAAGAACCAGTTAATTTCTTTACCCTGCAATAATGCTTCACCTCAGTGAAAAATCATGCAGTGATTCTGGCAGCCCCTAAACTGAGTTGCCTGACTCCAGGCTTCTTGGATGGATGTGAGCTCAAGATGGGAAACTCAGCAGTAGGGCAGCCATCTCTTAGTCTGTAACCCTTAGGACAATGAATCCTTCTCCGGGATGTCATCCCAAGGCATCACCTGTGAAGCTTAAAAACAGTCAGCGAATGCATTAAAGTATGTCTTTAACGATAACCTCGTAAGGTCATTCAGTCTTAAGGCAGTGCTTTGTTAGTGACACACAGTGTTGGGGTGTAGGAGTTCAGAGCTTCTTACTGTCTGTTGAGTCTTTTTAGGTTGAGTTGAAGAGGGCCTTGAGACATACCAGTAAAGTTCTAAGTGCCCCCAAGAAAACAAACTCATATCCCAGCTCGACCCTTTCCTAAGAGGTTCAACAGGCTGTGCCACAGTAGGACCATGGTGTAGGGGCAGGTCTTGAGGAGAGCATATTGAATGAGCATCTGGTGAGAGTGTCCATATGTGTGCCAGTGGACATACATGCCCTCCTGCTCTGGCCTCTGCCTGTTTTGATAGGAGCCAAAAATCAGGGAATTGATTTTTCACCCAGTGTACCCACTATAGCTCAGCACAGTTATGCTAATGTACAGAAACATACGCTACCTGCCAGAATCTGGTTAATTCCTGCCAAATTCATGACTGTAATAAATAACAACAGCAATGTTGAACATGATCCTGCTCCTCTAGGCAGTGAATAAAACAGCCTTCCCAAATCAGAGGCTGTGGCCCGATGTCAAGTGGTTGCAACTCAGCCAGCAGAGCAGCTGAGGAGGCTACATACATCAGAGGAGATTCACTTCAGGGTAACTTGCGAGTTTCACTTGCTGTGAGTGCTCATTTGCGTGGACAACAGTTAATCTGACCTGCCCATTTACATGCTAAGGCTCCTCACCCCATGTGTGCTTCAAATGTGGAGCACCACACTACCACTGCAGGACTGAGCAACTGCAGAGTATGGTCTGCCAAGGCTCAAAGCCCTCTGGAGATTCTGAGTTTACAGACAATGCCCATGTTCATTTTCATGTACTTGCAGCCTACTTTTTAAAACATTTACCCCATCTCTTTCTCTTTTCACAGGTCTTCAGGTGGCTGCTCAGCCAAGTGTGTATTGCTGGCATTAAATAGCCCTGTCTGAGAGATGAGAACTAATAGCATCGGGATTGGTATGTGAAAAACATCAACAAATTCAGGACATGCAGCAACAGTGAGCGGGATTTCTGTGAACAGTTTGGCCATTCATTAACAAAAAGAAAATATTTGTCATCACTTTTCCACAGAATGTTTTTACAATGGCAGCTGCTACCTGAGCTGGTATTTGGGTTGCTGAGCAAGTGAGCAGCATCCTAAGGAAATAAACACACAGGCAGGTGTGCAACCATGCTCATTTACTGCTTTTTGAGGGCAGAAGAAGGGTGATGTAATTAGCAGACACATGTTTAAATTTTTAATTAAGAGTTTTAATGGATTATTCACTGCCTACCAGCACACACATGCTCTTACTTTCTCACTGTTTCAGGCTGGGTTCCTAAGGAAACCAGGCTTAGTCAGTCATGCTGCTTGCCTGCCAGCCAGCCTTCCTTCCTAATCAGTGTTGAACTCTTTAGGGTTCATGGCAGGCAAACACCACTTTTGTGGTAAAATCATGACTGCATCACAACACAGTGGTAGGGAAAGGTCTAAGCAGCTGCTGCAGGAGTTTAGCAGTAGGCACAAATAGACTTTTTTGAGGAACAGTGCCAAGTCTCCAGCAAAATCAGCTGGAGCAGAGGGAAGAAGGTGTGAGAGAAAAGAAGGGGCAGAAGAAAAGAGGGTTCTGATACTTTGACTACAGCTTCCACAGACTTTTTCTGACTTATTTACTGTTCAAAGAGGATTTTAAAATATTTTTTAGTCTCATGCCACTTGCTGGTACAGTGATACTCTTCATGGTGTATGTGTGATACAAGTTGTAACATTGGTCCAAAGGGCACATAACTGAAAGATCCACTGGACTCCAGGAGTTATAAGTGTACACAGGTTATTTTCTTCTGCTTGTGAAATCCTGGCATTTATTTCCAGAATGTCTCTATACTTTGGGTATAGAAAGGCTGGAGGACTAAGATTAAAAGTTCCCCAAGTTTCCAGCCCTGAAGGAATGGAAACAGTGCAAGGCTATTAATTTTGCTCCTTCCATGGTTCAGTAGCATAAGTGATGGGTTTGATTCCTGGATGAATCCACCATTACTGCTCTTCTGTGAAGGAAGATGGGTTAATGTTTTTACTGAGATCATGAGTCTTTAAAAGTCACAGAGATTTTGAGAGGAACAGCCTGTCAGGGAGCAGCAAGAGCTGGCTCTCTGCAAGGGAAGGTGAGCTGGAAGCTGAGCACACTAACATAGCTAGCAGAGCAGGAGTCTCACCAGTCCCACAGCCTCCAAGTGAGCCAAGCAAGGCAGGTCCAGGGAGGGCAACAAGGATCAGGCACAGCCCAGTGAACACCAGGCAGGTCCATGGTGATAAGACAGGTCTGGGATCAGGCTGGAAGGCAGCTGCAGAGCAGGGTCTAGTTTAGAGCAAAGGGCCCAGAGCCAGGGACAGGCATGGCTGCAACACAGCAGGAGCTTTAGCTCAGGGGGGCCCAATGGAAGGGGTTTAGCTTAAAAGCAGGTCCCACAGGAAGTGGTATCAGGCAGCAGAGGAGATGGGGCAGCTCTCAGCTCTGCTGGCTCCAGCCTGGCCCCGAGCCCAGACAGTCAAACAGCCAGGAGGGGACATGCTCTCAAGGCCCTTAGACAGGGCTCTCATCTCTCCGTGTATGCCCTTGCTGAAGCATGGAATAAGTCAGAAAGTTGCTATGTGATGTGGAATAGTCCCTGATGGCTTTAAAACCCTTAATCTTCCCTTTTGGACTTTTGCTTGCCAAATATAACTGCTGCTTGTTGCCTGGTGGTCCAGTAAATGGTTTTACCAAACCTATGGTGTCTGAGGAAATCATAAGGCTACTCAGCACCTGCTGGTGAACATTCTGATGGACACAGGACAGAAAGGACCCTGTCCTTAAGCACAATGTGAGATGGATGACCACCTGGGAAGTCCAAGGTGCAGAGTCATAAATATTAAAGCACAGAAGCTGAGCAGCTAGAAATGAAGCACATTGTTACAGCCAAACAAGAATAAAAATTAAAAACAAACAAAACAAAAAAAACCAAACACCAAGCTCTTTCTGTACATGCACCATTTAAGTGGAAAAGTGATTTCAGTTCACCCATGCAGCCCCTGTGCTCTCAGGGCTACACAAACTCACCTAGCATCTGGACTTGGGTCCTGGGGTCTTACCTGGCATCTGAACTCTCAGCCAGTCCCAGCACAACATTAAAAAAAATGAATGTTGCAAAGCAAACTGCCAGGGAACTCCGAGCACCAAACTACAAGAAGATTCTTGTCCCATAGTTGGGATCTGCATATTTGTCTTGATTGTTTTGATTGTTTTGCTGCAAAATACCTCAGCGAAACTACAAAGGATATATTTGACACCTATTGCTGACAGGCTTTTCTACACCATTCACCAAAGCGATGTTTGGTGTGCCTTCTGTTCTATTTGCTACATGAATTATCCATGCATTAACAGCGTTTACAATCACTTTCATTTTGTTACTGTTGCACTCTCAGTTCATGGGTAACTTTGTTTATTAATTCCTTCCCACCAGTTTGCCTGAAGGTGACTCTTTGTTCTGCACCAGCACCATCCTGACAAACTGCGTGGTGCCTGTTCGGGGGGAGGTCCATACTTATAGCTCCATTTCCAGGATGGTCTAGGGAGGGATGAACAGTTGTACTGGGCTACCGGTTTCTACTGAAGGTTCTGCTTAAACCCCAGGGCACAACATATGCCTAAAGGACTCTCCCACATGGTATATCTGTCAGAGCTGCTGTTTGAAGGAATGTGGTAAGTCTCTTGTTCAGACTCAGCACCTATTGCAAAAGATGCATTTACACTGCAATCAAAAAAGATACATCCTGAATCTGGTTGCAGAAACAATCTTGGAGCCTTAGGATCTCCCCCACTCCCCCAAATTGCTTTTGTAGTAGTGAAAACAAATGTTGTAGGAGCAGAAAGAGTTTATTAATATTATGGAATTAGTAGGTAAGGTCCCCTGGGAAAGTGTTTTTGCAGGTGCTGGGGCCCATCAGTGCTGGTCACTTTTTAAACATCACCTCCTAAGGGTATAGGAGCAGCAATTCCCAAATGTCAGGAGTCAAGCGGGCGAGGCAAAAGGCTAGCTTGGCTCAACAGGGATCTTCTTTTGGAAATAAGGCAAAAAAGGGAAGGTGTATGCCCAGTGGAAACAAGGTCAAGTGACATGGGAAGAATTCAGGGGTGCTGCTTGGTGCTGTAGGGAAAAAAATTTGTGTGGCCAAAGCTCAGCTGGAGATGCAGTTGGCCAGAAATGTGGGGGACAATAAAATTTTTTTTCAAATATATTAAGGGCAATAGGCAGTATAGAAATATCATTGGCCCATTACAGGATGAGGGTGGTCACCTCACAAACAGGGACAGAAACAAGGCAGAGATGTTAAATGTTTTCTTTGTCTCTGTTTTCAACCCAGATGACAGACCCAGGGGGTCTCAGTGCCCTGAGCTGGAGGGCCATGACTGGGAGAATGATCAACTCCCAGTCAACCCTGAAATTGTGCAGGATCTGCTGCTTGAGCTGGATCCTTGCAAATCTATGGGGCCTGACAGAATTCATCCCAGAATCCTCAAAGACCTGGCTAATGTCATTGCAAAACCTCTCTTGATGATTTTTGGGAATCCAGAGAGATCCCAGCTGACTGGAAGCCGGTGAGTGTTGTCCTGATTTTCAAGAAAGGCAAGAAGCAGGATCCTAGAAACTACAGGCCTGTCAGTCTCACAGAAACAAAACCAAAAATAAACAAAATCCCAAACAAACTACAAACAACCAAAGAAACACCAAACTCAGAAACTGGCAGCTGATAGGAAGAAAAAAAAACTCTTCCGGTATGTCTTTCAACAGGAAAGCATATATCAAGGGTTGAAGCAAAAGAGAATAGGAATATTTGGCTGGACTTGGTTGGTTCTAATAATGATTCTTCCAATAGACTACTTAAATTTTCATAGTGAAAAATGTTTGCCACTCCTTTTCTATGTGAAATGTTATAAATCAAAAGGTAATGGACACTGTAAAATGTCCTGAAATTATATGGATGAGTTTTCCAGTAAGCATCCCAGAAACTCTCAATGTCACAGACCCTTTAATTTCACCTTGCTAGCATCAACACAAGACTTCCATGAGTATTGCCTTCACAGGAAGTGCTCCCATACTCAGATATTTGCAGCAGCATTTTGTTGTGTGGCAAACTCTTGCAAAATGTAAGGTTTTCTTTTCCCTGGCAGTGCAATATGCAAATACACTCCACTGATGCAAAACTGAGCCCACTTAGTGCAGCTTATCATACTGAAATAGCCTCATCAGTGCAAACACCCAGCATCCTCTTACCGGGGCTGTAATAAGATCTCAATGACATATACATGGGTTTGTAGGATCAGGTTATTATTTGTGTAACATTAAAGTCCTGCTCTATCTGTCAGGCAAATGTATGGCACTCTTCATGGCATCTATTTATAAAGAAAACTTGAAGATATGGTGCATCTCTGTATCAGAGCATATAAGCATTAATGGCCCTGACCAGACTCAGCTGGAGCCTCCCCAGCACCCCACCCCTGGCCCAGGTGCCCCATTCCATCTCACTGGGTTATGTAGTAGGAGTGCTGGTTTCTAGCTCAGCTGCAGCTGTACCTGTGCCTGCCCATGGGCCCTGTTTATCCAGACCACAGCCCATGTCAGCTTTACAGCTTGACCTTGATTTTGGCCCTGCCTCATCACCATGGACCTGCCTGCTCATCACAATACCTAATACAGATCCTGCCAGGCGTGACCTTGGACCTGCCTCATCACCACGAACTTGCCTGGTGAGTCTGACTTTTGGTTAAACTGGGCCCTAATCTTTAGGTCTGCCCTGCCCTGCTCTCTCACTGCTGGTCCTGCCATAGCTCTTGGCTCCTGGGCTGCAGGGAGCAACTGACCTCTGCTGCTCCCTGACATGGTACTGACGTCTCACTAAGTGTGCCTAGGAACAAGAGCATGAAATTAAGGCATGAGTTACAGACTCTAGAAAACTTGTTAATAATGGAATCCATGTCTCGGCACCCTTGCCACCATTAGGATGGGCCCCATGAAAGATTTTTTCTAGTGTGTCTCAGACCCTGCTTCAGCAGTATGAAATATAGATCATGAATTAATTAGAAACAATTCAGTTGCATGATCGTAAAATTGGTTTTTTTCCCATGAATGGATGTAACTCATCTTTCACTGTCACAGATGCTCAAATTTGTCTCTGAGTTGGACTTGGGGCCTCCGGAGTGTCAGATTCTCCCTCATTAGAGATTTTAAAATTTAAAATTTTAAAATACATATGGTTCTGAGAATCTTGATCTCTTTTTAGGGAGAGAGGTTTAAATCTGCCTAGTCACAGGAAATAGTAATTCTGCCTTTTAAATACAGCCATAAGGCTCCCCACATAACAGAGAAGCCTTGTACCTAGAACAGTTGACAGGCTACTTCTGCCCAGCATTGCAGCAGAGGAATAGGGAATGCAGAAGTTGAACCACAGGCTGGAGGCAGAAGCCCTGAGGAACCTGCCAGCTCCAGCTCTTACTCAGTTCTTCCAATGCCTCTCAGCTGAGCAGCACGTCACATGCAGCCTCCCTTTTTGCTGGACTTGCAGCGACTGCTGTGTTCCACTGTAGTTCTTCATAAGAGGACAGACTTTTGTCCCTGGCAGACACCTGTCTGTCTTGAAGTATGTGCACAGTATGGAGTGCAGATTTTCTGGACTAGTGCTAAAGAAACTTTTATCGGGGGATTCTGGTAGGTAGTGGTGCTTCTTGACCGTGTACGGGAAAGGGTTTTATTTCTTCACTGCATATCGCATCTTTTGATCTTAAAAAAATGCTGCACTAAGCCTATCGGTTCATAAAGCAGTGTTGAAAAATGTAAGATGCTGCTGAAATCAGCTGTTGCTTAAGTCCACATGGATCATGCAATGTCTAAAAGCTTCTTTCCCCACAACCTGGAGGAGATGAATTTAATAAGCAAACAAACACACACCCCCTCACACCTGCAGCTCCCCCAAGGTCAGCATATAGTCATTCAACTCAAGCAGTCAGTCCTGCCTGTAAGAACAACACACTTAGTACTGCTAGACTCATGATGGAGATCACAGTAGTGTCAATTCTTAAATAAAGAGAAATAAAAGTTCATGTTCCTGTCCCAAGGGAAGGCAATTGGTTCTGAAGGGTTGTCAGTCTAGAAATTTCAAACACAAATGTGTACATGTGCCAGCAAAGTCAGTCTTCTGAATGTATGAATAACCTTCCTCCAGGCTGGATAGTGTAGTATAAAACCTTCTGAATGGCAGTCTTTGGCACAACTGAATGTGGTGCTGTTTGTTTGAATCTTTCAGTTAAAAAGTATTTCAAAACAGAAAGATAAGTGGCTACAGGTTGCTTAATTGGCTACTAGCGAGGAATATGGCAATTGCTTACCCAAGATAACCATTTACAGTAAACACTAATAAAGGAGAAGAACTGATTTAGGACTGTAATTAAGGTTGCAGTGGCTTGAAACACAGGAGAGAAAGATTTAGACTGAGCATCAAGAAAAAACATTGAAAAGCTGCAAGGTGTTTATTCTGTGAAGTGTTGGGGAGGAATTGAGGGAACCTCCCCCAAATTCACTTTAAAGTAGCTCACTGAGAAAAGGGCACAACTGAGTTATACATTGTTCTGGACCTTCATTTGCACATCATCTTTAAATTTAAGTTCTAAATGACACATTTTAAGGAGTGGTCCTGCTGAAAGACGTTAAATTTGCTAGGCTGTCCTCATTTGGATCTGTGTTCTCTGCTTCCTTTCTATGACCCTATACTTGGAACATTTATGGAACTAAATCATCAACCCAAAACAACTCCTTTCCTCCTACCTTCTCTCAAAACTTCTGAGAAATTATAAGGAGAATTTTAACTAGGTAAAATCCAGGAAATTTCAAATTGAAGAAGCTCTTTCTGTTTAAACAGTTGTTAATGCTGTTACTGATTAGAATCACAGTAGTGCTTAAGTGTCTTAGCTGAGACTGGGGGGAGGGTAATGTCACTTTCTTTATGCTCTAGAGTAAAAAGACAGCCAAAGGAGGTCTTACTGAATCTGTACAATAGAAGACGAAACTCTGGGAGGTGAAGTGACTGACTTACTGATAGGCAGTCTGTAAGAAAACCAGAAAATTAAGATAAAGCTTCTGAGTTTAATTTGTTGCTTCATTACAAACTCTGCCCCTCTCCAGGGAGCTTTGTTAAGGTAGGTCTCCAAGAAGTTTTGCTGTTATTTGGCCAGTACATTGCTGCCTTTGCAAAGTGGGAACTACAGTGCTTGGATCAGATGAGCTTTGTGGCATGAATTAGAGCCAGTTAATGTAGCTGGCTGTGGGTTAATTCTTTATGAAATGAGATTGTTGTTCATGTGTGTCATGCAACTGCACTCAAGAGACCTGATTTTGATTGCTTGCATTACCAGCTGGGAAGTCAGAAGTTTGTAATTTTAGAAGCAAAAGGAGAAATGTAATTTCCTGGACTTATATATGATTTTTTTAAAGCAATTTTCCAATGTCTATAGAGTCAACATGTAAACTCAGTGTTAATTCTTTTCTAAGAGGTTAATTGTTATAAGAAGAAAAAAGCTCATATGCAGCAATTGAAATTGAGTTCACCACTACATTCAGAACCCCCCTCCCAAGCTGAACATCTTCTCTCTAATAATCTTCAGCATTTATACAGACAGGAGCATTTCTGAGCTCCGTCTGCTTCACCAAGAGACAGGTTAATAATATCTTTCTTATTTCACAAACAAGAAAACTGTAGCAAGGAGCTTTCCGCAAGTCTAGAGTCAGTGCCATGCCTTTAAAACTCAGAAGACCCTGCTGCCCACTATTGTATTTAGTCTCTTCACCTGTGTTATTTTCCATTAGACTCTTTGTCTCTGATAGTTCCAGATAGCTGTGGATTTGAAGTCAAGGAAAGATTGGAGAAAAAAAAAAAAAAAGGACAAGTGAGACTGGAAGAAACAAAGGACTAGTAGGCTGAGTGGGCAAAGGGATGTAAATAAGAATGCTCTTCTGGGCATTTCTGGGTTTTAGGAATATGTAATTGGAAGAGGTCACAGCTATTTACAAATATTAATTACTTATTTTTACAGAATCCTTCTGCAGAAGGTAAATAAAAAGAGCTCATTTGTTGTCCTTTCTGAAATGTAGACATTCATTTTTCCTGGATGTAATACTGAATGTTCTCCATTTAGAGATAACTATTCAACTACATTTATGTTTTAATTTTAATCAAATTACAGTGTTGAATTTAAAGGTAGAAATTTGCTAATCATAAACATTGTCTATTTTTCATATTGCTCATTCTTTGAGATGCTGCCTGAAGTAACAAAGAGAACTTCTAGTTCCACAGGTTTACAATTTAAATGGTATTTCAAATTCTACCACACCCAATTCTTAGTATAAGGAAAACCTGTAGTATAATAGCCGATTTGATAATATTAAAAAAAAAAAGTCAGCAAGACCCAAAAATAGAAAATTCATATGTCCAATGCAAATAATTTCCCATTTGCTTATTCAGTTTTACTACTAATTCAATGGCCTCCTATGTGTCTTGGCATTTGCAATGACAGCATTTGTGAAAAAGTTAGTTTTATGATGTAATGTGGGAATTTATTCCATATATTTGCAGATTCCTTTTCTGTTAGGTAATTTGGTATTTGCTTTCTTTTTTATTCTTTTATGTATCCCTTGCTTCCCAGAAAGAGCACCAAGGCCACAGATGAGCTCTTTATTTAACTTTAAATAATTCTAATTTAGTCCAGAGTTTCCAAAGATTAATTATTTGGCAAGTTCTACTTCAGATTGTTTCATTTTCAGGAAATTAATGTTCAACATTACTTGGAAGTGAAGGAAAATTAACAGATCATTTATAAAAGCCTGTCATTAATACCATATATATATTTTTCTATTCCTAATGACTGGGATTTAAGTTAGCCATACAAAATTAAGCCCAAACATGCAAACACTTAAGGTATGATAGGGCTCCTCAGCCAATGGAAACCTTTAATTGAGTTTAAAATATTTGGGATTGTTCCCTGAAGCAGATATGCAACTTCAAAAATGCAAACAGGAGTATCCCCATCAAAAACTTCAAGACTCTTCAGTTGCAGTCACAGTATCTTGCTCAGACCACAGCAAAGTTCAGAGAGGATTGATTGAGGTTCTTGGTACTACCCTCCTCCTCTCCCCAGACTGTCTGTTCAGACATAATTACATCTGTAATCTCTCCCCAACCCGATACAGTTTAGTTTATACACTTTTAATGGCAGGTCATTTCTAGGATGTCTGAAAGTTCTTTGCACCTTCTGTGGGGCTGCTTCCGTGTAAGCAAGTGACAATCCAGGGAATGACTCACTGGACACAAGTTAAGCATCCAGCTCCTGTCGAAGAACAATGAGAGTTGATTGACTCTCAGCTGAGCTTTTTGAAAATATCCAACTTTGCTCTTAGGCCACCCTTCAGCTGAAGATAATGCACAGAGAATGCTAATAGTTGCAGTGGAGCAGAATATTCACCTTAGTTGTTAGCTCAGGCAGCATGATATCTCACTTAGCAGCAATAAGCTGTGTTATAAAAAAAAAATAATCTGTCAGCCCAGAATTAACAGAGTGGGTAAAATACTGTGAGGAGCAAAAGAGGCAGTGGTGGATGTTATGGAAAGACACAGGGTCTGATTATCCAGGCGTTGAGAGGGATGAGGAAAAAAAAAAGAGGGGATGTTCTGCAGCTTAATTAATGAAAAGAGGCTTGTGCATCTGACAGCAGCCCCTCTGCAAGGTGAATTCTTTCATAAAGAGCCTCATTCATGAGTTGCCAAGACATCCACAACCTATTCTTGAATTCACACAAAAATTAAAAGCAAAACAACTGACTGGCTAATTTAGCGACTGCAGGATGCAGCTGGTGCTACTGTTTTCACAAAAAAAAAGGCCTTTTCCCTTCCACCTCCTAACCATTCCAGTCTTCCTCCCCACCCCCAGCTATTTTGTATCCTGCTGCACCAGTGAGGAGTGTGACAACTTCTGACTTAGCTCGCACTGTGGGATATCGAATAACAAAGGGGAATAATATCAGGATAACAGAGGGGATCTGGCCAGTCCTAAGGAAACGAGCTCACTGCTTGCCCAGGTCCTCCATCAGCTAAGTAGAACTTCCTTTTTTTATTATTTTTATTATTATTATTATTATTAAATAAACAAAGGGCTTCATTATAATGGATAATGCAACTCCATCCCTGGAATCTTGATAAATCAACAGCTACCTATCCTATGTACCACCGAGGAGACAGTTTGTGTAGTTCCATGTGTATGAAGACACTTCATGTTTCCAGCAGTGATATATTATTACCTTGGTTCTTCCTAGCTACTACTTCACATTCTCATATTACCTGACACAGAAAAACAAGCCTCTCCTGCCCCCCAAATCCATTTTCACTCAGATTTTTCTTCCCAAAGGATATTTAATACAAAATCCTTCTGTGCGTGACAATAATTTAAAAACCAGACTTAGTCAGGTTGGGAGCCCTAATACAAGCCACTGGCTATTTTTAAAGGAGCATTGAGCAAATCTAAAGGTTTCTGAAAGGGTATTTGAAATGATGTGGTACATTGCCACCTGACTGTGACAGGCCTCCTAGTCTAGCTAACAGAGGTAGAGTTGCTCCAGCACCAGCAGCTATGGGAAGTGACTGAAATAAATTGTTTGTGCAGTCAGAGCTTTATTTAGCAAGGGAACTTCACAACTAATGCTGCCAACAAAGAAAGTAAAGAAAACATCATACAGAAATCGCTAAAACTCCAGCTGGAGATAGCAGCGTGGTCCTTGAAACCAGTCAAACTCCTCTTGCTTCAAGCTGCAAAAGGAAAAGACTAGAGTGGATGTTGCTCAATTTCCAAAGATTACAAAGCAGACCTAAGGTTTTCTAAGCCTGGGCTCAGCAATTGCAGAGCTGTTTTGCTACATGGATTATATCCCAAACTCCCATGATCAGTGAGAAGGTCAGTGTGCCAGGAGATGCCGAGCAGAAGATGAAAGGGGAAGTGCTCCAACCAGCTTTGTGGTAAGTAAAGGGTTTTCTTTGTCCATTGAGTCTGAAAAGTGGGGGTGCTTTTCAGTCGTGTTTATTACAGGTATAGTGCTGTTGTACAGCAAGAGTTGGGCAGCATCAGAATAGTCTCCAAATTATGCAGCCTCTCTGGTCATTACAATTTTTTCAGCTTCTTAATAGGATTTAAAAAAAAAATATATAGTGGAAACTGGAAGAAAATTGGATTAAAAAAATATGGTCAAGCTTTCTCCTACCTCTTTTTCTCCTTGATTCTTGGCAATCTTTGACTAACAAAAGATTGCAACAACTACAAATCTGGAAATTTTCCCCTGGCTAAAACTGAACTAGAATGTAGTACACCCACATCACAGTTGGAAGTTGTGAGGATTCATTCAGTTACATTAAGGACTGTCAGAATCCTTTAGCAGCTCAAAGTAACCTTATTTAGCAAAACTACCTTTGCAGTCTCTTTTATTGACTTCTAAGTACCGAGGATGGCCCTCTTTTCATCTCAAGCGCTCAGCAAGTGTGCTGCCAGCCTTTTTGGAGAAGCTTCACCCACCCTTCCCCTCCCCCTTCTTGGCTAGTTGGATCTGGAGAAAGTTATATAAGTCATGTTCATTAAAACAGAGACCAAGAGAATATTCCAGCAGTACGGAGACCACAAAAAGCTGTTGGGAAGCTGTGAAAGGGATTTTGTGTGAAGTCTAAAATGAATCCCCCCCCTCCCCGTCTCATAAAGTGACAACCCAATATCCCCAAAGGGAACAGCGGGAGGGAAACCTAAACCTGTCGACAAAGTCACCCGGTAGTGATTGGAGAGTTAATTACTTTAGAGCTCACAAAGACAAGCTGAGGTGTTAAAATTGCTCCTGCAAACACCAGCATCCTCCCCTTTCACCTAGACTAACTAATCGCAGCAGGAAGGTAGCAAGAAGGACCTGAGCAGTCCCTGATTATGGCAGCTTTCACTGGCTCTGAGCAAAGTGATCTTTATTCATTTTTAATTCCATCCTTTATCTCATCAGCTGCCCTCACAAAGTATTACCTTAAATGTGTTTAAAAACACAAAGCTGCATCAAGTTTATGATGCTGGTTAACACGGAGTCCTGCAGTATCCCAGGCCTTCCTCTTGGGATTAGCCTCACAAACACTACTCTTGCACACAGCAGCAAAACGCTTCCTATCCTATCAGTGCTTTTTACATGGCAAAAGGAGAAACTTATATCCAGTGCAGCTATAACTAAAAATTTACTGTGGAGCCTATGTGCTAATCCTTTTTTCTTCAGCAAATTTGTTTTCAGTCACACTTTATATTAAGATTTCATTTGCGAGGTTTAACACAAGATTAGCAGGTGTTTCAATGTAAAGTGTGTAGAGTTTAACTACATCAGTAGGGTGTTTCAGACAATGATGAGCTATTGTTGTAAAAAACCCTGTTGACCCATTGGACTCATAACAATTGATTACCATCTATTAAAACATCTATTAATCACTTACTAATCATTTATTGTGAACAAATAGAACCTCCACATACAGTACTGTGAAATACTGTGTATATGAAAGACACCGATTTATAGGATGCTGCCATGTATAAGAGTCACCTGTTTTCTTCCGCTTTGCTTTTAGTCTTTTTCCCTTGCACCTCTAAACTCTTTTTATCCCACTGCTTCTTTAACATGTGTAATAGTTAATGCAACAAAAAGACATGCCCCTGCTAAGTTTTCAAATACATGTTAACAGTGCACTAGTGTCCTTTCCATGACTAGCGCAGCTACTCTGTAAGGCTAGAGTAGGGCCCGTGGAACTCAGGTGACCAGATTTTTCCTGAAGCCAGCACCCTCTTCTAACCACTTTGCTTTATGCTTTGTATATCTCTGGTTGGAGAACAGGAAAAACAATATACATTCACTTAAAGAGCTCTTACAGGAACTAATTCATTAAGGATTGTAAAGTGCTTTGATATAGCAGTTTGGTATATTTGCCAGACTAGAAAGAAACATGTGGGATTTATTATAAAAAGTCACTGTCTCCATCCCTGTGGGATGACAGCTGATCTACCACAAACCCTTATTTCCAAATTACAGTATTATGCCAATTACAACTTCTGAATTGAGACTGCTATAACATTTACCTTATAATCTGCTAATTTCAGGAATTAAAAAACTCCCAAATCAGTAAGATGGCAGCAGAAGGCTATTTTATACTATTATTTGATTTTCTTAAATGTAATAGATGAGACAGCAAATGATCAGAAAATGTACTCAGAGGTTATTCACTTTGTGTGTGTATAAATACATGAATGTATATATTAATATGATCTATAATGTTTAAATTGGGCAGTGATGCTCTGCTGTGTGCAGCAATGCATGCATATCCTCATGCATAAACCAAGACGTTTTCTGACTGCATTCAGAGTTAGTTTTGTGGTTTAATCTTTCACATTAAGATACAATATAAAAGGCTGGTAAAAAATATCATAAATGAAAAAAAAAAAAAGAAGAGACTGTTTCAGTTCAGAAGGAATATGAGGTTGAAGGATAGGGTTACAGGGAAGTTGCTAGCAGGTGAGCTAAGTAGAAGAGGTGGTATATGTAAAGAATACATGTGTTCAGCTCATTGACAGGGACATGCTGGGATGCAGAGGCTGGGAATAAACTCGCTGCACTCTTAAGATGACTTTTCTCCCCAAGGTCACTTCTTTCAACAGCACATGCCAGGGGTGGCAATTTCCAGGTGACTGTAGTCATATATGTGGTTATGTGTAGTAATAATAGAAGGGACATCCTGGCTTTGTTGAAGTCATAGGAAGTTTTGCCAGACTTTGGTGGGCGTCAAGACTTTTACCCTCTAGAAACTCCAAAGATAAATACGGATCTGTCATCATACCAGCATGGACAACTATATAATTGTTTCTAAATATGTAACAGCCCCACTAGTTCTAATGGAACTGCATCAATGATTAAAGCCCTCACAGGGAAATTCTTAATATGGCAGTAATTTCATGCACAAGAATTTTCTTACTGATTTCAAATGAGTGTTCAAACTCTAATTTAGCATTCTTTTTTTGTATACTGATGAATTTGTTCTACATATGTCTGGGCTTCATTTAAGCGGTAGTCTCCAGCATGTCTTACACCACTACAATACATACAGCAATTTTCAGATTTTGATTTTGAGAACTTAATTTAACTCAGACCGTGCTCAGCCCTTAACTTCTTGATTTCTCTCACTTGGGATCCAAAAATAACAGCATATGTGCAATTTTAGAATAATTCTAATGACTTTTGGAGAGAAGGATATGCTTACTACATACACTACAATATAGATGTGCAAATATATTTTTCCCTGGTGTGTGTGGGGGTGACTATCCTTTGAATAAGGTTATTTAAAAGATAATAAAAGCAAAGAGATTAATAGAACAAAGTGAAATGGGCCACAGTACTTCTTTCTACAAGCAGATACGAGAGTAGTTTTGATTTTAGATACTTTTCTTTTAATACCAAGGACATCTTTTCAGCAGATGGAATGGATGTATTCAATACATAGGTGTTTAGGCACCTGTTACTGACCAGGGGAATTAGTTGTTGTACTTCATCATTTTGAGGTGGCTATGGGAGAGAAATCCCGCAAAGTCTGACCGTAGAAGACATGCTAAAGTGTGAATTTTATTGCTTACATTAACTTAGTTGAAGGGCTTATAATTTTTCCATAGATATTTTTAAAATAGGGTTGAGGGTTTTTTCATACAATAAACCAAAAATATTTCTTATCTAGATCACAAACCAAAATGCACACAACATATTAGACATTCTCAATTGCATCCGAAGTGTTTCAGGTACTTATGGCTTCTCTGTGTAAAATGCACTGTCTCAAACTGAACTGCACTAAATTCCTACGATGTCATTCTTTTGAAGGTGTTATTCTGGGAAATAGTATAATTTACAGTGATAGTGGATCTAAGTTTGCTGGATGATGATTCATGTATAAAGAGGGTCATGTGCTTAACTCTACAATTTACATAATGTTAGGTACACAACAAATGTCAAGATCCATAGGAGTCTCTCTTCAAACAAAAGATTCTTGAATATGTTAAAAACTGAAACACAACATCCAATGAATATTGTCCTATAAAATTTATTTTTAGGAAATGAATTATATTAAGAAGAGAGAATGGAGTTATTTAAACTCGAGACTTTTATGATTTTTCTCTGTGCTATTACTTATGTCTTCAACACACTCACAATTTCAAAATGGCCAAACAGATTATCGAGTTTTCTAGAGTGTTTTGTTTCCCGAACTGGGATGTGGCTATGCCAAGTTTCAGTTTCAAAGAATTATTTTTATGTTTTTGCCACTAACCAAGTTGTAAATTTCCCAGAAAGAAAAAAAAAAAAAGTTTATAATGGAAATGTTGACACAACACTCAGAATAGTGTTGCAAATGTGACACTCTGCTACAAATTGTGCTGTAATGATTTATATTGTTTCCAATAATTTAAAAGTGATTTTAAATCACAGCCAGGTCCTGCATAATACATGAACGTTGACGGATTCTCCAATGAGTATTAGGTCACTACACATTTCAATTTCCCACTCTATGTTTAAAGTGCTGCATCTGGAAGTTAAAAGACTAAAACCTCAGTCAATGGTTATGGTAGGATAGATACATGCTGGAATATTATTTTCACCCAGTAGCTTTCTGTAAGTAGGTCATACAATTTTACAGTGCTCTGAAACATCACCAAAGGGTTTCCTTATACAGTACGTCCAGCAACTGACTCTGAGAAAGTTGCACTAAACCTTAATGCTTATTATTTTATAACAGAATCTTTGTTCACTTGCCGGTTCCCATGTAGTACATTATCTAGGAAAGATCTTTAAAATTTACTGTAGAAGGTCATTTTTCACCCACTATAAAAGGAGATTTAAAAAAAAAAAATTAATTTTTTTTTGGGGGGTGACCAGGTATTTTTAGAAAAGTTTGAAGACAGGCACCTAACTCAACACGTCACCCACAAGAGCATGTTGAGGAAAGACCTCTGAAATGGTCACATTTCAAGTTTGGGAATATGGGAGGATATCTATTTGGTGTTTGCTTGAGCAGATGTTCAGGTTGTAGATTGCCTTTTTCTCCTTTGCGTGGTACCGTGTGCGATGTACCCCATGGTATTTTGTCGTGTCATGCTTGGGTGAAAAGTGGTGTTTGGGTAAAAGTGGTGTTTGCTGGCCGTAGTTGAGAAAACCATCACATGTAGCATTAAAACTTTGACATGGTGAGTGGCCTTTGGCAACACAGATCAAGATAGGGTGGAGAAAACGTTTAAATGAGTTTTAAGTCCATACATGTTACCACCTTGTTCTTTTAAACACATTCCCCGTAACATCTTGTTACATGTACAAACTCCCTGGGAGGACAACATCTGTGACTTGTTCAATCGGACTAATTATGGTCGCCTCAAGCATAGCCCGCTTTGCCCCGGACCGAGAGTGCTCGAGCCCTTTGGGAAGCACTGGCTCTCCAAAGCCTGCCTGTGGTGGTGCTCCCATGGAGACGTTTTAAATCGCCCCATGCTGAACGGGAAGCCCGGCGCGACCCCCGAGATCGGCCGAGGGCCCCCCGGGAGGCGCCGGTGGCCGCTCCCCTACAGCCTCCTTCCCGCCCTGGAGACGCACCGCCCCCCAAACTTTATCGCCTGGAATCCCCCTTTCTCTCACCCCCGCCCCCCCTTTTTTTTTTTTTTTTTTTTTTTTTTTTTTTTTTTTTTTTTTTTTTTTTTTTGAGGGAAAAAGGTAGGGGGGAGCTCAATTTCCCACTTGCCAACAGCAGATAAAAAAGTGGGGAGGGACCTCTTCTGTCACAGCCTATGTAGATTAACCTTTCAATTAGCTGTTATCAGGTCCTGTGTCTTAGCACCAGTCCCTGCAATCTGCGTCCGCCCGCACCGGGGAGGCTGGAGGTCTGGGGTGGGTTTCTGTTTTAATTTCTAAATTAATGATAATTGCTCGCGTGGCTCCCCTCCCCCGCCGAGAGCTGAACGCGTGTGTCTGATCTGCCCGTCCACCTTTTAGTATTTTGGAGTGAGAAGAGGAGCCCCGCGGAGGAGGAGGAGGAGGGGAGACAAGGTATTCTCTCTGTATTCATCTTCTTTTTTCCCCTCTCGCGGAAGGGCTTAGGGAAGGTAACTGGTGCAATCAATCCGCTGGCTGGGGATTCCCTCCACCCCCTCCCCGGCTCGTCTGGCTCTCCTGGCTGGGTTTCTTCAGTGTGTATGTGTTTGGGGAAGGGGGTGGGGGGAGGCTGTGTTGTTGTTGTGTTCCTGGCTCTGGTTGCAGCCAGGAGAGAGAGCGAGCGGGCGAGCGAGAGACAGAGCGGAGAGAGCGAGCGAGAGAGAGAGAGGAGCCGCGATCGCGTTTCAGGGGCAGCACATTCCGCAGGAACCGCTGCTGCAGAAACACACACGGGCAGAGAAAGGAGGTCATTGCAAGCAAAGGGGGGAACCTGCATCGGAGGTTAGATTCCCAGGAGTTTATGTGGGGGATAACAGGGAGCATGCGATGGGTTTTGTTTTGCACTGGGTGACAGGCTGCAATTTGCCATAATAACCCCCTTTCCCTCCCCTCTCCCAGCGCTGGGGGCTTGTCACTAGGCTGGGTACTTTTTTTCGTTTTGCACTGGAGGCTGATGCACGTGTTTGCAGACACTTGTGCTGGGTAAATGCATCGCAATGCTCTGCGTTTTGCAGGGGAGGGGGAGCAGCAGCAGGAGGTGATGGCTGGGTTGGATGGGGTGGGGAGAGGGGGAATGGAGTGGCGGAGGGAAGCAGGGGATGGCT
Organism: Myiozetetes cayanensis; assembly: GCF_022539395.1. NCBI lineage: Eukaryota > Metazoa > Chordata > Aves > Passeriformes > Tyrannidae > Myiozetetes > Myiozetetes cayanensis. The sequence continues at coordinate 22,022,121 of NW_026086605.1, forward strand.
GAGGTTTTTGTGTTGCATGTTCCCACCCTGTCTTTCTGAGGCGGTAATTGTTCCTTCGCAGACGGGGTGACAGAGAAGTCCCCGTGCTTCGCATGGCGAAACTTGCAGGGACCTGCATGTGGCTGTAGAGCTGGGAGTCATTGTCGTCGTCCCCGTTCCCACCCCCTCCTCTCCTCCCTCGGCGGTGCGGGGTGTGTGTGTGCGCGATAAGCGGCTGCCAGTGCCAGGCACCTTGGGAGGGTTATGCTGGGAGCACGCCGCTCCATCTCGCCCGCCCGGGCGAGGGGCAGGCTCCGAGGCACGCGCGTGACGCTCAGTATTTAAGGCCGCTCGTTAGTGTGTGTGGCGCGCCCGCCCGCCCTGCCGCGCTGGCTCAGGCCCCGCCGGTGCCTCGGCAGCGCTCGCCCTCCGAACAAACTTCGGCAGGGAGCGGGTGGGGCGGCGGCGCGGGGAGGGCGGCGGGGCCGGGGGGGGCCGGACGGACGGCAGAGCCGGCCAACGGCAGGGCGGGATTGCGGGAGGTCCCGCCCCCGCCGGCGGCGGGTGACCAATGGCGAGCACCCAAGGCCCGGCGGTGGGGCGGGCGGGAGGGCGGGACTCGCGGGTGTGTGGCGGCGGCGGCGGCCAATGGGGGCCAGGAAGAGCCACCGGCCCCGCCCCTGCCCGCGGGTGGGCGGGGCCGAGCCTGGAGGGAAGGGGCGCGCCGCCTGATTGACACCCTCCGGTCGCCAATGGGAGAGGCCGGCTGGTTGCTGGGCGGGACGGGCCCGGTGTGGGCTGGTGATGGACAGTGCTCCGCGGCCAATGAGCGCGCAGCGGCGTGCGCGGCGCGGGCCAATGGCGGCGGGCGGGGGGCGGGGTGCGGGGTAGGTAAGGTTTTAATGAGCCTCCATTGGGCTGTAATCAGTGTCATGTCGGATTCACGTTAAGTACAACAGGGCGAGACAAAATGGCGGCGTAGGTGCGCCGAGCCGCGCGCGGCGGCGGGGCGGGCGCGGGCAGCGCGGAGCGGGGCGGGCGGCCCGGCGGCGGCCGAGGAGCCGGCAGCAGGGGGAGCCGCTGCGGCGCCCGGAGGAGGCTCCTCCCCCCGCGGAGGTGAGTGGTACCGGGGGGGTCTCACCTGCCTCCCGCGGGGGACACGCGGCCGCAGCCCCCGCGGTGTGGGTGCGGGTGTCCGCTCCTCTTCCTCTTCTGGCGGCCGCCCTGCCCTGCCCTGCCCTGCCCTGCCCTGCTCTGCACTACCCTGCCCTGGCTGGCGGGGTCGCCGTGCCCCGGGGAGCAGAGCCGGCGGAATGGGGGTCCCTGCCTTTGGGATGACAAATCCCGGATCGGGGCTGGGAGGACTCGGGAGCCAGACCGGGCTCGGCCCCTGTCACACACAGCAGTGCCTTGGCCCCGGGCGCCAGGCGTTGTACATCTCCCTGACTGAGGTGTACTGCAAAAACCTTCAGTAAGTTGGGGAGGGGGACAGTCCAGCCTGTGATGCCGCGTTTTGGGAGTGATGTTCTCACTGTGTTCTTTGCCCGGACCTCACCTTTAGCATTCTGGCACTTGGAAATAATCTGCTCTGTAAAAAACAGACGGATACCTGCCCCGTTGCTTAAAATCGATGTCCCAAGAATAAATGTTTTCAGTGAAACCCCCTTTCCAGGTGAACTGCTCGTGGTGAATGTGACCTTCCTGCATTCCTCGATGTTCTCTAGTACCGTGTTTTAAAGTGCTCAGAAGTTGGGAGAGTGCTCAGTGGGAGAGAGTGGGAGGGGTGAATTTGGTGTCATGATTTGCTGATGCCATTCCCTCGAGTGGCACTTGCTGCTGTCATGTTTTGAAATGACAAATCAGATTATGGGGTATCTCAGAGCACAAACACTTCCATCAGTTCGGTTCACATGTGCCACTCTTCTCTCCAGACCCCCAAGTCTTAGGTGTAGTTTTGAAGTTACTGTAATGTGTCCACATCATCTGTCTCTTTAAAACCTGTACAAGTGTCATTGCCCTTCCTTGTTATTATTGGAAACTGTTGTGTAAAGAATAAAACAATAGTTGGCTTTACGATCTGAGTAATTTTAAGGGTGACATGTGTGCTGGAAGTCCTTGCCAGGATCTGCTTTCTCCCTGTCTTTTTGTAGGTGCATGTATTTTGCAGTGGTGAAGCGACTATCTTGCCTGCTTTGCATCATTAATTGAAATGGGGGTGGAATATATAGTTGATTAGCTGCAAAATTCTAAGCAATGGCTTGGAGAAAAGGAAAATGGCAAAAACGGAATGCAATGGCAGTCTTCTCTTCTTCCTTCTCCTCTGCTGCAATCCTTACCTGACCCTGATGCTGCAGCAGAGAGCTGGCCTGCTGCTGGTTTCTCCTGAGTGTGTGCAGAGCAGGTAGGAGGAAGCAGAATGAAACTGTGCTTCACAGGTCACCCTCAGGTTGCACAAGTTGCTGTCATCTCGCCCTGCTGTGTCCTCTTCCCCTGCCTTTCTTTTTTTTTTTTTTTTCCCCTAATACCTGTGTTAACCTCAATTTTTAGAAGTGTAACTCTGTTTACATTTAAGACAACCAAAGCAGATTTTTCATTCATTTTTCCATAAAATTACTTTAGATTGTATGTTGTGATACCTTTGTAGTAACTTTGTTTTGTTTCTGGGAGACAGAAGAGCAGCTTTTTTTGTTGCTGTTTTTCTGACTACACAGCTTGTTTCTGCAATCTGGATCACTTGGAAGTAATTCCAGGTACTAGTTCAGGCCAAAAAAACACCTTATTAGAGGATTATGGGATTACTGATGACACCTGAGATTGAAGTGTTCAGTCAGTGCATTCCTTAATTATGATCAGCTGTGCAATAGGTGTGTGCTTTATAAAGGACATATTCGCATTCATTCTAAATCCCAAGCTGCAATTTTGCAACCTCTTTGTATTTATCTGATAATTTATGACCTAGGTAAAGGGACAAGCCTTGACTAGAGATGCCTTTTCGTGTTTTAAAGGTAATGTGTTGTATTTCACCCTCTGAATGCTTATGTTCCACAGCTCTTCCGCAGAGTTGTTATCAGACTGGATCAGTAATATATTTCGGTCAGACTTTTTTAAATGCTCTTATTTTCAAAAGATACCATAGAATAAAAGCTGAATTATGACAAATTATATAGAAAGAACTTAATGACTGTTACCATTAAACTTGGAAGTTGTCCTGTGCATTTAACAGAATAGAAAAGCTAATCTGTGATTGGATGGTGCTGTTGAGGCTCTGAGTAAAAGTTAGTCAGCTACAAGGGGAGGAAGATTAATAAACAGAGATGAGTGCCTGATAGTAATTTATAACCACGTCTTTAAAATTGGTATTTCCTCAAAATCTGTTTGGGTAACCATCACACTTTTTGTATTAAATGACGTATAACCACTTTTTTTGTGCTTTTGGTAAAATTGCATTCTAAACTTAGTAACCTGAATGTAATTTTGAACTTCTGTGTGTCTTCCTATTTTGAATCTTGAACTTTTGTTTCTAAAATTGTTTGTTTTCTTTTTTTTCAGTCACTTGGCATGTAAATGTGTGTATTGTCAACCTTGGATCAATCTGTCTTAACTTGATTTCCGGAAGACCTTTTTAATGTATAGCTCCAGAATCACTCACATGAATTATTTTGCTGGGAACAATGTTTGTTAGTAAGAGGTTATTCTGAATTTTACGTATGATGGACCTTGTCATACCAGTCGTGGAGGTCAAGGTGCTGCACTTTAGGTACATATACACTGCAAGTGGCAAAGTAACAGAGGCTCTAGATTGTGGCAAAACAATTAAAAACTTGGATTGGATGTGCTTTGCATGGTTTCCTTAGGCAGAATGAACTTACATTCTGTTGGAAGGAGTGAATTTAAGATGTTTTGATATTTTTCCTCCTGAAATATCCTGTCCTGTGTGTTGGAAACTCTGTGTTCCTGCTGATATACTCTGCTAGTGTTGATTTAGTCGGCTCTGCCATGCAGGAGGTTGTATTACACATAGGGAGTTTTAAGTAAGTAAATAAAAATTTAGTTCTGAATGTATATGGCTGTGAAATTCCTGTACCAAGCAGCAGACTTTATGTGAAGGTACAGGTTTATGCTAACCTTTTGCCACAGTCACTGGCCAATAAAAATTCCTGTAACCCACACGTTACAGCATTTATACTGAAATGTTTGTCGGTTTCCAGGTGCTTGGAACAGACCCTGTACTGTATGTTCTGGAATTTAATGGAAGTGATGTGGTTGCTTGTATGAAACTTAATACAACAGTACTGCAGTAGATGTAAAAATGAGGCAAGTATGTCTGACTCAGCAAATGCACTGTTCAGAATTTAATTAAGTCGTGACTATCTTAATGAAGACTCGCAGTAGAACAACCTAAGTAAATAACTGTAAAGATAGCTTTCTAGGAATCTGAGGCTTTATACATAGCTACAGCGAACCTCCAAATCTATAGGCAGAGTATATCAAGTAGTCTAAATGTGAGTGAGCCTTCACTGTATAGAGAGCTCTGCTTTGTTATGTTACTGTGTTTTCAGTGTCAGATATGAGAGAATGTGTAGGATTCATAATACCATGGAAACTTTTCTTCCGTATATTTGTCTGCATTTTGTAGCTACAGTGTTATTTTAGAATTATCTGAAAACAGTGAACATAAACAATTCTGTTAGGAAAAGAATGGCTTTTGCTAGCTGCAGTAAATTAAAATGTCTGTTTACAGAACAAGCTATTGTTTGATTACAAATACTTGAAATACACAGAACTGTTATCAAATACAACTTGCAAGAGTACAGTCTGAAAGGAAGAAACAGGATCCAATCTATGTAGATCAATAGGGTTCAGTATATGAGCCAGTTAAACATTCAGGTCCTACATTTGCATCAGGAATGTATCTTTTCAGTCTGGCAGTCAGTTGAGTTTTTGTATTTATAAATCTGAAAATGTTTAAGCTTCAATCAAAATCATAAAATGAATCGATTAATATTTTGACTATTTGGACGGAGAAGAATTTTATATTCACCAGTAACCAGCTGCTCTTTTGTTACTAATCCTGTTTTGTAGGTATAATAATGTGTGAAACACGATCTGGAGTTTATATTTAAAGACATTTTTGAGGTGGGAGAGGGAGGAGAAGGTATGGGACCAAAAGTGGGGGTTTTGTACTCGTTGTCTTCACAGTTGCAGAGAAATCTTTTTAACAATTTGAAAATAATTTAAGTTGCTGCATCAATTCAGGTTTTTTCCTATTTATAATTTATTTAGGTTTTTGAACATGATTGAAATGTGAGATGACTCGAATACATGAATAAAGATGAGGTCCAAGATTTGTGTAATTATAAGTGATATTGTTGTTTATAGGCTGCTTGCCATAGCTTTATAAGGGAAGTTGCAAATGAACTAATTGTAGATTTTGCTGGGAAACTGGTGAATCTTCTACTTTACAGGACAACCCATTTATTGAGAATGAAAATTTTCCTGTTCTGTTTTTTGTTTTCCTTTGATTTGAAGTAATGGTATGGTTCAGTTAATGTCTCCAAGCTCTCTCACATTTCATGACAGAAAAAAGTAGTACCTCACATATATTTGTTTACTCGTAAGGTGAGTGCTGTCTTAGTTTAATTGGTGTGACTTTTTAAATTTTTTAGAGTTTTTTTCTTATATTTTCCTACAGAATGAATAAACTCCTGATCAAGATTTTCTTTCAGGTTTCTTTAAGTTCTTGTAGCCACTGAATTTTCTACTGGAGTGATGTATTCCATAATAAGTAAATAAAATTGTTTGTTAAACTGTGAGTCACCAAAACATATTTTGTCAATATGACCTCTTTATATGTCTTCATGCTGACAGCTTATTTATGTGAAAATGCCTCCTGTTACTTTGCTTTCATTTCTGTTCGTAAGAGATTGTGTCAAAAATGCCTCTGTACTGCATGTCTTAAACTGAAAAGTGCTTTTGTGATTCCTTTTGGTTTTATAGGGTGCCTGAGTATTAATGAAGGATGTAATATTTGTAACTTGTTTCTCATATTTTGGTTTTGATTTTTGAGTTGTATAATCAACATGGCATGACACTTAGAGACAGCATGATGTAAGAAAAGGCAGTGGTTAATAATTCGTCTTTCATTGGTTGAAGGTTTGGGTTTTTTTGTTTGTTTGGGTTTTCTAGTGCATGTGTAATCCATGCAGAAATGATTTGTGGGCAGTTTGATTTAGAGGATATTTTCAGATCCCTGGCTGAATGGAAATTGTCCAACAAGTCAATAGTAGGTTAAGTGTTGGGATAATGGAGTTATGGAAAGCTAAGTCCACTGAATGTTATGAGAAGTAGAAGGATTTCATGGTGACTTGTTTGTTGTGGGGTGGGAATTGGCGATTTTCATATAATCTCACACAGATTTTTGCATACTGCAGCATCTACAGTATGAATGCGTGGTCTGAATGTGTTCTGTTTCTTTTTAATACTTCACATTAACTGTATTCTCTCCTGCCTCTTGTTTTTTCTTTTTTAAAGGTTGCAACAAACTTTCTTGTAAGGACGTACCTGTATCATCACGGATGAATACTTTCTACCTTTACATGACAGTAAAGTAATTGGAAGGTTCAGTCAGCAGGTATTTCCCTGCCTTTTCCAACTCCTCAGGGTGGATATTTTTGCGATGCATCCAAGCAGAGTCTGCAGTCCTTTCATTTGTGTTTGAGGTGTGAACAACCTCTGAAAGGTCTGCTAAAAGGATAAGGAGGAACCTCTATGGGTAACTCTTGGCTGGAAACAATTACTGGTCAACCATGGTAAAACTTGCCAACCCTCTTTATACGGAGTGGATTCTAGAAGCTATACAAAAAGTTAAAAAGCAAAAGCAAAGGCCTTCTGAAGAGAGAATATGTCATGCTGTTTGTGCTTCCCATGGATTAGATAAGAAGACTGTTTCGGAACAGCTGGAACTTAGTGTTCAAGATGGTTCTATTCTTAAAGTTACTAACAAAGGTCTTGCATCCTACAAGGACCCAGATAATCCTGGACGGTTTTCATGTGTTAAACCTGGCACTATTCCTAAATCTGTTAAGGGATCTAGAGGAGCTTGTAATGAACTTCGTAATGTGGATTGGAATAAACTCTTGAGAAGAGCAATTGAAGGGCTTCAAGAGCCTAATGGCTCCTCCCTAAAAAACATAGAGAAGTATTTGAGAAGTCAAAATGACCTAGCAAATATTTTCAACAATCCTGCCTTTCAGCAGAGGTTGCGCCTGGGGGCCAAACGTGCTGTGAACAATGGGAGGTTACTGAAGGATGGTCCTCAGTATAGAGTGAATTATGGCAGTTTGGAAAGCAAAGGAGCTCCAAAATACTCCAGCACCTTCCCAGCTTCTCTTCCACCTGTCAGCCTTCTACCCCATGAAAAAGACCAGGTAAGTCTGAAAAACAAGAGCTAATGTAGTAATGCAAAAATTGTTCTTGTTGTTTTTTTGTTTATTTACCTAATGCAAAAATAATGTTTCTCCTTTTGCTTTATTTACCCATTTAAATGTATGTAAGTGAGGGTGCATGTCCAAGGCCCATGCAGAATCAGTTCTGGTAAATTAAGTTGACTTAGCTCCCTGTGTCCTGCGTTTCTGCATTGGATGGTTTGCTCTGTGGATTTTCAGTAGGTGAACAGAGCAGAAGAGAAGAGTACAGCTGTATGCTCTGTTGTAGGTGTGAGATTGTTCTGTCTTGTCTGGCAGACTGGTGTAGCTGAAATCTGCAGTGTGATTTGACTGTGGCCTTTTACCTTCATTTTCTGCCTGGGTACACCGTTTTTCTTGTGAACGTGAATCTGAAATGCAACTAGTAGGACTTGTGACGTGTAAGACTGTTGGAAGTATTATTTTTAAAGGTATTTGTATGTAGGTCATTAGCTTTAAAATTACAATTCATATGAACTGTAGTTAGTTAAAATATTAATATAATAAGAGAAGTGAGAGTGTTAGAGTGACGATTTAAACTTAGTTTCAGGATCCTCCTCCTGTTTCGGTTTTGTTGGACTCACTACATGGGTTTATTTTTGCTGTTACTTGGGTCTTGTTTTAAAGTTGATTGTTTACAGAGTTTAAGCCCTGAGGAAGAAAGGGCTATCAATTAGTATTTTGTTTATGAAAGGATAGTGTCAAAGACATGTCTGCAGGCATTCTTTGATCATTTCCTATTTACTGTGGTGAAGTGTGTTTGGAATTTTCAATGTACTTGGGGGCAAGAAGTTACCTATTGTAGTCCAATTGGCTTACTTAAAATACCTGGAACTTGGTGGTTTATTTTTCTCCACCCTTTCCCCCTTCTGAGTGGTCGTTTGATGGCAGTTGTTTTGTCGTTGTAGAGGTGCCATCAGTGTCTCCTAGAAACTGCATGATGGTTTTCACTTGTCCTTTTCCTTTGGCTGATTGTTGGATGCTGGAGGGTGCTGATGAGTATAAAGTGCTTGTGTTAGAATTATTGAGTGAGGTCTACAAGAACAGTTTTTTGTGGAACTGTCAGAGGTGACACTATCAAGGTCAGTAGTAGCTTGATTTTTGTGAGCTTCTCTAAATAGATGTTAAATATGATTGCTTTTATATGTGGATATCCATTTCTTCATTGGACTTCTTGGATATTTGAGGGATTCATGGGGCTTCACGCTCCATAATCAGAATGGAAATTCAGAAGTGGTGTGTACTGTGCAATTACTGCTGTAGCCATAAACTATAAACATTTAATTACTTGTAGTGGTAAAGCTGTATAAGTACTTTAAGAGTTTCTACTGTAATTCTGATACTGTAATGGCATGAAAAATTTAAAGGCTGGAGTACTGAGCAACAAAAGTAGCATGAATTCCATGGAAACAAAAATCTCTCTTGTTAGGCTACCTACTGGGACTGGCACCCATTGCAAGGAATGTTAGTTGGGTCACGGTGCTGAAAAAGCCATTACTGCCATACTAAAATACCGGTATAAGGATAAATCTGTCTTCTAGAAGTTAGCCAAACAAATCTGTTCTCTAGCAAGCGCTTTGGCAAGAAATAAGCTTTCATTTGGGTGCCTCAAAATTAGCAGTGTGGCTTGTGTGTTTAAAAACTGTTCGGTATATACGTTTTTTCCTGACAAAAAATAATTTTGACGTGAGGTTGGTGAATCAGTAATTGCATATTAGTGCAGTGCACTGTTTAGTTGTACTAGTTGCGGCCCAGGTTACTGGGTAAATATATAGAGATTTTGTAATTTAAAATAGTTTAAAATATGTGATTTTTGCTGTTCTTCAATCTGTGTGCTTTAAATACTCTTAGGGAGGGACAGTTTTGAAAGTAACTGTACATAGGTTGTCCCTGTTACTTGGATGTGACTGCATCTTCTTTTGAAGTTGATGTTAATTCTTGAATAAGAAGAATTACACTGTTAGGCTATTTTTATTGGAAGTATTTAAGTGACAATGTGGGGCATGTCAAGATTATTTATTGAAATTTATGCAACAAATGCATCCAACTGGCATCTCTTGGGTATGGCTAGTGCCTGAAGAGATTGGGTATTTTAAAGTTTCTGTCTCTTTCTCTAGCTAACGCAAGTAACATGATTCTTTTGGTGTGACTAATTTTGTATGTTTGTTTTTGTGGGGTTTTTTTTGTTTTGTTTTCAAATACTAGAGGTGACGTTCTAGTATATCTTCTGTTGACTTTGCTTGAGGAGAAGGACAAATGGAAGGATGTGCAGAAGAAATCTGTTTTGATGACTGTGGAAGTTTGAGTAAATTTGATTTTTTTTCTTTTTCTATGCATAATTAACATGTCATTGAGATGAGACAGTTAAAGGATTTGGTACATTGAAGTGCATCAGAGATCTCTCTTTGTCAGTCTGATCACTCATACTCATAGTGCCAAAGGCAGACTCCAAACCTTTCTTCCTGAGGGAAAGGGGATCAGAAGAGATATAGTATGCCCTGTGTGTGTGGGGGGGGGGGTTGTGTTGACTTGGAACTTTCTGGTTTGGGGATTTTTATTTTTGCTTGTTTTCACCACCCACCCAAAGCATCAGAGTATGTAGTGCACTGAGAAGATAAATACTGTTGCTATGTAGTGCCACTGAAGTTAATTTTGCAGACCTGGAGCCTTGACTCCGTGACAGGAGTGTGTTGAGTGTTTTGCGTTCTATGGAGTACTTGGAACAGGGAGCTAAATCTTTCTCTTAGTGGTGATAATATGGAGCTGCTTTTCTTGTCTCTGTATTAACTGAGTGATCCATTTCAGCTAGAATAGTCCTCTTGTTTCATTATATATAGAAGTAGCTGCAGTTAGTTACAGCAATATAGCTTGTATTGCCATGTTTCCTCCTGTTATCCATAGGCCTGGAAGAAAGCATTTGTGTAAAAATGGTGTGTTTCCTTCAGGTGTTATTCTGACTCTTTTGGACTTGGGCAAAGGCATGTCAACTCTGAGTTACAGCAAGAGGAAGCAAGCAGTGCAGTTGTTTAAATCTTTTTGCTCCATCCTTCTCCGTTCCCTAGTGTGTGTGGAGGGTTACTTTTTCACCTCTGTATGAAGAGATACAAGTACAAGGCTCATGGTAGGACAGGTTCTGTTGGAAGGTCAATAGCTATCAGCAGCTATATAGTGTCTAGACTGTACATCATAAATGTAATGAGTAGTATAACTTCTATTTCAAAAGGACTTTCCAGTTATCTGAAATATTCTGGTGGTTACATTGAGATATTTTTTATTTCCTAAATGCCTCCCCCCCGCCCCCAAACCCTCTGCAAACAAAGAAACAAAAAAACCCAGAAAAGCACACGCACAAGAAAGCAGAAAAAGAAATAATTTTGTTGTGTCAGTTTGATCTCGTGCACTTCACTATATTGCGGTGCATAGCTAAACATTGTAACTGCTCTTATGTGCTCTTCCTTATGTTCAGACTATCTTGCATAGATATCTTCTCTCTCACTTCACACCTTTTCTCACCAACATTTTCTGAAAAGGGCTGTATCAGTATGTTAACCAGAAAATGCAGTGTAAAAACTCGTTACATAGTAGGGAAGGGTGTGAACAGGGAGGAAAATTGAGTGATACTTAGCTTTTCAATAAGCGTTTGAAACATTAAAATACACTTCTGAAAATGCAGCAAACTGGTATTTAAAAGCCATGGTTAATTTTAAAAAGGGTGTTTGATTTATCTGTAATGGCGTCGGTTGTAAAAAGGCAGTTTTGCTGGTGTTTTCTGAGTGTAGGCTGTATTGTTTCCTGCTTTCCTTTTCCCTTGAATAGCCACTAGGAAGGTTCTGCAGTTTGGGAACCCCATATACCCTACTAGAGTTAGTCATCTTCTGAGCACAAATGCCATGTGACTGTAAACTCAAAGATACAGGTGTTTGTAGGCTGTAGGCAGCACTGTATTTGCTGATGTCTAAACATAATTTAGAAGGATAAATCCAGCTTTAAAAGGTGAAGAGGCAGTGGCCATTGTAACATTTTCAGAGGGCTCTAGGAATGCATAGCGTATCTCAGTAGCTAACATCTCTGCTATGTTCAGAATAATTAGTACTTAGAAAATAGCAGTTCAAATGGAGATGGCTGGATCTTGGTTCTCTTGAACACTCTCTTGAACAGCTCAGCAACTGTGGTTTCCATCTGATTCTTGGCATGAAAATTCTTATTAATCCCTCTTTCACTTTCAGTTTGTCTTTCTAAGCTGACTTCATGCAAACTCGAACTTGTTTTATTAATTTTTCATACCCTGAACTCCTATCTAATTTTGTTTTCACTGGCCTACGTACATTTAGCTTTTCAAAGTGTAACTTGGCATGGGTTGAATTTCAGTTTTCTGGTATGTAGCTTGTGCCAGTGCAGACACTGGGTGTTCCTCCTTCTGTCTTTCAGGCAAAGGGCCAATCTATAGCGAATTGCTTTTTTGGCATCCAGGCTCCTCCTTGCTCAGTTTCCCAGCTTCCTGCCTTCCTGTGGGTAGGCAGCAAGACACTGTTGGTTGAGACTTCTAGTTGCCTTTGTCCTCCAGACTTTCCACTGTTCAGTAATAGAAAAGGGAGGCAGAAAGGAATTGCTGTTCAATGTATCTTGCAGACTTACACATATGGGGATGTTCTCAGTGTTAAACTTTAGGAGCTGGGTTTACATGGTGTCTGTGCTTCTGAGTCTGAGCACCAGAATACAGTGATGGGGAAGCTTCTGTAAGAGAGTGTCTGCAGTGCTACAGTTGAGGAGACTATAGACAAGGAAATGAAAAAGACATCTGGGTTTGAACTTCGTCAGTCCATAAAATACTGTTGCCCTCAGACACAACCTGTGTTTCTCTCCTCAAAACATCTTCATGGTGACAAAAGGCTGAGGAATGTTAACGTTACTTGACAAACAGTAAGCTTAATATTTGTGCTTCTTATTATCTCAATAAAAGATACTTTTATTTCTTGGAATGGTTGCCTGCACCTTTCTGTGTGTAGCTCTTGTCCCAGAAGTTCTGGGATGATTGCTAGGCTCTGCTGCTCTCATGTATTTTTTTGCTGTCACTGTAGCTTCTGAAATGCTAAAGGTACCAACTCCATGCACAAGCCAGGTGAACACTTGGAAATGGACTATTAACACCTGAGATATTGGAGCTTACAAGAAATTGAAGAATGACTTAACCTGTCTTTTGGGCACTTCAAACTGAAAGAGAAAAGTCTTGTCATCCTATATTGTGAAGAAACAGCTCATGCCACTCTATAGGCAGATATATCTGGCTTTGGCGGTTTCTTTTGTGTTTTACAATTCAGCACATTTGGATCAAGCCAACAACTATGCTTGTAAAAGTTTTCTTGAATTGTATGGTGTGAAGCAAGTTAAATACTGCTGTTTCCTGCATTAGATTGGTCTACTCCTTCATAAGGCAGGGCAGAGGTTAGTTTTCAATTTCTAGTGTGAGTTAGTTTCTGTGAACAGGTCACCTCTTTGCAGTATCCTGTAGAACCATGAGAGAAGATCCCTACTCATTCTTTTTTCCCCAAAGCTGGGTATTCTGAATATAGTTTTGCATGGTGTGCACATGGTTCTTGTTTACTGCAAGGAGTGATTCCAAACAGTATACTGCAAGCTGCTTAATCCTAAGGCTTGCTAAAATTTGATTCTCTTGGTAGTTTCCCTTCAAAATTAATTGGCGTGATGTTCTGCGGTAAATCCTGTATTGAAATCGTCCGCAGTAAGTTAAAGAAATCCTGTGTAGTTCCAGCAGTTTTATTGGTGTTTATTCATCTATACCATTTTCTGTGAAATCTTCTGTCTTAACTGGGAGTGACATTTGATTCCTAAACTGCAGTTAGAGGTTTTACTCTTTGCATTTTTCCTCCCAGACTAACATCAAGTCATAGGACTTTATGGAACCAAATGGAAGGAGTTGCTGTTGTGCGGAACATCAGTATTAGCTGTCTGTAGAATTTTGAGTGTGATGCACATCAAATCAGGCATTACTTAGCTGAGAGATCTACTGCTGTCTTTTGTGATTACCTGATAAGAGATAAATCAACTTTTAAGCTAACATGACTTCCTTCAGCTGCAAAATCGCTTATGTGCGGTTGTTGTTGTTTTTCCTGATCTACTTATGTCTCTCATTGAGGAAAGTTATTACTGGTGTCCCATAGATTTTTCTGTGGCTTTTTTTCCTCTGTTCTTTATAAAGAGGTTAAAGTTTTGAATTTGCAGGCACAGACAGCCTTCTTGTAAAGAGTGGTGTGACCTGTAACAGGGATATCTGTGTAGGCAACTCCACGGCTGCTGCATTTAGTTCTAGGTTTGTGTGGGTTACTGGGACTTCAGTTTGTGCTGTAGATAAGATGTTACATAAGGAAAAGGTTCTTGGGGTCAGGGAAACTGCAGACTTGTAATTTGTCTACTCTTGTGTCTTGTCTCTGCAGTACCAGCTTCATGTGTGCAGGAATTTCTTCATTCTCAAGTATTTTGGGTCTAGGGGGCAGTCCCATTTATCTCCCCTCCTGGTTGGAGTGGTAGTCCAGCAGTTACCAACTAATGCAGTACTAAGTGGTGTAGACTTGCGACTTCTGGTTTTAATTGCAACAGGACTCTGACAGAGGAGAAAAGCTGTGTATGATCTCAGCAGAGGTGTCTGGGAGGCATGGCTGATGTTCCCTCATCTAGGGAAAATCCGTAATTGAACTAGAGCTAGCTTAAGCTGTGATAAGTTTGCCACACATTTTTCACATGCTCTTCAGGAGTTAATTTCATTACTGGTGGTATTTTGAAGTTGTCTTCAACTTCACACCTGTTTTTTCCAAAATGATGCAGATGACCGACAGTAGTTTTAAGAAATAATTTTTGTCATGTCAATGCATCCGTGGCAACACTAACTAGCAGTATTTGCATTTGGCTCCATAAAAGACAAATGTCAGTGACACCTGTGTTTCAGACATTGAGTACAGGCAGTTCTCAACTAACAAATATGTAAAATCATGGAATTGTTTAGGGTGGAGAAGACCTTTAAGATCACTGAGTCCAGTTGTTAACTAGTGCTGCCATGTTCACCATTAATCCATGCTCCCTAGTGCCACATCCATGTTTTGTGAACACTTCCAGGGATAGTGATTCTAACACTTCCCTGGGCAACAGGAAGTAGTTACAAGTAACAGCTGAAGGAGTATAGTCAAAATTGTCATAGATGTATGGGACTGTGTGTTAAAGCACCTCTTCCAGCACTATATATTGGGTGATTGTAGGGAAAGAGTCTGCTATTTCTCAGGTGGCAAAAAACTGAGAGGTAACTGCCACAGGTTGCATCAAGGGAAGTTGCAGATAGGTGAAGGAAAAAATCCTTTAAAATGAGGATGGGGAGACATGGAACAGGAACCCGTAGTGCCTATGGAATCTCCCTTCTCAGAGGTGGTCAGAGCTTGATGAAAAAGTCAATGTTTGAGCCTGAAAAGAATCTTAAGACCAAAATAATCTCGGTTTAATCACTGAACTTAATAGTAGCTAGTTAACGTTTATGCTTGTGAAGGCTGCTGTATCCCTCCTTTCTGTTCCAAACTTAAAAGATACTCATCTTTTGATTTCCTACTTTAATTTTTCTGATTTGGCCTCTGAACACTTCTTTACCTGCTGTAGGAGTCAGTCTGAACAAGAATATATTACTGATAAGGGAAGAGAACAGTGCATTGACTCCCGCAAATAAGTATTTGATTATCAGTCAGTTTTTAAATATTAAACATGGGAGTTATTGTAATAATGGTGAATATGGTATTTTCTGATCTGAATGTTTTTGTTCTGCCTCGAACTGTCCAGCTCTCTTCCCTTTCGTCCTTATCCAGGTGTGGAAACTGAACGTCGCTCAAAACTTGTTAATGCTGTTTTACAAATATTAATCATCTTTAATACTGGAAAATTGCACAGTAAAAACAAAGCCTATTTATTATTACATGTTTGGCATGCATTCTGATGATCTAGCAAAGTAGGATTTCAGATTTGTAGATGTTTACTGAAGGTCTAAAAACTATAGATAAACCAGTCAAGAAATGACTAGAGAAAACCATTCACAGGGTAGGTTCGCACATTAGCAGCATGTCCCAAGTGCGTATAGAATGGTCAGTTACTGTCCTTGAATGTGTGTATGTTTAACTACATGAAAAAGCACTGGAGCCCATCCTCTTTTAGAAACCAGTGACTTGTTCTGTGACTAATTCATAGAATTTCTCTGGTTGGATCACTTAATATGCTTGTCTGCCATTGCTGGAAGAGGGAAATTGTTGGTACTTATGTCCGATAAATTCTGGGCTTTGTCACTTGGAGTTCATGTGATGATGGGCAGTTGTTTTCACTTTATGAATTTGTGCACAGTGTTTAAAAACCAGTGAGAAGCTGCTCATCTTGCGGGCATGTTTTTGGCTTTTCAGTAGAGGGTTGCAGAAGTCTTTTCTGATCTGAACATGAGATGGATGGTAGGAGTCTTTTATTTGGAATAATAAACCACTGGAGGAATCTTCCCCTGTGTTCCCAACTTCCTGTAGTGCTCTGAATTAAAGATGATACCTCAATTCTGCCTTTGAATTTAAGGAAATAAATGTGGCTTCTGTTCAGCCCAGGACTGACAGATTTTGTTTTATGTCTCCTAGAAGATACTAGTGATGGGAGAGGGATGTATTGGAAATTTTTTTGGTACCTCTGTTTATCATCGAAATCTCTGCCGCCTTAAGTAACATTTCCAACATGTTTATTAGGCAATTTCAACCTGTTATGGAAAAGATAATGATAATTTTCAGGGTTAGACTTAAATAAAACTGACTTATCTGTTCTTATGTTAATAAACTTGCTGGAATTGACTTAATTTGAGAAAACTATTCTGGCAGCTGAAACCTCTATTCTGCCAAAAACAAAACAAAACAACCCCAAACAACAATAACAAAACAAAGCAAAAAACAAACAAACAAACAAAAAACACAACAAAAAAGCTGGATGTTCAGACCTTATTGTATGAACATGTCATATAATTTTCTTTATGTAATTTTAAACAAAACTGCCCATAGTCTGCTAACATTAACCAGAATCTGAGTGATTTCTATTTGGTTTTTTCTCAATATTATCTTGGGGTGTATTTTTAAGAGACCTCTGTATTACTTGAGTTCTAGAGAAGAACTTCTAATAAAGCTAGGGACAAGCTTTTTCCATTTCTTGATTTCTGTCTGGTGGTAAAATTTTAATTTACGTGATACTTTGCTAAAACAAGAGAATTTCTAGTTATATTACAGCTTTTATATGGAATTTACTTACAAAAAATAATGCCTTTAAAATTTTGTATTTGCTCCCATGTAGCAGGGGAGGGAGTCATAATATGAATAGTTTTGATAGATAAGTGGGTTTAACTTTGAATCTCTTATTTTGCTTTTCCCATCAAAAATACTTACCTTAGTATTTAGAAGACTTGTGTCTTAGCTTTCAGTTTCTGACAGTAACCTTAATAGGAAATTCTTTCCTCTCCCCACAGCACATGCATTTTTACTTGCCAGTTACTGATATCACTGTGAGGCCAGCAGCTTTAAATAAGGTTAGCTTTTGTCTTTTGTGTGCATAGCCATAATGACTCCCATTGTTGTTGGTTTCTTAAACCATGACAACTTGACTTTTTTTTTTCATTCAAAGTATATATTTAATAGATTTTACCAATTAGAGAATACTTCTGTTTGGAGATCAGTAGCAATCAAAATCACTTATGAAGAAATTGTTGGCTCGTGGTGCATCTAAAATATTTCTGGAAGTTCAGCTTCTTTTAGCTGTTGCTAAGAGATGAATTTTCATTGACATGAGTGATGTAAGGACATGTCAGCATGCTACCAGTTGTTTTATAGGCAGTTTAGTGCTGCCGCCTTGCAGATGGTTGGAAAACTCTCGGTAGTGGGTAAATGTGTGCTGATTATCTCATTGAATTAAGGTAACCCTTTGTCATTCATTGAATTCTGCAGACCAGGCACTGAGCAGCTGCTCCACTGTTGAATTCTGGATTTGGTGAATACAAAGACTATGCTAAAGGGTGATTATTCCTGTTCCAGGTACTGAGCATTAGACCACTGTAAGAATTTTTATTTAAGACTACCTTTGCTGTGTTAATAATCAGAACAATCCAGTAAGACAGTATCTTCAACATTTGTAACAAAACCGTGTTATTCAACTTCATTGTCACCACGTGTTCATTGATACTTTAAAACTTCAAAAGCTCTGCCTTTCTGTAAGTGGTACCAAGGGGAGTAACTCTTGTTTCTGCCTGATGAGGCTTGCCTGAAATGCATTTTAATCAATCTGAATGATTGCCAGGTTCATAAACATATATTTTGGATTACATTTATGATGTGCACCTAATCTATGGGAGTATATTTAAAGGCCATAGTTCACTGTCATGTTAAAGCTACTGTTTAAACTTGTTTCCCCATCCTTTAGAAAGCAAATTATTAGGCAGAATTTTATTACTTACTGTTTTCAAGATTTGAAGTATTTAGGTTCTAGAATGGTTTTTGAAAGGGATTGGGGAAGGAATTGGAGAATTCCCCAGATGGCGCTTAAAATACTTGAATTCCAGAAAGTGAAAATATTACTGGACTGTTAGTATTTAAAGACTTTCAAAAAACAGATAAGGTCTTCAAATGAATATACTTTTGTCTAAAAAAATTTTGTTTTGTAAGCAATTGAAAGGTGAGTTGTTCTGAGAATAATTCAGTTGCTTCAGAAATACGGTGTATAAAATATAACTGGAATAAGGTATTGTTATAGCAGCTATGTATAAAGGAGTAGTGTGCTTGTATACCATGTGTTTAGAAGGGAGTAGTATACACTCTTCAGTAACATCATAATGGGTTGTAGACTTAACATATCTTATAGAGAGTTACTTTCTCAAGGCATTATGGTCCTCTCAGTGAGATTTAAAAACAGATTAGAAGTAACTGTGTTTGGTATGACAGTACCTTTTTTTTCCAAGGTAAGAGTAAAAAAGAAAATGGATGAAGGTCTATGTGTAAGGGTCACAGTCTAATGTATGTTACAGAAAAATGTTTGAGATCCATTTAGGTTCATCTTCCCTGCTCTGCTTAAGTGAAACTTTGACTTCCTTCTTGTAAGTATGGGGGATTAATTTTTTTTTCCAGGTACAGAATGTTTAAATGGATTCATATGCTTCCTTTCAACCAACATCACATACTGATTAGACTTCTACCAGTAAACAGTTGCCCATCTTCCATGCTGTTGAAACTATATTGTTCAAAAACTAGAAAGTCTGTTTTGATGCTAGGATTGTAGTGAAAAAGCTGATTAAAAATCAGTATTTGGAGTATAGAATTTAGAAATGAATCTACGGTGAATGAATTTTATTTGTTACAGTAAGCTACAGCTTTACACGATGGGATATAATATTCTCAAGAAATTTTTGCGGGAAGCCCAGGAGCTAAAGTGGTATTTCTACAGCAGAGAAAACACAGTCAAATGATAGATCTTTGAAATAATAGAAAAAAAAAAAAAGGAAATTACTTCATTTGTTTAATTTGTTTCCTTATCCCTGGTATATTTTTTCCCAAATAATCAAATTGGTTTCCATCTCTGAATACAGTGTTAAAACACTTAGCAGAATACATTCCATCATAAATGTTTGAAATAACTTCTCAGACTGAAGAAATCACTCTTTTCTTGTACGTAGTGGAATTGTTAACGCATTTTTTTTTCCCCTTGCCTTCTGGTTTACTGAAATGCTGACATCTAACTCCAGTGTATTTCCAGTAATTCCTTTCTACTTCTGTTTAGTATCTAACAGCTTTCTTTTGTGACCTGGTTCATGCTTTGAAAGTTATTTTTATAAAAATATGAGATAGTGTCATAGAAAAATATCTTTAAAAATGTTCATCTTAGGATCTGTGAGATTGCCCCATGTTGAAACTAACTGTTGCATAATAGTATATATGAAAATTAAGTCATCTCTTAGCAACCTTTCCTAGATTATACTGGGTGACTAAGGTAAAGTGATATTAATGCTTTCTTCACGCAAATCAGACCAAAATAATAGCTCCTGCAGTGTTGTGTGTCACTGAGGGACTGTGGCCTGGCTGGAGATAAGGATGAAGATAAGGCAGGCTGTGTTCAGCTTCTAGTGTCAGGGTTGAAATGACAGCTTATGACACAGCCTTGGTTCCAGCACTGCTGTTTCCTGGTGCTGCTATGGTCTAGCCCAAAATGGCACAGGTAAGCACTGTGCATACTGTTACAACTTGGAGAGTTTTAGTTGTGTGATCTCCCAGTCCTGTTCACGTCTGACATTTTTAAGTCCTGTGACAGAGTGCTTGCTTTTGGGTAGCTTTTTAATAAAATATTGCAAAATGCCACAGCTGGAGAAAAAAACCCTGACTTCATAATACTGAATATAAAGTTTTCTTGGAAGGGGTTTCACTAGGAGGAAATACTACATGGAATATTTTATGTTACCTTATATCACTCTTCATTCAAAATGAGCTGTTAGACTATAAAGCCAGTAAGAGAATAATGAAATTCTTATTTGGGGCTGATTAGCAACGGAGCAGTGACAAGTGTTTTGATACAAGCAAAACAGCAATAAGGAGGCACGACTTAGAACTGCATTTCAAACTAAGATAGCAGTTCTTGCTTGTAAAGAGCTCTATGAAGGTGCATTTCTTCTGTTTTAGTAGGTTGATATGTTGACTTCTATGTAGTAGTGAAAATACCAGTTTTCCTAAGTTTTCAAAGTAGTTCTATAAGACAGTAATATTTACATTTTATTTACAGTTTTAATTTATTTGTATTCACAAATTCACAAACCAGTAAAAAATTAGTCTACAAAAATATTGTTATTAGTAGATCTATTAAATTCCATCACAGCTCTATTTGATAGAGATTATACTTGTCATAAGCACTTACTTCCTCTGTGGTTATTACCAAGGAACAGAGGTTTGGTATTTATACTCAATACTTGGGTTTTTGTTTCTTAGATGTGGGTTTCCATGTACTTTTTTCAGACTTGTCGAAGAGTAGTGTAATCTAGAAAAAATAACCCACTTAGTGAAAACAATAGCAAAACAGAGAGTTTGTTGGGTTTTTTTAATATATTTTATGCTGACATAGCAGAAGTGAGTTGAAGGTATTTTTTGAGAATGGAGTTTGTTTAGTCTTATTAGTGTATATAGCTTGAGTGAAAAGCTATAGTAAATACTTTATTAGCAGCTTCCATGAAGGGTACTGACAAGTATTGTGTTATCAAAGTAAGAGGCAGGAGCATATAATCTATATACAACTTGTTCACATGACATATAATTTAGCTACGTTCTCTGGGGTTTTTTACCCAAATTACTGGTTTGTATTGAGACTTTATACTTCTGAGGTGATATCAGTTTCAGTGAAAACAATATACTGTGATTTGGTTTTTTTTGTTACTTTTGTAGTTGCTTTGAATGCTTCTCCAGTGTTAATTAGGATGTCATTAATACAAATACCACAAGTGATAGAAGAGACCCAACTATTGTGTCAAGATGGACAGATTTCTTTCTTCTAAATTTGTGGCTGCTTAAGGAACTTGAAACTGAGCAGTGTTTATTTCTTTGTACAGCTGTTTCTGACTTTTCCCATGAGGGAACCTTTGCTGATAAGATCTTAATATAGCTTTTGTGGTTTGACTGCTCATAATTAGGGGAAGGAAAAAGCTAACTATGATTTGAGCTTACCATTGTGGTATAGGACACAGTACAGCTCATGCTGTTTCCTGTCATGTCATAATCTTTATTAGGTTCTTTTGCAGAGTTCAATATTTTAATATTTAGCCTACAATAATTTGGGAAATTGGGAAGCATATATAGGAAATGTTAGACTGCTCAGCTGCTGAAGGAGGAAAAATGCTTTCTTTTTCACCTGTTTCACTGGCATTACCTTTTTCCACCCACCTACAAGCCCTCCATCATCAGTTTACACAGGTTTAAAAAATAGCTGGTTAGAGGCTCTGACTACATGTGTGTATTTCTTGACTGAAGTGGAATTGACTGAAAAAACTGCAGTATTAATGTGCTATTTAAGTTGCCAAAGTCTTGGGAAGGGACTGATGACTCCTGTGGTATTTTATGCTGCAGGATCTGCAGTGGTAGTAGCACAGGTGAGGCTTTAGAATAGGTCTAGCTAGTGTGTTAGCTCAAGAGCTCAAGCTTTTGTAGCTGGATTAAAATGATCTTTCTTTGATCGTGGGTTGTAACACTGGATTAAATTCTGACTAAGTTAAATAGATAATCCATTAGAGTAGAATCAGAAGACCAAGTGGATTCAGTGAAGACAGTTTTTTAGAGCTTAATTTAATGCTTAATTATTCTGACTCAGGAGAAGATTCTGTCTTGAGAGATATCATGCAGATGCTCTATTTGAGGGTGGAAAGGTTCTTACCTAGATTACAGGAAAGAGTTGTTCTGCAAACAAATAAAAAAAGATGGAATTATGTTAATAGCACATTACTTGGAATTGAGTAGCCTGATTTATGCTGCATAAGCGTTTCTTTAGTACTGTATTGTTTTTGTTTAATGTGCCTGATGTAAGAAGATCCTAACTTTCCTCCAGGATATAACAAGTTAAAAAGTAACCATTCCTAACAGAGGACCATGCTATCTTCAACTTTAGTTACCAATATACTTTAGTTAAGATCATATACACATAACTTGGAATTCATTTTGTGGTCACTGATTACAGGACTCTGAAACTAGCCTCACTAGCTGCCTGATCCATGTCTAAAGAATAAATTTTTCTTAAGGTTGTTTTGTTTGAATTTTTGTCTTGAATACAGATATTCAAATAGTTTTAATGGAGTGCTACAAACTTCCCATTTTGTTACTAACGTTGCACCACAAAGATCATTTTCTTCCTCTTAAGTCAGAGCATACTGAAATTGTAGTGCCATGTAATTAAAGTACTTATTTTACTGTAAGGCTTTGCTGCAGGTTTGCTT
Source organism: Myiozetetes cayanensis (assembly GCF_022539395.1). NCBI lineage: Eukaryota > Metazoa > Chordata > Aves > Passeriformes > Tyrannidae > Myiozetetes > Myiozetetes cayanensis. The sequence continues at coordinate 22,044,573 of NW_026086605.1, forward strand.
TTGTATTTATAGCAGATTAACACAAATGTGTCATAACTGATACACTAGAATAATTTATGTTAAGTGATAAAATATTGGGCTGGCAGGAAAGGATAATGTGTTGTGGAGCTCAGTTATACTGCTGTGCTGTTGCATCTTGTGGCCATCCTCTAGAATAGGGTGAGGTGTCTGCCTTGATTTTTGAAGTCTTCTGAATTTGGTCAGTATAGATTTTTGTGTGCAAGATCCATAGTGATCTTAAGTATTTGCATTCTTCTGTGGGTTGAAAACCTGAAGTATTTTTAATGGTGTAAAACAGGAATACCAGATCAAGACTTAAATGCAGAGTACAGGTTTTGAGCTGGAATCTTCCCTCCTTCTCTCTTTTCCCTTAGCCCATGGATCATATAGCTTCATTTGAATGATGCTTCAGACAATGCAATTACAACAACAGATGCTTGAGACAGCTTCTCAGCTGTCATCAGTACTGGTGGGCATCTATGTGTGAAAACTTCTGGAGATGTTTGGCTAGTGTGTTATCCTTGATAAAATACATTCTCTCTGGAGGAAAATGTCCTCAGTGCTAGCAGGTTTTTCTATCCTGGCTGTTAGGGTTGATGAGTTACACATGTTAAAAGTGCAACAACTAAAAGACAGAACCTTTTGTCTCCTAACCAAAAGCAGCTTTGTTGCTTTTTGTTGTGTTTTGGCATTTGTTTTTTTTTTGTTGTTGTTCCTAGTAATACAAAGAAAAAGATTTGAAATGGTCTGAAATTCCAAGCCATCATGAATATACCTGATGTGAAAATGGTGTTAACAAAACCTTAAGTCCACAATAAAAAGCTGTATTGTGCAGTGAACGGGTGTTGTTCATTAAATTCCGAGACAGGTGTGAGGGAAAAAAACCCAAAATGTAAAAAGAGTGTTATTTACTTTTATGCTATAGAATAAAGGGAAGAAGTGAAGGGATAAAAAATACTATCTTCCTATGAAAGTTGTCTTCAAGTGTGTATGCAAACTGTTGGATTTCAAAAAGCACGCTCTTCTCTTTGCTTTTTTACTTTGTAGGACTGTAGTGTGCTACTGCACACTACAGTTGCAGGCTGTTGAGTCCTGTCTCTTCTACTTCTGTATTCTCCTTTGATTAATGAATCATCAGATTTATTAGTGTTCATTGAGGCCATTCTTGACGTGTGTAGAGGGCCAATAGGAAAGGACTTCTTGACTTCAAGACTTTCAGGCATTTCATGCTAAACGAGATACAGATCTTACTGTTCTTGGATATAAAGATTTTTCAGAAACAGATGAAAACATCTCAGCATTTCTCATGTCTATTTGAAATTAAGTACTTACTGAATCGTCCATTGTCTTCCATGTCTACACTACAGGGGACTGCCATTTCAACCTATTTGAGTAGAAGAAGTTGTAAGAACATGCATTCCAGGTTTTCCCAGAAGTATTTAGGAGGATCTAGTATGTTGGTCACTGAGATTTGAGTCAGCTAGACGCTTCCTGCTCTCTGTTGGTCCAGGAGGGTATCTGGCATGGCTGGACTTGCAGAACTTCTATCTGCATGTCTCATTCACTGCTGTAATCAAAAGTAAATGTAGTCATTTCTAGTACTAGAGGTAAATGAATCTTCAACTGCTTTTCAGTCTCTAAGTAATGAGTCTAATCTATTGTAATAAAAGCTCAACCAGTCAATGAGTGTGGTACTTTAAGTAATTCTGTGGTCTAAATCTAATTACTGTACAGTGCTTTCTAAATCAAACTTTTGCTGTCTGCAGGGCAAAGCATCTTAAGCCTTGTCAAACTTCAACTGTACATTGTGTGGAATTTTTTTAGGAGTGATAACTATGTTCCTGTCATGTGCAATATGTTCTGTATTTACAAGAGAAGAATTGCAGCTGTTGAAGTTGGTCAATTATATAGGAAATAATGGGATCAACTATACTGAGATGCCAGAAAATAATTGAGTGTGTGAATGAGAGCCAGACTCAGTAGTCTGTGACATCATACAGCGAATGCAAGGTTTTAATGATAAACTAGGTACTAATTATGAAGCTTTTTCTGTGCTACAAATTAGCTAATTTATAGACTACCAGCACCTGAAGAAGGAAGTCTCTTAGGGCCAGAGGCCTGTGTATTATAACATATTTATTGGTTTGATAACAGCTGTATTGCATTATCTGTCCAATTTAACCAGGAAGTATTTTTCTTATCGTTTAACTGTAAATCTCAAGAGAAGAAAACTGTAGAATGTGATTTGACATCCTAATGCCACTTATGATTCAGGAATTGATGCAAATAAATTTTAAACAGCTTCCAGGGAAGAGAATTTTCTTTTCTTCTCAGAAGTGATTTTTATGTGCCTTAAGGTACTCTATTTTTAAACATATTCATACACAAATATATATATACAAAATGTTCTATTTGCACCACCTTCATTTATATAGTTTTATAAGATTTACCAACCTTATTGTTTTGTGAAGACTGACAGACTTTGATTTCAAAAACAGAAAAATAGAGTGCAAGATTGAGTGAGGATGGAAGAGAAAAGCAGAAGGCTACAGGGAATGAAAAGAGAAAATACTGTCTACTTTAAACTTTGTAATGGTAATGTTTGTTACTGAGGGCAGCTTCCTTTCTGCAAGTACTGTCAGCCATTTAGCAGTGTTGAGGTTTTTCACTTATTTTTTCAAGTTAGATGAGTAATTTGATGATAGCTGCAGCCAGCTGCAGGTACTTGGGGCAAAAGATGTGGGATTGCTGTAACAAATGTTGTGGCACCATGTCCGACTGCAGTTGTTACTGACATGCAGCCTCATCTCAAGTCCTGTGAGCACTTTTGGACACCACAATGTAAGAAAGATGTTAAAGAGTGTCCAAAGGAGGGAAACGAAGATGGTGAAGGGCCTTGAGGGGAAGCCATATGAGGAGTGGCTGAGGGCACTTGGTCTGTTCAGTCTGGAGAGGAGAATGAGGGGACACATTGCAGTTACAACTTCCTTGTGAGGGGAGGAGGAGGAGCAAGCACTGATCTCTTAGTTCCTGTGACCAGTGACAGGACAAAGAGATCATGTCCTGAAGTTGTGTCAGGGGAGGTTTAGGTTGGATATGAGGAAAAGGTTCTTCATGGAGAGCGTGGTGTGCACTGAAGGCGGCTCCTCACTCCAGGGAAGTGGTCTCAGCACCAAGCCTGACAGAGTTCCAGAAGTATTTGGGCAACACTCTCAGGCACGAGGGTGATTCTCGGGGTGTCTTGTGCCGGGCCAGGAGTTGGACTGGGTGGTCCTTGTGGGTCCTTTCCAACTCAACATATTCTATGATTCTATGTTTGACCTTCTAAAATCACTGGCAAAATTGTCCTGGAACCTGTAGTGTCCATGTTCACCTCTCTTGTGAGGAAACCTTATGACAAAGTCATGTGAGCGATGTGAGAAACTCAGTAGTACAGCCATTCAGGTGGTTGTGGGTGGTTCTTTTAGTTGTAAGAAGGAATGCTTGCTTAGTGCTCATTTATGGAATAAGTGGTAGTCACCTGAACATCACTTAAATAACCCTGTGATGTTTGTTTTTGGAGGTGGGCAAGGTGTTCTTGGTACTTGAATCCCAATTCAGAGCTTGGAAACACAAAAGTGTATCAGACGAAGCCTTATGCAAGGTTAAAGGTGGTGAGGAGTGCAAACTAATTATGTCTTTGTCTCTTTTAGTCTAGTATTAGTAATTACGTGAGTATTACGTATTTACCTGGAAAACCTTAATTATTCTGCTGGTTAGAGTGATAGAGAATTAGCTGATGCTCTGTGCATACTCACTAAGAACTCGGTTGTCATTGTCTTGATGCTTCACAGAAATCCTGTAACAAGAGGTAAAGATTATAAGTAACCAGCTCTGACCATCAGCTTTCCAACTGCTGCTTTTCCTTCACATTCACATGTATTTTTTGCAATAAAACCTTACATTTACTGAATTGTCCCTTTGGAATAATCAAGCCTTTAGAGATTTTTGTATTCCTTGCAGAACTGGTCCTTGTTTTTTGGTCTATCTTAAGGACCTTGAATTCCAAAAATATCTGCTGCTATCCTGGTTTGTTGACAGCCAGTCTTCATCACATATCTCCTGCATGCCATGTTCATCAGAATTGGAGTGTTCCCCACTGGCAGTGCTGTTGTTGCTGACATGCAAAGGGCATGGAGCAGCCATGGCCTTGCTGTTGTAGTTACTACTGCAAGGCAGGGAGTAAGGCTGGAAGGTGGTGTCTCTGCCTTCAGGCTGTAACAAAGCAGTTTGCTGTCGTGCAGACTGCTTTTCAGACTACCGCTGATGAAAACAGTGCTGCAAAGCTGCAAGGATCAGGATGTACTTTTCTGCTCACTGGCATGTTTTTTTGGCATCTCTTTCTGTTACTTGTAGTGTCGTATGTCTTGTCCTGTGTTTTCTCATGCAAAGTAATCTCATTACCTCCATGTAGTAGTAACAGGGATTGATTAGAAAGCAACATAACTAAATAGCTTTGGATGGTAGTAGTTTTATTTTTGAAGAATGGGAAAGCCTTTTCATAAGGCCTCAGAGTGAGTCGGGATTTTTGCAGTCTTTTTTTAATTCCTGGGAATACTGTTTTATTTCATGGTAGATTGTCTCCCTCTTTATTTCACCGCAGTTTAACATCAGACTGCTATTTACAGTTTAATTGTAGTATATGTATTGAACTGTATCTGATAGCAAGGCCTAACATTACACAGGTGCATGTTTCTGTTTCCAAAAAAGTGGACACAAAGGCATGAGCTATGTGTAGTGAAAGCAGGGAGATTGGGATAGGACCCAGCACTGTCTTGGCGAGGCTGAAACTTAACTTGAAAACTTCTCCACCTCCTGAAATCACAAAAAATATTTATTCTGTATGAAGTAGAAGATGTGTGTGCACTTTGAGAAAATGAAAATTTTCTCTGGAGATACCAACTTACTCATACCAGGATTTTGTGTAAGTGCCTACCTGAGGGTAAGCAGTTCCTTGGCACAGAATGTACTGCCTATCTTGTCTCTTGAACAGAGTAGAAAGGTAAATATTATATGGAGGTGATTAACATTATGCTCTTGAGTTACTGCATGTCTTTCAGCACATTTTTAGTGTAACTATCTGTTTTGCCAGAGGTTTTCATAGTGCATTTATGCAGACATTAGGGCTCACGTATTAATACAGTGACGTCCACGTGCTGTCCTGGAAGAGACTGGGGTAAAGACTTCAAGCTGGAGACATGCTCAGACTGCTGAAGTGTTCGGTGTGTCCTGGCTACGTGTGATTGCTGCCACCTTTTGCAGAGTTTCTTCTGGTTTTGAATTCATATAGAGAGTAGTGTTGGTATAATTCTCTTAACTGGATCTGTCACTTCTGTGCAGGCAGGTGACTTGGCACAGGTTTCCCTTGCACGTGGAAGTGATGTCTCCCAAAATGTCTTTGCATGAAGGACCTGTTGGTGCTGCTGATTTCCAAGCTAACTAAATCTGGGAGCCACAATGCTAAACCACATCTGTGTTGAAAGTATTAAACACAACTCTTAAAACAGGAAGCTGTAAGGTTGTCATAATAGCCTGAGCTTCTAGACTCTTTATTTTGGTGGTCTTCCTGCTGTTTGTCCATATGAGTTTCTGTGGCTCAAGAAAATGTATCGAAAGCAAACAGATCATTAATGTTGGCTTTTGCTCAGATCAAATGTAAATGCCTTTATTGTATTATGTATTAATGGTCTTGGTTTGTTTGGGTTACTTTATAATGCACAACTGTTTAAAAGGAAATTAATCTTTTTGACTTTCTTCAAATACACCAAGCTTAATGAAAAGCAGTTTGAACTAGATCGGTTTAATGAGGCCTGCTTCTATCAAATTTACTGCTTTAAACCAACTACAAATAAAGTGAATTAAAGACCAAATTATTTCAATATAGATGTGCATTGAGCCAGGGTGTTATAATGATTAATTTCCTCAAGTGTTTAATTCCCAGTAGGTTTTTGTGTCAACAACCAAAAAGGAATTTATTGACTTTACATTAAGCATAGTTTGGTCTAGCTGATTATATTGTTCAAGTGTAAATTAGTGGGTGGTAGAAGACTGTGTTGTATTGGAATTTTATTTTGTCTTAAGCAAATTGTCTCATGCCTTATTAACTACCAGTGCTTAAAGTATATAGTTCTGACTCTTGAAATAGATGCTGGGGTTTTCAGAAGTGTTATTAGTGGGTTTCTTCTATTCATTATGTAAGAACTTACATATTCAAGTAGTGTTTTCCCCCTTCCTTGCCTGAAGAGCACAGTGTTAAGACTACATAGTAAATGTGCATGTTTTGCGGCAAATTTACTACTTGGTTTATTTTATTTTACAAGTGATAAGATGTTTAGGTTCAGTTTCAGTGTATACAAATACACAGACCATTTTCTCATCTGGGATAAGCATAGTTTAGATGCAAAACATTTCCCGTAGCTTCCCTTCCAAATCCCGTCTTGTACATCTGTTGCTCTAAATAGATGACTTTCATTTGTCTCTGTGCATTTTATGGATTGCAGTCAGGAAACATGATTTGACTGATGTCTCCTGCCTCATGCAAAGATAATGCTAGAGGAGTATCTGGTTTTTTTGTTGTGTTTTAAAGGGCTGCAGATGCCATGTGGAGTAGTTAATACAGTGTATTTATCATTGTCAAAGAACTTGTATCCTCAAACGAATTCTCTTCTGCCCTACCCTAACATGGCATCAAAGTATCATTAGGAATGAGAGGTGTTGAAATAGATGATCCTGATAGACCTTTTTATGTTTCAATTAAAAATTGTGCTTTGCAAATTGTTTTAAAAAAACAGAGTTCTAGTTGGGCATGACAGCCCTCCAGTTTGAAAAATAATTAGTATTGGATCAAACTTTGTTCTGTGTCTGTTATCAAGTTATCTATCAAAGAAAATAAGATGAACGATTAAAACGTTCAGATCAAAGGCAACTGATTTAGCTACACTGGAGGCTCCCATCTTTTAATGTAAAATGTATCTATGACTAACTGATTACCTCTCACATTTATAAAAAAATATTGACATCCTGCTAAAGTATGCAGTGACCTCACTTCTAACTGAGTTGTGTAGGTTTCACTGCAGGCACTCTGAAAGCATTGATATTCCTGTAACCTTTTGAGGCAAGATATGTGTTTAGTGTATTAATGAGCTGGTTGAAGTGATGTACAGTAATTTCATCCTTGGGTAAAAACAGATGTGAAAGATTCCATTTTAATATTTAATCAAGCTCAAAGCCTCTGTTGGCTTGTTTAAGTTGACCTGACAGCATTATACCTGGAAACACTTTGAATTAAACCCTGAGTGCTTGACCTTGTTCAAACAGTTGTAATTTAATAAGGCTGCTGTCTTTGTGGAGATAGTGCGGCTAATGGGCAAATCCTTTCTTGGCCAGGATTGCTTTTTATTGCAGTGGAAAAACTTGGTATCTGCTCTTAAAAAGATTTTAATCAGCTGAAATAATAAAAATGAAATAAACAGCAAAAGAAGTTTTGTGTGATAGTTGCTAGTCCAAGATTATAGTTGAAGAAGGAATTCCAGAAGATATCTACTTCCTTCAAATGTCTTCAGCATTCTTTTGTGATGGGTCCCTGGCAATTGCTGTACTGTAGCTCATCTCTTGCCAGAACTTTTCTTAAGGTTAGGAAGCTCTGTTTCTAGAGTGATATATATTGGCTTGGCCTCAGTAAAGTCAGAACGTGCTATTTTTGTTTCCCCCATCCCCTACCCCCTGCTTGTGCTACGAAAATGTTTCTTTGGCATGTTTCTCAAAAGAATGGGATTGGGGTTGGTTGTGAACAAGTGTCACTGTATTAGCTAAGCTTTTGTGAAAAGGGGGGGCAGTGGAGTAGAAGAAAGGTAACCAGTGAGCATCCAAGTAGGTTTGGTATCTGGGGTCTAAATGAAGTTGACTGTGTAATATTGAGAGAGAGGTCCTGAGACAGAGTTGTTCTGACTCATTAAATGTCATCACAAAGCTGGGAATGAAATGAGAGTGAGAAAAACATTAGGATCCATATCTGTCTAGTTCTATGTGTATGTTCAAAGACTTAATAGAAATAGACTTCTTAAAGATTGACTGGGCAAAACTGTGCTGCTGTTAAAATTTGCCATCAGATTTGACAGTTTGACTGTCTTGTTTACCAAGGTTAAGCATGTGTAATTCCAAAGGCTACGTATTTTAAAAAACACTACTAAAATCAGAATTAGTTTAAAATATACCAACACTTAACAGCTACTGTGTTGTAAAATATCGTATGTTTGTCGGTAAAGAATATTAGTATAGTTTAAAAGTATGAGGACTGCATATACTCACAGAAAGCTACCACAAGCTGTAACAAATGTGCCTCACAATGCCAAACAAAACAATTATTTATTAAAATCCCTTTTTCTCACTCTAGCAAAGCATAACATCTATTCCCAAGTTTAGTAAGATAATTACAGTTTTAAGGTAGTAGAATTTATAGGATTTTATATTACAGGTTTCTTCGTATTCCTAGGATGCAGTTGATAAATATGATACATATGGATGCACGCATTCAACACTTCTGTTCAAGCAGTGGATCAGGGTAAGCTTGACATGCATTATAGAGAATTACAGTAACACTGACTGGTACCCCAGAGTGGATCCAGCACACAGTCATGTCTTCAGTCATTTTTTTGCAAAGGCATTAAAAGGATATAGCTGTTCAGAGTTTTCCTAAACCTTGTGGGTGGTCTTTGACTTGTGTGGGTGAAGAAAGGAGAACAAAGTCTACAATAAGTGTTCTTTCATCTAGTAGTTACTTACTTTATTGGCAGTTATCTTTAAGGATTTTAACTGTTACTGTGGTTTGAGAGCTTGATCAAGATTTGTCAGTCTTGAGTTTGCTTCTCTGATCTGTCATCACTGTGTTGTGCTGTAACCCGCTTCTTCTGAACCTTGCATTTCTGCTAAAATATTTTGTTACTCTAGGATGAGTATAAAGGCACCAGTGACAGAAAGTGGCTGTCAGCAGTGTCTTAGTACTGGGAACCTCTGGCAAGACTTCAGCTTCAGTCTGTGTTTTTGTGGATCTTCTTCAGATTCTGCTTTGGCTCTTGAAATATTAGCATTTTGGCACTTAATTGTTAGTTTTACCTTAGAAGGCTGATGACATGATGCTTTTCACCTCTGGGTGACTGTTAGAAATATGGTTCAGGCCCCTTCCTGTGGGAGGTTATCTTGGCTATTTGCAAGTTTATGTAAATGACATAGAGTCTCAGTCCAGTTAAAGAGCAGGCGCCCATTTTAGACCTAATCAGAGTAATTTCATGGTCTTGCAAATCTCAGTAGTCTGGCCAGTTGACTCCCTGTAGCACAGGAAATATGTTAGGTATTACCCTTTAACATAGTCATTCTTGTTTTGATTTCTTAGAATGTGTCTGAAACCATCTGAAAAACACATTTGAGGAAGCTCCATGTGCTGTACTTGTTGTACATGCTAAAAATATATTTCTCAGGCTTCTTGCAGTGTGATATCATAGCAAGCTAGCAGGTTTCTTCTGTTATCTCACTTCCTTGGGAGGACCTGGGGCCTTGCAGGTGACTGACTGCCTGTTAATTGCTGCTTGAGTCACAGGGACAGATGTGGCTGCTTCTTGGACCAAAGATGTAGCAACTAATTTTGCCAATAGGACAGAGGCTTGAACTCATGCTTACTTGATTTGGATGTGATTGAACCACCACCTCATTTTTCCCATAGACAGGGGAAAAAGTAGCAGTGTTGTAGCAGATTGACAGGTTTTGTACAGGTGGGAAGTATCCAGTTTCTATGCTGCTTTCAACAGTGCTAGTGTCTTCTGAAATACATCCATCTTTGATATACACTGCTGGAATGGATACAGATGCTTAAGGTGATTCTGGCCCAATGCGCAGAAGTAGTAGTAGTACTGGAGTTACAATTTCAGTGGGGGGGAAAAATGGTACATTTTTTTAAGGATATGTACTTGGTGGCTTACTTTCTACTTTCCTACATTTAAAAAAAAAAAAAAAAAAAAAAGAGCAGCTGCATTTACATTGCAGCTGCAGTCAGTGTCAGTCAGATGTACTTTGCCTATCTTCCTTCAGTGAAGTTGAACTTAATGGCCAGATCAAACAGTTGACTTGTACTCAGCTGAAGCTGACCAGTAGGTTTTATGGAAATTGAGGGTGACAGGTAGATCCTTTGGAAGCATTACTGCTGAAACAGGAGGAAGGGACAGCTCTAGCTGCATCTTTGTTTTTGATATTTCACGTAATGGTAGAGGTGATAGTCAGCTAAACAATTCATATGTAATACTGGATTAGATGTACCACGTGGTCCTTCTTGGTAAGCTGGATAGCCATGGTAAATAGCGAGGAGGAGGAATATTGGGGTTGTAAGTGTGAGCATGAGGGATATATTTTGAGAATTTTGAGCTGAGGAGGTAGTGAAGGAAATATGAGATAGGTAATCCAGTCAGAAGCCCAATTTCACTAGTTGTGTTGTTCTGGGAATTGAATTGTTCGTAAATGTTGAAGATTCTAGGTTAAGCTAATGTTTCTTAGTATAAAACTACTTTCAAAATCTCATGTGTTTAAGGGATATTTTGTAGCTAAAATAAGAAAGGAAATCTGTGAGTGTGCTTTTTCTGCTTTTATAGAGATAGAAGCAGATTTTACCACCTTGTTTAAATATCTGCATATTCTGTGCAATTAACCTGCTAGGATAGCGAGACATGCTAAAGAACAATGCTTCCATTCCTTTGGTGTGATGTTCCTGGCCTTTCTGACCTCTTCTCTCCCATTTGCTTCCCATTACACAGAACTGGTTTCAAACCCCACGTTTTTTCCACTTCTGTACCTTAATGAAAGATGCAATAAAGCTAGAATTTGCTTAATTTTATTTTATAGAGTGATCCATGAGACAAATTTAAGCTCTTTTATTTTCGTGGGGGTTTTTGTTGTTATTGCTACAGAGAGACAGAATATAAGGATTTTGCTTTGGTTGCACTGTTTGGCATGTATTTGTAAGAGATTAAGGGGGAATCTCTTATATGTACAGCTGCCCCCCATCCTCTTAGAACTTGTGTAATATAAGTACAAAGCATTATTCTTGCCCGAAAAGTGTACAGTGATATTTTTGATTTGTGGAGCTCTTCAAAACTTGCAGACTTGCAATAAGAGTGTTATGCTTTCCGGAGGCTGGGATGAAAAATTTTAAATTTTTAAAAAAAATTAGAATTTTTAAAATGTATGTATGTAGTACTGATTAGAGAAATGCATTTGAAGTATTTTGTTTTAAGCTTCTCTATTTGCTTTGCCTTCCAGAAAAATCAATATATGCATAGGTAATTAAACCAGAAATCAGACTAGGTTAGTTGCCTTGGTAGGAGATGCAAATAATTTTACAACTTGCTTGACATGACTACAGCTTTATTTCTGAAGGTGCAATTAATTGTGTTGATTTAGCTGTATACTTGGTATCAATGCCTCACTCTGTGCCTACAGAGTGATCAGTGTCACATTGAGTGCTGTGTGGCAGGATCTATCTAACATAGTTCTGTAACACCAAGCCCAGGGGGGACTAGCAGCATGAGCAGCAGCTTGCTTTTGACAGCAGAATGTCCTTGTTGCTATTGATTAGATTGTTCAGTGAAGTGAAAAAACATTGATCCAGCTTTAAACTGGTAGTTATATGATAATCCTGGAGATGAATGAGTATCAAGTGGAGTATTGCTGAGGGGGGTGGCATGGGGGGAATCCAATATTGGGTTTTTGCGTAGCTAATACTAGGCTAATAATGCTTTAAAAATAAATGTTTTATTTTGTACATCTGCACTAAATAAAATTCAGCTAATAAATATGAACCAGATCTTTCTGTACAACAGATGCAAATAGCCATAAAATGACATACATGTCCTCTTTCTAATTCCCCAAATCACTGTTCTCTCTTGCTCTCTAGTCTGGGCACTGGAAATAATGCTGATATTTTGACTGGTGGGGTGGGGTTACTCTTCTAGTGTTTTGGTGTCTGATGGATGGTTATGTTTGGCACTGAGCTGCTCTGAAATAACATACTTATGTTTTGGAGCCACAGTCAGTTAATTCATGTTGTAAGCCCCATCTCATCCTCCTGTTACCTCTAAAGCTATCTCTATCATGTTACTTTTTCTTTGGAAAGCTAACTTATTTCTTCCTTTTTCCCCTTTTGAAATGAAGATGCTTGGGATGCTTTGAGGTGTAATATTAACTTTGAGCTGCCCCTTCTAACATGTGATCTCCTGAGTCTCAGGTATTATCAGGCTGAAATGGATCAATGAGATAGCATTGCTGGTGTTAATGTTTTCTAGGATTTGAGTCTGCTTTGACTTCTGCACTCAAATCTTTTTCTTTCATGTGGGTACTTCTCACACAGCTCACTTAAGGAAGGGCATCTTGAATATAGGATGGGAGGACCCTCTTTCCAAGTCGTTATTTGATAAATGTCGGGTAAGAGGAGGACTAAATACCACTGTTGTATTGCTTAGCCAGTGTTTTGGCAGCAGTAGCGGAGAATGGCAGCACCTCCAGCTTCCTGGCCACGAGCATTCTTGTGCTTGTTCACCATGGAATCTGACATGATTTAGATATGAGGAGTGACAGCATCTCAAAAGGTTGTGCTTGCAACAGTAAGCTCTTGAATCCTTGTTACCACTTCATCTCACCAGTTTTTAGGGTTTGGTACGAGGGGGTAGGATTAAGTGGCTTTTTTTTTTTCCTTGCACTATGTACTTATTTTCTATTCTGTAAATATGTGGTTGTACATCATGGGAAGGTCCTTTGTGGAGATCTTAATTTCTTTGTTCAGTGTGGTCCACAGAGCCTTCTCCAAATACATGTGCCAGCTGTAATTTACTCTAAGAAATCATATTGGCAGAACAGTTTACATGTCAGACTTCCAGAAATGGCAAAACCCATCCTCCTTCCTTACTTTTGCCTTTCCTATTCCCCTAAAAGGTTACATTAACTGAAAGATTAGATTAGCTGAAGTGCTTGAATTGTCTATGTGGATGAGCTTTAGAGATAGTGAAGTGATTTTGTAGAAAACTGATTGATAATCTGTGGTTTTAAAAACAAAGGCACCACCTAACACAATGTCTTCCTCAAATTAACTAGTGGTACTTTTTGTTGTTGACTTGGAAATAGGGTTTGCTTCAAGACGTAGCAAGCCCAAGACTGTTGCAGTCTTGGATATTAAGCATTGTAACTTAATTTGGACAGGTCATGTTAATTAGAGTTAAATCTACATAACTGGTGAAGAAACCTTTGTCCCAGCTTGTATCTGGTTTCTTCAAAAATACAATTGGTCCTTAGTGCAGGAGATCTGATGGCTGTTGCAATACAGTGGAAGAGAAGCTATCGCAACGCTCATTGTATAAGGTAAAAGTTAGAAAAGATGTTTTGGATCTAAGTAGTTGAAAGTTGTTTGATTGTTTGATTGATATGTTTTATATCAGTGGCTTCTTTGGAAAGCAGATGACTTGGTAGTACATACTCCTGCATATATTATCAGAAAGCAGTAACTCTTCTCTGATAAATCCAGGGAAATTGGGGAGAACTGGAGTCACTCCAGATATTGGTGTAGTAAAACTGAGTGGAAATCAGAATCTACAAGGTTCTTCTTGCGGATAGAAAGGGGAGGAAGGCAGGAGGAGAGGAGACCACAAACTTCATGCAAAGTTGAAATCCAGTAGGCTTGTGAAAGATGCTGGTCGTATCTGTTTGTACTGGCAGCTGGAGAAGGGGATTTGAACATCAGCAGCTGGGCCATACCGGGGACTTAGTGCATAAACTTAATTGCTTACCAGAATTTAGCAGTTACAGACATGAACGCTCACCTGTTTTAGTTGCTTAAGATGATTGTGACCTGTATATGCATATAATTGCTTCTTGTATCCTGCTGAACATAGCTATCAGTAGGAATGACCAGACTAAAGAAATTGCTTAACTATCTGATACGTTTCCTAACAAGGTTATAATTACAGTGCTTTAAACTTCTAAAATTTTTCATTTACAAAAAAGAGTAACTTGGTTTTGACAGTGAAGTAAAATTGGGGGGACAAATAGGTCTGGAAAAGAACTGATTGAAAGTAATATTGTTTCATATACTGTGCATTTGTTGGTGTTCTTGAAGCATCTTATTCATAAAAAAGGTCATCATTTTTACTGCAGTGTTTGTATCCAAGATCAGAGGCATATTAACTCAGTCCCATATTTTCGCTTTCTATACCATCTGTTTCTTTGTGTTGTAAAAACATTATTTTCTCTGATTGCAAAAATATCCCTTTTAAATAATCATACAATTTTTTGCTAAAAATGTGCTTTTATTACTAGTTCTGCATTACTTTCTGCCTAATGCACGTTTTAGATATAAAAAGGAATGAAGAATAAAAAGGCAGTGATAGTTTATTAGGAGTAACCCACATTTTAGTTCTTAAAATATGTTTATTTCTTTCAGAAAGGCATTGTAATAACTATGGGCAGAACCTTTCCCAAATGGGGATTTTCTTTATAAGCCTAAGCATTGAACATAGCTCATAGTATCACTTCTGCTTTTTCTTTTTTTTTGCACTTAAGAATGAGGGGATTACATTTTTAAGAGTTTCTTCACTTTTAAACTGTTATTTCAAGACTCATCGAGGAGACACATCTTAACATTTTATTGCTTACTTGTTTTGAGAGAGTTTTATTTGTGTTAAAGCTCAATCTTCCTTATGTTTGCAATATGCTTTAGTAGCTTCATACAGAAGTAAATGGTACTAAACTTGAAGGAGCCAAAAGTGATTTCACTATTATTCCTGTTCTACAATACATTATTTCACTGTTTACTCTTGGTGTATTTCTCTACTGCTCTTCTGTCTTAACTGTGGGATCTAATAGTCTTTCAGGAAGGTTAATGTTGACAGGGAAACTTCTCCCTCCATTATCCTTGAATTTACTATTAAAACATGAACACTTTCTGATCTTATGTTTACCCTGCAGTCTTGCTTTATACACTTCTTGGGATCATGATTACGTACTTAATTGAGAAAATTGAAGTGGCAAATCGGCTTAAGTGCTTGGCTGTAGTTGTTGTTCTCAGTAGTGTCAAAGTTGTGATGGTACTGCAACAGAACCTGGTTGCATCAATTGCCTCCTTTGCCTTACATGTAGAATTCAAGTATGTGCACCTGTGTGAAATACACATTTGCCCTTTCCCCTGTCTCCCTGCTAATCTGGATATAAACCTGTTCTGTTGCCCATGTTGTGTATTTTGTTGCTCTAACAAAACTTGTTGTATGTAGCTGGGGAATTTAGAGGGCCGTTACATTACATCAGGTGGGTATAACTTAAGCCTTCAAGTTCACAGAGGTTATTCAGCTGTTTTATTTCTAGCATCATCAAGTATTGTAACTTTTGATATGTAGTTAGATTACTGCTGCTTAGATGGCAGTGGTAAGAGTGCAGTTTTGACATGCTGTTCCTTTTGCAGAGCCACAACTGAGGAACTGCGGAGAAAGATGTTGGCTTAAAAAGTGTCCAGGAGGCGAAAAACTATACATAAGACATCAGTTCTTTATATATGTTGCAATGTAAATGTACAGACAAACCCTTTTTTATAACCTGAGTTTTGCAGAAGGTCACATGTATAACTATGCAAAAATGCTCTTTCTAACTTTAATTACTTCACCAACTGAAGTGGTGTGAACTAAACTTCAGACTTTTATCCACATACGCTGTGTATGCAGAGATACGTTGATGTAGGAGACAAGTGCTGGATGGTTTTCAGGACACTGAAAAATCCCCTTTTCCTCTGCTGTGGTCAAAATAGAAATTTGGTATTTCTGGTGTCCCTCCACCCCCCAGTCACACAACCAAATAGTTTCATCAATTTTTCTTTGAACTACACAGTCCATACAGTTTTTTTGCTTACCTAGTAGGCACCAGTTCTTACTTGTAAGTGAAAACATTTGTTTGCCAGATGATCACTTTTCAAACTGAAGTAAAATGAAGGCATTTCACTTAATTCTTCCTGATAAAGCTGAATAAGTGGAAGGATCAGTTTAAAAAGTGTTACATTTTTTTGAGGTAAAGCAAGGAAGGATAGTCTAAAACTATGAATAACATATTAGCTTGCAGGTGTATTGTCTTAAGAATAGAATTGCTTCAGAATTACTTGAAAATATTATGTCTGGGGCAAATAGTGAAGTTTTTTCAGAGGAATTATGCTTGCTTTGATCTCTGAACAGATCAAGTACAGATGAGTGCATGTTGATTAACTCTGCTAAATTAGAGCATGGAATGAAGACTGACAATCACTTGTAAATTGCTTTATATTGCAGATGTCCCAGAAACTCTTCACTTTGACAGTTACTGCATAGTCTTCTCACTTTTACCTCCAGTGTATTTGGGAGTTTGGAGTGGAAAGGAGTTTCCTTGTCTCTGTAAACTTACAGTCTTTAAGCTGAAAAGTTCTTGGTGTAACCACTGCCAAGAATGAATTAATATTAATTTGTTATGTTACTTTCTCAGAGCTGACACCTTGTGATGAAAACAGTGCTGTAGATTTCTTTCCTTTTTTTCTTATATGCCATTTAGGGGTTACATGTCTTTGAAAGCATTTAGGAAGGATAGACTTTGTAAGCCAATTTCATAAACCACTCACAACTTCCTTGTCTTTCAAGGAAAATCCTCTTCAGAATGCATTACTTAATTCCTTAGCTTGCACTTTGTGCTCTTGCTAAACAAACTCAGTCAAAATTAACTGATATCTGTACTAAGTGGCCAGTTAACATTTGAAGTTTTCTGTCTGTGAAGAATATAGTATTTTGTTGTGATGCAAAGGTACTTGTCCTTTCTGCTTGTTTGCAACTCACTTGGTGAACAAATGTGGAACTCCTGCTGCAGTGCATCGAAACCTGGCAGGGCTTGTGTGCAGCCTTTGAGTCTCCTGGGCAGCACTAAAATGTGATGCTGTTCACTCAGTGCAGTTAAAGGAACTGAAGATAAGAATAGTAAAGCCAGAAAACCTTTACAGAGATGTCCTGAATGACTGGAAATACTCACTCTTCCAGCATTCTCCCTCTTCCCTTTTTAATGGAGGAAAGCAAACTGGTTGCTATATTAATACATAACTGTTTCATATGTTTACATGGCAGGGTTTTTGTGGGTTGTAGAGCAGAGTCCCATGTTATCATGTTTGTGTTGTGATTTAGGTAGCTAATGTAAAACCCTTAGGGAGTTGAAATTAACACTTCTGGAATACCAGTTTGATCCCCATTCCACCCTGCCCCCCATTTTTTTTCTTTTTTTTCTTTTTTTTTTTTTTAACTTCTGAATTCTTATAGCAACACTTCTGCCTGCCTTCATAGTCTATTGTATCAGTCAGAGTTCCTTGGCCATTTAGGGTTTGAATTCATTATGAGAGGGACCTACAAAGGGGATTAAATATATATTACCAAGAAAAAAAGATTTTTTACTTTCTTTGTATATTTTTAGCATATTGTTTGAATTAATCAAATATTAATTTAGTGGCAGATTGAAAATGTAAATCTGAGACTGTTTTGAAATATAAAAGTGATCTGTGCCTGATCTGAGTGCTACTAGATATATCCCAAATGAGAAATAAACCCACAGGGGTTACAAGGAGTTTCCTGATCTCAGATAAGTGCCACAGAATAAGTTGTGTGATTTTGGTTTGTTTCTCAAGTTGTATCAAACATAACTTCCATAAATAGTTTGTAATTGAAAAAAAAAAAAAAGAGAGATTAGTGAAAAGTTAGTTTCAGTTGCTTCATTCATGTATTTTGGCTTTTAAGCTTTGCTATGTTTTGATACTAAAGTTATAGAGGGAGTTTTGTGTGATATTAATACTTTCCCCTTTCTTTCTCCCCCTCTCTTTCCTACTTTCGTCATGTTTTGTCGCTGTCATCTCTCTTCAAGTGTAGATTTATTCCTCATTCAAACTGTTATTTTCTTTGGCAGGACCTACAAGCAAGTCTGTGAAATTATGTAATGTCTGTAAAGTTATGTTCATGATTAATTAGCCTATCATGAAACTATTTTGGTGTGTGTGGAATAACTGGATCGTATTTTTTATTTATTTGGCAGTGGTAGAAGGCGTTCTGGTCAGATCAAGTAACTTTAGCGTGCTTTGTTTTAACTATTCTATATGTTACCTAATTACATTTTGAACATGAAATACATGTCTTTTTTACTGGTCACTTAATGCGAACCTCCCATTTCCTTTAAAGGAAACTAGCTTGGGCTGCAGGTATGCCTTATTTCCCAAATTGTAAAATTTACAGTAGTTTGCTTAAAGCTGAGCCACCCTTTAAAAGCCATAGTCAAAGGAAATTTTACCAGAATTTAAAAAAGGGAGGAATGATATGTTGTATCTAAACTGTATGGACACGAGTGGCACAGCTCTCAGCAACGGAGTCAAAATCTCAAGCAGAATTTTAAGTCTGGAGGGAACTTTCTCTATGAGATATGCCACAGTGTCCTGTCCCCCACACCCTCAAAAAAAAAGGTATCTAGTGGAGTGAGGCTATGTTCTTAAAATTCAAAGATGTAGATGTTGAACCTTTCAGATGGTGACCTATTTAGTAAGACTTCTTGTTAATAATGAAGACTTCTAGGTTGCATTGTAAGCATCAAAGTAGAGAGAGAGAGAAAAAGCTTCTTCTGTGGGTTGGATTATGCAGAGTTCTTTATAGCCTGTTATTGAAGTGATCATGTTTTAGACAAGTAGTTTTCAAAACCTTTCCTATACTTTTTAAAAATTCTGATTTGCGTCACCTAAGTGTTATTTCACAAATCTTTGCTTTTTGTAAATTTGAAGGAGGTACTGTGCTCACCCTAAATGTAATTACTCATTTAATTTAGCGTTGCTGTTAAGAAACACCATATGTAATTTTTTGTTTTCACTAAATTGATGGCATTCTTTCCCATGGTGTAAGTATAAATGCTTAGTTTTAAGCATTTTAAATACTAGAGAGTTAAACCACCAACAGACAAGAGTTGTGAATAATAGTTTTATTTAGACTGTTAAGAAACAGTGGTATAGCCAATCTTCTTGGTTGTGTTTCAGGATCCACTATCTACTTGGTACCTTGGAGTGATTAAGGGAGATACTTTTCTGATGCTGGCCTATACAGGAGCCTCAAATATGTAGTCTGTAGGGATCAGGATTTCAGGCTTCCTGGAAAGAAGATTTTTGATGTATTTATTTGTTAGTGCTAAAACAGCTGAATAGTTGGTGTACAAAATGAAAAAATGACCTAATTTACGTGTTTCTTGGTTTTACAGGTTAATCTAGTCCTAAAGACTGTTCAGTAAGTTGTATGGGGTAGCTCTTGTCATGCTGCTTCTCCATTGAGATATCACATTTTCTCCTAAAGGAAGAGACAAGGGTAAAATCTCTGCACAGAACATTTTCTCATGAAGTAGACTCCTGCAGTATGTCTTAAATGAGTTTATCGGTGTGCCTTATCCCAGCCATGCTCTGCACTCATTTGGAATTAGATCAAAGAAAGTGTTTTTGTGGTTACACTGCACAAGAAAAGGTACAGTGGAAGTAGTTTAAGTATTACCATTTTTATTTTAATGGCCAGGGCCCTTAACTATGGATGTTGATGTAGGTAGAGGTTCTTTCATTGCTTAGTTCTCTTACTGAAAGGGAGTGAACAGGAACTGCTTCCTGTTAAGTAATCCTGTCAGAGTTGGAAGGAGGTTGATGCTAGAAGACTTAATTTCAGACTTGGGTACAGTCCAGTAGTGCTGTTAGATGGATTTGCTAAGGGATGACTTCTTAATACTTTATTTTGGTTTTGCCTTTTTGGAGTGAAGTTTCTTACCACCTTCTGTGGGCTATCAGCAGTACAGTTGCCTTCTTAAAGGCAGAGCATAAAGACCTGGAAGCACTAATTAAAAAGACCTCACAAAATTGCGGTCAACAATCTGCTGGCTGAATGAAATTTGTTGTCAGCCCTCTCCTGTCCTTTTTTTTGGTCCCATTGTGCAAATGCTGATGCTAGAACTTGTGTACTTTCCTTGTACTTTACTATGGCAATGTAGTATTATTGGTAGGACAGAGAACAGCTTCATGGGCTTCACAGAGTTTGTTTAATACTACAGATTTTGCAGTAGTGTGACAGATAGATTAAAACCAAGCGTTTGAGAGCCTCACTGGATTTGTTTCTAGAAGCCATTGCAGCATACAAGTTGCTGCGATAATTTCTTTTAATTCCCCCTTCCCCTCCTCCTCTGCTAGATTAAATGTAATAGTTAGGCAAATTTTAAGCCTATTTCCTTCAAGAGACTTACATTTGATTTTGTATAATAGACCTACTTGAAAGAATTTCTAAGAAAAACTGGTCTTCTGTGAAGTGTTTACTGGTTTTGTTCAGAGCTCTTTGAGCTCTGTTTTACATCCCATGGCTAGTTAACAGTGCTTTATGGATATTCTAGTGGAGATTATTTCACTCTATTTGTAAAATAAACTATATTGGTTTAGGTTTTTAATTATGAAATGGCTTTTCAATTGGGGGTGGTGGTGGTGATAATTTTTCACGGTGTGTCAATATCAAAAGTGACCTATACATATAGCCCAATATGCATAAGCAGGGACTTAGAGAGCAATCTGTTTCATTATTTGGAAGTGCCAGCCTCTTAGGTAACTCCCTGGGGTATTGGGCCTATTCACCTTATTATTCTCTGCCCTGGATTTCAGCACTTGATCAAGCAAAAAACTGCTACCCTTACAGGTTTCGTATAAAATACGCTGGGTGTGCTTTAAGGATACGGTGGATTTTCAATGGTTTTGTCCCTTGAGCAATGGTCTGTAAAGGTAAATGCCTGAGAGTCATTTCAGAGTCTTGACTGTTGAATAAACTGTTTTTCTTCCCTCAAGAATAAAGTTCAGTTTCTGTCACGGGGAAAAAATAACGCTGTTATCATTTAATCAGCTTTTTGTCCAGCTTTCTCTGCCTTAAGAAAAGAGACAGGAATGACTTAATTTTAAAATAAATAAATAAGTAAGTAGATTTTCATTACTTGTATTGCTCTGTAGCTCACCTGGTAGAGTACTATCATGGTACCAGTGTTTTTTACCAAATAGAAACCAGTGACTAAGCAACAAAAGGTCAATGGCCTGGCTGCTGCCACTTGTTGCCTACTGTAGGAGTATGTGTTTAGCTGTGTTTGTACTTGGGCCTCAGTAAGAGACTCTCAAAATAATTGAGCAGAAAGGATGTCAAATTTCATGCATGAGTTAAAACTAAATAGTTTTTAACCAAAAACTAAAATCCACACAACAAAACAACAAAACTAAACCATAGCACTCTCTATTTAAAGCTTCCATTTCCTAATCACATCAGTGGAAAAAATCTAAAGAAAGAGTTCTCCGGTAATCCCATATCAAGTCCTGAAATTTCCAGCCGTAATCATGTTGCTTTGGTTCTAATATTTTTCCCTTCAGGTTTTTGAGGCAACTAGGCACGATATATCTTGTCTTTTTGCAGAAATTCAGCTACTTCATCTTGCAGTAGAACAGGGCTCTGCTTGTTTTATTTAGAATTGCATTTCAAACACTAGCCCAGTTTCAAAAATACCTACTTCTGTATTTAGTATACCACTATTCAAATCTAGATCATGCTGACAGTAAACTTGCCCCAAAGAGTAAACTAGATAAAATATGCATATGATCAATTTAATATGCAATTAAACATTTTCCCTGAGCAATTAGCATCAAGACAACTAATAATTATCCTGTGCCACACTGCAAACATTATACACATTTATGTAGGATGGCTTTGGGTAATAAGTTATGAATAAAAATATGCATGTATACAAACATCTGAGTAAACATAATATCATAGCAATGAAGCGTGTGCTTTTCATACTGGAGTTTATTTAATCTGCTTAAAAACAATACCTTTCCCCAAAGAATGTAACAATTGACATGCCCACGGGATCATGATCTGCAAATTGCACCACTGCTTACTTGCTTCTGATTACACATGTCACCTGCTTTATTCTACTTGTGTTGCCGTAAAAGATAAGATTTTGAGTTGGAAAGTACAATCCTGTTTGAACAACTGCATATACATGTGACAAAACCTAATGGATTCCATACTAAAAAGTTTGGAAGTCTCCTAAGCCTATGAAGAAACTGAGATATATGAAGACAGTATGGAAGTTTCCAAGTGATGAGTGGGATTGTAGAAAGCTAGATACATAATGAACTTTACCTCTGAATCAATACCTAGAAGTGTACTTGAAGTGAGATTTTTGGAAGGGTTACACATTAATGATGTGGATGCTTAACTGCATATTGTCAAACACAGTGGATGGCTTGGCCAGTGATACAAAAGGTGAGGTCGTGATGGGGATGATAATGATATGTAATTGTTTAAAGCTTAACTACATAATTTTTGTTACAGAGAGTGCATGGCTAGTAACAGAAATGTGTGATGCTCTTAAAGACATCTAGATGGATTTAAAGGATTAAGTTTTGAGGGAGTTGGGAAGAGTAAGAACTCATTATTTTGGAAAAAGAAAAATTTGAGCTACATAAAATGGAAGATGAGTAATGCAACTTATGTTTAACCTGCCTGATTGGATCTGCAGTAGTGATTTCACTTTGATTTGTGGGAGTCAGTGGACTGCTTGGGAGAGCGCATGAAGAAAAGCAAGACTGGTTTTGGTACACCTGAGGTTGTTTTGTGTGCCAGATGGAAAAGTGCGATTTAATAAATAAACAAAGAAGTCTTTTAGCAAGAAACTAGAGAATAAAATATTTGTACTTTGAGCCATTTGCTGGTCTCATAGTAGGCAACTAAGGGAACAGAAAGGATGCCATTTGGTGCTAAAAAGGAAAAAAGTTTTGGAGCCTCTCAAATTTTAATTTATTAAAATATCATTTCAGATGTGTCTGAAGAAGACAAAAGTTTTATGTCTTAGGTGCAGAGAAAAATGGAACTGATTTGTCTTTGTATAAAGTCTAACTTACAAATGTATTTTGAGTTAATTTCCAAAGGATACCTTGCAGAAGGTGAAAGAAGGGATCAAACCCAATTGTGTAACATTGTCTACATGCAGTACTGATGTTGCATCTAGTTTCATCTGTTTGATAGAGACAACTTATAAACGTGTATTCCTGAAGAAACTATATTGCCACAGGTATTAATAGCATATCTGAAAGTACTAAAATAATTTTTCTCCTTGTTCTTTTCACTTCAAAACCATTGAAGATAGAATTTCAAGAAGTCGAAGACTTCTTGGCCCCAGGTTATGTTTACACAATATAAGATGATGGTCATCAGAATTACAGGAAGGTGCAAATAGCTGCAGTGTATATAGGATGTATTTACAGCTTGAGCTATTGATAATCTGGCTGCTAAGCATAAGTACCTTATAGCAGGTTCTGTAGTTAGACTCTAATTTCAGAGTAGAGAATGTGGAAGAGGAGATCCGAGGGTAATCTTCTTCATAGCCCAATTATATTAAGACCCTTGGTTACAGAATATCTTTTATTATTTTAAAAACACTTCTTGCTGCTGCAGTGGAAAAGTGAATACATTTTTCGGTTTAACCCCAGGTGCAGGACGAAAGCAAGAAACCTGCACATTAAACAACAAATTCCCTTCTCCCATTCAGGAGGGAAAAGCAGTCTTTATCCTGTAGTGCTACCATAGTGTGCTGGTATTGACTAGAGTAGAGTTCATGTTGTTTATAGTAGTTAGTATGGGGCTATATTTTGGGGTTGTGTTGGAAACTTTGTTGATAATCCAGGAATAGCTTTTATTATGGCTCAGGAGTGTTTACCCAGAGACCAGGCATCTTCTGCTTCTCACCCCTCCCCACCAGCAATGAGGCTGGGGGTGCACGAGAATCTTGGAGGGTACACAGCTGGGACAGCTGTTCCCAACTGACCAAAGGGATGTTCCATACCATAAGGTATTTTGCTCATTTTATAAAGTGTGAGTAAGAAGAGGACAGGGGTGTACATTGAGTGATGACGTGTGTCTTCCCAAGTAACCATTACTCATGATGGAACCCTGCTCTCCTGGAGATGGCTGAACACCTGCCTGCCCATGGGAAGTAGTGCATGAATTCTGTAGTGTACTTTGCTTGTGTGTGTGGCTTTTGCTTTGGCTATTAAACTTGTCTTTATCTAAATTCATGAGTTTTATGCTTCTACTCTTCTGATTGGGCAGTGAACAAGCAACTGTGTAGAGCTTGGTTGCCAGCTGGGGTTTAACCATGACTTGTGGGAATCAACAAAAGATCACAGAAGGGATACAATTTAAATAAGTAAGTATCAAGGTTCGTTGACAGAAGTAGTAGCAGGGCCTACATATATCCAAGGGTTGTTTTTAGGCTGACTTCAGTAGTCCTGTGTGTCTATCAGAACTTGGACTATAGTTTGAAAGCCTGCCTTTAGATTAATTCTGTTGAAAATGAAAGCTGAGCCTCCAGAGGACTGTGAGACGTATCTGTATTTTTGAGCTGCTGCTTTGTACCTTTCTCTAAAGGATGTATCCTGTGCTTCCTTTGGATGGTGGTTTTTCAACAGAAAGTGGATTTTTAAAAAATTTTCGGTGGATAAACTGCAAACAAAACATGAGTGCAGGATGGCTTATGTTCAGCTAATTAAGAGGACTGGGACAAATGAATAAAACTCTTTTAGAAAAGGTATGTGTGTTGTTTTTGGTTTGGTTTTTCATGGTTTGGTTTTTTGTGGGTTTTTTTGATCAGAGTTTCTTCCCTGCGTGTTAGTCAGTATTCACTGTGCAGAGCACTATCCTTAGTGGTTTTCTTCAAAGCAGTAATATATTGATGTCAGTTTTGGGTTTTTTCCTAATATGTTATATTATTTTATGAAACAACAGAAGTCTACTTTTATTTTCTTTTCCAGATTTCAAGGAAAAGAGAGTTTTGAAGCCTGAAGTTGCATTCTGTTTTCTAAGCAGGAATGTTGTTGCAGGTTCCCCTGTTGTAGGTTGTATTGCTTCCCAGAGTGGAAGAGACAGCAGGAATGTTCCTTTAGTAACATAAAAAAAGAAACTGTATTTAGAAAAGTGTCTATAAGTGTGATTTTTTGCATGTCTCCCTCATGACAGTGCTTTTTTATGAAGATGCAGGTTAGTGTTTGCTATTCAGTTCCATCAGCAGTAGTGTTGCTTGTGGACTGCTAAAGTTATTACTAAGGCACACAAAGACACGTGGGGAGCTGTGTTCAAGTGGGACACATCATGTCCAGGGAGGTAGATGATGTATTTTCTGTTAGAATGAGTTAAAACACTCTAGGAGAGAAATTTCTAAGCATAAAAGATCACATTGTAGGCCTGGTTGTATTTTTCTGGGCAGGGGAGATGAGGCAAAAGTTTTTTTGGTTTTCACTTTTCGGCTTTTGTTTAAATAAAACCCCAAACAACCAACCCAAAACAAACAAATCTATCAAACAATCAAAAACACTGGTGTGTTCAGGTGAATAGAGTTCTTAAACCTGTTTAAGGAACTGTATATTTCTTATGGGCTGGTGTAGGAGAGTGTTCCCCCTCCTGCTGTTAACTCTGGAAATATATCGATTTGGATTCACTTTCAGCAGTTTCCCACCTCATAAGGAATGCTGGATACAAGTGCAATTTCCAGTTTTCAAGATGGTATTTCAAGAACATTGTATGAGACATGGGCTTTCTATGTGTGTTCTTACAATCTTCTTCAGCAGTGATCGGCTGATTGCTTGAGGCGCGCACACAAAGTGGAGGTCAAGGACTTGTAAGAATGTGCTTTGAACTCTGAAATCTACTGTTACTGTTGCAGTTAGAGGGCTTTGGGGTGTGTGAATCCAGGAGGACTGGAGCATTTTGAATTTATCAGGCTTGGATAATTTATGTACCTGTGACAGTTACATTGTATATCGTAATGCCCATACAGACATAATCCTTGAAGATCTAGGAGAGGGCTGTGAGCAGAGAAAGCCACTGTGCAGTACAGAAATTGGTTTTGTAGAGCAAAAGAAAACATGAACCTTCATTCTAGCAGTGATGATAGTCTTTGTGGGCAAGTCTCAGACTGTAGCTCTTCCTCAGCACATACCATTTTCTTGACTTAAAGGTGTAATAAAACTGTCATGCTGGTCAATCCTCTTTTCTTGGAATTGCCCTTGGAACTGGTTGGCTTTTGCTTTGTGCTCTTCGAGTGCATGGGCTACATGAAGGTTTTTAGCAGGTCTAATGTTTTCACACTTCTGCAGTAATAGCCTTGTCAGCATGTTTTTACCATCGTTTGAGTTAGTGGCTTTGTGGACCTGCAGAGCTAACATGGAAGCTATTGGATAGCCACTAAAAAGTTGTTTTGAAAAACCAGAGTTTAGTTTAACTTATAATAACTTAACTAGTTCCAGAAACATGATAGATTTTTTTTTTTTTCAGATATGGAAAGTAAACTCTATTTATTGCACACAGAGTAGGTGCAGTAAGAGGATTGCAGCTGAAAGTGCTCATACTGCCTTGTCTTGCCTGTGACCAAGACTAGCTGCTTCAGTAACAGACTAGAAATGAGTACCTGTTACAGATTTAGCATTTGCTTTTCAGTATTAATATTTTAAAAAACCCAGTTTTTTCTTGTGTTATTTCTTGTGTTATTTCTGGTGTTATTTCTTGTTCAAAGACTTTTTTTTTTTTTTTTTTTTTAAACTATGATTAAAAAAAAGAGCATAGATAGTCCATGAAGGTACTTTGTGAAAATGTAGGTATTTTGAGAAAGGAAACTTGCTGCTTCTGTCCTTCCTAAATCTGTAAATAGGCTGGGATCAGAACAGTGGATCTATATTGAAGGTCATGGCAGTTTCAGTTTTCAGTAAAATTTGCTTCTCTATCCTGTTAGCCCTGTAATTACTTGCATGCTGTTTCTTTTAATAAGGTAACAGATCTAATGTTTGTGTATCGTGAATAAGGATGTGTCTTCCACCAGGTTGTCAGATGATGTTGATGAGTTTCTGAAAAGGTATTGAGAGGCAGTTGCAAATTGTACAGTTGAGATTTTTGGTTTTACAAGTCAAACTTAAATTTCTTGTGAGTGTGTGCTAAACTCTTAATTTCTTTTAATGTGTGTGTAACACTTAATGAGACTAGCACTTAAAACTGTAATTATCTGTACACAGCTAATGCCTAATAGTTTTCAGACAATCTGTTCAAAGCCTCAGAGTGTTATACTATGCAAATAGTAATCTTGCTTTGAGTGGGATTTATAATTGTGGGTAATGGCATACTCAAAAGTAAGACTTCTCAGGACCTAATGTGATTTTTTTGAGGGTGGGATGTTAGAATATGCTAAATGTTTTAAGAACTTCATGGGAATTATAAATATAGTCAGATAAGCCTATAAATTTCACAGAATTTATAGCACAGAAACTACAGTAGAGAAAAAAGTGTTATTTTGGACTGGAGTTTTGAGACAAGTTCTGACATAAGGTAACAGAAATCCAGCTGAATTTTCACCAAGGATTGCTTTTATGCAGTGGCAAAGCCTGTTAGCTTCTCAGAATAGATAGATGTGAGTCATTAAAATAAAAAAATAATTTACTGGTTGAATAAATGATTTCTAAGTATTTGCTTAAATGTGGAAATTGTAGTAATTTAACTAAATGTTAATGCTAACTAGGTTGTTCCTTCTAAATTAGTGATGATGTAAAGGTGTCCTTGACCATGGCAGGGGAGTTTGGAACTAGATCTTTAAATTCCTTTCCAACCCAAAGCATTCTATGATTCTATGATTCTATATATTTTTTTATTTATTTATTTAAATTTTTTTGTGGACCAGTCAGAATGCAGAATATATAAAGACTGAGAGCAGTAAGGGTAGTGAGTCCTTAATGTTTCAAAATGTATAAACTATTCTAAATAGTTGAAACTCTTTGGTGGGGTTTCTGGTGGTTTGGGAGTTTTTTCAGTTTAATCAGTAACAAAACCCTTATTGAAGGCCCTAAACCAATATGTTTTTGTTACTTTTAGTCTCTAGCACAAATTTATTAAACATGTTTTTTATTCTTATGTTCTGAAGTGACTGAAATGATGAAGCTATAAACAAAATTGAGTGTACACATATTTATAAAATTTTTAGTGAAAACTGTCATAAGCATTAGGATAATCACAATTATTGTTTAGAATGGTTTTGAAATTATAAATATTATGAAATTACATTTTGGTAGTGTGCTTTGGTGGTACTGTATCATGATACAGTACATGGTTTTAACATTGTTTAGAGGATTGATGGACTGCAGTGGTTGTATGTATAACATTTTAAGCGACTGACTATGATGGATGTCTGGTGCTTAAATAAATATTGTTCAGTTTCTACTTGGAAAGTTAAATAAAAAAAGCAACCTGTTTACAGGTGCTGAGTTGATGGTCTGTTATTGCTTGAGTGTAAATATATATATGTGTGTGTGTGTGTGTATAATCCTGTTGCCTGACTGCTCTTTCTGAAGCTTCAGTTTCTGAACACAACTGTGTGTTGGCATAAGGTATGAGTATTCTGTAAATTTGCTCTTAGTGCAATTGGAAATACAGTTATTAGAACAAAGCCTTTTAAATTTGGATGTACAGTTTCTAGTGACCTAAAAAACTAAGTGGTTTTGCAAGTTATCACTTACCTTGTTCACAGAATTAAAGGGATGAAAAATTCTTTGCAGCTTTAGTTCTGTTGAAGTAATAATATGTTACTGGATAAGCATTATTCAGATCTATCTTGAGTGACAGAGCAGACACCATATTCCTAAAGATTTTATAACACAAATATTAATGTGGTTCTTAGGTACAAAAGGTACTTTCATTTTAAACTGAGAGTGAAAAACAAGAAAAATATTACTGGTTCATCTGGTACAAGATGTTGCAGTGTTGAATAACTATACTACTGACTATACTACTTCCTATAGGAGATGAAGTGGAATTAACCTTCCTTAAGACTAATCACTGTTTAAAAAAGATAATTGTATATGATGGCTATATTTTAGAAGATAAACTAATGCCTAGGAGAAAGATTTTCTTTTAGAATTCTTGTAGTAAGGTGCATTGCTGTTTGGTCTACATTCTGCTACAGTTAAAAAATACAGCCAAAAAAATCCCACCACCTCCCCAAAATATTAACACCAACCCCCTTAATTTATCCTGAATGAGACAGTTGTGGGCCAGAACCAATACTTCCAGTATGAATTTTGACTGTGCGAGCTAAAACGGTAAGAAACTACGTTTTGTTTACTGTGCTGACAAGCATGTGTGTGTATTCTTAACTTTCAGTAGTTAAGACATCAGGCTCTGTAATACAGTTATTAATGTAAATGGCTTCAAAATATATATTGGAGCCTGTGAGTTTCTTGAAGACTTGTGTGCAAAGTGATAGAATTTGCGAGCTCTTTGCGATTAGGTTTGGTATGGGAACATCAGTCTCTGTAGCCCTGAACTGCCAACAACCTTTGTCCTTTATTTTACCTTCAGTAAAAAAGGGCGAGGGGGGTGGTGGTGGTTTGAAATAGGGAAGTAAATGAATGTTGGCTAATGGCCATGTCTTTTCCTAGAGCAAGAAAAAAAAAATCTTGGAAAGATAGATGAGATTGTGGACCTGGATTTGAATGATATGTGATGTTTTGTGAATTATTTATCAGAGCGAGCATTTTTGAAATGGCTAAAGCTCTGTTATATCAAAGGGAAGGAGAATGGTATGGTTGCCAAGAGGAGATTTTTACCAGATTCCACTAAAAGAATAATATTTCTTTTTAAATTATCTGTATTAAACTTTTAACTAGCAGTTAAGAAATGTCCACACAATGCTACAAGTTGCATATGGAAAGCTCTGGACCATTTTTTCTGCTGCTGATTGTTGGTATGTTTATGTTTGGAGTTTCTTTTGTTAATATTATTTTGCTCCAGTGACATATCTGATAAAAGCAATATGATGGTACAGATCTGCTGAATTATGATATCTTACTGGCAAGAATAATAACTAATGTTATTTGATCTGTATATATGTTTTTAACAAGGGAAAAATCTTGCAAATAAGTTGTATAACCCTTCCCACCTATAGAATTACAGATCTCATTCAATGCCATCCTTCTAAAAATGACAGAACAATATTTTTTTTTTTTCTTTTTTTTTTTTTTTAAAGAATGGCTATTTTACAAAACTACCAGTTTTATAATTTAAACAATTTTGTTGTCTGGACAACAATTTAATATTTTGGCTATCCATCTTATGCATAATGGAGGTCTTAGTAATATGAAGGAGTGCAGATGATGTTTATTCCTCTTTACTATAAGAAGGTAATAGCAGTTTCCTTTTATAGTTAATGGAAGAGAACACACATCTCCATACTTACAAAAAGTCTTCAGCTTTGTTTATCTTTTATGTCCATTCTTTGGGGTACACAGGTATGTCAGTATTTCCGTAACTGGACTGTGAAGAGTTGAACAACGAGCAGACCATGGTTGTAGGCTAGGGTAATGATATGTGTGCTCCTCCTGGATTGGTAGGACAAATTTGCCTTGCTAGTGATAGTATTCTTCAGAGTCTGCTGCTTGACTTAAGATGATCATGAAGCTTAGTAACATGAAAGTGGTTTCAGTATTTCTGTATTGTGTTGATATAAGGGCATATCTACATGGAACTAATTCCATCATGAGAATACCCTTAAAAACAGGCATTCCCCACTTCCCAGATCTGTAATGGAATAGAGATTTGTAGGTCAAATGAAAATAGTCTGTCATCTTTCAAAGTATTATATCATAAAGTGGAAGTGTAAATGAAGGTAAAACCAATAAAAAATTACCCTGATGTATAAAACTAACAGCATTGCTTACCTAAATCTGGAAACTATGAATGCAAAAGAAACCATTTTAATTTATGTGTTGTTGTGAGATGAGCTGCTAGAAGCCAGTCTGGAAGCTACTCTGTTATTTGAGTATCTCACCTGGGAGAAATAGTTGCATATAATTTTGTTACAAACCAGCTTACAGATACTTCCACCTAGTCATTAATAGCTTAATATTTTGGATGTTGCAGGTAAGTAGTTTCATTAAAGCTCTAAAATGTAATGCAGAAACTCTTGAATAGGTATCTAATCTCTGATAGTTTATCACGTAGTTGATTAGGAGCATGGGGAAGTAAATTTGTATCAGTTCTGAAGTCCTTCTCTGTGTGTTGCTTCTGGACATTGCAAGATTTGCATGGGGTTTTATTACAAATGTGTAGCATTGCTGATGGGACTCAGCAGGCTGGAATGGATAACCCTTGATCTACTGAATCCAGTGGTTTTACCCTAAAATGGTAGTTTGAGAGGAAAGTGTGAGTTGTATTGTATTTCCAAGTAATAAATTACGTCTTAAATATGGGAGTTTTTAATAAGTTTGTGTTCTTTCATAAAGGAACTGTATTCATCTGTAATAAAGACCGGTTATACATCTTGATCTTTGAGCACTATGACATTTGAAGAGCAAGTGAATGTGTAATGGAGTTGAAATTGTGTGTGCAAGAATAGTGTCACAAGTTGTAATTTTTCCTTATTTTTGTTAATACTAACCATGTATTTGAGATGTTTATGTGGATTAGTACACAGGGTTGCTTATTATGTGGCAACTTAAGGTTTATGAAATGAAATAGTGTTTTTTATAAAAATATGAAATAAAACTTAGTTATTTTGAAGTTAGTAAAGGGCATGTTTGTCTTGGTAATTAATATATGTACAACAAAATACAAGGTAAAAGGCACTAAGGCTGGTGGGTTTTAGTTTGTTTTTTTTTTGCCAGCTAACTCTGTCTGTTTATTTTTAAATCTAGCCACGAGCTGATCCCATCCCGATATGTAGCTTCTGTTTGGGAACGAAAGAATCAAATCGTGAAAAAAAACCAGAAGAGCTGTTGTCTTGTGCAGACTGTGGCAGCAGTGGTAAGTTGACTGAACTTACAAATACTAGAAATGTTCATGCTTAAGTATGTTTTAAAATAAACATTTTAAACTTGTGAGCCTCATCATGTCTTTGAACATACATAGATTGAGAACTGAAATGGGTGGGGTGGGGTGTGTGAAAGAGATTGGGGGTTTTGTCTTATTTTTTCTGGATTTTTGTCATCTGAAAACTAGGATATTTATAAATGAGAGTTGTGAATTCATCTTAATGTTAAAGTACAGATCTGAGTAAATTAATAGGGAAACCACACTTCTGAAATACAGGAATTGTTTGAGATTTATGTTGGCTCTGAGAACTCAGTTTTGCATTGTGATATCAAATGATATCAAGAATTTTGCTTGCACAGATTTGCAACATTTCAGAAGGTGAGGAGTAATTGTAGTAATAAAGACTGTGTAGCAGTCTTTGCTGCTGCGGATCTTGTGTATCAAGTTCATTTTGTTATAAAATTGTTCTGTTACTCTACGGGAATTTGACCAATATTTCAAGTAACATACTAAAGTAGATGGGCACCTATTACTTGTCAGGCACAAGATAGTGACACTCTACTGATCGTGTGTACCTTGTTCCTGTGTGCTGCAGCAGCTCTTGTGAGTCTATGTGACTGTTCTTAATGCAGGTGCTTCCCCTAAGGTGAGCAATGAGGTTAGTTTGGAACATGAAATATTGTAGCACGCTTACTTTGTGCAGAGCTCGTTGCATGGGTGATACCAAGCCTGTTCTTGGCCTGGATTATTGCTGGTTCACAGAGGGATTTGATAAGAAACTTGGGTAAATTTCTACCACAACTACATGCTTTAAAACTTTTTCTGAAGCAACTCTGTAGTTCTGGATATGAAAATTCTCTGATAAGTTTACCAATTCTTAAAAAATCCTGTGTGGAAAATAGCTATGTTAGAAGAGGAGTTAACTGGTATGGTTTGTCAGTTGAGCGCACTACTTTTCTTTAACCAGTAAAAATACTTTTGTTCCCAAAAGCTTACAGCTGCATTGGTAGATACTTTTGTTGAAGCTTTGGAGCATACACTATCCCATCCCAGCTCCAAGACAAAATAGCAGTGCTGCTTAAAGTCAGAGTCTGCAATACCCAAGTGCTTTGTGCTGCCCCTTTGTGCTGGCACCTTGTATATAAACTTCCTTGAGGAACACATATAATTGAAGTGCATTAAGGTTAATCAGTTCTCCCTTCCAGTTCAGTGCAGAACTGTTACCAGCATATATGCCAGAATGAAGAAGAGGGAGGTGTTTGGGACGAACATGAGCAGAGAAGCAGTAGTGTCTCTGTAAGCCAGTGCTACTTCTGAGAAGGCTGGAAGTGAAAGTAAATTTTGTTGTCTTTGAATTCGGAGTCCATGTGTATCATCATTTTGTAGGTGTGCTGAAGATAGCTGTCATAGTACCCAAGACAGACTACCTCAGTACTTGAGTAAAACCAAAACAGTATGGATAAAAATGTCTTTTCAGTTCCATCAGGGTATGTTTTTGTCAATGTGCTTCTGAATCTGTCACCCCAGTACTTACTTTGTATTTTAGACAGTGTATTTTTTAGTATATTTAAACCAATTATTACACTCTGAAGTAAGAAAATTACATTTTCACCCCAGTGTGCAACAGCAAACCTCATAGATTTTAAACTGTCTTCCTTTAGTGCTTTATAGGTTTCCTATATTTTCAAATCTGCTTTTGGATATTTGGAAAATTAATAGGATTTGTGCTTGGTTAGACTCTGGTGCATAGAGCTTACATTAATCAGGTGAGCTTAGATACCAGCTATTCTTCTGTTGTATAATAATCCCCTGGTGGGTCTGAGACACTTTAGAACTGGAAGTCTTGACTTTCATGGATCAGCTTCTATTTGAATTAACATCGATACATTCTCTCTGCCTCATTAAGACTAAATTATCGTTAATTAGTTCCTCAGATGTATTAGATATAAAGAATGAAATGTTGAGACTGCCAATCAGTTTGCTGGATGGTTAAACTTTAGCTACTGGTGCTTAACTAAAATAAAAACCAATCTCAGTGCAATTTATAAATAACAAAACTTCACTCAAGTGGAGTTTTATTGTAATTGGATTTGTAATTTTGCACATTGGAGTGTATCTCAAAGCTGGTCTTGCTATCTAACAAATAGAAAAGAAATTGCATGTTGTGCACAGCAAGCAAATTGTTCAGTTGATGAGAGATTAAATTGCAGTGCCCACTACTGGCATGTCTGTTTTCCTTTTTTGTTCTTGTGTCAAGTTGCCTTTGTCTTTTCAGGTAATGCTTCTGCATTCTGAAAGCAGAAACTAGCTGGATATCTGCACATTTTTGTGGTATTTGAGAGGATAAAGTGTTTGGGTAGTGGAAATGAAATGCACTGCTATGTCACTTTGCACAGAGCATTTTCTGAAGAAGTAAGATGAGGGATATCAGACGTGAGAAAACAAATCTCATTACAAAAAGTAGACATAGCTCCTCTTGGTTTTTGTTGTTTTGTTGGTGTTTTTTTTTTCCCTCCTGCTTTTTCCCTATCTTTTGATTTTGAAAAATCAATACACTTGGGAACTAGAATCAAACTGTACTTCTGTTTTTCCAATCAAGATGTGCAGAAGCAATTAAAGAGCTGCTGCTGACAGATTTTTATGAGGCTGTTACATTGTAGAAAGAAGAGGGGAAAAAAGTTGAGTGACTGAAGAACTATAATAAATATTTTTAAAGGGGGAAAATAGCTAATAGAATACCTGTGGAGGAGGGTTACTGATCAAAGATGGGTAAGGTAAGCTAGAGAACAGAACAACAGAGATGTTGGACTCACATCAAGAGGAACAGGGACAGAAAGTGTCTGGATAGAACTGTGTGAAGATTGCTTTCCAAAAGAGATTTAGGGTATGCTTTAGTAATAAGGGAATATATTATTGCTGTCTGTGTAAGGATGTTGGCTAGTTGGATAAAATGAACTGATAAGAAACCTGCAGGTGGAAAAACATAGTACATCCCCAACGTAGGTGCCCTGACCATCTCTGCTTGTAGCTAAAGTCAAATAATAATAATAATAATGCTTTTTTCCTAAAATGTTGTCAAACACAAATTGAGGTGGGTTTTTTGGTGTGAATATATTATACATTAGTTCCCAGCGTTTGTGTCAAAATTAAAAACAACTGGAGATATTAGCATAACTAATTTAGCATTGTACTTAATTGTAGTCACTGATTTAATGCTTGTTCTTTTTAAAGACTAGTTGTGTCATCAAATCCTTTAATGAATAAACAAGGCCTGACTTTGTGAGGAAGAAACAAAAGTGGGCAGGTTAAAGGAATTTTCTTCAGTCACAAAGGAATGACATGTTCAGTTTTGACTGCTCACACCTATTTCTGCCACATCAGTGTATTGCCAATCTTAACCTTTTCTAACAGGGATAGATAAGAATGAATTTTAAAGTGTTTAATTTTAAAATAAGCCTATATGTATTCCTGGTGGAAATTGCCAGCTTTCAAAGTTCTAAATTTTCAGTCATCTGCTAAGCTTGTGTGATACATTAAAATATTGATGCTACTGAGGTTTAAAAGAAAGTCAAGTGATGGAACCAAGAAAAATTACCAGCTGAAACACTTCAAACTAGTGCTGATAAATCCTGGCAGATTTATTAGCTTCTGGATATGGAAAAGATAGTGTGTTTTTTATTTCAGCTTAGATTAGTTAGAGCTGAAATAGTGCAAATTTTGAAGCCCAAAACATGCTTTCCTTCAACTCTTTCAAATTTAAAGAAACTAGCTGTAAAATTAATGAAGGGCATAGTAACTTTGTTTAATTGACTACAGAAATCTGTTAAGCTATGAACAGTAGTTAAACAGAGTTCCTTTTAAAAGTGAAACGTGTATTGTTTATCACTTCGTGCCTGGGCTGCATTACCCTCTACTTATTATTATTACATTTGCACTATGTCAATTTCTGTCTTAAATGAATAGTGTAAGTATTATCAACTGTTATAGATCAATACCATATAGTGTTTTGAAATCTAAAAATTTCTGTGCTGTCTCTGTTCTGTACATACCTGGGAAAGACAATGAAAGAACATGGCAAATGTATAGTAATGGTTCCTATTTCCAGCCTTCCGGCTTCTAGTTACTTGTGGCTCCAGGACTTGGAGTTGCAGGCAAAAATCTTCATATTTAATACCAATAGAATTTTTTTCTTGAATTTTTGTCCAATGATAAAATCTAGCACTGAAGGATATTAACAAATGTATTAAGCTGTGTAACTGCTTGAATGAGAAATGCTGCATTGGTAGATAACGGAGAAATAAAGTAACACAGTTACACCTAATCTGTGCAACCAGTGGTTACCAAACAGTGAGAATGGATGATTCTTATGCTTATACTTCCCAGTTATTTATTTAAAACAAAGCTAAAATCAACAATTCTAACTGTGACTTTCTTACTCCTTGAAATAAATCACTTCAGTGAAGGGTAGATAACTGGAATTAAATATACTTACATGGAGGTGATTGGCTTGTGATTATACTTAATGTGTTCATATAGTTAAGTCATGGTTGATGAAAGAAGTCTTTCTTTGATATTGATTACTAATATCAACCACTCTAGGGAGCTTTTTTCTTATTTCTTAGTTAAGCTTTATTGAAGGGAATAGTATCATTGAACTCAGCTGTACAGTTACAGTATATCTGTCATGTTCAAGAAAAATAGTTATTTAAAGTGCATACTCAGTTTTAATCACAAAAATTAGTTGATGTATCTTAAGCCGTATGCTAAGAATCAAATGGCAATGCTTTTCCAATGTCTTTTGGTTTTGAAACTACTCTTTGAATTGATTACTGATTGGTCTTTACTAATAGATTATGTTCCTTCATTTTATTTTGAGAATAACAAAAAGTGGATTAAGACTTGGGTACGTGGAATAAAAGGAACTTAAATCTGAAATTTGCACTTATTCAAGTGGCTTTTGCATTGCAGCAGTTGTCTTTGCCTTTCATGCCTCAGTCCATTAGAAGACAAAAATAGCAAATGCTCATGGATTAGACTGTGTTCTTGTTGTGGTGTTTTAGCTCAGTCCTGAACTGAGAAACAGTTGCTGGAGAAAGTCTGTCTCACCGTGACTAGGCCATTACCTAGAAGAAAGCACGCATCCCAACTCTGACAGGGAGAAGAAAGCGCCTTTCATGTGCACCACATCACTGCAGCCATCTATAAGTGCAACATGGCATCAGGGATTCTTATCTCTGACAACTTGTGGGTTGATGTTCTTGATAATCTCTGAATATAATACTGTCAAAAAGTGTTTCCCTGGGAAGGCTTATCCCTTCCTATTTAGCAATGCTTTTATCTTTTCTGGATTAAGAGTACACTCTGAGGTTGTTGAAGACATGAAAAAATGACTGCCAGTATTGCCTGAAGTGTTGTATGTGTTCAGTTGTCTGGTGTATTCTATTAATTGGAAAAGTCATGTAGGCCTTCAAGGCTACTGCAAGAAGAGGTTGGTCCTGCCAAGGAATAAAATGCAGTTTTGTGGGAGGTGGTAGTTCAGCTACTCACAGCCCCCTCACCTCCTCAATTTTAAATCTTCCATTGCAATAAGCTTTTCTTGTGCCAATTACCAGATTAATTTTTCTCCTTCTTATTGCTCTAAAATTGTACTTTGTATATAATAAAGTAATAAGTTGGAATGAAAAACACATACAGTTCGACTATGAAGTTTCTCTGGTAGATACTTAGTATATATAGAAAAATAATCGATATGCTTTTATCTAAAGATTTTCTCTGTTTATTTTGAGCTGATAAGAATGGGAGGGGCGTCAAGTTTGTAAAAGTGGTTTTTTTCAGAACCAATGGCAGTTTAATATGCTATGGAAATAACCTAGTGAAAATAAAAATTCAGTTTTAGGTGCTTGTGTAGACCGTTCACAGGTGTCAGTTACAGTAGAAATCAATTTTGTACCTGTCTTTGTGAATGGGTTTCATGGCAGTTATTCTGTATCTTTGTGTGGAGTAGTAAGTGAGTTAAGTAATGTGTAGCAAAATTCTGAAAGTAGATGGTGCTTGCAGGGTTCTGGTGGTGCTGGCTACATCCTGTTGAACTTAAAAATCAATATAACCAATCTTAAATCTCAAGCTTTAAACATTTTGTTTTTTTAGGACATCCATCATGTTTGAAATTCTGTCCTGAGTTAACAACAAATGTGAAGGCCTTGAGATGGCAGTGCATTGAATGCAAGACATGCAGTGCGTGTAGGATCCAAGGCAAAAATGCAGTAAGTTAGACTTGAGTGTTACCTGACCTTTTCTTTGTTTATAGTAGCTTTATAATTAGCACATGTGCAAATACAAATAATTGATGTACAACTTCAAGCAATGCTGTATTAAGTCTTTTTTTTTTCCTCTTCCTCTTTTCCATCCCCTCATCCCTGCCCCCCCCTTCAGGATAACATGCTTTTTTGCGACTCTTGTGATAGAGGGTTCCACATGGAGTGCTGTGACCCACCACTATCCCGAATGCCAAAAGGTGATCATAAAAATCCTTTCCACAAAAATAGTTCCGTTTGCAGTCTTTTCTTATATTAAGTGACCAAAACCTCTTGAGTATGCTAATTTATGGGGGTTTGTTTGGGTTTTTTTGTTTGTTTGTGGGGTTTTGTGTTCGGGGTTTTTTTTTTGGGGGGGGGGGGGTTGGTGGTTGTGGGTTTGGTTTGGTTGTGGGTTTTTTAATGATAAACAGTATGATTTCATTCACGTCAAAGCCAACATTGTCATAATGTGAGGGCTTTTTTTCTTCAGGAAAATAACAAAGGTGTGCATTTAGCTGACCAGATAAATTCACTGTGTAAATGAGTTGTTGGCCAGTCTATTGAAGGTGAAATTTTAGAAAGGCTGTTAAAATGCTTGAAGTATATACATTGACAAAGAAATTCTTATGGCAGGTGGAAGAGGCTATTCTTCATGCCTGTTGTAAGAGTAATTGAAAAAACAGACAAAAAAAAAATGCATTTGTCTTCTGGTTTTCTGATCTCTAGATTTCTGATATACACCACCACACTTTTCCTCTCACGTCTTTATGGCTTTACCTATTTAATCTTAAAGTTACAATAAAGAGTTTTTTTCAGTTCTTTTTCCCTGCTCTCCAGTCTTACCTACAATAGTGTTTAGACATGGCCTACTCATGTTAAAAGGATGCTAAATTCAAGCTGTTGTAGATTAAAACAAACATATGTAGGTGTGATCTGACATGTTCTTTAGCATGCTCTACCCTAGTTTGCTTTGTAACACACATGTAATTTTTCTCCCCCAGTCTTAATTATGTTTGAAGATCTAGGTAGTTTAAGGAGTGACAAGCTGGAACAGAAGTTCTAAGAGCCCATTTGCTTATAATGTTTTCTGTGGTTCTTGTTGCCTCTTGTTTTGCCCTTTCCTTGAGCACTTTGCTTTTAAAATGGGTAGAAGTGGATCAGGGTTTTTTCGAGTTCCCCTTCTTTATGTCCTGTTCAAGAGATAATTTGCTGACTGTGTATATTCTTGGCATGTATCTTGCTAGACACATGCAGTACAGATTAAATAAACTGTGTACAGCTAAACTCTTTTTCCTTTATGTAGGGATGTGGATTTGCCAGGTCTGTAGACCAAAGAAGAAAGGGAGAAAGCTGCTTCATGAGAAAGCTGCACAAATAAGGCGACGATATGCAAAACCTATTGGACGACCGAAAAATAAACTAAAGCAACGAATGTTGTAGGTTTATCTTGGGTTCTGTTTCTTCATATGTTTCAGAGAATGTGAGTCAGATAAGAGTTGGATACAGGTTTAAGTACAATTTTTAACTCTATTTCAAGTTGGAGAAAATAGATGACAAGTGATTTAGTATATATGCCTTTCAGCCCAATGGCCTTCTGAATTATACTGAGTGCTTTTCGTGTCATGTCAGAAGGTGATAAGAAAATTCCTGTAACTTAGTTTTTCAGATCCCATATATTTTTGTCAAAAACCTTACCACAAGCAGATACAAATGAATTTCTGTATATCATGTAGCTACAGCTATCTTTTAAGTGTAACTTCAAGTAATTGAAGTATGTACGGAATCTATACTAAGTGGTTAATAACAAGACAGTTATATACAACTTCAGGAGACCGTTCTGCTCAAAGACTTGTTCAAAAATTATATAAAAATTACTTTATTAGTTAATATCGGCTCACAAAACCCATTCCAAAAAGTAAACTGTGCAAGTACTACAGAAGTTCTGGTTTCAGTGGTACTCTGGGAAAAATGATTACTTGAATTCTGCTGTTAAGCTGCCACTGGTTACTAGGAAAAGGTTACAATTCATCTTGCTTCTCAGGACTGTGTTTGTCTAAGACAAGAGCGTGCTGTAATTTCTTTGGAGTTTGTCTTTCCAGGAAACACTGTAGTTGGGCATTGTAAGGCTTGTTTGGAGGATTGTTTAA